>NC_138139.1:31716277-32916277 GCF_964188305.1 Podarcis bocagei | reverse complement strand
TATTAAGTTTCCATTTTATATAAATATAACATATTCAAATTTTTCACATTATATTCCACTCTCGCGAGCACTCGACTCCCCTCCCTCCCAGCCCATGATTACCTTAAATTATATCTTTTTAACTTGCATTTCATCTTTCCCCTCTTTACTCTATTCAATTCTAATAATCACAAAGTTATGTTAATTGTAAATCAGTGCTTTCTATAAACTATCAAGCTTTAAACCAGTCCTGTCAGTGTTGTTAAATGTTTACAATTATCTTTCAAATACTCTTTAAACTTATTCCAGCCTTTGTGAAAGGTTTGGTCCCGCTGGTTTCAGATTTTCCCAGTCAATTTCGCCAACTCAGCATATTCCACCATCTTTGTCTGCCAGTCCTGAATCGTTGGTAAGTCTTGTTGTTTCCATCTCTGTGCTAGTAAAACTCTTGCTGCATCAGTTGCATACCTAAACAGTTTTGGGTCTTTCTTGGGTACTTCCTCACCTATTATTCCTAATAAAAATGCTTTTGGTTTCCTAACAAATGTAACCTTTAACATTTTCTTCAGTTCATTATATATCCTATCCCAAAAGATTTTGACTTTATTACAAGTCCACCACATATGGAAAAAGTTGCCTTCCTTGACTTTGCATTTCCAGCATTCCTTATTCTTACATTTTTACATTTTAGATAACTTAGTCACTGTTATATACCAACTATACATCATTTTCATCACATTTTTACATTCAGGATTGGCACTGTCCATAAGAAATCCAGTTGCAGCAGACTTAACTTAAACTTACAATAACTTATAATAAGACCAAAAGGAAAAAGAGAGAGAAAGAGTGAAACTCAGGCTCCTTCTGACCTCACTATTATAATCAGCATGATCTTGACAGAAAGAGATAACAAAACCAGTTTAAACTAGCTGTATTCAGCTTCTCTGAAGAAATAACCCAAACATCATGAACCTTCTGCTTGTTTCTTTCACACAGAGACGCTTCCAGAACCCTCTTGATTTAAGTAGAATAGGAAAGATCTCTACACATCAGATCAATACTTTCTGTACTAAGAAGTGCAAACTGACAGAGAGGACTTCTTCTCAATGGCTAACTCCCTTTTCATAGCATAGCTCTAAGATGCTGGAGTCAGCAATCCTATTGGAAACCTGCTGAAAAAATAGTAATGGGTCTTCACCCCCATGTGTCCCTGGACTGCTACATCTCTGCTGGTTGGAGGTCAAGTGAGAGCCGGTGCCCAACCACAATGTCTACTGATGGGCAAGTAACAAAAAATGGGTATGCTTAGAACATCAAAACCATCTTTATACCATGTCAAATTCTTTATCCACCTTGGTCAATGTTGACTCCTCTGTTTAGAAGCAAAGACCCCGCAGGGTCTCAGGTAAAGAAGTCTCTCACCACATCCACTGGAACTGAGGATGCTAAGAACTGAAACTAGGATGTCCCACCTGCAAGGTGTATGTTCTACGCCTTGCCCCTCCTTGAAGAACAACTCCTTCAGGAAAGGATTTGGGGGTGATGAAGTAGAAGGCAGGGACAGGGCCAAACACAACATCCCCTGCCTCCCAGGTGCCACTTCTCAGTCCAAATCCCAGATAGGCTTTGCGTGGACAGGCGGAGTCCCCACATCCCGAGCGCCCCCCCCCCCCGTCATGTGGAATAACGACTCAAGACAATGTGCTATGGGATTAAATTGCCCACAACTTTATTAAATTTCAAATGTGGGTAGACCTTGGCTCAGACATTGGGTGTTCTCCCTCCCCAGTCCCCAGCCGGGGACCTAGGGAGCATCAGGGTTATCCAGTATTTGTGTGGGGGATGGGCCGGCTCTGGAGAACATATGTTCAAGCAGAGATAGCCACCCCCGTTACGCCGCCGCCACAGGGGAGAGCAATGACGACCTTTCAGCGTACGGTCAAAGCCTCCCTTCAGAAACCCCTTTAACGGGGAACCCCTTGGACAACAACTCCTTCAGGAAAGGATTTGGGGGTGATGGAGGCAGGGACAGGGCCAAACACAACGTTCCCTGCCTCCCAGGTGCCACTTCTCAGTCCAAATCCTCCTCCCAGATAGGCTTTCCTCTGGGAAAAACAACTGTCATGTTTTAGCTACTGAGGAAGGAAACTGGGCAGTGAATAGGGAAATAGTGAGAGCATGGGTGTGAGGATAGGGGAAGGTAAAGCAAGGGAGGTTGCAAGAGGGAGTGGCTCAGAAAATCAGCAGTGGGGGAAGGAAACTGGAGCTCTCTCATTGAAAACATTCAAACTGCCATCTAAATCCATCTCCAAACTCCACCTCTCAAATTTCATAGTTTGTTTTTTTTCTAGGATGTAATATTTTTCCAACTGTCTGAATTTGGAAGCATGCCAAAGGCACTTGTTGTCAAAGTACATACTCTTCTCTCTCCTTCTCTCTTTATTTCTCTCGCTCTCTTCAGGACAGTTAGATGGCCTGGAGCAAAATTTCTCCCTTTGAACCACACCCTTTTCTGCACACTTACAGATCTTGAAGTGTTCTGAGAATCTTTTTGTCGACTCTCGTTCTTACCTAACCCAAAGGTCATCCATTGCAGAAATCATGCAATTTCATTACTTCAGGCTGATTCTCCTCTCCACTCTTTTGAATGCAGCTTTCATAATGTTATTAGATTTTCTTGGCATTCAACAAACGTGTTTCTCCCTAATCTGTGCTGTGTGATATTGCTTGCAGCAAAGCGTGGCCAGTTCACCCCCTCTCCCATGCCTTTAACAGCACAGGAAAGAAAGGAAAAGCAGTACATGAAGGCAAAAGCTTTCCTTGTTGAACTTCTGTCTCTCCTAATGACATGGCTTTAGGCACAGAAGCTCTGCCTGAAATCAAAGTGACAAGACAACCCAATTCCAATGGGAGTGTAAAAATGTAAAGCTTGTATTATTAAATAGCGTTAAGTAGCATTTGTTTATAATTATGGGAGTTGCTTTGTGTAGTTTTTATTAAATGTGTGCATTTTTCTGCATATACAGTGGTACCTCAGGTTAAGTACTTAATTCGTTCCGGAGGTCCGTTGTTAACCTGAAACTGTTCTTAACCTGGTACCTTGGGTTACATACGCCTCAGGTTACATACACTTCAGGTTACGTACGCTTCAGGTTACATACGCTTCAGGTTACAGACTCCACTAACCCAGAAATAGTGCTTCAGGTTAAGAACTTTGCTTCAGGATAAGAACAGAAATCGTGCTCCGGCGGCGCAATGGCAGCAGGAGGCCCCATTAGCTAAAGTGGTGCTTCAGGTTAAGAACAGTTTCAGGTTAAGAATGGACCTCCGGGGCGAATTAAGTACTTAACCCGAGGTACCACTGTATGGTTTTATAACAATACATTTTTCCAATTGTAGATTCAGGTTTTTTGGGGGGGAGTCCCCAAACTCTTGCAGGAGCCAGCTGATGTGCCACAGCGCAGAACCAAAAAGAAAAAAGAGGACATTCCAGGGTCCAATCAGAAGCCAGGATGGTTTCTGTAATTCTGGGAAGTCCTGCTCAGATTGGGACAGTTGAAGGATATGCCCAATAGTTCAGTATTGTCTAATTGACTGGCAGTGGCTCTGAGGGTTTCAGACTGAGGCCTATCTCAGCCCTACGTTGGAGATCTTGGGAACTTGCATGCGAAGCAGATGCTCTAACCACTGGGCCATGACCTTTGCCTAAAGGAAGGTGCCTTTCACTGAGTCAGGCCATTGGTCCATCTAGCTTGATACTGCATACACTGACTGGCAGCAGATAGAACCTGGGACTATCTTCATGCCGGGCAGATGCTCTGCAACTGAGCCATGAATGATTGCACCTTTTGCGTGACCTGGGGACATACCTCAGTGGCAGCTAAGTTACTTCGTCATACCAGAGATGGTATTGCTGGGTGTGAATTTTTAGGCTTAATCCCCAATGTGGGAAAATGGTAGCAGGGTGTAGCTGACAGGCCTCGTCAAAAGGCGTGTCTGCAGTAGCTGAGCACATCTATAATGTCTTCCTGATACCAATATCAGTCCATTTCCTGCACAGGGCACATCTTCCTTGTTGAATCAGAAGAAAGTTTCTTATAGCAAAATTATTAGAAATTTCCTGTTTTCTTTGTTAGTAGCCACTTTCTGGGTTAGCGGAGTCTGTAACCTGAAGCGTATGTAACCTGAAGCATCTGTAACCCGAGGTACCACTGTACCTGAATTTGATGTTTTCCTCTTCCCTCCCTTTCCCTTTTCCCTCGTGTGTTGTGTTCGATTGGAAGTTTGCAAGAAGGGACTGCATTTGTTTTTGTTTTGTTTAAAAAATAATATATTGATCTTAACAAAAAGGCAAAAAGAAAATGATTACACTGGTATGGCACAGTGCAGTGCAGAAAATCAAGCAAAGCCTCTCACCATGGAGGGGCTAGAAAAGAAAAAATCCAGATTTGATATCGATCAAACCAGAAACAATATGAGGTTAGAACTGGGCTTTCGTAGCTGTAGTTGCTGTAAGTAAATGGATGGTCAGTTCTTTATTTTGAAGACCTACAATATCAACAAAGGACTGATTGAATGTAAGCCACACTGGGAGACTTTCTGGCTGAAGAGTGGCATAGAAATGCTCTAAATAAATTGTAGATTTAAATTATTGAGAAATTAATTACAGTATGTGGAAAAGGTAAAGGATCCCTGAACTGTTAAGTCCAGTCAAACTCAACTATGGGCTTGTGGCACTCATCTCGCTTTAGGCCCAGGGAGCAGGCGTTTGTCCACAGACAGCTTTCCAAGTCATGTGGCCAGCATGGCTAAACCACTTCTGGCACAATGGGACACCATGACAGAAACAAGAGCGCATGGGAACACTGTTTACCTTCCCGCCGAAGCAGTACCTATTTATCTACTTGCATTGGCATGCTTTCAAACAGCTAGTTTGGCAGGAGCTGGGACAGAGCAACGGGATCTCTGATCGGCAGGCTCAGGAGGCTCAGTGGTTTAGACCACAGTTATGTACTGTGGAACCTCGGGTTACGTACCGTCGTCCTTACAAATGCTTCGGGTTATGAGCTCCGCTAACCTGGAAGTAGGTGTAGTGAATTTTGCCCCAGGATGTGAGCGGCAGTCGCACACCGGTGGCCCGGCAGCCGCAGAAGGCCCCATTAGCAAAAGCGCACCTCAGGTTAAGAACGGTTTCAGGTTAAGAACGGACCTCCGGAACGAATTAAGTTAGTAAATGGAGATACCACTGTATTTATTTCAGTTTGCATTTCTTAGTACAGAAAGTATTGCTCTGATGTGTAGAGATTTTTCCTATTCCACTTAATTCAAGAGGGTTCTGGAAGCTTCTCTGTGTGAAAGAAACAAGCAGAAGGTTCGTGATGTTTGGGTTATTCCTTCAGAGAAGCTGAGTACAGTTGGCTTAAACTGGCTCTCTTATCTCTTTCTGTCAAGGTCATGCTGGCTATAAAAGGAAGGCCAGAAGGAGCCGGGGTTTCACTTTCTCTTTCCCTCTCTCTTCCTTCTGATGTGGTGTTCTGTATATAGTGTTAAGGTTTAGATTTACTATAAGTTATTGTAAGTTTAAGTCTGGTGCAACTGCATTTCTTATGGCCAATCCTGAATGTATTGGATTTGTGACCATTATGCTCATTTGCCTCCAGTAGCAGCAGGAAAGCTCTGCTGGATGAAATACAATTGCCTCTGGTCCAAATTTTGGGAATCCTGCAACACGTTTAAGTTTTTACTCTACTAATTATATGATGGAATCTGCTCTGGATCAATACTGAGTAGCATTTCAATGACATTTATTTATTGCATTTATATCCCACTTTTCCCCACCTCATGCTGCTACCCATCTACCCCCTAACATAAGAACCCATCTAGTCCAGTATCCTGCTCTGACAGTGGCCAACCAGATACCTGTGGAAAACCAGTAAGCAGGATTTGAGCATAAGAACACTCTCCCCTCCTGTGGCTTCTGGCAACTGGCATTTGGAAGTATTTCTGCTTCCAGGTGTAGAGGGAGGGCAGAGCCACTGTGACAGCCTCTCCTCCATGAATTTGCCCAATCATCTCTTCAAGCCATCCCAGTTGGTGGCTGTCAGATGGCAAGGGTGGTTGCTCACGAGTAACCAGGCAGGACTCCGACCTGTCTTTTACAGGTTTTATTTGGTGCAAAACTATTTATAGTGCAGAACCCCAAAGTTCATGTCTGCCTCAATCGTTAGCAGAATCCGAGAGTGGCTTTTTCTGGTTTTGTCCCCAACATAAGAACTTCGTCACCCCCAGCCTTTTCCTTCCTTCTTTGCGCTTTACCCCTCTGCACAAGGGGTAAACGGAAGAGGTGTGCTTCCCTCCTGGCCAACTTGACCAGGAGCGGTGCTGGGGCTCGCAGCAGCATCCCCTGATCCCTTTCCCTCTTCCCCACTGGAGGCGTGGCTTTCCCCACCGCAGGAAGAGGAACTGCTTCACAAGACTTTCGGAGGATCCCTGTATCCCAATGGCCCCTCTACCTCCCTTCCCTGTTCTGATGGCAGTTCCCTGACAGTGGCCATCCCTGCCTCCACTGGGAGCCAGTTCCATCGTTTAGCAATCTGCTGTGTGAAGAAGGGCTTCCTTTTGTCCCTCCCAAATCCTTCAAGGAAGAAAAACTTTTCTCTATCCCCTTTCTCCAGGCCATGCATAATTTTATAAATTTCCATCATGATGACTCTTACTCACCTTTTCTCAAAGCTAAACACACACACACACACACACACACACACACACACACACACAGCAACATTTCTTCTCTCAACAGATTGTGGTTTGCAGTGCCACCTGTCTGTGGCCAAGTAGTGCAATGACATGCTTATATTTTTATTATATGTATAGATACATGCATACACGCAGTGCTTTCCTCCCGGGAAAATAGGTGCCAGTGTGTGTGTGTGTGTGTGTGTAGAATTTATGTACCACCCTATATCCAGAGGTCTCTGGGCGGTTCACAGAAGAGATCACAATACATACCGTATTTTTCGCCCCATAGGACGCACCGCCCCTAGAATGCACCTAATTTTTGGGGGGGGGATAAAGAAATTTTCCCCCCTCCCCAGGCACGGGGCAGGCGCGGGGGAAGCCCGAGCCTCCCCCGACCCCAGTCCCCAGAACAGCCTGCTATCTGCAAGCCTAGGGAGCCGCGCCGGTCTCCCCAGGCTTGCGGAGAGGTGCGCGAAGCCCGGGGGTGCTCTTCAGTGCGCACCAGGCTTTGGAATGCAGGCAGCTCTGCGCCACCCTCCGGAGCCCCGCGCGGCTTCACGCCGGGATCAGGAGGGTGGCGCAGAGCTGCAGGAAGCCCGGGAAAGCCTGCATTCGCCCCATAGGACGCACACACATTTCCCCTTCATTTTGGGAGGGGAAAAAGTGCGTCCTATAGGGCGAAAAATACGGTAAAACCAAAATAAGAACAGTAACCCAATAACGCCCACCCACCCCAAAAAAGGCCCACATTTTAAAAGGGTATAGGATGTCCATCAGGTCAACCAAAGGCCTGGTTAAAAAGGAACGTTTTTTGCCTGACGCCTAAAGGTATGCAATGAAGGCACCAGGCAAACTTCCCTGGAGAGAGCATTCCACAGACAGGGAGCCACTGCAGAAAAGGCCTGTTCTCATGTTGCCACCCTTCAGGCCTCTCAAGGAGGGGGCACATGATGGAGGGCCTCGGAATATGATCTCAGGGTCCGAGTAGGTTCATATGGGAAGAGGCACCCTTGAGGTATTGCGGTCCTGAGCAGTACTCACCATGAAGTTGTTAAAGTAAGTGCCACACTTTTTAACAACAACAAAAAAGAGGTGCTGGTATTGCGTACCCTTGGATACCTCCTGGGGGAAAAACACTGCATACACATGTCAATAAAGTTTAGCAAAATATGTTCAACCTTCAAACGTGTATGTTGCTATTACAGAAAAGCTGCAGCAGCAGCCTGGCACTCTCTGTGGCCTTCTCTATCACAGTGCCTCACTCTGCGGAAGGGCCCTTTCATCTGAGTGAGGAGGGATGGGGTTGCAGCAGCGGTGATGGCGTTCAATGGCAAGCAGGCAGGCAGGTGCTGGACAAATCCACAGCTGTTTGTGAAATGCCACCTGAAGCACACGTCTTCCTGTGCCTCAGTTTAGGGCTAGGTCCCCAGGTGGTGCTGTGGTCTAAACCACTTAGCCTCTTGGGCTTGCCGATCAGAAGGTTGGCGGTTCAAATCCCTGTGACGCTCCCGTTGCTCTGTCCCAGCTCCTGCCAACCTAGCTGTTCAAAAGTATGCCAAAAAGTGCAAGTAGATAAATAGGTAAGGGAAGGTAAAAAGCGTTTCCATGCGCTGCTCTGGTTTCAGTGTTCCATTGCGCCAGAAGCGGCTTAGTCATGCTGGCCACATGACCCAGAAAAACTGTCTGCAGACAAACACCGGCTCCCTTGGCCTGTAAAGCGATATGAGCGCCGCAACCCCAGAGGCGTCTGTGACTGGACTTAACTGTCAGGGGTCCTTTACCTTTACCATTAAACATGCACTGTGAGCGAACTGAAGTTAATACCAGCAGCCACAGTGCCTGGGCATACACATCCCTTTGAAAATGCCCAGCTGTTTTTTCCTGGTGGCTGGGTGGCTGGTGTTGTTACATAGTTTAGTCACTAGGTGGCGGTGAGCCCACACTATATCATGGTGGAAGTCGGGAGCTTCCTGTTCCTGTTTTGTTCTCCTTTGAGAGAGACAATAAAGCTACTGATTGACTTGTTCCTGGATCCACACCCACAAAGGCAATAATGGGGGGAAATAGTAGCCCTCGAGACATTGTTGGACTCCAGCTCCCATCAGCCCCAGTCAGCATGGCCAAAGGTCAGTGGATGATGGGATTTGTAGTCCAGCGACATCTGGACAGCCACAAGTCACCCATTCCTGCTCCCATTAAAGGCTCCTCCTTGAATGGAAGCCGTATGGTGCACTTAAAAAAATTATTATGCAGTGCACTCTTCATTGCTCCTTCGCAGCCACAACTTTACTTGATCCACATCTCACATCATATGACATCAGGTGAGTGACAGGTGGGCATAGCTGGCGGAAAATGGCTGGTGTTATGTACTGAGTTGAATAGGATCCAAACTGCAGCAGTCTGATTGGTCCTAGAACAATAGGATCCAAAATACAGCAGCCTGATTGGTCCTAGAACAATAGGATTCAGAATGCAGCAGTCTGATTGGTCCTAGAACAATGCAGCAGTATGATTGGTTGGCAGGAACCATCCAATCCTGCTCCAGATAGAAGTGAATCCACAACCTGATTGGCTTACAGTAGAATTCCGGAATTAGCCAATCATGTGCAGCCCATTGTGTAAATAATGTATATAATGCAGATACTGTGAGGGGACTTTCATTCATTCCTCCTCACCACTATGAGCTGAATAAAGAGCATGAAATCACTTTGCGACTCTGAGTATATTTCAGCTGGCAAGCCAAACTGGGAGAACTGGATATTTGGCCCATGGACCAAAGGTCCCCCACCTGTGTTCTAAGCCATCCATAGCAGTATAACTACTGGAGGAAAACTTTTTTTTTATTTATTTATAACATTTCATGGTAAGGGGTTGGACTAGATGATCCATGAGGTACCTTCCAAACCGTCTATAAATTGTTTCTTAATAATTGCTGTTTCTAGAGGTTTTTTGTTGTTATTTTTATCTGTAAAGTATATACAAAAATTATCAAATGTGGTGACAGTAATAATAATACAAGAAAACAACAACACCACAAACTGGCTTATAAGTATAAAACCAAATTTACTAGAATAATAGCTAGAATAGAGATAGGATTGTAACAATTCAAACAACAAACATACTAAAGTGCCATGTGCAAGACAAAACCTAGAGATGCTGTAAACATTTATATCCTGTCCTTTCTACCCAAAGCTCCCAGGGTGACAAGTAGATACATAATTCAAAACAAAACAAAGCAAATACTTTCTGGAAACAGTTCAAATGTTCTAAAAACAATTGCAATTAAAAACATTTTTTTCCATCCAGTGGTTATGAGGTTACCAGGAGCAGTGTTATTCAGCTACCAAATGCTTGGGTAAACAGGTATGTTTTCAAATTTTTCCTGAATTTTAACGCTGATGGCAACAGACACACTGCACTAGGGAGGGCATTCCACAAATGGGGAGCCACCACTGAAAAGGCCCTGTCATGGGTCAGAGCCAAACAGGCTGCTCCTGGTGGTGGCACCACCAGCAAGGTCTCACCTGCTGATTGTAGGGTCTGGTATGGTTGGCATTTGGGAAGGTGCTCATTTAAGTACTTGCTGGGAGAGCAGATGTGGTTTCAGAGGGAAAGCCCAGATGAGGAGTTGGTTCAGCTCCTTTCCTCCTATTATTTGGGATGCCCCTGTTTTCCTTCTGCTCAAAGATTTTCATGGGTGAAGGTTTTCCAGAAGCTCCACTGTCTGTTTTCTGTGATGCCTTGACGTTTCCTCCATTTTGATATTTTTCTTTGTTAGTTCCCATTTTAGAATTGCTGCTTACCGTCATTTGCTTTAAGCTACCTTGAGTTGCTTTATCGGTGGTGATATGAACAAAACTATAGCAGACCTGATTTCTCCTCCGGAAGCACTTCATTCAGCAAAATCAAGTGCAGGCATAGGCAAACTTAGCCCTCCAGATGTTTTGAGACTACAATTCCCATCATCCCTGACCACTGGACCTGTTAGCTAGGGATGATGGGAGCTGTAGTCCCAAAACATCTGGAGGGCCGAGTTTGCCTATGCCTGGTCAAGTGCATAAAACACATGACATCATAAAATTAGCTCATAGAATCATAAAACTGTAGAGTTAGAAAGCGTTCCAGGGGCCATCTAGTCCTACCCTCTGCAAAGCAAGAATCACTACAGAAGAGTATCTGAAAGATGGCCATCCATTCTCTTTAAAAAAACCTTCCACAAAGGAGTCCACCATCTTCGGGGGGTTCCTCTGTCAAACAGATCTTACCTTAGAAAGTTCTTCCTAATGCACATATACATTTAAAATGCATGTGCAGCAGTAAAATTAACACATGCAGTTTGTTAGAAGGAAAACATGTTTGTTCTCAGTGATGGGAGGGGTTTTCCTTAGTAGATCAATTTACAGATCTGCGCTGCACTGTTTTAGTTCTGCAATCTGTACATGTTTACATGGGAGGGAAGCTGAAAGCAGCTGTACTCAACCCCTCTGGGTGTTTTGGGACTACAGTTCCTATCAACCTCAGACAGCCTGGCCCATCAATCACTGGAAATGTGCCCTGATCTTCATGCCATGACTAGGTGTCTTGTTTAACCAGCCTGGCAGAAAATTGGCCCCAGCCCTTAGGCTTATGAGAAGCGCATTCAGTGCTGTGCCCTTGCTGACCTTTCTAGCTGAGCCAATTACTTGCCTGGCTGGTCCT
Source organism: Podarcis bocagei (assembly GCF_964188305.1). Taxonomy (NCBI): domain Eukaryota; kingdom Metazoa; phylum Chordata; class Lepidosauria; order Squamata; family Lacertidae; genus Podarcis; species Podarcis bocagei. Next base: position 32,904,862 of record NC_138139.1, on the reverse strand, counting down.
CCGAAATGCTAGCGCAAGGCTGGGCCCCGCATCAGCTGTGACGCCGCAGCCTGGGAAAGGAGATTGCCAGGGGCCTCAGGACTCCCTCGGAAAGGGGCGTAGCTCAGTGGTAGAACATCAGCTTTTGCTGAAGAAGGTCCCAAGTTCAATCCCTGGCATCACCAGGTAGAGGTTGGGAAGGACTCCCCACCTGAAACCCTGGAGAGCTGCTGCCAGTCAGTGTAGACAATTCTAAGCTAGATGCACCAGTGCTCTACCATTGAGCGACACTTCTTCCCCTGCATGTAAGATTTTTAAGTGGGCTGATACTGGTGGGTTTTTTTTAATGAATTTCTGTTGTTTTTCATTACAGATAAAAGCATCTTTGGTGATCACTCATAGCCTAGTAAGATTGTCTTCCATGTACACATTCTTTACAGTGAGTCCATAAGTGACTGTGGAGGCCAATTCTGGATCCACACATCCTTCCACAGTGGGGGCATAGGTTTCCGGGCGGGAGTTGATCAAGGTGAGGATTTGCCAAGCGTGCCTTCCTCTTAGCATGTTTCTCCCTTGTGTCCTAAGTTTGAGTGTTTTCAAAGCTCATGACATCTTTGGTAAAGGCTATTCTTCAATTGGAGCGCTCGCAGGTCAGTGTTTCCCTGTTGTTGGTGTTTATACAATAATAATAATAATAATAATAATAATAATAATAATAATAATAATAATAATAATAATAATAATAATAATAATTTATTATTTGTACCCCTCCCATCTGGCTGGGTTTCCCCAGCCACTCTGGGCGGCTTCCAACAAAGATGAAAAATACACTAAAATGTCACATATTAAAAACTTCCCTGATGTCTTCTGAATATCAGGTAGTTGTTTATCGCTTTGACATCTGATGGGAGGGCGTTCCACAGGGTGGGCGCCACTACCGAGAAGGCCCTCTGCCTGGTTCCCTGTAACTTGGCCTCTCACAGTGAGGGAACCGCCAGAAGGCCCTCGGAGCTGGACCTCAGTGTCCGGGCAGAACGATGGGGGTGGAGACGCTCCTTCAGATATACTGGACCAAGGCCGTTTAGGGCTTTAAAGGTCAGCACCAACACTTTGAATTGTGCTCGGAAACGTACTGGGAGCCAATGTAGGTCTTTCAAGACCGGTGTTATATGGTCTTGGCGGCCGCTCCCAGTCACCAGTCTAGCTGCCGCATTCTGGATTAGTTGTAGTTTCCGGGTCACCTTCAAAGGTAACCCCACGTAGAGCGCATTGCAGTAGTCCAAGCGGAAGATAACCAGAGCATGCACCACTCTGGCGAGACAGTCTGCAGGCATATAGGGTCTCAGCCTACGTACCAGATGGAGCTGGTAAACAGCTGCCCTGGATACAGATTTGACCTGTGCCTCCATGGACAGCTGTAAGTCCAAAATGACTCCCAGGCTGCGCACCTGGTCCTTCAGGGGCACAGTTACCCCATTCAGGACCAGGGAATCCTCCACACCTGTCCGCCTCCTGTCCCCCCAAAACAGTACTTCTGTCTTGTCAGGATTCAACCTCAATCTGTTAGCCACCTTCCATCCTCCAACCGCCTCCAGACACTCACACAGGACCTTCACCGCCTTCACTGGTTCTGATTTAAAAGAGAGGTAGAGCTGGGTATCATCCGCATACTGATGAACACCCAGCCCAAACCTCCTGATGATCTCTCCCAGTGGCTGCATGTAAATGTTGAAAAGCATGGGGGAGAGGACAGAACCCTGAGGCACCCCACAAGTGAGAGCCCAGGGGTCTGAACACTCATCCCCCCCCACCACTTTCTGAACACGGCCCAGGAGGAAGGAGCGGAACCACTGTTTGACAGTGCCCCCAGCTCCCAGCCCCTCAAGACGGTCCAGAAGGATGTTATGGTCGATGGTATCAAACGCCGCTGAGAGATCCAGCAGAACTAGGAAACAGCTCTCACCTTTGTCCCTAGCCCGCCGGAGATCATCAACCAGTGCGACCAAGGCAGTTTCAGTCCCATGATGAGGCCTGAATCCCAACTGTAAGGGATCCAAATGGTCCGCTTCTTCCAGGCGTGCCTGGAGTTGTTCAGCAACCACTCGCTCAATCACCTTGCCCAAGAATGGAAGATTTGAGACTGGGCGATAATTGGCCATCGTGGCCGCATCTAAAGATGGTTTTTAAGAAGCGGTTTAATAACCGCCTCTTTCATTTTTTTAGATTTGCCTTTTAAGTTCAGAATAGAGCAGTTGCTTTGGAAGGTGATAATCAGGTATCCACACAACATGGCCAGTCCAACAAAGTTGATGTTGAAGAATCATCGCTTCAACACTGGTGACCTTTGCTTCTTCCAGTACACTGGCATTTGTTCCCTGTCTTCCCAAGTGATGTGTAAATTTTTTCAGAGACATCACTGATGGAATCTTTCGAGGAGTTGGAGGTGGCATTTGTAAGTGGTCCATGTTTCACAAGCATATAGTAAGGTTAGTAGTACAAAAGCTTTGTAAACAAGCATTTTAGTTTCCCTACAAATGTCCTCAAACACTCTGCACTTCAATCGAGAGAAAGCTGTGAGAGTGATAAAAGCATACAACTGCAGTAACAATCAGAGACAACCCACTTCTGCTGCTGCTCCCAATTCTGCATACAGGTGGGTGTAAGGAAAATACGAACATTTGTCCACCTAGCTCAGTACTAACTGGCAGTGGCTCTGCAGTGCTTTCAGACCTGGTAGCTATTGCAGCTCTACCTGGAGACGCCAGGATTTGAACCTGGGACCTTCTGCATGCAAAGCAGATGCTCTGTCACTGAGCCACAGCACTTCCCCTTCACATTAACGTTAGCAACGTTGCTAGCTTTCTGGGAAGGCCTTTGAATCGCTGCAGACTTGCTTTGAAGTGGGGGGCAGGAATCATAAAGTTTCTTCAACTGTTTTCAACCAGCGTGGATGATAAATCAAGCCCAACCATGCCTGAAGAAGAAAGTTAAATGCACAACAGCAGTGCAGACTTCTCCAGCTGGAATCTAAGAGCATTGGCTGAAAAAGTGAAGAAGTCACTACATGTTCTGTCAGAAACATTCCTTGAGAGGTACAAGTGGCTCCCATTTTAAAAATAAGCCCCGGACAAACAAACGCCTCCTGGTAATTACCTGGAACACTTTGGCAGGTGTGGCGGCGGAGGGCATTTGTCCTGACAAGTTTCATCCTCCCCTCTCACAGGTGTGACTAAGAATACCTGTCCAAAGAGCCAGGAAGACGAGGTGTTTCTGCAGCCTGAATTTCTGCAAATGGATCTTGTGACTGGCCAGTGGGGAACATGACTGTGCACATGGCATCAGAAACGTAGAACTGTAGAGTTGGAAAGGATCCAAAGGGTCAACTAGTTCAAGCCCCTGCAATGCAGGAAGCATAGCGAAGAAGGACAGCACAAGGAGAAATGGGGTGACCTGGAATGAAACCAGAGGTGGATTTAGGGCAGAACCACTGCTTCCCTGCACTGGGCGCAAAGCCAGCGGGGGTGGGGGGACACAACTATGACACAGTGAATTGAACAGAATGGGAGGCAAGAGGCAGGGGTGCCGAATTCTGGGCTTGCAATGAGCACCGCTGAAAATTTAAAGACCAACATCCAGCCCCGATGAAACCATTAGGCAAAGCGAGGTGACTGCCTGAGGTGGCTGGGGGAAGGGGGTTAGGTGTCATGGGTGGAGAGTCCACCTCTACCTTTGATAACTTCATAGATAAGGATTAACAAGCAGATTGTTTTTTTATAGTCCTTTTATTCAGGCAGCAGGTTGCAAGCAAAAATCCACATCCCTCCACAAGGAGAGCAGCTGGCTACTTTAAATCCTTCCCTCCCCGTCGCCAGCAACATCCTGCACGCCAACAGGAAGTCCCTCCTCCTCTCTGCATCCTTTGTTCTCTAATATGGTCAGATTTCCTAGTTCGTGGGGAGGGAGGGTCAGGATGGTCCCCCCCCCACCCACTCTCTAATGACGTCTCTGCTATCTGTCCCCTCCCTTCTGTTTCGCTTGCCATTATCTCATAGCTAAGTACCGTATTTTTCGCTCTATAACACGCACCAGACCATAACACGCACGTAATTTTTAGAGGAGGAAAACAAGAAAAAAAATATTCTAAACGAAATAGTGGATATATGATTTTTGTGGTTCATGCTGTGGCCACAGACATGTGATCTGACAGTGAGTTTGGAGTAGCCCAATGCAAAAATCCTGAGGATCCATGTGGATCCATGCTTTGTAACCACGGAGGAGGGAAGGAAGGGGAACCATGGATCCTCTGCTCACGAGTGCAGGAGATCCCCCCCGCCACCCGCAGGCATTCGCTCCATAACACGCACAGACATTTCCCCTTACTTTCTAGGAGGAAAAAAAGTGAGTGTTATGGTGCAAAAAATACAGTAACTCCTGCCTAAGTTGCTCTGTGTCTGTCTCAGCTTCTGAGACAGCTGTAGGCAAGGTGGGGGGTGTCGAATCTTCCCCCTCCAGCTCCTCTTCTAAGAGAATCTGCGCTGCCTGAGAATGCATTCCCCAATCCTCCGCTTCAGTCCATTCCCTGACATTAGGAGAGTAGAAACCAGGGGAAATAGGAAGCAGTCTTATAGCAAGTCAGATTATTGGTCCTTCTAGCTCAGTATTGTCCACACTGACTGGCAGTAACTCAGCAGGGTTTTGGGCAGGAGAAACGAACTCGGGAACATATGGAGAGCCTGCTGGAATCCCACAAGCAGGACCTGAGCACAGGAGCCCTTTCCCCTCCTGTGATTTCCAGCAACTGGTATTCAGAAGCATGACTGCCTCTGACTGTGGAGGATAGCTATCAAGGTTAGTGGCCATTTTTAGTCATCTTTTTTCCAGCCCTACTTGGAGTTACTGTGGATTGAACCTGGGACCTCATGTGTCCACAGCAGATGCTCTACCACTGAGCTATTGCCTCTCCAAAAAAAGGTAAGTTTTCAGTTCAGAACAAACAGCCAGTTTAAATATGAGAACCTGAAGCAGTTTTAAATGGGAGACTGGTTGCGCCCAACAGAATCAGCAGGAAATGGGTACCAATATATCTGACATACCGTTGAAGAGAAGAATTTGAGGTGGATGGGTGGACATAGGAATTCATTTCCGTTTATGAATTGCTTCTTCTAAATACATTGAAGTGGCAATGATAAAAACTTTAAAAACATTCTTTTAAAAAATACAAAAATGGTATGTCTGAAAGCATATCAGTTTCATATATAAAAACAAAACAATCAAAATAATTCCATCACTCTCTTTATTACACTCACTGAAGCAGAAACTTTGTACAAATTTATAAAATAATACAAAACAAAATAGAAAACAATATCAATAAAATTACTAGTAACCAGGGCTGGCCCACCCATGAGGCAAGATGAAGTGACTGCCTCAAGTGGCAGGATCCACGGGGACCGCGGATCCTGATGTAGATCTTTATTCCCCCTCCCCCCTTGTTCCTGATGTTGATATTCACTCCCACTTTCTTCCCTGGCAGGGAGGGAGCTGCCATTTTGTGGTTCACCTCAGGTGCCAAAATATCTTGGGCGGGCCCTGCTCATAGCTGTCAACTTTCAGATTTGAAAATAAGGGATCAGCAGCCTCGAAAATAAGGGATCAGCAGCCTCACCTGTCCTGGGGAACCTCGAAAATAAGGGATCAGCAGCCTCAACTGTCCCGGGGACAGTCTACAGGATAGCTAACGATCTGGGATAGCAGTGGGAAGCAGTGGGAAATGGCGCTGGAATAAGGGAATTTCCCGCAAAAAAAGGGAAGGTTGACAGCTATGGCCCTGCTTGTAACTGTATCATACTATAGAGCACAAGGCATAAAGAACAAAATTAAAAGTTTGCAGCAGCACAATACTTAGCCACCCTAGAAAAGGAGGATGTTTTCTGACCTGAAAGGAGTCAAGGAAGCATAAATTGCATCTGATCATCCTGGGAATTTCTGTAAAAAAAAAAAAAGGTCCATAAAAATCATACCAGTACCACAATAAAAGGAGCAACACATAAGAACATGAGTTACCAATTCTTCAAATTCACAGGGACATTTACATTGACAATGGAGGGGGAGTATTGGAGGGAAATCCCCTCCAGGACTGCTGATGGAAGGATGTTTAAACACGGCAGAGTAAAGCCTTTGCAATGTTTTTGAAGAGAGAGCTCGTAAAGATAGGACTGCATGATATTTGAGGCTAAGCCTAGAAACAATTTTGTGCATATAAAAACAATACCCACATCCGGCATATGAAGCAGCCTTGGCCCCAGATCTGCTTTGCCGCGGGTCTGTTTGGCTTTATTCCCCCCTGCCCAATAAATTTTATTGTGTTCTTAAAATTAGAACAAGGAAAAAGAGAACAAAGAACGATATTTCTGGTTACAGATCTTGGATCTATTGAACAAGTTTGGCTTTGATTTGCTGCTTCCTGGTTTACTTTGGACAGGAGCACTTCACAAGAAAGGGGTGAAGAGTTGATAATCCCTCGTTTTGACATAACAGGAAAGAGTCCAGGACACCACAGCGTTCCAACAAGCCTTCAATCTGTATTATGCTGAAGATGGAAAATAAAAGGTTGACATGGGTGAGTTAGGTTCTGACGCTTTTGCAAGGTACATTGAACATTTTGGCAGTGTCAAAGTCCACCTTGGCCATCCAGGCTGTGCCATGACAGATTTTCCTCTAGCACAGCGGAAATCAAGCTGGTTTGTGCTTTCTCTTGGCCTGACCTTGGCTTTCCCAGCCAGATTGGAGCTTGAGAACTTTGTGACGGAGATCCAATGAGACTTTCCAACCAACAAAGTAACCAAGAAAGGCAATCATTTGACCATCACATTTCAAGATGAGGAGGGGGCTCTCACAAATAAGGCGTGGCCTGGTTTGTACATAGCACAAATCCGGGGTTTGTTTAATGGTGGTTTGTTCGCATTAGCAAAGTCTCTTAAATAACACAAACAGAGTCCGGAGAGAAAAGAAATCTGGGGAGCACTTGCAAATAATGGACAATGGAAATGCCTCAATTATTACATTATTTATTGATTTCATAAGTTTTATACACCGCTTGCTTGTAAAAAGTACCAAAAACCTCAAAACAGTTTACAAAAAGATAAAACAATAAAATCAAGACTAATGTACAGTCATGCTTTAAAACGTAAACAAGTTAACATACCAAAGCAGATTAAAATTACATCGACCTTCTGAGTGTCTTTCTTGTGTTTTGTTTTTTGTTTTGTTTTGTTAGTTACTTGTTGTTGTTTAGTGGTTTAGTCGTGTCCAACTCTTTGTGACCCCATGGACCAGAGCACGCCAGGCCCTCCTGTCTTGCACTGCCTCCCGCAGTTTGGTCAAACTCATGCTGGTAGCTTCGAGAACACTGTCCAACCATCTCATCCTCTGTCGTCCCTTTTTCCTTGTACCCTCAGTCTTTCCCAACATCAGGGTCTTTTCCAGGGAGTCTTCTCTTCTCATGAGGTGGCCAAAGTATTGGAACCTCCGCTTCAGGATCTGTCCTTCCAGTGAGCACTCAGGGCTGATTTCCTTAAGAATGGATAGGTTTTATCTTCTTGCAGTCCATGGGACTCTCAAGAGCCATTCCTAGCCTTACCCGACAACCCCAGACATCGAATCTGGGACTTTCTGCATGAAAACCAGATATTCCACAACTGAGCAACAGAGCCATTTCTCGGCTTGAGACCAGTTTACTCCTGAGATCACCTTCCCCCATACATGCCCACTCAACTGCTTCAATCTGCTTATCTGGCACTGTTACAGTTGCCATGTAATTTGTTAAGAATCAATTTCTGCATTTGTTAAATTAAAAAATCAATTTTTAGTGTGCCATCTGCCACAGTCTGGAATTCCCTGCCTACTGATATCAGGCAGGTGCAGTCCCCGTACTATTTTCAGTACCTGCTAAAAACATTTTTGTTTAGGCAAACTTATCCAGACATTTCTCCTGCCAACCTAGCAGTTCTAAAGCACGTCAAAGTGCAAGTAGATAAATACGTACCGCTCCGGCGGGACGGTAAACAGTGTTTCCGTGCGCTGCTCTGGTTCGCCAGAAGCAGCTTAGTCATGCTGGCCACATGACCCGGAAGCTGTACGCCAGCTGCCTCGGCCAATAAAGCGAGATGAGTGCTGCAACCCCAGAGTCGGTCCCCTTACCTTTACCTTTATCCAGGCATCTAGTACTCCTATTAGGAGGTGAGTATACATTGCAATGGGTTTGTTTTTGGTGTGGGTTTTTCTTTCTTCTTTTGCTGCTTTATTCTGAAGTATTTAAAAACATATTTGTCAGGGGCTCAGGAACAGAGGTACAGGGGAGAGAGGAAAGGGAGAGCGAAGGGGAAGAATCTGAGAGCAGTGTAGGGGAGTATGACAGTGACCCGAGAGATTCCATGAGCTTCTCCAGCGAATCAGAAGATTCCCAGAAGGAGGCGCCGATGATCAGGGCGAGGGGGGTCCCAGGGGGGACACACCAGAAACAAGGGGCCAGCGGGGACTCCCAAAGCAGCAGCGGGAGATCAGGACCAGCTTCCCCACCAGAGCGTAGTGGGGGGGAAGAGTCCCATGTGTCAGGGCCAGCGTCTCCTCCAGCAGGGAGAGAAGAGGAGTCAGGGCTGACCACGCCTCTATCGGAGAGTGGGGGAACGGAGGGGAGGTCAGTTCCAGCTAGCCTCCCCGAAGGGGGAAGCAGTGACAGGAGCAGTGTAACGGTCAGGAGGAAGGTTGCCGTCTGGGCGCGCGCGCCAAGTTCGAATGTACAGGCGCGTGGGACAGCAGAAAACCCGGATTGGGAACCAGGTCCTAAAGCCCGCCGGAGGCAGGGGGAAGACTCAGGGGACTCAGCGTCAGAAGAGTCTAGGAAGGGCGAGACCCCAGCTGACAGGCGGAGCCAGAGGAGGAAAGAGCAAAGGAAGAGGTGGAGCAAGGCTAGAGTCTTAAACTGGTGTCTGGGGGGAGGAGATTCAGACAGAGCTTCGGCGGTCTAGAGTTTCAGACGTAGAGCTGCACGCTGCGGCTGTGAAAGCGAAACTGAACTTCAATAAAGACTTTTGTATATAACAACGAACTGGCGTTGGTCCTTTGTGAGCTGGGACCTCGGGCAGCTCTGACAATATCAAATGGTAGGTGTTTGAAAGTTTTAGAGATTTTGCAGGGCGGGCTGAAGAAACCACAAGGTAAAGCATTGTCTTGCCAATTTAAAATGCTTGGTCCAAATTTCAAACAGTTACAAAATGTATTTGCTGCTGTGATATCTAAATCTAGCCATTACATCCTTTCTTGAATTATTTATTATAATATTATAATTTAATGCATTTATTCACTGCTAACTGCATTTAAAGACTCAAAAGGACTTCAGTTGTGGAGAGAGGGGACATATACATATGCAAATACAAAGATTTAAAACAGCATCAAAAGGGACCGTTGTGCAGTTGAGGTGGCCCTGAGGAAAGGTCTTCCGATCAGCCCCTGTGGGGTTTCTCTGTGAGGGACAGCAGCAGCAGTTTCCCCCAAAGCTGTAGTGTATATTGAAGGGTTCGTAAGCAGATAAAAAGATGTTTCCAAGCTGCCTGGGAAGAGGATAGCAGGTACAGCTCCAGATTTGAGATGGCAAACATCTTCACAATGGTGGGGCCCTCCTCTTTTGATCTTGATCCTTCCAGATCAGGGATGTTGCTCAATTTTGGGGAAGTGACCACAGTTCTGCTTGCATTGAGGGTGTTGCCAGGAGGAATTGATCCCCCTCGGGGCTGAGTCACTCACTGAGAAGAGTCATTCAAAGGTCCATCATGTTAAGCCTACAAAAGGTGTTAGATATGTCAACAGATAATAGGGAGAATGATGGCTGTGCTTGTGCTTTGAAAGGGCAAAGTTGGGCAGTGAGATGAGTCAGTGGTTCACTCCTTCAAGCAGCATGGGCACAGCGGTGCCAACTTGAATAAAATATTGGGGGACAGGTAAGCCCTGCCCTGCATAATCTATTACAGTCATACATTGGGTTACAGATGCATCAGGTTGCGTTTTTTCGGGTTACGGACCCACCGAAACCCGGAAGTACCAGAACGGGTTACTTCCGGGTTTTGGCAGTCGTGCATGCGCAGAAGCACCAAATCGCAGCCCGCACATATGCAGACGTGCAGCTGCAGGTTGCAAACACTGTGAGTTGCAAACGTGTATCCTGCACAGATCACGTTCGCAACCCGAGCATCCACTGTACAAGATACAGCGCGCACACACGCTATTTGAATGGCAATGCCCATCAACTTGGAGCATACTCAACCTGTGAAATACTCTAGTATGCACCACGGTACATAAGGATTCCAATGCAGGAGGGAGCTGTAGTGTGGAGGTATTGATCCTGCAAGGAAGGGCATCAGGCATGAAGTAGAGCCTCAGCCTTGGGCCTACCTTCTTCTGGGAAGATGCAGCAACTGATCAGGCAGGTCTTGGCCTTTCTGTTTCTCCTTACTGCCTGATGCGCTGCCCCCTGATAACCACAGAACACCCTCTGCCAATCCAACCTGACTTGCAGTGATCTGTGGCTGTGAAAACTGACTCATCCAAGGCAGCGGCAGAGTAAGCCACTCGGGCCCCTGGGGCAGGGGTGGAGCGTGCCTCCCATAGGGGCAGGGTGCACTGCGGGGCCTCCGGAGTTGCCTGCCTCCTCCCACTCAGCCGCCCTACAGCTGGGGGGGAGACAGCGGGAGGACTGTTTGGGCAGAGCGGAGCCTGCGTGCGCCCAAGCCACCATGTCTCTCCCAGGAGAGATGCATGGCTCGGGCGCACTGCAGACCCTGTGGTGAGCTCCACCCGGCATTTTGTCACACACACACACACACCCCGAGTAGTGACACCCAGGGCGGCCCGCCCCCACCGCACCCCACTTCCTCCGCCACTGATCCAAGGTCCTCCAAATATGCTTAATTTTGCTAATGGCTTGACTGAATCCGGTGCACAGCCCTTCTTCTCATCTTCTGCCTTTTGTTTGCCTCTTTCTTGAACTCCCAGTCACTTTCTCTGTTCCCACTCTGTCCCTTGCATCACCTCTTGCAATCCTCCATCACCAACTGTCCTCACACTGACAGCGCAGAGAATCATCGAATTGTAGAGTTGGAAGGGACCATGAGGGTCATCTAGTCCAACCCCCTGCAATCTTTTGCCCAACATGGGACTCAAACCCACAACTCTGAGATTAAGAGTCTCGTGCTCTACTGACTGAGCTATCCTACATTAGACTTCTTCATGCAGCACAGAGTTAAACTATGGAACTCACTCCCACTAGAGGCAGTGATGATGGCCACCAACCTAGATGGCCTTAAAAGAGGATTAGAGAAGGATTTCCTCTGCCTTCCTGTTGAGTTTCTGTTTCCTGGGGTACAGCAAGAACTAATGGATGCACACACAATATCTCATCCAGTTGCCAAACCTTTCTTTAAAAAATAAAAATAAAATTGGTTGATTATTCACCTTAGGACATCGACTCACCTTGCAGTGTCTAAGAATTGGTGGTCCTTAGATGTGGACTTATTTTAAATCTGGCTGGCACAAATCTGGGGCCTAATTCTAATGGAAGAATTGATCAACAAGATCCTTGAGAGGAAATGACATTTTTAAAAAACCTGACAGCTTTAATAAAATTTAATAAAATTGCTTTAACAAAGAAACATGGATATAGACCATGGAAGACTTCCTGTAATTTCTGGAATGATACATTCGTGTGTGTGTGTGATTTAAATGTGACCTTTTGTTTTGCCTTCATTATGTCTTATATAATTAAGCTTTTTCGGGCAATGTCAGGGGAGTTATAGGGATGGGTGGAGGGAGTGAGGAAAGGAACACGTTTCTGTCTCTATCATTACGAAAAAACAATAAAGAAAAGTTTTTTGAAAAAATAATAAATAAAATAAATAAACAAACCCACAAACCGCAGGGTGCGGTTGGCACTTGACATGTGTCCTCTCACTTCAGATGAAGGTATTAGAGGCAGAGGGGTCACACCCTGCCTTCATAATGAAAAGCGGAGCACTTGGAGCCTGTCACTTTCAGCCCCGCACACAAGGAGAAGGAGGCAGGTATGTACTTTGCTCAAAAAAGATGCTTCGTGCTCCGCTTTCCTGCCCTCTGCTAGATAGTTGGGGAGTTTTGTTGCTTGAAGGGAAGGCTGCCCTTTCCTGTTTCTCCACCAATCTCTCATCTAAACTGCAGCTCACCATCAAGCCCTGTCCATTTTTCAAACTTGCGCACATTGCGAGAATCAGCTGAAGTGCTATCTAAATAATAAATATTACTACTATTATTATTTAAAGCCCTGACAGGGTTACACATAGACTCAAGATATGGATTTTTGATGCACTATATTGTGAACTGCTCTGGCATCATTGAAATGAAGAGGGGTTCAGAAGCATTTTTTAATTTAAAAAAATCCTTAAAGAGAAGCAAAAGTGTTATGGGTTTGGTAAGTCAGACACAGTTTCTAAGGTCAAAGGCGGACTCTGGAAGTCTGGAGCCTTGAGCGAGGACAAAATTTGGCCCAACCCCCCCAACCCCCCAATATTTCTTATTTTCAGAATAATTCTATTTGGCCTAATTGCTTTTTAATGAATCATCACGGTGCTATTTTTCTAGAAAAAGAGGTGCTGCAATGCACTGTGAATGCCTTCCTCATTCTCTTATAATGGCAACGGCACCCACCTGAGAGGGGCTGGAACTGAATTCCGGCATGTTCCAGCTGGAAAAAAGCCATGGATCTTCTCAATATTATTATTATTTTGCACCCCCTTAGCTTGGTGCCCTGAGCTAAAGAACCACTCATAATTGCCTAAATCCATCGCTGCTGAGGTCTCTGTGTTTGCAAATTCTGGAATGCCTTTAATGCTGCGTTTCTAATTAATTTCCTGTTCTTTTGATGATCAGGGAAACCTGAAGAAAATTAGGACCAAAACTGAAATTGGTTTCATTTATTTCTTTGTGTGGTTTTTTTCCTAGAGAGAGCAGATTTAACCATGGGGAGGGACCCATTTGGAATAATGCTACGTCGATCAAGAGTATTTGCTTGCATTGTTATGGTTGGTGAGTACAGTTATGTTTGGATGCCATCAGCTCCAAAGATGTCACTGAAATTCACCTGAGCCAGCCTGAGAAGACTGACTGGCTAGTGACGGGCAAAATAGAAATTGTAAAAACAAATACCAGTAGCTAAACATGGCATATCACTGAGGTGAATTTTAGATAATATTGACTGGCCACTGAAGGGTGAACTATAAATTGTGAACAAACAACAAAATACAACAAAGGGCTGAGGTAAATTTTAGAGAGTCCTGCTCGGGCAATATGAGAGGCAAAAAGCAGCTTCGTAATCCTCTGAAGAGAGGTTTCTCAGGTCTCTAAACTGCCACAAAACTTCATCATGGAGCAGGAGCAAAAATAGGAGTTCCAGTTTGGGTTTGGGGAAAACTTCCAAAATATTTTGAAGGAAGTAAACTGTTTTGACAAGGTATGGGAGAGATTTTTGGGGAACGGGGGAGGATGGGGCCTTTGAATTCTTCGGAGGGGGGGAGTCCTTTTTTAAAACCTTTTAAGACATTTCCCTAATGCTCCTAGCTGTGTGGGCTGGGGGGAAATCTCACTGCAGTGAGGAGTGAAGAGATCAGCCTTCCTTTCCTGTGCACACCTAAGTTTATTTTAGGACAAACAAGATAACCAGCTGCATGCTACATTCAAGAGAACATCTAATTTGGGCCTCATTATAGCCCTTTTCTTTATGGATTCACATCTGGGTGTTGCCATCATATAATTAGAAGAAAATTAGAGCATGCAAAAGCAAATGATAGGAGGGCATGTTATTTATATTATATGCTATTAATTGTAAACCCTCCAACTTTTTTATGGACAGAAAGAGGGAGACACCTCTAATGTCCCATTATTCATGCTAAGGATGACTGACTAAGAACCACCTTCCACATTTGTATGGTACATTGTCGAAAGCTCTTCTCCCACCAGTTCTGTGCTGTATTAATTTACTCTGCAGTAAATTCCAGTCTCCCACCAAATGTAAAGCCTTGGTCTGCTATTAAAGGTACAGTGGTGCCTCAGTTTTTGGACGTAACCCATTCCGGAAGACCGTTCAACTTCTGAAACGTTCGAAAACCAAAGCAGTTACTTCCATAAGCATTTACTTCCGGAAAACTCAATACGGAAGCCGCGTGGCATGTTCGACTTTGAACGAAAAGCGTTCAAAAACCGAAGCAGTTACTTGCGGGTTTTCGGCGTTCGAAAACCGAAATGTTCCACTACTGAGATGTTCAAAAACCGAGGTACCACTGTACTCTGGAAATGCACAAAATCACTGGTTATCAGTACTTCAAAATACATATTAGGAAGATGATGGGAAATTTGATGTCACTCAGGCGTAAATGAGCAAGTCTGGCAAGCAGCTTTGAACAAGCAGCTGCTTGCTGGGCTCTGGCATCTGCCTGCCAAGAAAGCAGCAAGTTCTCTACTGAGACACCGAGATTGGTCACAGACAAATGGGGAAAGAGCGGTAAATCAAAGGATAGCAGAATAAATAAACTCCAACAGTGAGGTTGCCTTCTCCACCACACCTGGAACAGCAGTTAGTTTAGCAGGCCCAGGAGTTGCCCCACTCTGCCTACTGGAAGGGCCAGCTTTTCCAACTGTGGGGGGGGGGAGGGGAAGGTGCACAGCATATGCCTTCTCCAGGGCTTGTCTTCTAGCACCACACACCTAAGTGCTGGATTGTCAGAGCCCCAGTTTATGCCGAGCAGAGCAAATAGCAGTTTTGGGGACTTTATTTGTTTTTTGCTGCTGAAGCAAAAGAAGCATTTGACAAAGGACATTTGCTGGGCCAGATTTCCAAAGGTGAGCTGCATTTGATTCGAAGAGGTGTGTGGTTTTTCCCCCCTGAAGCCTTATGTGTCTTTCAGGTTGGGTGATGGCAGCTACTGCCAGTTCGGCGCTGAAGCTCCCAGTAAGTATTTTCTTGGCTTGTGCATACTTGTTGGGCTTTCCTCTTGCTATGGAGGGGCTTTAGCTCTGTGGTAGGACACCTGTTTTGCATGCAAAAGGTCCCAGGTTCAATCCCGATCCAGGTATGGCTGGGAGAGACTCCTGCCTGAAACCCTGGAGAGCCTCTGCCAGTCAGTGTAGACTTCCTCCAAAGAATTCTGGGGGCTGTCATTTGTTAAGGGCACTGAGAGTTGGAATAAGAGATCCCTATTTTCCCCTCCCGGAGCTACAATTCCCAGAGTTCCCTGAGAAGGGTTGATTGTTAAACCACTCTGGAAATTGTAGCTCTGAGTAGGAAACAGGGGTTTCTCCTATCAACTCTCAGCACCCTTAACAAACTACAGTTCCCATAACTCTTTGGGGGAAGCCATGACTGTTTCAAATGATAACATAGAATTGTAGAGTTGGAAGGGACCACAAGGGTTGTCTAGTCCAACCCAACCCCTTGCAATCTTTTTGCCCAACATGGCTTCCTATGTTCTTATGGAGTTCATTGCAGCTCCATGTAAAATAAGCACCAAAAAAGCCAGGCTGTTATTACTGTTCCAGCTCTGTGGCAACAGATGGCCAAGGAAGACCAGTCAGAATTACCATTTAGAAAAAGAAAGAAAAAAGGCCACTCATTTGATACCACCCTCCCCATCCAGCCAAGCAAAAAGGCATCATCACAGCTGAACACATTTCAGACAGACAAAACATCCAAGAATGACTAGTGAGGGGTGGGGCTTGGGAGGAGTTCCAGGGACCAGCTGAAGAAGCCTGGATGGCCACATTAGAACCCGAGGCCCAATGTCCCCCAGCCCTGCAATAGTGCAAAAGAAAGACTGGTATGGATAAGTTAGGTGGGCTTCAAAGAGTCCAGGTGTTTGCCCAAAGAAGCTTAGAATATATTATAGGTGAGACAGCCAGAACCCACAGAGAGAAGGCAGCAAGGCTGGAAGTCAAGGCAGGTCAAAGGTTGAGGACCACGGACAGCTCCAAATGAGGAACTCACACCAACAGAAGCAAAGGTGTTGGTCAAATTATTGGTGTTAATTCTTCTTATTGGTAATTTTATTCTTTTATCTTGTCTGTAAATCCTGTTGAGATATTTTATTTTTTTTTTACAATATCGCGGTGTATAAATTTTATGAAACAAACCAACCCTCTAGTCTGAAGACACACACACCTCTTTCATTCTGCGGCATGCACACCCTGGTGTCGCCAGACTGGTGATTTGTGGTGGGAGGCATCTGCTTCTTCAGGGTTGGGGAAGATGTCTTTGACAGTCCAGGTTCTGAATCTATGGGCCCCAATAGTCTGGGAGGTTCCAGCTCCTCATCTGGTGCCCCTGCAGTCTCCGGTTCATTATCCATAGAATCACAGAAATGTAGAGCTAATAGAAACCCCCAAGACTCACCCAGCCCAATCCCCATGCAATGCAAGAATTACAGCTGAAGAATCCCTGGCAGATAGCCATCCAACCTGTGTTTAAAAGCCTCCGATGAAGGAGAGTCCACTTCTCTGATGAAGAAGAGTCCAACTTTCACCATTAGAAAGTTCTTTCCTATGTTTAGTAGGAATCTCCTTTCTTGTTGTTGGAGTCCATTGGTTTGGCTCCTACACTCTGGAGCAGCAGAAAACAAGCTTGCTCCCAAGCTTCCATTAATCTGGAACACTGGTGGATTCAGGGGGTCATGACTTCTTTGGGCACATGTGATTCCCCTCTGCCTCAGTCTGGGCCCAGGGTCATTCATTCTTCTTCTGCCACCAGGTTGCTGGCTTGCCAGGCAGCCAGTGTGGCACATTCTCTCCAGCAATCCTGAACTCCCTGGGACAGAAGGCTCTCGGTCTCTCAGTGCAGCAGATTGAGAACTGCATCCCCGGCAACATGCTAGCCTCTTCTCTGCCTTCCTTGAGCAAAGTTCAGGGCTGGGACCCTGAACAGGCTGGCGCCATCCTGGAGAAACTGTTCAGTTCTGGATACCAGGTAAGACGAACATTGTCCCCTTGCATATGAAACACGTACAGCTGAGCAGGAACCTTGAGGAGACGTGGGAGTGAAGAAAAACGTCTCACCTGGTACAGGGAACTTCTCACCTGGTACAGGGAACTTCTGCCAGAAGTTGAAGGTTTTTGCCAACAGGAAAGAGGTGTAGCTCAGTGGTAGAGTATCTGCTTCGCATGCAGAAGTTCCCAGGTTCAGCACCCCAATGGAATGACTGGGAGAGTCCCCAGTTTGCAACTCTGAAGAGTCCCTGCCAGTCAATGTGAACAATGCTGAGCTAGATGGACCTATTGTCTGACCCAGCAGAAGGCAGTTTCCTATGTGCACATTGGCCCGTGTCTAGCAGGTCAGAATGATACTGGTAAGAAATCGGTCCAAGGAGAAATCTGTCAAAAGCTCATATAGAAAGAAGAAAAATGTCCTGACTAAAGAAGAATGGCAACAGAAGTTATTAGAATGCTCAGAAATGGTAAAACTTACTGGACGAATAAGAAATCAAGACGATTTTTTAAAAATATAGCATGGAAACCGTTTATTGAATATTTACAAAACTCTTGTAAACAAATTAAGACTTTAGCAGGATTAAAGTAAAAACATGCAGTGACAAAAAACATATATTGACTATCTGGGATAAACAATAAATGGGGTTAACATGGAAATGCAGTAAAGAACAGTATACTGTAAATGTAAGAAACCACAAAAATGGGGTGGGGAGTCAAGTTATGATGTGGAATAATTCAAATTTATGTTTTGTGTTTGTTGTAAAATGAAAAGCATATATATATATATATATATATATATATATATATATATAAAATTTATACATATATATATATATATATATATATGCAGGTTTTGGTGTCTTCGGGTGTCTTCCCGTGTAAGAGTTGGGGTGTCTAGGCGACGTTTCGACGAGGTCTCACTCGTCATCTTCAGGCTGGTGCTTTCGGCTTCTTGTTACTGGAACAGAGCAGGATCTCAGTGTTTGAGTTCCTATAAATACTGTTGAGGGGGTGTGGTGTATAGCCTCCAACGTTCTGGGCAGAGAGGAAGTTTCCAGGTTAGTGTGCCTTTTCTTCTTTTGTTCATTAATTACTTGAGGGATATCTTGAGTGATTTCTTGAGTGATATTCTGAGTACCACTTAGGAGGGTCATTAGGTGTGGATTAGTTGCTAAAGCTTTCGTGTCTTGACCTCTTGAGCTTGTGAAGAGTTTTTTTCCGAGAAGATGGCTGTACTGCACTTAGTTGTGCTCTGGCTTGGCTTCGTGTATAGGGGCGAGCTGTGGTTTTGTGCTCTGTTCCAGTAACAAGAAGCCGAAAGCACCAGCCTGAAGATGACGAGTGAGACCTCGTCGAAACGTCGCCTAGACACCCCAACTCTTACACGGGAAGACACCCGAAGACACCAAAACCTGCATTCCTGTACCCGTGAAAATCTACGAAAGCATATATATATATATATATATATATATATATATATATATATATATATATAATTTATACATACATACATATATATATATATATATATATATATATATATATATATATATATATATATATAAAAAGTTCATGTAAAAGTCCCTTAAGAACATGGCTCAGTGTGGGCTTGCAATGTCTCCTAGCTCCAAACCACCAATTCAGTCTTCTGGGTGAAGTTGACTATTGGATGACCAACCTGGTTCCTACAGCTAAGAGTTTCCTATTTACAGATTCAGGATGGCCAGAGCCTTGCAGCACTTGGGAGTTTGGTGGTTGGGTTGAGCCACACCAGCCTGGAATCCATACCTGCCCAGGTGGTCTTGGACGCTGTTAAAGTCCCAAGCTTTGCCAAGCAGCTGGAGAATGTGCCACCCACTCTGAAAACAGCATTTGTGGAAAAGGTGAGGCCTTTCTTTTTCCTGTTAACTCATTGTAGCTTTTCGATGCTATTATTTATTAAATGGTTTTTTAAAAATTCTTCTGTTCAGCCAAAACAAACCCCCAGAGCAGCTTGCGATCTGAAAGACACGGCACAAAAAGAAAAGGGGGGGGTGGGAGGGAGAAGGGGAAAAATAAACTCAAGCACCAGTTCTTAGTTACAGGATCCTTGACCTGTCAGAATGGAAAGGTTTCAAGGAGAGGGGAAGCTCAGAATTTCCAGCCTTTCAGGAGAACTGACAGAGAGGCTTAATAATAACAGCTTTCATGTTTTTAAAAGCACTTCACGTACATTATAATTATTGTAATCCTTTACAACAACAGCCACCTCAAGGCACATGCCACCTCAGGAAAAATATTACCACTGCCTGCACTGCTAAGCAACACCTTCCCCCATGCCCTTCTCAGCTAGTTGACTTTAACACCAGCAGGAGTAACCTTAAATTATCAATTGAATGATCCCTGCTGTTGCATTTCCAACCAAGACAACCCTGCTAAGTGGGGAAATAGTGACTCGGTGAGCTTTGTGGACCAGTAGGTATTTTAACCTGGATCTTCCTAAGGCCACTTAGGGATAGGGGAGAAGTTTGGTTCAGTTCTCATTTTAAAGTGATTTGAGGTTTTGTGAAGGCCCTGATCTGACTTATTGCAGTTTATTGACTCTGTGCTTTGACTCATGGAAGGTGGAGAGCACCCCCAAACCACATTTGTCCACCTGCACACCCCTAATATTTATATTCACACTTTTGCCTATCACCCAGGAATATGAAGATGAAAAGTCATCAATAAGTATTTTAAATAAACAAACAAAGCAGCCATGATGGGCTAGATGGGACTGTCATCCAGTTCAGCAAAAGTCTTCCCCCATGAAGTATAACTTTGTTTTCTAGCTGGTTGCTGCTACAGCGGGATTTAACGACCTGGTGAAATACACCCCGGATGGTCTGGTTCCCTATATACCAAAATCACTACTGGTCCCTGGTGATACATTCAACATTCAGGATCTCAATGACAAGCCATGGACCCCAGAGCAGGTGAGACAGGGAGATGGCTCACCCTTATTTCCAACTCACGTGTCCTTCTTATTAACAGAAATTGTTTATGTTCTTCTTGGTTGATTCCCATAGGCTGCCATGTTGTTTCCTGATATAATCAAGAGGGTCCCTGAAATCCACAGGTATTGCTGACCCCTAATATTCTTTTTCTTTTTTGGTCTTTTTTCCTCTTTGAGGAAAAAAGGCCACGTTTATTCATAGCACTCTTTCAAATGGATGGCTTTATTGGAGGGGAATGGTCTAGAGAGGAAAGGCCCACCCATTAGCCTAGAGGGCACCGTCACTTAGTTGTAACTCTTGCAACCCAGCTCATTATTTTTGGGATGCTGATGAGGACACTTCAGTGGCCAGTTCATTTTCTTACAAAGCAACTTGTCTGACCAGTCCAGCAGCCTCCTCTCTTCAATTTTAACCCTCACTGGGCACGGGATCCCAAGAATTGGAAGGGACTCAGGCCATCATCCAGACCTGGGTAGGCAAACTAAGGTCCACAGGCTGGATCAGGCCCAATTGCCTTCTGGATCCGGCCCGCGAATGGTCCGGGAATCGCCTCGTGGATCGCCGGTGCGCACGTTTGTTCCTTCTCCCTCACACGGCAGTGGTGGCGGCGCCTCCCTCCCTCCTCCTGGCTTCTCCCCGCCCTGCCTAGAGGAGGAAGGGGGCTGGGCTTTGTTAGTGCCAGCAGCAGCAGCGCTCGAGTGGCCACCATTTTAAGCATCCCCTCTTCGGAGCCCTTTCGTGCTCCGCTCATCGTCCCTCCGCTGCTCACAAGACACAGATAAGCAGCCACCGGGGCTTGTGGTGCTCTTCCATAATTCCCCCCCCCCAAAAAAATATAGTCTGCCCCCCCACAAGGTCTGAGGGACAGTGGACCGGCCCCCTGCTGAAAAAGTTTGCTGATCCCGATCCAGACTGACCCCTCAAATCCACAACACAAGAATTAGTTGGCTCTGCCAGCCACCGGTGCCCCTGATCGAATTATGAGCCCTCCATATTAAGTATTTCAAAGGCAAAAGAGGAGAAAGGTTAGAAGATACCCCACCTCTCTTCTGCATACACATTCGACTGAGCCCCTCACTTTTTAAAAACCACTGGTGATGTTCTTCACAACTATCTATTCATTGCTTATGGTCCTCCCTTGAATTTTCAGCCTATCCCCTTCCATACTGCAAGGTGTTACTTGTGCAGTCGCTGCTGATATGGATGATGAGAGATTCCAACAGCTACTCAGCGTTCTGGGGCAGAAGAACGTTCAGCTGAGCGAAGAACAGGTTGGCTTCTTTGCATGCATCTTGAGGGCTTTTTTGAGATCAATATTTGAAAGTATTTTCAAAGACCTGAATTGAATCTCTCATCTCAGCTTTAATCCTTGGTGTGTGTTCTTGGGGATAAGATAGTAACAGAACTGGGGCCAGTCATTCTGTTAGGTAGGGTAAGGAGGCCACCTCAGGCAGCAGGTGATGAGGAACTTGGTGTTGTTTGTAGGGTTTTGTGGGAGAGATTATTGCTGTTGTTGCTGTGGGTTTTTTGTATCTTTATTTTAGATCTTGTGATTTATGTGGAAATTGTCCAGTTTGGTTGTATATTTTTAATGTTTTATTTATTTTATGTTCTAGTTAAGTAGTGTGGTTTTTTCATGTTGTAAACCACCTTGAGCATGGTTTGAACTGTGGAAAGACGCCATACAAATGAAATTATGTATGTATATATGTCTCCACAGTCTGCCCTAATCTTCTCAGCCAGCCCAATGCCCTCAGGTATGGTGGCATATGCAAAGGAAATCTTTTGGGGCTTAAATTTAGCAAAACCAGCTGCAAAACCACCACAGATAGGTGTGTTATTGTTGTTTATTTTATTTTATTTTTAAGGAAAAATCCCCTCGCCATTTTCTGAAATAAATGACCTGCTTGTACTTCTTTCTACTGGCTGACAGAATGTTCTGGTTTGTTTTTCAGCTGAGCTGCTTAGCCAAGAGAGTACTGCTCAGTGGACCCCCAGAGGATTTCAACAACTACCCTAAAGACTTGTTTCTCTTTTTAAGGTAAATGTAGAGTAGTGTTATAAGATGTGGTGGGCTTGGATGATGCCCATGAGTTCCTTCCAAACTTGTGATTGTGTATTTGTAAGGTTGGAATCCACCAGGGGGAACTACTGAACTGGCCATACTAGTCTCTTTGTTAAGACATTGGCCCTAGCCAGGCTTTCAAGCACCCTGCTTTTACATGACTAAAGAGTGGTCATGTTGCTATGGATATGACTGGCTGGTGATGCTCTTTCAGGAGGAAGCGGGTTCTTCCCCACGCCCTCATCTGTCTTGTAGATAATAGAGCAAGAAGCCAGGGGATGCTCTTTTGTTCAGTCTGGCTGATACTGATAGCTGGAATGACACAGAGAGGCTTGTCTTGTGCTGTGCTGAATCCAAAGCTATGGTTTGGGGGGTCCCTCTCCCCCAGCAACCTAACGGAGAAGCAAGCTCTGTTGGAGTATTAATGCTGTGAGCCCCTCCATCCAATGCTCAGGTTGTAAAGCTAAAGGGACCCCTGACCATTAGGTCCAGTCGTGACCGACTCTGGGGTTGCGGTACTCATCTCACTTTATTGGCCGAGGGAGCCGGCGTTTGTCCACAGACAGCTTCTGGGTCATGTGGCCAGTATGACTAAGCCACTTCTGGCGAACCAGAGCAGCACACGGAAACGCCGTTTACCTTCCTATTTATCTACTTGCACTTTGACGTGCTTTCGAACTGCTAGGTTGGCAGGAGCAGGGAACGAACAACGGGAGCTCACCCCGTCACGGGGATTCGAACCGCCGACCTTCTGATCGGCAAGTCCTAGGCTCTGTGGTTTAACCCACAGCGCCACCTGTGTCCCTGCTCAGGTTGTATATATGTTCAAATAAAACCACCATCTTAATAAAAGACACCACAGTCTCCAATATCTTCATTTCAAGGAAACCAGAAGTAAGCACTAGAACCTCTGAAATATTTTTGCCACTTGGAGACTGGGGTGTGCACAGCAGTATATTAAACGCAGAGTGGGGAGAGTCAATCCATATGCACAAACATTCATTAATCCTTTCTTGTTTCTAGGCCTTCAGACCTTGCAGCAGGTGAAAACTGCAAGGAGTATGTCACTCGCGTCGGAAAAGCCAATATTGATGTCCTGGAAAGAGATTCCCCACAACGGAAACAGCTTCTGTCAGAGGCGTTAGCTTGCCTGGTAAGTAAAGTATAATTCTGGCACCTTAACTAGCTATAAGAGCAAAAGCATTTATTCAAGCTTGCGTCCGTGCCAAATAAGTGGCAATCTGGACCAAGAAACTTTCAATTTAACTCAAAAACACCCTGGGAAAAAATACTCTTCACAGCACAGACTTCAGTTTTATCTCTTATGCCCATGACCTCAATTTGAAATACAATCAGTTTGCCAATAATCACCTGATATCACATGACAGAAGCTGGGTTTTATCTCTCTTCTCCAGACTGAAATAATACAATTAGTAGATGAGTCAACTACTGTTCTAGCTTATTTACGTATTTGTAAAGAGGTGTTTTTTATCAATGAGGGCCAGTTTTAATAGGTGAAGCAGATTTTAGACTTCTGAAGTCCTGGTGTGTTTTTCATGGGAAATTGAAAGGCAGCAAGTATTGGTCTACTCAGTCTCAACTTGTTTCTGAAATATCTCATAATAGTACCTATACAGGAATACAGATAGAAACTAATTCAATGAAATATATTTGATTATTTGGTTAAAATATAGGTTATTAATCAACTAAATTATTTTAAGATGTTGATGGTTTCTCTCTTTTTAAAAAATTTACACAATTTTTTTACAAATGATTTTCCGTAGGACATCCATGATCTACAGGTAACCAAGGAAGATGCGGCAATTCTGGGCCACTTAGTCTGTGATCTTGGTGCAGACTACATCGCAGCATCCGGCAACAATTTTCTGACGCAGTTAAATCAGTGCCAGTCTTTCACACCCGAACAAATCAAAGCAACCCAAGCTCTCCTCAACAGTGGAAGAACCTCCTTTGGGTAGGATCACACTGCAGGTTTTGTTTTTGCTCTTTTGGAGTTTTCTGAATTCTCCTGAAAAGAAAACTGGTTGTCGGAAATCTGTTTGGATTGCCACTGAACCTAATTCATTTGCATTTGCTACTGCAAACAGCATTTCAAAGCTAGAATTGTGGGGTTTTGACTGGAAATGTTCATCATGAAATGTTATATTTGCAGCAAAAGCTAGGTTCCCTAAGAGGAAGCCATGCCTAACATAGATACAGAGTCAGTTTATAGAATAATACCTAAAAAGCCGAGTTAGGCTATTCCCATGTCACTTACTGGCAGAAGCTTTCCAGGTTTTCAAACAGGAGTCATTCCTTGCCCTTCTTGAAGATGCCAGGGTTTGAACGCAGATGCTCCACCACGAAGCTACAGCCCATAAATTTCACAGCTTCAAAAGCCATGCTCTATAGCAGAAAGGTGGGTTTTGCCTAAGAAACCTGAATCTCACACAAATGAAAAGCAACCACCAATTTACACAGTACAGGTTTCATTTCACCATGGAATAAGTTTTTACACATGCAGAAATGGATTTGGAGGGAGTAACTATGATCTTGCAATGTCGCACAGGTTCTTCATCTGAAACCAAGGCTTTAAATGAAAAATACTTGATGTTGGATCCTTTTGGTTTAGTGCTTGCAAAATGCAAGTGTGCAACATTTGAATATTTTTTTCTCCTTTTCATCTTTAGCGGTATTGCAGTATTCCATCAGGTTATACGGCACCAGCAGGAGCAAGTGTCGGAGAGCAGCAGTGCTGCGAGGTTGGGGGAGCCTGTCTTGGTGGTGTCCTTCAGGTGTCCCAATAATACCAACCTAAAGCTTCCCTGATCTCACTGCTGCCTCACCCAGCAAATGCAGCACCAGTGGCAGGAGGGCAGTGCCCCTGCTGCCTTGTCCTCCTTGTGTTCTGCAGCTGCTCAATGCCCAAAGAAGGAGAAATTATATTCTAAATGTCACAGACATTCCTTCTGATTGGAACATCCTTTAAACTCTCTCTCCGTGAAAATCATGCCCCTACTTCAGAGTTCCATGGTGTTGATATGTAGCTTGCTGATAAGTTCCCATTCCCTCTCTTTCCACTCAGGCTTCCTTCAACATGGTCACCTTCTACCCTGGAAGAACTGAGTGGTTTGCTCCCTATATTTGATCACAGCATCCTACAAAGTATTCCTGCAGTAAGTCTCTCTCTCTCTCTCTCTCTCTCTCCCCCCCCCCCATAATCAAGAGGAAGCAGAAGGGTATTTAAGTCTCTGTTGAAGTGCTGTGCTCTGGGTTATGTTTGTTTGCCAGGAAAAAAGGATGGGGAAATTGTAAGTGGGAATTATTGTGGACCTCACTTATCCTTGTCACAAATGTCATAAATTGAACTAAAGCAGCCTAGCCTCTTCAAGTCTTTATCTCCACAACTTCTTGTTCTACCCTATTTTCAAATTCAAGTTATATACAGCCTCTCTTCCAACCTTTAGTCAAATGTAAGGAGAGTGGACACCTTGTTAAATTTATGTTTCCCCTTAATTGTCAAGCTCCTAGTCAAAAATGTTATGCAAAACCTCCTGAGCAAAACACCCCCTTGTAAACTTTTGACCCTCCTGTGCAAAATTTCCGACTGCAAACCTTTATCCTTCCCGTGCAGGAGACTGCTAAAGCAAAAACCAGCTGATACATAACAACCAACCAGAACACAAAATTTTCATTAATTTCCACCTGTGTTCCATTTTCCATCACTAGTGCTGCCACTGAAGTTCTGTAAATGAGAGCAGGCAAGGGGAAGGTCACATCTCATGATTCTTCATCAGTAACCATCTTTCATACGATGGGTCTTGTGTTTGCTGTGACTTTATACTGAACTGTTTGTAACTGCTTTGTGCAATGATGACTTTGTTAGCCATCTTGAAAGCTAAGGTGGGATAAACCTAACATCATCACCATTTGCATATTATTTGCTGCGGTATTCTGTTCTGAAAAATAACCATCTTGGTTATGCTACCAAACCCCATATCCAGGAGAAGGAAAGGAATCTATGCATTCAGTTTAACTAATTGAGAATCGTATAGATTTTCTAGATTTTACATCCTTCACCACATAAGTGTTTCTTTTTCCTTTTGCAGAATGTATTAAAGCCATGGCTGAAAGACTTCTTACACCGTACCCATATGCCAACAGAACAGCTGGCATCTGTTGTGAAAAACCTCCACCCCTCCAGGCAGAAACGTGATTCAGGTATACAGCAACACTGCTTTTAAGCCTGGAGCTATTCTCTGGTAGCATTGAGGCCAATTCACACAAACAGCAGATCCCATTATAAAGCTGTTACATAGGAAACACAGAAAGTTGCATTATACTGAGACAGGCTATTGGTCCATCTAGTTCAGTATTGTTTATACTAACTACCAGTAGCTCTCCAGGATTTCAGGGAGGAACTTTTTGCACCCATACCTGAAGACACCAGAAATGGACCCTGGATATATGTGAAACAGATGCTGTTTATATTGCCAGACTTTAGATTGCTGCTTCAGTTTGCAGTGAGGGGATTAGAGGGGGCATTCTTGAAGTCTTCTCCTGGTAGGGATGAGGGAGAAATTAAATTCAGATTGCATCTAAAGGCAAATCTACCTAATTCACTCTTTCCAAAACAACACACAAAGTGAAACATAGCCACCCTTCAAAATTCAGACTTCCCTAAATTTTGCAGTGCAGAAAGCTGGTCCCAAGCTATTAAGGGCTTGATATACTAACAATAGCACCTTGAACTTTGCCTGGTAACAAATCAGCAGCCAGCGCAAATTTCTGAGCAGACAGGATCTCACTCCCACCAGCAGCTGTGTTGTAGCATACGGCACTAACTGCAGCTTCCATATCAAGCACAAGGGAAGCCCCGCATAGTTAATTGCATAGTTAATACAGGTCACAGAATTTAGCCTCTCTCCAAATACGTATTTAGCAGAGAGCACCCTACAGCACATAGTCTGTACTCCCTAATTCAGAGGCACTATGCTTCTGAATCACTTGTGGCTGAGGAGCAAGAGGGGTGGACCTAAACAGACAGAACTTTGATAGGATCCAGCAGGGCTCTTCTGATGTTCTTGCATCCACACTGGCTTGTCAGTTGTGCAAGTTCTTCAACCCTGGTTAACTATTGAGTCTTGCCTTCCCAGGATGCCCAGCTGATAAGACCATAACACAGGAGGTGCTTGATGATGAACTGATGCCTCTTTATTACGATAACGAGGAATTACGCCAGTGCTTGGATGACGCAACCCTGCAGGCCAATCTCAACAAGATCTCAAGTTATGCTTTCCCTGAGGAGCAGCTGATGGTGCTTAAAGAAAAGCTGGACCGGGTAATCAATGTTTTGGCTTTCATAGTTTGCTAAGAGGGGCATGGAAGTAGGGCTTGAGTTCAGTCATTGCTCATCTGAGACTGCAGGCAAAGGAGAGTGGTGCAAGCAGGTCAATAGATTGAGGCCTTGCATTCTCTCTGTCTCTCTCTCTGTCTCTTTCACTCTGCCCCCACTCATTCATTGAGGTGAATGAGTCACTGCCCCACCAATCTCAGCCTGCCCTCAGCAAGCCCTCTCCCTGCCTGTCTCCTGACTAGGGAGGAAAAGTGGCACCGATTCCCTTTCCTTCCCTGTCTACCAGCTCTACATGGTACACCAGCCGAGACCCTACCTGCCTGGCACTGTCTCGCCAGATTGGTGCATGCTCTGGTTATCTCCCACTTGGACTACTGCAATGCGCTCTATGTAGGGCTACCTTTGAAGGTGACCCGGAAACTGCAACTAATCCAGAATGCAGCAGCTAGACTGGTGACCGGGAGTGGCTGCCAGTACCATAATACAATAGTCCTAAAGGATCTTCACTGGCTCCCAGTGCATTTCCGATCACAATTAAAAGTGTGGGTGCTGACCTTTAAAGCCCTAAATGGCCTTGGCTCAGTATACCTGAAGGAGTGTCTCCACCTCCATTGCTCAGCCCAGACAATGAGGTTCTCCTCCAAGTGTCTTCTTCTGGTTCCCTCACTGTGAAAAGTGATGCTACAGGGAACCAGGAAGAGAGCCTTCTCGGCAGTGGCACCCGCCCCGTGGAACACCCTTCCATCAGATGGCAAGGAAATAAACAACTATCTGACTTTTAGAAGACATCTGAAGGCAGCCCTGTTTAGGGAAGTTTTAAATGTTTAGTGTTTTATCATGTTTTTACTATTCTGCTGCGAGCCACCCAGAATGGCTAGGGAATCCTAGCCAGATGGGTGAGCTATAAATAATAAATTGCTGTTGTTGTTGTTGTTGTTGTTCCATCCTGCCTTAGTCTCATGCAGCCTTGTTTCTGTTATGCTCCGGTTCGTCCTCTGTGAAATGCCATGTTGTTTGCCTTGCTGTCATGAAATTATGTAACCAATGTAATATAAATAGTTAATTGTGTAAGTTAGGTTGCCAGTGTGTTATTTCACCCCATTAATTCAGTGCAAAGGAAAGATAATGCAAATTGCGGGGGGGGGGGGCATAATCAGTTATGTGTTGTTTGTATATTGAAAGCTGTAACACCAGCAAATATCGATTGAATTAAGTTGATTTTTGTTCTGCACACGGGTTGAAAAAGTGAACACCAGCCATTTCCTCTCCCCTTTTCTTCATCATCAGAATTTCCTAACATTCCTGCTTCTTACTTCCAACTCATGAGGGGGTGACTCTGCCTGTCAGGGCCTCTGGAGTTGCCTATTGTTGATCCTCTCTGCATTCCTTCCCTCCAATCCTGAAGGGCACCAGCTCTCTCACTCTCTTGTTCTCTCTCTGTATCTCTCTCTCTCTCTCTCTTTCTCTCTCTCTCTCTCTCTCACACACACACACACATAATAAGGCAATCTGTCTCCTGATGGATGTGTGCTCTGAGAAAGGGCAAGAGGTGCTCCAGTAGTGTTCACAAACACTGATTTTTATTTTGCAATCCCTACAGATCTATCCTGATGGGTATCCCGATTCGGTTATCCGTAGCATGGGAAGCCTCCTCAGCCTAATGACTCCTGAGGATATTAAGAAATGGAAGTTCAAGTCGCCAGACACCCTTGTTGCTTTGCTGGACAACGCTCCCGATGATGAAGTGGTAACGTCAGCCTTAAAAGCACAGCCTCCCCTGATTTACTTCTTCCCCTCGTTTTCCAAACTAGAAGTTTATTTTGATTTTGTGAATCGCTTCCTAGAAGCAAAACATGAGGAAACATTTTACATGCGTAAAGAGGTGCATTTGGTTGCAAAGTTTTAGAGGGACGGCGCTAAAATACACAGAGGTTATGCTTCCTCTGTTCTCCTCTGCTTTTTTAACAGGTGGTAAAGTTAATGAGTGGGTGGCGCTGTGGTCTAAACCACTGAGCCTAGGGCTTGCCAATTGGAAGGTTGGCGGTTCGAATCCCCGCACGAGGGTGAGCTCCCGTTGCTCGGTCCCCGCTCCTGCCAACCTAGCAGTTTGAAAGCACACCAAAAAGTACAAGTAAATAAATAGGTACCACTCCGGCGGGAAGGTAAAGGGCGTTTCCTTGTACTGCTCTGGTTTCGGTGTTCCGTTGCACCAGAAGCGGCTTAGTCATGCTGGCCACATGACCCGGAAAAACTGTATGCGGACAAACACCGGCTCCCTCGGCCTGTAAAGCAAGATGAGTGCCACAACCCCAGAGTCGCTTGCGACTGGACTTAACTGTCAGAGGTCCTTTACCTTTTTAAAGTTAATGCCCACCCCAGTGCATTTTGGTGCCTCAGACCAGATTTCTGAATATTCAGGATACATAAAACGTTGATAGAATGAGCCACAATGTGGAGACAGCACAGAGCATTCATAAGACTAGTTCAGCCGACCAAAATCCACTGGAAAAGTCATAGAAGTTGGCCTATAACATGTCGGACAACTGAGCCACCCTACTTCAATATTGCCTGATTGGCAGCAGATCTCCAGAGTTACAGACAAATGACATTCCCAGTCCTACCCGGGACCTTCTGCATGCAAAGCAGGTGCTTTAGCACTGGGCTATGGCTATTTTACCTGAAAGCCACCTGAGTCCCTGTCTGGGGGAAAGGTGGGATATAAATAAATATAATAATAATAATAGCTCTTCCCAAAAAAAAGATACATTTGTAGAATGGCCCTGAAACCCATTGTTTTCAAAGGTTGCTCAGGCTTGGGCAGGTCTCTGCATTGGGGGTGCATGGCCATTGTGTGAGACCCCTGAGAATGTTTCCTTTTGAGACAAGGGTAGAAATGGTCAAAATAATAAAAGGTCAAAATAGTATACTTAGCTGAGTTTTGGCTAGTTCATTAAGCAGTGTCTTAGCTTTGCTCATATAAGACTTACTTACAAGCCAATCTGTTTTGGGTTGGAAATTATTGCTTTTAGGCCAGGGAGATTATTCAGCAATATGGCAAGTCCGGAGGCCAGTTTGATGCCACAGCTCTGGATGCTGTTGGGGGACGTTACATGTGCTCCTTGACCCAAGGCCAGCTTAAAACGATCACAGAGAATGCTATCAAGTGAGTAAACTCCTTTAACACTCTTCATCTCTTAGCAAGAAAAGAGGTCCACTTTCCGCTTAGCAAATGGCTTCTCCACAAAGAATACCAGGAATTGTAGTGAGGAGAGTCGTTAAGAGACCCGTAGTCCTCTCACGGTGCTACAATTCTCGAAGTTCCTTGGGAAGGTTATACCACTCTGGGAATTGTAGCTCTGGGAGGGGGAATAGTGGTCCCCTAACATCTCTCAGCACCCTTAACAAACTACATCTCCTAGGATTCTTTGGGTGAAGCCATGACTGTTAAAGTGGTATCACAGCATTTGAAATGTATTGTCAAGTACGGGAGTTCCCCTCTCCCTTCTGGTAGTTCAACGATAAGAATTAATGAGCATTTGGTAGACTTATAGTGCTTTTATTACAGCATTATGTTGCAAGCACAAACAGGCAACCCTCCTCAAGGATATCAGTTGCCTACTCTGACTCCTCCCCACTTCCGCAGCAAGAAGTATACCAACGAGAATTTCCTCTCCCCCCCACCATGTCTCCTTTGTTCTCTGACATGCTTGGACCTCCAAGTTCAGGGGAGGGAGAGGGGGTCTCCCCCACTCTTGATTGATGTATCGCCCAGCTGCTCCCTCCCTTCTGGTTGCTTAGCTACTATCTCATAGCTGAGTAGCTCCTCTCTCACCTGAGCAGCTTCTGTGTGTGTCTGCCTGTCTGTCTCTCTGCTTCTGGAAATGCTGGAAGTGGGGGGGTGCAAATATCCCCCCTCCTCTTCTGTTAGGAGCTAATCTCCCTGTGATTGCATTCCCCAGTCTTCTGATCCAGACCAGCCCCTGACATGTATAGTGTGCAGGTGGGATGGTAATGGGAGAGGCAGAATCCAGGGGTGCAACTTGATTATTAAGATCTTGGGCTTTGTGGTCTTCCAGCGTGGGCCTTTAGGTTATGTGCATTACTGCTATTTTATAGCACACAATTTCTCTTCACATATTGTATTTTATTCTGTTACAATTTGAATCTCATAGAATTCCAATCGTAATACAATATGGGAAATAAAAGAAGCAATTAAAGTACAATTAAAATTCAATATGCATATTCAGTGTAATGGATGTGCAGTCTCCTGTCTTCACAAATCCACAAACATAAAATGCAATGGGGTGGCCTCAGGCCAATCCCTGCCTCTCAGCCTAAACTACCTCACAGGGTTGTTGTGAGGATTAAATCAGCCCCACCCTGGGGTCCTTGGAGAAAAAGGTGGGATATTAATGAAATAATATATAAACAAAATACTGGTGACCCATGGACCACAGTTTGGGGGGCCTTGTGGTTTATAAACAGAAGTTGGATGGCTGTTTGTCAGAGATTCTTTTACTGTGATTCCTGCAATGGAGGGGTTGGACTAGATGACCCTTGGCGTCCGTTCCAACCCTAGAATTCTATGGTTCCATGACTGTATGATCTAGTGAGCTCAGCTCTTGGACCCCTTCATTCCAGTGAATAATAAGCAAAGCTGAGAGACTCGGTCACCTCTTTTTTTCCTCTCCCTCCTTGCCTTTCTTGACAGGAGTGCCAAGACCCTCAACATTGGTGGGTGTCCTCAAACTACCAAGGATATCCTGTACCCAAAAGCCAAGAGAGCTTACTCTGACCGACACAACGAGTTCCCTGCTTACTATAACCTCATCAAGCCGTACCTGGGTAAGTCACAGCATCATTTTAGGAAACACCTTTGCAGTCTAGGATGAGCATTGCAGTTTGTTGAAATGCAACTTGAAAGCAGCAGATCAGCTTATCCATTCGGACACTGCCCCACTAACCTCAATCTGCCCTCCCGCCCAACTTCTTACTTAGAGATGGAAGAATCTGTCGATTTAAAACAAATGCACATATTAGGGTATGTGCATAACAGCATAGTGAAAATAACATACAAAGATGCATTAGATTGGAGAAATGTTCTTGCAAGTATGCATATAGTTGTCACAACTGCATGCAACTCTTTATTAGGAGAATTTTGCACTAAAATTTTGCACTAAAATTTTATGACGGTGTTTTGTTTTGTTTTTAATAAAACCCACAAACTGATGCAGAAATGTAGAGAATTTAAGTTTGGAAACATGAGAAACCAAGAGAACCGAAATTGGTATATTTGTCCATCCCTAGCCTTGAACACTACCATTATGTCTGGTTTGGATCAAATTTTATTTCCTCACCATCCCTATCTGCAGGACTGAGGAAATTAAAACAATGTTGTGGGTTTCATGGGGGGTTGGTCTGGATGATACCCTGAGCTCCTTCCAATTCATTGAGTGCTGTACTCAGTGAGGGTTAGAATCTAAGAGCAGAGGTTGCTGGCCTGGTCAGACAAGTTTATTTGTAAGACGGCGACCTTAGCCGGCCACTTAAGAGCATCCCAATAGAACGAGCTGGGTTGCAGGAGCTACAACTAAGTGATAGCGCCCTACAGGCTAATAGGTGGGCCTTTCCTCCAACCCCTTCACCTAGCTGCTAGGCAGGAAAACAAGAGCCAGAGTAGCTGGACTGGAAACAGGCTAGAAGCTGGAGACTCAGAGACATGCTTGCTCTGTGCTGGATCCAAAGCTGGGACTACTGGAGAAGTTAAAGACACTGAAGAGTTGGGGACTTTCCACATGTAAAGAGTTGCCTTTATTAGGGAACTTTGCAATTGAGTTCTAAACATAACTAAAAGATCTCTTTCACTGACTCAAGAAAAGTTGGCAATGTATAACCATCAAGTTTTCACCAAATTTTCTTCTTACAGGAGGTGCTCCGGGTGAGGATCTGAGGGCGCTCAGCAAAAATAATGTCAACATGGACATCAACACTTTCAAGGGCTTGCGAAAGGACGCTGTGATGGTGAGTGGGATAATGCCGTAGGGCTGAAGATGACAGGGCTGGCCTGCCCATGAGGCAAGGTGAGGCAGTTGCCTCAGACAGCAGATACGGCTCACGGCCATCTCCTCCACACCCTGCTTCCTCCTCCATGCCCGCCGCCACCTAGTACAAGTCATTTTATTACAGTCAATGGCCAGTATCAAGGCAAATACACCAATTACAAAATTTAAAAACAAAATCAGATGATGTAAAATCACATATACATAAAAAGGCAGTTCTAGGTCACCATTTATCAGTCAGAAAGGAAACCTTCTGACCTAGGAATGTCCATCGGTCGGTACATTACACTAATCCTGGGTGCTAATTATTATAAGTCGTATTTTTATTGCTGCTGCACAAAACTTGGCCACCTTGAATGTTATAACAGGATTAATAGCTAGGATGTTAGGACAATAGCTAGGATAATATCTCTGGCCTCCTTTCGCTTTTGCCTTCAGCACAGGGTTGTTGTGGCTTCAGGGGGGGAGGCAACAGTGAGGGAGGGCTGTGGAAGAAGAGGAGGGAGGCTGCGGAAGATGAGGTAGAGGTGGGGGTGGTATTTTCTGTTTCTCCTGAAGCAGCAAAACATCCTGGGCTGGCTGTAGAAAGCAACCTTCAGAAAGAGCATAAAAATAAAACGAAATGAAATTTATCAGAGCACAATTCAGTCTTTGACTTCTCTATCAGTCCCTGGCGGATTTCTATAGATCACACCCGAGCCTTCTCATGTAACTGTACTGGGAGTGGTGTTGCTAACAAACTTGCACCTACAGCAACAATCGGAACACTTTGGAAGTTCCTCTCAGTGAACGAAAGAGAGAGAAAGAGTAGGCCATATACACATACACACATATACATATATCCTTTGCCGCTTACATTCACAGTTGGAGCTTTTGAATCCCAGCAGGGTAGACATTGCCTATAACCATCTCCCTCTGACTCATTTCACAGCAACTAAAACCCACCGATGTCAAAGACTTGCTGGGGATTAATGTAGCAGAGCTGAAGACTCAAGAGAACGATCCCTTCGTAAGAGACTGGATTGTAAAGCAGAAGCAGTCCGAGCTGAACCGCCTCGGCCTTGGGCTCCGAGGGGGGATCCCTGACGGATACATTGTTGTGCCTGACGAAGAAAAGAAACGTAAGAAACGGGGGGCATTTGCTTTCGAGGGGGTTTAAATTCCAATGATGTAGGAGGTAAATGATCCACAACTATAATAAAAGCTCTCCAGCTTGTGAATCAGTATATAGGAATTATGAAAATGTCTCCAGGTGTCTTTTTTGTGTATACAGTGGTACCTCTGGATACGAACTTAATTCGTTCCAGAGGTCCATTCTTAACCTGAAACTGTTCTTAACCTGAGGTACCACTTTAGCTAATGGGGCCTCCCGCTGCCACCGCACCACCACCATGCGATTTCCGTTCTCATCCTGGGGCAAAGTTCTCAACCCGAGGTACTACTTCCGGGTTAGCGGAGTCTGTAACCTGAGGTGTTTGTAATCCGAGGTACCACTGTACAGATATATGTACTACTTTATTTATTCATCATTTATTTATTTTTGCAATCTGCAATCTGAGTTCAGACAGTGCACATTCCCCGCCCTGCCCCCATTTTAATTGCACAACAACCCAGTAAGGTAATGACTAGCCCAAAACCACCACAGAGTTAGATGGGATCCCAAAGGTTATCTAATTCAAACCACTGCAAAAGCATCCCTGATCAATGGCCATCCAGGTTCTGTTTAAAAACTTCTTACAGAGGAGAACTGGCCACTTCCCAAGAGAGTCACTTCCACTGTCAACCAACTAAAACTGTTGGGAAATTCTTCCTTAAGTTTAGCCAAAAATACCCTCTCTGCCCCATTAATTTTTTTTGTACTTTAAACCCATTGGTTTGAGTTCTACTCTGTGGAGCAACGACAAGCTATTTTGCTCCATCATCACTATGACTGACAACTCTTCTGAATGTCTGGAGATGGCTGCCATATCGCCTCTTAATCCCGTCTTCTCCAAGTGTACACACCATGCACTTAAATCTCATTTAAATCAGATTGCCTCTCTCAAAAATGCATGGGTACTGCTGTTTGTTCAGGGTGCTGGGAATTGTAGCTCTGTGGGTGGGGGTGTACACTACAGTTCCCAGGATTCTTTGGGTGGGAGCCATGTATGACTTGTCTCCCGGAGACAAGGGCTGTTAATTAATACTAGCCATGGTGGTTGTAAGGGACGCAGGTGGCGCTGTGGGTAAAACCTCAGTGCCTAGGACTTGCCGATCGTATGGTCAGCGGTTCGAATCCCCGCGGCGGGGTGAGCTCCCATCGTTCGGTCCCAGCTCATGCCCACCTAGCAGTTCGAAAGCACCCATAAGTGCAAGTAGATAAATAGGGACCGCTTTATAGCGGGAAGGTAAACGGCGTTTCTGTGCGCTGCGGTGGTGCTGGCTCGCCAGAGCAGCTTCGCCACGCTGGCCACGTGGCCCGGAAGTGTCTTCGGACAGCGCTGGCTCCCGGCCTCTTAAGCGAGATGAGCACGCAACCCCAGAGTCGGTCACCACTGGCCCGTACGGGCAGGGGTATCTTTACCTTTATGATGGTTGTGCTCTACCACCATGGTTCTGAACACCAGTTACTGGATGCCGCAGAAGGGGAGAGCTGCTGTTGCACTCAGAGGTCCTGTTTGTGGGCTACACATTGAGGCATCTGGTTGGCCCCATGACAACGGGATGCTGGACTAGACAGGGCATTGGCCTGATCCAGCAGGCTCTTCTTAGCTTCCTGTGCCTGTCCCCTTCTGCTTCAGAGTTCTCACTCTTTCTCCTGGAAGATGAGGAATCTGACTATAGAGTCATAACGATGTTGTTTCTTGTTTCTCCAGAGACCTCCGGAGCGCCCCGTGCCGCCACCATTGCCCATCTCCTGCACCTCTTCCCTGCGTTCCTCCTGACTCTGTTGCTGGCTTCTTTCCTTTCATGAAACTCTCCTGCTCTAATCAAAAAACGGGCAATGTGGTAATGATGATCGATCTCATTTTGCTGCCATTTTCTATCAACTTTCAACTTTGCCTGTGGTGGGAAGAACAAGAATACCCTTAGGGAAGTGGGTGAAGGAGATTATTTTAGGAAGTCAAACAGAATCCGTTCCGGAAGTCCATTCGACTTCCAAAATGTTCAGAAGCTGCGTTGGATGTTTGGGTTCCAAAGACCATTCACAAACCGGAACACTCACTTCCGGGTTTGCAGCTTTCGGGAGCCAAAACGTTTGACTCGCAAGGTGTTCGGGATCCAAGGTGCAACTGTGTGTGTGTATATATATACAGACATACATATATAGATATGTAAGCCACCCTGCGATCTTAGGGTAAAGGATGGGTGTTAATAAGTAATAATAATAATATGTAGAATGCTTCATTCATGCAGCAATATCATTTGCAAAGTAGGAGCTTCATAGCCTGAGCTATGATGAGACACCAGGACCTGTATAAATTATGCAAATAACGTAGAATTAGCTGCTTTTGTCCAACTTACATGGTTTGTTTCTGTAAGCTATAGGGGGTGCAGCAAGGAGCAACCTTGAGCTCTAAAGCACCACCTTCTGAAGTGCTGGCTGCTCATCCCACACAGTCCCTGGGCTTTAAGCTTAACCTGGCAATGCCCAAATATTTTCAAGCAGAAAGGCCACAGCTCAGTGGGTAGAGTGGGTGATTGGCACACAGAAGACCCCAGGTTCAATGGCACTTCCAAGCAAGGCTAGTAGAGAACCACGCCTGAAATCCTGGGGAGCTGCTGCCAGTCAGTGCAGAGAATAATGAGTTAGTTGGACCAGTAGTCTGACCTAAGTTCCTCTGCCTTTGACAAACAGGGAAGGGGTGGGAATTAAATCTGCAGTCCTTGGGATTTTGTGCAACACAGCGTTGCATACTTCTCACTTTCTCTGAGCTCAAAAGAAACTTCAGGAGCAGGTTTAGAGGGTTGCTTTTCTTTCAGAGGAGAGAGTACGGATGTGTTGTGTTGAGGTTAGAGCTAGATGAATTTGTCAGTTTCCATTTCCTCCCTCTGTTTCTCCATCTTCCAGTCTTAAGTTGAGTTTATCACATTTCTGCATCAGTTTCCAGTATTCCAATATTTCAGAATTTAGTTTGCTTGCAAAAATATACTATGAGAAATGCAGTTTCGCCTAATTTGGGGAAGGACCACAGCTCAATTGTAGAGTATCTGCTTTGCATGCAGAAGGCACCAGGTTGAATCCCCATGGCATCTCCAGATGGGGATGGGCTGGGAAAGACTCCCTGCTTAAAACCCTGGAGAGATACTGCCAGTCAGTGTGGACAATACTGAGCTAGATGAACCAGTGGTCCAACTCAGTATCAGGTAGCTTCCTGTGTAATATGATGCACGCTGGTTTGTTATTTCACTTATATATGCATTTTTGTTTGGGGAACTAAATTCAGAGCAGTAGCAAATTTTGAAACCTAGCTTTGTTTCAGTCACATCCTGCTTCAGGAAGTGTGAATTAATTTCAGTTTATTAACAGAGAGAAGAAATAGAAAGGAAGTAGGCTACTCCAAGCATTATCAGCATCATAAAAATCAGCAACCCATTATTTTCCTCAAGGCTACTTCTGCCCAGTTAACTCCAGTGACATGAAGTCTGCTTTTCTTGCAAAACATGCAAAAGCTGTCTTTTTCAGTTCTCTTTCCCCACTGCAGATGAAGAGAACCTTCATGCTTAAGCAAAAATCCCCATTAGCTACGAAGAAAGATAAAACTTTCCATGTTAGACCAATGAGTCCAGGGCCAGCCCCAAACATTTTGAAACCTGAGGCAAAACAAAAAATGGCGCTCCCCTCCCCACCAGGGAAGAAGATGGGAGTGAAGATTGACATCAGGAACAAAGGAAAACTAAAGTTCTATATTGGGATCCACTGCCCCTCTGAATCCTGCCGCCTGAGGCAGTTGCCTCAACTTACCTCATGGGTGGGTCGGCCCTGAATGAGTCCATAAGATTTCCTAATGCCCACACACAATCCTTGCAGTATGATTGTTGATGCACAGAACGCACGTTATGCAGTCATATGATCAACCAGCTGACCAGAAGTGCCTTCACCACAGCAGACACCCAGAAGTCTCCAGAAATGTCATAGTCAGTCCAGCTAACCAAGAGAGTAAAGGGAAATGCTCTGGTTGGAACTGTCTTGGGCCATGAAGAAGAACCTGCTGAGCTCAAGACATCTTTCTAACCAGGGGGAAGACACCAGTCTGCTGACTGGGCCCGTCACTATTCACCAACTGGGTGAGCAAGTGAGATGGACTTGGAAGGCATAGTTGCAGCCTTCTGGACAAGCATTGCAAGCTGATTCTAGCCCTGGGAAGAGAGGGGCTTGCGTCAGTCTAGCAGGGGAGGCTTCTCTTGAGGACTAGGTGTCTGCTTGCTTCGTAAATTGTTTGCTGGGAAAATGTGAAAGGGCTGCAACTCAAAGGCAGGCGGGTTGGGGATCAGTGTTAGAAAAGGGTAAGACAATAAGAGAAAATCCGCTGGGGAAGGCTAAGGACACCCGATGCTATATAACCTGTTCTTTTGATTCATATAAATGGCTTATATGTATTGTGCAAAATAAACATCTGGTCATCCTCTCTAATATGGCTGCTGTGTCTTTGGCAATCCTGGTGTAAGATGTCACACTGACTTCTAAAACAGGGCTGGGGAACCTCAGGCACAGGGTCACATGTGTGCGCCCCGTACCTCATGCCTCTCTACATGGACCTCAGGGTTCTCCAAGCCTCCCCAGACCACACCCCCTCTCCTAGGCCACACCCACCGGCGCCCCTGCCTCACACCCTCCAGTGTTCTGGCATGACTGGGATGTCTCCTTGAACTCTGATAATGCCTCTTGCTTGCCTGGATGGAGGAAAGAGAGAGTGGGTGTGTGGGTGTGTCAAATGTAGCCTACTGTACAAAGGGTCATATCCACCACTGTCCCCACTTTTTCTTCTGGCCTGCCCATGTTTTGCTGCTCATCTTCGCCCCTTCCTCACTGCCTGTGTTGGAGTTGTCTTTTGGGAACTCCCTTAAAAGGAGGAATGGAGAACCTGCAGCACTCTAGAAGCTGTCAAAATATAATGCAGAGGTATAACTTGACCTAGGAGGAACATAATTCTGCATTTTATAAATCTTTTTCCCCCCCTTCACTCTAATTTTAGCCACTAGGGGTTGTTGTTGTTAAAGTTCATTTGGGCCTCAGTGTGCATAGTTGTGTAGACACTGCGTCGAAAACTGTGTTGATATACGTATTCAGTTTGTTTTCCCCACTCTCCAGCCCTTCTGCCTCCCAACCCAGCATTCCAAAGGGGGGGGGGGAAATGTGTAAACATCAAAGCCAGTCAAAATTAAAACCAATTTTTTAATTTATTTTTTAACACGTTATTGAAATTAAACAGAAAGTCATTTCCGCAGAAAGCAACTTTGTGACATTAAGGAACGTGAACAATTTAGGAGGGAGAGGGGAAACAGCTGGACTTTTTTAAGATCAATGAGCATGAGATTTAGAGAGGTATACAATGGAGTCTGGAAGTTATATCAATTAAGAGCTTCAGATGAGCTTTCCATTACTTCTATCAGAACCTAAAACTCTTTCAGTGGTAAAGAGGGAGGGGTGATATCTGTCGTTTTGGATTCCATCAGTTTCTCAATTTTCTAATCAAGTTCTGTTCCCCACATTTCCATGTCAGTTTGCAATTATTTTTTCAGCATTGTAATATTAATTTATCTGAACATACACATTTTTGCAAAGCAATTTCCCCCTTGCATTTCCACATGTCATTTTTTGATAATATATGCTTTTTTATTCACACTTTACCCTTGTTTATGCATCATTGTACATATTACTTGGCTGGAGAACTGCTTTGCAAAATCTGGAAAAGTGAATTCCAAAGGATGGCTGAGTTTCCGTTCATGTATTGTTTTGCAAAATGCAAAGTAAGTGGCTTCATCTTTAAATGCAAACTGAATCACATTTGTCTCCCATTCTTCAATGTGACTAATGGCAGTTTTGAATAAGGACACACTCAGTATTCCCACCTTCTGAATTCAGACGTTGGGCAGAAATCTGGGTTTTTTTATCAGCCACTGCAAGTTTCTCAAGCTTCTGGTTTTGATGATTGGTACCTGATGTTCCCTGAAACTTTGGCCAACATGCTACAGCCAAGTCCAATGTAAATACCTATTGCTAATACGCAATATAGCACAAAATATACAGAGTTCTTATTTAGGGTTAACATAGGATTAAGATGCCTCCTTCCTTTCAAGGTAGTGCCTCTGCTGCATGATAATCAACTTTCCCTATCATTCAAGACACTGGATGCTTCCAAGCAGTTTCTGTTTTCGGATGAGGTTCAGTCACATGCCAGAAAATTCAGGTTGCGTAATTATAGATGGATGGGACTCAGACCTTGTGCTGTAGGCTGTCCACAAAGGGAAGGAAGAACTGAGAAGGGACATGCCAATTTGAGTTCTCTCAGTTCTCATTTTTTCAATCTTAAATTCAATCGTCCACATTTCTACAAAAAATTGCCTTTTTTAAAACTAATGTACTCTTTGTGCATTTATCCTAATAAACACATTTTTCTCTGCAGCTTTGACTCAAGCACATGTTTTGCAAGCAATTTTCCCTAATACAATGCATTTTTAACGTTAGTTTCATTTTAATGCACAATTCTCCAAAATATGTGCATTTTTGTAAACATGAGTCGGTTGGAGCACTAGATTGCAAAATTCAGAGAAGTGCAAATTTCAAAGGATGGCTGTGTTTCAGTTTTTGCATTGATTCAGAAAGTGCAGACTAAGTAGGTTTGTGCCTTTAAATGTGAACTGAATGAAACAGAACTGGGTCTCTGAATAGAACAGCCTGGCCACTTAACCAACACAAGCAGGGCCTGGGTGAGACAGGAGTCCACTCTCCACATGTGATTTTCAGCAACTGGTATTCAGAGGCAGACTGTCTCCAACAGTGGAAGCAGAAGACAGCCATCATGACTAGTAGCCAAGGGGCAGAGAAAGCGGCTTGCTTTCTGCTAGGTTCCCAACTCTTTCAGCTGACTGATGGGTGGGCTGAGCAAAGCCAGTCTTCTTGCTTCCCCTTGCTCGGAACCAACCTGAGGTGCTGATGGTGCAGTTCTGGTTACTAACACAGGCCCAGAAAGGAATTCAGGAGTACAGCTGTTCCAGGAGGCTCAACAAACCAGGATCCAGCATGCACAGAGGACAGGAAAGATGGTGCTGGATCTCAGCACTACCTTGTGTGTGGAAGTGTCACCATAACAAAATGAGGGTAGAGAGAAACACAGCAGCTTTGCAGCAGGCAAAATTTGCATTAGGCACAGGGCAGTTACTATGCACATAAAAGTCAGAAGAGACCCACAGTCCAGAGAGCATTGGCATTTGATCCATGGGTTCCAAATGGCTCCCCTTGTAGAACTTCAAAGCTCTTGCCTTTGCCGTCCCCAGTTTCTGTCGGGAGGTGCGAGGAAGCAACAATACTCTCAGAGAAG
Organism: Podarcis bocagei; assembly: GCF_964188305.1. Taxonomy (NCBI): domain Eukaryota; kingdom Metazoa; phylum Chordata; class Lepidosauria; order Squamata; family Lacertidae; genus Podarcis; species Podarcis bocagei. Next base: position 32,862,857 of record NC_138139.1, on the reverse strand, counting down.
CCTCCTCTGAAGTGGGATTCCAACCACAAGGGACAATGTCAGAAGAAGACAGCTGGAGATTAAGCTGGAAGATGATCCTGGATGGAGAAAGCGGAGGGGTAATTCAAATGAGCCACTGTTGCTTTTCCATTCAAGATCCTCAGATTTGCTAGAGGACTAGAAATTCTACACTATAAATGCCCTTTCCTTACCATGGATTATGCAAAAAATAATGTACAAAATAGAGATCAGATTTCTATAACCTTCAAGGCTTCAGACACCTTGGAGGACCCTCCATACCATAGTCCTACTAAGCCTCGGAGGGGAACCAAATCCACCTTTTCTGGGCCAAATATCACATATGTAGCCTTAAGGGCTGTTGTTTTCAGAACACAAGAACTGTTCTGTGAAAGATGATGTACATCAAATTGTGAATGAACTTGAATGCACTTTCTCACCCTCCCCTGCTAATATGCCTGGTGTTGTTAGGGAAGTCTGTTCAGCCACAGCCTTTTCAGTGGGAGGAAAGCTGCCTTGCACCACATCAGACCATCCAGCTCAGTATTGCCTACACTGACTGGCAGCAGCATTCCAGGGTTTTAGGCATTGGACATACTGAGCTCTATCTGGAGATTCTGGGAATTGAACCAGGGACTTTCTGCATACAAATCAGATGCTCTACCACTGAGCCATGTTCCTTCCTCATAATTTAGAACATTGTTTGCCCCCGATAAGTCAGTCTAGTCCCTTCACAGAGGTCATTCCACCATGAAGGTAGAGATTCCCTGCCCTTAGACATAATAGATATTTAGCAGATACTTAAATCACAGGCACTTACCACTTAGCGGCTGAAGATTGATGTAGCCATTGGGTGTTGGCTGCAATGGTGGTCTCGTTCTCGAAGGTGTTCTGCTGGTGGCTCTCCTTGTGGTTTGAGGTGAGACTCCTGTCTTAGGGGATGTTTCTGGGACATGAACGGTAGTCTTGCTTGAAGCAGTTGACATTGTTTCCTTCATTTTTGTGGCAGCACTGAGAGGTGCTGGGGTTGTGGCATTTGGCATGGGCTTAGGTGGTGCTGAAGGCCTTTCAGAAGATGTAGCAGTCATGCCAGGCATAGCGGAAGTTCCATTGCTGGTGCCAACTGTGGTTGCATTTGCACTATGAGTGTGGTTTGTACTGATGGCAGGTGTGTAGGAAACAGTTGCACTGCTGACAGTAGTCACATTGGTGACAGAGGTAAGGAGACCTGTATCGTTGATCGTGGTTGCGTCGGAGGCTGGTGTGGTGTTGATGGTGGCAGTCAGATTGGTCTCCATTGCAGTGGTAGGTAGACTTGTATCATTGATCGTGGTAGAGTTGGAGACTGGTGTGGTGTTGGTGGCGGCAGTCAGGTTGGTCTCCATTGCAGTGGTAGGGAGACTTGTATCGTTGATTGTGGTGGTGTCAGAGGCTGGTGTGGTGTTGGTCGAGGCAGTCAGGTTTGTGTCCACTGCAGTGGTAGGTAGACTTGTATCATTGATCGTGGTAGAGTTGGAGACTGGTGTGGTGTTGGTGGCGGCAGTCAGGTTGGTCTCCATTGCAGTGGTAGGGAGACTTGTATCGTTGATTGTGGTGGTGTCAGAGGCTGGTGTGGTGTTGGTGGAGGCAGTCAGGTTTGTGTCCACTGCAGTGGTAGGGAGATTTGTATCATTGATCGTGGTGGAGTTGGAGGCTGGTGTGGTGTTGGCAGTCATGTTGATGCCTGTTGCAGAGGTAGGGTCAGGTATTCCACTGACAGTATCATTTGAGGCAGTTGTGACATTGGAGGAGGTAGCCATTATTTTGGTGGAAACTGCAATGGTGGAGTCTATCGAGATGGTAGGAAAAGTCGTGCTATCAGTTCCGGTGTCGCTGGAATCTGCTGAACCTCTGCCAGAGGTAGTTGTGTTGACATCTCTTGCTGTAGGAGGGGCCGATGTTCCACTGATGGTATCATCTGAAGTAGCTGTGACACTGGATGTGACAGCTGGAGCTTGGGTGGAGAAAGCAACTCTGAGATCTATGGCGACCCTTGTGTGGGTGATGTTGGTGGAGGCAAAAGAGGTTTCATTGGCCGCAGTGCTGGTTTCAAAGAGTGGTGTTGAAAGAGGTTGCATAGCAGCACTGCTGCTGGAGAACACTGCTGCATTGTCACCAGAGGTCACTGAGTCACTTGTGGCAAATGAGGTTGACCCCGTACTGGGAGCAGTAGGAGGATCAGCTGTTGGAGTGTCAATGGGTGTTGTAGACTCGGAGGCATCTGCTACTGTGATGCTGGTTGCTGTGGAGGACAGAGAGGTCATCCCTCCTCTCAGACCAATCTCAAGAGTGTCCAGCTCAGACTGAAAATGGCTCTTGATCCACAGGGCTACCGAAGGATCATTCTCAACTTCTTTCAAATCAGGCAAATTTACACCAAGCAACCCTTTCACATCCTGGACGCTCAGTTTCTGCAATACATTTGTGATACCTTTGCTCATTCGGGCAGGTCCCTGTGTTTTAGTTATGATTTCCCCCAGAAAATGACCTTTCTAGTCTGCTCTTGCTTCTCTCCACTTTAAAAGCATTAGAAATGCAACCCTGGGTCTACACTACAAGCCAGCATCAGTTCCAATACTCTTCAATTATTGTAGCATCTCCTATTACAGTTTGATGTGGGTGGCGTGAGAATGAGAATCCTCTGTTAGAGACCCTGCACCCCATATCATGGAATTATTCCTCACCCACCCCCTGCAGTGTCCCCTGAAAAGGATAAGTAATGGTTCATTCTGCTTAATTGTCCATTTAAATGTGTTTGTGGGAGGGGGGGTTGGTTTGGTTTGTTCTTGTTTTTATTATGCATTTTGTGTTTTTATTTTGTGTTTTTATACTCTGTGAACCACCTTGAGTTCTTCAGATGAAGGACAGTACACAAATTTAATTAATAAATAAATAACACTGTAATGTTTTTACGCTTGTAAGAGTCTAGCACAGCCTTCATCAACCTGGTGCCTTCCAGGTGTCTTGAGCTACAATTCCCATCAGCCCCAGCCAGGACAGCCTTGTTTTGGACTACAACTCCCATCAGTCCCCAGCCAGCATGGCCATTTTAGACTACAGTTCCCATCAGCTTGTGCTGGCTGGGGTTGATGGGGAGCTGTAGTTCTAAAACATCCAGAAGGCACCAGTATGGGGAAGGTTGGTCTGGCAGATAGTTCCACATTTTGGCTTAAACTTCCTAACTGATGGAATGGATGGGAAATGTTGATGTGGCAAAGTCTTGCCCAAGGCTGCCTTTAGAATCCACACAGTTCAGCCAACTGCAGCAACTCACCTGTAGCTCTTCTGGCTTCAGATTAACAAATGTGGCAATATCCATCGCAACCTGAGATCCAGCCAGCCTTTTCAGGTCCTTGGCAGGAGCTCCACCTTAAAAGGGGGAAAGGGAAAGGAAATGGGAAACAGAGCAGGTCATATATTTAACAAGGTGGAATGGAAACCCCAAAGCCACTTAAAAGAAGAAGCTGCCTTTAAAATAAAAATAGGGCAACGTCTGAGAAAAACTGGGAATGCACCCATTTCAGAGAAAGGTAGTCCAGATTCTAAGAAATGTAAGAAAGCACTCCCTTAATTATGGAGGGGAAGGTTCATCTGGAAGCACCTTCGTTGCCCATGGTGGAATGGAGGAAAGTTGTGGGAAAATTAAGGTACCCACCTAGATATGGCTGAATTAGGGGATAATATGCACTGGTTCCATTTTGGCTTGCAAAGGCCGTGCGTGCTTTTTCATAGAGGATGTCTTTCTTGCCTTGGGAACAGGAAGAAATATCTAACTTCTCAGCATGCCTGCACAAAGCAAAATACAGGGGGTGAGATTGGACAAAACAACTGCTTAAAAGCTTCAATCGACTTGGAAGGCAACTTAGCTGCTGACACAAAATAATAGCTGGTTCAAGGGACACTTAAACCTTTGCCCATTTTCCTGGAGCAGCCCCTCCGTGCTTGCCTTGATGCTCAAACCACATGCCTGAGTAGAAGGACTGGCAACTTGGGTCTCACCTATGAAGGTGGCACCCTGGGGTCTGGCAAGGTGCCAGTTCCATTGGGAAGACCCACATTGTCAGCCCCTGGCCAGAACTTTGGATCGTTGAAACGCTGTCTCAGTCACACAGGAGTCTCTCTGCTGAGAAAATCTCACATGGCTGGGATGGCATGAAATGGCTCCATAGGGGTGCATTTTATCACATAGTTGGCAGTGAGCTCAACAAGGGAAGTGATGGAGAAGAAATTTGGTTTGGCATTTTAATGACAGTTCTGTCAGTGGCTGCTATCCATGATGGAGGTATGTTCTGCCTTCACGGTTGGAGACAGAAAACCTTGCAAATGCCAATTGTTTGAAGTCATAGTTGTGGGGAATACGCTCGCCCAGGAAAAGAAATACCCTGGGCTCTGAGTCAGAACTTTCCATATCTGTTTCTAGCAGTAAAGCCCTCCACCCCACCCAAGGCAGCATCCTACCGAATTGCTTCTGGGTTTATTTGCTTCAGCTGATCTTCGTCCAAAAAGCAGAGGTATTTCCCCTCCAGCATGTCAAGTAATGGGCCCGTGAGGCTGCCCCCTTCTTCCATGTATCTTGACACCAGTCGCCTGAGCTGCAAGATGAAGAGTTCAGTTTCAGGACATGAACAGTGACACACTGGGTCACCTGTGGTGGCACATCTAGCTCTGACATCCAACAGTGCTGTAGGACTGCGGCAGGCAACGTGAAAAGTTTGCTCCAGCAGCTAGAGTAATTCCTTATGTATCTGCATCATCTAGGAACCAGTTTTGGCTGATGCCCACTGGGGCTGGTAGGATGCAAGGCAGGAGGCCATCAGTAGGTGGCGCCAGAGCCAATGACAGGCAAAGCTAAGCAATTCTAGTTTTGTCCTTGGCTTCCTCTCTGCTGAGTTCTGCAAGTAGCAACTCTGAGGCTAAGGAGGGCAGAGGAGCCTGGCAGGCAGGCAGGCAGGGCCACCTACGCGAATGGCTGAAGGAAGGAAGGAAGGAAGGAAGGAAGGAAGGAAGGAAGGAAGGAAGGAAGGAAGGCAGTGGTTGGCTGAGAGCAGACTGAGTTTGGTGGCATTGAAACTATTTTGCTATTCCTTTAAGGTCGTGATGTGAACTGACAAGGTGAAAGACCTAAGATAAGGAGGTAGCTTTTTCTGTAACTCCCATTGACTAGTATGAAAAGTAAAAGGAACTGGGCTTTCCTGCTTCATTCTTCCTTTCCTTCCCTGAATGTAAAAGCAGAGTTTAGTTTGTTATGAGCAAAGCTTATCAGTTAATAAGAGAAGTCTGTGTTTAAAAAGTAATGCTCCTTAGAATCATCATTTCTGTAAAGAAGACCTTAGTATTGCAATAGCTAGAGCAATACCCCCCCACTGGATACACTGCAGGGACACTATGTTCTTTCCTTCTGCACAGATATTTTAAGGATTTCTTTAAAATTCACATGGGAATGGGATGCAGAAGGACCCTAGCTAAGTGGCAGAGCATCTGCCTTGCAAGCAGAAGGTCCCAGGTTCAATCCCTGGCATCTCCAGCTAGGGCTGGGAATGCCTCCTGCCTGAAAGTCCAGAGACCTGCTGCCAGTCCGTGTAGGCAGTACAGAGATAGGTGGACCAATGCCCCTATGTTCCTGTGATGGGACAGACCTAGTGGCATGCAGATTTGGGAGCTATTCTGGGGAACGTTGCCTTTTATTGTTACCGTAGTCATACAGTTTTACCTGTAATGAAAACTGATAAAAATGAATTCATTTTAAAAAGAATCTGGACCAACTGGACTTCAATGAGTTCACCCATCCCCCATTTATATATGTTACCTGAGCCATCTCCCAGGCCCCATTATTTCGGCTGAGCAAAGCGGCAAGTGTGTCACTGGAGGTGATATTCCACCTGCCAATCTCATCTGCGCTGTACAGCCGTGAAAGGAAGCCAAGAAGCTTCAGGTGGTCCTCTGGAATCCCATTGGGGTAGATCTAATAAAGAGGGTAGGAAGTTCATTAGTTGTGGAACGAGCAACCTTGTTTGCTAGAAAACCCATCACCCTTGGCCAACATCAGTAAGGCAAAGGCTGCAGACATTTCTGTGGCAGCCAATCAGCGACATGCACAGCCAGCCTCTTCTGCTTCAAATTTGCACAGCCAGCTGTTTCTGAGCTCCTCCTTGGATAGGAAAAAGGTACATTTGGATCAATTGTAGTGAGGGCACCACAACCAGAGCAACCTGGCTGCCCTAAAATTGCCACAGCATCATTGAGCAAAGGCTGCAGTGCACAGATACATCAATGGCCCTTCAGTTACCTCGTCCAGCTTCCTTTTAATTACTGTCAAGTAGTCGTTCGGAAGCGGCTGCTCAAGCAGTGGGACCAAGTTGGCTTTCAAAACCTCATTGCTCAGGCAGGCATCAAACTGCTGGGCGCTGTCATAGTGGACGATGAAGAGCGGGTCTTCCAGTGAGCTGGTTGTGACTGGAGTGGACCGGCAAGCTGTTGGCAGAATTTCACAGGCAGGGAATGACCTTGCAAACTTGGCAATTATGGGAAACCATCACCCGTCTCTTTGGCTTCCTCTCTCTCTCTCTCCATCAATAGTCAAGAAAGCCTGTGACTTTTAATACAAATTGTTACCAAGCACCAAACATACAACTTTAAAAATGCCTTATGAGGAACGGCTAAGGGAGCTGGGCATGTTTAGCCTGGAGAAGAGGAGGTTAAGGGGTGATATGATAGCCATGTTCAAATATATAAAAGGATGTCACGTAGAGGAGGGAGAAAGGTTGTTTTCTGCTGCTCCAGAGAAGCGGACACGGAGCAATGGATCCAAACTACAAGAAAGAAGATTCCACCTAAACATTAGGAAGAACTTCCTGACAGTAAGAGCTGTTCGACAGTGGAATTTGCTGCCAAGGAGTGTGGTGGAGTCTCCTACTTTGGAGGTCTTTAAGCAGAGGCTTGACAACCATATGTCAGGAGTGCTCTGATGGTGTTTCCTGCTTGGCAGGGGGTTGGACTCGATGGCCCTTGTGGTCTCTTCCAACTCTATGATTCTATGATTCTATGATTCTATGAAAACAATTGCTACATAAAACAAATGTCTTAACCTAGGGCTGCCATACAACACAGAGCTTCTCTTCCACAGCCAGACATTTTTCAACCTCAGAATGTGGAGACTGTGACTTTGGCACTGAGCCATTTCCTTTGTTACCTTAGTGACTCATACTATTACCTCACCAGGAAGCTAGCCCCGCTATTCTGATTTCATGTTGGATCCAGGAATTAGAGTGGGGCTCAGGCATATAACCTACCTACCTCCAATCTCACAATGAGATAGAGATATATATAGATATGCACAATAAACTAGCTTCTTCTTTTCTCTCTCTCTCTCTTACTTTCTGGTGCTCGTCTAGTCCGAGGAGGGGAAGCAGATTTCGATCCAAGCGACTTTAAGAACAGGATTGTTTTCACTTTTTGTGAAGCACTTTGGCTGTCAAACAGATCTGCCACCTTCCTGAAGAAGATCAGTCTCTCTTCCTGTGTAAAAAAAAGGAAATCCATCCGAATCTGTACATCAATGGCAAACCTTAAGGAATTACAGGGGGGGTACAACAACAACATGTGAAACCTGGGCTCTTCTACTCCCCCTACCTTGTTAATGGAGTCCCAGGTGGTACGGTTTATATACAAAGCAAGAGGCCCGAGATCTTCCAGGGTTCCATCATCCCAAGATGCAGGCACCCTGTGTCACATGGAGACATACAATCCTCAGTTGCTTTATGGAATCCTTGGACCAGCCTGCCACCCTCTAGTTGTTTTTGGACTACAACTCCCAGAAGGCGACAGCCAGCACAGCATGATCAGAGCAGCCTTCACCAACCTAGATGGACCCACCTCTTTTGGTGAACTGATATGCTAGAGTGAAAAACACCTCCCAGATAAGGTGCAGGGAGGGCTCTTCGGGTATAGCCAAAGTAATAAAGAAGAAAATATGGGTTGAGTCAATGCTTTCAAGGACTATGGTTGGCTGAAGAGTTGGCTGAAGTGTTCGGGTGGCAGAAGATGGTTGGCTGGAAGATGATACAGCCAAGATGGTGCATTTTTCCTATATAGGGCATGTGCAAATGGAATGCTCCGACAGGCTCTTTTGGACTCTGTCCTGTCATATATTACTGAATAAACCTGACTAACTAGGTATTTCATGTGAGCCTCCATACTGAACCCCCAAAGGGAATTTCTCCCACATCACATGCAAAACAAACATAAACCAGAAAGGTTTATCTGTCCCTGTTGCTCACCCTTGCGAAGTCTTCCCACTGCTCAGAAGCACATTTAAGGCAATCCTCTGGGCAGCTGTGAGATCAGGACACAGTTTCAGGTTCTCCAAGACCGTCGGGTCAGAGTCCAAAATGGTGGCTGCATCCATGTCACACACGAGGGCTCCAAGCTTCTGCAGCTGCTCTTTGCTGAGCGAGGTATTCTCCACTCTCTGGTGAAATATTTAATATTAGGACCAAAGAAGGAACAAGCCCATTTTGCTCTTACACTTGCTAGTGTTCATTCCAGCAATGGCATAACCAGGGGCAGCCACCCATGAGGCCAGGATCCACAGGGGCAGCAGATCCCAATGTAGATCTTTATTTCCCCCGCTTGTTCCTGATATAGATCTTCCCTCGCCCATTCTTCCCTGGCAGGGAGGGGGATGCCATGCTGGGGTCTCCCTCAGTTACTAGAATGTCTTGGGCAGCATCCCTTCTTATTTGGTTCAGGGGGTGTTAGATGACATTGCATTAAATCAAGTGTTATCCTGTGTGTTTCCCAACCACCTTCTCCATCACTTTCATTGTGGCCGCCTGAATTTGCCAGTGTGTGTTTGACTCCCACTTGAAAATAGGGACAGCCTGAAAGTGGTCCCCCTCCCCCACCCCCACCCCACAAGGCCTTTGCATAAGGAAAGAGTGTCACTCACAAAGCAACTCAATGCATTCTCCAAGAGTTTGTTCCTTTGGGTTGATCCATTGGCCAGCAGAGTTAGATTCCCTTGGGAAGCCAGGGTGTAAAACGCTTCACAGTTCTGGTGATTTATTTTGTTGAGACTGGAAGATACGTGAATCTTCATTATTTGAGAGGCAGGGCAGGAGTGCAGGAAAGGTTTGGTACTACAGACGCTTCCACTCCTCCATATCCAGCTTTTAACTACAGTCATACCTTGGTTGTCGAAAGCCTTAGTACTTGTCTGTTTTGGCCCCCAAACACCACAAACCCGAAATGAGTGTTCCAGTTTGCAAATGTTCTTTGGAACCCGAACATCTGGCATGGCTTCCGTGGCTTCCAATTGGCTGCAGGAGCTTCCTGCAGCCAATTGGAAGCCACGCCTTGGTTTCAAAATATTTTGGAAGTCAAACGGACTTCCGGAATGGATTCTGTTCAACTTCCGATGTAAGTTCTAAAATGATAGCCTAAATGTTATTTTTCATCTTTGTGTTCTTTGGGGCAGGGAAGGAGAGTCCTATAATGTTAAAATTGGCATACAGGAGGAGTAATAACATAAGAAGAGCTTGCTGGATCCGGCCAATGGCCTATCTAGTCTGGCATCCTGTCCTCACAGTGGCCAACTAGATGCCCAAGTGGGAAACCCGCAAATAGGATTCAAGCACAAGGGCTGCTCTTCCCTCCCTCCTGTGGTTTCTATCAACTGGTGTTGAGTGATAGGTCTGGAGAATGAGCACAACCACCTAATGCATTTAAAGCACATGTTCTGCTCTAAAGAATTCCAGGAAGTGTTGTTTGTCAAGGCTGCTGGGAATCGTAGCTTTGTGAGAGGTGAACTGAAGTTCTCTGGAGAAAGCCATATGCTTTCGATGTGCTTTCAACATTTGGTGAGAGAGCTAAACAAAGCAAAACAAAGTTCCTGACCCTTGACTTAATTCCTCAGAGAAGACAATTCCTCAGAGCTACTCACGGAAAGAAAAGCAGCACATCGGGTGGGTAACTGGTGAAATTTGCTGCCTGGTTGTTTCTGGAGAGAAGTTTTGCCATGCAGGAGAGCTGATGGGAAGAGAGCCAGAATTACTCCCCTTACATCCTTCATGAAATAAAAGCTGGATCTCACCTCCCTATCCATTCCCTGATCGGTGCAACATCAAGCTTGAAAAAGCAAACTGGGTGTCTGGGTGTGCACTTTCTCTCTTTCTGAATCTCGCAGGGAGGGCTGATCTGAGGGAGAGAAGTCGCCCAGTGGGGGGTGCCACCTGTTCTACTACTCTCTCTCAAAAATTCAAATGTACCCACAGGCCTATAAGGCTGGTAAGTATAAGGCGGCACCATTTTCTATAACCTTCTTTTCACCCCGTGCAGCACTGCTTCCATTCTGCTGCAGTTCGTATTCTGCCCAAAACTATGTTTTTCATCTTGCTGTCACCTCTGATGAAATTACGTAACTTAGGTAATTCATTGTGTTGTCGTTATGATATCCTGCCCCATTCATTTCAATGCAAAGGAAACACAATGCAAATGTGGGGGACGTAGGTGTGTGTTGTTTACAAACCAGAAGCAACAACAACAGTGAACACCAATCGTATTTGCTGGATTGATTTTGGTTCTGGGCACAGGATGCATAAACAAGCATCAGTAATTTCCACTCCTATTTCTGTCTTGGGAGGAATTCTCTGACCTCACTACTGGTGACCCCTGTCTTACAGATACAAGAGAGCTCTCCTGGCCTCCTTTGCACAGGACCCCAAATTCAGAAGCAGCCAAGAAAGCACCCTAGCATACTAATGCAGCCTGGCACTCCTTTGGCCCCTGTCTCATACCAGCACCATCCTGCCTGAATCCTATGATTCTGCTAATTGAGGGGAAGTGAGGGCAAGAGTCCTCAATCCAGCCCCATTTGCAGCCCATCTGCATCTCTCACCTGTTCCTCACTCAGGTTGGCATTTTTAATCTTCACTTCTTGGACCAAAGTGGACAGCTGTGCGGGTGTCAGTTTGGTGGCAACATTGCACTGGAAGCCTTGCAGGATGAATGCAGAAAGCCTAGAAGCCACAGAGGTGAATTAGTCTTTTGCTGCCAATTTGCTTCCAAGCCAAATTCAAGATGTTACTGTTAGCATATAAAAACTGATTTGGGATCAGTTTACCTATGAGGTCGCCATACCCCATATCTGTCCACTCAGCCGCTTTGATCAGCGGAATTGGCACTTCTACAGGTGCCACATAACACCCATTCCACATTTGGAAGAACGCCGTCTTTTAGTGTGGCAGATTCTACACTTTGGAACTCCCTGCCTATTGATATCAGGCAGGCGCCTCTGCTGTACTCTTTTTGGCACCTGCTAAAAATATTCTTGTTTAGACATGCCCAGGTGCTTAGAAAGCCAATGAAAGTTTTAATCTGTTTTTAATCTATTCTTATTTTAACATTTTGAACATCTTAAAATTCCGGTGTTAATTTTTCCTATTGATAATTTTATCATTTTACCTTTTTAGGCAAACCACTTTGAGGTTTTGTACTTTTTTCACCATCAACCGCTGTATAAATTTTAAAACTCAACCATATTTCACTAGGTGCCTTTATTATATATATATATATTAGGCGCCAGGAGAAAACAATTCTCTATAACCAGGCCTTGGGCTGATTAAACAATCTATGGCCTTTTAAATGTGTTTGTGGGAAGAGGAGAGTAATTGGTTTGCTTTTTGTTTTTTCGTAATGTATTTTGTGTTCTCATTTTTATGTTGTGAATCTCCCTGTGATCTTCAGCTGAAGGGTAGTGTACAAATTAAATAAATAATGATGCTGAAAATGAAAATGTCTAGTATGGAGAATTAAATCAAATTTGATTAAGCCAGGGAGAGGGCTTCTTAAAAGATAAAGATTCCTTCATGAAATAAGCCAATTATGCCTCCCTTGGATACAAGCCCAAGGTCAAATCCATGGAGCCAATGGAAAGGTTGTCAAATGCTGGACAATTGTTTTTTAAGATATTTCTGCACCACTGTGGGCCCACAACTCACTCTGTGTAATTATCCGTGCTGGACAGCACATCTCCAAACAGAACAGATGCCTAGAACAAAGAGAGGGGTCAATTCAATAGCAAGGAAGAAGCAAGATGGCAAACTGGCCTGTCCAGGCTCAAATTGCCATGCACGGCAAACAGGGTTTAAGAGAAAAACCAGAGTCGTTACCTGCTGTGGGGACCATTGTTTCTCATTGATTTTGTGGAGATCTGGGATCTTGCCTCGAATCACCAGTAGCGAATTTGGGACTTGGTCCACTAAATCATCTGGGACATTATTCAGGATGTCACTGAGGGAGGACGAGTTTGAGAGGATCTACAAGGTTGAGGGAAAGGTCATAGAACCAAATCAGAGTTCGCCAATATGGCTTATCTTATGCGGCTTTGCCCCATTCTAGTGCCCTTCAAATGTTTTGGACTACAAGTCCCATAAGTCTCAGCAAGCACAGGGGCTGAGGGGAGATATAGTCAAAATGGATTTGCTAATGATAACTGTAGTCCAAAATGGTCATGGGGATGGGGGCTAAGGGGAATTGTAGTCCAAAACATGTGGCGAGCAAGAGGTTGGGGAAGGATGATGTAATACAGGGGTTGTCAACCTGGTCCCTGCCACCCACTAGTGGGCGTTTCAGGATTCTAGGTGGGCAGTAGGAGGTTCTACGGCACAAGCGGAATCCTCCTTCCATCGAGCACTGGTGGGCGGTAAGGAAATTTTACCATGAAGGAAGATGCATCAGTGGGTGGTAGGTATAAAAAGGTAAAGGTACCCCTGCCTGTACGGGCCAGTCTTGACAGACTCTAGGGTTGTGCGCTCATCTCACTCTAGAGGCCGGGAGCCAGCGCTGTCCGCAGACACTTCTGGGTCACGTGGCCAGCGTGACGAAGCTACTCTGGCGAGCCAGAGCCGCACATGGAAACGCCGTTTACCTTCCCGCTAGTAAGCGGTCCCTATTTATCTACTTGCACCCAAGAGTGCTTTCGAACTGCTAGGTTGGCAGGCGCTGGGACCGGGCAACGGGGGCGCACCCCGCCACAGGGATTCAAACCGCCGACCATACGATCAGCAAGTCCTAGGCGCTGAGGTTTTACCCACAGCGCCACCCGCGTCCCCCAAAAAGGTTGACTACCCCTGATCTAATGATATGAGCATTATCGCTCTGCCCCAAATAACTGAAGAGCTTCCTACTGCAGCCTGCTACTTTATCTAGGCTTATGCAAAACAAGGAATTTGGTCAAAGGTGTGGGCTTCTGAAGCCTGAGAATCCTAGCTTTCATTTAAAGCAGAGCACAAGTTTCTAGTCCTTCTAGACTTTGAAGAAATGTTTGGGTCGTGTTGGATGAAATCTCATTGAGGGAAAGAGCGGGCTTCCAGTTTTTGGGTCTACTAGATTGCAAGGCTCTACACAAAATCTTTCTATGCCCCACAGCTAGCAGAAAAACGGTACTAATGTTTAGATTTTCCTGATCTGCAAAGTGTATTCAGATGGATAAATTTTATTTCTTTTCTGGCTTTTGTAAAACTGAAAGTAACCAACCCCTAAGCTAAGACACTTCCAAAAAAACCCAACACATTTACAAAGGTGGTTCCTGTGCCCTTAAGCCCATTTACCTTGCTAACAAAGGCCTTCCTTAAGTGTTCGGAGCCTTGCCTGAGAGCACTCAAGAAGGCGGCATTCTTTGCCAGCTGAATTGCCAAATCTGCTGAGATTGAGTCAAAGCTGCTGCTGGGCAACCCTTGTGCCAGGGTGCCAAGTCTCTCAAACTTCTCAGCGGTATCCAGCTGCAGTAAGAAGGAAAGAGGAGGAAGGTCAGAGCTTCAGAGAGGATCGCGCTGTCCTGCCATGTCAGTTCCCAGGTTTCAGGGGTCACTGTGCAAGATGATGCCCTTCTTAACACCAACAACTTTGGTCATTCTCTTGCCACACCCCTCTGAGCCCAGACTGCACCACTGCTCACAGCTGCTGTGTCCTCACTTTGGGGTAAGGCAGTAGCTCAGCAGTAGGGCACTTGAGCTGCGTGCAGAATGTCCTGGGTTCAACCCCTGACATATACAAGTAGGGCTGGGAATGTCCCTTGTCCATGAGAACAGGATGCCAGATTCAATGGGTCTTTGGCTGTCCAGAACTGGAAAGAGGCAGGTGGACTGGATGCCCCCTTGGACTGGCCTAGCATGGTGATATTTGCAGCTCTTTCCAAAAGTCAGCCACCAGAGACGGGTGTCAGGTTGCTTACCGTGAAGTCGCTACGTAGGATCTTGTTCACCAGCCCTTGGGACTGTCCCCTGTTCCAGCCATTGACCTGCCCAAGCGATTCCAAGACCTGAGGGTCCACCAGATCTTGTGGCATCAGATTTGAAATCTGACCGGTGGTCAGCCCCATGGCCTGCTGCCCCAAGGCCACCAGAGTCTGTCTGTCAAATGTCTTGACTTGTGCAACAAGACTCGTAGCAAGCTGGGAAAGGGAGACAGATATAAATAAGGATTGGGAACTTCTTGAATGCAAAATGCCTTCAGGGAAAAGTCCATGCAAATGCAGCCACTGCTTTGGTTTTTCCAACATGAAAATTTTCAGGGTCTGCAGGCATGATTCTGAGACAGCTGTGTTCAGATCCTGACTCAGCCTTTGATTCAGTGGTTAATCTTGTCCAAGACTCTCTAATTCTCAGCCTTAGTTTTCCTAACTGTTAAATGGAAATGACAGTGATGCCTCTTATTTTTTTGCATAATTTAGTTCTACATGGCATAATGTTACCAAGATTCAATGCTTTAATGCATTTACAGGCACACAGCATAGAATCACATGGATCTCAGTAGAATCATTGTAAATGTAATGCTATCCCACAAATAATCCTGGGAGTAGTTGCTGAGCATTCTCTTTTCCCTTCAAATAACTGCTATTTCCAGGATTCGCTTGGAAGAAGCAATTATTATTAATCCAGTTTAAGTCTATTGTCTAGCTATCACAGCATCAGTTACCTGTATCGTGAAGTTAAAGAAAACAATGCACCTTTTGTTGCTCTGGTTCCTGGGTTCCAGAATACCAGTTTCTGGATGTCTTTACTAAATCTGACTTTGGAATGGAAAGTGTGACCTCCTCACCATAAAATGTTATGGGTAGGAGAGAGTTGTGGCTTGGGCTAGGACCATGAAAGTCAGCACATCACCCTCTTCCATAGCCCAGAAATGAATACATATAATTTAAAAGTATTTGGGGAAGGAAACCTTTGGGATGTTTAGTCTCCAAAACCATCTGGTGCTCTTTGTACAAGAATCCCCACCTTCATGTCTATGATGGCACAATCCTAAGCACATTTAAGGTAAAGGGACCCCTGACCATTAGGTCCAGTCGTGGCCGACTCTGGGGTTGCGGCGCTCATCTCGCTTTACTGGCCAAGGGAGCCGGCATACAGCTTCTGGGTCATGTGGCCAGCATGACTAAGCCGCTTCTGGCAAACCAGAGAAGTGCATGGAAACGCCGTTTACTCACATTTACTCAGTAGTATATCTTGATGTGTTCAGTAAGGTTTACTCTCTTACAAGTTTACAGCACTAAGACTGCATTCACATACCAGTTTATTCCATTTCCCATTTTCCTTACTGATCATTTCCCCATTATAGTTAAGCTTTCATGCAATGTAAAAGCCACTTCTGTAAAACTAGCAAAATATAGTGCATATTTAGCACTCATTTCTGCGTTGATTGCTTCCCAAAAAAATCTGTTTGCAGCCCCCCTTGACCCCGAAAACCATGGGAGCACAGTGATGGAATCTGGGGTGGTATACCAGCATACAGTTCTTTCCTGCCATTTTCATGGGGGAATAGATGCAATATGCTGTCCAATGACGTTTGTTGTTGTGGCACACCACGCCCACTGACATGAATGAAATTTAGTATGACATGCAGATACATCAATGAAAAGGGCACAGTTCCAAAACACAGCTGTCACGGCAGTGTGCCAGGACTGTTAGAAAACGGGACAGAAATGCTAGCATTATAATCAGGAAAACTAAGAGAATATTCCCCATGTCTGAAAGCATCCTAAACGTGCAACGTGCAATCACAAAATTCGGAGGGGTCTCACCTGGCGGTCAGATGCCGATGGCAGAGAGGAGTTGCAGTAGCGGTTGACCTGCACAATGAGGTTCAGGGCCTTGTCAGAGCTAAGGCTGGAGATTTGGGTTGAACGTCTAGCAAAGCAAATAAGCTGGTCTGGAAGACTTGGGAGGAAAGTGGGTGGTGTGTTAGTTTCTTGCTTCTTCATACATGATATTTGGGTGACTTATTAGATTGAGTCGGAGCCCTTTGCTAACTCGCTGAGAACGAGATGCACCTGTGCTACCAATCCAGTTGAGACAGAACAGAAGATTCTCAAAATCAGCCAGAGCTTTCTGTGCTATAGCAACAGGGTTTTTATTAGCCCGAGCAGATGTTCTAAGCGCATAGAGTGAATGTGCATGGGAAAGGGCAGAAGCCATCAATTTATTATGGTTCACATTTTTATGCCAATTTTCCCCAAATGCAAGCAATTTCCCCTCATATAACGCATCTTTGTATGCTTTTTTTTTTTTTACTAAAAGGCGTGTTTTTATGCAGCCTTTATCTATAATATGTATTTTTGTACATATGACTTGGTTTGAGAACTGTACTGAAAGGTTTGGAAATCTGCAAATTTTGAAGGATGGCCTGTATTTCATTTCACATCCTTTTTCAGGAAGTGCAAATTTGGGTACATTCACCTCTGAATGAAAACTGAACTGAATTTCTCCCCCATGCCTAGATGCGGTCCAAAACATTTGGAGGGCCCCGGATTGGCCAACGGCTCTTTTAGCCACTTCATAAACAGTCGCTCCCACACCTACCTCTCAAGATTGAAATCGGAATCAACGGCAAAGAGGGCCTCAGCATACATCTCTGCCAAGTCTTTACGGAGCCTGTTTCTGTTGATGAGCACCAGGTTGTCTGGGTTGAAGGCAATATCTTGGAACTAGGAAAAGACACAGCCATGTAAGTGCTTGCTGGAGGAAACGCAATGCAAAGTGGGATGCATAATCAATGATGCACCGTTTGTGAACTGAAAGCAGCAACAGCTGCAAATGTCAATCATATTCCCTGGATTGATTTCCATTCCAGACATGGGAGGAATGAACAAACATTGGCAATTTCTGCTCCCATTCCTGTTAGAATTCTCTGAAATCCCAACTCAGTTTCAGAGCTTGATATTCTATTTCCAGTTTTCAGTGAATTTTCCATAATTTTCCATTGAGGACTTGATCAGCACCACCACATCATCTCCAGATAATATCTGCACCGAAAGCAAATCCAGCAGAAATACTTACTATGGTTGCATTGTTGTTTGTGAGTAAACGCATGTCCCTGGCATTGCTGTAACGGATGTAATTCCCAAGATACGTGACAAGCCAATCCGATGTCTCTTTATCACTGGGATTGTAGCAGCGGGGCTTCACTTGGGCAGCTGCAACATAGATCAATGAAGGTTCTCAAAATGGAGCAAGGCCTCAAATGTCTCATATATATACCAGGCCCACTGCTAATCCCTGCTTTTTTGCATTTGATCACCTGACACCTGCAAGCCCCTCTGAGCAACTGGCTGCAATGCAACACAATGTTCTAACGTTCTCACTGCTTGAAGTAAAAATACAAGCTATAGAATGGGGATAAGCTGTGAGGGAAGGTAAAGGTCTCTTTTGAAGAGGGAATGACAGGACAACTTGTACTCTGCTGACAAAATTAGAAGACACACAAGTCCATTTCAGAGGTTCCTTAACATGTGGAAGGGTGCAAACAAATCAGAAAGGGTGCTTAATAAAGAGCAGCCACAGTTCTATATTAGGTTGTGAAAGCAGCTTCATCTTTCTGTGGCTCCAGCCTGGATATTGACTTACCTGCCAGGTAAGCTTTGATGGAATAGTACACTTCTTCCTCCTTATCTTGGGACATGCCTGTATTTTTGTTCAGCTTCTGCACACTGCGGACAGAAACAATGGAAGTTAAGGCACACAAATAAAACTTTATTGTTTCTTTGCTTTGCAGTTCAGACCTATGAGTGGGGTGAATTGCCTTGTGTGGCCGCCAGGAGAAACCAAGAAGATCCATTGTTGAGAAGATCCATTTGAGGATGCCAAATTTAGGCCTCAATATTTGAAAGACTACCTCCTTCCCTACAGACTGTCTCAGGTGTTAAGGTCAGCAGAGGGGGCCCTCTTGGTAGTTCCATCTCCCCCCCCCCGACATTTGGGAGAGAGGCAGGAGAGGGCATTCTCTGCGGCAGCCCTAAGTTGTTGAATTCCCTCTTCAGAGATGTATCCAGCTTATTCACTATACAACTTTCAGCAAATGCTGAATATTCACCTCTTTACACCGGCCTTTGGCACCTGAGATCTGTGTTTTCAGGGCCCACCCTATTCCTGTGATTGTAATCTGTTTTAACTGTTTTTAATTTTGAATGTTAAATTGACATAACCCACCCTGTAACCTGCTGGTGAAGGACAGGTAATAAATTCATTGTTCCTGTTAATAATAGCATTAGCTCAACAGAAATATGTAATTTCATTTTGAATATATTCAGAACCAAGCCTTTGAACCTGGCTACAAAAGCCTGCCCCTGCTGCTTCAAGAATGTGAAGGCGAAAAACTCCAAAGCACTGCAATGCAATTCTCCTCTGCCTTCATAACAGCCTTACGAAACAGGTTAGGTGATAAGACTTGCCCAAGCTGGAGACTGTTTCACAGCTCAATGAAATCTGAATCTGTAACTCTTGTGCACTAACTGCTATCTGTTATGACAGAGATACACCAGTGGCAGACCTTAAGCTTTCAAATTTCAGGGGTGTCCTGTGTGACACCAAAATCCACCCCCCGCCTCTTGTATTCCATTCTGCATCATAGTTGTGGAGCCCCCTGTGAAGCCCTCAAGGCTCCACGCCCAGTGAGACCTCTCAATCCACCTCTACATGCACATGCCCAAATCGGAAACAAGAACGCTTACATTTTACGGAACGACACACAGCTGGTATTCATGGTCTCACTTGCATTGAGCAGGTCACCATCGAGGAACATGAAGTAGGGAGCCAGGCGGCCACTGAGCCACATGTCCACTTCTGTGTCGTTGCTGCTAGAAACTACAGTCGGCCACACACCAGCCAAGAGAGCTGCCTTGGTGTCATTTGGAAGGATGCCCTGCCAAAGGAAGGCCACAAAAATAATTTTTGAGCATTAGAAATCAGGTGCTGCAAAGCCTGGATCTGCTAGAAAGTGAGAGGTAGAACATACAGGAGGATGAACTTTCAAAATCCACCTGAATGAGAAGAGTACATTACATGTCAATGTAACCCCAGTCTCACATTTTGGCCCTAGCTTGATCTCATGAGCTTCAGAGCTTGTCCAAAGCTTGTACAATAGTGTGGTTGAAACTTATATGCAATGTTATTTTCTAGAAAAAGAGATCCCGGAACTCACCACGAACACCTCCCTTGTTCTCCTATAATGGCAATGGCGCCCACCTGAGAGGTGCCATGGCAAATGTCAGGCTCAGAATCATAAGAACATCAGAAGAGGCCAATGACCCATCTGGTTCAGCATCCTATCTTACAGTGGTACTGCTGGAAACCAGCATCCAGGATTCAAGCTTGGAGGCCCAAGAGCCCACCTTAAAACCAGAGACACCTTTTGCAAGCCCCCAACATCTTCTGCTGCTCAGATCCATATCTGACCTCTCTCAGAGGAAATCCCATTTCCCAACACTCCTCTGCACCACCTGGGCACAACCCTCCTCTTCCTTTCTATCTCCATAAGCAGAAGGACTAAAGTTTTTGGGTGTTCTTATGCTACATAAAAGTAAAGACATTATGTCCAATCAGTTTTAAAATATGAGAGTTGCATTTTTCCTGTATGTTGCTATATCCCAGGTGTGGGGAATCTTTGGCCCTCCAGATGTTGCTGAACTACAACTCCCATCAGCCCAAGGAAGAATGTCCAATGGGCAGGCATGATGAGAGTTGGAGTTCAGCATATCTGGAGGACCAAAGGTTCTCCACATCTGCTATATCTCCTCCTTTCTTCAGTGTGGATTTAAAAAAGAAAAGAACAGAAACCATTTCTGTCATTTCCCCCCACTTACAGTAACATTTTTCTGGTTAAATTTATCAATAAAGGCTCCATTCTGCTTATAGTTCCGTAACACAGCAGTCAAGAAAGGCTTGTCATTGAGAAATCCCTCTCTGGCAAATAAGTCAGCCAGAGCATCTGGAGAGACTGTATTCACAATCTGAAAACAAAAGCATAAAAAACCACCATTATAATTTGAAAGAATAGACTTGGGTTATAAAAATGCAATTTAAAAAGAGGCTGGTTATTATACAAAAACAAAATATTTGCACAATGATTCTGCGCTGCAGTTGAGCAGGCTACAAAAACAGTTATGCAGACCTTCAGAATAAATTTTCTCTTTGGTGCTATTTAAACAGTGGTTTTGTCTCATAAGCCTTGGGGAGCCACAAGCTGTACAGACCAAACGATGTGGAGGGGAAGGGAAACTTTATCATCGTAAGGGCTGCATTCCCTTCTGGGCAACTTTCTAAGGGCCATGTGCCCATCGTGGGTGGGTCCAAAGGCAAAAGTGGGTGGAGCAACAACAGCTAAATTTACCTTCTTACAGTAGGATGGTTTCTACACACACACACACACATACACACACGTCTCATTCGTGGTGCTGGCATCCTGACTACGAAATGCCTTTCCAAGACAAATTAAGCAATCTCCCTCCTTTCCTGCATTCAGGGAACATGTAAAGGCTTTTTATTTAAATAGCTATTATGGCTTTTGATCGATAGTGGTATGAAGTTTTTACACTGCTGCTTTCAGCTCCTTTCTGCATCATGCTACAGTGTTCTTTTAAAATTGCTTTTACAGTGGCACCTCAGGTTACATACGCTTCAGGTTACATACGCTTCAGGTTATAGACTCCGCTAGCCCAGAAATATTACCTCGGCTTAAGAACTTTGCTTCAGGATGAGAACAGAAATTGTGCGGTAGTGGCGCGGCAGCAGCAGGAGGCCCCATTAGCTAAAGAGGTGCTTCAGGTTAAGAACAGTTTCAGGTTAAGAATGGACCTCCGTAATGAATTAAGTACTTAACCCAAGGTACCACTGTATGTCAATTTGATAATCATGAGCTGCCCTTGACTCCCTTCGGGAGGAGGGGTAGCTTATAATATGAAATAATAAATCATCGTAATGAATGAATAAATGCATCATCTTTCCACAGATGTTTTGACGGAACTGCAGCAGCAAAAGCACCTTTTGGAGGTCCGATGTGGGAATGAGGGTCTGCAGATCTCTCAGAGTCAGGAGGCTGGCAAAGCTCTGAAACATCTCTTCTAAGAAGTCGGAGAAGCTGGAATTTGCAGAGAAACAGCGGAGAGAAGAGTCTAAGAATCCAAAGGACAGGAAGGGGCAGGGAGAGAGAGAAGCAGATAAAAACAGTGAAATCTTTTAAATTTCATAACTTGGAGAACTGTAATGCCCCCTCCGCACCAAAAGAAAAACCATTATTAGAAACATTTGTCACAACAATTTCACAACTGATATTCAAATGCTATTTTTTAGCAATGAAGCTGAAGCTTTACAGTAGGTGAACATATCAGACGACACAGCGATTCTTCAAACAGCTCTTGTTTATTCACAGGCCAGAACAGAACTGAACTGAAGGGTTCAGCCAGCCTGCTTATATAGAGCTCCACTAGAACGCAACAGTAACCATTTTCTGTAACTATCCAATCACTGAATGTCACTTTTGATCCCTTATTTGCATATGTGGACCTGAACTATCTACAGTATCCCCATGCTGGCTCAGGGTGAGAACTTCAGTACATATCAGAAACATTTGTCACAACAATTTCACAACTGATATTCAAATGCTATTTTTTAGCAATGAAGCTGGAGCTTTACAGTAATATTAATAATTAGCACTGATGCAGAGCACTTCAATGGGGCAAAGCATCTGTCTGGCCACACAGTGAGTCCGTCAGTGAGACCCCTGCCCTCAAACCTTGGAGAACCCCTGCCCATCAGTGTAGACAAGTCTGAGCTAGATGAACCAATAGTCTGACTCAGAATAAGGCAGCTTCCTATGTTCTGATGTTTCTTCCTATGTTTTGCACATAGCAAGCCTTACAACAACCCTGTAAGGCAGAACGGTATTATTATCACCCATATTTCAGATTGGGATGGGGGTTCAAGTTGCAAGTGGCCTATAGCACCTACTCATCGCCGGAGACCTCAAAGACCATGCTGTTACCCGGCCATCATTATCAAATACTGACACATTCATACAAAACCACATGCAGTTCATATATATAAACACACACACCAAACATGCATGCTTCTGCCTAGCAGCCTCAGGAAGCTCTGGCCTAACAGCTGTCTCATGCTCATAAATATTTTTTAATGATAGAATGATGGCTGGCTGACCAAAAAATGAGCAAGTCGATGCCTGCAGTTCAAATTCAATTCCTGAAGCTCTACAAGCTACAAGTGTCCACAGGGGTTATCTCTGCACTTTCCTCGGGCTGGCCTTTGCCAACCTGATGCCCTCCAGATGTTTTTGACTAAAGTTCCCATCAGCCCCAGCCAGTGGTGTAGCGTGGGGGTGCAGGGGGGGCCGGCCGCACCGGGTGCAACATCTGGGGGTTAGGGTTAGGGGGCGCAAATCCACGGGTTAGGGGGCGCAAATCCATGGGTTAGGGGGCGCAAATTACTTGCCTTGCCCCAGGTGCTGACAACCCACGTTACGCCACTGGCCCCAGCTACTACAGCCATGTGGGTTGGGGATGATGGGAAACATGATCTTGAACAGGGGCTACTGTTTGATTTTGGGTTGAAACAGAGGTTGACTAATGACATTTGCCTCTTTCAGCCCTGTGATTTTGTGTCAATTTTGCTTTTCCCCAAATCAAATGGGTGGGAACCGCATGTGTTTTGGCTCTACAGTATATAAATTCAAGCCCTGGATTACTGAGCTGTCAGACAACCTTATAGAACAGGGGCAGGGAAACATGTGTCACTCCAGCTGTTGTTAGAACCCAACTCCCATCAGCCCCAGCCAGCATGAGTAATGGTCAAGAATTATGGGAGTTGTAGTCTAACAGCATTGGGAGACCTGCGGGTTCCCTGTCACTGTTATAGGATGTTTGCCGCCCAGGCATGGGCCACTGATTAAGCTTTAAAAAACTGAATTGGAGTTAGGGGTGGGAGAGAAATTCAATTCAGTTCACATCTGAAAGCAGATCTATCAAATTTAAATTTTCTAAAACATAGCTATCCTTTGAAATTTGTTCTTATCCAAATTTTACAACACAGTTCTCCAACAAAATGTTTACAAACATGCATATATTATGCATAAAAAAGGAAGTATGCATAAAAATGAATATATTAGTGAAGATAGCATACAAAGGTGCATCATATTACAGAAAGCTGCTTGCAAAATATGTACACAAGTCAGAAGTACATGTAAAAATGTGTAAAAATTCACGGTGGTGAATTTTCCCAAGAAGAGTTTTTCAAAAAAATAAATAAATCTCAGTTTACTGCAAAATGTGGAGAATTGAATTAGGAACTGTAAAAACGTGAGAAACTGAGGGAACTGAAATTCACAGAATAATTGCAAAACATTTAAGAGTGGTCAGATTGGGTCCCTGAATTGCCAGAAACAGGCAGAATTGCCCCTTACCGTTAGAATTCAACCCTTTCAGATAAGAAAGCTGGAAAGACTGAAAGACTTCCTCTTGGAGCTGAGAACTCATCTTGGTAAACTGTGCATCGAGACCTTTAACGCTGGGAAGAAAAAGTATGTTGTTGGACAGATTGGTGGGCAAAAGAGAAGAGAAAGAAAAAGATTAGTCTTCGTTCATGATTTTATATGCTTGTCCGGCTCCCCTTCCACAAAGGATAAGGCTATGGATTCAGGGTGGGAGAGTAAATTGCACTCAGGAGAACCAGTGGGGTTGGGGAAATCACATTTTCAAATTATTGCAGTTTTGAGCGCTGGAAGTATGGATGTAAAGGAAGCAGTAATTTCCATTCCATCCTATCTCCATCACAGTCAGAGCTGTTTCCATTCCGCTACAGTTCGGCTTCTGCTAAAACCAACATTGTTCAACTCATTTTCCACTACGTTAAAACTAACATAATAAAATGTGTAATTAATTATGTAATTAATTTCAGTTGAAGGGTGGAGTAAAAAGAAATGCAGAAAATAGCAGTCCTTTCCAGACTGAAAAACTTGATAATAGCTACAACTGCTCAGCTTGTGATTTCTGTTCATAACCTCCAATGAAACTGGGGGGAAATTCTGCTTTTCTGTTTTTGATGGGATTTGCTGGCATCCCTAGTTGGGGAAATGTGGTTTATTGTCTTCAAAAGACCTTCCCTTTTAGCTGAGGTGCAGGCAGACATTTTTAACCCCTGGTGAAGTTGAAGGACATTGAGCAATGAAAGGGTAGCGTAGAGAGACTCTTGGTCATAGTCACAGCAACATGAACACAACCCATACATTGCCTGGTACTGTTTGCATCCCATTGTCTCATTGTGAAGGCACTGAAGCATGTCGACAGAGATGGCCGAGATGAAAAGCCGAAGCCTCTTCTGGAACCAGGACGTCACAAAGGCTGTCTCATTGAAACGATCCTCGTTTCTCAGCTTCTCATCCCACAGAGCCCTCAGTATGATAGTTTTCCATTTGGGGGAGATCAGGGAAGAGTTCATGATCTGGAAAGCAAAAAGCTGACCTTGAGGAGTTTCTAGCTGGGAAACCGAAGCTCATGAGGAAGTGAAGAAAAAAAGGCAGGGGGTGGAGTCATCATCATCATCATCATCATTTATTATTTATACCCCACCCATCTGGGCGGCTCCCAACAGGATTAACACATTTTTTATATATACCTTGCGATCAAATGCCTCCAGTGCTTTCTCCAGCTCCTCCCCATCCACTTCACTGAAGAGCACCCTGACGATATCTAATGAAACCTCCTCACTCGTCTTCCTTAGCACAAGTTCCAAGGCGCCAACGATGAAAGTGCTGTTCACTTCAGTCAGGTTCTGGAGCTGAGGAGAGAAATGGGGGAACCTTCGCAATATTGCCTCTTGTGTACAGGAAGACAGTGGAGGCCTATTCATTAAAAGGAACAGGGCCCTGGTCCCACCCCCGCAGAGGGACTAGCGGAACAATTGCAGGGCTGGGTGGAGGGACGGCTCTGCCTCATCCAAACCTCCGCCAGCCCAACCAATTGGGGATTTTGGATTCCAGCCATTTCCTCTGATGGAAGTTAAGCTATGGAACTTGCTGCCACAGGGAGGCAGTAGAAGCCACCTACCTAGGAGTAGACAAAAGTCATGAAGGAGAGGGCTATCAGTGGCTTCTAGCCATAATGGCTATGGCAATGCTTTTGAACTCCAGTTGGAGGAAAGCACAGGAGGGGAAAGAGCTTGGAACCTGCTTGTGGGATTCCCATGGAGGTTTCTGGTGGGCCCCTGTGAGAACAGGATGCTGGACTTAGATGGACCATTGGCCTGAACCAGCAGGCTGTTCTCATGTTCTTAGTATTCCTTCCAGCCTGCTAGGTAAAGCCCAGTTTGGCTTCTACCAATGTGTGTGTGTGTAGTTTGGGGGGGTGTTGTTGTTGTTTTGCCTTGCACACCACCTACTCCTAGTGGGCTTGCCACAAACACAGCAGTGGTGTGAATTGAGTACCACTCCCAGCGTACTTTCTGGGGCCCCTGCACATCAGCAGATCTTTATTTGGTTCTGAAAACGTAGCACGGGGATGTAAACCACTTACATTGTCGCATACAATATGGGTGAGGTTTGGTGATGTTTTGACATCCATCCTGGGAACAAACAGAGGTGGGCGGAGGGGGAGAGAAATACACATAGGCTGAACAGGTAACAATTCAAAGGAGGCTGCCTAAATTCCACTGGTGGATTAGAGTGAGCCAGTTTCTATAGCCTGCAGTACACAAGGGTGTGCCTGATCCAGATTCCATCTATAGCTCTGGAATTCCCCCATCCCAAGAAAGTAGAGTCATATTTTCCAAGGAGGTCCCTCTTTCTCCTCCCAGTTTCTTACTATTTATGGGTCTTCTTAGTTCAATTTTCTGCTGTCTGATTAGTAGCTGTGATGAGCTATTAGCTGCGATTCCAGTGCAGTGGTACCTCGGGTTACATACGCTTCAGGTTACAGACTCCGCTAACCCAGAAAAAGCACTTCAGGTTAAGAACTTTGCTTCAGGATGAGAACAGAAATCGTGCTCTGGCGGCTCAGCGGCAGCAGGAGGCCCCATTAGCTAAAGTGGTGCTTCAGGTTAAGAATAGTTTCAGGTTAAGTATGGACCTCCGGAACAAATTAAGTACTTAACCCGAGGTACCACTGTATTGCAGGGGGTTTCACAAGATAACCCCCCAGGTCCCCTTCCAACTCTAGAATTCTATGCCCAGCCCACTACTTTTTGAAGCACATGAAAACTACACACGTACCACTCTTTTACAGCCCATCTCTTGACCTCGCCTAACCAGAAGCCTAACCCAACCCATCTTCCTTGCCTGCCTTCCATTTTGGAACTGACTTCAGCTTGGTTTCCCAGCTATACATCTACCTCATCCAGCAATGCCAGTTATTATGCATTGCTCCCTGCAAAAGAAAGATGGGTGGGGTGGGGGGGCCATAGATACAGAGCATTGCTTTGCATCCATCTGAAACCCTGGAGAGCCACTGCCAGTCAGTGTGACCAATACTGAGGCAGAGAGACCAAGGCAGCTTCCTATGTTATGTTCCTAAGATTTGCAATTGTAATTTTATATGTGACAAATGCAAACTTAGGAAGATGGTTCTGAATCTAGGGTCCCAAACCTGGCCCTCATAGGCACCTCCCTTGGTGTCCATCAAGACCTCCTGTCCCCGTCCCCCCGGTTCTTTTTTTAATTTTTGTATCTTAAAAATAAGGGGTTTGGGCTGCTCGCACTTTAGAAATACCTCTCTATGTCTCCACAGACTTCTGAAGCTGTTGCAAAAAGAAAAGAAAAAGAGTTTAGCCAAGTTTCTTCTACAGTTCCCCAAAATGACTATCCTTTGATGCTGTATATGAGACACTGTAAGTTTCACATACCATTAATCTTAGCAGCAGGGCACTAGAAGAAAAGAAAAAGAGGCATTATTATAATAATAGTATATTAATTCCTAATTTAATATGTTGCTATTGGTGACCATGCAACCATGTACCATTCCCTGAATTCACAATCTCCTTGTGTGCCTGTAGTACAGAATAAAGAAGCCTCTCTTTTTTAAGTGTCTAGTCTTTATGATTGCAAAATTAACAAATGTTTTAACACACAAGGCAATATAAATGTGTGTGTGTGTGTATAACATTATTCCCCCTCAGCTGTTGGGAAGGGAACATGATTGTTCTATTTTATTTTATTTTTAAAATGGGAGCACAGCTTCAAAAAGTTTTAAGAATCCTTTCTCTACAGCAGCTATCCTCAGCTACAGCTCCCATATGCCACAGCTAGCATGGCTGTTTTTCCCCAGTGGTTGGTCATTCTGCTCAAGCCCTGCCCTCCTTCTGGTCAAGGGTTTAGAGGAGCCTTCGCTCATGTGCTGCCCTCCAGCTCACTAGCTGGGACTCATGGGGGCTGTAGTCCAAAATATCTGGAAGGCACCAGATCAGGGAAGGCTGTTCTGCTGCATCACCTCCTGCTGAAATATGGTTGACACCCCATTTTCTCCAGAAGGTCACCATCGTGCAAGCCCCCACCAGGATTCCTTAGTGCTGAAGCATCATCCAGCCCAACCAATCCTTGCCATTCCGTCCTTAGAAAAATTCAGAGGGCGATGTGCACGCAATTTAAAATATGCAATTAAGGGAGAGGCCCCATCACAGAAGAAGAAAAATACCAGACAGACATTTTAATTTACAACCAATGGGTGGGAATGAAGTTTTGCTTAGCTGCTGGCTTCCTTGGTGAAGCAAGCCCTGATAACAGCAGACCCCAAAGACCAGGTTAGGGAAGCTCCTGGGTGATGTCAGAAGGGAGTGTAAGGGACTTACAGATGCAGTTTCCACCGTGTGTAGCAAGAGCCCTGTAAAAAGAGAGGGGGGAGGAGAGAGAGGCAACATTACTGAAAACACCTAGGGATACATGAAGCCCCTTTATATGGTCAGGCCATTTGGTTCAGCATTGTCTTTTGACAACAGGTTTTGAGGTTCTTCTCAGGCAGAGGCCTTACACTGAGATCCTTTGGGCTGGAGATGCCGAGGACTGAACCCACCGCCTTCCACATGTGAAGCAGGTGCTCTACCAACTGAGCCACGGCCCTTCCTTTAAGACATAGGAACACAGGAAGCTACCTGATACAGAGTCAACCCAAGGGTCCATCTAGCTCAGTATTGTCTACTAGCTTCAGGGAGGGAGTTTTCTCCAGCCCTACCTGGAGATGATGGGGATTGAACCTGGGGCCTTCTGCCCGCAAAGCAGATGCTCTGCCACTGAGCCACAGCCCAGCCCTTTGGGAATATATGATGAAGATGCTTTATGGCAGGTCAGACCATTGGTTCATCTAATTCAGTCCTGTTTACAATGAGTGGCAGAACCTCTTCAGGCAGGGAATACCTGGAATTGCTGGGGATTGAACCTGGGATCTTCTGCATGCAAAGCAGGGGCCCTACCAACTTTGCTATGGCCCTTCCCCAAAGAAAACGGAACATGGGAATCTTCCTTATACTGAATCAGAACATCAGTCCATCTAGCTCAGCATTGTTTGCATTGGTCTAAAATCTCTTGCAGGGAGTTGGTAATAATAATAATAATAATATAATAATAATAATAATAATGATATAATTTATTATTTATACCCCACCCATCTGGCTTGGTTTCCGCAGCCACTCTGGGCAGCTTCCAGCAGAATATTAAATACAATGATTCATCAACTATTAAAAGCTTCCCTAAACAGGGCTGCCTTCAGATGTCATCTAAAAGTCTGGTAGTTGTTTTTCTCTTTGACATCTGGTGGGAGGGCGTTCCACAGGATGGGTGCCACTACCGAGAAGGCCCTCTGCCTGTTTCCCTGTAACTTGGCTTCTTGCAGCGAGGGAACTGCCAGAAGGCCCTCGGTGCTGGACCTCAGTGTCCAGGCAGAATGATGGGGGTGGAGATGCTCCTTCAGGTATACTGGGCAGAGGCCGTTTAGGGCTTTAAAGGTCAGCACCAACACTTTGAATTGTGCCTGGAAACCAGAAACTTTGAATTGTGCCCGGGACCTATGGCAAGGGAGATGAGTCCAGGCGCAAGAGTATTTCATAACTTTGTTAGGTTGACTTCCTTTTACTAGAAGTAGGTTGACGTTCTCTGAAGAGAAGGTATGCGAAGTGGGAAATATATTGGGGGAGCAACAGCGACTCACCGAGGTAAAGGCCAAATGCTGCCAGCAGGAAGGAATTGCGACACACCAACGCCATGACGAGTCTCGGCTAGAAACTGGGAAAGGAAAAGAGGGACCATAAAATCATAGAAATGTCGAGTTGGAAGGGATCTAAAGGGTCATCTAGTGATCATGTGTGATCATGTGCTGATCACCACTGACACATCAGCATTAAAGGGTGTTGAAACAACTCTATAGTTTTCAAATTAAGTTACAGAGTTTGAAAGGGGATAAAGGCAGAAATGTAAGAAAATCCCAATGGAAACAGAAACAGGAGTGAAAACCGCAGGGGGCGTTGCTTATTAGTTCCATGACCAAATGAAAATCAAACCGGTAGGTATGAGGAGTATTCCCTGCTGTTGCTTTTGGTGCACAAATGATACATAATTGATTACTTTCCCCCTCCCAATTGCATTGTGTTTCCTTTGCATTGAAATGAATGGCATGGAACAACATAATGCAAACATCAATAATTCTAGAATTAATTACGTAAAATTTCTGCTTAGCCGACGGCAAGACGAATAGCACTAAAGTAACTTAAATTTTGCAGCAAGGAACGGTGGATCAGACCCACATCAATATTGCCTAGCATGCCACCTTCAATGGCTGATGGTCAGATGCCTCTCAGACCTCACAAGCCACAAAAGAAGGTAGACAATAATAGACATCTTCTGTATTTGAAGGCTTCCTTATCAGCTCCGATAGGTGCTGATTAGAGCTCAGCCAAAATTTGTCCAAAGACATATCCCCCAGGAAACGTCTTTCTCACCCCCCTGAGGGAGGGTGGCAAGGAGGCAACTTTGCAAACTTTTCTCTGAATTATTTTCCATCACAGACACACTCTGCGAAGGTGCTGAATATGAGGCATAGCAGACAATACAAAGCACAGTTGCGGCTGCTGTCCCTTTCAGCAGCAAAAGGAAAGAAAATATTAACTGTTTAACTATTTAACTATTGCCAGATTCTGGAAAGAGCTAAAGGGTACAGGGTTGGATTATTGGTATGGGAGAATGTGGAGGTTAGCTTTAGTGGAGAAACTTAAATAATGTTATGAGATTCTTTTTGAAGGCGGGAAGTAGGCTGGATGCTGAGAGCCTTTGAACCCCTGGATCCAGCAAGTGTTAACAGAGGAACATATCAAAGGGGCTCTGTGTGAGACGGGCAGATGGGTGGAGCCACCCCCCAACTCATGAATAGTTAGAAGGACAAAGCCAGACTTGAGAGCTAGAGAAAAAAGCAGCAAGCTGGAGAGAAATTCTGAGCAATGTTTGATTTCTGTTTGAATTCAATGCTGCAGCTATTGGAGAAACAAGGCCCTTTTAGCGGTGTCAGTGCTGTGAATCCTTCCATCATAGGCAGTGGCGTAGCGTGGGTTGTCAGCACCCGGGGCAAGGCAAGTAATTTGCGCCCCCTAACCCGTGGATTTGCGCCCCCTAACCCTAACCCCCAGATGTTGCGCCCGGTGCGGCCGGGCCCCCCTGCACCCCCCACGCTACGCCACTGATCATAGGCTCTAATTGTATATATGTGTAAATTAATCATATATCCTAAAGACACCACAATCTCTGCTATTCCTCATTTCCAAATGAAACACAAACCCTGGGTAAAGGCCAGGAACCCCGGGAATCTCACATCACTCAGAGATTGGGGTGACATGAAACAATATAAATTGAAGGCAATTTAGGGGGCTAGCAAAGGATGATTACTTCTGGAGGTAAAGCAGATGCTCTCCCCCTTTGTTGTCATTTAGTTGTGTCCAACTCTTCATGACCCCATGGACCAGAGTATTTCATGAGAGTCCCATGGACTGCAAGAAGATCAAACCTATCCATTCTTAAGGAAATCAGCCCTGAGTTCTCACTGGAAGGACAGATCCTGAAGCTGAGGCTCCAATACTTTGGTCACCTCGTGAGAAGAGAAGACTCCCTGGGAAAGACCCTGATGTTGGGAAAGATGGAGGGCACAAGGAGAAGGGGACAACAGAGGACGAGATGGTGGGACAGTGTTCTCGAAGCTACCAGCATGAGTTTGACCAAACTGCGGGAGGCAGTGGAAGACAGGAGTGCCTGGCGTGCTCTGGTCCATGGGGTCACAAAGAATCAGACAAGGGGGAGAGCATCTGCTTTGCCTGCAGAAGACCCAAGGTATCGTGGCATCCCTGGGTAGGGTTCAGAGAGACCCCTGCTCAGTTCCTCGAAAGCCACTGCCAGTCAGTGGGGAGAATACTGAGTTATATGAATCTCAACAGTTTGATTCAGTATAAGGAAACTTCCCAAGTTTCTATGTATCGCTTTTTATGATACTGCTTTTCTTGTTTTGATGTTGTATTTTTTGCATATCACATAGAGATTTTTAATTCTGAGCAGTTTATAAATGCTTCTGAATAAATAAGTAAATAATAAATAAATAAGCATTTTGATCTGCATACAGAGTAATGCATTTCTTTTTCATCCTGTGTCAAAGTTTTAGAATGCTGTACAGTGTGGTCACCAACTTCTTGCTGAACTAGAACTACAGCATATAGGTTGAGAAAGAACAGAAGATCATCTGAACGATGAAACAATGAAAAAATAAATTAATCTAGTTTAGGGAAGTCAAAGGCAAAGCGGGTCTAGAACCCTTAATAGTTAATTAGATGGTGTCCAACCAGTACATATTTTCATCCTTATTTGGATTTGCTATTATTCCCATCCTTCAAAACCATAGTAACAATTATTATTATTTTATACCGTGCCATCGGTGTATGTCATGCTTTACAGAATCTCAACAAGCAGATCTCTGCCCCCAAGGAACTTACAAAGTAAGAAATCAAAGATTGTGGGACGGGGGAGAAGCAGAGGAGAAACAGACAAAGAAATCGAAGTGGGAATGAGGTGAAAGTGAAATATTTCAGGAAAGGCTGCAAGCAGACTGAATCTTCACCTACCTGTATGTAGCAAAGCCCACCTTCCAGAGGAGACAGGTATCCCTGAGATGAATAATGTAAAAGAACAGGTCTTTGCCAGCCTGTCCTGATCTTATCCCTCGAGGGCGTGGGATGTCGGAGGGGACAGGGTGTGACAAGTGTCAGCTTTCCAGCAAACCTTCGGAAAGGGCCAGAACTGGGCTGGGCGTTGACCCTGCCTCCGTCATTTGCTCAGATTATGTAGAACCGCTGCAACTTTGGTCACGTTCAGCTTCAGAAACCCTCCACAATCCTGGTGGAAATTTTTTCAGTATACTGTTTATATTGCTAAAAGCGCATTCTCCCTTTGGCAGTAAAAATGCAAAAAAATAATAATAATGAATGGAGCCTTACATGCAGCTAAGTTCTGCTCAAAGTAGACCATGCCCATTAACTTCAGTGGGTCTACTCTGAGTAGGACTAGCATGGGACACAACTGTACTTAAAAGTCAACTTGATGCCCTTTCATGATACCTAAGAACAGCTACCTGAGGCGACTGCCTCATTATGCCTAGTGGTATGGCCTGCCCCACAGCTGTTGAAACAAGCTTATCAGATCACTTTAATGTGTGTTCTCAGACTTTTGTCTACGTATTTCAATTGCTACAGAAGGCAGAGGAGCTGCGAGCTAGACAAAAGCAGCAACTATTTGTGGTTAGTACCACATATGAAGGTGATGTATACAAAGTCAGACTATTGCCACAGGCCACATCCACGCCATACATTTATAGCTTTATTATACCACATTTCCTGTCATGGCTTCCCTTAAAGAATTCTGGGAACTGTAAAGCATTAAGGGTGCAGAGAGCTGTTAGGAGACTCCCTCAATCCCTCTTCACAGGGAACTCTGGAAATTGTAGCTCTGAATTCAT
Organism: Podarcis bocagei; assembly: GCF_964188305.1. Taxonomy (NCBI): domain Eukaryota; kingdom Metazoa; phylum Chordata; class Lepidosauria; order Squamata; family Lacertidae; genus Podarcis; species Podarcis bocagei. Next base: position 32,829,520 of record NC_138139.1, on the reverse strand, counting down.
CACACGCAGAACCGTTTCCCTTCTGCTGCAGTTCATCTCCTGCCAGCAACTATCCATCCCGCTGTCCACTGTGGCGACACTTTACATAATTAATTATGTAACTACATTGCCTTCACGTTATTCCACTCCATTCAACCCAAAGGAAACGCAATGCAAAAGGAGGGGAGGTCACCAATTACGTATCGTTTGTGGACTAAAAGCAACAGCAGCAGCAAATACCAACAGCATTCATTGGATTGGTTTCCATTCTGGTCCTGAGATGAGAAAGCAAACACTGGCAATTTCCAGACCCATTTTCATCAGAATCCTCCAATCCTAATAGCGGAGTCAGTCTTGCTTCCCATGTCCGGCTTCCGGTGGTGTGTGGTGTGTGCGATTCTTCATGCTTTCTTGCAAAGACAACTCCCTGGTTATAAAACTTTCAAAACCTGCTGGACTTGATGTTATCTCGAGGGAGATAACCCACACCCTCTGGCCTTGTGTGTGAGGGAGAATGAGAACTCAGAATGGGCACCTTGGCTGCTCCTTATTTACTTACCAAAAAGGCAGCATCTATAAAAACAGGACAACAAGGAGCACACCTAATCTGAGCCAGCCCCAAACCCTGCTCCTCCCATGCCAAGGTCTCTCCCTGAAATATCAGAATAAGTCCACATTCATACCATGCATTTAAAGCATTCTGATACCACATTATTTATTATTAATAGTAGTAGTAGTATACCGCCCTTCTTCTGAAAATCACAGGGCAGTTCACAACATAAAAATAGAAAATGAGAAAACAAAATGCATACTAAAACTAGAACAAGAATAAACCAAGAACCCCTCTCCCACAAGCACATTTAAAAGAGCATAGAATGTTAATCAGCCAAAGGCCTGGTTAAAGCAGTCATAGCTTCTACCAAAGAATTCTGGGAGCTGTAGTTTGTGAAGGGTACTGAGAACTACTAGGAGCCCCCCTATTCTCCTCCCACATCTACCATTCCCATGACTGTTAAAAGCAATATGATCCTACTATAGACATACGGTGTGGTGTGGACTGAATGCCTCAGAGAATGTGCAAAATGCTTGCCCTGAACTTAGGAAAGGGGGAGAAAATTGGTGCAGTTTGCATTTAAAACTGTTTTTCGGAACTTGCACTTCTCCAGATTTTGCAGTTCAGTTCTCCAGGCAAGTAATGTGTACAAAAGTGCATATACTATGGTTAAGTGTGTGTCGAAATGTGTACATTGGTGGGAACAAAATAGTTAAAAGATTGCATTAAGGGAAATTTTGCTTTTTGCAAAATAGCATACAAATGCGTGTGTGGAGGAGAAAACCACACAAAAACGCTGACAAGTTTTCATGTTGTTTTTCTTTTTAAGAACAAATTGTAAACTGATGTAGAAATGTGGAGTCCAGAACTTCACACTGGAAAAATCAGAAACAGAAATTGAGAGATCCTCCTGAGCCTACATAGAACCATAGAGTTCAAAGGGTCCATATTTGCACCCTAGAACCCTCCCCAAGCCACACCCCTCACTCCCTGGAGTGTTTTTCCCTGGCTTGAAAGTGTCCTTGGAACTCTGACCTCTTGCTTGCCTGAATGGAGGCTGCAGAGGGGTGTTTGGGTGTGTGCAGAAACTACCTTGCTATACTGTACATCAATTGCACCACCTGTTTTTGCCTCTGTCCCCAACCCATCACTCGCATGTGGCCCTTCAAAGGCTGTTTTGGTGGGAATGTGGCTCTCAGTCTGAAAAAAAAGTCTCCCCAGCCTTGCCCTACCAGGTAGGAGTATTCTGGAAGGGGAGAATTAAGAGTTGGATAGGAGCATGCCAGGAAGTTAAAAACCTGTCCTCTGTGTGTGCTATGTGGGACAATTTCAGGAGGGAGGAAAGGGGGAAAGGACACTTCTCAGAGGCACTCTCTGCCCTTCCTCTCTTTTATATAGCAAAAAAAAAAAAAAATGCTCCTGCCCAGCCCCGACCCCGCATTGTCATGTTAACACAGAAGCAGAAAGCCTCAGAATGGAAGGAAAGACCCCCTTCCCCATACTACCTTATCCTACCAACCAACACCTGCTACAAGACTCCTGTTCCAGGCTGGCAGAGACCGTGTTGATACACTGCAACTTTTTTGTTGCAGTAGCAGCACCCCCGCATTATCCGTACGCAAGCAAACATAAGCAGCTGCTTTCCACTGAGTCAGTCTTTTTATGTTCTGGCATTGCCTTGTTGAATTTTCCTCAGCTTGTTGATAATGGGGAAACTCGTTCGTTTCGAAGCAGGTCAGCCAAGTTTGCCTGGGCTTCAGAGAATTCCAGCCTGGCCAGTACGGGCTCATTCTTTACTGGCCGCTCCTAGTGTGCCCTGGCATTCCTCGGGTCACCCTGGCTTCCTCCCTCCAAAGCAATGATTGGCTTTGCAAGGCCATTTGACCAAAGGCTCGAGCAAACCCAGACGGCCTCCATTCTCGTGGTCATTTACCTGAGGGAAACAGTATTTTCGACCCACCCATTTTGCACACCTGGAAACAAAACAAAAAAATAGTGCTCCATTGCAGGAGGGCTCCAGTGGACATTTGACCCCGAGTGTGAACTCCTAGCACAGGAAGCGACACAGAGAAAACTGGGTGGGAAATGCCGCAAGAGGAACTCTATGTTTAGAACATAATATGCCCATGGCAGGTATCTCGAATATTAGTCAGTGCCGGGGCGGATGGTCTGTGTTAGGGTGGAGCAAAAGAGTGAGCAATCAAACGATAGAGAGAGCAATCTCCTAGGAATTCAGCAGGGAGCCTCAGGCAAGCCTCCCTCTCTCACGCTCATTGTGCTGTGCTGAAATCTGTCCTTTGAACACAGGAAGCTGCCATCTAGCTCAGTATTGTCTACACTGAGCGGCAGCAGCTTCCCAGTTTTCAGGCAGCGGCGCTCTCTCCCAGTCCTACCTGGAGGTGCCTTTGGGGATTGAACTTAGGACTTTTTGTATGCGAAGCAAGTGCTGTGCTACTCACTTGTTTTCCTTCCCCTAAAACGTAGGATTCTAGTCCTCATCGTTCTGAAAAGGCTGCTTTAAATAGGAACACAGGGAGTTGCCTTATACCAAGTCAATTGGGCCCATCCAGTTTGGTACTGTCTCTGCACTGTCTGGAAGTGGCTCTCCAGTGTTTCAGGCAGGCGTTGGCATGATGCTGAGCTTACCTTATCATTGCAAGGGCAGCATGAGCAGTGCATGGGTTGTGCTTGACCTTAAACATTTCTCCAGTCTCCCAGACCATTGGCTCTTCCTTATCTGTTCTGGAGGAGGGCGAGAAGTTTAAAGGGAAGAACAATGACACCCTGTATGCAGGAAGGTAGCACAGCAGGGAGAAAAGGTCCTCTAGCACCTCTTTTTCCCTGCCACGCTACTTTTCTGAGTCCAATAAGTTTTTAAAAAAGAGAATTTAACCATGCAATCTCTCATATGTGCTGTGAAAAGCCTATCTGTCATAAAGTATGTCATAAGGACTGCATGCGTACAACTCTAGCTTCCTACCACAGTACACACTAAATTCATTTGCAATGTAATTTAAACATAAGAGTCTGCTGTTTCACCCCAAAGTGGAATCATCTAAACCATGGGTAGGCAAACTAAGGCCCAGGGGCCAGATCCGGCCCAATCGCCTTCTAAATCCGGCCCGCAGACAGTCCAGGAATCAGCATGTTTTTACATGAGTAGAATGTACCCTTTTATTTAAAATGCACCTCTGGGTTATTTGTGGAGCATAGGAATTCGTTCACACACACACCCCGCACAAAATATAGTCCGGACCCCCCCAAGGTCTGAGGGACAGTGGACCGGCCCCCTGCTGAAAAAGTTTGCTGACCCCTGATCTAAACCAGCATTCCAGTCTCATAGTAACCAGCTAGGTTCCTGTGGGAAGCCAGTAAGCTGCACCTGAGCACAAGAGTCCTCTTTCCTCTTGTGATTTCCAGGATCTGGTAATTCAGAAGCATTGCTGCTGCTGACTGTGGAGGCAGAACATAGCCATCAAGGCTGGCAGCCACCAATAGCCCTCTCTTCCATGAATTTGCTTAAAGGTAATGGTAAAGGGACCCCTGACCATTGGGTCCAGTCATGACCGACTCTGGAGTTGCGGCGCTCATCTCGCTTTACTGGCCGAGGTAGCCGACGTTTGTCCACAGTTTTTCCGGGTCATGTGGCCAGCATGACTAAGCCACTTCTGGCGAACCAGAGCAGCGCATGGAAATGCCATTTACCTTCCAACTGGAGCGCTACCTATTTATCTACTTGCACTTTGACGTACTTTTGAACTGCTGGGTTGGCAGGAGCAGGGACCAAGTGACGGGAGCTCACCCCGTCGCGGGGAATCGAACCGCCAACCTTCTGATCGGCAAGTCCTAGGCTCTGTGGTTTAACCCACAGCGCCACCCTCATCCCATGAATTTGCTTAATCCTCTTTTAAAGCAGTCTAGGTAGGTGACCATCGCTGCCTTGCTGTGGGAGAGCATTCCATAGTTTAACTATGCACTGTATGGAGAAGTCCTTTCTTTTATCCACCCTGGATCTTCCAACAAATGCTAACTGAGAACGCTAATTGCTTTTTAACAATGTAAACCAAGAACTTTCCAACACACTATGAAATAATTGCTGCTTGTTTGAAGACAAGAGTGAAAAGGAGCTTAGGGCTGACATTGAAGAATCTAGTGCAGTGGCTCCCAAATTCCCTGCCCCCATGGACCACTTGAAAACTGCTAAGGACCACTTGGTAGTTTTTCTTCCTGTTGCAGCAATTGTAATGCACTGTACTAGATGCTGTATAATTTTTAAATGGTTTTTTACAGGAATGTGTGGACCACATGAAGGAAGTTCATCCACTGGCCAGAGTTTGGGAACCCCTGATCTAATAACAGCACACTTAGATGTGCCACTAAAAGGCACTGTGCCCCCATTTGTGTAAGATTTATAAGCCACTGACAATGTTTATCCTGTGTGGTTTATTTCGGTTATGTCCACAAATGCAAAACAATAAATAACAAGTAGTATTTTGAAACCTTACAGTGTCATGAGAACATGGAGTTCCACATCACATCACTTTTAAAATACACACACACACACAAATATATATATACAAATAGGTGACTTTACGTTGCTAGCAAACAGACAACAATGCCAACTTAGCCCGGGGTGATAATATATAGCAGAAACAGATATCATGCCACCATTCAAAGTGTGCACTGGCCACTGTGAACATTTTATCCTAAAATAGATCTCTCTTTCTCACAATTAATAAAATAACAGGTTAAGGAAAATATATATTCATTTCTAGTTCTCCTTGCAACATTGGATAAAAGCACAGCAAAAAATTAGCCCAACTACTTTGGAACATGCTATGGGAAAAGTCAGGCTATTTTGCAGTTTGGTCCATGGGGCATTAAAGATGGAATGGTTTCGCCTTCCAGAGACATAATATTTGCCAATCCTAGAAAAACAGCCTCACACCAATCAAGCAAGCAACTCACACAAAATGGAACCCGTGGTCCAATGTCATCCCAGCTGAGCTTCAGGTGAGATGATGTTAGGCTGCTTTTCCCATGAAGTGTTTTTATATAAAGGCACAGGCCTGGCCAGGATGCAGGCCTGAGGAATCACACAACTCCTCCCCAATCCTGAGGTCAGGGGTGGTATGTCCCATTTTGCCACTCGAGGCAAAACAGGAAGTGCCACCCTGCTCTGCCACACCACAACAGCACCATCTCCAGTGGGACCACTTGGCCACCTGCCAGTGGCACTGCAGCTGTACCACCATCTGTGTCACCTCTGCCGCTTGTGGAGACACACTGCTGGCATTGGTCCCTGAAAGAGCTTGCAAGATCTCTCCCAAATCTCAAGAGACATTTTGCTCTCCTAGACATCTTGCAAGACTTTGATGAGATCTCGCAAGATCTTGCAGGAAATCACCCATCTGTTTACCTGTAAGCATATAAAATAGTGCATCTTGTTAAACTACTTGTGGCATTCAACACTTTGGGAAAAGACTTCTCTCCCTTTTCCCTTTAAAAATGAGGATCTGTGCTTCACGTTCAGCAGGAAGGTCCATTTCAAATGAAATATGTATTTGTTTTGCTTCTGCTTTTTTGTGTTCTCAGGTGTCAAAGTTAGCCTCCTGGCCCTACTCCTCCAGTATCAATCCCTGGTTGGGCTTTCATTGACCATAAGCAATATCCCATGTAAAAGTAGGTAAAAAGGTAAAGGATCCCTGGATGGTTAAGTCCAGTCAAAGGTGACTATGGGGTTGCTGCGTTCATCTCACATTCAGGCCGAGGGAGCCAGCACTTGTCCACAGACAGTTTTCCAGGTCATGTGGCCAGCATGACTAAACCGCTTCTGTGCAATAGGACACCGTGACGAGTGCCAGAGTGCACGGAAATGCCGTTTACCTTCCCACCACAGCGGTACCTATTTATCTACTTGAAACTGGCATGCTTTCGAACTGCTAGGTTGGCAGGAGCTGGGACAGAGCAATGGGAGCTCACCCCGTAGCTAGGTGGTAACGCTCCCTGGAGAGAAATGGCCCATCTTGCCCATCTTTGGGGTTTTACTTTGGCTTTGGTCTTTCACTCAAGGGGTAAGTTGTTCTTCTTAGAGGTTCACCTATCCTGTTTGAAGGAAAATATTTGTTTCATGTGAAAATCTCTGTAAGGGATGCAGGCCTGGCCAGGACACAGTCTGCCTTGCTCTGCCTAATGATATGGTCAGCCCTGCAAAGTGATAATTGTTGCATATCAGCGTAATCAAGGCCTCTCCCCAATGTGCTTAAATACAACTTGCTACAAAACAGACATTTGAAAAATGAGAACAACTTCCATGGAAATTTCTATAAAGAAACAGGGTGGACACAGCAATAAACGACCCAGAGTTTGTGTGCCCTGAGAATAACTTTGGAAGATTTCTGCCCCATCCTCTGGGAGATCCAGTAATCACTTGCAATTACTGACAAGCCCATCTTTATTGCCACGAGGGTATACTATTGCATCAGAAACATAATGAAGCATGGATGCTTAAGACTGTGATACAGTATAAATATTTAGTGCAGGCAGCTCATGGAAGGTTATTTCTGCATATCTGGAAAATAAATAAAAATTGGTCATCTTGCAAAAAGCCCTCGAGCTGCTAAAGTTTGTGCCTTGATTTAATTTACAATGTAAATGCTGTTTTTTATCAACCATGTTTTACTAACAATTGAAGCTCATCGTTTTGTAAAAACTCTTTAAATCTTCCTTTTTCTATTTCCCTACTGCTCTCCTTCTTCTAAGAGTGTGTTAAAGGGTCTTCTGCAAAATAAATGGGGGAGATTAATTATTTCCATATAATTATCTCTGTCAAAGGATGGCAGTCAGAGAACCAGGACTATCTTTACAATATGAATGGTGCCCTCTAGTGGTGAGAACTGTTCCATGTCCCTCCCTCCCAAATCCAAACATAAGTTAGTGGGCATTATGAGCAATATTCTATATATGCACAGCACTGCCTAAAAAAAACCTCCTGTGATCAGTTTAAATTCTACTTGCATAACATAATGTGTACAAATATCAACGGCACTATCTACACTTGGATGCAGCATCCTTTTTGGGAAAATTTGGCAAGGCTTTAAGAGGTTTCACAAGGAAATGGGATTTCACAAGGAAAACGAAGTCTCTGCCGTGAGGGCTGGGAGGACACATGCAGGAATAAGGAGACAGGACCTGCATGCAGTGTAGGACTTGCAGTTCCCTGGAATCCCTCGTAAGGCACGTTTTCAACCCTAGCTGTGAAGATCAGATGCTCCCTTTGTTTCAAAATAAAGATGGAGGAGGGAAAGGACACTACCCTTTCTGTGCCACAATGAGAAAATGCATGCCTCATGACTGCATGGGTCTCCAGGCACAAATCAGGATTCAATGAGCTCAAAGCTAGCTTCGCCAGCTAGATCTGACATGGGGAAGGAAGGCAGTGTGTGTGTGTGTCTATGCACAAGAGAGTGTGTCAATTTAAGGCAGGGGTCACCATCTTTAAAGAAACCAATTAGCACATAGGGACTTTTGAGTAAGTGTTGTGGACACTCTCTGATCACTTCTCTTCCCCTTCTGAACCCAGATCAGCTCCCCTCTCCAAAGACAGAAAGAGAAGATGTGCACAGGATCTGGTAAAAGTCAGGTCCGGTGGAACTGTAAAGCACATAGAGCTGAAGGAGGAAGTGGGAAAGAGCGTCACTATTCCAACTTCCTTTTTTCTGCTCAATGTGTTTTCATGGCAAATGGGGCACTGGGGCTCAGAATATTCATGGGCATAATAAAATGAACAAGGGCACTGAAACCCCTGATGTAAAGTCATCCTAAAACCTGCATAGGAAAATGAGCTCAAAGGTGATTTTTAAAAAGACAAAGACACACACACACACACACACACACACACACACACAAGTATGTTGTGGAGCAGTTGTTACAATGCCCTAGAAAAGGATTGTTATCACCACCACCATCAGCTGCTACTGCAGGGCAGATAAAAACTGAAACCCACATACATACCCTTCCAGACATCCACATAACATGAAAAAAATGCAAGATGGCTGATCTAAAATTGCCAAAAGCTTTCTTTCTATGGGAAGTGAAGGCAAAGGTCAGCCAGGAAAAGAGCTCTAGGGGAGAGAGAAGTAGGGGAAAACCTTAACCAGAAAGGGGTCTGCAACTTTTTCAGGCCTAGGGGCACATTTGGAAATCTAAGGAATAGGTGTGGGCACCACAAAGCAACCAATCTGCAGAAGAAAAACTGTTGGTACTCAGACTTCTCTCTCAAAGCAACAAGGAAAGCATCTAAACAGTGTTCCCCACCCACCCTTAAAAAAGAAAACACAGGTGAAAAAACAGGCACCCTCAAGGAAGTAACTTCCCCCAAAGTCCACATTTTTTAAAAAATTAAGAGGGTCAAGAATACTTGACAGGTGTTGGGGAGAAGAGTGTTATCTAAGGGTTCTGAGATACCTATGTGTGTCCTGCTGGGGGACCCCAGCTAAAAAAGGAAAGGAGTTTTTCCTGGTTTCTTTCATCCATTCTTTTGCTTCAGAGTCCAAGAGACAGTTATGTGACAAGCCTCCTCATGCATTGGTTATTATCCAAAATGAAAGACAGATGAAAAGGGGAGTGAATCTCTGTGGCTGAAGGCAGGCAGGGGTGGGGTTTCAGCAGGTCAAGTGGTCCCTTTTTTCTGACACTTTCCCCACAGATTCCCCTGAGGGCAGCAGAGGTTGAGGGCGACGTCCAGCATGCATCGCCCTCAGAGAAGACCCACTGACATCTATCAGCCACTATGACTGGGTTGTGGTCATCTCACTACCAGGTTCCCTAGCAGTCATACACAAAGCAGTAACTTGTTTGGGGGAATTGAAGGGTGAGCGACGGAAACCAGACGCGAAGCATTAGCATCCCGTTACGGTCGTTTGGTGGCTGGATTTGCACTCTAGCCTGAACAGCATGTCTGCAAACAGCAGAGATGCCAACAGGTCAATGCTTCCTTTAGAAAGGAAATCTGAACTGTCTCCAGCACCCAGACTAATAATAGGCTGAGAGTTACTTTGGCTCCGCATAGAATTGCTTCTGCAAAGCTAAGACTTAGTGCTATTACCTTTGTAAGGCTGCTAGAAGGAGCTACCTATGGAACAGCATTTCTGAGTCTTTTGTGTAAAATGGTTATAGAGGATGCTGTTCACTATGTTACTCAGCATCCTCCAGACCAGGGATGTCCAGGTCTATCCCCGGGTGATAGCGGTAGATCGCGGTCGATTGCTAGTTCATTTCTGTTTTCTTGAGAAGAGCAGCTGTAAAATGAATGTATCCGGCCCTGCCCCCTCACTGTTTCCTTCAGTCGTGCAGGATCACTAAACCAGAATTCAGAGTTAGCACTGCCCAGCTTTTGTTAGGGTGAGGGTTTTTCGGCGTTTCCGCCTTAAAATAATCACCTCTGCTTTGCGCCCTCCCCCAAATGATCTCAACACCAACCTCGCCCCCTAAGAAAAGCTCAAGAACTTTGACCTGAACTCCTAAAAAAAGCTCAACTTTGACCCAAACCCCTAAAATGACTTAGATTCCTGCCACTTTTTTGTGCTGGGAGTAAATCGCAGTCTCTTGGGAGTTGGACGTCCCTGCTCTAGACAAATATCCTCATGTAAAGTACCTGTCTGAGTTTAACCACAATGTTTTGTTTTGTTTTTACATCAAGTGAGTTTGTGTGCTTTTCGCTGTGGGACAAGGAAAATTGGCCAGCGTGGCAAAGCGGTTAGAGAAGAGTTTCCCAAACTTGGGTCTCCAGCTGTTTCTTGACTACCATCAACCCCGACCACTGGTCCTGTTAGCTAGGAACGATGGAAGTTGTAGTCCAAAAACAGCTGGAGACCCGTTGGGGAAACCCTGGGTTAAAGTGTCAGACAACAACCTGGGAGACCAGGGTTCAAGTGCTCACTCGGCCATAAAGTTCACTGGGTGACACTGGGCCAATCACTGCCTCTCAGCCAAACCTACCTCACAGGGTTGTTGTGGGGATTAAATGAGATGGGAAAGGACCATGCACATATATGTCACTTTGAGCTCCTTGGAGAAAAAGGTGGGATCTGACGCAATCAATCAATCAAATTCTGTTACCTTGTCTGCCTCTCTATTTGCACTGGCTGCTAGGAAATTCAGAGCCAACCATGTGGCTCGTCTCTGAAAGTCTCTAGTATGGCTTATATAGGAACAAAGAAAAAGTTTAGTATTACTGATGAGCAATTTTAAGGCTACTGATTTCAATGGGTCTACTCTAAGTATGACTTGACATCACCCTGAGAGACAGTGCCCCAATTGCGTTAATCCAATGGCTTAAGAGTGTCAATATCAGGGCACAAACCTGGCCTGTCTGACCACAGTCCGTGATCTTCCACATCCGGCGACTAAAACGAGCCAGCTTGAGGGCACGGGGTTAAAAAGCCGATCAAGCACACAGTCAAAATTCCAGTTTGGGAACGCGACCCTCACAGAGGCATTTCCGAGGAATGTTGGGAGTGAACAAGACGACAGGTGTTGGGAGTCAGGCCTGGAAAAGCTTCTGGCAGGAATCAGCGGTAGAGACCAGGTATAAAGATTCGGGGTTTCCCAGCCACGAGGGATCCATGGGTCATGTCATTCCAGGGCCCACTCGGCCAGCCACTGCTCACATTTCCCTCGCTGCTCCTGCTCCAACTCCTCCACCTCAGGGCTCTTGGCTTCCTGCGGGGCCTCAGGGCTTGGGCTCCCAAGTAGATTCCCCTGACGGCCTTCCTCTGCCAGGACGCTCTGGTCCTTCAGTTCTTGGATCAGCTCCTCCAGATGGTGCGTGGCACGCCGAGGGGCCCAGTTGCTGTCCACGGTGGGGACGAAAGGGTCGGGCGCGATCACCTCAATAAGCTCCTTGCTGGTCGGGATGCGCAAGTAGTAGGCATGGAGCATCATGCGGTAAGGGCCACTGTCCTTCTTGAAACTGTACGTGAAGTCGCCCACCACCGGGTGCCCGATGGCGCTGCAGTGGACGCGGAGCTGGTGGGTTCTTCCTGAGGAGGGGCGGAAAGGACAATGCCAATTTTTTTTTAGGACAGAGACCCTTTCGGCTATCAGCCCACCCTCCTACAAGGACAGGGAGACACAGGTCGCTTCCATGAGACATGTAAAATGTTTCATCCAATTCTGGCGGTGACGTTTCACCAACAAACCCTTTGCACATCCCCATTAGGAAGCTGCCTTATGCTGAGTCAGACCAATCAGTCCATGCTCAGTATTCCCTGCACAGACTGGCAGCAGCTTCTGAAAACGATACTGTTTTAGACAGGCCTTTGTAACATGAATTCTCTCTTTTTAAAAAACCAATCAGTACTTATTGATGTCTTAACAAAGCTTTTCTGCTGTTTTTATTCTAATAAGTTGTACTCCGCCTTGAATTTTCTTTTCTGAAAGTGCAGAAACGTGTATTATACCGAAACACTTTTGGCCTTTAGCTTAAAAATGTATAAATTACTTCCTTTGGTCTTCCAGACTGCTGTTTCTGCACCTTATCTATTTTTGTGTATTTTTTATGTATGTCAACAAGCAGCACAAGGACTAAGTTCACATTCAAGATTTGTTATGCATGCCACATTTGTTATTATATACTTCTTGTTTGTATGAAAAAACTTCAATAAAAATCAATTAGATATGCAAGTAAATAAACTTTTCTGAGACACAGATGAGTGGAGAACTGGCCTTGCTGAACTGGCCTGACTTGACAGCCTGGAAACAGAAGCACACATTGCATTGTGGCAAAGGCCATTCCAGTGCCAGTGCAATGAAGGAGCAGGAGTCCTTTTACCTGTGAGGGGCTGCAGAAGCACTTTCGTCGCTGGATCGCCACTGTAAAGGCCATGTTCAAGCACTGTTAGCTCCGACTGGCAAGGTTTGGGGTTTTCACAACCTGTTAGAAATGTTGGAATTAACGAGTTAAAAGCAAAGTCAATTTTCGAAACATCTGCAAAGCTCAAAGTTTTCTGACAATGCAATAACTCAGTGCTACAATGAAAATGACAAAGGGGGCATGAAAGGGTGGTGGCAGCCCTACCCTCCGTCCCTTCAATGCACATCATGTGTGTCAAGCCTTCTGTCGTGTTCTTCCCGATGGCGTAGTGGATCGTCATACTCGCCTCTTGGATGTGGCCCCTCACCTGCCAAGCAGAGGATGCATTTTGTCACAACACCCTGAGTCTTAACATGAAAAAAACACCAGCCTCAGTTTCCCAACTGTAACATGGGAACGGGTCGATATCACTTGCAAAGCCATATACCTGCAGAACTGCTGTACAGGGACATCTTAACTTCCCTTACTTTAAATCAGGGTTGGGGAACCTAGGGCCCTCCAGGTGTCGCTGGACTACAAAGCGTGTCATCATCCCTCGCCACTGACTATGCTAGCTGCTGGGGCTGTTGGGAGCTGGAGTCCAAGAACATCTGGAGGGCCACAAGTTTCCCCCACCCTCATCCTCACTTCAGACACTTACCGGGAGTAAGTTCCTCTAAACCAGTCTCCCTCAACCTGGTGCCTCCCAAATGTTTTGGAGTACAACTCCCAGCAGCCCTGTTGGGAGTTGTAGTCCAGGGACATCCAACTCCCAAGAGACTGTGATCTACTCCTGGGGGGGGGGGCTGGCAGTGATCTACCCATTTGGGGGGGTAGTTCAGAATTGTTGAGCTTTTTTTAGGGAAGCAGGTCAAAGTTGTTGAGCTTTGGGACACCCCTGTTGTAGTCCGTACAGAGATAGATGAGAATTTCATCTAGTATGTGAATCAATGTGAATCAATTTGTAATTCCCAGGCCAGAACATGAACATACAGCTGCTTTTCGGAATTTGCACTTTTGCAAATTCTGGAATGCAGTTCTCCAAGCCAAAAAAAAAAGGCTATCATGGAATCATGGGCACAAAAATGCGTACGTTAAAACAAACTTGCTTGCAAAGATGTGTTTTACTGGGAGATTTAAAAAATCACACTGTGATGTGCATGTAAGGTTTTCAGGATGACTTGTTTAAAAAGAAGTTTGCAAACTGATGCAGAAATGGGGCAAACGGAGCATGAAACTGCGAAAGTGAGAAACACAGAGAAGACAAAACTGGCAGACTTGCCCAGCTCTTCAATCCCAAAACCAAGAGGGCACCAGACTCTTGGCTTTGGAGGAGATATAACACTGCCAGGGGAAGGCACATCTTTTTCCTTTGAAGATCCATGCTCTCAGCAAATAAGCTTTTTTTCATTCCAGACTGCGCGGATCAGCATGGTTTCCCCGTGACCAGGCTGCGTTAAGCTCTTCCCATCCACAGAAGCTGAGAGACACATAATCCGCTTGGCCCGGGAGGATTTCATCTGCAGCAGATTAGCTCTGCTTCCTGAACGGATTCAGCATCTGCAGAGTCTTTGTGCCACCCTTTTTGTCTCTCACCATCCAGGAAGGCCGTTTAACAAAAAGCCACATCAAGCTTTGGTGACATCCACATCGTACACTTAAAACCACATTTAAACACACATGGAAGGCACCTAGCTCCCCCCCCCAAAAAAAACCCCCAAAGAATCTTGTGAACTGTAATTTGCTGAGGGTGCTCAGAATTGTGGCTCTGTGAGGGGTAAATTACAGCTCCCAGGATTCTTTGAGGGGAAGCCATGTGCTTTAAATGTACAGCACGCGTACGGGCTTGTCCTAATTTCAGGTGTGCAGAATTCCGCTCGGAATCCCAGGTGTGAGTCATAGGTTATCTGATGTGGGGGAGTAAGAAGGGGAGGTCAAATATGTCACAGGGGCAGCTGGAGGAGTAGGACAAACACACATAATGTGCTTCCACATGCTCTGCACTGTGGCTTTTTCATCCTGTGGCTACATCCATGTAAAATGTTTTAACATAGCCATGGGGGGGCATGGCATAACGGTGAGAGCCGATGGTGACAGTACGTGTAATGCAGTGAACTCACTTCCTGGCCTAAGACATCTCAATCTCATTGCACCCTTTTATGCAATATGGAGATAATAATTCCTTCCTACCTTACAGGGTAGTTGTCAAAGGTCACAAAAAACCTATATTATACAATGTATAAATGCTGTTAATAATAATGTATTATATTATCATTATTCCAGCTAACCTAACGAAAATCCCAGGAAGTTTCTTGGGACAGGGAGAGGCAGGGAATAGAAAACTTTAGATCAGCAGTGGGGAACAGGATCCGAGGATAGGAACAGGAAAAAGCATCACAGACTATATCATTTTCTTTAGGGAAGTGGTAATGCACCTCTGAAAGATGTTGGGTACTCAACCTATATATATATATATACACACACACACACCCTGAGTCCTCTTTGTCCTCTTTGACGTGCAAGGAGTCTCTCTTCCTAGCTGCAACCAGTTGCAAAACCAACCTCATTTCCTGCCAATCTGCTACTCACTTCTACTTAATGCCTTTTTTAATCTTTCCCTTTTAAAGAAGTTATGTTTAAGTCACAGGCGGCCGGTCGCTAGACACCCATCCTACAGATGGCCGGCTCGCCTTGCCTCGCGTGTCAGTGGGACACCCAAAAGGGATCAAGATAAAAATATGAACGCCAGCTGACGTCTGACGCCCTACTGGCTTTCTGGGTCTGTTTCAACAGTGGTGGCCTGAAACACAAGCCGTTTTCGTGGTTGGGGGGAAAAAATAAATGTTAAAAGTGCTCATTGAAAATCTTTTTCACCTCCTGTGGAAAAGTGTGGATTGGGCACATGAACATGACCTTGTGTTTTGTGGGAAGATGGGTGAATCATAGCAGATCCTGTAGATCATCTTTTAGTGCAGCAGCACCCATACTTTGGAACAGCGGATTCCCTGCCTCCACTATCCTAGAGCCCCAACCAGCAAGAAAGGGGAGTTTTTTAGCTGCTAAGAAGTCTTCTCATGCTTTGTACTGACCAGAGCCAATCAGAGTGAAAGAAGCCAAGTTAGCCATTAAGGATTGACCCCTAGGGTAACTCTGGAGAAGGTGCACAGGAAGAGTTGTTCAGTATGCTCCAAAGCTAAACATTTAGGAATACTGAAAGCACAAGGTGCTCCGAGACCATATTACACCGGTCCTGAAAGAGCTACTTTGGCTCCCAGTACGTTTCTGAGCACAATTCAAAGTATTGGTGCTGAGCTTTAAAGCCCTAAACGGCCTTGGCCCAGTATACCTGAAGGAGCATCTCCACCTCCATTGTTCTACCCGGACACTGATGTCCAGCTCCGAGGGCCTTCTGGAGGTTCCCTCACTGCAAGAAGCAAAGCTACAGGGAACCAGGCAGAGGGCCTTCTTGGTAGTGGCACCCGCCCTGTGAAACGCCCTCCCACCAGATGTCAAAGAGAAAAACAACTACCTGACATTTAGAAGACATCTGAAGGCAGCCCTGATGAGGGAAGTTTTTAATGTCTGATGTTTTATCGTGTTTTTAATATTCTGTTGGGAGCCACCTAGAGTGGCTGAGGAAACCCAGTCAGATGGGCGGGGTATAAATAATAAATTATTATTGTTATTCAAGAGAATGATGTGCAAATTCTGTTACATACAATGGAACTTCAAGGAAGACACAACTTTAGTCACTCTGGAAGACTGTATTGGAGCACTCCAAATCATTTGCCTCTATATGTGCGCAGAAAATAGTAACCTAGCTGGAAGGCAGTGTATCCTTAACTTTTATTGTATTTTTCTAAGATTACTGCATAATCATAGACGGGTATGGCTGTCATGAAGGGACCTTGCAATTCTGAATTTGCAGAGCAGCAATATTGACAGGGCACCACAGAGTCAGCCAGCCCTGGCCTTCGCCATTCATAAAGTGCAGCATCCAGAATGGGACACAGCCTTTCACCTGATTCATAGCTAGAAGGGAACTTGACAAACATGGTGGCTCACCAGCGCAAGGTAGGCTTTGGTCACCATCCGTTCCTTGAAGCATTTGTAGGCACTTCCAGCAGCTGCCTTGTTGAGCGCCACGCAAAGGGCCCCGCTGGTGGAGAAATCCAGCTGGTGGCAAAACCTGGAAGATCACAAGATTTACCTATTATTAACAGCCTGAAAGGTTCAGTCTGCCATCTTGATTCAAAATGGCTTCCAACAGTATCCAAGTACAAATGAAAAGATTATCCTTGACTTAATTGATTTGTTTACAATGTCTTAAGAGGTATATAAATCACAGCGAACAAACAAACAACTTTTCAAAGTATGTAGCAGAAGTAAAACAATTCCAAACAAAGGTTCTGTGAACCTTGGAAAATCTGGCCTTGACCTCAAATCACTTTAAAAAACAAACAAACACCTTCCTCATTTACACTAAAATGCACTTTGCACTTGTCATCTTGGGTTTTCCACAAAATTTAGAACTGAAATTAGGCTTGCATAGAACGATTTGAATCTGGAAGTCGCCAGTTTGCATTGCTCTGGAGAGCAATCTAATGTAACAAGTTTATTTTAATTGCATTTAGTAAGCAAAGCAAAAAAATGCTGAAAACTGACAGGCTTACCTAGTACAGTTTTTGCAATCAGTATCCATTTATTGCTCTAGAAAATTTCCAGCTCACATTACTGTCGCCATCACACTCGCCATATAATACCCATTTTACAGAGTAGGTCTGTGCCTGGGTGCTAAGAGGTTGCTGCCTTTAGCTTATAGGTCTATACATTTATGGGTTTCAGCAACTGCAAGGGTCCATACATTTTTTTACCATAATGCAGGAGTCAGTGCTTGTAAAGTTTCCCATTTCTGTGCTATATAACCTGGCAGCTGCTAATAACCAAGTTCATAAATTGTTTGACTAAAACTGTTTCTTACTGTTATCCCACACATTAAGTAAACAGAGAGCCTTCTTACAAACTACTCACCGGAAGCCATAGTATGTGTCTGGGTCCGCAAGCTCAGGGAACCGATATTTCAACTGGCTCTGCAGGGTGAGCTTTTCATACCACATTTTGCTGTCAATGCGGACATCCCAGTGTTTGTTAACCACAATGAAGTCCGCACTTTGGTACAGAATGGACAAGTTATCGATGCTCACAGGCTCCATAGCGATGGACCCTTAGAGAGGGAAAGAGAGGTGCAGTTCTGAGTTTCTGATCCAAAAAGTGTTCTTCCCTTCTGACCTAGATTTGGGAAAGTTGTTCAGAGTTATTCTGTCGAGGCGGCAAATCACTCTGTGCATGCTCATCAACACTGGTTAATGCATTAATGGACACTTGCTGAAATCTGGGTTGAGAACTAAAGCCCAGGTTTGGATGAAGCCCTAAAGACAAATGTCAGGTGTGCTTAAGGAATTGCAATAAATCAATCTGTCAATTGTATCAAATGCTGAGGAAAAGTCTAAAGGCTAGGGCAGAGATGACTGCTTTTTGGCTGGATGTGCCAGATGACTGCTTGCCTAGACTCTGCCTGGAGGAACAATGGAAGAAGGGCGGTTGGGCCAAGTTAGTACAAGACCTGCCAGCCTCAAAAAAACCTGACAACGGATTTTATATTCCCTGGAGTGAAAAGACAGCTCATGGATTGGGTTTATGAACAGGCTAACAGGCAAGATTTATCTCTAATCCGTATCTCAAAATTCTCCCATTGGTACTATTTGCTGAAATCTCACCACACCAGAGCTCAATATTTGCAGTCACTTACCTTTGCCTCCCTGAAAACTGCATTTACAGCTCTCCGTTTTCAAACAATGCCTACGTCAGTCTTAGATGGGAGATACAGAAATGTTCCAAGGCATTTAAGACTTTGTATTTGTGGGGTAGGTGAGGCAGATCTCCCTCATTATATACTCCATTGTCAACGCTATCAATACCTCAGAAAGAGTTTTTTGGATCAGATGCTGGCACCGCTACAGGGACAGAACCCTGAAGTGAAAATATGTTAGCTATTATTTGACTGTGATCCTCTTGTCACATATAAAACAGCCTTATTTGCAAAAGCCGCTAAAAACATTCATGCTAACTATATAAAAAACAATGCTGTAGACTGTGCAGGCGATTCATTAATTTGATTTATTGTAAATGGATGTATATCTCTGGATTTCTTTTAACAGGTTTTAATTGACTTGCTGGGTTCGTAACTGAATTTGTAATGACTTTTAGTCAAACACAGTAAATGACTGATTGATTGATTGATTGAATGAAGAAATGAATGAATCTTTTAGTATGGCATCACCCATACTTTGGAACTCACTATGTATTGACATCACTGGACTCTTTTTGGTGCCTGCTTAAAGTATTTTGTTTAGGTAAGCCCAGACATGTAGAACATTGGCATGTTTTAATCTGGTTCTCAGCTACTCGTTGATTTTAAAAATAATAAGGTTTTAAATAGTTATCAAGTGCTTTCACTGATAATTTCATTATTTTATACTTTTTGGAAACCACTTTGAGATTTGTTTGTTTTACAATCAAGCAGTATATGAATTTTAATGAATAAATATTTGCTGCTTTTGCATCTTGTTATGCTGCTTTCTGGAATGACTGCTGGGGAGGGTACCATTGCATTCTCCTGCAGAAGTAAAATTGTGATCCCTTAATAAAAAAAGATAACTATCCAACAATAAGCAGCTGTTTTCATATAGCTTAAAACACACACCTAGAGCAAGAGAGGCCTCAGAGCTATCCACACTAAGCACCTGTGCAACAGACTGCAGGCACACAGCTCACCTGGTTGGATTTTTTCTTGCTGTTGTGAAATGTATTCTATTTTTAAAAATTATTTCAAATTGTGCATGTGGAAATTATTATTTTTTAAAATAGATGTGGTGATGTACAAAGCTTTCAGGCTTCCGACTGGGGCATCCACTTAGCTACTAGGAGAACTGGATGCTGGGCTAGATGTGCCACTGGCCTGATCCTGCAAGCTCGTGTTCTTAAATGGCTGCCCTATTTGACTCTTGACAAAACTCGCAGACAGGAGAGCCTGGAAAGAGAGGGAGGGAGAACCGAGCCTCCAAATCTTGCTTTTTTCCCCATTGTGCTCGCTTTACATTTATTTTAACAGACTTGCCCTAAACCCGCTTTGAGACAGATGAGGCTGCTTGGCTGTCAAGCAAGAGAAGCCCCTCAAAGAAGCGCTTCTTTTGAGGTAGAGGCTGCTCACCCCTTCCTTACCGCCATCGCCACGACATCGGCAGCTACCAAATCCTTTGGACAGAAAACAACATGCACCCTTCCCACCCCAAAGACGCCCACGATGCACTGGGAGGCTTGCAAAAATTGCTGCGCCTCCAGCGCCCTTCGTATGCATCCCGTGCATGCAGACATGCAAACGCGCGTGCACGCATCCCTGCCGGCCCCACTCCGCAAGGAGTGCACCGAGCCGGGCGGATCGATCGACCGACCTGCAACTTTGCGCAAGGCGCTAGCAGAGGGCTGGTGCGCCATGCAAAGGCGCGCGCGGCGGCGCTACATTGCAGCTAGCAGGCCCGGGCAGTGCAGCAGCCGCGGAGCAGCGCGTGGAGGAGACCCGCCGGCCAATCAGCGCCTTCCGCCGCATGGAACGTTCACCCGGAACTGAAACAGCGCGCGCGCTGGTTTGCAAAAAGGAAAAGTCAGCTGGGCTGTTGCAGGTACTGTTTGCAGTTGCAAAGCGGGTTTGCTTTTTTCTCTTTTCTTGCAGGGGGTTGCTTTTTCGTTGCATACTATCAAGCAACAAAGCAAGAGAGTTTGTGGAACTGAGCTTTTTAAAGAAATATATTCCTTCTCCTTTTTTTTTCGTCCGCCTCGCAAAGGAGGGAGGAGATCTTGCATATGGAAGAAGATGAGCACGAGCTGTATGGCATTGAAGATGAATTTGAGGAGCAGTTTGCGGACGAGCTGGAGGCGCTGGCTGAGCTGCAAGGTGGGGGTTGATGGGCTTCTCTTGGCGGTCAGAGAATTTTGGGCTTGAAAAGGAGAGGCCGAAATGAGGGGGGGTGGGTCCTGTGGCTTTTTTGCAGCAACAGCAGCAAGACCGCCTGTTGCATTTACCGAACATAAGTATAACCAAGAGTAAAAACAATCCAAAATACTCACCAGTAGTATGTATTAAAGAACTCTACCAGTATACTTGGGGGACAGGTCCTGGCCCTGAGGAGGTTCCAGTCTAAAATTCAGCAGAGGGGGAAAGGCAGACCTGTCCCCAGTTACCAATTCTATACTGTACATGTCCACTTAGAAGTAAATCACATTTGGTTCAGTGGGGCTTTCTTCCAAGTAAATATATTTAGGATTTTATCCTCATTACATCAGCTCTGTTCTTGAACCCCATCATTACATCAGCAAAATAGTTTATAGATCTGCATAAACAAATAAACAGCAAAACTCCAAGCACTGTTCATAATAAAATAGTGGCTAAAACACAACTAAAATCCAGGGAACTTTAAAAAAAAAACCATAAAATCAGTGAAAACTTATTTAAACAGATTTCTAAAACAATGTGCAGGTGCAGCCCTACTAAAAGGCAGACTTCTTGTAAAATTGGAACAGATACTTTCTGACATTTCTAAAAATGCAAGTTCTGCAGATCAAAGCAGTCAAAGTGGTGCAGTCAATCTCAAGTATGGGCAACTCAACCCATAATGGACTTTATATGCAAATAGTAAAACCTTGAACTTGGCCCAGTAGCAAATTGTCTGCCAGTGCAGATCTTTGAGCACCAGTCTTCTTTGACGATCACACGTAGCAGAGAAAGATTGTCTTCTATGAACATGGTCTTAACGAGTCCGTAAGTGACAGTGGAGGCCAATTCTGGATCCACACGTCCTTCCGCAGTGGGGCATAGGTTTCCGCGTGGGAGTAGATTACAGTGAGGATTTGTCAGACATGCCTTCCTCTCGGCACATTTCTCCCTTTCGTCCTGAGTTTGAGTCTTCAAGGTCCTTGACACCTTTGGTAAAGGCCGTTCTCCAGTTGGAACGCTTGCAGGCCAGTGTTTCCCTGTTGTTGATGTTTGTACTACATTTTTTTGGATTTGCCTTGAGAGAGTCTTTAAACCTCTATTGTTGACCAACATTACGCTTTCCATTTTGAAGTTCAGAATAGAGTACAGTGGACCCTCTGGATACGAACTTGATTCATTCCGGGGGTCCTTCCGCAACCTGAAAAGTCTGTATCCGGAGGCACCGCTTCTGCACACATGCATGGTGCGATAGAGCACTTCTGCGCATGCGAGCGAGGCGAAACCCAGAAGTATACGGTTTATGTATCCGGAGGGATACATAAGTAGAGGTACGACTGTAGTTGCTTTGGAAGATGATAATCAGGCACCCAAACAACATGACCAGTCCAACGAAGTTGATGTTGGAGAATCATTGAGTTACCAATACTTGAACTACTGTGGTCAAGCTATAACAGTTACAGCTGTTGCTACCAGGTTTGGTACAGTTAATAGCAAATTTTATAGCAGCCCTTTTTTAGCAGAGTTCATCTCTAAATTACCTCACAGAGCTGGTATGGGACCCCACTGTAAGCCCTAATGGATCGTTAGATAATCTGACCTATTTCTCTTTTTTAAAAAAAGAAAGTTCTGCAGCGCTACCAGGTATGGCCAAAGTCATGCTCTCTGTGGTTTTTAACTCCTTTCTTTCAGAAGAAGCACATCCGGCACTCTCCCATAAAGTGTCCGAGTTCCGAAGCAGAAAGCGTACGTTTGAAGAGGCCCTCGCTGCCGGGGATTTGGTTAAGGGCTCCAGTCCTGTAGCTAGCCAGCCATGCGTGGGAAAGGCTTCTAAAGGCCAGGTCCTCTCTGAGGAGCCCGTCAAGCATCTTGGTCTGAAGTCTGGGAAGCGAGAATGCCTTGCAGCGGAGCCAGAAATCTCTCCAAGTCAGCTTCTCCAGGAGAATTCTGCTACTCATAGTAGGTTTTGCTGTGTGCTGTGAGTTTTTCATGCAAGTGGTGCTAATGTGCTTGATACCAGCTTGGCAGGAGATCATCTTATTTATATCCTGCTTTTCTTCTGCAGGACTCAGAGCAGCATAGTGTTTCGTTAGTCCTCCACTGTATCCTCACATGCCTGTGAGGTAGGCCAAGCTGAGGGACAATTACTGGCCCAAGACCATTCCATGGATGAGTGGAGGATTTGAGCCTGTGTCTCCCCAATCCTAGTCCAACACTAACCACTATACCCACTGTCCCTATAATGTGTGGGGGCAATAGGGTCTTTCCTAGCGCCATCTGTCAGGGACTCTTTAGCTGTGGTTCCTGCACTGCAGTGGGTTGGATTAGATGGCCATAGGGGTCGCTTCGTACTCTACAATTCTATGAGATCTTCTGGCACGTCAGTTTTCTTCCGGCTGCGGCATGCTATCCCTCTGAAGACCAATAGCCCGCATTGTTGTAATAGCTGTTCACCTCATTTTGGGTCTGACAGCTCCAAAGCCAAAGCGCCAACGGAGATTCGAAGTCGTGAAGAAGCTGGATTTTGGGACAGAGGAAGAGCGAGCCATCAAAGAGCCACTTCAGAATGGAGCATCTCTCCCTTGTCCTCCAGGTGCCAGTTCTGAACTGCAGGATGAAAGGTGAGCGTTCTGGTGGGAAGGGGGGAGAGCATTGTTGACTCAGTATGTTGCCCTCATTGCACAGTTTTCAAAATCTCAGTTAGCCCTGCTGAAGTAATTGAGGAGCCTTCTCTGACCACCTGGTGCCCTCCAGATATTTTTGTCTAAAATTCCCGCCAGCACAGCCAGTGGCCGGACATTATGGACGTCGTAATTTGACAGGTCTGGAGGGCACCAGGTTCTTGATTAAATAGTAGGGTGTTTTTTTGTTTTTTGTTTAGCTTTTATCAAGTGCCTAAAACTAGGCATTGTATGAAATATGTAGCATGACATGGGGTTGGTGGCTTAATCATAGAATCAATCAATATAAGAGTTGGAAGAGACCACAAGGGCCATTGAGTCCAACCCCCTGCCAAGCAGGAAACACCATCAGAGCACTCCTGACATATGGTTGTCAAGCCTCTGCTTAAAGACCTCCAAAGAAGGAGACTCCACCACACTCCTTGGCAGCAAATTCCACTGTCGAACAGCTCTTACTGTCAGGAAGTTCTTCCTAATGTTTAGCTGGCTCCTTGGTGATTTGCGGACTGTAATGTTGGTTCTTCCTATGATCATGGTTACCATCAGGTTATGACACAAGGATCTCAGGATGATACGATACTCTTTATTGTCATTGTCCCATACAGAACAAAGAAATTGAAAAAAATCTACATCAGACATTCAAAAACCAACAAGCCTGGTTAACTCCCTAAAAACTCTGATACCCCATAATTAAATACAATATACTCCCATAGAGACTACCTTACACTGCATTTAAAACCAAAATCACATTTGGATAGAAACTGTTTCTCAGGCAGCTAGTCCTAGTCTTTATAACCTTGTACCTTCTTCCAGAAGGCAGAAGCTGAAAAAGATAATTTCCGGGGTGTGCACTATCCTGCACTATCCCTGCAGCTTTCTTATAACAACATTTGCCAAGATGATTTGGGTAGTCCCAGCAACGTACAGGCTCCCCAGCTTGTTGTCCTCCAGATGGGGCCCTGAGGGGCGGGGGTTAGGGTCTCAGTTCAAAGAGAATAAAGCCTTTTACCAAAACACCTAAGAGAGCAAGGTTCAAGGTGCCTCATAATCTCAACAAGCCCAATGTGTAAAGCACAGAGAATCAGTCTAGGTCCTAAACATTATGCAGAAACATAGTCAGGAAACAACCTAAGGTCAATATCATAGGGAGTTCAGCAAGGAGGAGAGACCAGTATTGTTTACAGCAGAGGAAAGGTTAAAGATGGCCTTATATATGCCAGCCTCCTAGACCACACCCTAACCTCAGCTGCCTGCAGTGAAGGAGTGTCAGGGATTGTTTATGCACAAGTAGACCAACTCTGAATCCATAGACATAGGCTACATTGTCACTGACCTGGACCCAAAGCTTTTGATGCCAGCACTTCTTGAGAAATGGGTTGCTTCTCCACCTTCTCCTCTGACAGTTTCAGGGGTCTTCACCCAGAGGGATCTTCAATGGGATCCTCCACATTGGATTCAGAGGCACTGCCTGCTCCTCAAGGTCTTGTAGGACTTTGAGGTCCTCAACTCTGAGGACTTCATGTCTGGTGCCAGGTCAGCGTTAGGCATAACGCAACCCTGGAACACAGTAAAGTTTCAAACAAGTCTAGTGCTTGTACTTGTTCCCCAAAATCTGTTCCGACGTCATGTTTTGAAGGATGGTGTTGAATCCTCAGGGGAACTGGGTTTGCGTCTCCGCTCCTCCACATGCAGCTGCTGGGTGACCTTGGGCCAGTCACACTTCTTTGAAGTCTCTCAGCCCCACTCACCTCACAGAGTGTTTGTTGTGGGGGAGGAAGGGAAAGGAGAATGTTAGTCGCTTTGAAACTCCTTCGGGTAGTGATAAAGTGGGATATCAAATCCAAACTCTTCTTCTCTTATGATTCTTCTCCTTGTGTTTCCTGGACCTCAAAGGACTCACTTCGAAGCACTTGGGATCCCAGATGGCACAGGGGTGAGCGGCATGTTCCCACTGCATGTTACACCACCAGAAGAAAAATACAGCAGGAAGGTCCTCAAGCGACCGCCCATCCTGGGGGACTATATCAACGTGACCTCCACTGACGGCACCCGAGTCTTCATGGTTGTGAAGGATGATGGGATGGGAACGCAGGTACCAGCAGGACCAAGAAGCAGAGCTCTTCTACAGCTCGCTACATCCACCCTCTTCCTTTCACTGCTGAAGCTCAGGGGGAGGTGGGCAGTCTTCTATCCTCCTGACGAGACTGGCACTTAATTTGCATGGAAATCTGTTTTGCTTTCTGCAGCTCTCCAGCTCGGTTGGGTGGAACAGAGAGAGGCCGCTTCAGCTATTGGGCGTCCCATTCTCCTACGTAAAGGAACAAGTTACTGAAGAGGTATTGTCCTTTTGTGGTTTCAGATCCTTAGTTTGTTCTGATCCTGATAACTGTTGTTACCCAGTTCAGATGCAACAAGAAACTATGGTTAATTAAACCTTCAGTCGTGGTGCAACAAAAAGGGGAAGGGAAGTGCACGAGACCTGTGTGCATGTGAGTTTAATATGCTGAGATGTGTACCCAAACTGGGAGCTTTGACCTCTCCTGGTAGACGCATGCATCAGCCAAACCCCTTTTGAGCAAACCACAGTGGAGTGGAGCATGAGACAACATTGTGCTCCTGATAGCCCACTCAAAATGGAATGGAGAACAGCAATGAAGAACCTGTGGCTTTCCCTATGTCGTTGGTCTCCAGCTCCCAGGATGGCCCAGGATGATGGGAATTGTAGTCCCACTGCATCCAGAGGGCCACAGGTTCCACGTTCCTGAAGTACAGAATAGCTTCATCCAGTTCAGATTTTGCTTTTAAATGAAGGTGCACCTTAAAAGTGAAGGATGAAATTCTTGTCATGCAATACAAGCACACACTCTTCGTCCTCCACTACGTGAGTGTTTTTGCTTTTAGTTTTATATTCTCCTTTTCATTCCAGCGCCGGAGACAGATCCGTGAGTCTTCACAGAAGCTGATGGAGGTTCTGAACAGGTGGGCTTGGTGGTTCTTCCTCCTAAAGGCTTTTCTAGGGTAATAGGAAGCTGAATTATCCCAAGTCAAGCCATTGCTTGAAATAGGTCGGTATTACCTATGACAAAGGTGGGAAGCATTTTTGTTTATTTCTTTGCTTCAAGGACCACATTAGCTGGTAGGCAACATTCTGGGGGCTGCTGTCCAGTGATGGGTGAGACCAGAGGCAAAGTAGGTGGAGCAGTGATGGTGAGACTTTTGTACAGTAGGCTATATTAGAGCTGCGCAGAAGTCTTTGAGGTTTCTGTACACCCTCTCACATTGTGGTCCTCCATCCAAACCAGCAAGAGCTCAAGGACATATCACAGCCAGGCCAGAGCACTTGAAGAGGGGATGGAGGATAGGACTCGCAAATGAGTGTGGCCCAGGGAGAGTCCAAGGGCCAGATAAAGCCCTGGAGGGCCATATTCCCCCAGGTTGTCTATTCTGACTGGCAGTGGCTTTCACACACAACCTGGGACTTTCTACCACTCAACTAGAGCCCTTTCTCTCTTTCTCCTGGATTGGCAAATTCAGCCTTGGACAGCTATAAATACACAGGCAGAGACATGTAAGTTTGCTTGGATTCAGAACAGATAAAAGAAGGTTTTTCCTCATTCAGCACAGAGTTAAACTGTGGAAGTCGCTCGCACAGGAAGTAGTGATGGCCACCAACTTGGATGGCTTTAAAAGAAAATTGGACAAATTATTGGAGGATAAGGCTTTTGAAGGTTACTGGCCATGGTGGTTAGGCCAGAGGAAGGCAAACTAAGGCCTGGGAGCTGGATGCAGCCCACTCGCCTTCTCAATCCGGCCCGCGGACGGTCCGGGAATCAGCGTGTATTTACATGAGTAGAATGTGTGCTTTTATTTAAAATGCATCTCTGGGTTATTTGTGGGGCATAGGAATTCGTTCTCCCCCCCCCCACACACACACACAAATATAGTCCGGCCCACCACATGGTCTGAGGGACGGTGGACCGGCCCACGGCTGAAAAAGGTTGCTGACCCCTGGTTTAGGCTCTGCCTCCACAGTCTAGGGCAGCAATGCTTCTGTGGTTGCTGGCAACCACACGAGGGGAGTGGGCTCTTGTGCTCAGATCTTGTTTTCGGGTTTCCTATTGGGGCATCTGGTTGGGCATTGATGCTGGACTAGATGCTACGTGAGGCATTGGCCTGATGCAGCAGGATGTTCTAATAGATGAGCAGGAAGCTTTTGAGCTCTGCCAATAGGTAGTCTCCCCACCCAGCAATATAGTGCTTTCAAAGTAAGTCTTCCTTCTTGCAGGTGTCTTGGGGATGAGGAGACTCAGATGGAAGCCTCGGCCCCCAGTGAGGAAGAAGGGAAGTCTGGCGCAGTGGAAGAGGAGGCTCAGGGGTCCCTATGGGTTGATCGGTTCGCTCCCAGGCATTATGTGGAATTGCTCAGTGATGATGTAAGCGTTTCTCATCAACTGTTGCTCTTAGGGGGCACCATTTCTCCATGCAGCTTGCAGCTGCCTTGCAGAAGCGCAGCAGTTGCAGCTGAGTATAAAATTCCTCTAGGGAACCCGGATGTCCTTTCTAAGTTTCTAGTCCCTGTGGTGGTAAAGAAAAGCTTGAGGGGGGGAAAGGTCTGGTGAAAGTGGAAACTAAGAAGGTTTAATTGGAGACCGTTTTCCTTCATCGTTCAGTAGTGCTCCTGTAACACAGTTTTACCGCCAAACACATTCTGGAATAGTATATGATTGGAAGTTTGCATGTTCTCTCAGAAGCATAGAATCATAGAATCATAGAATCATAGAGTTGGAAGAGACCACAAGGGCCATCGAGTCCAACCCCCTGCCAAGCAGGAAACACCATCAGAGCACTCCTGACATATGGTTGTCAAGCCTCTGCTTAAAGACCTCCAAACAAGGAGACTCCACCACACTCCTTGGCAGCAAATTCCACTGTCGAACAGCTCTTACTGTCAGGAAGTTCTTCCTAATGTTTAGGTGGAATCTTCTTTCTTGTAGTTTGGATCCATTGCTCCGTGTCCGCTTCTCTGGAGCAGCAGAAAACAACCTTTCTCCCTCCTCTATGTGACATCCTTTTATATATTTGAACATGGCTATCATATCACCCCTTAACCTCCTCTTCTCCAGGCTAAACATGCCCAGCTCCCTTAGCCGTTCCTCATAAGGCATCGTTTCCAGGCCTTTGACCATTTTGGTTGCCCTCCTCTGGACACGTTCCAGTTTGTCAGTGTCCTTCTTGAATTGTGGTGCCCAGAACTGGACACAGTACTCCAGGTGTGGTCTGACCAGAGCAGAATACAGTGGCACTATTACTTCCCTTGATCTAGATGCTATACTCCTATTGATGCAGCCCAGGATTGCATTGGCTTTTTTAGCTGCCGCGTCACACTGTTGGCTCATGTCAAGTTTGTGGTCAACCAAGACTCCTAGATCCTTTTCACATGTACTGCTCTCAAGCCAGGTGTCACCCATCTTGTATTTGTGCCTCTCATTTTTTTTGCCCAAGTGCAATACTTTACATTTCTCCCTGTTAAAATTCATTTTGTTTGTTTTTGCCCAGTTCTCTAATCTGTCAAGGTCGTTTTGAAGTGTGATCCTGTCCTCTGGGGTGTTAGCCACCCCTCCCAGTTTGGTGTCATCTGCAAATTTGATCAGGATGCCCTTGAGTCCATCATCCAAGTCGTTGATAAAGATGTTAAATGAGACCGGGCCCAAGACAGAACCCTGTGGCACCCCACTAGTCACTCTTCTCCAGGATGAAGAGGAACCATTGATGAGCACCCTTTGGGTTCGGTCAGTCAGCCAGTTACAAATCCACTGATTATTAATTATTATTATTTTCATTTGTGAGTTGCCTAACATAGGGCAGCCTTTACACCAAAGCCTCCCTGCAAATTGCAAATTGGGGACAGGGCCTGTCCCCAACACAAAATGGGTAAAGCAGTTTGTTTCTAATGAAAGAACATGAGGATCTCCATCTACAGTGGTGCCTCACAAGACGAAATTAATTTGTTCCACGAGTTCTTTCGTCTAGCGAATTTTTCGTCTTGTGAAGCACGAAATCCCATAGGAATGCATTGAAATTCAATTAATGTGTTCCTATGGTCAAAAAAAGTCCAAACAAAGCCAAATTTGGTACAACAAGAGTTTATTAAGTGCTCTTTAAAGTCACACATACTGTAAAGAGCATTTCAAAAATTGAGGGACCAATAAATTAAGTTTCTAAACATGACAGAGAAACATTTAAAAATCAACAAAGTGTACAGTACATTTTCTAAGACTCTGGGGGACAACTCGAAGAAGGTTCCTCTTCCACTCTTTGCTTCTTGCTGAAGAACCCCCTCCTCAACTGTCCCCCTAGCCATCCACCACACAGAAATTCAAATCCAGAATTTTTTTAAAAAAACAGCAGAGTGGCCCAATGGTCACAGAAAACCATAAAAATGCAGAAAAAAAACACACAAGCTTCCAGATTCTTGCAAACCCCTCCCCTTGAATTCCAAACACCCCAACCCAAAATCCAAAAACCCCCCAAAAAGTTTTAAAAGTTTAACTACCACACCACGTTCTATGAGTTGCTCCTCGAAGTCAAGTCGCAACTGTATTAATGGTGTTAAGAAAAAGGAAGCAAACTTGCAAGACGTTTTCGTTTTTCGTCTTGCAAAGCAAGCCCATAGGGAAATTCGTCTTGCGAAGCAGCTCAAAAAACGGAAAACCCTTTCGTCTAGCAAGTTTTCCGTCTTGTGAGGCATTCGTCTTGCGGGGCACCACTGTATTTTAAGCCTTCTCAACCCCCCCCCTTTTTTTTACCTGAGTATTGCTGAGCATTTTACCTCAGTATTGCTACTTATTCATTGCAATTTGCCGGGAGGCTTTGGTGTAAAGGCTGCCCTATGTTAGGCAACTCACAAATGAAAATAATAATAATTAACATAAGCAGTTGGGTCACCACCGAAAAGGCCCTCTTTATCATAAGTGGTACTCAGAGGAGGGCCTCTGAACCTGACTGGAAATTTCTTTGTGTTTTGCCTCATTTGAGGAAGGTTGTCCTGACCCTCTTCTCTCTCCCCCCTCAGTACACAAACCGCTGCCTTTTGAAGTGGCTCAAGCTTTGGGACACGGTTGTGTTTGGGAAGGAGAAGCCCACCAAGAAGCCCAAGACAAGCGCCGAGGCTCACCAGACATCCAGGCACCCCAAAGAGCAGCAGAGCAAATGGAAGAGCAAAGCCCAGTTGACAGAAGAGGCCCTGGAGGCCGAGCTGGACCATCACAACCGACCAAAATACAAAGTGAGGGAGGCTGGCTGCGGTGGAGAAGGGCGTTGGGGCCAGGGGGTTGTCCACATGGATCCTGTAGGCAGCTGGGCAACTTCTAGGGCACTTGCAAAAGGTCTCAGCAAATATCCCCTCAAAAATCCACAAGAGGCTGTTTGCTTGGCCTAATTGTTTTCAGTTTACACTGCCTTGGCCTCTCACAGTAAACGCATAGCAGGCAGATCCGGAAAGGCCCGGAAAAGTCCTACGGAAAGGCAAACAGCTGCAGTTGTTGATGTTCTAAGTGTGGAGGAAACAAGAGGGGTGACCTCTCTTTGGAATACCCTTCTCCACCGAGGGAGTAGGTGCAAAATGGAAAGCCAGTGCAGTGATTAAAAGTTGCAAAATGAATGCGCAGGCAGATCCCATGCATATTTATCCACACGCATCCCACACTAGAAGTTGTGGATATCCAGTGACGCTGAACGTTGGGAAATTCAGGGCAGATAAATGAAAGGACTTTTCATGCAGCACAGAGTTAAACTCTGGAGCTCGCTCCCACAGGAGGCAGGATTTGCCACCAACCTAGATGGCTTTGAAAGAGGATTAGACAAATTCATGGAGGAGGCTTTTGAGGGCTACTCACCACAGTGACTATGCTCTGCCTTCATGGTTTCAGGCAGTGATGATTCTGAATCCCTGTTGCTGGAACCACAGGAGGGGAGAGACTTGTGCCCAAGTCCTGCTTGTGGGTTTCCCAGAGGCATCCAGTTGGCCACTGTAAGAACAGGATTCTGGACTAGTTGGGCCACTGGCCTGATCCAGCAGACTGTTCTTCTGTTCTTAACCTCTTACACTACAAAAATTGGAATAGGAGCTTAGATCCACACCTGGTCATAACAAAGTGAAAGTTGAGGCTGACCCTACCATGGATAAAATGTTTGGGGAATATGTTCTAACTCCTTTTTTCCTTTTAAGGTGCAAAAAGTGCTTGCAAGGTTTGCTGTAAAGCCCCGGATTTTGATGTTATTGTGGCTTTTCTCTTTGTTGCCTGCAGGTTGCCCTCCTGTGCGGACCACCCGGCCTGGGGAAGACCACTTTGGCTCACGTCATTGTGAAACATGCTGGGTACAATGCAGTGGAGATGAATGCCAGGTGAGCCAGCCAAGGAGCTTTTTGCCTTTCTCTGGGTTCCCTGCCACCTGCAGTTCTGGTACATTCAGGCTAAACCACTGTGAGACTACAAATGCACTATGACTAGAGTACTAGATGCAGGCGTCGCAGGTTCATGTCCCCTCTAGGCCCTGTGGGTGACCTTTTGGAGGCTCAGTTGTTTCCTTGTCACATCTGTGAAATGGGTGCAAGTCATGACATAAGTTACAGGCTTGGCTTAAGCCACCTTACAGGCTGTATTCCTTTATTTCATATGTGGGGAACCTTTGGTTCAGTACAACCTGAACTACAACTTCCATCATCCCTGGTCGTTGGGCATGCTTGCTAGGCCTGATGGGAGTTGTAGTTCAGGTTGTACTGAACCAAAGGTCCCCCACGCCTGCTTTATTGCAGAGTAACAAAAGGACAAGATCCTGCCTCGGGGAGTTCAGAATCTAATATTTGACAGCAGGAGCAACAAAGGAAGGCAAGGCAAGGAAGCAGTGTGTGGTTTCAGGTGTACGTGATCGGATTAGATTTACACAGTAGGGCATGAGAGGTGGTAGGCTGAGCCAAAGGCTTCACCGAAATGTTGGGTTTTCAGAAGGAATTTTAAAGTAGCATGAAAGGTGCCACTACGCAGCTCTCCTGGGAGACAATTCCAGCAGTTCTGTATCAGGCCCCTCCCCAGAAAAGGGGCCAACTTTGGATCCAGCAGCTGTTGGGAGATTCAGGACAGATAAAAGGAAGTACTTCTTAATGCTGAGCGTAGTTAAATTGTGGAATTCAATTATCCACCATCGGCGCACTTCTGCCAACCATTCTGAGGCAAGGTTTTTGTTTCAGCGATGACCGTAGCCCTGATGTCTTCAAAACGCGGATTGAAGCAGCCACCCAGATGAAGTCTGTGCTGGGAGCCAACGAGAAGCCCAACTGCCTGATTATTGATGAAATTGACGGGGCTCCTATGGTGAGAGAGAATTTCTTCATGTAAGGTGAAGAGTGTTGTGTTGGCCATGAGGTGACCCCCATCCCTTCCCCACCAAGAATTTACCTTTCCTTCTGTTCTGTTCTGTTCTGTTCTGCCCTGTTCTCTTCTTCAGGCATCCATCAATGTGCTGTTGGGCATCATCAACCGTAAAGCAGCAGAGGTGGAATCGGGCGGGAGTACCAGCGGGGCAAGCGGCAAGAAGAGGCGAAAAGAAGGGGGGCTCCTTCTGCGGCCAATCATCTGCATCTGCAATGACCAGTAAGTGGGCAAGTGTGGCATAGTGGTCAGACTAGGACCTGGGGGAGACCAGGGTTCAAATCCCCACTGGGTTGTGAAGCTCACCGGGTGACCTTGAGCAAGTCACTGCCCTCAGCCCAACCTACCTCACAGGGTTGTTGTGGGGATTAATTCAGATGGGGAAGAACCACATACGCCACCTTGAGCTTGGAGAAAACAGTTGGATATAAATGCAACCAAATAAATAAATTCACACATATGGGAGCATGGCCACACTAGCTGTTCGGAGGTTGAAGCAAAGCATGGGAATGACATTGGTCATCTTGACTGGTTACTGTTTATTGGTAGGGACCTAAAAAGCTTCATTTCCCACATTAGGCCTGCCAGATCTTGAGGAGAAACGTCTCCTGAATTTTCAAAGCTGAAACTTGAAAATCCCATTATTAGATTTCAAACCCTGAACATGTGTATCTTTTGTGTCACTCCCACCCACCCTTTGATTTCTGTATTCTTCTGTCTCTGGACTAAAAGCCCTCTCTCCCCTCAGCCCTGACCAACTCTACTCTCAGAACCTTTTTGCCCACCACACTGACAGCCAGAAACTTGTACTACATACAAATTAGAGATGAGGAAGAATGGCCAACTAAACTGTTGGACTATGCCAAAATGGCAAAACTGACAGAAAAGCTCAGGAACCAAGAAGACCAAAACTTCAACAAAGAATGGGAAAATTTTATAATTTACTTGAGAGACCACCATTAGCTGATGAAAACATTAGCAGGATTACAATAACAATTGTAACGTAGAAGATACTATGTTCAAAATTTAGAGACATAAAATTTGGATGATGAAATAATATGCAGTTGAAAAGGTTTATAAGATTCAGACAAATCTATAAATACGGATATTGCCATTTTGTATTGTTATAACTCTACACTTGTAAAATAAAATAAAAAATATTTCGGAAAAACAAATTGGAGATGAGGGTACAAATGAAACAGATTCCACTCCGAAAGCAATGTCCTAAATCCCCGGCATGCTTTGTGATGAGCATATCTCGTGAGTATCTGTGTTAGGCCCATCCATAG
This sequence comes from Podarcis bocagei, assembly GCF_964188305.1. NCBI lineage: Eukaryota > Metazoa > Chordata > Lepidosauria > Squamata > Lacertidae > Podarcis > Podarcis bocagei. The sequence goes on along the minus strand of NC_138139.1, from coordinate 32,795,689 downwards.
TTTTGCAACTCAGCCTCTGGCGGCAGGCCCTGTACTGTGCTTAACTCAGGACTCCTTTCGTTATTTCCCTGCCAATATACATCTCTGCCTCTTCTCCTTTTCTAGGTACGTCCCTTCTCTTCGTCTGCTGAGACAACAAGCCTTCCTTCTCAACTTCCCCTCAACGGCGCCATCCAGGCTGGTCCAGAGGCTGCACGAAGTAAGATCCAAATCCAAAATAATTTATTCTTCCGTTGCCTTGGGACTATACTTCCCTGCAGCATGAACTTTGTACCTGTGTCAGCATTTAAAAACTCACCTGGCCTGGTGGCTCTTTCTGTGGTGAGGAACATGGCCGCCAGGCAAGCAATCCAGGGAAGCTTGGCAAAAGCTAGCTCACTTCTTCATTATGTTTCTTTATTATCCATTCAGTTTTATTATTTTTAATAAATACTTTACACAGTTTTGTATAGGCCGCTTAGGTCTTTGTTAATTAAGCAGTATATGTTTGGAAAGTTGATTCGACTTTTAATCTATTTTTACTCTGTTGTTATTTTATCTTTTTGAAAGTCTTAAAATATAAGGGTTAATTTTTCATAGTGCTAATTTTATTATACTTAACTTTTCTGCAAACTGCTTTGAGGTTTTTTTAAAAACAACAATTAAGTGTTCACATGTGCAGCTGCCTCTAATATACATATTTTTGTATTTCAGATCACTGTTAAGCAAGGGATGAAGGCTGACACAGGGGCCCTCTTGGCATTGTGTGAAAAGGCAGAGAATGACATTCGCTCTTGTATTAACACCCTGCAGGTAACTTCACATGCCCCACTTTCATCTTTTATCAGGGGTGGAGGAGAATTTCTATTTTGTTTGCATTTTAATGAGGGACCACTTCATTCTCACTTCAAGAATCTATGCACAAACCAAAACTTTGCCCTTCTTTGAAATTCACACTTGCCTGAGTTTTGTGATGCAGTTCTCTATTTGATTAACAACAACAAAGGCACAGAAGTGCATATATTAGCGGGAAATGTGTATAAAAACACATACCGTATTTTTTGCTCTATAAGACTCACTTTTTCCCTCCTAAAATGTAAGGGGAAATGTGTGTGCATCTTATGGAGCGAATGCAGGCTGCACAGCTATCCCAGAAGCCAGAACAGCAAGAGGGATTGCTGCTTTCACTGCGCAGCGACACCTCTTGCTGTTCTGGCTTCTCAGATTCAGAATATTTTTTTCTTGTTTTCCTCCTCCAAAAACTAGGTGCATCTTGTGGTCTGGTGCATCTTATAGAGCGAAAAATACGGTATTTTGGTGAAAATCACATTAAAATGTGCACTGTTAGGGAGGAATTGCTTTCAGAAAAACGTGTGTAGTAATCAAAGCTGCAAAGAAGAATGTGTTTATTAGGAGAACTTTGCACCAAAATGCCAAGGAATTTTCATGAGAGAGAGAAATAAAATAAATAAAAACGTAAAAATTATTTGTGACTGGCCCACGAGCATCCCGTGAGTTTTATGGCTGAATGGGGATTTGAACCCGGGTCTCTCCCAGGTCCCCTTCCCGCCTTAACCACTGTAGCACATTACCACTTTATTGCAAACTGATGTGAAAATGTGGAGAACTGAAATTATGCTTAGTAAAAGGGGAAACCTGGAGAGTCTGAAATTGACAGGCCTGTCAACCCCATTCCATGTCCTCAAATCTCCCTGTGTTGTCTTTTTAAGTTCCTGCACAGTCGAGGTAAGAAGGAACTGAACGCGAGGACCGTGCAGACCACGCAGGTTGGCTCTAAAGACCAGAACAAAGGGCTGTTCTCCATCTGGCAGGAGATCTTCCAGCTTCCAAAAGTGCAGAGGTGAGGAGGGGGAGCTTCTGCGCTTCATTCGGCAGATCCTTTAGAACTTAAGAGGAGCCCATTGGATCAGGCCAATGGCCCATCTAGTCCAGTGTCCTGTCCTCATAGTGGCCACACAGGTAACAGGGGAAACCCTCAAGGAGGACCCAAACTATAAAAAGCACGCTCTCCTCCTGTGGCTTCCAGCAACTGGTATTCAGAAGCATTACTGCTTCCAGTCATGGAGGCAGAGCATAGCCATCCTGGCTGGTAGCCATTGATAGTCTTCTCCATGGACTTGTCTACTCCTCTTTTAAAGGCATCTAGGTTGGTGGCCATCGCTGCCTCCTGCGGAAATGAGTTCTACAGTTTAACTATGCGGTGCATGAAGATGGACTTCCTTTTATCCATCCTGAATCTCCAAAAACATTCAGCTTCATTGGCTGCCCACCAGTTCTAGTGTTACAAAGGGGGGGGGGTATCTGGCCACTTTCTCCATGCCAATTTGTCCCTTCCAAGATGCATTTTGGGGTATATTTCTTAATAGAAGTGCAAAAATGCACCAGGTTTTAAGACTGCAAGGGATTTTGCAAACTGAACTAATGTTTTCCAGACATGACATCTTTATTTGATTTTTTTCCCTTTTAATTATGTTATTTAGACCATTAAAAGCTGCAGATTCTTTTTTTCCTGATGTTTGTGCATGGAGGACCTGTATTTGGTATAACAGTGTGAGATAAATTTTAAAATTATTTATTTGGCAATGCTTAAATACCGCTTAGAATTTAAGTGGATTACGTAAAGTAGTATGCTATACGGTATTGATTCTTTTTAAAATGGTGATTAAAAATTATGGAAATATAACATAAATTATTTGTTTAGAAAACAAAAGTACATAATGAGATCACATCTCCACATTTTGACAACTGCAAAGTTCACTGTTGCTTGATTTCCCCGCCGCCGCCGCCTTTCCCTCCCACCCACCATGGGGAAGCTTTAAACTGCATGACCAGTCTTAACCCTTCTGCTTCCTGCTTCTGTTCCAAGGCAGAGAATCGGTTTGGACCCTTCAATTCCGGCTCACCTCCTTGCTAACGGGGGCGATGACAACCTGTTCCATGCGACCTCAGCTAGAGCTTCCCTTAATCCAAATGCCCAAAGGTTTCACCACATCCTGCATCTAAGCATGTCCTCAGGAGAACATGAAAAGCTTACCCAGGCATGTAGTTTGTTTTTCATTTTTCGCTTTGGTGTGAGAAAGCAAAATTCAGACCACTAGTTCAGATCCTTATCTCCCCATGTCCTTCCCATCCCCAAATATATATTACCAAGAGCTTGGGGCAAGTTATAATATTTAAGAAACAGAAATATATGGTATATAAAAAAATTGTCCAGTAGCACCTTAGAGACCAACTAAGTTTGTTCTTGGTATGAGCTTTTGTGTGCATGCACACTTCTTCAGATACAGAGGCACGCAAAATTATAATGACTTGAAGACATTCAGAACTTAGAAAAACATTACATGTGGATTTCAGCATTGCACCATCTTTCAAAAGCTTATTCAATTAAAAGCTGTGATTCTGAAAGTTGGTCAGGCTCTGAATTTGGTGAAGCTCATACAGATGAAAAGCCCAGAGCTGTAGGGTAGCCTCTGTGAATGCCTTTCAGTGTTGCATTTGGGGGTTGCAGTTCAACAAAAGATACTGGCTGACACCTTGGCCACATTCACACCATACATTCAAAGCGGTATGATACTGCTTTATACAGACATGGGCTCCCCCCCCCCCCCAGTATTGCTATGAGTTTGTGGGGTGCCCGGACTCCCTGCTTCTAATTCATGGACACTCCTTCTAATTCCTGGGTGACAGGCACTGGATTTAGCATTTTAAAGGAAAGCCAGATTGGCTTCCCATGTTCAAGTGATCATCTGATCATCTCCATTAAGGAGAACAAAAGGAAAGGGATGAGCCATTAGAAATCTCACCAGAGAGAGCAGGAACTCCTTCAGATCAGACTTACTTAGAATACAAAAGGCTGCTGTGGCTAGGTGAGAAGGTAGAACCTCTTGGGCTGTCAATGCTTTAAGCCCCTCCATCGTAGGCTAAGATGGTAAAGGTAAAGGGACCCCTGACCGTTAGGTCCAGTCGTGACTGACTCTGGGGTTGCGGCACTCATCTCGCTTTATTGGCTGAGGGAGCCGGCATACAGCTTCTGGGTCATGTGGTCAGCATGACTAAGCCGCTTCTGGCGAACCAGAGCAGCGCACGGATGGTATATACATGTAAATAAATCATATGAAGATGCCACAATTTCTGTTGTGCCTCATTTCCAAAGGAAACATGAACCCTGGAACTTTGCACCACTCAGAAATTGGGGTAGCATGCAACAATGTCTTGGAAGCTGTATTTTGTTGAAGGCTCTGAGAGGAATTGAACTACAATTCCAAGAGTGGTTTAACGGTCAGTCCTTCTCACAGGGAACTCAGGGAATTGTAGCTCCATGGGGGGGGGGAGGCGGGATAGGGTGTCTCCTAGCAACTCTTGGGGTGCTTAACAAGCTACATGTCCCAGAATTCTTTGGCGGTGAGCCATGACTGTTTCACAAGTGCATTATGGTTCATGGTTGCGACTGTGGCTTGTCTCTGCTTTCCTTGGCAGGGCTTGTACGACAACTTTCTGAACATGAAGATAAAGGACTCCGCCTTTGACTCGCTCTGCCTGGCCTTGGAGTGGCTGGGCTTCTCCGACCTGGTGAACAAGGCAGTCCTGCACAGGCAGAACTTCCAGCTCATGCGCTACTTGCCCTTCCTCCCCGTCACTTTCCACTTGCTCTTTGCCGCTTCCAGCGTTCCCCGCCTGGCCTACCCCAACAGCCAGCACGAGGCATGTATTGAGAGAGGAGTGGTCGTGGGCAGAGCCAGGTGTCGCAAGCCAAGCGGTGCTGTCTTGGAGGGGGTGGGCAGATCCTGTGGGGAGGGCGAGAGATCAGGGAGCTGGAACTCCCAGGGGGGCCCAGTTGGAATGAAAAGGAAGAGGCAGGGTGTGTGGAGCTTGTTGGAGTTTACACTTAGCCATGCAGTTCACCTGCAGTCCCTTTAACCCTAGCCTGGCCTATGCATTGCTCAGATTCATGCATTGAAGAGCTTGGCAGAACCCAAAACCTGAGTTTGAGTTCATCCAGGAATGTGAGACTTCTCTGCACTACAGTAGTACCTCGGGTTACAGATGCTTCAGGTTACGCGATTTCGGGTTGCACACCGTGCCGAACCTGGAAATACCAGAATGGGTTACTTCCAGGTTTCAGTGCTCACGCATGCGCAGAAACGCCAAGTCGCAACCCACGCCTGCGCAGACGCAACGCTGCAAGTTGCAAACACTGCGGGTTGCGAACGTGCTTCCTGCACGGATCACGTTAGCAACCCGAGGTTCCACTGTAGTTGTATTTCTTTATGCTCTGAGGCAGCAAGGTGCTACAGTATTGAGAATCGTCCAAGAATCATTACTTAGGTAACCTGTTGCAGACTTTGAAGAACTATTAATAGCTGAGGAAGTCCTTCGGGGCGAAACAAGGAAATAATCCTGAAACCTTGTTCTACCCTCTACTCTACCCAGCTGCCTGAGCCATCCTGCCTGTGTCTGCTGCCTGTGCTAGCCAGACTCATCAGCTGTATTGTCTGTAACATTCCAGGGACTTTTCCTTAACCACATTCAAGGACTGTAACATATAAACTAAAATAAGAATGTACAGTACAACCTCTACTTACAATCATAATTCGTTTCAGAGGCCTGTCCGCTGGGCAAAATCGGACGCTAGTAGCGGTGCCATTGTGCGCGTGCGCATTCAGTGGCAGCGCACTTCTGCGCATGCATAGACGACGGGAGCGGCTTGTGTGCACGCGCAGATACAGAATCTGCTTCTGTGCATGTGCGAATCGTGGCAAACCCAGTGTTTACTTCCAGGTTTGCCGCAATTGCAACTTGGAACGTCCGCAAGAAGAGGCGGGTGTAAGTCGAGGGTCCAATTTATGAAGAAAGGAAGAAATATATCTTCATTGGATTTAATAAAATAGATTATATACCTTGCTTAAGGATTGTTTATGGTATACATCCTGGACTTGATTTGTATGATAGGAAGTAACCGGTAAAGAAATTTGTTACAAACATTACCACTCAGCCTGTTGCACTCTATTGCATCTGCGTAACAAGGTATTGTATTTGTTTTGACCCTGAGGCAGCAAGGGGCATCCTAATTAATCCTGAGTCCAGGCTTGTTCAGTTTTCTCCTTGATCCTGGAGCTTACCAGTTTCCAAAGCTGGTGTACCTACTATCGTCATCGCTCAGTGGCCCAGCACCTTGTTTTGCATGAAGAAGTTCCCAGGCTCAATTCCCAGTATCTCTGTGGACAAATAACTGACTAGGTACAAAGCAGTTTCCTTCGTGCATAAGTTCTGCTAGGCCAGGGGTCTGCAACCCGCGGCTCCGGAGCCGCATGTGGCTCTTTTACACCTTTGCCGCGGCTCCGGGGCGGATACTAGTGAAGGGAGGAGGCGCATTGTGCGCCCCGACACTCCCCACTGTGGCGGGTGCTGTACTGGCTGTGACGTCGCATGGGGGCGGTGCGTGCGTTGTCATGCACCGTCCCGACGTCACCTTCCCGCCCGCCCGATACATTGTAAGGGGCATGTATGCTGGTCACGGCATTGAAAGGGGGCATGTACGCTGGTCACTGTTTTGAAGGGGAGGGAAGAACACACACACACAAAAAGGTAACTTGTTAATTTAACGTTTATTTCTATGAGGAGGAGTAATTCTGAGGGGTCAAACAAAGAAATAATTTTTAAAAAGTGTCAAAAAGGTTATTTTTATAATGACGAGTTTTGCGGCTCCCAGTTTTTTTTCCTTCGGAAACGGGTCCAAGTGGCTTTTTTTGTCTTAAAGGTTGCAGACCCCTGTGCTAGGCTGACCTTTCACATCTTGCTGAAGTTGCCCTGTCTGTCAACATTCCATGTCATGATGATAAAACGTAACTTGGAGACTGACAGCTCACTAGTGCCGCTTGTTTTGTTTTTCTCAAGTCCCTGGTGAAGCTGACTCAGATGCAGAACCTCATTGCTTCCATGATGTCTGGGATCACGCCAACCTCCCGCAGCCGTGCTGGACCGCAATCTCTCGTCCTTGAGGCCCTTTGCCTCCTCTTGGAGATTATCTCACCGAAACTGAGACCGGTAAGGAAGCCCTTCTGTTATGAGAATTTTATTTTCATCATCATAGATATGTGATTTATTGCCCACCCCCTTACCCTAAGGTCCCAGGACTGATCACAGCCATTTAAAATACCATATAAACCACAGTTTAATACAAATTACATTCACAAAAGTAGTCTGGGTCATAAAACTATACATCACATGTGTCAAAGGCCCAGGGTAAACAGGCACATCTTTACCATACCGCCAAAAACTGCATAATGAAGTTCCCAGACGTGCATCTGTGGGAAGGAAGTTCCACAACTTGGTGACTGTCACAGAGAACACCCTCTCACTGGCCATCTCTACCCCGGCTGCTGAGGGTGGTGGAACTGCCCAGTTCCTATCCCCGAGTGCCCCTTAGGCCTCAAACATTCCCTGTGACTATGAAAACTGGGAATTTTGGACTACAACTCCCATCAGCTCTAGTCAGCACAGCCATTCTGACTGTGGCCATGCTCGCTGAGGCTGATGGGAGTTGTAGTTCAAAACATCCGGAGGCCACTGGGTTGGTGAAGGCTGCTTTCCTAGGCATGGCAGTCGATGTTAGTTTGGTGAGTCTCCCCATCCCACAGGCTTCATTCGTCACCCTTTGAAACCCCTGTGTCCCTTGCCAGCTGCTTTTGTTTGCCACGTGAGGATTGCCTGCCCATTCCTGAAACAGTGAGCAAAGGACACCCTCCCTGCCCAAGTGGACTGCCAAGGCCATCCCGTCCCGGTCCTCTGTCCTGAGCTTTACCTCAGGGGACCTTCTTGCGTTGCAAGGCTAAAGGGGACAGTTATGCAAGTGCTGGCAGAAGCAAAGACCTGAAGGGAAACAATTAATTCCGTGGATGAGATCTGTACCCGAAAAAATAAAATGACAGCAGGTGTCCTGTCCTGTCCTTCTCTCCCCCGCCATCCTGTTTGTGTCACAAAAATCTTTTGTCTGCTTGGTGTCCATTGCCCTTCAAATCATGGTACATGAACAGGCTGTTGGGAATCTTTGAAGGTCAAAAAAGAAGTAGCAGGCATGGCTTGCTTGAGTCCTTTGGGCCTCGTTGCTTACACTGCGCATAATGCTTGAAGCACTCTGAGGCTGGTAGCAGAGTGGCCGTTCTCCTGGCACATCTGCATCTGATGGGTGTAACTTTGGAACTCGCTCCTGCAGGAGGCAGGGATGGACTCCAACTTGGATGGCTTTAAAAGAGGGTCAGAGGAATTCATGGAGTAGGAATCTGACACAGTGGCTATGCCCTGACTCCCTGGTTGGAGGCAGCAGTACTTCTGAATACCAGTTACTGGAAACCACAGGAGGGGAGAGGGCTCAAATCCTGCTTGCTGGTTTCGCATTGGGGCATCTGTTTGGCCACTGTGAGAACAGAACTTGATGGGCCATTGGCCTGATCCAGCAGGCTCTTCTTACATTCATATGTGATGAAATTCTTAACAGCGGAACAGAGATTTTAGATCAGGTGTAGGGAGGAACAGCTCCCTAGCACATTGGCCATGCTGGCTCTGATGTGAGTTGTCGTTCAGCAACATCTGGCAGGCCAGAGGTTCCTCACACGTGGTGCAGATTTGCCAGTTAAAGTTGCTCTTGAGTAAGTGGGTTTCCCAGTGGGTGCCTACATTTATTTAGAGGGTTTTTATACCACTCTCCAGCCAAAAAGGCTCCCAGAGCTTCTTACATACAACCAACTAAAACTAGACCGTCCGTGCCTGGAAGCTTGCAATCTAAAGGACACGACACGAAAGGAAAGACGGGCACGGAGGGAAGAGGGGGGAAAGCAAATGGGCAGGCAGCCATTTCCCCCACCCCACCCTGTCCTTGGCAGCCAGATACAACAAAGCTGTCCCCAGGCTATACAGTGGTACCCCGCAAGACGAACGCCTCGCGAGACGAAAAACTCGCAAAACGAAAGGTTTTTTCGTTTTCGAGTTGCCTCGCAAGATGAATTTCCCTATGGGCTTGCTTCGCAAAACGAAGCTTGCCCCGGGGACAGCGGGTCTTCTCTTTTGAAGCAAGGGGCGGCGGGGAGATCGCTTCTCCCCACCACCCCTTGCTTCAAAAGAGGTCCGGGGGCAGCGGGAAGCGCTTCCCGCTGCCCCCGACCTCTTTTGAAGCAAGCGGCTGCGCTTCTCTCCGCAGCCGCTTGCTTAAAAAGAGGTCCCGGACCTCTTTTGAAGCAAGGGGCTGCGGGGAGATCGCTTCTCCCAGTGCTCCGAAGCGGGGGGGGCGAGAACACCTTCCCCCACCGCCCCGCTTCAGAACGGTGCTCCGAAGCGGGGGGGGCGGGAACACCTGCCCCAGCCGCCGGGCTTCGTAGCGCTGCTGCGAAGCCGGGCGGGGGGGCGGGAATACCTGCCCCAGCCACCCCGCTTCGGAACGCTGCTCCGAAGCGGGGGGGCGGAAACACCTGCCCCAGCCGCCGGGCTTCATAGCGCTGCTGCGAAGCCGGGCGGGGGGCGGGAACACCTGCCCCAGCCGCCGGGCTTCGTAGCGCTGCTGCGAAGACGGGTGGGGGGGCGGGAACACCTGCCCCAGCCACCCCGCTTCGGAACACTGCTCCGAAGCGGGGTGGGGGGGCGGGAACACCTTCTGAAGGCGGGCGGGGGGCGAAAGTCTTTGTCCCCCCTTGCCTGCCTTCCCAGGGGCTTTTAAATCGCCCCGGACAGCGGAGAAGTCCTCCGCTGTCCCGGGGCGATTTTAAAATGCCGCCCGCCAGCATTTTAAGATCGCCCGGACAGCGGAGAAGTCCTCCGCTGTCCCAGGGTTTTTTAAAATGCTGGGGGTGGGAAGAAAAGCCCTTGTCCCCCCCCCCCCAGCCTTTGTCCCCGGACCTGGTCTGAAGGCAGTTTCCCTAGGAACGCATTAATTGATTTTCAATGCATTCCTATGGGAAACCGTGCATCGCAAGACGAAAAATCCGCAAGACGAAGAGACTTGCGGAACGAATTAATTTCGTCTTGCGAGGCACCACTGTAGTTTTGCCCACTGTGTGGGTCCTCTCTTAACTCTCTGCCCTTATCCAGTGAAGGAAAGGCCACCCAAAAGTGCGTCTTACTCCTTATTTAACCCGCCAGTCCCTGTGCTCTGCAGGAGAGGGGCATCCTCTAGCAAATCAATGTATGCAGTTAGTCCAAGTCAGCCATAAGATGTTGCCTTGAGGTCTAGTAGCATGAAGTAGCAAGAGAGATTCCTACTCACTGTCTTCCATTTGCAATTTCCAGGTGAACACCCAGCTGTACAGTCAGAAAGAGAAGCAGCAGCTGGGGGAGCTAATCAACACCATGTTGGCGTATAATCTTACTTACCACCAGGAGCGGACCCCTGAAGGGCAGTATGTCTTCACGCTTGACCCGTGAGTACTGTATAAGACAGGCATGGCCAACTTGGCCCTCCAGCTTTTTGGGGGACTACAACTCCCATCATCCATAGCTAACAGGACCAGTGGTCAGGGATGATGGGAATTGTAGTCCCAGAACAGCTGGAGGGCCAAGTTTGGCCATGCCTGGTATAAGAGCATCAGGAGAGCCTGCCTGCTGGGGACTGTCTGGTCCAACACCCTGTTTTCTTGTTCTGATGGGGACATGACTGCAGCAGCCCTCTCCCTGCCTGTGATTTCCAGCCTACTGCCTCCATCAGAACACAGTCATCATAGCTTTTGATAGCCTTATGCTCCATGGATTTTTTCTCTGTTTATAAATCCATCACTACTTGTTGCAGGGCCACTCTCCACTGCAAAGCAGGGTAAACCCTTTAAAGATCCTGGGGTCCAGTTTCCTACCACTTGTGAGTGGCAGCTGTTGGTGTGAACCTGGGTTCCTCAGTACCACAGTGCCCGCCAACACCTTTCCTTGGCATCTACCAAGGTTTTGTGCCCATCTTTTTTTCCAGGCAGGTTTTTTTGTGGGGGTTCCATTTCCCCTCTCCCCCACTTTACTCATTTGGGTATGTGTGTGGTGAAAGGGTTGCTTCTTGCTTGTATTTTCTGAGCACTCTGTCTTTTTCTCTGTGAAATGGGCACCTTGTGCCCACAGCAGTTTCTTCTATTTCCAAATGGGCCCCTAGGCCCAGAAAGGGTTGCTTCTTGCTTGTATTTTCTGAGCACTCTCAGTCTTTTTCTCTGTGAAATGGGCCCACAGCAGTTTCTTCTATTTCCAAATGGGCCCCTAGGCCCAGAAAGGTTGGAGACCCCTGGTGTAAACTCTGCAAACAGTTGCCCTTTAGAAAAGCATTGTGTTTGACACAGAAACGAAATCTCGGTCTCCTTGCACCTTTTGATCTTGTTGCATTTCACACACGGTCACTCGGCTGTTCTCCTCACGCCCACCACATGAGGAACACCTAGATCCATGAGCTCCTCCTTGACATTCACAATTCAGAGCATGGCTCACTCATCCTTCCTTGTGACTCCATTCTGGGGGCAGCATTTCACTCGGAAGCGGAGTGGTCCTCTGTTTTGCAGCCAAGATTTTGCTGCCTGGGACACACTTGAGTGGAAGTCATGGGAGACGGAGCAGTCCTCCATAAGTTATTCTAACCTTGTTATTCATGGGGGGGGGGAGTATGCTAATTCCCAACCCCTAACCAGACCAGGACCCTGGGAGACCAGGGTTCAAATCCCCACTCACCCTGGCCAGTCACTCACTCTCAGCCTAACCTTCCTCACACGGTCATTGTGGGGATGAAAAGGGTAGCTTGAGAAGTATGGAGGCAGGCACCTTGAGCTCCTTGGAGGAAAGTTGAGGTATAAATGTGATAAATAAATAATTAAAAATAAATGGGCAGGTCTTATTCAGCAACACTCCCTCTGGCTGCTGAGGTTTCGGCAGGCATAGTCCAACATTTCATTTTATGAAAAAGCTGGGAATCCCAAGAATCTGAATTCTGGATTCAGAATTGTATCCAGTACCTGGGGAGTCATATTTTTATCCACAGTGCTTCCGCGTTCTGTATATTATGTTAGGATTTTCACTTGGGCACGAGGGACCCTCTGACTCTAAGCAGAAATCTCATTACCGATTCTAAGAGATTAGCAGGTTTTGTACAGAATTGCTGAGAAGCAGCATTTAATCGCCTTCTGCTTTTTTGACCTTGGATGCCTCTGAAATTAGCACCCCAAACCCTTGTTGTGGGTTTCTGACTACAGTCTTTCTTCCTCCTTTTTTTATTGTGTTTGTTAATAATAATAAAAACCAGTTAAAACTGATTTATCAGGTGATCTTTTCAGAAAAGACCTAATATGGCACCAGCCCAGAGGTGGCATCGGCCACCATCACGTGTGACATTAGATAATCCAGGGTAGAAGAGAAACTCAAGGATTCGGCTTAAGCGCACGCTCTCTCTCTCTCTCTGTGCCTAAATTATCTGGAAGCAAGCGTGTTGTTTCCAGCCCTCCCTGAGCAGATGGTGAAAATATCCTCTTCATTTTCTGGGTATGTCGACTTTAAACACATCACTTCTCCCTTCCTGTGATCCAGCCCCCGCCACTTCCTCTCCACTCACTTAATCAGGTTTGATCCTCTTTGACTCCCCACCCCCACCCCAAATCTGTCTTCTCTCGTCCTATGAGCGAACGCACGCATAGATGTGTTGAGTTTTGTGGAAATCATGGGTAATTTAGGGAAGCGTTCTGGAGTTGTGCTACACTTCTACATTTCAGTTCTTGTAGCAAAACCATAATGTGGGAGATGGCCCATATCAGGCTTGTATATTGACTTAGTCACCTACACTAAGGAAAAAAAATCACCTTTAGGCGACTCTTGAAGCAGTTAGCTTGTCCAGAGTTAGTTAACTTTTTTCTGTTAGTCTCCAAATGGTTAACAGAAATGTGTTGAGCTAGGTAAGTTGGTAAAATCGCTCCTGGACTAGTAATTTTACCAAGGTTGGCTTAGATGTTAAAGTGATGAGGGTAAGAAAATCTTAGTGGGTTGTGTTGTTAATTACTTCCCATCCTCCATGGTCTAGATGGTTCAGCCTTCCCATACTAAACAGTGTGAGAAGGGCCATACCTGAGCATCTCTCTTTGCCTGGAGGAGGTCCCAGGCTCAAGCCCCCAGATGGCATCTCCAGACAGGACTGGGAGAAAGACTCCCTGCCTGCCACCACAAAGAGCTCCTGCCAGTCGGTGCAGACAATACTGAGATAGATGGATCAATGGTCCAACTTGGTATAAGCCTGCTTCCTGTGTGTCTTAAGGCTGGCCCTCCAGATGTTGCTAAATTACAACTCCCAGCATATCTGGACATTGGCCACGTTTGCTAGGGCTAATGGGAGTCATAGTTCAGCAACATATGAAAGGCTACTGGTTCTCTGCAGCCCTGTAGTAAATATCCAGGGTAGGAGGGTCAATTGCCTTCTGATATCCTAGTCACCTAGAGGCAACCCAGAACTCACCCCAGGCAGCCAGGTTAGAGTGGGGTTTTTCCGCAATCATCATGTCAGGACTCAAGCTGGATTTCCCATTGAGCCAAGTTTTGTTTTCTTTCTTCTAAGCCACCTGTCCTAACACAAGACTGCATTGGGTGCTCCTTTCACTCAAATCATTAATGAGAAATTTTGCCCTTGATTTGCCCGTCACTATAAGTAAGAGACAATATCCCTCCATTCTGCAAAATCAGGTTCAAGGTTAATACAGCTGGAAATGTTTTTTTCACTCCAAATCCCTTACATTCATTCAAAGGGCTTAGTGTACTCATGTCTGCGTGTTCAGGGGCTGGGAGAAATTTCTGTCTACTTCTTTCCTGTATCATATCAGCTCTCTTAGTTTGGGTTTCTGCACCTTGATCTCTACCAGATATCACTGAGCTGCCCTCTTTCCAGGAATATATTAAGTTTTCAGAGCTCCCCACCCTTTCAAGGCATGGATATATTTCTGCCCTCCTCCCACCCTCGTCGTCAGCCCCCTTGCTGAGGGGATCAACAGGACAGACTTCTGATTTGCTGCCTTCTCCTGCCTTCTATTCATATTCTCATCATTGGAATCTCTCCCCGCTGCCAGGCTCAAAACCAGCCTAGCCAAGATTGTTTGGCCTTAATCGGATTAGAGGAAGAGAAAACAGCTGCCTTTTGGCTTTTGACGGAGAGGCGCGAAGAAGCTGAAGATGCCTCCGGTTCTCCCCTCCTCGCCGGGCCACTAGGATGCCAGCCCGCCTTCCGCTTCTATGTTTCAAGCCCGCTGCCAGGAGACTCTGTTCGTGACTGACTGGGGGGTGCCGCTTGTGATCGCCCTACTCCTCCTCGGCCTAATTTATCTGTTCATTTACCTGCCAGCCAGCCTCCAGCAGTCGTCGTCGGTGGAAGAGGCAGTGAGGAATTTAAGCGACAAGTACACTTACAACGGGGTGGGCTTTGTCAAGCAGTGAGATCTTCCACACGCTGGTCCAGAAGGCGCCAAAGTCCACCAGCAGCCAACCCATCGCTCCATTTGAGGCTAAAGAGCGGCAGGCACAGATCTGAGCTCAGCAGACAAAACTTCCACTCCGGTTTTGTATCCAAGAGAGCCGTTCTTCCTTAGAGCAGTTGCATTTTGGGGGGTCTACGCCAGAGGAGACCGGCAGGTTTCTTCTTCCGATTGGCTGACCCAGGAGCCAAGTCTCTGAGCCTCGCTTCTCCGTCGTCTTACTTTGCAGGGTGTCGTGGAGGAAAAGCTGAGTCTCGCCAGCGGAAAGCAGGGAGGAGGTGCTATGTTTGGGCATTTCGTGGAAGGAAGAACTCGCCAAGACATTTCGTTGTGGGAAGCGTTGAGGGGATTGGTGTAACCTGGGTGGCTGGCATCACCAAGAAAGGCTGAAGACCCGTGTGTGGAAAACGCTGGATCTTCAGAGGCAGGCAACAGCACTTGAAAAGACACTGGTCCTTGACTTTTACTCTTCATTGAGCCCCCACCTCACTGCTGGCCACCATCTTTGTAACAAAGCTTTCTGACTAAAAATGGCAAAATATGTTGTGTATCATTTGGCCGCAAGAGGGTTTGTCTAATTAATGCATAGCTGTGGCTTAGCTTTGCTGGATTTTTTTGCACAAACTTGTCAGCTTTGCTGTGGTTATGGCAGTGTTTCCTAAAAGAGCTTTAAAGGTACCCTTTCTTTTTCCTGGGTTAAACTTTCAGGGCACATACCATGCTCTTTAGAGCCAAAAGGATGATTCTTTTTCGGGAAAGCAGAAGCAAATCAGCTGCCTTCAGAGGATCCCACCCTCTGTGTTTCTGCATGAGTCACCAATCAGGGAAGATCCTTCGTTTGGAAGGAGGCAAGCCCAAAGCACTGACTCATGCAGAGGGGCACCAGGCAGACTCCTCGAAGGGTGGGTAATTCCACCACAATGGAGCTGATGGAATGATAAGATTGCACAATGTGGGGCAGAATTCCCCACCCTCGGTGGAAATTGATTGATCAGTTTGAAAGAGCCGAGACAGAGCAGCAACTCATTCAGAGACACTGCAGGCAGCCTGTAGTGCAAAGGGGTCCTTCAGATTCATAGGGGGCACCTAACTATTTTAATTAACTTATTTATTGTGACACCATATTTTGTGAATTACTTGATTAAAGTGCTAGTTCTTTTGCTCCCTTCCAACACTCCTCTGAGTTTGCTAGTATGCTAAGCCTCCTGTTTCTCTTTAAAACTGGAGCTCTGTCTGTCTGCAGCAGGTGTCACAATGAGTCAGTTGACAATTCAGTGTTTCTTTCTCAAAGAGATAATTAGATTTGGTTAATATCTGGCACATCCAGCATAGTAGATGGGTTGCTGATTGTTACCATTTCTTCCTCTTTAACGTGGATCAGTCTCAAGATCTAAGAATCTAGCTTTGCTTGCTTTATTTTATATTACCGTATTTACTCGAGTCTTAATGCGCCATCAAATCTAACGCGCACCTCAGTTTTCAGAACCTTGGAACCAAAAAAGTATTTGCTGGCGAATGTAAATGTGCCATCGAATCTAATGCACACCTTACGTTTTCACAACATAATTTGGCCAAAAAGGGTAAGCATTAGATTCGAGTAAATACAGTAAATTAAAAGCAAAGTTTTATTCCTTAGGGTGGAAAGATAATCTGCAAAGTAGGCAAAATGTGTCTGCAAAAGTTACCTTTTGTGTGTTGTGGGAATACTTGCCTCTCTAGACAATTGGTCTTACCCTGGTGTCCTAAGTTAATGGTTAGGATTGAACTGTTCAATGCATTGGCCCCCAGAAGAGGAGTGAAGGCCTGGTGGGTCCTCTTTCCAGATTTATTCCAGATGATGCTAGACTGTAACTCACATAATCCCTGACCTTTGGCAACTCCGGCTGGGGATTATTATGGTTATTATTATAATTTACTTTCCCTTCAACCTAGGGAATTTACACCCTTCACCACTAAGCATATTTGGTTGAATTTCATGTAATGAAAGGCTCAGTTTCAAATCGCAGCAAAATTTTGACATCTGAGTTCGAGAATCAAAATTCCAAATTGTTGGCTGGATTAAGTTGGTATGATTTTTGCTATAAAATTTAGTTAGACTGTTAGTGGAAACTGTCAAATACATGCCGGTATCCTTCTTGCCTGTAAGCTGCCCATTTTGTTGTTAGTTACCAACTAATTATAAGTCCAGCACTGTTAAAAAGTGATCTGCTGCTTTCAGGGTTGACTCTGTGATGTAGATTCTTCCAGCGTCTTAAGGCTGATGCAGAATATCAAAGATTTGCTAAGTGCTTTGTACATTCCAGAAAATATATCAAGAGTATTTGCCAGCAAAATTCACATACAAGTAATTTTGAGGCGCATTTCACCTCCGCTTCAAATTTGAGGTTAAAATTCTACACTTTAGGAATCTCAAATTTCTCACTAGGCATTTTGTGTTTTGCATCCGAGGCGCAAATGTTGAAATTGTGTGTGTCGTCAGGATTGTCTCTGTCCACTTGCTTGGCACATTCGGTAGTGACAGCCCTTGCATTTCAGGAGCTCTGCCTTCTTTCTTCCTGTTTGCTGTATTAAAAGTGATTTCCTTCCAAGTCTCTGCTTGAGAACTCTAGAAGACCAATAAACCTTGCAATGTTCAGCCAAGGCTGCCTTGTCAGTGTCTGTCTCAGTTAATTCCTTTAGCTGTGCATTGATTAGCTGTATCCTTTTCTTTCCCTTTCCTTTCTTACTCTAACACCTGATGTCTTCATCTTCTGGAGAGAAATTTATAACGGTTCTTTATAAAGTGCACATTTTGATTTCTTTCAAACTTGCAATTCCAAAAACCAAAACCAAGTTAAGAAGTGGGGAACAAATGCCATGGGCATTATTTTTTTCCTTTGAGCCATGGAACGCTCACAAACATTCTGACTTCTGGTGGGTGAAAGTGCCTGCAACAGGATGCTGGCAAGTAGTAATAGGTTCTGGTGAAGTAAAAGATCACTTTGACTAGCGTACTCACAGACATGGTCTGAAATTAAGAGGGTGCCAGGCTCATTTTGCACCTAAAGATTCTCCATTTGCAAGCACCTCAAAAAGTCTGGGTGACATTTTTTTGCACCTGGCTGACACTCAAGGATTACTGAAATATATGTGCTTGAAATATATGTTAAGGGTAGACAATATGTTAAGGAGTTTAACAATAAAGAGTAGAGTGTTTTTAAAACTGAAGTACAGTACCAATACTTTTATTTTAAAATTAAACATGTATTAACAATTTTCTGCTAAAAATGTGATCTTAACAATGTGTCACTCATGTAAATTACATGTTAGTTCATGCTTATCAGAACAACACACACACCTAAGTGCCGACTAGACATTCTGTTGTGGCACCCACAACCCAGGTCCCAGAAGCCATTTGGCTCCTAGCTTTTCTATCCCAGTTTCTAACACTGCTCACAGAGGCCCTAAAACTGGGAAGGAGCTGTTTCAGGTTGGTGTTAGGAAGGCAGTTCACAAGAAAGAGAACTTTGAATGCTAGGAAACTGGGACAAGTAAATTTCACACTTTAATTTGAAAAAACCTGCCAAAATGCTAGCTGCAAGCATATACCTTCTGTGGGGTTTTTTTTAAATAACTTTATTTTAATCGTTGTTGTCTACCCTTTTAAGAATAATGGGGGCAAGAGTGGGCAGGTGTACAACTTAGTGCTCAAGGTGGCATTCATGGTTCTCCCCCCCCCCCCAATTTTATCTTCACTACAACCCTGTGATGTAGGTTAGGCTGAAAGGCAGTCAGTGGCCCCCATAGATGAGCAGAGATAGATAAGTTGCTGTTTTTTAGTGTGGTTCTCTTCTTGTTTATAATTCTTCTGCACTGATCTATCCCACTGCAATGCCTAGAAACATGGAGGAAGTGTGTAGGTTCCCAGATCTCCCGCTTCGGAAACCGCTGACTTACCAAGCCAAGCAGCTTATCGCAAGAGAAATTGAGCTGGAGAAGATGAGGCGGACGGAAGCCCTCCTTCATGCACGGAACTCTGGCCAGGTAAGTGGCTGGATGGCTCTTGGGGAGAGCAAGTGGATCAAAGAATAAGTGGGTCTGGCTTAGGGCCCCTCTACAGATCTTGTGTATGCCCCAGAATCCTTTGCAGCATGCAACGGTTCATTGGTAAACAAGCCTTCTGCACCAGAGGTTCCCCAAGGAGAAAAATCCCTGAAAATTAGTGATCCAGAGAAGGGGATAGGACCCCTTTCCAACCTGATGACCACTTTCCCTTGTGGGCAACCGCCTGTGGGTCACATGCCAGTGGTGGATGGGGCCCACTGGTGCCAACTATAGGAGGTCTGGGCCCCCACAAAAAATTGTGGATGCTCAGCACCCGGTCTACTAGGCCTCCAGCACGACTTCTAGGGCCTTGCAAAGCACCACAAATCGTGTCTGAGCCATCGCAAAGCCCTGCCTAGCTTTGCAAATGTGTTAGCAGTCATTTTTCTCCACCATGGTGATAAAGCTTTCTGTTTTCTAAGCTCAGCAAATGTCTGACCTTTTTTTTTTTTTAAGTGCTACTCAACTGCAGCTGAAGGGATTGGCATCAGTTCATTGACAGCCATAACATTCATGCTGAGGTTTACATGAGGACAGTCATAATTGTCAAATTCTTTTAGAAAGCTCTTCTGCCCTCTGGTGGGCCCAAGTGCCTATTACTGCCACCACATGAGTTCTTGGCACTGATCCTTTGACATTACATGTCTCCGTCCTCTTCATACCAGGAAAGATTGGTGATATCTGTTGCGGGGTGGGACGAGAGACATGGCTGGTTTTTTGTAAGTGGCAGACTGAAATTTATAACTCTATAATTTGCTAGTGGAAATCTGGATTAAAGAGGCTCCTGATGCTACTTTCTGTTTGCTCAAGTCCCTTCGAAATCGTTGTTGTTTAGTCGTGTCCGACTCTTTGTGACCCCATGGACCAGAGCACGCCAGGCACTCCTGTCTTCCACTGCCTCCCGCAGTTTGGTCAAACTCATGCTGGTAGCTTCGAGAACACTATCCAACCATCTCGTCCTCTGTCGTCCCCTTCTCCTTGTGCCCTCCATCTTTCCCAACATTAGGGTCTTTTCCAGGGAGTCTTCTCTTCTTATGAGGTGGCCAAAGTATTGGAGCCTCAGCTTCAGGATCTGTCCTTCCAGTGAGCACTCAGGGCTGATTTCCTTAAGAATGGACCGGTTTGATCTTCTTGCAGTCCATGGGACTCTCAATAGCTCCTCCAGCACCATAATTTAAAAGCATCAATTCTTCGGCAATCAGCCTTCTTTATGGTCCAGCTCTCACTTCCATACATCACTACTGGGAAAACCATAGCTTTAACTATACGGACCTTTGTCAGCTAGGTGATGTCTCTGCTTTTTAAGATGCTGTCTAGGTTTGTCATCGCTATTCTCCCAAGAAGCAGGTGTCTTTTAGGCCACCCTAAAGGAAATCTCTAATAGGCCACCTTAAACATGTTGTGTGAAGGCCCTTTTTTTGAAGATGGTAAGGCCAACGTAAACTAAGAGGAGGGTGGCAGCAGGATGCCCAGTTTCTGTGGCTTTAAGGCCTTTTTGTGTCGCTAAATATATCCTACCCAAGAGATCACAGCATGGACAGTGGGTAACTCAGTTGGTTAGACTTTGGTGCCATTAACGCCAAGGTTGCAGGTTTCATCCCTGTATGGGATAGCTGCATATTCCTACATTGTTGAGGGTTGGACTCGATCCTCAGGGTCCCCTTCCAACTCTACAAAACTATGATTCTACGAAGAACAGACTAGTGGTCCGCGTGGAGTTGAAAAATTAGTTGGCAGCTGGTACCTTAAGCTTAGGTAAAGGTAAAGGGACCCCTGACCATTAGGTCCAGTCGTGGCCAACTCTGGGGTTGCGGTGCTCATCTCGCTTTATTGGCCGAGGGAGCCGGAGTACAGCTTCCGGGTCATGTGGCAAGCATGATTAAGCCGCTTCTGGCGAACCAGAGCAGCACACAGAAACGCTTCCCGTCAGAGTGGTACCTATTTATCTACTTGCACTTTGACATGCTTTCGAACTTCTAGGTTGGCAGGAGCAGGGACCGAGCAACGGGAGCTCACCCCTTCTTGGGGATTCGACCTTCTGATCGGCAAGTCCCAGGCTCTGAGGTTTAACCCACAGCGCCACCCACATCCCTACCTTAAGCTCAGTCGCACATAATTTGTTGAAACTTAGACAGATTTGCTGCCTGAAAACCTAGAAAGCTGCTGCCAGCCTGTGTTGTACTGAGCTAGATGATCAGTAGTCTGATTCAGCAAAGAGCACATTCTTACGTTCCTAATTGTAGAATAGTAGAGTTGGAAGGTAGCCCAGGGGTCATCTAGTCTAACCACCTGCAATGCAGGGTTCATGGCTCAAGAATCCCTGGCAGATGGCCATCCAACCTTTGTTTAAAAACCTCCAACAGAGGAGAGTCTACTGTCAAATTATCATAACGATGGAAGAGAGCATTGTAAGCTTCTGTCCCCTAGAGGGTAGCATTTCCTCGTGCAAGACCAGATCTCTAAATATACTGTTAGCCAGTAGTGATGGAAACTGGAAATAGTTGCAGGCTTACAGCAATCATGGAATTGCGGAGACCAAATGAGCTCAAAGGTCTTTCTCGGCAAACGCCCAAGGGAACAAGGAGCCAAAGACTAATTGAGAATCTGGGCCAGCTACTTATTAAAATACACGATGCAAGCTTTTTGAATCACACGGGTCTCTTCCTGTGTTTTGGGTGGTGATAGACTTCTTATGCCAAGATGCAGTGCATGATGCCGACACACACACACACACACACACACACCAGTTGTTTGCTTTTTGTTCCTAATATGCAATGCTAGTGTACAAACTGGCAGCCACGGCTGTGATGTGCAGTGTGACTTCTGCTGATACATCCAACATTGGTCCTAGAATTAAGCTGTCTGAAAATCTTTGACATCTGTTGAGTTTCTGGTCTTCATGACTGCAGTGAGTTGCTGGAAATTGTGTACCAAATGGTTCCTGAAATCTCTGAAGACAAGACTTGCTTCAGTAAGACTATCAGTGGCTGGGACTCTGTGTAGCTCTTGCAGAATGACTCCCCTGATTTGCAAAATGAGAAAATTTGTAGATTTGCATAATTTATACAGGCCGCAGAGCTGAGCTTTCCTTGTTGCTGTTTCATTTTTTAAATGCAGAATACAAACAGCCTTGCTAATTAAGCAGGCTGTGGGATTGCAGGTTTAATTAGGTTTCATATGGGCTGGCTGATAAGGGAAGAATTTATATAGTACCGAAGGAAATGAAATAATAGACGACGACTCCCCCCCCCCATATTTTTTTATACAAGAAAGGGAAAGAGAGAGTAAACAATCGTGATTCTTAAGAAAGAAAGAAAACCTATGGAAAAAATATTTGACCGTATTGAATGGTATTTTAGAATTCTAAAACTTTAAAGGGAAAAGAATAAAAGAGACCAGCTGCTTTTGGACAATCAAATCTTGGTTGTTGTTTGGGACGACATCAGCCCTGGCCAAGACAGCCATATAATACTGGAGCTGACCTGAGTTGTGCTCCAAAGCATCTGGAGGGCACCAGACTGGTGAAGACTGGCTTCTTACAATAAACCAAGATATGCACAAACTTCATGCATCAAAATGTAGCCTGTTTTTCATAGGTTTCTGTTACAACCAAACCAGGAAACTATGGTGAGCAGAACAATCCAAAATGGGGCCTGGTGTTGATTTTGCATTTTCCTTTTTTCTTGCTTTTCTGGCTTGGTTTCAGTCATTGGAATTCATTGATTATGTAGATTGTGTGAGAGAAAGAGAGTCAGACAGACAGACAGAGGGAATGAATGGTGGTTAGAGTGTCATCCTAGAACCCAGGAGACTAGGATTCAAATCTTCATTCCACTGTGAAGCTCGCTGGCTGATCTTGTGCCAGTCGCCGTCTTTCAGCCTAACCTACTTCACAGAATTGTAAGGATGAAACAGAACCATGTACGCTACCTTGAGCTCCCTCAAGGAAAAAGCAGGGTATGAACGTGATGAATACATAATATGTAAAACACCTCAACAGAACTGAAAAGAGATACAGAAAGATTCTCCAAATAAATACAATAAATTAACTAACCCTTCTCTGCCTGTCTCCATCTATCCCGCAGGCGATGGAGACAACTTTGCTCCCGAAAGAAGGCAGCCACAAAGCAAGCCATGAGCCGGCACTGCCAGAATCCAGAGTGCGGAACCACAAACAGCGTCTCGACCAGATTGTGAAGAGAGCCACATTTGAGGAGAAGGTGGGGGGCAGCGTCCAAGGAGTGCAGGCAGCAGAGGGCCATAGCACAGAGCAGCTTGCAGTGCCAGCACAGCCTGGCAGCTTGTGCCTCATTCCCTTTGCTGTGTTTCTGTCTCGCATAGTTGAGAAAGGGCCCTATCTTCAGGGCAGCAATTCTGCCGGGTCTTGTCCCAGTGCACGTGTGAAGCTCTCCTTCTTTTTGCTGTCCAGTCCTAGAATTGTCAAGTTGGAAGGGACTCCAAGGTCCTTCTAGTCCAACCCCCTGCAGTGCAGGAATCTTTTGCCCAGTGTGGAGCTCAAACCCACGAGCAGTAGTGACGAAGTCTGGGCTGCACAGGTGCACTGATGGAGCCAATGCAGCAAGTCCATCTGGTGCCACCTGCACAACGTCCACCTGGCAGCCATCGTATTCCCCATCCAGTAAATGGCAGCAGCACCGCTGCTGTGAGGCTATTATTGCAGCTCCTCTGCACTGGGGAGCCAGTCCTGATGTCCACTGGTTTGCGGTAAAAGCGGGATGGTGGCTTCTTGAGGACCGGTGGGTGGCGATTTTAAAGATCAGCAAGGCCACTTTTATGTTAGCATGAGAGCCAATGCTGGCTTTTAGGTGCAGCTCAAAGGTACAGGAATATGCTGCATCCCAAACAGCCTTTTCCACGAGGCTGAAGCCGGGTTGCAGACCTCGTGCACAGCATTCTTTTTCACTAAGAGAACAGTACCTGGGACAGAGTTAAGGGAGAGGTGTGGATAATAAAACTAATTTATCCACTGGGTTGGTGAACCTATAGAAAACTGCCTTATACTGAGTCAGACCCCCATAGTATTGTCTACTGGTAGCGGTTCTTCAAAGTTTCAGGCAGGGAGTCTCTCCCCAACCCGACATGGAGATCTTCTGCATTCAGAGCAGATGCACTGAGCTATACAGCCTTTCTCTTGAGGCTGCCTGCTGCCGTGCCATGGATAGGATGGTCCTTCACTTGCAGTTGTGCAATGCTATAGTGTGATGCCTGCAAACTACCGTATTTTTCGCCCTATAAGACGCACTTTTTCCCCTCCAAAAATGAAGGGGAAATGTGGGTGCGTCTTATGGGGCGAATGCAGGCTTTCGCTGAAGCCTGGAGAGCGAGGGGGGTCGGTACGCACCGACCCCTCTCGCTCTCCAGGCTCCAGGAAGCTATCCGCTAGCTGTGGGAGACCCAGCTCTCCTAGGGCTAGCGGAGAGCTTGCCTGCACCCAGAAGCTTGGGGCGCGCTGAGCTCCGCACGCCCCAAGCTTCGGGATTAGCGCAGCGCTCCGCTAGCCATGGGAGAGCCGCGCGGATCTCCCACGGCTAGCGGACTGCTTGCGCGCACCCAGAAGCTTGGGGCGCGCTGACCTCAGCACGCCCCAAGCTTCTGTATTAGCGCAGCGGTCCGCTAGCCCTGGGAGAGGCGCCCGGCTCTCCCACGGCTAGCGGAGACCTTGCCGGCACCCAGAAGCTTGGGGCGTGCTGAGCTCCGCACGCCCCAAGCTTCGGGATTAGCGCAGCGCACCTGGGGGGGGAAATAAAAAAAAATTCTTTTATTTCCCCCCAAAAAAACTGGGTGCGTCTTATGGGGCGAAAAATACGGTAGATGTCTCTTTGCTGGGGGCAGGGGCTTGTTTGTTTTTGTTTTGTTTTATACTTTATTGTTTTGTTAACCAAGGGGAAAAAGTGCAACCCTAACAAAAAAAAACCAAAGAATCAAAAATCTGAACTTTAAAGTACAAAGATACAACGCAGCTCCGAAGGGATAGTAAAATATTAACAAATACAAAGATTCCCTTTATAAATAATAAAGCTTTATAAAAATACAAGAATTCTCGACTTGTGAGTTCCATCATTATTGAGAATAAAGTTTCTGTATTGTCTTAAATAAGCTAGACATTGACATATACTGGTGGCGCTGAGTGACCATGCAGTTCATTCATATAAGAAAATGATGCTATAGATACTAAAAAAAATTGTCATTCAAGCTCTCTGCCCTTTAGTTTATGAGATACCTTTTCCATAAGGCAATTCGCCAAGCGCTTGAATGCCAGCAGTCCAAATTATTAAGGTTAAAAACCTTCCAGGATTGGGCAATACTTTGCTGGTTTTGCAGTGTCCGCTGCAAGACATTCCTTGGTTTGGAGAGTTGTTCTCCAGGAAACACAATGGGGTCTGCCTGGTAGCTATTTGCATGGGTAATTATCAATGAGCAAATGTCTCCAGATGCATCAGAACATATTCCAGAGTAAACCCGCATTCTGTAGCTATGCTGGAAGTCCTGTGCAAAGCTGCGTGCCCATGTGACATTGGGCTTCTCTGAGGAAACCAGGCAGATGGAGTGCCTTTAACAACTGTGGGTGATGTGGGGAGTAGATGGTGCACTCTCATAATGGCTTCTGTTCCTTTCCGCAGCCAGAAACAGATTTCTTTGGCCGTGCGATTGTCAAGAAAAATGTGTCTCCGTCGGCAGGTATGTTCTGGGGTGGGGAGGAAATTTCAATTAGCAGGGGGAGGGAGACTGGGCTTACTGAAGTGGATAGGTGGTGCCAGCAGAGAAGATGGTTTAGCTGCCTTGGTACATACACACAGGGCCTTCTCTGTGGTGGCCCCTAATTTGTGGAATTCCCTTCCCACAGAGGTCCACCTGGTGCCTTCATTATACAGCTTTGGGCAAATGCTGAGGTTGAACCTTTGTCCTGGCTTTGCCTCTGTAGTGTAAGTGGTTAAGAGTGATTACCTAAGACCTGGGAGATCGGGGTTCAAATCCCCACTCAGTCTGTTGCATAATCAGTTTGCAGCACTAATGGAACATTTGTGGCCTTCCACATGTTATTGGACTACAACTCCCATTTTCCTTGACCATTAGTCATGCTGGCTGGGACTGATGGAAGTTGGCAGTTAAGAACATCTGAAGGACCATAGGCTCCCATCCCTGAAAATTCCTTTATCAATATTACGTCTTTCTTTCTTTTCCGCCTTTCCCAACAGCCAAGCAGGAACCTGAGAAAAACCGAATAGAAAAACAAATTGGAAAGGCTGTTGGTCAGAGCGATGTTTGGTTCCGGTTCAACGAAGGCGTCTCCAATGCAGTTCGGAGGAATATTTACATTAAAGATTTGTTCTAGTAACTGAAACGTGGGCAGGCAGCTCAATGAGTCTGCTGGCATGTGGGTACCATGTAAAGATATTTTGAACAAAAATGTTTCTGTATGCTTTTGTATTGAATCCTGTTTTATATATAAAAAGAAAGGAATAAATTTGAGACATGCACAGTATCACTTTCTTTATTTTGCTTAGAAACCCTTGTCATATTTGCTTAGCTTTTTTTTTAACTGCAAAATGGTATATCCTACAAGATACAAAAAAAGTATTTAAAGTAATCAAAAATTATTTTATAAAACTTGTTGTTCCTTTACAAGTCCCCCCTAAAAAGACAAAAAAAGAATTGCAGGTGTATAGGAAAGAGAAACTACAGGGTTCATAAAGCTGCAAATTTTGTTTAGTTTTTGTTGTGATTCCTGCATTGAAGGGGGTTGGATTAGATTATTCTTTTGGGTCCCTCCCAACTCTACCATTTTATTATCCTGTTCTGCATCTTCCCAGATGGTGATGCCAAAATTCAAAACAGTGGGGTCTCTTTCACATCCGTACTCTCTTCAGTGATTGTTCCCAAATGGTGAACAGGGGCACACAGCCCAGTGCCACTAGGACAGAGTGTGGCATGCCTTGAGAAATGGTGATCCACTCTTAGATATGTCCTTCATCTGTCAAGACTGGAAGTCCTCATTCAGCACCAATTCTGCGACCTAGCACCGCCAACATATGAACAGGAGGGAAGCAAATCTATATGCACCTGGATTCTCTCATGCAGCCTAGACCATAGCTGGTGGTTAGAAGGCAACCCCCAGAAGCATCACCATTGCTCCAGAAAGTACATAGGTATTCCTGAGCCCCTATCTCCCTAGGCAAAGGGGGGAAAGTTGGATTTGGAAGGGGGCGCAATGAACTTGATTGTACAACATTTGCAGGGAAATGTTCTGTGAAATCTGTATGTCGGTGGTTTGAAGTGCACCTCCCATTTTAACCCAGGGGAAGGGAGAATGCTCTTCACCAAATCATACAAATGAGGGAAACCTTTAATTAGCCACTATATGAACTCAACTGTGCTAGCGGGGGGGGGGGGGAGGTAAAGGTGTGAGTTTAGCCATAGTGAGGAACTAAAATAAAAACTTTATACATTAAGTTTTCATGCAATTTTGAGTATCTCCAAAGGAAGCCATTTTTATTTATCGTGGACGAAATTTTGGGAGGCAATGGGTTAGAGGATGGTGCATTTCCCCTTTTCCACCCACGGATTGTTCTTCATCAGCTCTGGGTTCAGAAATGGATCTTCTGGAATGCCATCTTCTATCCACTTAAGAAATCTAGGGTGGAAAGAGAATACATGAGGGTCTTTCCTCGTTGCAGTATTAGGCCAACGTCTGGCTGAGTCCAGAGTATCTTGGGCCTGGTCCCAAATCTCATGTCCTTCGCTCCCTTTTTTAAACTTTAAAAAAAAATTCTCCTGAATTATATCTCCCTATCATCTATGGCCATACTCGCTGGGGAGCTGAAGTTCAGCATCATCAGGAGGCCACAGGCTTTACAAGGTAGATGGGTTGACGGCAGAGTGCTGGGCCAGTGAGACCCCAACCACATACCATCTTATTGTACCCAGAGGCACTCTCTAAATAGATGGAAACTTGTGGGCTTGTGAATTGAAGCTTCTCGGGTACCTAGAAAGATCCCAGGCCTGCATCTATTTCTGTTGCTGTGATGTGTATTTCTAGAGCCAAATATTTTAGGGAAAGCTCTTCATTCTTAATATTCATGTTCCTGAGTAGCTTTTAAATACGTTTGCTAGCAGGAAACACACAGCTAGAGGATTTTGAGGGTGGCAGAGTGTCTCTACCCTCAAAAGCCTCCACTTTCTCATAGGACAGCAGCCCCCAGGGTTTCTTAAGAGAGAAGGATGCAATGCACAGTGGTGTTGGCAGCTCAGTATTGTCCACACTGACTGGCAGCAGCTCTCCAGGGTTTCAGGCCAGAGCCCCAGCCCTACCCAGAGATGCCATAGGGGATTGAACCCGGGACCATCTGCATTCAAAGCAGGTGCCCAACATTAGTGCACCTCCATTTCAAGCAGGTGCAACTCCATTTCAAGCCTATCTTTGTTGCTGCTGGGGCTAGAAACATGAGAGGGAGGTTTAAAATAAGCCTGATGTTCCTAGTATGCTGGATTCCACTTATGTGGAAGGAGAAACAGCAAGGAAGCTGTTTGTGGACTCACTCAGGGATCGTTTTTGAGGACATCTCCCTCTTGTAAGCCAGCTGGTACTTAAGGCTTTCGACTTCCTTCTTCCACTGAGGGGCTTCCCATTCATCCATGGGGACGTGGCTTGGTGGCTGTTTGGGTCAGAGAAGGAGAAGCGTCAACCTAGGCAGAAAATTAAAAATGGAGAGTAGATCTTAATTGACTCGTTTGTCCCTCTTCCAAGGAGTACATGCTGGAGCGCCCCCCCCCCCCGCACGCGCGCAAGAAATTACCCTAACCTATTTAGCAGGACTGTTGTGAGTATAAGAAGTAGTGACTGAGCTAAGGTTGGTCAGCAAGCTTCATGGCAGAGATTTTGAACCATGTTTTCCTTTCCAACTAACACTAAACATTGCATTGCTCCTGAGCATACTCAACCCTCCCGGGACTTTTTGGTGCTTTGAATCTCCCCTTCCCTCACTCCCAAGTTTTATTTTTATTTTTTTAAGATTGTTTATAGATATTGCAAACCTCAGAGCTTGTATTTGAGAGAGAAGAAAATATATATGGGTTACATAAACACAAACATACCAACAGCATTCAATAATACGTCCTAAAAATGAGATAAATCCTGAATCCACAACAATACACCAGTGCACACGTTTCCCAGCATCCTGTTGGCTCTTGGCACCTGAGTTTGCTACAAAGGGACTAATGTCGGTTAAAGAAAGATTGAACTAAAAATAAGAATTGGTCCAAGTTGTCTCTAGGGCAGGCTGCCTGCTGATCAAGTAAAATAGTCTGACTTTGCATCAAGTAAAACTTTTCTCAGGGAAAAATAGTGAGTATGTTTTCAAAGGACAGAGCTCTAGAGAGGGAGCAGGAGGTGTTAACACCCACAATTGATGCATCAGGGAAATTGGGACTAATGGCCATGTTGGATCTTGCCTTTGCATATACTTTGCTTCACCAAGCACAGATAGGGAAGGACTGAATGTGGGTCAGTTTCCCCCCTCTGAGATGGAATTTCTTTCCAGTCAGCCTTCTGAGCTCAGTGCCCCTGGATCCATCACAAAATACCCATTTCACAAAAGGAAAAACTGGTGATGCTCAGATCCTCCGCCATCACACCCACAAAAGCAGAAAAAAATCTACCCTCCCACAAAAACACAGACAAAAAGAGGAAGCAACTACACAAAGCAAAAATTAAAAGCTCAAAAACTAAATTTAAAAATAAAATAAAATTGGGAGGGGCAAAAGATGTTGCAGTAGTAGTACAGAACATCCAGAGGACATCAAGTTGGTACAGGCTGCCTTAAGTTCTGCATTGCAGGGGGTTGGACTAGACTCCTGGGGTCGCCCTCCAACTCTGCAATTCTATTATTCTTTCATATGGTAACCACTGTGGGCAAGATGACAAGTGGAAATACGACAGATGTAGCAGGTGCCTCTCCTACCTTTGGTGACAAACTTTGGTGTAATGATCAATCTCCCTTTGAGCCTCCGGTTGCCCTGGTTCTGCATCTCCACAAGCCTTTGGCACTACAGTGGTACCTCAGGTTAAGTACTTAATTCGTTCCGGAGGTCCGTTCTTAACCTGAAGCACCACTTTAGCTAATGGGGCCTCCTGCTGCTGCCGCACCACCGGAGCACAATTTCTGTTCTCATCCTGAAGCAAAGTTCTTAACCTGAGGTAATATTTCTGGGTTAGCAGAGTCTGTAACCTGAAGCGTATGTAACCTGAAGTGTATGTAACCCGAGGTACCACTGTATAACCTCAGCAGGTCAAGCTCTCTCCCATCACCACATTATTCCCCATGATCTCACCTATTACATTTCTGCTAATCACACAAAGTCTAACTGTGCTAAGTGGCTTTCTTTCAGGTCAGAGATGGCCATCCTATGCCTGGTGGATTTGGGGGAGGGGCTCTTTGAGAGGGTGGGCAAATGCCCAGCAAAAAAGAGTTCCTATGCCTTTAAACCGGGAGTGGGGATCAAATACATCTCTCTTCATCCAGACAAGCCAGAGACACTGTAGGAGTTCAAGGGCATGTTCCAGCCAGGCAAAAAACACTCAAGGAGGATGTGAAGAAAGGAGAAGAAGAAGAAGAGTTTGGATTTGATATTCCGCCTTTCACTCCCCTTCAGGAGTCTCAAAGCGGCTAACATTCTCCTTTCCCTTCCTCCCCCACAACAAACACTCTGTGAGGTGAGTGGGGCTGAGAGACTTCAAAGAAGTGTGACTGGCCCAAGGTCACCCAGCAGCTGCATGTGGAGGAGCGGAGACGCGAACCCGGTTCCCCAAATTACGAGTCTACCGCTCTTAACCACTACACCACTCTGGAGAGTGAGGGGAGTGGTCTAAAGAGAGTCCAAAGGGCCGGATAGAGAAATCTGAAGGGCCAGATTTGACTCCTGGGCCTGAAGTTCCCCACTCCTGCTTTAAATTGTGCAGAGAGGAGATTTTCCAGGGCCCTCAACTCCAAAAACGAACTCCTGGGGAAAGCTAGCATGAGCCTTTTGTCCCAGATTAAAGGCAGGACATAATCTGCCCCCCAAGAGTGAGTGCTGTGTCCTTGCGTACATTTAGTAAACTAGACATTGTTTGCATAGTGTTAAATGGCAAAAGTTAGTTTAGTTATGGGGCAAGGAACTGCCTTGGTCCCTGAAAGCCACCCTCTACACCTCCACTGGGATCCTCATTCAGCAATGGTTCTCACAGCCTCTCATTGGCTGTGGACACAAGCAAATGGAATTTGAGAAACCAGTTTTCATAAGGTCTTGGAAAATGGATCTGTTAAAAAGAAAAGTCAAAGCAAAGTTTTCTCTGGAAGCCAATGTGTGTTATTTTGCTGTGCTTGCAGAGACTGGCAGTCACTATTAGACAAGGAGTCTATGTCTCCTTTGCAAATAATTCTATGGGGTGAGTGTGAGAGACCCTGGTGATGACTCTGAAATCCAGAGCTGGGAAGCCCTTTGAGGTTGGAGCTATCTATCTGAGGATGACCCCAGCATACACAGTATTTCAAAGTAAGCTGTGGGGCCAGGCTTATGGGAAAGTGATGCTTCCCCCCCCCATCCTATGATTTGCATAGTTTTATCTTGTGGCATTAGCATTTAACTAACAAATCCTTCTAAATGCTGTCTCCTGCAGGAGGGTCTGAGGAAGGGGAGGGGAAGAGAGCAAGCAGCTGTTGCTGGCTTGATGGAAATGAGAGATTAAATCCCTTAGCAAATCGCTGTTTGGCAGGACTGTGGTTGATGGTGAACGAAGGGGGGGGGGGAGAGGTAGGGGTTAAGCTCCACAAAACCAACATATTGCCAGATTGTTTCCAGGGGGCATAGTTTAACACAGCCACACACTGCAAATTGTTGGCCAAACAGTTCTGCCTGAGCAGCTTTTGTTGGTTGGTTTATCAATGGGAATTTGATTCATTGGTTTACTACTTCCTTAATCAATGGGAGGCTGTACATTAAGGAATCCTACTCAGAGCAGACCCACTGAAATGAATGTTAGTCATGTTGATTAACTTCAATAGGTCTACCCTGAGAAGGACCGGCACTGGATGCCACCCATATTTCATTATTATTTTCAATATGGCTTTGGCTCTGTGATTAGGGGATGAAAAATATATCCTTCGGGGTGCCATTTCCTGCTAAGAATGGGTTGTCACCAGTGTTGATGTTACTCAGAGTAGACCCATTCAAATAATGGGCATGGCTAGCCTAGGTTTATGTACTTTAATGGGTCGACTCTGAGTTGGGTATAACACACCAGAGCTACCTCCCAAAGGGCATCCATGTTCATATTACTGTTGTCCACATTTATATTACTGAATCAAGTAACAGTTGGTTAGAGTGTAGTGCCGATAATGCACAGGTCACAGGTTTGATCCCCTTATGGGACAGCAGCTTATTCCTGCATTGCAGGGGGGTGGACTAGATGATCATGAGGGTCCCTTCCAACTCTACAATTCTATACCTGCCTTTTAACCGAGGGGCCAACTATTGAATCCATTGAGAACACCGAGGTCTTATCCAACTTCATACCTTCCAGAAGTTCTGGATCACAAAACCCATCTGTTCCAGCCAGCACATGGGACTCATTGCTGTAGTCCAAAACATCTGAAGGGAACCACCAGAAATGCATTTCTTTCTAACTAATGTATTGGCCAGGAAGCCTCCAAAGAGGAAGGGGCAAATGACACCGACATATGTTTGATGTCTAAAACCACTAAAATCATTATATCTGAAAGGCCACATATTACGTTCAAGCACAGCTGCTGTTTTCCCAACCCGAGTTTTCACTGGCACAGGGTGGGGTTGGGAACAGGCAAGGAGAGGAGAGGAGACAGCCTATGCCAGCAATACTGCAGCTAAGGTCTCCTTGCTATCTGTTTCTGCAAATATGTCTTTCATATTTGACCCATGACAGGCTCTTTTCAACGGCAATTGTCCGGTTATGAACTGCACTCCCTAATGAGGTGTGACCGTCTCCATCGTTATCAACTTTGAGGAAGAATTTGAAAACAATCCTGATTCTCTAGCTCAGCTAAAGTGTACATAATAATGCATACAGCATGCAAACGATATACATTAGGGGAAATTACTTTTCAAAATGTGTATATTTTGGCCAAATTGCATACAAACATGCATATTGGGAGAAATTTGCACTAAAATGCATTTTAAAGATGCTTTAAAAAAATATTCTCAAACCAAACTTAAGACTAGACAAATGAGAAACTATTTTATGAAATAAACAGATAATAAATTTTATAAGAACCTGATTCTGGACAAGTATGGACTGTCTCAATGGCTAGATATTTGCAGGGGTGAGCAGAGAACAAACACCTACCTTAGCAGTCCAGCTCCTGCCCTGTAGAAACTCAGCCCTCTCACACCAGGGCTTGAAAAGGCTGCCACTTTGCATGCATCACACACATTGCCATTTAACTAAGCAATCTCCGGGTCTGATTTGATTGCAATTTGAATAGTATGAAAAGCTATCGGGTCAAGAGAGATGCTGCGTCACATCTGCTAAGGAGAAGGACATCAGGTTGTACCCAAAGTTATTTCTAAGCAGTGTAGCCCCACTGAAATTACTGGCCATGACTAGCAAATTCAGTAATTTCAATGGGTCTATGCTGTGCCTAACTTAGGTGGATATAAGCCCAACCATCTAAGACAGTCTTCCCCAACCTGGTGCCCTCCAAATGATTTTGGACTACAGCTCCCCATTAGGCACAACCAAGCCCATTTCTTCTGGGAAAGGGTGGTAAGCTCAGAGGGTGCTTTACATGCAGAAGGTCGCAGGTCCACGAGGACTGCAATTTTACATGCAGAGGGTCCCCGATTTAATCCCTGGCATCTCTGGGGAAGGCTGAGGAAAGGCTCCAGGCTAAGACCCTGGAGGGCCTCTGCCAGTCAGTGTTCACAAAACTGGGCAAGTTGGTGCGACTCAGTATACGATGACTTCCTATGTTCCTATTTAAATTGTCCCTTTATTCAGACCCATGAGGACTGGGATCTTAGTTCAGTAGTACAGCACCAGCTCTGCACATGCAGAGGTTCCCAGTTGCAATCAAATGCTTTATGCCCAAAACAGGAGTCCGGACTCCACCCAAGTGTTGAGCTAACCCAAAATTAGCAGATCCATGCCCAGCACAACATACTCCATAACAAACACACCAGAGCATCAGGGACCTTGAGTGCATCAGTCGGCCGTGCCAACGCAGCTAGTCCATTGCGTTTCATCTCCCTCTGGGCGAAGGCACAGTTGAAAAACAAACAAGCTTTAAGAGCTCAAATGAATCCACACAGGACAGCAAATTTCAGACGCCCTCCCCAGATGCCATTCTCTGGGGCTGCAGTAGATCCTGGGGCACATCCCGGGATCCAGTCTCTGGTTGTGTGGCATGGCGGAGGAGTCTCGATCTTGCTCTAGAACAGCAGTGCATCTAGGGAGTTTCCTAACCTGGACTTACTGGTTTTACTGGGCCTCTCTGTAAGACAGTCATGTGCACACACTTCACATTTCATCATTCACCCATAATACCATGCTTTACAACTGCTTCTACATTCCTGATATGCCAGAACACACACACAAAAAGGGGGAAAGGAGCATTTGCCAACCCTGAGAAATATGTGCTACTTTTCATTTTAAACTCACTTAAAAATCATAACAAGGATAAAAATGGGGATTGCTTCTGCTGCTAAAAACCAAATGGCATAGGAATGAGACCATTTTGTTGTTGGAAAAGATGATACATCTTTTAAAGTAAAAATAATTGTCAGCATTGCTTAAAAGACGCCAAGCAGAAATAAGTTCCTTTTTCAATAGTAACATCCCTCTCTGTTAACCAGGCCAGCAATACACATACATTTCTCTCTCGCAGGAAGCAACCTACAGGTGAGATTTAAGGGGTTATCTAGTGCTGCATCCTTTAGCTCAATGGTAGAGCATCAGATGGTCCCAGCTTCAATCCTCAGCATCTCCAGGGAGGGCTGTGAAAAGACTCCTGTCTAAATTCATGGAGAGCCGCTGCCGGTCAGTGTAGAAAACACTAGGTGAACCAACCATCTGACTTGGTATAAGGCAGCTTCCCACATTCCAACTACCAGATGTCTCTGGAAGCATGAAGGTGGCAGCTACCTGGTTTTCCTTGCCCCCTCCTCCAGCATCTTGATACTCAAAAGATATACTATTCCTAGACATGGAAGTTTCCTTTAATTATCATTAATTTCCAGTCAATGGGCCACATCCAATGTTATCCCTACTCAGAGTAGATCCACTGAAATTAATACACAACTAGCTTGGATTCATTGATTTCAATGTAACGACTCTGAGTAAAACATGGTTAGATTCAGCAAAAAGATGATAAAAAGTCAGAAATTTGTAGGAGTAGAGATGGGGAAAGGCCTTGGTCTGGAGGTCAAAACCAATCCCATTTTTTTTGTAACCAGAAATATTCACCCCATCTATTGGCATGATGTTTTATTAATAAAAGAAGTCAAAACCAGCAACCTACCTTGGAAGAAGCAGTATGGGCTTAAAAGACCAAAGGGGGAAAGTTGTGTTTGTTCTTTTTCTTTTTGAAAGGAAGATTTTCCCCACTGAAGAAGATTGTGCCCACCTAAAAAAAGGCTCAAAACAGCTTCCCAGGACTTTCAGCCGTACGCTCGCCTCTCCAAGCAGAACCCTCCGTTGCTGTTAACAATCTGAAATCCTGAATGTAATCTATTAAAGTCTGCCCAGCTGCCTCCCAAAAGGGAAAGAACAGGGATAATGAGAAATCCCCCCCCCCAGCCTCCTCCCTCCCGCGGGTGCTCTGTTTAGCAGCTTGGAGCCCAGATAAGCTGAGAAAGAGAAAGTGCACCCTTTGTCTTCCACGGGTAGCGATCGCTCCAAATGCCCTCTTACAACAGGTTCTGCTGAAACAAAGCCATGGGGGAAAGGTGCTGAGGTGGCTGTCTCATTAGAGGGATCGGGATGGAGGCAAAGGATGCTTGGGCTGCCATAGATACCTCTTCCCCTCTCTTAAGAACAGCTCCTTAATTGCATCCCTGGGGCCTGGAGGGATGGGTGAGGAACACCTAAAGATGCACACTGTGGGCAAAAGCAAAACAAGTGTGTTATATATCACTATTTCTGGTGCACCTGCTTAGGCCTAGCAAATAAATAAATAAAACCAATCGCCATCGGGGCAGGGAAGTTACCAAAAGGCTCTGTAGGCTGATTAATTTTTATTTTATTTATTTTATTATTATTATTATTACTACTACTACTACTAGATTGCCCATCCTTCACTGGAACTTTCCAGTGTGGGTTACAGCAATTTAAAATCCAGAATTAAAAAGTTAAAACAGATCTCAGTCACAGGAATAGGACGGGCTCTGAAAACACACATCTCAGGCAGGGTCATGCAAAGCTAGTAATAGGCCCAGCCAGGATAGGAAATGTAAGCCCAATTTCAATAATCTTTACCAAAAGGTCCCCCCTTTGCCTCTATCAGGAGGACCTGGAGTAGACCCCTCTCAAAATCATAGTCCCATGTCTACCTGACCACTCCACTCTGTTCTGGCCTGATCTGAGGTGTAAGAGGTGCATTTTCAGCAGTCACCAAAAGTTGTACAATGAAGTGCCAGACACAGCTCTATGGGGAATTCTGCAACCTGGGGCAGCCACAGAGAAGGCCCTCTCCCAGACTACTTATGAGGGCAGAGGAACTGTCAAGAGGGTCCTCTTTGCTGATCTTAACCTCTGGGAGCATCAGAAGAGCATCACCTGCCTCCTATAGGATGTATATAATGCGTTTGAAATGGACAGCACCAGATTTAGGGTGGTGCGGGTGGTTCCCTCACACAGGGCATCGGACCGAGGGGGTACAAAATTGAGAAGATCCGTTTGGGAGCACCAAATTTTGGCCTCACACAGGATGCCCTATTATGAAAGAGTACCCATGGAGCTGCCCTTGAAGACGGTCTTGAGGCTGCAGCTAATGCAGAATGTGGCTGCTGCGTTGGTGAGGGGCTCGGCCCAATGGGATCATGGGCCACTGGTTCTTCTGAGAATGCCTCACTAACTGGGTAGCAAGCTACCAAGCCCTTTTCAAAGTGTTGGTACTGGTGTACAAAATTCCTAAACAGCTGGGGACCAAAATACCAGAAAGAGTGCCTCCAGTATTATCAAGCCTGTCAGGCCATGAAAGGACCTCCTTGGTGGTGGCTCCCCATTTCTAGAACATCCTCCCAGCTGAGTGTGCCTCCCTCCCTCATTACTAACATTTAGCAGGAATTTAAAAATATTCCTGTTTACTGAGGCATTTGATGGCTAAAAGTTACTGTTCCCTGTGACCTTGAAATTACTAACAGTAACGGTATATTTTAAAATATTTCTATGCATTCTTAACATTTTAAAATATTTCATTTGTAATTGTATTGTTTTACTGCTTTGCTGTTTGCCATCCAGAGCTCCCTCAGGAAAGACAAAAGTTAATAAATAAAATAGCTCTGGGCCTCTTTACCTGACCAAGCCTCCTATTTGCCCAGCTTCCCATTCAAGAGCATTTTCTGCCATGACTGAAATTATGTCCTTGAATTTGGATAATGGCTCCTGCTTGTCAAGACAGAGAAAAGTGGTGCATGTAGAATCTTGCTTGCTGTACAAAGGCAAATCGTTCATTTGTTGCTATGCCACTTTTGCCTCTGGCCCCACCCACCACCACCATGTGGCCCTTGGGAGGCTGCCTAGGAGGTAATGTGGCCCTTGGGCTGAAAAAGATCCCCCACCCTGTTCTAAAGGAGAAGGCATGCTCACCCGTGGGGACACAGAGGAATGCACATCCTTTGAGGATCTTAAGAGTATAAGAACAAAAAATAAAGCAAAAAATTTAAAAAGCAAGATGGCAAAGGCTTTTTGCTGGTACACTTTTGCTGGTAGGTCATGACCTGAACATCACTCTCCCCCCCCCCCTCCACCAGAACAAAACCTTCCTTCCAGAGCCTTCCACCCTGCAGGTGAAAACTCATTCCCCACCCCCAGGGACACCACGTGGCTATTATGGTAAAGAGGTCAGTGATAGCGGATCCCCAAAGACCAGATTATCAAGCTGTTTTGACATCAGCGTAATCTCCAAGCGCTGCCTTTTCAAAACAATTATCAGAAGGGATTGGGGAGTGGGGCTTTGGTGGCAGCAAAGTGACGTTGGGATGTGGGTTATTGGATTTTGGGAGATCTTACTATAGTGGGACAGCAAAACACAAACTCCCCACGTAGCTGCCCAGAGAAAGACGTCATTCTGGAGAAAGACGTCATTCTTGTTGGGCCGGCTGCCACAGGGCTCCCTGTCTTCATCCTCTTAAATGGGAATGACAATCAACAAAATGGCCTCTGGGCTGCTCACTCACAGAGGGTTTGTCGAGTGCGATTTTCTGCACACTGAAAAACAACCTGGTATCTATCTCACGGGCAGCAGGCAGAGGTGGCAGCTTCAGATGATAAAATGTGGGCACAGTTAAAGCATGGTAAATGTTTGTCAAGTATTTTTTTTTACCAAGTGGAACTTCCTAGCACAGGTACCCAAAGGCTTTGGAGATTTCCGTGTAAGACTTTTGAGGCCTGAGGGAATTCCAGGGCACATTCCAGCCTCGGGAAAGTGCTTGGAGCACCCCATGAGAGGCATGGCTTGGGGAAAGCCCTGAGGGCCAGATACAGATGTTTGGAGGGCCGCATTCTAATCCAGGGCCCGAAGCACATGTTTTGCCATGCAAATGGCCCCGGGTTCAATCTCCAGGAAGGACATTTATCTGAAAGTTGCTGCGAGCCAGTGTCAAAAACAATGAGCTAGATGAATCAATTGCTTATCTAAATGGGAGGGTGTTTACTATTTCCATGAATATGCTCATAGCGCTAGCTAACAAGAAAATAAGAGTCTGCAGGATCAGGCCAGTGGCACATCTAGTCCAGCATCCTATTCTCACAGTGGCCAACCAGATGCCCCAGTTGAAAGTCTGTGAGCAGGACCCGGACACAAGAGCAACTCTCCCCTGCTGTGGTTTCTAGCAACTG
This sequence comes from Podarcis bocagei, assembly GCF_964188305.1. Classification (NCBI taxonomy): domain Eukaryota; kingdom Metazoa; phylum Chordata; class Lepidosauria; order Squamata; family Lacertidae; genus Podarcis; species Podarcis bocagei. The sequence goes on along the minus strand of NC_138139.1, from coordinate 32,757,067 downwards.
GTATTCAGAAGCATTGCTGCTTCTGACAGTGAAGGCAGAGCATAGCCATATATCAGAGTATAACTCATACATACACACACACTTGAAAATAAGAGTAAAATTCAAAACAGACCAAAAATCCACAGAATCATCCTTTTCTTAATTTACCTTAGAAGATGGAGCATCACTATGAACAAAGAACTATCCCCCGAAAGGCTTTCCTATACACCAGCTTTTGGGTTATGCATGACAGATTAAGGAATGATGGAACTGCATTTGTGTGTTAATACACATTGTGTGTGTGTGTAATACAATGACTGCCAGCCATCTGTTAATCTGCCAGCCAGTTGCAAAGTTGGCTCTTAATTGCTTGGCAACATAGTTCATAAATATAATTTGTTTTGGTATCTTTATTTGGAAAAGAAGATGAATGGGGGAGGGAACCCTTCAGAATTAAAGCATGTACAGTGGTACCTCGGGTTAAGAACTTAATTCGTTCCGGAGGTCCGTTCTTAACCTGAAACTGTTCTTAACCTGAAGCACCACTTTAGCTAATGGGGCCTCCCGCTGCCGCTGCGCCACCGATGCGCAATTTCTGTTCTCATTCTGAAGCAAAGTTCTTAACCCCAGGTACTATTTCTGGGTTAGTGGAGTCTGTAACCTGAAGTGTCTGTAACCTGAAGCATATGTAACCCGAAGTACTGAGGCATCTGATGAAGACCTGCATTTTTAAATTGAGCTTAAAAAAATATATTTGTAAATGTTTGTATCTCTCATGCCAGGCAGAAACCAGCTGAATACTCTGGCAGCTGTTTATCTTCCTGTTTAAGGGCCCCACTGATCTATAAGCAGCGCTTCAGGGTTGTAAAAGGAAATTACAGGCTGGGAGCAAAAGGTCACACTGACCATACAAATTACAGAATACAATCAAGCTGCAAAAACACAATTAAGAGTTGGCAAATAGTAAGAATTATTGTGCCTCGCATTAAACTTGAGCCACATTTTCATAAGGTTAAAAGGGCAAGAGCTAATAGAAACAGCAGCTGGCTAAGGAAAGAGGCTTCTCTCTGAAGCTGCTTTGAAGCTTTAGAGAACTTAGAGAACTTAGCTTTTACTAAGTTCCTTTTTACTTTGAAAAGGCCTTTCCTTTCCTTCTAAAAATCTATCTATGTTAATGTATGAAATATATTGGCTTAAATGTAATTATGCAAAGGATTTAGAAAGTAAGAAATGTTAGATTCTTATGTTAGATTCTTATTTCATTGATGGTGTGTGAGAAGGTGAACCCAAGATCTCTGTTTAAGATAAAAATTAAAAACCATGCACCATCTGTTTTAGCCATCTGTTTTGGAGTGAATAGGGTAATAGGGCAGCAGGGGCCAAAGGTTATCTGGTAATTAAGGTGCCTGGTCGAGGCAAATGTGAGATATATGGCTACTTGTCTGCCATTTATGGATAGAATGAAATATAGCTCTTTGTCTCCCATAAAAGGTAATAGGAAATGGGTGTATCTTTTATGATTGGTTCTAGCAAACAGCCAATAGGAATTTCAACCAGGCTGATTGGACAGAGGCAGCCAAAGGAGGAGCAAGGGGGCTGGGCTGAGGAAATATAAGCGCTGGCCATCAGGGCTGGAGTGGGCAGAGCTTTGGTAACCATATACCACTGTGTCTCTCATTTATTTGTCTGACAAATAAATTATTATTTTAATTTCTCTATTGCTGCGTTGAATATTTCATTCCAGCTAAGCGTTAACCACAAGCAGGGTGCTACAGTACCACTGTATTTCTTCCTATATACAAAGAAAGCATAAGGCTATCATCACACAGCTCCCACTGGAGGATTTGTAGCATGTCCTCATAACCCTGGATTTGAATGAAGTCAGTGCCTGATCTCAGTCCTGGATTTGTATGGTTAGGATGGGGTAGGCAAGTTGCACAATACCCGTGGTCATAGCATGGGAGTGAGAAGGGATTGGCACAGGGAGAGGAAAGAGGTGGTTTAAAATAACAGCAGAGGTTTGCTGAAAGCAGGATAGCCGAGTCAGTTACAACGTGGTTCTGATAACACCAAGGTTGCAAGTTTGATCCCTGTAAGGGAGTACTGTAGATGATCCTCAGGGTACCTTCCAACTTTGAGTCTATGATTCAGGGATGGAGAAAAACTGAAAGGAGAAAAGTGGCAATTTTAGACAAGCAGAGGTTTGACTAGAGTGAGAAGGCAGTGACACTGTGGGGGAAGCAGCAGTGTAAAACAAGGTTTGAGTACAGCGAGAAGGGAGTTGGGAAAGGCTTGGTTGCATTAGCTTGCACTGTAGCCTTCTCTGTTTGCCACCCTTGCAGTTTAAGGGACCCCTGACCATTAGGTCCAGTCGTAGCCGACTCTGCGGTTGTGGCGCTCATCTCGCTTTATTGGCCGAGGGAGCCGGCGTACAGCTTCCGGGTCCTGTGGCCAGCATGACTAAGCCGCTTCTGGCGAACCAGAGCAGCGCACAGAAACGCCGTTTACCTTCCCGCCAGAGCGGTACCTATTTATCTACTTGCACTTTGACGTGCTTTCGAACTGCTAGGTGGGCAGGAGCTGGGACCAAGCAATGGGAGCTCACCCCAACATGGGGATTCGAACTGCCGACCTTCTGATCGGCAAGTCCTAGGCTCTGTGGTTTAACCCACAGCGCCACCCGTGTCCCACCCTTGCAGTTACTTCCAGGTTAATAAGTTTTTGTCAATAGTATCTCTATGAATGGCACTATTTAGCAGGGAGAAATCCCAAGGAAAATTCTCATTATTATATATTTTACATGGCTGTTTATTTGGATATATTTTAAAGTTTTATATGCAGATGTTTTATGATGGCCTATATTTGTAATGCCTAATAAAGATTTGGTGAAGAAGTTATTTCTCCTTATTACAACTCATTAAATAGGGATGTATCTCCACCCCTGCTTTACTCAAACCTCTGCCGTTATTTAAAACCACGATTTTCGTCTCAATGTCTCTCCACTCCCATTTAACTCAGACTTTTGCCATTGTCTGACTATAGCAAGAAGGGAGAAACATTGAAGAAGCAGGGAATGGCTATTTTAAACTTCTCCCTCTTCCATTCCTCAGGTGCATCATGTTGCAGAGATAAAGGATGTTCCACAGTACCTTCCCACATTCAAGAGTGGTTGCATGGGGTGGAAAGGAGCTCCAGGGAGGTTGGCAAGCAGAGTGATCAGAGGCTCGGCACTTAGTAAAATAATAACCAAGAAGGAGGTTCTGAGCATGTGTTAAGTGTCTTTCTGACCAATTCCCACTCATCAAGAATTAGTGGAAGATGGGCTTTCTAATCAGGCACAATTTGCAACAACAAAAACGTGACCTCTCATTTAGGGGCTTGGCTACGCAACCTCCTTGATAGCTGCTTCATGTGGGACCAATTTGTTGATTCAGATGCTACTGAAAAAACAGCTGAAAGCAACAGAGATGCCTTCATAAACTCATAAATTGGGAAGAGATTAATCGTATCAAATTGCTGTCCCCATCCATTGTGGCTTAACCTTCCCATCACTTTCTTTAACAACATAGCAGCTGTAATCCTAAAAGCCCTTTTCAAACACAGACTCCTGCTGGTTCTAACAAGCCAAAACTCAACAACTTTAATAGTCTCTTTCTCTCCCAAGACATTCAGAAAGCAATTCTCTGTTTAAAGACACACCAAGGAGAGCTAAGGACAAGGGAGAATGAATGAGCCAAGAAAGATTTCGTGGTGGCAAAGGGTGAAATGTCCGCAGAAGACTTTAAAAGTGAAAACCAGCATTCTGAACTGGGCCTGGAAAAAATTGGCAGCCGGCGCAGTTGGATTAGACACTTTCTTGTCGCCAGTTAACAATCTAGTTGCCACGCTTCACACATGCTGCTGGTTCTGAAACGTCTTCAAAGGCAGCCCCACGTACAAAAAACTGCAGCAGCCTAACCTGAAGGTTTGGACTTTGTGCAGGCCTTTGCCTCCTTCCCAGGACGAGCAAAACCAAAACCACCAACTCAAGCAGAAAATAAAAGAGCATTTGCCAACTGATGTTGCATAGTTTAGAGACCACTTCACCACACCAGCTCCTGTGATATTGTTAGCCACAGTTGGAGAGGATCCTGTAAACTTCTGAAGGCAAAATGAGCAGGATAAAAGGAGCGCATTTGTTTTGTCCAGTCTGTTCTTGAAGAGGAGTCATAGTGGTGTATGGAAGAGATGAAGACAGCAGGTTAGCACCATACCACAATCGCTCCAGGAACAAAGATGGAGCAATGAATGCAAATTTTACCTTTGAACAGGTTATTTTCTATACTCATTAGCCATCCTCCACCCAGGCAAGCAATAGGCATCACTAGAGCTTAAGGACACATTGCAGCCAGGCAAAAACCCTCAGGGAGGGTGTAAGGGAAGGCTTGTGAGGGGGTGTTCCAAGACAGTTCCAAGGACCAGCGAGGCCTTGGGGGGCACATTTGGCTCACCAGAGGAGCCCACCAGGGGTAAAACTAAAGGGACCCCTGACTGTTAGGTCCAGTCAGACGACTTTGGGGTTGCGGCGCTCATCTCGCTTTATTGGCCGAGGGAGCCAGCGTACAGCTTCCGGGTCATGTGGCCAGCATGACTAAGCCGCTTCTGGTGAAGCAGAGCAGTGCACAGAAACACCGGTTACCTTCCCACCGGAGTGGTACCTATTTATCTACTTGCCCTTTGACGTGCTTTTGAACTGCTAGGTTGGCAGGAGCAGGGACCGAGCAACGGGAGCTCACGCCATCACGGGGATTCAAACCGCCGACCTGATTGGCAAGCCCTAGGCTCTGTGGTTCAACCCACAGCACCACCCGCATCCCACCGGGGGTAGCTCTAATCACAGCATGAAATGCTTGTTTTCCAGAAATCCAGACAACAACAAGAAAGGCACATCCTTATTTTAATAATAATTCATTTCAATTAGACAGAACACAGGTGGTTCTACTATATACATTTCTGGATCAAAGGTACAACAGTTTGACATGTCCTTAAAGTTTTACACAGTGTAAATATGCTTGCTCCATGTCCAAAAAAAACTCCAACAGAAGCATTAAAAAAAATGCAGGAAACTTTACTGATTCCCCAGCCCCACCCCTGGTTTTAAATATATAACTAGAAAGTCTTGAAAAATAAAAAGGGGGAAGAGAGAACAGTGTTTGCAAAACAACTTTCCTAAACAGGCAAAACTTGAGTTTTACTTTCAAAAAGAAAAGACCAGAAGGAAACCAAGTGAATTCAATAGAATCAGAACAATTCGCTGGGAGGGCACATTTCCTCTTGTGTGCATTTCATTGGCTTGCAAAACACAACTGCAGAAAAAGGCGTTAAAGTGTGACATGGAGAAGCAGCTTCTGCTTTGACATTTGGTACCACAGGCATCATGCAACACCTTCGCCCTCATTTGCTTGAGAAGGGCTGACAAAAATAAGGTGGGGGGGGGCAGGTGCTGTTCTCTGGGTTAACCCGGCAAACCCAGATGCAAGAGGACACACCATGGCAAAAATCTATGCATGTGCTGTGTGACTACCTGCGCCAAACACAGGGCAGAGGTCTCATGCATCAAACTGGGCGGCTTCATATGGTCTTCACGGGTGAGACTTTCTTGAGATTCATCACATGTGGACAGAGAGGAGTTCATGTAGGCTGGGTATAGATAGCACATGTCTCTAACATCTCTTGCGGGAAGAAGTTTCATGTTGCTTTCTCCTCTCAGCAATAAACCTCTGTATTCTCTAAACCAGTGATGGCCAAACTTGATGGCCCTGACCACAGATCCTGTTACCTAGGGATAATGGGAGTTGTAGTCCGAAAACAGCTGGAGGGCCAAGTTTGGCCATCACTGCTCTAAACCTTCCAGATCAGGAGTGGGAAACCTGTGGTCCTCCAGCTGCTGGTGGATTCCAGCTCCCATCAGCCCCAGAGAGCACAGGCAACCGACAGGGATTATGGGAATTGGAGGTCATCAGCATCAGGAGGGCCACAGTTTTTGCCTGTTTTTGATCCTGGAGAGCTCCACAGGGAAATTCAACCACAACTCCCAAACACACGTTTCCTCCAGAACTGCATTGCGCAATGCAGCTTCAAGGTGCCTTGATCGAGGAGCGGAGTGGTGCACGTCATCCAGAGCTTTGCTGCTCAGAAGTAGCCAGAGGAGAGGGAAGCTGGCTGACCCTAGGGAGTCTCAGGCATAAGGAAGACTGTGAAATGGCTATAAAGGTGGAAACTTCATAATCTGCCCAGCCAAATGGTTTTGTCTGTGTAGGAGAGAAAAGGGGGGGGGGCAGTTTAAAAAAATTGAATTTAAGAACAGGAATAAGAGGGGAATGGCAGCTCATTCTGGCCAGTGGTTTTTAAAGTACACCCTTTGGTCCTTGATAAGAAGATAAGTCAGAGTGGGCAAGCTGTCCAACATGAATACAGTTTTCTTGACACAACTGATGTTCCCTCACAACACACAGCCACGGGGGAATATCCAGTGCTTCAGGAACAATCTAATTAATTATAAGAGTATTTACATATGCCAACTCATGTGAAGCATCAAGGTGGTGTACAATGTATACAATAAACCATAAAACCCCATACAACCAGTACAAAAAAATCAAGGAAATTTAAGCAGCTGCATAGACATGAAATGGTATTCAGGAGAGGCCTGGAATTCAAAACAAGAGAGGGCCTCTGCTAAATATCCGCTGGAAGGGTCTTCCACAGCATGGGACCAGCCACACTCAACACCAGACTTCTACTTGAGCCTAGCAGGGATTCTGCAAGATTGCACAGAACTAACAGCACTCTTCTGGATGATCTCAGGGACAGCCTTTGGGATATCCTAGACCTCAGATTGTTTGAGCCTTTGTATATCAACACAACAGCCTTGTACCTGAACTGGTAGCATATAAGCAGCCAGTGCACAGGGAGTGTGGGGAATGCCATCATTTTGTGAAAACAAATCGTGTATTGACTCCTGCTCATGCAGAAAATAAACTGTCCAATCTGCCTCCTGGGAGGAACTTTGGGGATGCCTGCTCATTCCTCACTGCCTCTTCCACATCACCAGCGTCCTTGAACCCACCCTGAGTTATACTACCCATAACTGGGAAATCCTGTTACCAACAGTTTGACCGCTCTTGGTGGAGACCTCATTGTGTGGCAATGCACACATCTAGTCTCACAAAAATAAAAGTGGGTCACCCCCCCCCACCAAAGAATACAGTTCACCATTCCTGGTTTTAGATTTGAACTAGATGCAAGCCACACTCTTGCTGCTTTTGCTCTTACTGCCTACCAGCTCCCTCTCTGTTAACGGCAACTGCATCTCTTGCAACAGTCTTAAAGAGCCGGCAGGGCTAACATTTGCACTGCACTGCCTCCAAGGCAAGTGGGAGGAGCAACCAATTCCTGGATAACCTTTTTCATATGCCTCCTCCATGAGAGGTCTGGAGGGTGGCAACATGAGAACGGGCCTTTTCTGTGTGGCTCCCCATTTGTCAAATCCCCCAGGGAGACTCGCCTGGTGCCTTCGTTGCACCTCTTTTCTCCGAGGCCTCTGGCTAATTAAACAACCTGTGGCCTTTTAAACTAGGGGCGGGGAGTTATTGTTTTTGTTTGATACTATGTTGTGTATTTTTGTGTTTTCATATTGTGAACAGCCCTGTGATCCTCAGATGAAATTAGACAAACAGAATAGAAATTAGATAGATAGATGATAGATAGATTAGATAGATAGATAGACAGATAGATAGATAACATCCACTGCAGAAAAAGAATCACATACTTACTGATTTTTGAAGGAATTTGCTAACCTGCTTTGCCCACGGACACCTGAAAGAAAGCGAAGGGGGAGGTAAGATGCGGGTTCCCCTCCTCTTGAAGCAAACCACCTTCTCATTTTTAGCTTTCCATTTACATCACCCAAAGATGCTGCGTACCAACAACACAACACATAGGAGTCTCAAAGATGCCCACAAGTGCCACCACAGATAAGTCCAGGTCCTGTGTCAATGCCCGGGGTGCTTACCCCAACAGCAGGACCTCGAGGACGGCTTCTGATATATGGAGAGATCCCATGTCTGGGTCCCAAGCTACTGAGGGCAGGGGTGGAGAACCTTTGGCCAAAGCCAGCCCCTCCAAGCCTCTTTATTTAGCCTGCAGGACTCCGTCCCAAGCCACACCCCCTCTTCATACCTCCTGGAGTGTTTCTGCCTGCCTGGAGTGCATTCTTGAACTCTGATGGTGGCTCCTGTTTATTTACTTGTTTTATGAAGTTATTTAAGCTGCTTCACAGCCTGAAGCCATTGAAGCAAAGTACAAAATTAGATGAAATGCCCCCCAAAAGCTCTAAAAACCACATCTACAAACTCTAATAACAATAAAAACATTTCTATGCATGTACAGTGGTGCCTCGCAAGATGAAATTAATTCGTTCTGCGAGTTTTTTCATCTTGCGAATTTTTTGTCTGGCGAAGCACGGTCAAGTCGCAACTGCACCTCTTCAAGCGGTTTTAAGAAAAAGGAAACAAACTTGCAAGACGTTTTCGTCTTGCGAAGCAAGCCCATAGGGAAATTCGTCTTGCGAAGCAACTCAAAAAACAAAAAACTCTTTCGTCTTGCGAGTTTTTCGTCTTCCAAGGCATTCGTCTTGCGAGGTACCACTGTATAATCAATACATCTACCTATATGGAAAATAATGTATGTTTGTGTGTAGAACCTAGGCACCCATACAAAACATTTGCATTCATTCCTGTGCATAAGCATTGCCCTGGCCCTGCCTACCACTGACATGCAGCCTCCAGAGGGGAGGGGAATGTGGCATTCAGGTTGCGAAATGCTCCCCACTCCTGATTCAGGGCTTTTGTAATTGGCACTCTGATTTTTCCTCTTGGAAAACTGGGTTGCTGGGATGGAAGGAATGTAGCTGTGACCCTCATACACTGTGACACTCACATTGGCAGGTTTTCCACAATAATATTGATGATGGAGATGCCGACTGATGGTAGGTTTCTATCCCTGGACGTCAGGAAGAGGCACAGCAGCTCCCCCACATACTGAGCACCCCAGTGTTGCCACCTGAGGGGAAAGGAAAGGAATCAGAGAAAATGAAGGTCCCTGGCAGCATCTGCCAAACTGGCAGCTTAGCCAAAGCCATTTTTCAACTTGTACCAGAGGTCCACAGGTGATGCATGCTGGTTTTGCAATAGGTCCTGAGCATGCCAGCTCACACGTCATTGCAGAGCGAGTGGCACAGAGCAGCCTTCGCCAACTCATGCCCTCCAGGTGTTTGGGACTACAGCTCCCAGCCAGCACAGCCATGTTTTGGACTACCATTTCCATCAGCCTCAGCCAGTGCAACCATTTTGGCTGGGGCTGATGGGAGTTCTACACTTGGAGGGCACCAGGAGAGAAAAGACCCAACTCTTTTGATAAACAAACACTCCTCTATGTGGTCAGTAAGCGCAGCTCACATAAGTCAGCAATGGCTGATGAGAAGGGATGAATCTACCATTTCCTTTCATGCCCTGAAGCTTTGAGCACTTTTTTCTGCTGGCCCAGCAAAACAACACCGAAGTTGACCGTCACAATAGTGAGCAATCAAGTGCAGACCAAAAATCTGGCCTTGGGTAATAGAAGTGGATGAAGGTTCTCAGCAAATCCACCTTTCCATACTCACAGACTTTTAGAGGCAAGGAGAGGAAGAGGGAAATGCACTAAAATGTTTGGCATGAATGAATGATCCACAGGAAGACACATGAACATCTCACAGGCCAATCAGTAGGATGCTCAATATTATATGAGCTTGCTGCAAAAAAAGCCCTGAAAGGATGCTCAGTAAGGACCAGACAGTCTGATTTCCATGTAAGCTTTGAGAAAGCAGATCAGCTTGGATCCTCTATAAACAGGTGTCCAGAGGCCATCAAAAAGCAGCACAGGGTCTGCCTAGGCAGTCAACGAGGCCTTGCTGAGGTCTGCCTTAAGTCTCAAAAGCTGCTGGCCTAGAACTAAGAAAGCAGGCAGGAAGGAGAGGGGAGGGGATGCAGTGCTTTCTCATCTACGTCTGCTCTTGATGTGGCTCAGCCTTTCAGGACAGATCCCAAGAACAAAACAGAGGAGGCTTAATAAATGCCAACTTACAATCCCAACATTTCTATTTTGTGGCAACAGAGGTCTTCAAGAAGCAAGGCAACGATGTTACGGACAGCCTTCTCGTGATAAGCCAGAGACTCCAGCAGAAGCTTCAGAGCCCAGAGGTTATTCTGCAGAAAGGGAAAAGAGAGAAATGAGGGGCCACACAGCAGCTTGACAGCACATAACTGAGGCTGAACGCCCCAGGTTTCATTTTAAAAGGAAGATTTCTTGAGCTGTAAAATTGAAGAATTACATATATATATATATATATATATATATATATATATATATATATACATACAGTATTTATAGGAACTCAAACACTGAGATCCTGCTCTGTTCCAGTAACAAGAAGCCGAAAGCACCAGCCTGAAGATGACGAGTGAGACCTCGTCGAAACGTCGCCTAGACACCCCAACTCTTACACGGGAAGACACCCGAAGACACCAAAACCTGCATATATATATATATATACACATATACATATACACACACACACACACACACACGTGTGTGTGCATACAGACACACAAAAATATATATACATACACACACACAAACCCATAGAAACACTGCTATAGTAAGAAATATGCAGAATAACTTAAGATGGAAGATAATGAACACACAAAAAAGCTTACCCCAAAAGCGAGCACAATTTCTAGGAAGGAGCACAGGGAGTTGTGTTCCATCAGGATCATATGCCGAACTGCCTGGACCACAAAAATGAGCCCAGCTTCCAAGGGTGACTGGAAGGAGACAAATAGAAGGGTAGAAAGGAAACAGTCAGAAACAAGGATGAACTTTTGTACACTGCCTTGGGCCAGGTGTGGATTTGCAATAGACTGACCAGGGTTTTTGACTACAAAATGACCTTTCTCCACCTAAAAGAGGCTGCTGAAGTAAAAAGAACTAAGCAGGGAACATCTGTGTGAAGGACGGAGAGTTTAGAATTCCCAGACTCAGAGATGCCCTGCTCTTTAATTCAAATTATATGCCTTTCACAGCTGGTTCTGGCTGGCAGATTAGGGTCTTAGCACAAAACAAAGTAGATTTGACAGGCATGAAGGTTGGGCTCACACCCTTTGGCGTAAAGAATTCCAGAATCTGGGCTCCCCAAAAGGAGCATACCAAGTGTATACTTACATCTTGGCCAAAGTGTTTTGAGAAGGTAACATTAGAGTGGGGGTTTTTGGTGAGTTGTTCAACAGCGTAGCATGACTCTTCAGAGACCACCTGCAAGTGAAGTCAGCGCAATAATCAAAAGAAGAGCCTCGATACCCAGAGCAGCTCTCAGTCTTTCTCTCCTGCGTGCCAGAGGACAACAGCAGCAACAAGCAGCCATGTGCACTTTCAACATGCAATAATGTCCGACAATTTGTCTGCCCTGGATGGGGCTGTACTCCTACCAAACAAGTAGGCATGCAGTCTGCAGGTGCTTCTACATCCAGATTTCTTCCTGCAGAATGATGTAGTTGTACTGAGGACTAGAAAGGGTGGGTCATTAAAGGTACCTGGTGAGTTTATGGCAGTCCAGGAATCATCACCTCTAACATGATAGCAAGATACATGCCCTCCCATCGAGGAATAATATCCCTAAGTCAATGGTGTTACCTGTTGGAATTCCTGGGATGGTTCTTTTAAAGTGATGGCTGTCAGGCTGCCATCTGCTCCCACAACAGGGTGACTGGCAAAAATTTTGATCATAGAACTCCAGCATTTGGGCTGAAAAACACAAATCAGGGCTCATTGGTACCAGATTTCAGAGAAGTTGTTCAAAAGTAATCACTCTTTTAAGACAGAAGAGCACAGGGTTGAGCAATGGCATTTATTTCACAGCTAGTTTATTTATTTGTAAGGAATATACCTTTTAGCATGGCAGGACCTACACTTGGGAACTCCCTGGCAATTGACCATGCAGGCACCTCTGCTGTACTCTTTCCAGAGCCTTATTACCCTCCTTTTAAATCCCCCCCCTTCCTCCAAGGAATTGAGGTAGGCAACTGGCCATCCCCTGCTCCCCTCTTGGTTGCTGGATGGCAAATTATGTGGGCTAATTCACAGGTTGGCCAATTCTCCATTCTCTCAGCCTAACCTCAACTACACAGGGTTGTTGAGATGGCTGGGTCTAGGTCCCCCTAGGAGAAAGGAGCTGCAGCTAACCCTGATGACCTCTCCACTTCCAGACTTTCGGACCCCCCCCCCCCAGTCTGTCCTGCAAAGTAAATCATATCCAAAAGACCACATCCATTCACTGTAGAGGCAGAAGATAGGCTTCAGAGTGGAAGTGGACATCTGAAGGCAGCCCTGTTTAGGGAAGCTTTTAATGTTTGACAGACTATTGTATTTTAATATTTTGTTGGAAGCCGCCCAGTGGCTGGGGAAACCCAGCCAGATGGGTGGGGTATAAATAATAAATTATTATTATTTTCAGTGGAAAGCACTTCTGTTTTCAAATGAGTCTGCCATCTTCTGGATGGAAAGGGAAGCACACATGTACATGAAGTTCTGGACCACTGGATGACAACCAGCAGGGCGGAAGCAGCCAGGGCTGGGCAATAGCTGGCTTTCAACATCGTGATATACCAATATATCACAGTGTCTGAAATAAGGATAGAGCTATGTAGAGGCACTGGCTGGCTTCATGTTATGATTTTTGCATAGCACATGAACAATGATTTGCGATATATTGCCTGGTCAAAAATTATGAAACCAATATCACGATATGGATTTCAAACCGGCTTGGGGCGATCTATCAATATATCACCCGGCTCTAGAAGAGACCCATAGGCCACCTTCGCCAACAGGCTCAATATTGGGCCAAGGCGTTTGGGGAGGGGAAAGGGTAACTGCCACAAAACTAATAAAACTGGTACTCACACTTGTATATAAGGATATGTTGCAGTAGAACAGCTTGAACATCTGTTTGAGCAGAACAGGTAGTTTCACGGGAGTGCCTAGAAAGAGGGGACAGCTAAAAATCACACCCTGTAAAGCAACAGCTGCCAACTTGGTGCCAGCATGCTTGTCACTACCTCCCCTACATTGCAGGGATTAGACTAGATGATCACAGAATCAGAGTTATAGAAAGAATTGGGGTTGGCTTTTGAAGCCCAACTCCCCAACAAGGGACTCAGTGTCCATTATTAGTCAGAGCTTAATGGATGGAGGCAGGATCCAGTGAAAGTAAGGCAGATCTTTATTTTTCTTTATTTGCAACAGAAGTCCCCCACCCAGCCTTTGGTAGGAGGTAAGGAGTGGTCTAAACAACACAGCCTAGGGCTTGTCAATCAGAAAGTCGGCAGTTCGAATCCCCGAGACGGGGTGAGCTCCCGTTGTTCGGTCCCAGCTCCTGCCCACCTAGCAGTTCGAAAGCACGTCAAAGTGCAAGTAGATAACTAGGTACCACTCCGGTGGGAAGGTAAATGGCGTTTCTGTGCGCTGCTCTGGTTCGCCAGAAGCGCTAGCCACATGACTCGGAAACTGCCTGCAGAAAAACGCCGGCTCCCTCGGCCTTTAGAGCAAGATGAGCGCCGCAACCCCAGAGTCGTTCGCGACTGGACCTAACGGTCAGGACCCAGAACAAAGGTGAGTAATAGTTTTTAAAGACTTTAGAAATTACTTTAAAGGTAAATACCCACTCACATCTCCATAAAACACGAAAGGCTGTATGCCCTGGCTCAACCTCTCCTACACTGAAAAACCACCACCACCCTAAAACAAGCCCACTGGACCCTCATCCTCCCATCTCTTCTGGGCAGAGGAAGGATGCAAAAAGCTTCTGTAAGAGAAATTGTGGCAGTAGCTGATATAGGTGCTTCCCCCCCAGTCATGCAGGTGAGAGGCTGGTGGGGTGCTATTTGGTAGTCCTGTCTACTTTTCTGCTCTTTTTAGATGTGTCAGACATTTTGTGTTATCTCCCCTGCCCCCAAGAAGCAAAAGAAGAAGAAGAAGAAGAGTACCCCACCCATCTGACTGGTTTGCCTCAGCCATTCTGGGTGGCTTCCAGCATATATAAAAGCATAATAAAACATTGGCCACCCTTCATGAACAACACTCAGCGAGATGCTCCATAGACAGCCAGCAGAAGCAATAACGAGATCGAAGGATACTTGCCCGCTGGACCCCACAGCACAGAGCCCTCCATGTCATTTCCTAAGGGAGCCTGTCCTGATCGGAACATCTTCAGGTAGACCTCGAATTGGAGCAGGGAAAGGCGGCAGGCCGCACAGCAGCTTCTGGGGTAGACGATAAACAGTGCCTGTGCAGCGCCCGCAAAATCTCCACTTTTGCACAGGTAGAAGGGGACCTTGTCCTGCCACTTCTGCAACCTAGAAGTTGGGCAAATGAGAGGCAGCAAATACTACAGGCAAACTGATTGCAGCAAAATGCACACACAGAGAGGGATCCAGTGGCATATGAACAATATTTATTGTTGCATTAAGGGGAAAAGTCATAGCCAAACAACAGAAGAAGAGAAGAAGAGTTTGGATTTGATATCCTGCTTTATCACTACCCGAAGGAGTCTCAAAGCGGCTAACATTCTCCTTTCCCTTCCTCCCCCACAACAAACACTCTGTGAGGTGAGTGGGGCTGAGAGACTTCAAAGAAGTGTGACTGGCCCAAGGTCGCCCAGCAGCTGCATGTGGAGGAGCGGGGAAGCGAAGCCGGTTCACCAGATTACGAGTCTTCCGCTCTTAACCACTACACCACACTGGCTCTCAACAGAGCATCTGCCTGGTGTGCAGAAAATCCCAGGTTCGATCCCTGATGCCATCTCCAGGTAGGGCTGAGAGAGACTCCTGCCTGAAACCTTGGAGAGCCACTGCCAGTCAGTGTAGACAACTCTGAGTTAGATGGAGCAACAGTCTGACTCACTACAAAGCAGCTTCCTACATTCCTTTAAGACTACAGTCCACCTAAAGAGGCGTCCTAAACTGCTAAGTGGAAATATGTAACCGTAAAGAAAAAAGGAAATGTAAGCAGCCAAGAGCCTTTCAAATTAGCGAAGGGTCCATTTTGCACACCCTTTTCTGTTTCAGTAGAGGGTGTCAGTGGGCAATGTCCCAGACCCACATTCACCAGGCTTGGAAACACTTCGGACTCACTAAAATCTGATCTCCTCACTTCCTAATTCAGTAAAGACAGGGCCACTATTGTTTATCGAGAGCCCCAAGCTATGATTCCCCTGGTTTTAAAGATTTTAGGTGTGCAAGCTTTAAACAAAATCCCACCAGTAAACAGAAGATTAAAATAAACCCTCCACGGAGAGTTGTGAGCAATTTCAAATCGCTTACCACTTGGAATCATTGCATTTCACCACCTTCAAATAACGGATCAGCTCCTTGTATCTGGGGAAGAATGAAAGGCATTAGGACAGGAATGGAGGGCGATGACCCAGTGATGAAGGCTCCTCAAGTGGTTGCAAGAGACTACTCCAAAGGGCATGGAGTAACGCCATAGGAAGATTTGATACAGACTGCATTTACATGTCAGGAAAGCTAAACCATGCCTTAGTGCAAAAGCACTGGCTGCCAAGGAAGAGATTTCTTCCCTCCTCATCACTCTCACAGCTTTCAGGCTCGGTGTGGTGTAGCTAAGCCGAGGCTTGGCTGAGTGTGTCATCTGAACCTGAAATCCTTAAGCTCCCTCCTCAAACATGATCAATAGTCAAGATTTGTTCTTGGCTACATGTTGTGGTTAAGAAGGAAACTGTGGAATCTGCTCCCGCATGAGGCAGTGACAGCCGCCAACATAAAAGGCTTCCAAAAAAAGGACTGGGCGAATTTGTGGAGGCTAATGGCTGCCGGCTATCATGACCCTGCTCTTCCTCCACAGCCAGTGGCAGTAATGGTTCATAGAATTGTAGAATTGTAGAGCTGGAAGGGACCATGAGGGTCACCTAGGCCAACCCTCTGCAATGCAGGAATCTTTGGCCAACGTGGGGCTCAAGCCCACAACCCTCAGATTAAGAGTCTCCTGCTCTACCAACTGAGCCATCCACGGTGGTGCTGGGAAAAAGGCTCTTGGCTCAGGTCCTGCTTAAGGGTTTGCCACAGTCATCCAGGTGGACACTTTAAGTACAGGTTGCTGGACTAGATGCTAGATAGACCACTGGCCTAATCCAGTAGGTTCTTATTAATGTTCTTATGAGATACCTGGGTTCAGAGAAGACTAAGCCAAACCTTGGTTTAGCTAACCTGCTGCATTGAGCTAAAAGGACCAGGGAGCTCCTCTATGGCAGTCAACACATCTGCATGATCCCAGAAAATCATACTTTGGGCTTACCATGATGTGTGAATCAGGCCAACACTAGCAAAAGGAATAGTGTTTTCAACACACAAGGCCAAAGAGATCCCCTCCCCCAAGATGGTCATGTTCCTCTAGGGCTTTAATTTTAAAAAATATAATTTATAATTCTCCAAAGAGATTCCAAAGCATTTATCATCATAGTTTCTTCTTGACTTTCCACCCCTCCTTTCCTGAAGTTTGTTTTTTACTCCTTTTTGTTAGCTGTTTTTATAATCACTGGGTTTTATTGTGAAAATATTGCTAGTGCTTGTGGTTACAGTACTAAATATTCAATCCGAGAGCACATTTCCACTCACAACAAGCTTTATTGCTATGGATGATTTAGCAAGAGCCACCAAAATCAGGCAAGTTTCTGAAAGTTTATGGCAAACACCTTTGAGACAAGAGCGTGCAGAAACTGGAAACAAGCAGATGGCACGTACAGGTAACCGGGGAGGGTGATATCCATCAAGGGAAAGGGCCGTGGCCCAGTGATAGAGCAATTGCTTTGTATGCAGAGGATCTGGAGCTCAATCCCCAACAACATATTCAGGTTGGAATGGAACTGTCCCCTTTACTGCACCGCAATCTTCAGATGAAGGGCGGTATACAAATTTAATAAATAATAGTAAAACTCTGGAGAGCCTCTGACAGCTAGTGCAGGCAATATTCAGCTATATGGATCAAGGGTCTACCTTGGTGCAAGCCAATTTGCTAGGTTCTTTTATCTGCCTGTGAGTTTTCTCAGGGGGATCTGAACAACTGTAGTTGGAGATCAAACGCTGGGCTAGTCTTGCTTTTTGGCGTCATTTCTTATGCTCCCGCTGTTCCATAGGTACTTACTGCCTGCAGCCTTCCATCCTTTCAATTCGTGCCTCTACTACGGCAACTGTTTCACAAAGGCATTCTTTCTTCCCTTTCAGCATCCGTTGGCCAGTAACATTTTGTCCTTTCAAGACGGAGATCAGCAAGCAGTGATCCCAGGGAGCGAAATTCAGGCTGAAATGAAAACGAGGCCGTGTTTATGTGGGTTTAGGATCAAATCACAGAGAGCAGTGTGCCAGGAATCTTGTCACCCTTGCTTCAAGTCATAGGCTAACTGCCGTGTGCTCTCAAGAGATCACACTGGCAATAGGGCAATGGCAGCTAATACTGCGGCAATGAGGGTGTGTGGTTTTTTTTTGGGGGGGGGACTTTGCTCATAGACTTGCACTGGCTTCTAATGTGATATTGAGCCAAGTTCAAGGTGTTAGGATTAGTAAATAAAGTTCTTAACAGCTTAGGAGCTATTTACCTGCTAGATTGCCTTACCCATATATGCCCACTCAACTGCTTCGATCTGCAGAACTGGCACTATTTACTGGTGCCACACAATACTTATTACTACACTTTGGAAGCCCCTGCCTGTTGACATCAGGCAAGTGCCATCTCTGTGCTCTTTTAGAACCTGCTAAAAACATTTTTATTCAGGCAAGCCTACCCAAGTATGAGGAATACTGACATGTGTATTAAACTGTTTTCAGCTCATCACTGATTTTTTTTTTAAAAAAATGTTTTAAACAGCTGTTTTAAACTGTTTTTATTGATAGTGTTACTGTTTTATTCTTTTCGCTTTGAGGTTTGTCTTGCTTTTTCCAATCATGCAGTATATACATTTTGTGAAATAAATAAATATGCATGGTGGGAAACCAAATATCTAGAGAATATATTCCTTTCAGATCCAAACACACAGTTCAAGCAAGGAAGCATACCTATTTGAGAAGATATGGCAGTGAACCGGGAAAGGAATGGAGTGGTAAAACCCGGTGAGCTTGTTATACAAAGGCTTCGGAAAGTCATTCAGCACCAGCAGCCTCTGAAGTCGTCTTGTGATCCTGAAAGGTAATGACTAATTAGAACAAAAGAAGCACCTTTGAAGCAGCTTCCCTAGTCTGCTGCCCTTCAGAAGTTTTGGACAACTCCCACCAGCCACTATCCAGCCCAGCAGCTCTCCAGAATTTCAGATCGGGCTCTTTCCTATCCTTGTCTGGAGATTGAACCTAGAATATTCTGTATGCAAGGCAGATGCTCTATCAAGACTGAGATAAAGGGACAGCCTGCAAACTCTCTTAGTATCAGTAGAATGACCCAACATTGTGAGGCCATTGACTTTGGAAAGATTTCTAGGCACGACAGCTTTCCAGAATTCCTTTTCTGTACAGCAGGAAAACTCAGTGATAAAGGGGACTGGTTGCACACCAGACATCCATTCACACACACACACAACACGTGCGAAACCAGCTCATGGCTAGTGCCTGGGATGTGTCTGCAGCTAACACATTTATTTAAATTTATCCTAGGGGGTGTTGAGAGGGCATGAGCTGGCTCTCCCACTATTTTTCTGCAGAAGGGGATCTCTGCCACAGGAGACCCTTTCCAAATGTGGGACTAACCATCGTACCCCAACCCCCCTTTTTTTTTGCACCAGAAAGTGTCTACACCTAAACAGACCACTGGGATGAAGATCTTACATTCTGAATAATTCTATTCAGTAATGACAAGAGTAGCTTTATGCAGTGAAATGCCCTATACACTGTTTCAAAGTTCCTGGAGGGTAGAATCGCTTAAAATAAGGATAGGTGAAAGTGATGATTAATTTAAAAGCAAGGGGAAAAAAGGGAACAGGTTTCCCCAAAAGGGGTTTGTGTCTGTTCTTCATTAACCTTTGCTACTATTCCATTTGGTGTTAAGAAAGTGAATGGAAAAGACAAGCTGGGGGAGATTACATGAGGCATCACATACTTCAATGCCCTCATTATTGAAACTCCAGGGAGTAAGGAAAGAGAAGATAATTACCACCACCACCACCACCCCCAAAATTGTAGAGATTAAAGCAAAGCCAAAGTCAAGCGTGGCAATGTTTTTATTCTATAGAGTTGTGAAAAGTTTGAGATGGATTTAATTCTGTTCCCCAACCCTCCCTGATTCCTTCTAACATCTACTCCTTTTCCCCCAACATGGATGACCTCCAGTTGTTTGGGACAGCAACTCTCTTCAGCCTTGACCACTGCCTGCGCTGGCTGCAGCTGATGGGAGTTGCAGGGCCCCAGGTTGGGGGATAACTGATTTAGAGCTTTTTGCAGCAGCCAGGCACTTAGCACCCTGATCGCCTTACCTGGACATTAGACAAGGCACAGCCTGGCTCAGCGACACCAAGTGACCAACGTTTCGCGAAAAGCTGACAAAGAAAGGAAGACAGGAACACCAAGCGCCATTACTCAGTTTTTGCCAGCATTTCTGTAAAATGGGTATTTTCCTTTGAAAAAGTTTGGTTCTTTGCTTTGCTCAAGAGTAGAGCCGGCCCCAGCCCTTCCCAATATGTCCCTGTCCTCTGCAGAGTTTTCCCTCCATAGAGTTCAAACCAATACAACGAAACATTTAAGAAATAAAAGTGGCAATTAAAATACAATTTAAAAATCAGCATGAATAGTAAATGCAATGGATGTGAGGTCTCCCATCTTCAAGCACTTGAATGAAGCTCGCAGACCAGTTTGTGAATCTCCCCCCTAAAGAAACCCAAGGGAGCAGCGTCACCTATCCCTTTACTCCATTTCCACCTCTTCAGCCAACAATCTTCAACGTATGTTAAGGCAAGAGTTGCAATAGCAGTGAGATACAAGCAAGGCTCGCCAGGCAAATCTGCCTGGGTTACTTACGGAGTGAGGTCCTTGTGGAGTGCGATTTCCCTGGTTGCTCCCATAAGCATGATGACCTCTGTTTTGGGTCTCTCTTTCTCAGCCAGATTTAGAAAGGCTGTTACGAGTTCAGAAACAGAAGCATAACTAGAAAAATGAAACCCAAAAGCTTCTGAGTCACAGATGGAGCAGGTTTTTGCAACATTTGTCACTTGATCATGGGGAGGGGGGGACTATTACCATTGGAAATCTTAAGTTGACAAAACACACTTTACGGGCAAATGTAGGCAAATCTGCCTGTAGACTAGGCCTAGGCAATGTATCCATACATTGTCCAGGAACGCGCCAAGGTGACCCAGTGAGTTTCATGACTGAATGGGGATTTGAGCCCTGATCTCCCAGGTCCTAGTCTGACACTCTAACCACCACTGGCGGAGGAAGAGGAGTGCAGGGGGAGCGCAACACCCCTGGCAGTGCTATCCCAGTAGCGTGCCATCGCAGCTGCCCCCCCACCCGCCCTCACTGGGCACCACGCCCCTGCAGGCAGTGCGCCCCACCCCCAGGACGCACGCCAGCCCCGCCCCCACCTGCTCTCCGCGCCCCAGTTCCAGAGCATGAAGCTCTGCCACTGCTAACCACTACACTACACTGGCTTCCTAGAGTACTTCTATGGGGCAGCTACATAAATTAAGTAGGTAAAAAAATAGGCCAAAATGTCGCTTAGAGAAGGATTTGAAATATTTTCCTTGAGGCTTGAATTTGTTTTATTCTGGAATGTTTTATTGGATATTTTAATGTGCTGTAAACCACTTTGAGATTCTTTTTCTTTGAAATATAAAGCAGGATAGAAATGAAATGAATGATAATAATAAATTTCATTGCTTAAAAAAGAAAGGCGCCTAGACAATCCGTTGTGCCAACCGTAACCTAGGTTTAAGGTGCCATTAGGTGATTAGCTTACATATCTGAGTTTCTAACACTGCTATAGGGCAACAGCCTTAATATCCACAACAGACACAAAGGTATACATTTGTAAACATTTATTGACAGAGTTTCCTACATTACCTGTGCACAGTATACAGAGGGTAGGAGCTGCATTTTTCACACTGCCCAGGACGCAAATTCCGATGGCAAAGGCATTTGGGGAAGTCTGGAGCAATTCTATTTCCAGACAGATACTTGTTATATTCCACAGAAACATCATGCACGAATTTCTGCAGGAGTACCCCTACAGCAGAAAATTGGGGTGGGGTGGCAGAAAACAAAAATGCTTATTTCTTCCCAATACATGATGTGTCACTCAGAAAGAGGCTGATATCCCACACCGTTCTCCTGTGCTTCTAGCAATGTTATATTGATAGGGCACACCCGACTGTTGCAATCGTAATTTGTTTTAAACCATTTTAAACTCTTTGTGACCTGCCCTGGGCATCTTTTGGGAGGAGGAGCAATCAAATGCAATTAACATTAAATAAAAATTTGATTAAAGTAACACAGGGGTGGATTACCTGTAGTCCTTTTAGGCATTGCTGCACTCCAGCTCCCATTATCCTTGACCACTGGCCATGCTACCTGGGAATAGTGGGAACTTGGGAGTCCAGCAAAATCGGGGGGGGGGGGGGCACAGATGAGCCACCCCTGAGTTAGAGATCACAGATTAAGGAACTTGCTGCTACCCACCCACTGTGTGAGTCTCAGAGTCTCACACAGCAATTCCCAAAATGTGGGGCACAAGAAATATTTTTTAAACTCCTATTTGCTTCCACATTCACCCACAAAGTATGCCCACTGTGTCTCTGAATGTTCTGGCCTATTGTGAACCCCGAAACAAAGAAGTAACTTGGGAATTACAGGGCAGATCTTTACTTTAGGATTACTACACCCTCTTCATAAATGCACAAAATGGTCCTTGATGGAGAAAGCCTGCAATTCAGAGACACATCTCAAAGATGTTGAGACAAACACAGTGGCTGAAATAACTCATTCATAAGCACCCCGAGAACTACATGCAAGCTCCAAATTGGGAGTGTGTGGACAGGGCTCAGGCTGATCAGTGATGCTCCCTTAAGGATCTTCTTGATGTGCAGATGAGTGTTGATCTGATGACAACCTGGCTGCAACAATATCAAGGCAAGGGGGCACCTCATGCCCATGCACATTGCTGGCCTGAGTGCAAGGTCCAGACCCTCTTAGAGTAAATGCAGTCACTTTTAACGCCTGATGACCTGTCTCCTCTGCTGCTGCCGCTGCAGGAAATACTCCCTGCAAAGACTCATGCATTCTAATAGTAAAAGGGTGACGAGTGCGTTCTGGATGACCAATTTAGAGTAGTCTAATTTTGCAAGGGTCACCTGCTCAGGTGCCAGCCAGCTAATCAGAGCCACTCTGGTTTCAGATAAAACGAGGTCGCTTGCAACAGAGGAATCCTGAATGGAGGCAGGATCCAAGGATCTGACGCTTAAAAAAAAAAACAGAACAAAACAAAAACAAAACCACAGCCTCCATGGCCGAAAAAGGACTACCAATCTCACTGCTGCCTGTGCGACCTGGATTTTCTTCTTTTGGTAGAATCCTGGTTAGGACTAGCATAAATATGTACTTTATAGCAGCCCAGAGGCCAAGGCTGTTGACAACATCGGTGTCTTCTATGCCATGCAATAAGCGTGACATGAGAGAGTGAAAACACTGAGGTTAGAAGTAGTTTAAACCTTCATGTCAGACTCTTGAATGCAGACTAACAGGCTTCACTCTTCTGGGTCTCAGAAAATCTGCTGTCTGATTTCAAAGAGCCCTTGACGTGTTCCACCAAGAGCTATTGCAGATGGTGCCCTGCACACACCAGGGCAACTTCCGCTTGAGGTTGGAGGGCTCTTGATCTCACGCCGCCTCCAACATCTTTTCACCACCATGTTATTAGTCTTGACAAGCCTGTAAGCTTGATGGACCAGGCTGGAGAAGGGTTGCAGGTCCAAGCCTACAGCTCTGCATTCCAGCCAGTTTATGCTGTGAAGGGCCTCTGCAAGAGAACAATATCCTGGGAATACGTGTCCCCAACACCGTGCCTTCCTATCCAACATGGCATCGACTGTCATCATCACCCCCACCCCACCCCATTGAGGTTTTGCAGCCTGAGCCACCACAGGAAATATTTCTTCCCACTGCTGTGAACTGAAATAGCAACAGGAGCCACTGAAAGGGGTGCATGTAAAATCTGGTTCGTGCGACAACCATGGTGCAGGATATAATGAAGCCTAACAGGCCAGGTTTATGGGGGAAATAATAATGACATTTTCTGACCTTTCAGAACAGATACTGGTGAAATCCTGCCTCAGCATCTGTTTCCTCTCAGCTGACTAATGACAGCGTCAGTCTGAGTTCCTAAGTACTTGATGGACTGGGAAGGCTGGAGAGGGCTCAATTTAAAAATCCCTGGGACTGGAAGGTGTTGATGATGGACTGCTTAGCCCAGAGATGCCTGCTGACAAGACAACCTGGCCAAGGTAGGGATACTCATGTATCCTTTGAAGGCACAAGGAGACCACCACTGAGACCATGAGTTGTGAAAATTCTCCAGGGGGAGGGGAGGGGAACACCAGGACAAAGGGAAACAGGGGATACTGCTAATGCTTATTCTGATAACAGAAGTGGACAAACTTCTTGCATGGTTCTGTTATCAGAACATGGAGAGGTTTCAGGTATGTCAATGGAACCTGGGAAATCTCCAAGACAAAGGGTTTCCCCTGTCGAAACTGGGTCTCCATTCTAAACCTGATATACTTCAAGTCCACTACAGTTTGCCACACACCACTTCTTCAACACTTCAAAGATGACAGAACCCCCTAGTTTCTCTCCCCCTGGGGAATGAACTCAGTTGCATGGATGCCAAGGAGATGGCAGGTCACCGTTTTAAGGGAGACTTTTGATGCGGGAGATGGCTGGAATGTATCTCTGGGTATTGATGGAAAATTCTATGGTGTTTATTGTCCTCAGTACAGAGAGATTCTTTGCTCACCTTTCCCACATGGGAGAAAACAGCTGAGGCTGCAGACCTCCCACTGCAGGAGAGGTGGCATCAAAACCACTGTCCATTTCTCCTAGAGGTGTGGGACAAACTCCCCCAGGAGGATGCTGAGCCTTGCCCTTTTGTTTGAAACCGGGACCCAGACCAGAAGGGCTTGCCCAATTTGAACTCTTCAGTACAGGACAGAACTGTGTTAGAATGAGAGGAGGAGGAAGAGGCACCCCTACAAGGTTGCCTTGACTCCTGCTTCTTTTGAATTGAAGGCACGGCTGTTTTCTTGCTTTTGGTTTTCCTCAATACATCTTTCGGCAACTCTTCATCAAAGAGGTGGATGTCACAGAAAGGTGTCCCAAAAAGCAAAGTCCACTGAAGAATGCACCACCCAGAGATACCTGTGTGCCACAATTGCATCCGCGATGGCTCTGGACAAACACTGAACGGCATCCCAAGTTGCATCCGCAATCAAAGCAGCTGCTTTGTATTGTCAACCGAGAGAACTTTTAAGGGTAGGCTTTCCGATTCTTCATCAGCCAATCATGCAGCCAAACCAAGGAAGTCCGAGCCATAATGGAGGCAGCCATGGCAGCTCGAAGAGCCCTACACAAAGCTTTGTCAGATGAGCCATGAAATCGGTCTTGAAGGGTCATCTTTCCATCCTGATGAACAATGTCACCTGGGAGAAGCACCCCTGCTGGAATGTTTACCAAGGGCACCTTCAACATCTCCATGAACGCCGGTGGGCTGCTGCAGAGGCACTGGAACTAGATCCCGAAGGTCTAAGGTGGAAAGTACTCTGTCCAAAAAAGGGTCATAGTCATTGGGATTGAAAAGCTTACAGGTCTGAAGGACTTTGGTCCGAATGTCCTCCCTCTGCTCCCTTCTCCAAATTGCCTGCAGGCTTACAACTATTCCTCTTGTCTTTTCCCAGAATTTTATGGCAATGTCTGGTGTCTCTTTGCTCAGCAACCTTCCCGAACGCGTCAGCTGCCTTCCTCTTAGCCCTTTTGTGGTTTCTGGGTGAGGATTCTGAAGAGGGTTCAGAAGAAGAGTGCCATCTGCTTGACTTTGCGCCATTTGCTGATCTGTGGCGCATGTGACCCACTGCAGCCTTCAGCTGCTCGATCACTCCCATCACTGGCTGTTTAATGCTTTGGTAGAGATCCTGAGTGATGCCTGGGGCCAGAACCGAGGTAGAGGCTGCCGTGGAAGTGGGAACCCAGTGAGCGGCAGATGCATTAGAGGCTTGGGAGGACCAAGACGCAGAAGTGCTGGGAAATGCATTATATTCAGCCTCCCTGCCCCTAATGCGGGGTGTGCTTGCCCCCTGGTGGTCATGGCGGGTGGCAGTGCTGGCCTCATACCCAGAGGACGGTGTTCCATAGTTCGGGCGGTAATAAGTATAAAAAAGCTCAGCAATTTCCTGCATTGTGTTGTTCCGTAAGGGCCCTTGTTCGACAGAAGCTGTGAAGTGGAAGAAGACACTTGGAAATAGAGCACAGCAACCAGAAAAATGATCCACGATAGATGGCGATGCTATTCAGAGAGATGAGAGAGGTACACAGGGAAGGAACTGAGAAGGAGCCTCTTCAACCAGCAACGGTCTACAAATCTAGTATGACCCTGCCTGCCCCAGGTGGACATAAGCCATTATCTGGATGTCTCCATCCCACAGGGCAGAGAAGTTCCTCAGCTATTCAAAATCTGGTGATCCCTGCTCTATATAATGGTATATGGCCCCACGAGGAAATCATTGTTTGTTCATCTTCAGATTTTCTGAATTGAGACATTTCTCTTTCGTAAGTCAAGCCTGGGGGAACTACAGCTCCAAACAACATTGGCAAGCAAGACCAATGGCAAGAGATGTTGGGAGTTGTTGTTCAGCAACATTCACAGAGCCAAAGGCTCTCCACACCAGCATTAAGTAACTGAGTAAACATAAAACATCTTTACAACTCGCTTTTTAACTGTGGAGGGCATCTCCACCCTCTCCTGCAAATGTTGCGATATTGGGCCTTTGGATCTGGTCACTGCCCAGGTGGAAAACACCTGGGAACCTTACCTACACTTTCTTGTGGTCCTTGCGAGGAGGATGGGGTAGAAATGTAATCAATAAACTGCCCCTATTCTTAACACAATAAATTCTTGGTGGTACTGATGTGCCTCCACTCACCCCCGTGCTGGACATCGGCATCGATTTCTGAGAGCTCCAAGTTGAACTGAGAGAGGCTGCCAGTGAGAGCAGAATTCCACTGATCCTTCCAGAATTTGCTTTTGTTGTGTGCATTGCAATGGCAAAACGAAGGCGTCACCCAATCTTTACACTGGAGGAAGGAAAAGGAGAAAGGAAGGTTGGACTTGATCAAATCCACAATATCTGTAAGTTCCTTGCAGCCTGCAAATGGTTCCCACTCTGAGGGCACCTACCATTTCCTCAGCATATTAAAGAACGACATAAGCGGAGAAAGGAAACTGCAGAGAATGGAACAGTATTTGATAGTTTCCTTGGGAGAAGAATGTAAGTGCAACCCTGCTGGGAAAAAAGCAAAAGCCAGCAACTACTTCCAGAAGCAGCCATATAGATGCCCCTGGATATTGACATCCAGAACAGAAGGAAACTGTTCTTGTCTCTTGTGTTTGTCTCTAGCATTTAATACTCGGCAACTCAGGGACGGAGAGCCTGTGGCTTTCCAATGTTGTGGGACTTCAACAACCATCAACCCAGCCCACATGACCAATGGACAGGGATGGACAAAGCTGTAGTCCAGCAACAGCCAAAGGGCCAAATGTTAGCCCTGCTTTAGATGGAGCCAACAGAAGGCTCTTCCCTTCCCCCCTGCAAACCTAATTGTGACACAGGGGCATTTTCAGGGTGTGAGAGGCAAGTCACAGCCGGAGGGACGAATTAACCAATATCAGTGTGTAACACATCCACACTGAAACTGTCCACCCGCACTGCAATTAGGCTTGAAAATAACTTCTATCAGCTGGAATAGAAGGCTGCTTTCAAGCCCAGTTTCAGCAGCAAGGGGGCAGGATCCTGTGGGCACCAGGAAGGAGTCTGCAGGTACATCGGAACCTGTGGTGTAACCCAACCACTCTAGAGAGACAAAGGTCTCTCTGCAGAAATAGGAGTCCCGCATCCCAAAAGCCGTCCTTACCTCTGCAGCAACCTTATCACAAATGTAGCAGTAGCACTCGCTGCATGTCTCTGCGTTTCTCCCAAGGGGGCAAGATGTTTCACATTCCCCTTGCCTAAAAGCAGACAAGAAACAGCTCCACGTTGTGATAGCAGATCATAAAAGGGTTTCAATGCACTGCACTTTCAACTTCTGTTATGTCCCTTGTTATAAAATGTCCCTATGAGAGGGATGGGGATTTTTATTTTTTTTCAGGCCAAAGCCTGCATTTCCAATATGGACAAGCTTCTGGGGGCTGCATGCCATTGGTGGCAGGGGCCATAGGCAAAAGTGACAGTCTGCAATAGATTCTGGCCCCACAAAAGTAAAAAGAATTCTACACTATCACTCAGCCACACTTCCAGTTAAGCAAGATCTTGAACAGGCAAAAGCACTCAAGGAGAGCATGGAGCACAGCGGGACTAAGAAAGGCCCATGGGACTGGCCATGGGGCCATTTTTAGTTGAATTCTGCTCCATGGGCCAGAGATATATGGAGGACTACATCTGGCCTCTTTGCTACGGGAGCTATTTGAAGGAGGGACATAATGAATGCTTGGGAGTCAAGAACCCTGAGTCTTCTGGACCAAGTGCAGGGACATTTGATCCTCCAGATGTTGCTAGACTACAACTCCCATCACCCCAGACGACTGGTCATCTTTTCTTAGGCCGACAGAATTTGTTATCCAGCAACTTTTGAAGCACCAAAAGTCCCCCATCCCCTCTTCTCGGCTGCAAATATTGCCACTAGATCTGTACCGATGCAACTGTGCTTAAGCACAGTGTGTGTGTTTTCTCCCCAGTGGAAGGTGTGTTTGTGGAATTCCCTTTTGTTCTCCTCTGTGGCATGATACATACTCAAAGGGGTGGGTCGGGCAGTCGTATCTCGCGTGGGGCATCACTTTTGCTCTCTTGCAGAAAGTAACTATCACCTCCTCATCCACAGCTTCTTCTGTATTCTCCCTTTTCAAGGGAATCTCTTCTGTAAAAGGAAAAAATACTGAATACCATTTCACTGCAATTCTAGAAAGGCGTTGCCCAGACCTCAAGCTTTAAAAGAAAAAGGAGAGCGTGTTGAGAGTTAGGGCAAATTCTTAAACCACATTTTGGTCAGCTATAAAACAGGCTGATCAAAAAAAGACTGATTCATTCACTTGAAATAATATTAATAGTAGTAGTAGTAGTAATTGCAAGATATAGAATCTGTAGAAACATCATTCTTTTAAGACGTATGCGTTTTGGTCTTTAGCTTAAAAATGTATAAATTACTTCCTTTTGTCTTCCAGATTGTTGTTTCTATGCCTTATCCATTATTGTTTCTTCAGGTTGCTTGAATTTATTTTTTTTCTACATCAACAAAGAATGTCAGGGCTAAATTTCAATAAGAATCACTTTATATTTAAAAGACACCTTTCTTTGCAGCTCTGTTTAGCTTTTCACCAGTGGCCCCAATAGTAAAATAGCAACGATTCATTAACAAATATCAGGTGACAAATATCAAATATGTAATCACTCTTAGACCTGCTATGATTGTTAGCTCTTATTACCTGTGTTCTTCTGAGGATCTGATTTTGTACGTTTCATATATTTTGTACTTTCTTTAGCAGTTGGTAATAAATATTTGATTATTTGACAGTTAAATTTTGCAACAGCTAAGAACTAGATGGTGCCCAAAATATTTCAGAAAACAACACAGGCTTGTAGTTAGTTAGTTAGTTAGTTAGTTAGTTAGTTAGTTACCTACTTGCTTGGGGGATTTAAGAATCCTTTACAGGTACAATCCACTACTCCAGTGTTTCCCAACCACTGTTCCGCGGCACACTAGTGTGCCGCGAGATGTTGCCTGGTGTGCGCGCTGACGTCACGGGGCTGTAATGGTGGTGTGCCTCGAGATTTTTTTCATGAAACAAGTGTGCCTTTGCCCAAAAAAGGTTGGGAAACACTGCACTACTCTACACTGACCCCACCTCCTTAGTGTTTTATACAGCTTTGCAAATAAGACCACAAATGCTCCTGGTGTGTTTTTTCCCCCTTTTCAAGCTCTTGATGGTGCAAGAGAAGAAAAGTAACAGTAAGACAAAAATCACAAATTCTTTCCAAATAGTCCAAATCTTCCTGGCCTGCCACAAGCACCTAGATATGGGGCTTTTAGAAGACAGATTGTTTTTTAAATGAACACTCACTTTCTTATTCTGCTTCTTTTTATCCCATGCACTGTACTCTATAGCAATACAAAGAACAAGGAGCCCACCCACAGTTCAAAAGGACAAAACAAGAAACTTTTCAGACTCTACTGAGAGAATTATATCTATATATAAAAAGCAGTCACCTGCATCATCAGTCAACAAAATACAACTCCCCAAGGAACTCTCAGCTTCATCTTCATCAATCCAGATGACACTTCCCTCTTCTTTAGTGGACTCCATGACTGTTGAAGAGTAACTCCCAAAGCGTGCAACTTGTCAAGGCTGGCAAAGGCTAGAAAGAAGAAAAGGGGGGGAAAGAAGGCATTTGCCACTGATGCCTCTACGAGGAAAACGACCTGCCCATTTTTAACCAGCTTCGATCATCATGTGCTCTAACTCAGCAATAGCACATTTGCTTTGCATGCAGAAAGTTCCATGTTCAGTCCTTTGCATCACCAGCCAGGGTTGGGGGGAACGGGACTCCTGCCTAAAAACCTGGAGAGCCATCACTAGTCAGTGTAGACAATATTGAGCTGGATGGACAAATGGTCCAGCTCAGTATAAGGCAGTGCACTTCCTATGTTCCTAACATGCATGGGGGGAAATGGAAACTCAGGGAAGACATGACTTCACCAACATTTTTTTTTTAATATAATCTTCTTTATTGAGTTTTACATTTCACATTTAAATTCAAACATTAAAGATCATCACCATCATTTATTATTGTATTTTATGAATTACTGTATTTTAATATTTTGCTGGAAGCCACCCAGAGTGGCTGGGCTGGGGAAACCCAGCCAGATGGGCGGTGTATAAATACAGTGGTACCTCTGGATGCGAACGGGGTCCGTTCCAGAGCCCCGTTCGCATCCAGAGCAGAACGCAACCCGTGTCTGCATGGATCACGATTCGCCGCTTCTGCACATGCGCATGACGTCATTTTGAGCGTCTGCACATGCGCGAGCGGCAAAAACCGGAAGTAACGAGTTCCATTACTTCCGGGTCGCCGCAGATCACAACCCGAAAACGCTCAACCTGAAGCAACTTCAACCCGAGGTATGACTGTAATAAACAAATTTATTTTTTAATTATATTATTAATTATTATATACTTAGGATTCCCTGAATCCTTAGAGTACCCTCCACCCTTGCATGGTTACCATTTTCAATCCTTTTCAACTGCGTCACATATTTTCTCTATTTTTCTTAAATAATCCATTTTCACCTTAGTTTTTAGTACATTACAAGCGTTGCTGACTTCACCAACAATTAAAGTGACCCCAAACTTTACACTGGAGCCCCCCCCCCCCACTTTGCCATGATGCGACTGCCCCCAACCATTCACCCCAGCAGTTTGTTTCCGCGCCTCAATCACCACCCGACTAAAGCCCCCACCTTGTCATGCCCCCAACCCTCTTTCCCATCACCTTGTGTCTCAAACCTTGACTTGGTAGCACCCCAAACCCCCGCGAAGCAATTCAGTCTCATCAAACACACGAACACCACATTTCGCTGCTATTCCGCAAACTGGGTGAGTCTTCAGCTCCCTCCCATTAGCTTATTCCTTCCTATTGCACATCCCAAAATCACCTCCGGGCTAGAACTGCAAGACAAAACAAGCCACAAACACACAACAACAAGCCTCGCTTCCCTCCGCTCTCGCCCACCTGCAGCCGCCTCCGCCCGCTTCGATTCCCGCGCCCAGCTTTTCAATTGGCGTCACTTCCGGCCCACCCAGCGACAACCTCCGTCTCCAGGATTTAAGCCTGGGAAAGACACACAGAGATAAGAATGGTAGAGCGGCAAATCTCGCCACTTGGAGAGGGTGTGTCCGGGTGTGCTTTAGGAATCCCTGGACGCGGCGGGCAAAGGGCCGGAGATTGGCAGAAGGCGGAGTTGACTTTGGAAATAGATGCGGGCGTCGAGAATTTTAGCTCAGCAGTCTGTGGGTTGGGTGGCAGAGGAGGGCACTCGTCAGCAAAAAAACGGATTGAAAGAGGATTTCATGCCTTTCTTTCTAAACGCACACAGATCGGGGGCGTGGAGAGAAGGGGAGATAGTTTTTTAGTTAAGTTTTTGGGGGCCCATAAAGAATTCTGGCCAGTGGTGGCGTTAATTTTTAACTGAGAGTAAATATCTTACAGTGTAAGGCTATACATGTCTACTCAGTAGTAAGGTTCTTTGTATTCAGTGGGGCTTACACACAGGTAAATCCAATTCAGTGTATAGGATTAGGAATACCTTTCTGATGGGAAGAGCTGTTCGACAGTAGAACAGACTCTCTCAGAAGATGGTGGACTCTCCTTTGGAGGTTTTTAAACAGAAGCTGGATGATCGTCTGTCAGGGATTCTTGAACTGTCATTGCTGCATTACAGGGGGCTGGCCTAGATGACCCTTGGGGTCCCTTTCAACTCAATGATTCCGTGATTGTCCTCTAAGTGCAGCATCTCTAGTTGCAGACGAGAGAAAAGCAGCGGCCTTTAGATTAGACATGCCATGTGTATACAAAACTGAGCTGTAAAAACCAACTGGTGTACACTCATTTAACATAAGCACTTGTACCTGTAGAGACAATGTAATGATAGAGCCTGTAATGTGCTGACTCTCCCTTAATGTTAAGGATTTGTATATTTGAGGATTGGCCTTGGAGTCACATGACCTGGTAGTTTTTTTAGGTTCTGAGTTTCAGTTCTAGAAGAGACTCCTATGAATAAAGCCTGTTTTATAAAACTACTCATTACTGATGTCTGTTGTTGGATACAGAAACATTACAGTTTTTACCCATGTTTTAGTTTGTACCTGTGAGGTGGTCCATGATTTGGAGCACTGAAGGCAGACTGACAGTATATGGATTACCAAACATTCAAAAAGGAGCACTATAGTAGTCATGGGAAACTTCACTACAGTACTCCGATATCTGTTGGAACTAAAACTCTGCCAAGAATGTAAGGTCCAACAAATTCCTCAGTTGCCTCATTGAAAATTTCATTTCCAATTGTTATAAGAATTCTAATGCATCATGAATAAAATGAACGTTCATAAGTGCAGAAGGTAAACACACAAACATAAGTGCATAAACCACATGTCTGAAATAGCAGAGGGGAGCAATCCTGAAGCCATCTTAATGACCCCAAATATTTCCTCTGCAGAAGGAAATATCTTGGAAAAACCTTTCCCAGTAGTTCTTTTCACTTGCAAATCCTTAAAATCCTGTCTTAAGGGCATGTCTTATGTGTGAATTGGGTAGGCCTTTGACCTGGATTCAAGAACTAAGGTATTTACCATCTCAAAAGAATGGTCCAGGCTGACCAGGAAATGCGGTCAGTAAAACATTATCAGAAGTTACACACAGAAAACAATAAACACTCATGAACGCCATAAAAGATTCAATCAAGTGTAGAGTTTTACTTGGACAGGTTATAAAAGCATAACTGGTAGCAAATTCCACAAGCTGTGGAAAGGCATACTTTCCAACAAGAGTTCAAGCCTCTCTTTCTGCAGCAGGTCACAAGCAAGAGAAAAAACAAGTTACACGGAATGCTGTTAGTGATCTTCTTCCTGTAGAAACTGCAAATGTCCAAAGAGCAGTTCCCACAGAAAGTATCATTGCATATTCTGCATAGTCAAAACAATCTAAGCTTTCTGCCACTTCTTGAATCTTCTTGATTCTTCTTCTGTTTCTGGAATGAATGAATCTTACACACACACACACACACACACACACACACAGAATCCAACAGATCCCCTACCCTTCAAGTGACCCAGACTCTCTTTTGCTCCAATACAAGGTGTGGCAAGCCTTTCCCAGTCTGCCACAGCCTTTCAACTAGTTAAGCAAATTTCACTTATCATAACACAAAATTGAACAAAACACATTCTTGTCTCCAAGAAAAATATTTTTATTAACATCATCTATTCCATATTTATACAGGTGAATAGCAGCATAGCCAAGTTGCTAAGCTGGAACATTACATTCAGAGTTGATTTTTAAAAAATCACTAACACACCCTCTTGTGTCTCCCAGCAGAGGCAAAACAGGCACAGAAAAGTTGATCAAGTGCTCTCAGAGGGCAGATTACCCAATAATACTGCTACTTTTGAGTATGAGTGTGCGTGTGTGCACACGCACACACACACAGAGGTCATTCCCTGCAAATATTCACGGGGCTCCGCATGAAACTTTGTCTTCTTGGACTTTGATTTTGATACCACTGAAGTGGAAAGCTTCACTTCTACAGCGCAGCTTGCATAACCGTCTTGAAAACATACAGGGTGTGATTCTGTACCTGAGGCTCATAAGACCAGGCTGAAGGCAGACATCAGGTGGTTCTTTTCAGAGAGTTGAGCAACACTTCCAATAAACAGCAGGTGATTGTGATCTTTGTGCTGATCACACCTGCAAGTTGAATGCAGTGTCCACACAGACTCATTGTCATCAAAATGCCACCCCTTAATTTCCCCCCAACAATTTTACTGTTTCTGTTGTACCGTGTTTTTTTTTACTTAGTGGATTTTCCACAGAAAGAGTAAATCTGGTTTGAATGGGGGGGATATGAGATGCATTTTAATGAGGTTGTGTTGGTACCTTGCAAAACATGTGTGCGTTCCAAATTGCTCTGTGGAAATACTTGAGGTTTGAGAGGTCATTATTCACAGTATGTACATTCAGCCCACTTTTGCCTCAGCTAAAACAACCTTTGCCACTTTCCTCCATAAACCTCTTATGCCGTTTCAGAAACCAGGAAAAGCTTCTCCACTGCGGAGTGTGCAAAATGGTTCTAAGGGTACATCCAGGTGGCGAATTGTCACACTCCCAGTTTGACCATGATTTGCAAAGCACATGAAGCATTTGCTCGACAGATCGCCTCATAAAGCAGACCCCCTTTTATGCTTCATCAAGACACAATGGACCACCTGTTCTGAAGTTCTCAGCTTTGGATGTAGGCAAGCAGGGAACCATCATTAGGCCAAGCAACCAGTGCAAATATGGATGAGTGCCATCCTGCTTGAACTGCATGTCCAGCAGCAGCACAACACCCTATTCATGTTAACAACAGAAGATTAAGCAGAAACCAACTGATACTGATACAAATGGCACCATATGCCACCTAAACTTAAACTGTACTGTCACTGTTTCCCTAAAGCAAACCCTGGGATTTCTCCAGCTGTTTTTGGACTACAACTCCCATCAGCTAGCAGGACCAGTGGTCAGGGATGATGGGAATTGTAGTCCAAAAACATCTGGAGACCCAAGTTTGGGAAGCACTGGTCTACACTCTCATTTACTCACTTTGAGCTCTTTTTTAAAAATCCTCTTTGTCTGACTCTAACCTAAGTCTGTAGATGTGGTCTGAAGTCAGGGGTGAGGAAGGAGTGGCCCTCCAAATACTGTTGAACTTCAGCTTCTACGATCGCAGACCATTCGCCATGCTGGCTGGGGATGATGGGAGCTGGAACACAGCAGCTTCAGGAGGGCCACAGGTCCCCCATCCTTGCCTTGGATGGACATTCATGGTTTCTTTTTCCAGCTGAATAGCCAATCAAAGAGGTGCAAGTTTTGCAAGTCTTCCTTCCCAGTGCAGGAAGGAAGCTTGTTGTTGTGATACAAGGCAAAGAGGAAGAAGGAAATGTGCCGATTCAGATGAATCTTATGCATTAGCCCTTTGAGCACTGAGAGGTAATCTCGGTTTCTAATGTTTGTTTCTAAAGCCTGAGTGATATGCAGTGTTAGGCAAGAGACTTCATTCTGACTTCTGGAGCACCCAGAAAAAATTCAGATGTCAAGGCATAAAATTTGTTTGTATGTTTACAACAAACAAGGGCTTCAAAAGAGCAAGGAACGTATTAGCTTCGTATTTCCAAACTGGAGGTTCTTAGGTCTCGCCTGAAATGCAATTCAGGGGCTGCAGATTACCTCTTGCATTTAGATTGCACCACCAAAAATTTGGACAAATTCATCCATCACTTCAAAAATGAAGCACTCGGAAATATGACTCCTTAGCCCTTCTGTGGCCTTTGCTTATAACAAACATACAAAATCTTAGCGCAACAGCAAAGATGCAAACTGGTGTTGGAATGATGCTCAATTGATCTGTTTCTCTGCTAGAGAGAGAATCACTTCTATTATATGCAAAAATTAGATGACAGCTAGGTTGCCAGCTTCTGTTTCCTGAGAGAGCTCTTGTGCCTTTAGCACAGGGACGGGAACACTGTGGCCCTCCCGATGTTGCTCTCGTTTTCCCTGACCACTGGTCATGCTGGCTGGGGCTGATCCCCAGCAAATCTTGAGGACCACGTTCCCCTCACCTGCTTTAACCGTGACTGCAAAGAGGTAAATTTAGCAGGCGAAACTTTTGTGGCCATGAAAATAACTGGGGTGGGGGGTTGAGTTTAATGGCAGCATTAAAAGCACAAGGACCCTGCCTGGGGAGGAAATATTGGGAATCCAATATTAATTACCTGGAGCATTTTCTGGGTAGCTCAGAAAAACCGTCCTCACCCCTGCTCTCCAAGTCGAGTTTACATGGGGCAATTCATACAATGACACCACGCCAGAAAATGCCCCAAAGCAATGTGGGGCAGGGCACAACCCAAAGCTAGGCTATGGTTTCAGATGCCACAAAGACTTACTTCTGAAGAGGCCAGGAAATGGGTTTGATCCAAGGGAAGGGCAAGAATGGACACATGACAGTGTGAGGACATTTCTGAGGATGTGGTTGCAGTGACCCAATCACGGAAGCAACCCTAGCAGTTCCATGGGGCATAAACAAAGCAGCATTGTGATGCTGAAAGGTTTGCTCCAGGAGACCAAGTCCTAGATCCGAATTCTCCAACCTTGGATTCTGAAGTAGTGTTGGACTACAACTCTCATCATCCCCAGCCACCTTAACAAATGGTCAATGATGGGAGTGGTAGTGCTGCTGCAGCTGAGAACCCAAGGTTGAAGAAGGCTGTCATACCGGAGAACACATCTACTGAACTGTAGCTGCTGTTTCAAAAGATCCTGGGCTGTTGGATAACTGTTTACATTAAGGGTGGGGAAGCTCAGGCCTCCCCATTTCCTCCACCAGGTCAGTTTGGCCAAAGGATGCTTACTTGCCCGACACTTGGCGCCATATACCACGTCAGGTGTGAGGCAGGTAAAGTCGCAGCTAGGCCAAATAGGGCTTTGTAAGGCCCTTTGGAGCCCTGGCTATGAGCTGTTACAACTTAACATTCACAACGGCCTGTAGGAGGGGTTAGGAACTGGAGGCCAGTAAGCCAAACCTGGGCTTCTAGAAGCCCCTGCAGTGAAGTCAAAACAGCAGCTGTGGCAACAGAACTTCCCAGCAGGCTGCTTAGGGGAAATGGAGGCTTCTACCACCACTCTTTACTCCCATCTCAAAATGTTTTTGGTTTTTTTAAAGGAGAGTCATAGCTACCCCAGGGTTTGTAGCATCTGAAATGCACCTTGGATCCAGCGCTAGTTTGGGCAGAGTGAACCTGGATTGATATGATTAGAGTCCTGCTCAGAATCACGCCAACTTCTGGGGCAACTCATTCCAGAGCCAGACAAGCACTCTGCTTTTTAGTGGAGGAAAAACCCAGACTTTGGTAGGAGGTCACAGGTGCAAGGTGGTCACACCTGAGCAAAAAGAAGAAGAAGAAGAGGAGAAAAGCATCTGGGTGATGGGAAGAACATTCCAAACTAGACTCGATCCAAAATACAGGTTGAAATGGAAGACCTCAAAGCAGGAGGTAGCAAATGCAGAGGGTATCAATCAGAAATGAAAGCCAGAAGGAAAGAGTCTTCATTTCTCTCTTCGTATTTGCCAGCGTCCATCCTGCCCGTCCAAAGGTAAAAGATTCCCAGCCAACAGAGAAGGGTTGTGCTCAACAGCTCCTAGATGGTTGGTGTGGGGTGGGATTGGTCAGCTAGAAGCAGCATCTGATTGGCTGGGTGTTCCAGCCTATTTACTCCCTCAGGTCCTTGTCCTTCTTGTCTAGAAAACACAGAAAGAGAAATCTGGATCCAGCAGCTGCCATTTCAAAAGGGCTTTTCGTCAATGGGCAAAGTTGCAAATAGATGCATAGTTAATTAAGCTCACCTTTAGGGATGAACTTGAGAGAGCTGCTAAATATTCAGAAGCGAGACTGGCCCCTTTTTGGGCCGTCGTTGATGAACTCGTGGCCCAGACCGTTGCCACACTTGCCACATGAGACCTAGAAGGGAAGCATATGAAGCAAAGGGAATAAAGAGACAAAACTCCAGAGCCCTCCGCACTCCCCTGTGCATGGCTGCTTGCACACTAGGGTCTTAGCACTGCTTTTCCACAACCGGTTGAAAGCAGAATTAAAATGGTGGTCACACATGTGACTTAATAGAGCACATTATTTACCTAGGACTGACCATCCCCATAGTGAAGACCCTTCTCTAACATTCACTAAGAAGTCTCTCTCAGCACAGCCCCCTTGCAACTTTAATTAGAAGCTTTCTCGGTGTCTTCTGCCCCTAAGACTTTTCTGGGTACTGCTACATAGCTTCTTAACCAATCAGTTCATGTTTGCTATTTAAATGTGTTTGTTTATAAAACTGCAAAATAGCTGCCGCAAGGAAACTTCTAATTAGATGCACAATAGCCCCCCAATGCCTCAACAGTGCTTTGCCAGTTCACTTTGGTCAGGCTATTGCTGCAACTGATATTTTTGGTTTGGGGGGGGGGGTTGGAAGAGGCAGTGCCATAGATCATGTATAAAAGAAGATGGCAGGACAAAACAAACCTACAAGAACGCAATGCACTGACAACAATGTTGGCTGAATTCTCTGGAAGACGTTGAGGAACACTCCTCTCTTAGGCACTGAAAGCAGATTCAAGGGCTGGACCCTTTGCTCACCTGGGGCTCCATTTCAACCCAGCAACAGTTCCTCAGTACTCACCTTGAAGGCTCCCGGCCGTTCTAAGTACTTGGAGAGGCTATCTTCATGGAGAGTTTCGGTGAAAGCCGGCCATGGAGATGAGTGAGCATACTTGGACCTGCTCGAGAACAGCTCGTAGCCACATTTGGAGCAAGCGTATATACCTGTGCACAAAGATGGGAGCAGGAAGAAGAAGGGAATGAGGTCCCTGGAAGATATACATTCAAACTGGTCGTGGTTTATCTGCTGAACAAAGCCATATCCAAGTTGACTCGAAGCAAGAGTGCTTCCAGAAGCTGCGCTCATCTCAATGAAGCATCCAGTCCAAACTACGCAAGTACCGGTATCTCTCCATGCCAAACCCCTTCCCCTCCTGCTTCAAATAGGATTGAGGTATCGGTCACTTATGGGGCAGAGATGCTTTCTCCCCTCAATGCTGCCTTCATAGGCAATCAAACCTCTGGGAAGGGCAATAGCTGAGTGGTCCCAGGTTCAATCCTCAATGGCACCTGCAGGTAGAACTGGGAATGTCCCCTGCCTAAAAGGAGAGCCACTTTCAGTCAGTGTCAACGGTACTTTGCTGGAAGGACCACTGTGTCTGTCTAAGTGTAAGGCCGCTTCCTGCATCCCTAGGAGTTACCTCAATCCCAATTCTCTGTGTTCATCATAATGCATCAGAGGTAATTACCAGAGCTCCATAGAGAATTGCTTTTCCAGAATTAGGATTTAATGTTATGGCCTCTGTCTTTTCCAGATGGCTGGTGTAAGAAATTACCTTTGAAACAGCTTTTCTGTATGTTTTGTAAAATGGCTATAAGACAACATTGTTCACTACCTTACCCAGTGTCCTGTATCGTAAAGATCCCCATGGAAAATATATGTCTGAGCATAACCACCAGAGGCATTTTATGACACCAGTGCATTTGTGTGATTTTGGCTGTTAGACAAGGAAAATTATGTTACACTGCACGTCTCCTAATTGGAGCCAGGAAACTGAGCCCAATTTGTGCCTCAACTCTGAATGCCTTTTAATATTTTGTCATGGCTTACAGCTAAACCAATCATTTTTTGTTTTATTTTTACTGTATTGTACTATTCTCTGTGTTAATGAATAGACATTATCCACTTCTGTGCCAATTCCATCTTTACAACTGCTGACACTGAATAAACCTCTTTCACAACTCAGCAGGCACTGGAAGGGTGGCAAGATGTGATTCTATTAGGCTTGTAAATAGCCACTCACCTACAGGGCTGGAGCAAGTGAGAAATGCTTAGAACACAAGAAGAGTTTGATGGATGAGGCCAATGGTCCATTGAGTCCAGCATCCTGTTCTCACAGTGCCCAACCACATGCCTGTGGGGAAACCCTCAAACAGAATCTGAGCACAACAGCCCTCTCCCCTCCTGTGGTTTCCAGCAATTGAGATTCCAAAGTATACTGTCTCTGATTGTGGAGGCAGAGCATAGCCACCATGGTTAGTAGCCACTGATAGCTCTCTCCTCCATGAATTTGTCCAATCCTCTTTGAAAGCAAGTTCCATAGTTTAAATATATGCTGTGTAAATAAGGACTTCCTTTTCTCCATCCTGAATCTTCCAGCATCCACTTTCATTGACTATCTCCCACTTGGACTACTGCAATGCACTCTATGTGGGGGAAACTACAATTAATCCAGAATGCGGCAGTTAGACTGGTAACTGGGAGCGGTCGCCCAGACCACATAACACAGGTCTTGAAAGACTTACATTGGCTCCCAGTACATTTCCGAGCACAATTCAAAGTGTTGGTGCTGACCTTTAAAGCCCTAAACGGCCTCGGCCCAGTATATCTGAAGGAGCGTCTCCACCCCCATCGTTCTGCCTAGACACTGAGGTCCAGTGCCAAGGGCCTTCTGGCGGTTCCCTCGCTGCGAGAAGCTAAGTTACAGGGAACCAGGCAGAGGGCCTTCTCTGTAGTGGCACCTGCCCTGTGGAACGCCCTCCCACCAGATGTCAAAGAGAACAACAACCACCAAACATTTACAAGACATCTGAAGGCAGCCCTGTTTAGGGAAGCTTTTAATGTTTGATGCATTACTGTATTTAAATATTTTGTTGGAAGCCGCCCAGAGTGGCTGGGGAAGCCCAGCCAGATGGGCGGGGTATAAATAATAATAATAATAATTATTATTATTATTATTTCCACAAGTTCTAGACTTTCACTTTCTCTGTGCCTTGCATAATTTTATAAACTCCCTATCATGCACCTCTTACTCACTTTTTCTCCAAACTAAAAAGTCCAAAATGCTGCAACGTTTCCTCATTAGAGAGTCGCTCTGTCCCCTTGATCATTTTGGTTGACCTTTCTGAACATTTCCCATAAGTTTCCTATTTTTGCTGCACTGTAGTGCCAATAGATGACAATAATGCAATCGCAAAAGGGAAGCCTTGCAGAACAGCCAATCGAGCAGAATAAACCTACCACTAATGCAAGATTATCGTGTCTATTACACATCACACAAAACACCGACCATAAAACACCAGTCCGGAAGGGTGCCTAAATTGTGAGACAGCTAATTATTATTTTCATGGGCCAGTAAACTTCTGTCGGCTGGCTTGTGTGAGCCACCTGACACGACTGCATTGGGTAATGGAGGAGACATTAATCCCTTCCACAGGATGCTTTTGAAACCACAGCAATAAGTTTCATCACTGTGCCAGTTTTATTCTTGAAGTGAATGGGGAAGCAAAATGTGACCTTGAAAAACGGTAAAAGTGTTTGCTGCAATGGCGGTCCCAGAGACAATTTTCTCTGTGGTAGCAGCCCCCAATTTGCGGGACTCCCTCCCTACAGAGGTATATCTAAGAACCTTCATTGTATGACTTTCGCCATACGCAGAACATACACCTCTTTTTGCCTCAGCCTTTGACAGCTAAGGGCTTCTGTTTTAAGGAACTCACCCCTTTTGCACAATTTACACACTACTGTTCCATTTGGAACGGTTTTATTGGTTTTATTTTCATTCATTTATTTATTTGCATTTATATCCCACCTTTTTCTCCAGGGAGCTCCAAAGTGGTGTACGTGGTTCTCCCCGTCCTCATTTAATCCTCACAATAACCCTGTGAGGTAGGTTAGGCTGAGAAGCCGTGACTGGCCAAGATTACACATCGTGAGTAAGCTTCATGGCAGAGTGGGGATTCGAACCCTGATCTCCCAGGTCTTAGCCAGACACTATAACCACACTGTCACTCATTTCATTTTATCCTCATAATATTATCATCTGTTTTTATAACTGTATATTTTAAACCACCCTGGGACCTTATTGTGAAAGGTTAGTAAGAAATCTTATAAATAATTTTAAGACAATAGAATTAATTGATTAGCCCCATCATAACCCCAACAGGTACCAAGTACTGTTTATTTTCTAAACCACCCTGATATCTTTGGATGAAGGGTGGTATATAAATTTTAACCACAACAAAAACTGTCCCTTTTCTCTCTGTGCCATCTATCTACTTTCTGGGAGTATAAATCTCCATAAATAACAGGGAGAGCGTTT
This sequence comes from Podarcis bocagei, assembly GCF_964188305.1. Taxonomy (NCBI): domain Eukaryota; kingdom Metazoa; phylum Chordata; class Lepidosauria; order Squamata; family Lacertidae; genus Podarcis; species Podarcis bocagei. Next base: position 32,715,152 of record NC_138139.1, on the reverse strand, counting down.
AAGATTCTTCTCAGTTTGTACTCATACAGACATTTTTCTTTGTACAGTATTGGGGGCCAGCTGATTCTGTGCCCCCAACAATCTACCCTCTAGAGAGAGGGGGGGTTGCATAACCCCTATAAATCATGGGGGCAACCAGCTTTCTTCAAGTTAGTTGTCCCACCCAGATGTTCTATGAATATGTGACCAAACAAAAACACAACTGAAGGATGGGGGTGTCCCTTTGAGACAGGCGTCTCCAACCTGGTGCCCTCCGGGGGCTGATGGGAGTTGTAGTCCAACCGTATCTGGAAGGCGCAAGGTTGGCGAAGACTGATGTAAGAAGACCACCATGACCAGAGTTTTATTGACTGCGCCACTACCCCAGTTATTGCAATCCCCGCGCCGGGTGGCCCACATCGTGGATCCTCCCGATCCATCCACCCACCGACCCCGGGGATGTGGAGGGGAAATCAGTTCCCCGCTTGCCGGCGCCTGCCGCGGGTAGTGAGTGGGGTGGAGATTCTGCGGGCTAGATCCAGCCCCGCGCCGGGTGGTTTCCATCCTTCCCCGTGGGATGATTTACCCTTACCGGGTTCGAAGTGGTCCTGATAGATCTCGCCTCCTCTAAAAACGCAGAAGGACATGGCAGCGATCGCTCTCTCCCGGCCCCTGGCGCCGCTCCGGTCGCTTCCCGGTTATATAAGCGGCCGCCCTCCGTCCCTCCGTCCCTCCTCCTCCTGGCTCTGTGTGCTCCGTCGCCTGCAGTTCCAGCGGGAGTGGCGACAGGGGGCGTTGCCGGGCAACACTCCGCCGCCCGCGGAAGCCGAGCGCGCAACGTTAGCCCACGCGCGAAGAGGCAACCGGGGGGGGGGGGAGAAGGGGCGCTCAGAGGAGTCCCGGAAGAGCTGGCGTAGGATCAGGCCCAGATCAGGCTTAACTGCCTCGCTGGAGCAAGTCAAAAGCGGCCTCTTTAGTTCCGGTTTCCGTTCCTCCTAGCAGCCGACCAGATGCACGGGGCAGTTGTGTCCTTTTGTAGGGAGTGGCGTCCAGGGCCCCAGTCACCAGAAGGAGTAGGAGCCCCGCAAACACACACACACACACACACACACACACACACACACACACACACACTGAAACAAGGCTGGCAATGCCACATTTTGAAGGAAGGATGTGATCTGTAGTGGGGCCACCACTTTCAAAGCCCTGCTGGCTCACACTGATGGAAGAATAGAGATGGGCATGGAGAGATTTATCTCTCTCTTTCTCTTTGTAAGGGGCAGCCACAGACATTTTGGAGGTGGAGCACTGAATGGCCCTTAAAGGTAAAGGGACCCCTGACCATTAGGTCCAGTCGCTGACGACTCTGGTTGTGGCGCTCATCTCGCTTTATTGGCCGAGGGAGCCAGCGTACAGCTTCCGGGTCATGTGGCCAGCATGACTAAGCTGCTTCTGGCGAAACAGAGCAGTGCACGGAAACGCCGTTTACCTTCCTGCCGGAGCGGTACCTATTTATCTGCTTGTACTTCGTGCTTTCGAACTGCTAGGTTGGCAGGAACAGGGACCGAGCAACGGGACCTCACCTGTCATGGGGATTCAAACTGCCGACCTTCTGATTGGCAAGCCCTGGGCTCTGTGGTTTAACGCACAGTGCCTTACCCTCCCCCTAAAGCAAGGTGAGACGCTTAATGCCCCCAGGGACTCTCCATCTGGCCCCCAGGACTCTCCCCAGTTATCTCCTGCTTAACACAAGGTTTGTGTTTGGCTACATAGTGTAGGAAACTATGGAACTTGCTCCCGCAGAAGAGAGTGAAGGTCTTCAACTTGAATGGTTTTTAAATACTGTAGGAGGTTATTGATGGTGACTACCTATGATGACTATGCTCTGCCTCCAGTGTTAGAGACAGCAGTGCTTCTGAATACAGGAGGGGAGGGTTTTTCTTGCCCTTAGGTCCCACTTGCAGGTTTCCCTTTGGGGGCATCTGGTTGGCCACTGGCTTGATCCAGCAGGTTCTTCTTATGTAAAGTAAAGAAGAAAAGGCAAGTAAAACTGCTCTAGTTTTTGCGCCCTAGAACAGCAGCAACAGCAACTGAAAACTTTGCAAGGGGTCCCTATTTCCACAGTTTCTCGTTTTCCCAAGGACAGAACTGCCAAGAGGAGAATGCTCATGGCTTGTCCTGAACTGACCCCCACCTCATTGCAAGAGGAGGGGAAAGGGAAAGAAGCCACACCCCCGCATTGTGATTGGCCAGCTCTGCTATACGGTACCTCTGTGTGCAATCATAGGCTGTGGGAGGATGGGGTGGGGGGATGGGGCTCCAGCATTCAGTGGAGGGGGAGCTTTTGAGAAGGTGGGGGGCAGAGAAGGATTCTATTTTTAGCCTCTTTGATCCAGTGGCATATGGATCTGTAGGATGCTACTAGAAATCACAACAAGGTTTTTGTTCATGTTATCCCCCAACCCCCGTGAAATTGCATTCCTTCATCTCACTGTGCTCTCCTTTGCTGTCCTAGAGATTGCAAACGGCGGCAGCACGGTGGCGGCTATGTATCCCCCATCCGTCAAGCAGATTTGTCACCCTTCCTCGAGACTGGCTGAGCATGGCGTGTTTCTCAAAAGCATCCCTTCCCTCCCCTGCACCCCCTGTGATTGGACCGCACAGCGGGAGGCTGCAGCAGCATCAGCACCAGAATGAGCTAAGGATGCTGTGCTCCCCGCATTCCTCCATCCCTGGCACTCTGCTCTCTGGGCCAAACCTGCAGCTCTTCCCCCCACTTCCCCTCCCCCTCCTCAGAGCCCTGCTTCTGCCATGGCCAGGATGGCTGTAGCGGTGGCCTCAGCCGCTGCACTTCAGCTTAAATCTGGATCAGATCAGGTGGTGATGCAAGCAGGCAGCCGCGCAAGCTGCGATGCTCCTGTCCAGACTGGTAGATGGATAATCCTGTACTAGCAGCTGCGGGGCCGCGTGAAAAGGATCACCATCCGTGACCCACGTTCCGGTCCCAAGGGGCAGCAGGAAAGTCCAGATCTTGGCCCACTGAAGGCATAAGGAGGAAGGCACCCCCCCCCCATTCACAAAAAGGTGAGCTTGATGGAGAGCCTGGCAATTTTAGGTTCTTTTATTTTTGTGTCAAACGCTAAGAGCAAGGGTTGTGGTTTGGGGGTGCACTCTGGAGGCAAAATATACGGAAGGGAAATAACTTTTTGCTGGACTAATTGCTGTGCAGGTGAACGTGTAGCAAGGGATGCAGGCTGTCTAGATTATAGACAGAGATGTGGAATTGACATAAACAGATCTATTCACTAGGAAGGTACCCAGTTCGTATCTCACGTAAGTAGAGATCGATTTGAAGAGCATCTAGCCGAGATATCTAAATTGGTGGGCACTGGGCACAACGAAAAGTTGTGGAGTACGAAAGGGAGAATTGGAGAGTTTCCTTTTCCTGCAAGTGGTTTACAATGGTCTCTTTCTAGCAGAGAGGCAAATCCCTCTATCTCTGGAGGACTCTGCCTTGGACCTGACCTGTCTTGGCTCCGTTGCAGGAAAGGTTTCTTGCCCTGACTCCTGTCTGCAGTCTTCACTCTCTCGTCATTGCAAGGTTGTCTGCTATGCCCGCCGCATTTGGCTCTCGACGCACCAATGCCATCCAGGACTCGGAAGCCAGGTGAGGAGGAGAAGGAGCCTTTGTAGTTTTCTCTCCAGACTGGCTCAAACAGTTCAGCCCAGGTGGTGCCAGCATTCTGAAGCGGGAAAGATGCCAGTGAAGAACCCTGGCACATCAGAGGTGCCACAGGCACAAGGTGGATGAAAAAGTATTTCTCTCTCCCTGTGAGCCAGCGTGCGGCAGAGGCCGTTTCCCCGATGAGGAACCAGCAAGTGAGCTGGCACCATTGGATCTTCCTCTTTGCTGGCACCCTTCCAATCTGATCAGGTGAGTTTTGTGGAGACTTCAGAGCTGGGAGAGGCTTTGGTCCCTGAGATACCCCTTCTCAAACTTGGCAGAAAAGAATGATAAACAGGACTAGACCTTGTTTTTTTCCTCATTGCATCAAGGATTCAAAACGAACAGTAATCATGTTTTGGGTGCTCCTGGCAATTATGAATATGTGTGTTTTAAAAAATACATTTATTTTATAATGAGCTTCGTGGAATGGCTGTCCATATAATTTTGGCCCCTGGCCCTTTCTGCTTGTGGCCTCAGTGCTGCAGTCAGCCGTGGTAGCCAATTTGCAAGGAAGCCAATGAGCTGTGGTAACCGCTGTTTACTGTAGTGCAGAGCTGGGGAACTTGGGGCCCTGCAGAATGTTGCTGGACTCCAATTCCCAGCAGCCAGCATGGCTAGTGGTCAGGGATGATGGGAGTTGTGATCCATCAACACCTGGAGAGCCACAAGTTTCCAAGTCTTGCCTTATAGGTAAGTCACCCCCTTGTATACAATACTTGACAAGAGATTGGGACATCCAGTGGCAGCGAGCAAGCTGTACAATTTTTTTGAAAATGCCCCATTCTTGCCTGATTATGAAATGCTGTGCTGCTTATAATGAAGTGTGAACAAGATCTTTGTTGGGCTTTGTCAACCTGGTAGTGCCCTCCAGCTAATTTGGACTCCAGTTTGGCCTGTGATTGGGAATGATCGTATGCTGATTGGGGGCTGATGGGAGTTGTGAACAACTGGAAGGAAATTTAGGGGAAGGCTGTTCTATTTTACATTTTCAGGGGCCAAGACTAGCACCACCAGCCAAAATGCTGGACTGCGACTTGTCTTTATGTTCAAAATATCTGATGGCCAGAGGACGACACGTAAGATCTCAACAAAGTCTTCTTCTTCTTCTTCTTGTAAGATACTAGGCAGCCTCAAATAACCCAAAATGTGTGATTCTGAAGCAACTTTTTTGGAAGGTAGAGGAGCCTGGCAAGTAACTCCGCCACAGCATGCTGACCTGAGCTGAACCATTGGTCCATCTAGCTCTGTAGCATCTACTCTGACTGGCAGAAGCTCTCCTGGTTTTCGGCAGGGGGCATTCTCAGGTTCACTTGGGAGATGTCCGGGATTGAACCTGGGACCTTTTGCATACAAGGCACGTTCTCTGCCCCTGTGCAACAGCCTTGCCCTTTAGGAAGTTGCTTTGCAACAAAACCACTGGTCTGCCTAACTCAGCAGATTGTTTGCACTGATTTGCAGCACTCTCCAAGGTTTCAGGGCAGGAAACTTCCCCAGCCCTACCCAGAGATACCAGAAATTGAATCTGAGACCTTCTGCCTGTGAGGCAGATACTCCACCACTGATATTCCTGGCCTCGTGGTTTGGAATAAAGGGGTGATTTAAATAGGAACACAGCAAGTTGCCATGTCCTGAATCAGACCATTGGTCCATCTAGCCCAGTTTTGTGTACACTGGCTGGCAAAGGCCTTCCAGGGTCTTAGACCAGAGTCTCCCAACTGGAGATACCTGGGATTGAACCTGGGATCTCCTGCATGGAAGGCAGATGTTCTGCCACTAAGCCGCAGCCCCAACCCTCCACAATCAATGAGCCCAGCTTTGCAAACAGCTTCCACATGAAGGCTGTAAATTGTGACACTCCCATCCCCCTTTTCAGATCTGAGAGCAGACCCACAGCTAAAGATTCGTCTCTCTAGGTGGCTATTGAGAGAACAAGGTTGGCCAAAGGAGACGAGCAAAGGCAGAGGTTTGAGATCTGTGTGGCAAAGCAGGTCGATCAAAGCCACCGTCCCCCTCTGGATGCTGCCATTTTAAATTAGGTCAGTCGTTCATCCTGGATAGATTTCTGCAGCGCACCCCCTCCTTCTTTGCAGAGAAGAATTTATTGTCAGTGGCAGGTGCCCAGAGAACATTTTGTGAGTGAGGAGGTCCTCCCCCTCTGCCTCGCTGGGTGTCTGTGCATCCGGCTGATGAAAGGAAAGAGCAACAGATTATCCCAGAGAGTCTGAGAGGTTGCAAGGAAGCAAGAGAGTCAACTTCTTTAATAATAGCTGTAGACTCCGCTCTTCTGCACCACTGCCCTCCCACACCCTATTTTATATGTTTATTTATTTAAGGGGGTGGGGAGCCTTTTTCAGCCTGTGGGTTGGATCCCTTTCTGAACAACCTTTAGGGAGCCTGTGGTGGGTGGAGCCATAAATGCATTCCCCCCCCCTTTGTACAGAAAGCTAGTTTCTACGCACCCACCTCTGTATCCCCCCATCAAGGCAAGCAAAAGAGGAATGATCAGAGTTCAAGAAAAACATGCTAGCTGGGCAAAAACACTCAAGGAGGGTGCAAAAGAGGGTGCGACCTGGGGACAGTCCTGAGGGCCAGACAGAAAGGTCTGGAGGGCCACATTTGGCCCCCCAGGCTGAGGTTCCCAACCTCTGATTTATTTTATGAGATTTTTATCCTCCCCTTCCTGTAAGCTTCCAAAGAAATTAACTTATCTTTATGTACAGCTCTGATTCCTCCTAGCCTATGATGGAAAAGGGGTGGAAATTCATCTGCCTTTGATATGGCTGTTGCCTCACCTATAGTGGGGGATGCTTAGACTTAGAGGGACTTTTTTAGTTTTGGAGGGATCAGTGCATTAAAATCTGAAATCACTTTGTTTAACAACATCTCTGTCCAATGCTGTAGTCTGAAAACAAGAAACTGCCTGGGCTTTTTTTTTTTAAGTAATAATACTGGGAGTTCATGCTTTCTTATAAGAAATTATCAACTTGCACCTGAGTTTACTTATTTCCTCCTCCCTCCCAGTCTGTTTTGCTTTTCTGCTGCATCTTTTTAGACTAAGGTTGAGAGCAGGGCCTGTGCTGTTACTATTGATCTTTCTGGCAACCTTTTTTGGCTGAAGAGCAGGATGAAAGTTCTTTAAATAAATAAATGCAGACAGTGCCTTCTCGCTCCTGTCCAAATCTGACCCCTAATTCCATATTTGTAGGACAGATCAAAGTAATGCTTAATAGGCATTTTGCCTATGCTTGAAATATTTCCTTCTGTTTTACGAAGTCTCATGCACAGAGATGACATCTCTGTAATAAAAACCTGACTTTGAAAGTACGGTAACTTTCCTACCATACAAGCACCTAATTTGATTTCTGCCTAAGAATTCATGGTCCTGGATTGCAGCTTTCCTTCCTTCCTTCCTTCCTTCCTGCCTGCCTGCCCGCCTGCCTGCCTGCTTGTAGTCCTTATTGTTGCAGAGATAAACTTGAAAAAGGCAGGCAGTAACCAGTGAGAAACTGGATGGGCATGCAAAGATCAGAAGGTGAAGCTTGTTGGCACCACAGAGATCAGTTCCTTATAATTAAAGGTAAAGTTACCCCTGACCGTTAGGTCCAGTTGCGGACAACTCTGGGGTTGCGCGCTCATCTCGTTCTATAGGCCGAGGGAGCTGGCGTTTGTCTGCAGACAGCTTCCGGGTCATGTGGCCAGCATGACTAAGCCGCTTCTGGCGAACCAGAGCAGCGCAACAAAATGCCGTTTACCTTCCTGCTGGAGCGGTACATATTTATCTACTTGAACTTGACATGCTTTTGAACTGCTAGGTGGGCAGGAGCAGGGACCGAGCAACGGGAGCTCACCCCGTTGTGGGGATTTGAACCTCCGACCTTCTGATCGGCAAGTCCTAGGCTCTGTGGTTTAGACCACAGCGCCACCCGCCTTCCTTCCTTATAATTAGCAGAGAGCAAATAGCTTAGGTAGTGCTACGATAGTTGTCATTCAGGTCATATAGAATCCTGTGTTTCTTGATGCAGGATTTTAGCTTCTCTTTTATTTTATTTTTAAAATAAAAAAGGCCAATGGCCCATCTCGTCCAGCATCCTGTTTTCACAGTTGCCAACCCGATGCCCATTGTGGAAATCCCACAAGAAGTAGCTAAGTGCAAGAGCCCTCTTCCCTCCTGCAGGTTCCAGTAACTGGTATTCACTGCCTCTTTGAAAGCCATCCATGTCGATGGCCATACCTGCCTCCTGTGGGAGTGAGTTCCATAGATTAACTCTGCACTACATGGCAAAGTGCTTTCTTTTATCTGTCCTGAAACATCCAACATTCAGCTTCATTGGATGTCCACGAGTTCTACTGTTAGGAGACAGAGGGAGAAAAACTTTTCTCTATCCCTTTTTCCATGACATGCATAATTTTATAAATGTCCATCGTGTCAACTCTTACTTGCCTTTTCTCTAAAGTCCCAAATATGGCCAGGGCCATATTTAGGACTTTAGAGAAAAGGCAAGTTTGATGAGGCCCTAAGCTACTGAAGGTAATGGGGCCCTATATATGTCCAGCTGTCCTTTGTCAACAACAAATTGTCCTTGTTTTTTTTTGTGTTGAATTTATGCTATATGGTAATTTATGGACCTAATAGGTATCTAAAGCCACTTGCACATAACAAAATATGTATTTTATCAAAGTAATTGTTGAACTTATCTTATATTTTGGAAATGTACATCCAGGGGTTTTTTTCCTTTAAAAAATTTGGGGGGCCCCTAGAGAGTGGGGCCCTAAGCTATAGCTTGTTTTGCTTATACAAGAAATCCAGCACTGGCCACAGCCTTTCTTTGTACGAGAGTCGCTCCTTCCCCTTGCTCCTTCTGTTTTTTCCTTTTCTGGACTGCCCATTATAATCCTCGGCAGCAGCATGAAAATCCCTACAACTGCAAACTCTCAAGATTCAGAGTTCTCCGGCAACATTCCATACTACTCTCACTTCATAGAATCATAGAGTTGGAAGAGGAACCTCAGAGTTCATCTATCCCCACCCCGCTCAATGCTGGATTTGCAGTGCCAGACCTTGCAACTGCAGCATCCTCGGCTGCCTCTGCTTACTCCTCCAGCAGAGGTGGGGAGCTTTTAGAGCCTGGCTGTTGTTTTTTTAAATTCCATTTAGCTTTGCAATCTTCACTTTTATGCATATTGCTCAAGGCTGAGAAGATTGAGATTTAGAAGGTGCTGGTACAACCCTTTATTTTTAGCTTGGGTGAGCTATGAGCATTTCAGCTTCCATAAGTGGGGCTTGATATACTTGTCATCAACACCTTCTGCAACAATTGAGAGATTAGGCCCCAGTGAAACAGCTTCATGTCAGGTCAGACTATTTGTTTGTACTGTATCACCCAACGTCCTAGAATACAGGAAGCTGCCTTCTCCTGAGTCAGACCATTGATCCATCCAGCTCAGTATTATCTACATCTGTGGCTCCCAAACTGTTTGGGGCCACTGCCCCCTTGTTCCCATAAGCTCATCCCCAGTGTGCCCTGCCCTATAAAAACATTATTCAGAATAGCAGTCTGCACAACCCACTAAGGGAGATAATACCACAAGAATATTCAAAACAGTAACAATGAATTACACATTTATTAAAAATCCAATTCAAACTATTTAATTAATTCAAATATATGAACTTGATTTGGCTGATACCAGCTTTACCTATAACTAGCTGTCTTGTGACATGTGATGACTCAGAATTGTGAATACAAACAAGCGTGACTGAAGGAAATAGCTTTGAAAGCGATAAGAACAGCAAAACGTTAAATACGAAGCGAGGAAGGTGATTTGCTCTAGGCAGAAAAAAAGCCCTGGACTTGTCTTAACAAAAATGTTTTTAGCAGGCACTGAGAAGAGGCGCCTTCTTGATATCAATAGGCAGGGAGTTCCAAAGTGTAGGAGCTGCCACACTCAAAGATTGAATTCTTACAAATGCAGAACGGGTATTATGTCACACCTGTGACAATGTCAGTTCCAGAGGTTGAGCTAGCTGCTTCCGCACCTGGAGCAGCACAAATGCTATGCACCCAGGGGCAGGGGCATGGGGGCGGGGTGAGCGTCCCAGGGGGGCGGAGCAAGCTGCCCATGGGGGGTGGAGCGAGCCGCCCATGGCAAGCTGCTTCCTGGGCAGGGGGGAGTAGGGAGGGAGCCGTGCAGCTTTGCCAGCAGCCTTCCTTCCTTCCCTCTTCCTTTTGACAGCTCAGGGGAGGCCTCCCACCCCAGGAAGCAGCCTGGGAGTGGGGGAGGGGTGGCATTGGCATGCCACCCACCCGCAACTCCCAAGCCTCCCCCGAGTTGTCAAAATGAAGGGGGAAGGCAGGAAGGCCGCCAGCAAGGTGGCGCATCTCCGCCCCCTCCCCCGACGGCTCGGGGTAGGCTTGGGAGTCGTGGGCGGGTGGCGTGCTGAATGTCACCCCCCCCTCAGTGACACCCTGGGCAAACCGCCCCCCTTCTTCCGCCCCTGGTCAGTTCTGCCGATCAAAGTGGCTGAATGGGCGTATATAGGGTAAGGCAATCTTGTAGCTGAACTCTGGTCCCAAGTCATTAAGGGTTTTATATACTAAAAATAAGACCTTGAACTTGGCCCAGTAGCAAATTGACAGCCAGCGCAGATCTCTGAGCACAGGCCTGATATGCTGACAGGGCCTCACTTCTGTCAGCAATCATGCTGCAGCATTCAGCACTAACTGCAGCCTCTGAATCAAGTGCAAGGGAAGCCCCACGTAGAGCATGTTGCAGTAACCCAGAAAGCCTTAAAGACCCAGGGTGCTTCTCTGTCTGCCCTTGAAGGTCAGCCAGGAATTTCCTATGAGATTTAGGGCTGTAGGACCTCTCCAGTAGGTCTGGTCAAGGGCAGGATTGTGCCCCAAGCTATTTCAGAAGACTACATCTCCCAGCATTCCATAGGGAGGAGAGGTTTTGCCAGTTATGCTAGCTTGAAGTGCGGGTGTGGCTTTAATCGAGGAGCGAATGAGGGCTGAGTCCTGCAGCTGAGGAAAGCGTTTCAACTGTAGAACTAATAACGGCAGCAATTAGCTTTTGGCGAGGATGCTCAATCAGAGATAATTAGACGAGGGAATTCCTGACTCTATAATTGATACGTCTCTTCAAAGGGGGCAGGACAAGCTATACTTGATGAGAACAATTTGCAGCCAAACCACCAGATTGGCATGAAGGAGGAAGAGAGCGCCCAGAAGTGCCATTTTCCCTGTTTCCTACAAGGCAACAAGAAAGAGCAAAAGGCCAGGAATGGCGGACGGGAGTCTATTAGATGGATTGTCAGCTACATTTTAGGCCAGGGATAGGGCCCCTTCAGCTCCCATTATCCTTGACTGGTGGCCATGATTAAGCTGATGCGAGTTGGAGCCCCACAACACCTGGAGAGTCAAATGTTCCCCCATCCTCCTTATAGGTCCTAAGCCTGTTGTTATACCAAGAGCTCTTGCCCCTCTGCCTAGCCAGGTATTAGCTATTGTGATGCTATAGAATGCTCTCCAACATTTAATGCTCTCCAACACGCTGTGGGAGAAACGTCAGTGATTACAATGCTCTGTTTTTATTGCTTCTCATGGCCTAGAACTGACCCTGAACCCAGCCCTGAATGAGCTGTAAGATGAATGTTAAATGTTTGGGTGAGAGGGCCATCTCTCAGTTGTAGAGCATCTGTTTTGCATGCAGAAGGTTCACAGGTTCAATCCCTGATGGCATCTCCACATAGGGCTAGGAATTTCTCCCCTTTGAAGTCCTGGAGATTCGCCTCAAGTTATTGTGGATCATACTAAGCTTGGTAGGCCAACAGTCTGACTCACTGTAAGACACCGTCCTATGTTCTGTACTTTAAAGAGCAAGGATTTCTAAAGTGAGCAGGATAGATATGGACTTACGAAGCTCACCCTTGTAGGAGCTGGTGCAGGAAGGCGCACGCTGAATTATAGGACCTGATCTGCTACCAAGCAGGTTTAGACTAGGGAATCTGGACAGATACATCTAGCTTCAAAATCTACAAAACCAGCAATATTTATAACCAAGAACGTCTCTGGGAGACTCTGGTGTCCTCCGCTAATTGATTTTCCTCCCCATCTTGCCACAATAGCCTGTTGTAGTTGTTGTTATAATAAACACTCTCTTCCAAAGCAGCCCAGGGCAGCAAAGGTATCAATACTAATATAATTAAAACTTTAAAGCAACCTTCTAAAAAAAACAGTTTTAAATTCCCCCCAGGCAGTCTTTTTCAGTGGTTTCTACAAATTGCTGTGTACTCCAAGTTCCTTCTCAAGAAAATGAGCTTTCTAAATCTGGATCATCTTTATTGTGCTATTGATTGTGCTTTCAGCAAGTTAATAACCTCTCAGGAAATGGGGACTGCCTTTTGCATACTCAAAAACCACTCAAGGCAGGACTCAGTGATTGACAGCAGAGAAAATGCTGACCCCCTGAGTGAGATGTAGGCTAGAGACAGATCAATAGTTTTGCACTTTCTTTCTTTACCCCCCTGGGAGTTGAAGGGGGTAGGATCTTTCACTTGGGAGACAGACCCTCCAAATCTCACCTCTCCTTGTGGCATATATAGGGGGATATTACAACCTCTTCTTACCTTTGGGAGCCATTAGTGCCCCTGTGACATCACAGCAGCCGTTTCTCCAATCCCAACCCTCATCTCAAACCTGTTTGCATAACAAGCAACTAACACACCTACGGTATTGTTGGAGGGACTGCTCTGCTTAATGCGGACTGGTGCAATGGGTCAAAAATACATTGTGAGCATGCAAATGTGAGCAATAGTCAAAAGAACTACACCATCTCTGTGCCAGCCAGCTGGTGGGCATTTTGTCCATTACAAAACAAGTAGTGCCAAGAAATATCTATGCTATTGCCAGGGCTGCAGATTCTTCAAACTATATTTCTCTTGCTGCGAGGGAAATAGACTAACAAAGCTGACTGAAACTGGTTCGCAGGGAGAGGGAGGGGAGAGCAGAGCACCTGCTTTGCAACACAAAGTTCCCGTGTTTGATTTCCGGCATCTCCAGGTAGGGCTGGGATGGGAAAAACTCGTCTAAAACCCTGCAGAGCTGCTGCCAGTCAGTGTTGATAGTACTGAGCTAGAGGGACCAAAGGTCTGAGTTGGTATAAGGCAGCTGTTTGTGTTCTTGTGTTCCTAAACCTACACTCCACTGGTGCCATTCCCCATCTGTTGCCTCTTCATAGATCCCCAGATAGACTGGAGACGTTATTTCAGGTTCATTTTGTTCATGAAGAAGAGGGATTGGGGAAATGTAAGGAACATGGAGGCCCTACAATGTGCAGACTGAGAAAGGCAGCTGGGGCAACAGCATTGCAGCCTCTGATTAATTCATGCCAGTAAAGTGCTTAAAAGAGCTCGCCAGAAATAAACAAAGGAGCAAGCAGGTTTCCAGCTTGATAATCAGGGGAGAATGTGCGTCCTGGCAGAGTAAACGCAAAGAATGTTCTGAAGGCGAAGCAAACTTTTCCTTGTTGTGTGCTGGCAAAGTACTGGGTTGTTCTTGTTTTTATTATGTATTTTGTGTTCATATATTTTGATTTTATGTTGTGAGCTGCCCTGAGACCTGCAGCTATAGGGCAGTATACATATAACAACAACAATAGATGGGAAAGTGCCCTGGGCAGCAATCCTGGGCATTGAAAAACCTGTCCCAGTGAAATATCAGAGGGTGAGTTGCCCCAGCCTCCACATGCACCTCTTTGCTTATTGGCATCTGTCCAGAAGCTCATCCAAGTGACCTGTTAATTGACCATTTCATCCAGCTTTGCTTGTACAGAGTTTACACAGAGGTTTGACTACATCCGGTCTTTATTAAGCATTCATTCTGGGGGGTTTTTTTGTTGAGAGGTTATACCAGGTAATTTAGGTTTGCACAAATGTTTTAATTAAAAAATATTGATATACTGCTATTTTTTAAAGAAAGTCAGAGCAGTTTACAACAATTGTACATAAAACCATGCAATGAAAATATATATTCAAAAAGTTAAAATCAGAAATCAGCCAGCTACTGTAGAAGGTTACATCTTAATTGCCTGCATAGTGGAATAGGAAAGTTATCAGCAGGCCTTTAAATGTTGAAACAGAAGACACCTGCTGAATCTCCATTGGCAGGGTGTTCCACAAGACTGGGCAGATGACACTAAATTAGGCTCGATTTCTTGTTGTTGTCAGATGAGCCTCCCCAGTTCTGGGAATGATCAGAGATGCTGCTGCAGATTACAGTGGTACCTCAGGTTACATACGCTTCAGGTTACATACGCTTCAGGTTACAGACTCCACTAACCCAGAAATAGTGCTTTAGGTTAAGAACTTTGCTTCAGAATGAGAACAGAAATCGTACTCCGGCAGTGTGGCGGCAGAAGGAGGCCCCATTAGCTAAAATGGTGCTTCAGATTAAGAACAGTTTCAGGTTAAGAACGGACCTCCGGAACGAATTAAGTACTTAACCCGAGGTACCACTGTATCTCAGTGATCTAGCTGAGATATAAGGCTTCAGGTGGTCACTGGTGTACCCTAGACCTGTGTTGTCCAGGGCTTTGCAAATTAAGATAAGGACTCTTAACCTAGCTCAGTAGTAGATGGGCAGCCAGGGCATTCTGCATCAGCTGCAGCTTCTGAACCAGGTCCAAGGGCATCCCCAAGTAGCATTGCAGTAATCCAGGACTGAAGTTGCCAACGTATGGGTTACAGTGATGAGGTTAAGTGTCATCATAAAGTGGGTTAAAGTACTCAGTTGCCATAGGGTAACAAAACTTCTTTTTAAAAAAAGAATTGGGCTTTCTGCAGTTTGTAAAAATGACAAGGGAATGCACTAGAAAGCATGGATGGGAGGGTGCCTTAATGGGAAGACATATAAACATATAAACACCTCATAGGCCGATCCAGATGAATACTCTATATATCTGTCATATGGGGGAACCCTATCAATTTCTGCACCAAGTTAACCAATTTATGTGCAAAAAAGGAAAACCACGATGAGATCTGTAGAAACTTGATTTAAAAAATAATAATAATGGAAGCAGATATTCCGAGGACAATGAATTTTGCACTCAGGAAACATTCAGTATTTATTCTAATGCAGAATCTAATGCAGAACATACACACAACCCTGGTAATACTCCTAAAGGTCAGAACTCTGATGTTCTGACCTTTAGGAGTATTACCAGGGTTGTGTGTATCCCTGACCTATTATTTTTTAAACAACTTTTTACCAATAGAACTCTCAGCAGAGAATCTCCCTTGCAGCACAACCTATTTTTAATTCATTGCTTTTTAAAACTCCCCAAGGGATTTAAGATTAATGTGACAATGCATGAGTCACTCTTGCTGAAAGCTAAAGTCAGTTAAAAATACAAGTTTACAAAGCTAAAAATAATAATTAAAAAAATCTGAAAACCCGATGACAACCCAGAACACAGCTTGGTAAAGTGTGATTCAATTAAAAATGTTCCCAGTAAAAAAAAAAAAGGGAATAAATGTTCCCAGTAAAGCCAAATGCTGGCAATATAGATGATGTTACTATAAAGATCAATGGTCCCAAAAGACAAAGAGTTGAAACTGTCATAATCAGAGTAAATCTATTGAAATAAATAGGCATAACTGACTTAAATCTATTACTTTCAGGGAATCTACCCTGAATATGCCTTAAGGCTAAAAGTTTTATTTTGATAATCTCTTCTTTTTCTTTTTCTTATGCATTGATAAAATAATGCAGGTAGGGAAGTAAAGGAAAAAAGACCACTGAATAGTGTCTGAATTGCCATCACATCTTGCTCTGTTGTTGAATTTTAAAATCCTGTCATTTCAAAAATGAGGAAGATTGTGGAGTTCCACTTTACAGGCAGATCTGTACCACAGCTTCGTCATCCCCGTCCCCCCCCCCCTTCCACTCTGAGAGAGTTGCTGAGGAAGTTTGGGATTTCCTACAGATAATGCTTAGAACCATTTCATCAGATTACAATTCCCAGCATTCTTAGGCAGAAAATGGCCATGAAAATTCTGCAAAACGAAGCTAAGTATGTAGTCCAGACAATGATTTTTATTTATTTAAAATAATCTCTCAACTGCTTTTTATTTCAAGACAATATCTCAAAGTGGTTTATAGCAAGGAAATAACGCAGCAATAAAATCAGTGAAAAACTCCTTAAAACTTAGCAACATGATCCAGAGGCCAATTTAAAAAACCCACAAGCATCTGTTGGAGATGCCTGGTCAGAGATGTGTTTTCATTAGACAGTGAAAGTGTTCCACCACTATTGCCTGCTGTATCACCTATGGGAGGACACTTCAAGGACAGGACAGCCTTTGCAAAACCGCTGCTCTCCAGCTATTTTGGACTACAACTACAGTCGTACCTTGGAAGTCGAACAGAATCTGTTCCATAAGTCTATTCGACTTCCCAAAAATTTGGAAACCAAAGTACGGCTTCTGATTGGCTGCAGGAGCTTCCTGCAGCCAATCAGAAGCTGCGGACGCCCCGTCAGACATTTGGGTTCCAAAACTGGTTCACAAACCGGAACAGTCACTTCCAGGTTTGTGGCGTTCGAGAGCCAAAACGTTCAAGTACTAAGCTGTTCGAAAACCAAGGTACGAATGTATGTGGCTGGTGGGAGTTGTAGTCCGAAATAACTGGAGGGCACCAGCTTTACACCATTGAGGAAGCTAGGAGGGCCTCCTTAGAAGATCTTGATGATGGAGTGAGTCTAGCTGTGGGGAAATGTGCCTTCAGGCTACCTTGACCTGAGTTTTTTCAGGCTTTGTATGCCCACGAGCACAGGGGCTGACAATACTGTAGCGTAGTTTGTAAAAATTTATGGAACTGAATAATGCCTTACATGATGAGATTATTTGGGGCTGGAGGTATATTTCTATTCCATGAGGCTTAATCTGGAGGTTTGCATGTCTCTGAATGTCTCCTGTCACTTTTGCAGGCTCAGTGTCGGGGAGGATGTGAAAGATGGCTGACCACTCTCAAATCACTTTTGGTCCATTGACTGCAAAGTTTTCTTCCCAACCGTACCCTCAGCAGGAAGGCAAACCTGCTAGTTCCCAACAGTTAGCCAACCACCTTGCTGCTCCCAGCAAAGAAGATGACTGGGAAGGTGTAGATGGAAATGAACTGATCTTTGCCTTAGATGATGAGGAAGATGCAACTCCTGACTCACCCGACCACTTTTCTATGTGTGAAGATATTGGGAAACAGGATGAACATCAGGAAGAGTCCACATTCCACATACCATCCCCTCTGCCGTCTCCTCCTGAACTGGATTTCTTGCCCGCCCTCCCCACTTCCAGTTCACCCAGTTTATCACCCCAGAGATCAACCGGCCTTGTAAACCCTCAAGGCCCCAAGCCATTAATCAACTTAGTGAAATCCCTCTCAACTGAAATTGAGCCCCGGGATGCCTCTTCCCTCAAGCCCCAACCTTTGCTGAGCTTGGTCAAATCCATTTCAACTGAGATTTCCCGCCTGGAGCCAGAGGTGACACAGTCCAAGTCCGACTCCAAGCTCAATGTCCATCGATGGCGGCAGATCACCCATCCCAAGGGCAAAAATGGGGATTCTAGGACGGCTCCCTCCTCCCCCAACATTTCTCCCTCAGAGAGCAAAAGCAGCTTCTTCAAGGCTCAGGAAGCCAAATTTGAGGACACGAAAAGGCGGTTTTCAGAGGCCATGCATGAACCCCTTAGCAGACTCAGCAAAATCATGGGGGATGAGAATAATGTTTCACCAAAACACAGATCCCCACTTTCTGGCAACCACGGCCACGATTCCCCTTCTAGCCACAGCAAGGAGACCATTTTGGAAGACAAGGAGAGCCCCACCCAAGAGACCAATCTGCATGGGGCTGTTCCAGGACAGCCATCTGGGAGGAGCCAAGTGGAGGACTATTGCCCCAGTGATCAGAAATGGGGTGCCTCCTTGAACTGCCAGTATGAAATCTGCTCCTATGGAGATGTCATCCAAGTGGTGGAGGTTGCTGCGGACAAAAGCAGTGGCACGGAGGAAGTGCGGATGCTTCCACCTCTGGACATCCTCCGCCCCACCAAGCCTTGTAGCAGAGTGCCATGCAAAGCGCTTGTCTGCGTCGCCATCTTGGCCTACCACTACTTTGTGCTGCCGCTGCCTCCTTACATCTCAGGCCTCTGCCTTGGCTTGGCATGTGGGTTCATGCTGGGCTTCCTCATTATTCTTCTGATGATGCCAAAGCGTTCCTTGTCTCCACGGAAAAGGCAGACATCTCTAGACCAGCTGCCATCAGAGCCGCTGAATCAGCAGCCCCAGGAACCCAACATTCTTAAGGTAGGAGATAGGGGTGTCGGAAATTGGCCATTGGTCCCATATAGACTCGTAATGTCTACACTGACTGGCAGTGGCTTTCCAGTCTTTTAGCCGGGGAACTATCAGTCCTACTTGGGGATTGAACCCGGGACCATCTGCATGCAAAGTACATGCTCTGTCTCTGAGCTACAGCCCACCCCCAACAAATTGCCCAGTGGAACCAATCTGAGGCAGAATGCTGAAACAAAAACCCTGTCACTGTCATTTGTTTCCAGACATCTCAACTGATATTTTTAAAAATTTTATGAAATTATACATAGTTAGCTGTACTGGGCAGGGCAGGTTGACATTTTGACAACAACCTAAGATTCTGACCTTTTCACAGGAAACTATACTAACCAGAATAACCCAGAGCTTATGAAAAAGAAAAAGAAATGAAAAACACTGGGGTGCCATTTCCCCCCCTGACCAATTGCCCGTCCAGTTGGTTGAAAGGTTTCATATAATGTTTAATTTATGTTTTTTAATGAATTAGTTTTTGTACCACCCTAAGAACCTTAGGGTTGAAGAGCAGGTTATAAATGGAATGAATGAATGAATCAATCAATCAATCAATCAATCAATCAATTAATCAGTCAGTCCTAGGCCAGACATTGCCCACTCTTAACAAGGAGCCCTTGGTAGTGGGGTTGGCCAAGATCCCTCAGTGAAGGGGCAGCCATTCTCTACAGTTGCCCCAGCATTCATTCATTCATAGATTTATTTATTTATTGCATTTATAACCTACCTTTCCTCTAATAATCTCAAACTGCTGTTCAGTGTTCTTCCCCATTCCATTTTATCCTCACAACAGCCCTGTGAGGGAGGTTAGGCTGAGAGACCATAGTTTGCCCAAGGTGACCCAGGGAGATTCATACGGCTGAGTGGGGATTTGAACCCTGCTCTTCTAGATCCTAGCCCAACATGCATAGCCAGTATGTCAGGTAGAGATAGGCCAGGGAATTCTTTTAGGTTTGCATTTAAAGGCAAACCAACCTAGTCTGTACTTTCCAAACCAAACCAAAACACAGCCACCCTTTGAAATTTGCACCCCTCTGAAATTTGCACTCCAGTCTAATAATATGTGCAAAAATGCAAATGCTAGGGTAAGGTGTCCATAACATTTCTAGTGAAAAATTACATAAAATATTAGGGAAATTTAGTTGCAACAATGTTATATTAGGATAATTTTCACGAGGACTTAAAATCCTGTATCTATTTTTTCTTCATGAAATGATGGGGGTGGGGATGAAATATAGAGTTGTATGTAGTGCTCAGAACAGATCTACTGAAATTAATAAATTAGTGATTTCCAATAACTTCAATGGGTCTACTCTGAGTAGGATCAGCCCTAGAGTACAACAACCCTGACAGGCTGTTAATGTCAGGGCAAAGAAGGGAAAAGAAGACAAGCGTTCTCTTTCCTCCACCCCACACCTCCATTGCAGCTCCCACTGATTAAGTTAACTGAGGGGAGCGGATGGCATTTATTGGAGGGCATCAGAAAAAATGGGTGGGTGGGTTTCCTCAGGCTTCATATTGGCTCTGATTAAAGTCCCCAGGTAATTCGGATAATTTCCATGTTAGTCTGACGCCAAATTGGGAGAGCACACCCATCTTTAGCTTCAAGGAGGTGCTGGCCTACTTAAGGCACGAATAATGGTTGCCAAGCAACAAAGGCGGAGGCTTTCATCTCCCATCCTGTTGCTGCACAGTCTCCATCAGAGGCAATGAGGAGGAAAGTTAAGGAGTTGCTTTAAGTTGTTTATAATATTCTGTTTTAGTGCCATAACCTGACTTGGGACCTTAGGGTGAATGGCTGGTAGTAAAAAAACAACCCCAATGTTCCCAAGCTCCTCTCTCAACATGGATTTGTTCAACACTGAAACAGTTCTCTCACACACACCACTAGAAGAGATAATCCTTCCACTGAGAAGCAAAACTAGGACTATCCCCTTTAATAAATTAGATTAATTGATTAGAAACCTTTTTAATCAACTAAAAAGGCACCCTCGATTAATCTGGCGACACACTATTATTATCATTTTTTGTTGTTTTGCTGTTAAGGCTGTTAAATATTTATTTATATTATTATGCCTTATTATTAAAGTTCTTTATTCATTTCTTGTTATTTGTATGTTGCTTTTCCAAAGGTAGATCACAACATAGCAGTATTGTTATTAATAATAATTTTTAAAATGCAAATCAATGCATTCTTAGAAAGACAGTCTAAAGGCTAAGGGTTGTCTGCAACTCACTGATTATTCAGGGTAGACCTATGAAAATTAGTGAAGTTTGTCATATCCAGTGGGTCATTTTCTGAGTAGGACAAACACTGGATACGGCCCTCATTCCATTCAAAACAGCATAAAACACACAATTTTATACCAGGAGTATCCAATGGGGTGCCCTCCAGCTGTTGCAGGACTCAGGTGTGATGGGAGGTGGAGTCCATCCAAAAACATCTGGAGGGCCTCAGGTTTGCTACCTCTGTTTTATACTGTGTGGACTGGCTACCTCCCCCACTCTAAACAGAGTTGTTTCTTTCCAGGGGTGGATGAATGAAATGTATTTCTACGATCCAGAGATCTACCACCCATCGCTTACCCACTCTGTGTTCGTGACCTTGGAAGACACCAGCATGACGCTCTCCTACCCCAAGAACAACATCCCCCGGCGAGCCACCTTTGAGGAAGAGGACTTCAAGGTGACTTTGGTTAGTCACCGCCATTATGAAATGATTGGCGCAAAGGTGAGACACTGATGGGCAAGGAGTTGAAACTACGGGGGGGGGGGCTCGCTCACAATAGTGGGCTAGCAAACAGCAAGGGGTGGGAGGAAGACAAGGAGGAGGTGCTTGGTTACCTGTTGAGTAGCATGCCGTTTGCATTTCATACAAACAAGGCAAAGGCCAAAGTAGGAAACATGAAGAGGAGCCTGCTGGATCAGGCCAATGGCCCAACTAGGTCAGCATCTTGTTCTGACAGTCGCCAAGCAGATGCCTGTGGGAAACAGGCAAGCAGGACCTGAGCACAAAAGCTCTTCTCCCTTCCTGTGGTTTCCAGCAACTGGCATTCAGATTTGCACCAGCACTGCCAGGCTATTCATGCCAGTTGTTAGCTTCATGATAACTGTAAAATTTTACCGGTGCATTTGATTGATGTTTCATTATTTATTGTTATATTGTTGTTGGTTGTGAACCGCTTGGGTACTCTCTGGAGTAAAAGGCAAAAAGAAATAATAATGTGTATTTTTTTTAATAATTTTTTTTTATTAGTTTTCAGTTACAATAATCCAAGAAAAGCCTCATTATAACAATAATCCCATTAATAATGCCAGTCATTCAAAAGCCAAATTATACAATTTAGGTGCCCCCCCCCCGCATGCTAGAATGATGGTTTGATGATTTACTATATTCCTGCATTCCAAAATCTTATAAATTTCCATTACACTCCAGTCAGAATAACAAACCCTTATACCGCAACTGCAGTTTTAATGACTTCCATTCGCATTAACACATTAAATGATTTATAGTCCTACAGGCGAAGCATTCAAACTCTCTCTTTGTTCTTCTTGTGTGTGGCAATTATTCTGTCCATGATGTTTCTTCCTGTCCTTGTAGTATATTATGTCTATCTTTTGTCAGTCGTTGCTGTTTTTCATAATGCCTTGAGCGGAGCTAGTGTTCCATTGTTGTTTCAAAAGTTCTCCATGAAATAATATTATGAATAAAGTCATAGTCATCAAATTGTAGAGTTGGAAGAGTCCCAAAGGGTCATCTAGTTCAACTGTCTGCAATGCAGGAATATAAAAACTGTTTATCCTGTAGCCTAGGACATTGGGAGCCAGTGTCATGCCTTCCAAATCCTACACAGCTCCCCCCACTCATGAACATAGGTTGTGTTGGTTGGGGCTGATGGGAATTTTAGTCCAGAACATTCGGAGGGCACTGTATTGGCTACCTCTGCCTGAAGCGATATCTTTGCAGCTTGGTACTACTGCAGCTTATACTGAACAATTGCTAGTATGATTTGCAGTCCCCTGGGAGTTTACACCTTCCCTTGGTGCTCTAGGTGTTCCTCTTCCCACCTGGGCTGGCTCGCAAGAGGATGTGGAACAAGAAATACCCCATCTGCATTCTCGTCCCAGAGCAAGACGACTCAAGTAGCAAAGGCTCTGGTGAGCATGACTTGGAGCACCCAAGAGAGAAGGCTATGAAGAGAAGGCTGTCTCCAGTCCAAGAGACCCCTCCAACGCATCCAGCTGAGCCCCAGGAAAGGACTCTCTACCTCTTTGGCAGGACGGGGAGAGACAAGGAGGAATGGTTCCAGCATCTTGCAAGGGCCTCCCGGGCAGAAAGCTGTGAGCAGCGTAACGCCGTCACAGGTGAGCTCCAACATACCCTCCAACATTTCTCTGATGAAAATAAGGATGTCCTGAGGAAAAGTGGGGCATTCTGAGATCAAATCAGAAACTGGGACAGCTTCTGTAAATCTGGGACTGTCCCTGGGAAATAGAGACACTTGGAGGGTCTCCAGTCACACACAAAAATGTGCTTGGCACAAGCTTTTCTTTTCTCTCATTTTAACTTGGGTGTTTTAGGGGGGATACTCCTGAGATGCTGTTCACAAAACCAGTGAGTCCTGCTAGCTGCGTCTGGGAAGATGTTGCCTCATCGAAATCTTAGAGCAGGCATCCCCAAACTCGGCCCTCCAGATGTTTTGGGGCTACAATTCCCATCTTCCCTGACCACTGGTCCTGTTGGCTAGGGATGATGGGAGTTGTAGTCCCAAAATATCTGGAGGGCGGAGTTTGGGGATGCCTGGCTTAGAGTTATCTGAAAAGGGCTTGCTGGGCTTGACCCTCCAGTGACTCCACCCCTCTGGAAAGGCTGATTGTGGCATTTAAAGGGCCTGTGGAATAGTCAACCATTCCTGCAAGGTGGCAGAGCAGGAGAGGCTGCTAGGAAATCATTTTCAGACATTGTGGGAGAGTCATGTCCTTAGGCTGGTGCAGTGTAAAAGGGCTATTCCTCAGGTGGGGTGACTGGTGCATCCTCCTCCTGCCAGCACTGGGTTCCTGAGGCAGGAGACATTACACCCTAGTCCCCAAATCCTCAATTTTTGCATCACTTCCTTCTGCTTTTGCTAGCCATGGGAAGGGACAAACTGTAGTGCAAGTGCTAAAGCTGGGAGAGGAAGGAGAGTATGAGCAATGGAAATGCTTCAGCATTCCCTTTGGCATTGGAAATTGATCAGATATTGCCCACACACTGATAAGACTACCTTCTAATTCATAAGAACAAGACATTTGCCAAGAAACAGAAGATAAAGATTTTCAGAAACCCAAGGCTAAAACCCAGTTTCCTGCTTTAACCGAAGGCAGCAAGGCTCTAATCTCCCCTTCTTTCTCTTGGCCAGGTTTAAACCAGCTCAGCCCATCAGGAAAGGGGACATGCAGCAGTGGCAGCAGCAGAGGCAGCACTGATGACCTCCTTTCTCTCATCAAGCCCAAGGACCTGGTTGTTAATGTCCGGGAGAAGCTCCTTTTGGATTATAACATGTACATGTCCCGAATAGTCCCAACAGGGAAATGTTCCAGCCCACCCGAGAGCCCCTCCCACAGTACAGCAGGCAGCCCAACACCCAAAAAGGTGAGAAAACCTCTGAGATTACCAGGTAATCCAGAAAAAGGGAAATGCTTTCAATATCATCCCCCATGGGGAAGGAAGGCAAAGGGGTTAAACACTCCCTCCTGTTAGTCACTTGTCCCCAAAACTGCTTGCATTGTTTAAAAAGAAATAAAAGGAGGTCATTGCACATTTATGTATACTGTCTAGTTAGGCCCTTACATCCTCACCCTAAATCAGGCTTCCTCAAACTCGGCCCTCCAGATGTTTTGAGACTACAGTTCCCATCATCCCTGACCACTGGTTCTGCTAGCTAGGGATCATGGGAGTTGTAGGCCAAAAACATCTGGAGGGCTGAGTTTGAGGAAGCCTGCCCTAAATCAAAGGTAAGTCTTAGCACATACAATGGTTTTTTGTTAAATCAAGCAGAATTCGATGCCAAATGCAGATTACAAATATGCGGCAGATCTTTGGCAAACCTTCAGTGACTCTCTAGTGAACACTCAACAAAATTAACAGAGGAAGGAGAATGTTTTGGAGACACACCCTGTTCAGCTTTTGGAGGAGGCCAAAGAGGATAAACAACATCATTTACTTATTTATTTAGAAGATCTATAAACCATGTGATCAAAGAGCTCAAAACACAGCCAAAATCCACAAATTAATTGAAAAGCAAATATGCATGAAACCATTGACATTAAAACACAGATCATTTGGTAAGACTTTCGAAACAAACATAGGTAGCTGAATTATATGGCTAGGTGGGCTTACAGAAACATAAATGTTTTCAGCAGGCGTCTAAAAGAATATAGTGAAGGCACCTGCCCAATCTCAATCTATTGACAGAAATGTTTTAGAGCAATAACACATGTTATAGCACTTACAGGTGTTTAGAATGTCTTGCTCTTGGATGATCCTATACAGAATTTAAGAGACATTGTAGTGCTGTGACTCCCTTTTCCTTCTTTTCAGTTCTTTGGGGATACAAATGTCACGAGTGACACAAACACGGCTTGGGCCAATGCGGTGCTTGGGAGAATGTTTTGGGACTTCCTACGGGAAAAATTTTGGTCAGACCTAGTTTCAAACAAGATTCAGAAGAAACTAGGCAGAATCAAGGTAAGGAAATTGGCCCATTTTCTCTTCGCCTCTGTTTCTGTGTCCAAAGCAGATGCTTTACCACTGAGCTGTAGACCTTCCCTTTAGGAACCTAGGACTCTTTCTCATACTGAATGAGACCCATCTAGCTCAGTACTGCCTACACTGACTGGCAGCAGCTCTCCAAGTTTTCAAGATGGGGTTTGCCCCATATACTGGCGTTTCACTGGAAAGTAGTTTTTTGTTTCTGCCTTTCTTTGACTTCTATTCCTGCCAGATTGTTGTTGTTTCTCCTTCCTCTCTTTTGGTCTAACTCAGTTGCCGTACTTCATGAACGAGCTCACACTCACTGAACTGGACATGGGGACTTCCATCCCACAAATCCTCAGCACGTCAAGCCCGACCATCGATCACCGAGGTGAGCTGTAGCAGCATGCAGGGGGGGGGGACAGATTTGCACTGCCTCCCTCTAGTGGTGGGGCTGTATATGTTTCCCCTCAAAGGAGTGTTTCCCCAAATATGAATGACAAAAAGACAAAGTCACAGGAACATAATACCTGTTTCACATTTGTGAGAAGTCAATATTTTAGTGTGGCGGCATCTACATTCTGAAACTCTCTGTCTATTGACATCAGGCAAGTGTCGTCGCAGTGCTCTTTTTGGCATCATCTAAAACCTTGCTTTGTTTACACAAGCCTACCCAGACATAAAGAATATTGATGTATGCTTTAATCTGGTTTTAGGTGATTGCCAATTTTATATCGCTTTAAAGAGTTGTTTTTACTTCTTTTCTAACTGATGATTTTATTGTTTTATTCTCTTTGCAAACCGCTTTGAGGGTTTTCCTTTACAGTCAAGCAACGTATAAATGTTATGGAATAAAAAGATTAAATAAATAATCAGGAACCCAGATGACAGTGAATTTAAATATGTAAGCAACTATGCATGTATATGAGTATATGTGTGTATGAAATATATAGCCACTGTATATGAAATAATGAAGTTCTCCAAACAATGCTTACGATTGGGGGAGGGGGGAATGAGGAACTGAGAGAAACCCACATTGACAGAAGGGCTCATCCCTTCTCAACAGCCATGCAGATCTCCATTTGGCAGTGACCACCTCTGTCCTCTTCTCCACTCTGCAGGGCTTTGGGTGGACATGGAAGTGACCTACAGCGGATCCCTGCAGATGACCCTGGAAACGAAGATGAACTTGTACAAACTAGGCAAAGAAGCCCTGGGAGAGGAGAGTGGAAAGGCAGAGGACGGCAGGGAAGGGTAAGGCCAGCCCACCAGCCCAGCACCAGTCCGAAGAGTGTTAGCTCCCCATTCTCAACAAATCTGGCCTTTAATTACAAGAGCCTGGAAAATCATGATATGCCGTAATAGCCTCTTAGGAAAAGTTCGGATTAGACGACTCCACTAATGGGGGCAAAGGATCTATTTACAGGCCTGGCGAGCCAAGCGAAGGTTACATTTCAACCAGATAAAAACAGGCCAGGGGGCGGCAGGAATGAGAAGCAACTTGTGCTCTCTCTGAGAGATTGTGCTGAACCATCTGTTTGATGGGATCATCAACCATCTGTCCTCATCTGCCACAACAGGAGGCAGGACAGCTGGAGAATTATTGGTTCTAGGAAAGAGTCCATCATTTAATCAAGATGGAGATCTGATTTTACAGGGTGGTGAGGACTGTTTGCTTAGGTTCTCTGGTATGTATTTGGCATTAGTAACTTTTGGTGAGTAAATAGCTGGAAGAAAGAGAGGCGGGGGCTTGAGAGATATTACCTAATGGCATTGACACCTACAGGCTTTTATTTTATTTTTGCCTTTTTGTGGTTTGGCAAATGTATAAAATAACACATTTTTGCACCAAATGCACCTTTTCCTTCTCTGGTTAGTAAAAGGAGCTCAGTTTCAAGGTGCTAAGAATAAGAACAGGAGCTGGAAATCATTAGGCAGAACTGGTGCTTTCATTAGATCGAGTGAGGCAGCTGCCACAGGCAGTTGAATTTGGGTGTGACGTACCTCATGACTGTATTTTTATAACATGGGACAAACCAGGCAATACAAGCAATTTCCGCACCCATTTCTCTCTCCAGCAGCTAATGCAGAAAGCACAAGCACAATGAACCTGAGAAAATGAACCTAGGAGGATGGTAGGAAGAAAGCCAGGTGTTCCCTTGCTGAGACTCAGTGGCCGAGGGTGTTTTGCTAGGCGGGAATGCTACTCCACAGACAGAGATGCTGGTTGACTTGAAAGCTCCCCAGCCGTTTCCTCCCGGCTGCTGAGAAACTCCCTTCTGGACCTCATCCTATTATGTAGGTCACAGTCACCAGGATGCACCTTCTTAATCCCCAGGGGAAAGGAATTACATAGCGCAGGCAGTCCCTGACGCACACAGCATTGTGCAAGGGCAGGCCTTCCTTGGCCCTTGCAAATGGCTTACGTTGCTTAGGGTCCTCTCTCTCTTTCTCCCCTTGCAGTGTGAAGCCCCGCTTAGTCCTTCTGGCTGACAGCGATGCAGAGTCCTCCAGCGCTGGGTCCTCGGACGAGGAAGACATCCCCAACATGGAGCCCTCAGGGGTCCCAGGAGAAAGGGGTACCCCTCCTGGGGCTGAAGGGTAAGACAGCACAGAACAACCCCCAACAACCTGTTGCCCTCCAGATGCTTTAGACGACAACTCCCATCAGCCCCAGCCAAGCACAGCCATTTGGGACTACAACTCCCACCAGCCCCTGCAGCTATAGGGCAAAAATGGGGAGGGGAGAGCTATGAACCCCACCCAGGGGTGCCGGCTCCTGGGGCCGAGCCCTTTTGGACCCCTCAAATATTTTTGGGGTAGGTGCTGGGCACCTCCAATGTCCAAGAAGTGCAGAGGCAAAACCTGGAGCGTGGTGAGGTTCCACTGGCTGGCTCCTTCTCCTCCTCCTGCCATGGAGAAGGAGAAGGGTTGAAGCAGCCTCCTGCCAGTGGTGGCACCAGGAGGAGGTGAAGGAGAAGCCACCTGCCATTGAAGCTGTGGCTGCCACACACACACAGCTTCTCCCGATATCCTGACATCATGCGCATCAATGTCATGACGCAACGTCAATGTCACGCATGATGCCACACATGCGGCATTCCCCCCCCCAACACCCTCACAAGCTGGTGCCTCTGACCCCACCTTGAGCTCCTTGGAAGAAAGGCGGGATATTAATGTCATAAGCAAATAAACAAACAAACTCAAATCTACACTGACCAAATTGCCACTTTCAGCAACTTTGGGGGTCACATACTCTATGTTCCTTGACTTCGGCATATGTCCCTTGCCCAAGACTCACCTATGTTTCGTGGGCCAAGGCTGACCCTGACTTTGTTTTCTCTCAGCCACGTCAGCGGAAACAGCACCAGCCGGAAGATCCTACGCTTTGTGGACAAGATTGCCAAGTCCAAGTACTTCCAGAAGGCCACCGAGAACGAGTTTATTAAGAAGAAGATAGAGGAGGTCTCCAACACCCCCTTGCTCTTGACGGTGGAGGTCCAAGAGCTGACAGGCACACTGGCTGTGAACATCCCACCGCCCCCAACTGACCGAATCTGGTAGGAAGCTAGAAGGCAGAGAGGGGAACAGGCCTCAAAGGGTTTGCTGGGGCCTGTACTGTGTGACCAGACTGGGGCAAAGGGAAGGCAAGTGAGAAACCCTTGTCCATCTAGCTCAGCAGAGCAGGCTCTCTAACAATGGCAGTCCAGGTAGCCCAGAGAAGTCCACAAGATGGTGTTGCAGAACTGGGCTGCATATATTCCAGGCTACTTCAGTGCTTCATCTCTTAGCAAAAAAATAATCACTGGTGGGGCGGGGGCATCCAAGAATGTAAGGATGGGCTCATTGTAATGGTTGCAGGGGGAAAGGGAGAGTTTACATGAGTCTTTTCTGCCTCCCTGCTCCAGGTACAGCTTCCGGACTCCACCACAGCTGGATCTGAAGGTCCGCCCAAAGCTGGGGGAACGAGAGGTCACCTTCATCCATGTCACAGAATGGATTGAGAAGAAGCTTCAGCATGAATTCCAGGTACCTGTCTCCGGAAATAGGCCAGGTTCCTAAAATAGGCCCGCTGGGCTAAAAGCAAGGAATGGAGTCTAATAAGTCATTCGTTACCACAAGATTATAGAATCATAGAATCATGATGGCCACCTGGTTAGCCAACTTTTCTGAAAGCGATGAGACAGATTGCTGAAGGATAGGTCTGGCTAAGGCTGTTTACCAAAACAGCTATAAGCACAGGAAGCCGCCTTGTACTGAGTCTCATTAGTGGTCCATCTAGCTCAGTATTGTCTACACTGACAGGCAGCAGCTCTCCAGGGTCTCAGACAAGGAGTCCCTCCCAGCCCTACCTGAAGATTCCAGTGGGACCTGCTGCATAGAAACAAGATTCTCTACCACTGAGCTACAGTCCTTCTTTCTTGGGGCATAGAAAACAGCCTTAGCCCAAGTCAGACCATCGGTCCTTCTAGCCTAGTATTGTTTACAATGACTGGCAGGGATTTTCAACTGTTTTATGCAGGGCATATTCCCAGCACTACCTGAAGTTGCTGCAGGGGATTGAACCTGGGGACTTCTGCATGCAACACAGGTGTTCTCTTATCAGTGGGCTTTTACAGTTCCCCTGAATGGAGCCTTCCTGTTGAATCTGCCATGTGATGAAAAAAGCCTGCTGGGGGGAGATGCTGGTGGTGGTAGCGGAACCAGAAGTGGGTTTTGCACAAAGAGTGCAAACTCTGTTCTGGCACTGAAAACTTATTGAGCTGAGCATTCAAAGGCACCTTGTCCCTTACTGTATTTTTCGCTCTATAAGATGCACTTTTCCTCTCCTAAAAAGTAAGGGGAAATGTGTGTGTGTCTTATGGAGTGAATGCAGGCTGTGCAGCTATCGCTGAAGCAGGAGAGCAAGAGGGATCGGTGTGCTTCGATCCCTCTTGCTCTCCTGGCTTCAGGGATAGCCATGTAAAGCCTCTTGAGTGCAGCGGAAATGCTCCTGCCTCTTCGCTCAAGAGGCTTTACATTGCTTTCTTGTTTCTTGCTTTTTTCCTCTAAAAACTAGGTGCGTCGTATGGTCGGGTGCGTCTTATAGAGCGAAAAGTATGGTAATTCTGAGAAGACAGTGTCCCACCCAGCCACTATTGTGCACCTGGCTGGTGGGTCCTGGGGTTCCAGTAAAAAAACCACAGCAAAGCAGAGCCTGCAAACTTGAAGGCTGCCCATCCTTGGTGTAATGACATCAAGAGGTGGACTAAGCTGTGGCACCCATTAGAGAGAGGAGAGAGGAGATGGAGCTGCCCTGTTCAGACACATCAATGAGTTTCCTGCTAAGCGCATTTCCACCGTAGGTTGCCTCCAGACTGCTACCTCCTCGCAGGAGGGTTTGAAGCACATACTGGAGCTCTCTGTTTCCACATGGAAAGTGGATCAAAGTGCAACGAAACCACTTTAAAAGCAAACAGACGCATACTTCTTGTGGTTTTGAAAGTGACAGAGAAATGCACTGGAGAGCATGGGTGCTCAATAAAGTCTGGATCTTCTCAAACCTCAGTGTTAGCTTTGTGGAAGTATATCAAGATGAATGCTCAATAAACAAACTCTGGAGGGGCCCATAGAGACCACAGTTCTCAGCAGATCATCTCCATTATATAGACCACTTGGATGCACCAAGCCTTCTAGAGGCATTTTTGCTTGCAGATAACGTGGTGGCATGTTTCTAACCTGATTTCTTTTCTCTCCCTCCCACCCCTTCAACCCCTTAGAAAATTTTAGTGATGCCAAATATGGACGATCTCATCTTACCCCTCATGCATTCTGGTTTGGAATCCCAGCTGCCCACAGAAGGACTCCAGAAGGAATTCCCAGGAGAGGGCGCAGCAAAATTTTGAGGAACTGCCCACTGGTGGGTTGGCTGGCTCAAGATGCTTGATGGGGTCCTCCAGGATTATCAGGGCCTGTGAACCCAGCATCACCCTTGAGCCACACTGCTGGTCTCATCTCTGCTGGTTCATCTCTTCAGCTTGTCGTTCAGGGGCTTTTCTCTAGCAAAAGAGGTCCCCCCACCCATCCTCTGGATATTTCACAGGATACATTTCTCAGTGTGGAGGAGATGCTCTAAGATTCTCCCTTCCAAGCACCAGATTCCTACCAGTGCAAGGAAGGATTTCTGTAGTGCTGTCATTAGCTTTGCAAAGAGGAAAAAAAAGTAGGGAAGATTCCAAGCCCACTTCCACCTAGGTCCCGTCTTTGCAAATAACAGCCATGTTAAGCATCTTTTAAATGTCAGAACAGTCATTAAAACTGAAGAGGCCAAAGAAAAGAGGGGACGACAAGGAAAGAAAGGGCTCTTTCTGCAAGCAGTCTGAAGTCCTCCTATTTCTACCCAGGTTTGCAATGGTGGGAAGAGAAATCCCAAAATCTGAACATTGAGCCTCTGAGGGAATCATCTCTCTGACCTCCTTGCTACTCACAGGTCAGAGGAAAGGAAACAGAGAGAGTTAACAGTAGAAGCGTTTGTATTTCCCCCGGGAAGGCATGCAAGGAATGTGTGAAGAACATCACACAATTCTTTACTCTGTGAAAATTCTCCCTTCTCCTGATGAGGGGAGGGGAGGGGAGGTTTAAGGGAATTCAAGCCTCCAAATTGATGAGGAAAGTGTGGAGTGCAGGTTGAGACCAAGCAAGAATGTATCACCACTTTAACAGCCAAGGATCCCCCAAAAAAGAAGGAATCCTGCGAACTTTAGTTTGTCAAAGCTGTTAAGAATTGCAGCTCCATGCAGGGAATAAGGGGTCTCCTAAGGCACTCAGTGAACGGGGTGGAATAACATATTGATGACACAATTTACGTAATTCATTACGTGGCTTTTTAAAATTCAAATCACAAATTCTGAGGAGGGTTTTTCAGCAGGAAAAGATCAACCTCCCCTCACCCTAGCTATGCCCCAATTGTGATCCAGAACAGCACCATCCCCTTCCACGGCTGGTGGCTGATTGTGCAGAGAGGGGGCTGGTGCTGCTGACCACAGGGATTTGAAAACACACTCGAAGTTGCATCTAGACTAATCCTTAGGATGCCTGAGCATGTGGACTCTGCAGCTGGGACACTCCAGGGCTGGAGGCTGTGGTCAATTTCATGACAGTCTTTGGTGGGAGTAGGGAGGAGGTTTTCAAAGCTCCACAACCTCCTTCTTGGAGGTGTGCTATTTACTGCTGTGAGATTAGAGACTATCAAAAGAGGCAAACAAGGAACCATGAGTGAAGGAACAAGGCAAGCGTGGCTTCTGGAGGCTTAGCCCTGTTATCTGAGTGCTAAAGATATGGACTGCCTGTGTTAGAAAGAGAAGCATATTGTGTTAATTGCTGAAACCTTTCCATGCTGTGCCGCAAGTGAGGCAGAAAAGAGAGGTGCCTCTACTTTCTCAATAGTTATATATACCCTCTGCCTGCCTAGAGCACCCCAGCCCACCTTTGCCTCTAAACCAGCCTTCCTAGTACCCTCCCACAATGTTGGACTACAGCTCCCATCAACCCCAGATAGCATAGCCACTGTGGACTACAATCTCCATCAGCCCTAGCCAGCATTGGTGGGAGCTGATTGGAGTTGCAGTCCGAAACAGCCTAAGCGAACCAGGTTGGGGGAAGATGCTCTAAACCCATGTCATGTCCCAGGAGATTTCACATCAGGGACATTCAGCAACGCAAAGGAAGCTGAGCCAATCGTGATAGCTAACCCGGCAGCATAAAGTGGGTTTTAGAGGTACTGTTTCCGTTTCCCATGCAATAAAACATTTTAACAGAGCAATAGCTTTGGAAATTCACGGCAATGAAATGGTTGCAACTAATCAAAGGGCTTTACAAACCACGGATGACGTGTGAGCCAGAGGCAACTAGAAATGATGGGGAAGGTGAAGGGAAATAAAGGTTTGCATCGATCTCTGGGGGTGTGTTTGCTGTTATTCCTTGTGTCTCTTGCATTTGGTCTCTGTCAAAGTATCCAAAGAGGTAGAGCTGCTCGTTCTGATGGTAAAAGCTGTTCAACAGTGGAATGGACTTCCTCAGGTGGTGGAGTCTTCCTCCTCAGAGGTTTTAAGGCAGAGGTTGGATGGTCGTCTGTCATGGATGCTTTAGTTGAGATTCCTGCATTGCAGGGAGTTGGATTAGATGACCCTCTGGCGCCATTCCAACTCTACAATTAGACTATTCTATGATTCT
Source organism: Podarcis bocagei (assembly GCF_964188305.1). Taxonomy (NCBI): domain Eukaryota; kingdom Metazoa; phylum Chordata; class Lepidosauria; order Squamata; family Lacertidae; genus Podarcis; species Podarcis bocagei. The sequence goes on along the minus strand of NC_138139.1, from coordinate 32,682,106 downwards.
AAGTCCAGATGTTGCTATAAATGCATGGCCCTGATAGACTTCTGAGACAAATGTGGGGGGCATATACCTTTTCGAGAACATAACACTAAGCACCGGTTTTGTTTCAGTGTATTCATGTTTGCAACTATTTAAAGCAGCGACAAAGTTGGACTGGAGTCCAGAAACATCTTAGGAGAAGCCCTTTTTACAATTCCTCCTGGGTTTCCACCTTCCCCTTCACCAGGTGCTTCTTCTGTGGGCCCTGGAACACAAGCAGAAAAAAATAGCCATGGAATCTTAAAAGCTATGCTTGCAAGAAAAAAGGCAATAATTTGCATCAGGGGCAAAAGGGGACTTTTGTACCTTTCTGCTCTTTTTGCCTTTTTGTCTCCACAAGGAGTGAGAGGTATTGGAGATGTTGCAGGGCAGCCTGTTTTCCTGACTGGTGCAAAACAGCCCTTCATTTCCAACAAATGTGGCTAGCAGGGGTAGGCAACATGGTGCCTCCTCTCCAGGTGTTCTGGACTAACAAATCTCATCACTCCTATCCTTCAGGTGAAAGAGAGAGCAGGACAATACCTAATGGAGTATCTTTGGCTGGTATTTGGCCACATTCCCCTGGCTGGGGCCTTCCAGATGCTTTGAACTACAACTACCATCAGCCTCATCCAGCACAGCCATACGGTGCTGTGCCTGATGGGAGTTGAAGTCCAAACATCTGGAGGGCACCAGATTGGGGAAGGCTGGTCATCCACCTAATGCTTTCCCTAAAATTTATCACTTTTTTTTTGGTTTGAATTGAAATGGAAAATATATTTTCTACTTGGGATCAAAAAAATCTGTTCTTAGGTGATGTATAAATCTCAAAGAGGATATTGCAAAGCTGGATAAGGCGCGGGAAAGGGTAATCAAAATTATCAGGGGTGTTAGAGCAACTTTCCTATGCAGAAAGGCTACAATATTGGGGGCTTCTTAAGTGTTGGGGGGAGGCAAATATGATAGGAATTGACAGAAGTTTGCAGAAGTTTGTATGATGTGGAGATATCTCCCCCCATAACACTAGAACCCAATGGAGACAAGCTGAAACTTGGGTAGCTGTGATTCTTGCATTGCAAGGGCTGGGGTCCCTTCCAACACTACAGTTCTATGATTCGTTAAGTTTCAGGACAGAGAAAAGAAATGGCACGATGGGGTTGTGCTTCTTAGATGTGCCCCGGGTAGGAAGAAGTTTTAGGACCCTTATCCCAAATATTGGTTGGCAGCGCGGCTTCCCCCAGTCACATTTGGTCACATATCCTTCTCAAAGGGTTTTCTCTGCATCATGTTTTGCGGCTAAGACTCACCATGAAAGCACGCTTTTCTTGAGCCGTCTGGAAGTGTCCATGACCAAACTTGGATGTTGTGTCAATGAATTTCAGCTCCACAGGTTCCAGTGCCTTTCTGCTTGTATGGACCAGAAGAGACTGGAAGAAGGGAAAGGGATCCATTAAATGAAAGTGCAAGGGTGAGGGGGCAGAGTTTTCTGTGGGGAATCGCTTGTTGAACATGGACAATAATAATAATAATAATAATTTATTATTTATACCCCGCCCATCTGGCTGGGCCTCCCCAGCCACTCTGGGCGGCTTCCATAAAAACCAAAAATACAGTAAAATGTCATATGTTAAAAACTTCCCTGAACAGGGCTGCCTTAAGATGTCTCCTGAATGTCAGGTAGTTGTTTATCGCTTTGACATCTGCTGGAAGGGCGTTCCACAGGGCGGGCGCCACTACCGAGAAGGCCCTCTGCCTGGTTCCCTGTAGCTTTGCTTCTCGCAGTGAGGGAACCGCCAGAAGGCCCTCGGCGCTGGACCTCAGTGTCCGGGCAGACTGATGGGGGTGGAGACGCTCCTTCAGGTATACTGGACCGAGGCCGTTTAGGGCTTTAAAGGTCAGCACCAACACTTTGAATTGTGCTCGGAAACGTACTGGGAGCCAATGCAGGTCTTTCAAGACCGGTGTTATATGGTCTCGGCGGCCGCTCCCAGTCACCAGTCTAGCTGCCGCATTCTGGATTAGTTGTAGTTTCCGCGTCACCTTCAAAGGTAGCCCCACGTAGAGCGCATTGCAGTAGTCCAAGCGGGAGATAACCAGAGCATGCACCACTCTGGCGAGACAGTCCGCAGGCAGATAGGGTCTCAGCCTACGTACCAGATGGAGCTGGTAAACAGCTGCCCTGGACACAGATTTGACCTGTGCCTCCATGGACAGCTGTGAGTCCAAAATGACTCCCAGGCTGCGCACCTGGTCCTTCAGGGGCACAGTTACCCCATTCAGGACCAGGGAATCCTCCACACCTGCCCGCCTCCTGTCCCCCAAAAACAGTACTTCTGTCTTGTCAGGATTCAACCTCAATCTGTTAGCCGCCATCCATCCTCCAACCGCCTCCAGACACTCACACAGGACCTTCACCGCCTTCACTGGTTCTGATTTAAAAGAGAGGTAGAGCTGGGTGTCATCCGCATACTGATGAACACCCAGCCCAAACCTCCTGATGATCTCTCCCAGCGGCTTCATATAGATGTTAAAAAGCATGGGGGAGAGGACAGAACCCTGAGGCACCCCACAAGTGAGGGCCCAAGGGTCTGAACACTCATCCCCCACCACCACTTTCTGAACACGGCCCAGGAGGAAGGAGCGGAACCACTGTATAACAGTGCCCCCAGCTCCCAGCCCCTCAAGACGGTCCAGAAGGATGCTATGGTCGATGGTATCAAACGCCGCTGAGAGATCCAGCAGAACTAGGAAACAGCTCTCACCTTTGTCCCTAGCCCGCCGGAGATCATCAACCAGTGCGACCAAGGCAGTTTCAGTCCCATGATGAGGCCTGAATCCCGACTGGAAGGGATCCAAATGGTCCGCTTCTTCCAGGCGTGCCTGGAGTTGTTCAGCAACCACTCGCTCAATCACCTTGCCCAGGAATGGAAGATTTGAGACTGGGCGATAGTTGGCCATCGTGGCCGCATCTAAAGATGGTTTTTTAAGAAGCGGTTTAATAACCGCCTCTTTCAGCGGGTCTGGGAAGGCTCCCTCACGGAGGGAAGCATTCACCACCCCACGAAGCCCATCGCCCAGTCCTTCCCGGCTAGCTTTTATAAGCCAGGATGGGCAAGGATCCAGGAGACAGGTGGTTGGTTTCACTCGTCCAAGCAGCCTGTCCACATCCTCGGAGGTAACAGATTGAAATTGATCCCACTCAACTTGACTAGGCAGAACTCTAGCACTCTCCCGCCCCGGCCCTGCTCCCACGGTGGAGTCTACTTCTTCCCGAATCTGGGCGATTTTATCTGCAAAAAACTTTGCAAAATCATTGCAGGAGAACATGTGGCCCGTACTGGGCCCCGATGTTGCAGGTGGTTCCGCTAAATTGTGAACCACCTGAAAAAGTCTCCTGCTGCTGTTTTCTGCAGATGCAATAGAGGCGGTGAAGAAATTCTTCTTCGCCGTCGCTATCGCCACTTGGTAGGCTCGACGTTGAGCTCTAACCTGTGTCCGGTCAGATTCGGAATGAGTTATCCGCCACCGGCGCTCTAGCCGTCTCAACGATTGTTTCATTGCCCTCAGATCCGTGGAAAACCACGGGGCTGTCCGGGCTCCATGCAATCGGAGAGGGCGCTTCGGAGCCAAACAGTCAATAGCCCTGGTTAACTCCACATTCCAGCGGGCCACCAGGGAATCGGCTGAAAGGCCATCAACATGGGATAAAGCATCCCCTACCACTCTCTGGAAACCATTTGGATCCATTAAGTGGCGGGGGCGGACCATCCGAATTGGTCCCACCTCCCTGCAGAGGGGATGGGTCGCAGAGAAGTCCAGTTGCACCAGGAAGTGATCTGACCATGGCACTTCTTTCATTTCGCTTTTACTTAGTGTCAGATCACCAACATCCATAGAGGTAAACACCAGGTCCAAGGCATGTCCACGGCTATGGGTTGGGCCAGACTTATTCAGGGACAGCCCCATGGAGGCCATGCTTTCCACGAAGTCCCGAGCGGCCCCTTGTAAGGTCGTGTCGGCATGGATGTTAAAATCCCCTAGGACGACCAGGCTAGGTGTCTCCAGGAGAACATCCGCCACGACCTGAAGCAGCTCGGGCAGGGAATCCTTGGTGCAGCGGGGAGGTCGGTACACCAAAAGGAATCCTGTACTGCCCCTATTGCCCAACTTCCAGAACATGCACTCAGAAAACTGGGTCTTCCCAATAGGACGCCTGGTGCAAACTAATGACTTCCTAAAAATCACTGCAACCCCCCCTCCCCGCCCACGTGACCTGGGTTGCTGTGCGTAAGAGAAACCTGGTGGACAAGCAGCGGCAAGGACAGGCCCATCTGCTTCATCCAACCAAGTCTCTGTTACACATGCCAGGTCAAATCCTCCATCCATGATCGAGTCATGGATGGCAGTGGTCTTACGAATCATTGACCTGGCATTGCACAGCAGCACCTTCAGGTCACGTGGGTATCCCTTGCTGATTCTAGTATCCATCCGGACAGGACCAGACCCGGAGGCAGGGATAGTCCTCAGACAACGACTAAACCTGCCTCCTCTGTAATGACGTGGTCTGGTCTTAGCGTAACTCCTCCTCCTACCCGTGATCACTGAGATCGGTTGTCCCAGTGCATCCCCCCCTGTGGAACGTGCCCCAGCCATTTTGTGGGCTGGGGCCCACTCCCCGGCAGCCCTGAACCCTCCCCCTAAAAACAAAATAACACCTTAAACAAACAAACAAAACCAATAAAACAATACAAACAAAAAAATGTAAAAATTACAAAAACATCAAAATAAAAAAAAATAATAATTCCCCAAGCCCAACCAAACATCCATCCCACCCCCACCCCCCACATACAAAAAATCCAAAGAAAATTTTTTAAAAAACATTTTAAAAACACTCTGTGCCTCTCCGGCAGTAACAACTGTCCTATTGAGGCCTGTCAGGCCCCGCCCTGGGCCAGGTGGTAAGTGGCAGGGAGGAGCAGGGCCCTCAGGCACTCACTCAGGGGACTCCTCCTGGGCAGCAGGCAGCAAGCAGCACGCAGTCCTTGTGAGGCCTGTCAGGCCCCGCCCTGGGCCAGGTGGTAAGTGGCAGGGAGGAGCAGGGCCCTCAGGCACTCACTCAGGGAGTCTTCCTGGGCAGCAGGCAGCAAGCAGCACGCAGTCCTTGTGAGGCCCCAGGCCCCGCCCCAGGCCAGATGGTAAGTGGCCAAAGCAGGGCCCACAAGCACTCACTCAGGGAGTCTTCCTGGGCAGCAGGCAGCAAGCAGCACGCAGTCCTTGTGAGGCCCCAGGCCCCGCCCCAAGCCAGATGGTAAGTGGCAAAAGCAGGGCCCACAAGCACTCACTCAGGGAGTCTTCCTGGGCAGCAGGCCGCAAGCAGCACGCAGTCCTTGTGAGGCCCCAGGCCCCGCCCCAAGCCAGATGGTAAGTGGCAAAAGCAGGGCCCACAAGCACTCACTCAGGGAGTCTTCCTGGGCAGCAGGCCGCAAGCAGCACGCAGTCCTTATGAGGCCCCAGGCCCCGCCCCAAGCCAGATGGTAAGTGGCAAAAGCAGGGCCCACAAGCACTCACTCAGGGAGTCTTCCTGGGCAGCAGGCCGCAAGCAGCACGCAGTCCTTGTGAGGCCCCAGGCCCCGCCCCGGGCCAGATGGTAAGTGGCAAAAGCAGGGCCCACAAGCACTCACTCAGGGAGTCTTCCTGGGCAGCAGGCAGCAAGCAGCACGCAGTCCTTGTGAGGCCCCAGGCCCCGCCCCAAGCCAGATGGTAAGTGGCCAAAACTTAGCTGAGTGACATGGGGACAACCCTACCATTAGGCAAGGTGAGACGACCACCTCAGGTGGGAAGATATGGGGGTGAGGCAGCCCCTTGACTATTCTCCATATGTTGGTCTTACACCATTTGTCGGCATCCGTCTGTCTCGAGAGACAAAGGAGTGCACTTCTAGGGGTGAAGTCAAACCGCTGGAGAATCACAGTGCCTGCTGTGGCTGCAGAGACCGGTAACTTGTAACTGCTGCCTCAACCCAATGTACAGTAAGTTTGTACTGGTGGCGGGCAATTTAGGTGCAAAACCCATGCCACAGGCCAGTCCCTGGTCTTTCGAAAGGGAACCTTGCTAGGTCAAGGTTAACAATAATAAATAGTCTTAAACCATAAGAACAAGAATGATTGCTTAACATTTATCTCCTGTCTTCCTTAAGGTGTTTACAAAGGCTGCTCATTGTATTTCATGTTTCTTAACTTCTTGTGGTCCTCACAACACTCCTGTAAGGCAGGCCAATGTTATTGTCCCCACAGCAGCTCCCAAAGCCCTTCAGAGAATGGACACCTAGCTGTAGCCCCAACTTCCCTTCTCCCTCTGGAACAAAGCACCTACAGTCTTGAGCCATTATTAGAACTACTGTTGATTATTACTGTGATTCATTTCCCACCCTTCACCATCAGGTCCCAAGGTGGGTTATGACAATTTAAGAGTCAATATTTAAAACAGTTTTAAACAAATTAAAGCCCCTGGAATAAGGTGACTACCAAAGACAGATATCTGATGTGTCAAGAGAGGTATATTCAGCATACAGCAGACACTGTCTAGCAAAGGTGAACAACTTTGAGGCTGCTACAGAGATTGCTCTCTCCCGGACTACTACCACCCCAAATGCCTGAGGGTGGTGCAGATTCCAAGAGGGCCCCTTCTGCTGACCTTAACACCTGAGAGTGTGCCTGTAGGGAAGGAGGCAGTCTTTCAGACATTTGGGGCCTAAGTCATTTAGGGCTTTAAACACCTTTAATTGGACATGGAAATGAACTGGCCACCTGCTCATTGCTTGGGTCCAAATCCAATCAGTCTCCTGTGGGCCCCACCCACCCTCACAGGAAGTCACATCTCCCTCACAGTCCATGTCTCTGATACAGGCCTCACCTTCCTGAGGGTGAGCACCCGCTTCTTGGTGCCCACCACACAACCCTTCACCATCACGAAATCATTGTTGACTTCTCCGTACTTAGGGAATCCACCCTGGGGACATAAAGGTGCGTTAATGTAGATAAGGAAGCCGCAGCGCCAGCGACAGAGTGCCCACCACAAATCTGGGCACAAGTACATAAGGGGAAGGACCATTGTCATAGTAATGGGTTCGAGTCCCACATTGGTCAAAAGATTCCTGCATTGCAGGGGGATTGGACTAGATGAGCCTTGTGGTCCCTTCCAACTCTATGATTCTATTTTACCAGCGGGGTAATTGTTTTCTCGGTTGTGTCATAATTGGTGGAGGCGTTGTTCTTCACCACTTTGCCATCTTCTATGTGAACCCCACGCCCAATGCGGTAAACCTAAGGTGAAGAAGAGATGAGGCTCAGTTATGTTTGACTTTTGTTGCTGTTGTTAACAAAAGAAATAAAAATCCAAAATCAACTATTACTCCATCTTTCCACCTGGCACTTTTGAACCTGTACATGGAAACAGAATGGAATTTGAAAAGTACCAGCAGCCTGGAACTGTATTGTTAAATCCTGGAAGACCTTTAATCTTAATAGGATTTATAGCATTCAAGGGTTTTGCAAATTGCCCTTCTTAAAAAGATTTGTCACAAACCAAAACTATTTAAAGGGCAAAGCTTGAATGACCGGATTTTATTCATATATGGCGTGATTTTATTTCTTATTGAAATAGGCACCACCAATATATGCCAATATCTGGCTCCTTTAAGACTGTCTAGAATCTTTATTCTCAATAATGATGGAACTCACAGGTGGAGAATACTTTTATTTTTATAAATCTATATTATTTGTAAAGAGAATCTTTGTATGAGTAAATACTTTATAATACCTTTGGATCTGCGCTATACATTTGTCCTAGGCTGTGACACTTTATGGTTTACATTTTTGAGCCTTTGTTTCTTTTAAAAAAGAAATTAACAACAAAAGAAAGAGTTCAGGTGCTGGGGAGCTATTGCCATCAGCATTTCCCAGACTCCCAAGAGATTGGGTGAGCAGGTGGGTATGGAATAGTGACGTCAGCCTGGGGCCAACCAGCAACAGACTCAAGTCCATTGTGAATGAGCCCAAAAGAACAGGAAGGAAGGAAGGTGAAGGAAGAAGGGCACTGTACCTTCTTGTTAAGTTCTGTGCGGTGATGGTAGCCTTTCTGGCCAGCCCGGGCAATGGAGTAGCCCACCCGGGCAGGATGCCAGGCTCCAATGCATGCGACCTTACGCAGTCCTTTGTGAGTTTTCCTAGGGAGTTTCTTGGCATGCCATCGACTTGTCACACCTAAATGAAAAAGGTCATGTTGTTAGAGGTTGTTAAAATCTCCCTGCACGAGTTTTTGTCAGACAGCCCTAGAGGTGCCAGGGATCCATGCAAAGTTCAGCCTACCTCAACTATGCTATCTTCCTGAAAAATAAAGCAAGATTCTAGTCCTCATAGAATCAGACTAAAGGGCTGATTGAAATAGAAACATAAGAAGCTTCCTTATGCTGATCAAGCCTTTGGTTCATCTATCTCAGCTGTCTACACTGATTAGCAAAGGCTCTTCAGGGTTTCAGAAGACGGGGGTTTCTTCCAGTCCTAGCTGGGGATACCAGAGACTGAACCCTGGAACTTTTTGCATTCAAACCAGATGCTCTACCACTGAGCTACAGCCCTTTCCTTTTTGGACTACAACTCACGTTAGCTCCCATCACCATGTCTGGGGCTTGTAGTCCAAAATATCTGCACAGCACCAGGCTGGGGGGAGGCGCTCTAAGCCATGAAACAGAAAAAAGGCCTAGATGTTCTCAGCAGCAATGAGGTCTATAAACTTGTTTTCCCAAAATCCTGGGTACTCCTGGAATCAATCATTTTCTTCTGGGACAGCATTTTGCATATATTGGGCCTCAAAAGCGTGCAGATTCCTACCACCCACCCTTTCCCCTCCCTTATCAAGACTATGATAGCAACTGCCCCAAGTCAATCTGGCCACAATCTATGGCAGCCTTCCCCAGCCTGGTGCCCTCCTGATGTTTTGGACTACAACTCCCATCAGCTCCAGCCAACAAGGCCGTATTAGGCTGGGGGTGATGGGAGCCGTAGTCCAAAACCAGTGAGACCTGGGTGACCTTAGGTCAATCACTGCCTCTCATTGTTGTTGTAGGGATTGAAAGGGGGGGGAGAACCATGTATGTCCCCTTGAGCTCCTGGGACAAAAAGGTGAGATATCAATGCAATAAATAAGTAAAGTAATAAAGAAAACATCTCTATGCCAAGGCTCACCACTGCCCCTTCCTACCTTTCATCCCATGCCCCTTAGTGACACCAATGACGTCAATCATTTCATTCTGGGAGAAGACGGTGCTGACGGGCACTTGCTTCTCCAGCTTCTCGTGAGCCCAGTCCACCTTCTCTGCCACGGTGCCCCCGTTCAGCTGGATCTCCATGATGTGAGCCTTCTTCTGCCTCAGTGGCAGGAGCTTCATCTGCAGCCAAAGAAGCTCAGTATTAACACAATGCAACAGAGAAAGAGTGCCACCGCTTTGCAAAGCACTGTTCTTCCCTAGGGCTACCCCAAAGGATTATGGGAAGGCTTCACCTGGGTGTGCACGATGATGCGGATGACCTTGCAGTACTTCTTCATGGCTGCGAAATCCTTCTCCAGCTGCTTCTTCCCAGCCTCATCCTGCCATTTCTTGCAGTACTTGGTAAACGCTTTCTTCTTGCTCTTGTGCCTGAAAAGGAGAGACATATTCCATCATGTACCATCAGCCACAGGGTTTAGGCTGTGAAAAAGGCAACTTCTGTGCTAGAGATCATTAGGAAACGAACTGAAAATAAAGCTGCCAATTTCATAACGCTGTTATACAAATTTATACAACCCTGTCTGGAATAGGGTGCAACCCTGTCTGGAATAGGGACATCCTACCATACCCTCCAACATTTCCCCAGTGAAAACAAGGATGTCCTAAGGAAAAGTGGGACATTCCAGGATCAAATCAGAAACCAAGGCAGCTTCTGCAAATCCAGGACCGTCCCTGGAAAATAGGGACACTTGGAGGGTCTGCCACAGTTGGAGACAGCAATGCTTCTGAATATCACTTGCTGGAAACCACAGGACAGAAGAGTGCTCTTATGTTCGAATCCTCCTTGCAGTTTTCCTACAGGCAACTGGTTGGCCACTATGAGAACAGGATGCTGGACTAAATGGGCCATTGGCCTGACCCTGCAGGTTCCTCTAATGTTCTTATGTTATGTTCTTACTGCACATTTCCACAAAGGAATTTGCAAAACGACCTACCTGCGTAGTCTAGTCTCTCTGCAGTCTGGGGCCCTGTAGGTGTTTTGGACTACAACTCCCATTACTCCTAGCCAGCACAGCTGAGGCTGATGGGATTTGTAGTCCAAAACTCCTGGGGGGTGACCACTACCAGCACCTTTGGAGAAGGCAGAAGAAACCAGCTTAGCACAGCTCATCAGCCAGCAGATGCTGCTCTAAGTCATTTACAAAAGGAAGCCCTTTCATGACACACCTCACGCTGCCCAATGGTAGGGCCAGCCCTGTCTGTAACAACCAGTTAGAGATGTTTCCTCCACATGTATGTGCTGATTGGACATCTGCCATGTGGCACCTGTGGACCATTTTGTCTGCTCATTCCCTCTGTCTGCCACACAGGAAACCGCTCACCAGTTCTTGTAGAAACGTCTTCTACATTCATCACTGATATGCTCTGCGAAGATGGTCTTGAAATTCCTCAGCCCCCTGGGCGTCTCGATGTAGCCCACCAGTCCAACGACCACTAAAGGTGGTGTCTCTATGATGGTGACAGCTTCCACCTCCTCCCTCTTTGAGACCTCTGAAAATTAAAGGAATGCAGAAGGAACAGGCTTAGAATCACAGGAAACGGCCTGGTGCAGAGTTAGATTGCTGGTCCATCTAGCTCAGTATTTAGCTGGAATGGGAACCTTTGGCCCACAAGATTCTACAGTACCAGTGCTTTTTTTCCAGGGGGTACTCACGGGTACACAGTACCGCCACCTCTTTTAGTTGATGTTAAAAAGTGTGGCACTTAGCTGTAAAAACTTCATGGTGAGTATTGACACTTATTTTTCTATGAAAAAAAAGCACTGTGCAGAACGACAACTCCCATCAGCCCCAGCAATATTAAATTACCCAAAATGCAACACCCTTCCTCACAGTGTTGTATAGGAGTAATTAATATGGTGGGTGACCGCTGCAGATCAGATTTGGCTTCCAAATTCTTATTCTTATTGGATGTCCTGGTGGGGTTGAGTGGATGAGTGAGTTACTGCTGGCAGTAGCTGGGTCAGGCTAGTTGGTGATGGTTCCTTCTGAGCCCCAGGACCATCAGCAGATGCTCAATCATGCCTGAATTTGAACATAAGAATTTTGAACATAAGAATCTGCTTTATACCAACTTTGGTCCATCTAGCTCTTTGTTCTTACTCTGACTGGCAGCACCTCCCCAGGGCCTCAGCCAGAGAGAGGTTTTTCCCAGGCCACCTCTTTGCGACCCTACAACTGGAGATGCCTTTGAGGACCTTTCTGTGCTCCACCACTGAGCTACAGCCCTTTCCCCCAGCTTTGCATCAACTCCTCCCATGAATCCTTCCACTTACTTAGCCCCGGTCTGTAGTGTTCCCGGAGGATGTGAGTCATGCCTGCTTTGTAGCCCAGGAAGGCCGTCAGGTGAACCGGTTTGCTGGGGTCATCTTTGGGCCACGTCTTCACCTTCCCGCGGTGACGGTGGCTCCTCTTGTGAGGGAGGAAGCCCAGGTGGCCATGCCTGGGAGCTGAAAACTTGCGGTGGGACTGGGAGTGGGGATGAAAAAAGGGGTGAAAGTAAAGCACACCTACACCCACAAAGATAATGGTCATTGACCAAGAACTTCCCAGTGGGGTGCTTTGGGATTTGAACTCCTGATCTCCCAGGTCCCAGTCCAGCACAGTTATGGGCCTCAGTGAATGACAAGCTACTGATTAATACAGCAAAGGGGGTCTGTGAAGCTGCAGAAATGCGTTGAAGTGGGGCTGGGTGATCCTTGGTGTGAGGATAGGTCCATTACAAAGTTTATTGTGCTTCTGGGAAAATGCTGAAGAGTGTTTTATGTATTCAAAATACTTATATGCTGCTTCTCAGGGTACAGCCATCAGAATACAGCTTACAAAAGTCAATTAATACTGCAAAACCATCACATGGTGTCTCCCCATCACAAAACTGCCAGCCCACCCACGCACCCCAAAGGCAGGCCTAGCCCACAGCAAGTCAGTACTGACCATGATCAGACGTCTTCTCAGTCCCGGTCGGCAGTAGCGAAAGAGGCCACCAGCAAGTGACTTGGTTGCCTAATACCAAAGATGTTTCTCGGCCCCCAAGACATAAATTTAGCAGCTGGCTTCATTCTGATGCTATATTCATTTCATACCCGGGCAAGCTGACAGGGGCTTGACACCACCAGCAATTGGAATGGAGACGAAAGGTCATCTTGGAAGCAGGGGTCTCAGTTTACCACCATGTGCAATTACCATCTATGTACGGCAGACGGGAAGGGTCAAAATTCTGCCTTGCCACCTGGGGAACATGTCAGTCGTACATCAGCCTAGGTAAGCGAAGGAATAAGGAAGTGTGCCCCAGAGGATGCACAGTGCTGTCTATTTGCCATTCAGCACCCACAGTTAATACATATAAACATGGGATTGGCACAGCTAGCAGATGAAAAGAAATTTGGGGAAAATATTTATGAGGATAAGGCTATCAGTGGCTACTGGCACAATGGCTATGTTCTATCTAAATCCACTGTCAAAAGCAGAATGCCATTGTGCTAATATCCTGTTATGTGAGCTTCCCAGAAGAGGCACCTGCTTGGCCACCATGAGAACAGGATACTGGACTAGATGGGCCATTGGTCTGATCCAGTAGCTGGGCACTTCTTACATTCTTAGGAGAAACTACTCCTTATGACACAGAAATCCACTGAAATTGGTATTGATAAAGCTTCAGGAAAAGACACTTAACGGGTTACACACATGGTGCTGTATACCTCAAAAGTTAACCTAAAGAACTTTGGGAAACATTCTTTGGGAATGATCTCCCATATGTGGTGGAGTTGACCCACGATTCAAGTATGTTAGAATAAGGTGTTGGCAGAGTGCAGCAAATTAGCTGGGCACCTTATTGTTTAAAACAACAGCAAAAACCCCTGGCATTATTGACTATTTCTGACAAAACAGAACCAAACCAAACTATTTAGATACATAAACACCTTTTTATTAGTAACTGTAAGACAAGTAGTAGCAAAACATTGGAAGGATGATGATGGCTATACAATGCAAGAATGGTATAACTATGTCTGGAACAATGCAGAGAAGTTGACCAAACCAGTTTAAGAATTGAGATGTCCGGACCATGATAACGATTTTGTGGACAAGTGGCTTTTCAGCGGAGGAAGAGATCAAATGAAACTGTTACACCACCTTCCAGGCATGAGACACTATGACATAATCTGTTGGGGTGAAAAAGCAAAATGCTTTATAAGGACATTATTTGTTGAGCCCAATATACCACATGTTGCAAATTAAAGGTTTGTTTGTTTCTTTTGGTGACTCCTCTCCTAGATTTTGTTAACCAAAATCTTCTACATAATCCTGTGTTCGGGTTGCCAGAGTTTTGTAGGTACAAGGCACCCATAATTATTAGTATTAGTAAAGTTTAGCATTAATCAAGGTTTGACTGAACTGTGCCAAATATGGGAATTCCTGGGTTTTAGCTTATGCTAGCAAGCCAGACTAACCTGGCAGGGCTAGCTGAGTGAAAGCCATTAAGGGGAAAAAAGCACAGTAAGGACTTATCAAGAAAATCATCAATAGAGAGCAGAGACTGCCAGACAAGGAGGGGAAGGGGCCCTGCCCCCTCCTCCAGTGGTGGTGGGTAGAGACCAAAGGGGTTTAGGATTTCAGGGTGGGGTAGGGAATGTCAGTTTTGCAAGTGGTTTGGGAAGCAGAGCAAGGTGGGGCAGAGCATGATGGGGGAAGGCTATGAAAGAGGAGACAAAGAACATCCCCCCCCCCCCGTAATTTAAATCCAATGCTGTGCTTATGGGCAAGGCCAGACCTGCTTGGGATGAGAATGCTCTGCTATCCCTTCATCTACATTTAGGCTGTATATATGTGCAAATAAATCATATTTCATAAGGACACCACAGTCTCTGCTGTGCCTCCTTGTCCCAAAAGGGAACACAAACCCTAGTCGTCGTCTTCTTTGGTGATCACTCGTAGCCGAGTAAGATTGTCTTCCATAAACACGGTTTTAACAATGAGTCCGTAAGTGACTGTGGAGGTCAATTCTGGATCCACACATCCTTCAGAATCTTGCACTGTTCAGAGATTGGGGTGGCATGTAACAATACTTTCCCCAGTGGCGTAGCGTGGGTTCTCAGCACCCGGGGCAAGGCAAGTAATTTGCGCCCCCTAACCCGTGGATTTTAGCACTCGAGTCTCTTCCGCGCCCCCCCCCCCGATGTTGCGCCAGGTGCAGCAGGCCCCCCTGCACCCCCCACGCTACGCCACTGCTCCCACCACAAGTCTTCAGGACAGCCTTCCGAAGGCTGGTGCGGGGAGAAGGTCTCTCTGCCCCACCGCCAGGCTTCGGAGGAGGTCCGAGGACAGTGGGGTTCCTGCTTCCTCGAGGAGGGCCGGCCAAACGCGCCCCCCCAAATGTTGCGCCCGGTGCGGCCGGCACCCCTGGCACCCCCCACGCTACGCCACTGACTTTCCCCACTTCCCTTTCAATCCATTCCCTTTTCTGTCACATTTTTTTAGATTGTAAGCCAGAGTGAAGCAGCTTTTTTATTTTTATTTCCCAACATGACCTGCCCCTCCCCCAGTGTTTTTAGCAACAGTCTGTTATGCAAAGATTTAGCTGGAGCTTTTCTTAGTATGATGATAAAAGTGGTAGAGAAAACTTTATTTGCTTAAATTTGTGATAAAAGAATTAATATTAAAGCACAGAATCAGAGCCAGGGAAAAGGTGAGAACCCTTAAACCACGTGGTTTAACCCTATGTTTAAACCACATGGTTTCCACCCAAAGAATCATGGGAACTGTATTTTGTTAAGGGTGCTGGGAACTGTAGCTCAGTGAGGAGAAAACTACAGTTCTCAGGATTCTTTGGGGGGGTGTTATTCCCCCCTCTATTATCATATTTGAATCCTGCTTTATTTCATCCAAAGAGCTCTCTATTTTATTATCACAGCAACCCTATGAGCAAAGGAGGGACACTGACTGGCTGAAAGTGACGCAGTAAGGAATTTGAACACTAGTCTCTTATGTTCTTCATCCAGCCCATTCACGTTGTCTCTTTAGAGCTGCTTTACAAAGTTAAGCTTTTTGAAGGTGGCGTATAAATATGACAAAGGCACTATTATTACATTTATTAAAATCAATTATTACATGCGTATCCAAGCTTTCCTGTAAAAGAAATTCAAGGCGGCATATGTGGTTCTCCCTCTCTATTTAATCATCACAACAACCCTGTGAGGTGGGAAGGTAGGGAGGTGCAACACAGCTTGGCTCAAGGTCACCCAGTGCTCTTCATGGCTGTGTGGGGATTTGAAACCTGGTCTGGCGTGTCCTTTTCTGCCAATAACTACCAAACCATAAGATTGCCAGTTTATTTTAACTGTCTCTTATGACCATTAGGCTAGCTTCTGAACAACTGGAAATTCAACGGGTGCAACTCCTATCGGGCTAATGAGACCCACAGTGGAGAAGAAAACTTCAGAGCAAGTCCTTGCAGACAGAGAACTACATATCCCAGCAGTCACCGGAAGATTTTTTTTTAAATAAAACATTAGTAGGCGCATGCGCATTGCACCCTTTCGGCCCTCTAAAGCCAGTATTTTCAAACTGCGCCTCCCATCACGCAGCGCGCGCGGCACGAGTGGCTGCGCATGCGCTCTTCTTTTCCTTAACCTGACCCGGTCCCTCTGCTAAGGAGGCCGCCATTTTGTCCGCATCGCTTTGCTCGCGCAAAGGCTGCAGCGATGCCCGAAGAGCCAGACCGAGATGTGTACCGCGCGCCGCCTTCTCGCACCCCTAAGACGGAGCTCACCAACCCGCTGTACCTGGTAGACCAGATATTTCGAGTCGTGGTCGACGCGCCGGTCACAGCCTGGAGGGGTGAGAAGGGGCGGGGCCAGGTGCTAAAGGGCGGAGTTAGAGAATGGGGAGGGAGGGAAGGGCTAGGGGCGGGGCCAGGAGTCTAGGGGCGGGGATTGGAACGGGGGCGGGGCTATAAGGACAAAGGGGTGGAAGTGTGGGTGGGGCTAGGAACTAGGGGGTGGAGTTAGAGTGGGGCGGGTACTACAATCAGGAATGGAGTGAAGGGCTGGGGCGGGGCCAGGAACCAAGGGGTGTGGCTCTGAGGTAAGGGTTGGGGCTAGAATGCATAGGAAGGGCCACAAGGGTGTGGGCTCCAAACCTGGGGGGGGGGGGTTGTCTACAAGGCAGGAGAAAAAAAATAGGGGTGCTGGGGGGTATATGAGTGTGTGCACTGCAGGGTTGGACCTGGGGTACAGCGAAGGCCTACAACAGGAGAGGCTAGGTGATGGTATAGAACAGGGTTTCCCAAACTTGGGTCTCCATCTGATTTCGGACTACAACTCCCATCATCCCAAGCTAGCAGGACCAGTGGTCAGGGATGATGGGGATTGTAGTCCAAAAAAAATGCTAGAGGCCCTAGTCTGTAAAACACTGGTCTATAAGTTTGGAAGGGCTGGGATGGTGCTAGAATGCAGGGGAGGGACCAAGAGAAAGCTGCAGGGCTAGAACGGGAGAAGCCAAATGCTAGGGAGGTTTTGCAAGTGGAGAAGGGGCTGAGTTGAGTAGAAGGAGGCTGGATGATGTTGAAGTCTGGGGTGGGGAACCAATGGTCCTCCGGATGTTGTTGGACACCCATTAGCTTCAGTGAGCATCCTAGAGACACAGCCTTTCTCAACCTGTGGGTCCCCAGATGTTGTAGGACTACAACTCACAGCACCCCTAGCTAGCAAGGCCAGAGCTCAGGGATGATGGGAGTTGTAGTCCAAAAAATCTGGGGATCCACAGATTGAGAACTGCTGCTGGAGAGGCTTATCTCCCCCAGCTCTTGGATAAGTGGAGTGCAGGTTGGAAGAGGGGTAGATTTTCTTCAATTCATCCTCCCCAACCTTGATGTTAACCTTGAGCCTAAATGTTTTGGGAAAACACCCCCCGTCATCCCCAGCCTGTACTGTCAGTGGTCAAGGATTATGGGATTTGTAGTTCAGCAGGAAGACTTCTCTTATGAGAGCTCCCTGCAAGGCATAATTTTCCACGAGTTGACTCTGTCTTGGCTTTGTATTGCTTAAAAGACCTCTTTCGTTTGAATCTTGAAAAGCATCTCTGGACATTTCACTCCTGCAGAATGGATAGAGCGCCAGCATGCAAAGAACAAGTTTTATTACTATCACCGGAACTTCCGCCGTGTGCCGGACTATACAGAGTGCTTGGAGGACGACTACATATGTTACTATGAAGCAGAGATGCAGTGGAAGAGAGATAAGTATGTCTTCTCTTTTTCGGAGGGTGGATAGGATTGCAGTTCGGCTCTCCTACCAAATGTTCTCTCCAGAGTTGGGAGGATGTTGCCTACAGTCTTCTAAGGATTGAATGGTTTGCAGTATTGTTATTTGACTTTCAGGATAGAAATAAGGATTGTTGGTTAGACAGTATCATCAGTGTATGTAGTGCTTGGGTCCCTGCCATAAGAAGCTTGCAGTTGGCCAGGAGCAGGAAACCTTGGGCCCAGAGGCCAAATGCGGCTGTCCAATCTTCTCTTTCTGGCCCTCAGGACTCTCTCCCCTGGCCACCACTCCCTTTTTAACCCTGTTCTGCAATCTCCTTCAGTGTTTCTGCTTGGCTGGACAGTGTTCTTGACCTCTGATAATGCCTCCTGCTTTCCTGGCTAGAGAGGTTTATGATTGTGTGTAGGAACTAGCCTACCATTCAAAAGTAAAAATTTGCATTCATTGCTCTGCCCATTTTTGTCTCTGGCCGCACAGTCTATCGGCATGTGGCCCTTAAGATGTTTGCCCAGAAGAGAATGCGGCCTTCAACCTGAAAAGATTCTCCACTCCTGCAGAAGACAGTTGTGGAGGCAGGAATAGGCTGAGAAATTATTCCCCTAAAGACTGGTGTTTTTGCTTTCCCTAGATCAAAGGAGGCTAATTTGTGGCCACCAAATGTGATTATACTTCAGCTTCCAACAAACCCAGACATCCTAACCAACTCCCACCATCAGTGATCTTTGCAGTCCAAAACATCTGGAGGGCACCATGTTAGCAAAGTCTGGCCTAGTGCAGGGGTGGGCCTTGGTAATATGGTGCCCTGTGCAGGGCCAAAATTTGATGCTGCCATCCCCCCAACCCAAATCCGCCATCACTAAGCTGGGTAAGGAAGGTGCCAGGCTTTGGGAAGGAGGTGTGAGGCTCTCGCAGGATCCTAAAGTCCCTCCTTCCACGCTCTCAAAGCTAGGCAAATGCTAACTAGTTTCTGAGAAGGAAGAAGGACTATAGGACCCTGTCAGAGCCCTCATGCTTCCTTCCCAAAGCTCAGCATTCACTAGGCTTTGGGAAGGAAGCAGGAAGGCAGCCCCTTGGCCCCTGCTCTCTGTGCAGGGAAACCAATTGTGCTGCCATGAATCTGCGTATTGGTTCTAAAGTCCACATGGAAAATTTGAGTTGTGAAGAGGAGCTTGAAATAAATTACAGGGCAAGCCCTGCCAAAGAACTGGGAGGCAGTTCTGGACAGAAGGGGTAGGAAGGGAGCAAGAGTGGGCTTGTTACAGAGAGGAGGAGACTTGAGAACAATAGAATTAAAAAAAGGAAAGTTGGAAGCAGGAATGTGGCTGCATATTAGATTGGGAGGGAGGCTGGGAAGTGGAGCGGACTATGGAGGGGTTTGTGGGACAATTAAAATAAGATAAAATAATCTTGTTGGACTGCTTGCATTATGTGTTTTTGATGTGTCATATGGACTTGGTGTAATTTTCTGTACAGAATTTCAATCCAGGGACTTAGGTAAAGTCTGTATTATTGCATTCTTCAAGTGTTTGTATCTCTCTCTTTCCACTCCCACAGGCTAGTTGATAGACAAATTGTGAGGATCATCCAGGAGAGAATGGGTGCTTGCAAGCAGCGGGAAGGACCCAGTTATTTGGAGAACTGTGCAGCAGAGTTACAGCACTTCAAAGAGGTGACCAAGGCCTATGACGACAGATGTGAGTCTATTAGTATATTGGGATTATTTCAAATTTACATCCCACTGTGAAAACAATCTGACTTAAAGGCCATGTTCCATCCTAAGCTCACACAGGTGGGATTGGGAAGCTGGTATGGAAGTCCACATCAGCACTTGGGGCAGCCTTGCCTCCCTGGTTCCTCCCAGATGTGCTTAGACTACAATTCACATGGGCCATGTTGGTAGAATTGAGAGTTCAGCTTCTGGTAGGAGGCATATTTTGCTGCTTTCCAAGTGGCTTCAAGACCTAGGGAGGCCTGGATGAGCTACTGTCCTGCAGAGGAGCAAAGGTTCTTGCCTTATGAGTCATGTTTTGGCTATGTGTGTACACATACAAAAATCCCCCAAAGCTCAGCTTGACAGTAGTAGTAGTCAAGACATTCACCTCTGTGCAGGACAGAGAAAGGCAGAGGGCAGAAAGAGACAAGGAAAGCACCAATCTTAAAGTAAATGACAGTGGAACTTGCTCTGAGCAGCAGGCCTAATGTTCTGATACTAGACTACCATTCAGTACAGCATTTTATTTTGCTATGTTGTTTTTGCACTGTTTGGTTTCAAAATGCATTCTTGTTTTCTTTGTTGTTAAGTTCCTTTGATGTGATTTTGGGGGGGGGCAGAAAAGTGGTATACAAATAAAATGAACTGTTTACTTTTTTGATGGCAAGTTAGCATGCTTAATATGTAATTCTGCAGTGGAAGTCTCCCCTTTTCTCTCAGATCATGATTGTTCTCCACTGTCATCCTAGATGGCGAACTTGGCGGCCTGGGAACTGCTCGCAAATGCTTAATGAAGCAGAAGCACCGGATGATTAAAGAAAGGAAGGAGGCCAAGGCAGCAGCCGAGGCACATTAAGTGTTCTGGTCGCTTTGGCCTGGGATTTGCGCTCCAAACAGACAAACTAGCGTGTGTGTCTGCAGATTAGACACTGTATGGATGGTAAATCAAGCATCATCTGTGCTGTTCTCTCAGAACTACTGTAAACATATACAAGGCAGACTCAGAATGTATAGTGGGAAGAAAATAAAGCTGTAAATGCAGATTGTCTTTGCTTTGTAAACACAACAGGAAGGAGAAATGGGATTAAGAGGAAACTAGTGGAGAGGGTTGAAAAATGGCAGGATGCGTTTGCCTTCTTGAATTATGGCTAGAAACTAAAAATTGCCTTTACAAGTCACTGACGCAAGTGGCTGGTACATAAGTTGCTTTTCTAGGCGCCTGGCTAACCACATACTATATATGTATGTAAAGGGTTTAAGAGGTGTACTTCCACAGCACACACTTCAAGAGAATTTTATGTAGTCTGCTGTGAAAGCACCAGCTTAGATATGTTACTTTCCCAGTAACTGCAATTTGTTTTTTCTTTAGTAAACCCAACCACAGTCTTATGTCTTATGGGAACCAGGCAGAGGGTCTTCTCAGTTGTGGCACTTGCCCTATGGAACGCCCTCCCATCAGATGTCAAGGAAATAAACAACTGACTTTTAGAAGACATCTGAAGGCAGCCCTGTTTAGGAAAGTTTTTAATGGCTGATGTTTTAATGTATTTTAACTATTTTGTTGGTAGCCACCCAGAGTGGCTGGGGAAATCCAGCCAGATGGGTGGGGTAAAAGGAAAATTATTATTTATTGGGCAGTGCAGTTCTGGTCAGTCCAAATGGTCAGAGCACTGGACTGCTCTTGTAGGTTAGGAATGATGGAGATTATGCCATTTGTAATTTTTAAAAACTAAAATAGAGTAAAAATGGGTAAGGTAGATCGCTGGATCCAGCTTTGATGCAATTGTTTAAAGTGTCTTCCATTATTAAGCCATTTGCAGCCTTTGCAAAAAAGCCTTCGGGGGTGGGGGTTATGGGAGTTGTGGGCCAAACACCAGCAGGGTACCAGGTAGACTATTAAATTACTGCTCTTCGAGTTTGTAGCTCTCTGCAAGTTAATGTACTGTGGCTTTTAAGATCCTGTACATAGTTCTCCAAACTCCAGTTAGTAAATGTTGATCTAGAAAAAAAAGACATTCCTCCACCACCAAGGGATAACCCATACCCCTTGGCCTTGAGAAGACTGAGCATTAAACCCTACATTAAAACAGACTGGAATTTAAAAGCTGGTTGGACACCACCTTCCAACAACTCCTGCAGCCAAGCTGGTGCCAAATGTATTGCTCCGCTTTCCTTTTGACCACATCAGTGAGGCTGAGGGGGAGCACTGTCATCTGTGCAGCCCAGGACCTCCATAAACCCTACCCAGGCTTGCACCCTGCAGAGGTCACTTGTGCGTTAACACAGCAAAAATGTGGTAGGCAGCAGTTTCTCTACAGCCACAGCAGGCACTGTGACTCCCCAGTGGTTTGACTTCATCCCCAGAGGTGCACTCCATTCTCTCAAGACAGACAGGCAACAAGTCTTTCTGAGCACGCACCCCCTCCCAATGCTGTTCAATGCAACTCTACTGGATGTGACTTTTATCCAGATCTTTTGGGGAAGAATATGCACACAGCACTTGTTCAAAAATCCAAATGGGCCTGTGTCTTACAAAGGGTGGCAATATCCTTTTTTCCAATGGCTATAGCTACACATGAGGAAATCCCACCCCCAGAAAAGATGTGGGTTACCGAACAGTCTTGCTCAGCCACTGAAATGAATTGACCGGCTAGTCATGTCCATTAATTTCAAGTCTACTCAGAGCATGACTAATACTGGGATACAATCCTGTAAGGCAGTAAATCCCCTTTAATGCTGTTCAAGAGCTCCTAAAATATCAATGTCATATGCTAGGTCCAACCTATACTGGGCACTTGCTAGCACTATAATTAAAAGATCAGACATTCAAGTAAGATAAAGCTACTAATGGCAATGTTCTATCTTCACTAAAGACAGGATGCCTCTGAATGCCACTTATGAAAAGTGTTGTTGTACCCAGGTTCTGCTTGGGAAGCTTGCCAACCGGCTTCTATAAGAACAGGATGCTGGACTAGATGAGCTCTTTTGGCCTGATCCAGCAGCCACACTTTATGTTCTTTTATTTCCTCTGGAGGCACCAACGTCCTATAACCCATTCAACAACAAACACTACACACAATCTGCGAGACTGGTTTAAAAATCACACTTGGTCACTTTATTTTAAAGGACATCTTTTAGGTAGTTGCCACAGCAGCTGCTTGGGTCCTCTGCACAGACACTCTGGTAGCGTGAGTCTTTGCAAGATGATCAGTGAACTCCTGCAGGGAAAGGCAAAGAGACCATGAACATATGAATTGTTTCTGAACCTCATTCACCCCAGGTAATCTTTTGAAGTGGTCAAACCTGCTAACTGCAGCTTGACCTGATGGCAGCAGCTATATTCTGTTAAACACAGCCCCTGCCTATGAGCACAGATTCATGAAATAAAGCTAATTCCCAAAGACATCTTAAATGCATGCTACAGCTCTCAAAGCTGCTCTTACCTGATAAGGTGACTTGGTGAACACAGTCTCTTTCCACAGATCAGGGGTAAGGTAACTATAGGTCTTTGAGATGGCATCAAAGGTGGCCTTGGCTACAGAAAAAGAAAGATCATACACGGTCACCAATGTACACGAGACTGAGCTGGCAGCACCAAAACCAGTTGTTGCTACTGGAAAAATATAATTGCCTTGTTGAGTATGAAAAGGAACAGGGAGACTATTTCATTGAATCTCACTGCCGTGCAAACAAACTCATTCGCTTTCCCTCTCGAAAAACGACAGTTGCACCACTTGGACCAGGTACAACTGAGCAGAGCGGAGAGAGTTTTACCAAAACACATCCCAAAAGGCAGTACTTACTCTGTGTGTGTCTGAAAACGTATACACACAAAGTATAGCTGCACCTCAACCAGGTGCCCTCCAGATTTTTAGACTACAGCTTCCATCAGTCCCAACAGGAAGGTACAAAGTTGGCAAAGGCTGAAATATTTCTCACCTCTTAACCAAAAGTCCTAGAGAAATTGGCAGCTTGCCAGACTTTTCTTCCTTCTGGCCCATGATGCCTACTGCTGCCCTTTACATGAATTACTTGTAACAGTTACACAATCTATTGCACTGCACTGTCATTTTTCAAGACAGGACCAAGTAAATTGAGAAGTATAGAAACGTACCAAAGTTGCCCAAGGTGGCAGTGCAGCCCCTCGCTGATGTGTAACAGTCGTCAATACCAGCCATCATCAGCAATTTTTTGGGAACTGGGGCAGACACAATTCCAGTACCACGTGGCGCAGGGATGAGACGCACAAGTACGGAGCCACACCGACCTGTTACCTAAACAAACACAAGTTTCACACAGTAAGAAACTGGCATGGATATTTTAATGTCAATAAGCCTAGTTTGAAGTCCCAAGCCCTGGTTTAGCAAAGTGTCAAACGTTACCTTGCAAGGTACAGTGTGCGGCTTGCCGATCTTGTTCCCCCAGTAGCCTCTCCTCACGGGCACAATGGACAGCTTCGCAAGAATGATGGCCCCACGGATGGCGGTGGCAACTTCCTTGGAGCACTTAACCCCAAGACCAACGTGACCATTGTAGTCACCAATCGCCACAAAGGCCTGAAAAGGAAGATGAGAGAAGCCTCATCAGGGCTGCAGCTAAAATCCACACATCCCTTA
The DNA here is from genome assembly GCF_964188305.1 of Podarcis bocagei. Classification (NCBI taxonomy): domain Eukaryota; kingdom Metazoa; phylum Chordata; class Lepidosauria; order Squamata; family Lacertidae; genus Podarcis; species Podarcis bocagei. The sequence continues at coordinate 32,658,182 of NC_138139.1, read as the reverse complement.
ACCATAGCACAGAAGCCTCAACAGAACATGCCAGTGTTAAACAGGCATTCCTGAGGAACACAGGCACCCTGATCACGTCAACTTAAAACAGGATGTGCATGTCAATTCATCTGTTTAGAATCCACTTCTCTTTATCTGCCTTCCTCAACTTGGTGCCCTCCAGATGTTTTGGACTACAACTCACATCAGCCCAAACAGTGGCAATTATGGGAGTTTTAGTCCAGCAACAAATTGGGAGCCCAATTTTGGCCAACCCTGTGAGATGATTCGAGGCGGCTGCCCTCTGCAGGATTAATTGCTCTGGCTTTGCCTCTTACCAATCAGCCTCTGCCGTTGGCTGTCAATTCTCTAGCATCTCTACATCATATGTGATTGGCTCAGAGATTTGGCAAGGCAGACGCAAACAGGTAAGTAGTTCATTCATAAATGTAGAAGAGCAAGCTCTGTCAACGGTAAGTGTGCTCCTGCCCTGGCCCAAAACTAACACACTTCAGGGCCAGACTGAATGTGTCTCCAAGAAAACAATTTTTGGGGTGAATTTCTGCTGTAAAGCCCAACTGAAAATAGACAGATCAATTTCTGCCTGAGCCCAATTGAAAATAGACAGATCAATTTCTGGAATTCATATGGATGCAAAACGTTACCTTGAACCTGGTGCGCTGACCAGCCCGGGTTTGTTTCTGAACAGGCATGATCTTCAAAACCTCATCCTTCAGGGATGAGCCCAGGAAAAAGTCAATGATTTCAGACTCCTGTGAAGGCAACATTAACTGATCAGTTCTCTAGCAGTAAGCATAAATTAATCACAAAGTTTGCTGTGTTAAAACAAGGATATGTCTCAGGAGAAGAATTGCATCTGGCTAGTTGGCCAGATCCAGACTTCTTCCATACCCCATTGTGACAAGTAGGCAAGGTTCACCTGTCAAGAATCTGACACAAAACGCAGTGTTTTCCTTTGCCCATGTGATCCAAAAGGAAAGATTTCCTTACAGTGCTTGCTTTTAAGTGCCCAACAGTTGATCAGTGCTGAGCAGCTGATAGGCAACAATAGCAAGCCTTGCTTACCAAGGAACAATTGGGAGAATACTTTAAGGCTCCAATTGTTCCTTTGCAACCCTGTCACTTATGATGTCCCCAGAGACCCACAAGGAGAGCATTACGGCAACAGACCTCTGCTGTTGCTGTTCCCCAGCTGCTGATATTCAATGGCATAGCAGTAGCTCTGAACACAAGATGACTTCAGACAGCCATCATGGAGAGCCACCACCAACTGACCTCTTCTCCTTAGGGGAAAAGAGACAGCACCTGCCTTTTATGCAGGTCCTGGATTCATTCCTCAGAATGTCCGGGTTATGTCTGAGAATGCCTCATGCATTAACCTTGGATGGTTGCTGCCACTCAATGTAGAGACAATACTGAACTAGATAGACCAATGATCTGACTTTTAAAAAAAACCTAATCAAACAATCTTGTGACAGTGAATTTCATCAATTATACATACAGTGTGAAAAAGTATTTTCTTTTGACTGCATGGAATTTTCTGCTAATCAGTTTCATTGGACAGCTACTACCCAAAACCCCTCCTCTTGGTAAACTTTACCAATGGAAAAACACTGTGAATCGTTCTCAGTCCTGAGAAACCCTACAGAGCCCTTAACATAGAGTAAATACCTTGATTGGAAGGGAGAAAAGATAAATCTCCTCCAGAGACTTGATTTTCATGTCCTTTACTAGGCGACCAAGTTTGGTGACTGGAATCCACTGGGGGGGGGGGGATGAAAGGTAATCAGTTCAAGCTGCTCAAACACTGTACATTGATCTTTATTCCATATATACAAGAAACACTGACTGCAGCCTTAGCCACCCTAACAGAAAAGTAACTACAATGTCAATCTTTTCCACAGAAAAGCTAAGGGTAGAATTTGCTGTTAAAAAATGGGTATACAGAAGATTTTCGTCTATTTGAATATAATCTATCAGCTCTGCTAATTTTCTATTTGTTTTTTTAAAAAATGCAGTTCATTCAAAAATAGCACCTCTCATCTGCTTTCTAGGAGTAGTCTGCCCCTACCATAATTTTCTTCTGCAAACTTAAGAGCTGAGCCCTTGTTTGCCAGAGCTTTTTTGAAAAACCAAGGAAGCAGATTTAGTAAGATAATTTGATCATGGCGCTGGACATGGTTGAAACCCTAGCAACTCTAAAACCACACCCATCTAAGGAAAGTTTCCATTTCCTAAAAGTTTGCTCAAAAAACTTGAGCATCGCATGCTGGAAAGAGGCTGCTGGGAGTTGTAGTTCAAACACCTGTAGGGCACCAAAAAGGTGACTTGAACTCACTTCTTTGTCTTCAGCTTTGCCCCGAGCTCCACGCCCTCGGCCACGTCCCCTGCCACGGCCTCTCCCACGCCCTCGGCCTCCACTGCCAAAGCCTCCTCGGAAGCCTCCCCTGGCAGCAGCTCCTCCACCTGCAGCTGCTCCAGCTCCCCCTGCCCCTCCCGCAGCACCGGCGTCGTCCGCCATTTGCTGTAGAAACAAAACACATCAAACTTTTTAGTGCATTAAGCTCATGACATAATGGACAATGACAGATATTGTGTTGGAACGGCAACAAAAACAGTAGGAAAAAATTGTTTCTACCCTCAAGTAGCAAATGGAACCATATAGATGTGATCACATTTCAAAGTAGATGCAGGGTGCTGACCAAAGCACATTTTAGGAATCAGCAGCCCTAGGCAGTGACAGAAATGTGTCAAAATTCACAAGCACCAATGCCAAGAAAATTAAGATGCCCTAGATTTTCCCAGGTAGTTCCCATTTCATGGTTTCTGTTCAAAACGTTAAATTAATCACTACATATAAGAACCATTTAAAGGGGGAGGGAGATGTACACCTGTCAATGAACTTATATCCCACCTTCTTGATCCCACGTTAAACCCACCGAATCCACCAACACAGTCCATAAAGCTGTTTGCACAATCAGAAAAACAAGAATAAGTAGCATGATGGCTACCACAGCCCTTTAAAACAAAGTCTTGCTGTCTTCTAACGATCAACATTCCATAGCAACTTCACTCCCATTAGGGAGAAACCCCAAAACCTTCTCTAATTAGGCCATCCCCAAATTTCAACTTGGATGAGATGAACTTTTGTCATTCTGCTAGTCAACTCCCACCTCCTACCCAACTAGTTCCTTTCAGATCAGCTACAATGAAACTTTTCACTCATTCATCAAGCAGCAACATCAAGGGGGCCAGATACAGATTGCCAGTACCACTTCAGGCCGCACATTTCAATGGCTAAATCCTTTCCCCCTTGATATACTGTACTTCTAAATGCAAGAATGTATATATTTATTGCTTCTGGAGAGGCTCAATTTCAACGTACGTTCTGAGATGCTAAAGTCTAATAAAAGGTTTCTGATCCATGTTGAACTGGGCCTCTGATTTGCCCATAACCCCATCACTATCTGAGGAAGAAAAAAAACCCCAAATCCCTTCCTCCCCATGAGACGGGTACTGCTCCTAATCCCCATCGCGGTGGGCTTGCCCAAACTCCGGGCTCCCAGACCCTCGATGGCGACGGATTCAGCAACCTCCCCAGCCCCAAAAGAAACATGGCACAACTTACGTGTTCTCGACTAGAAGGCCGAAACCGCGCGGCGAGGCCTATTTATATGCCGCGCATCTCGCGAGAACTACTTCCTCGAGCGATACATACACGTTTCTCCGCCCCGCCCTTAACTAGAGCTAATGCGCAGCCGTAAGAGGCTTGTTATGTGTTATGCTGGAGGAGGGAGCCCCGGATCGAGCATGATTAAAAACCCAGGTTTATAAAAGTTAGGACGGGAGGAAGGAAGTTGCAGTTTCGCAGGCACAAGGTAGGTGGAGGGCATGTAGAGGGAACGGGAGAAGGGGGGGAGATGTGGTGTTTCAAATTGTATGGGAAAAGCAAGTTGTCGGTTACATTTATTTAGCTAACAAATTGCCCTAAGAAGTTACGATTTTGCTGCTTTTAGGTTAAGTACTAAATCTCCCAGCATGCTCCTCGGCAGTTGGCCGTTGGGGCAGCTAGGCTTGGGGCGCGAGGGATGCTGGGATGTGTAGTTGCTTGCCACGCGCCTTTTTCTCGCTGCCGGCTCTGGAGGCTCTTTCCCTCCACCGGGAGTTGAGGCCCGAAATTTGGTCTCCGAGCTAATGCGGGTACATTTGCACTGTTGCACGTCGGACTATGCAGCTTTCCGACCGGTGCACACGAGAATAGAACGTCTGCCGCGAGACCAGCAGACCCTTATTTTCTGTCTCCACTTCAAAACAATTGGGGAAGCTAAAAGGAAAACTCACAAGCAACTTCGTTATCAACTCTTAGGGCGGCAAACATCTAAATGTTGAAAATGCACCATTAAAAATGCTTTTATTGAATTTTTGCACCTCCCTTAATGTAGGGAGGGACTTGCCATTAATTCGGGTGCCATTTCACGAGCTAAGCTGAACCTAGTTGGGGGTGATTACATAAAGGTGAAACTAGGAGGATGGATGCACCAAGGGCAGTTGATATATTGGAAGCCCTATGTGAGCTTGCTTTGAAGGAAAACCCACTAAATTCCATAGCGCTGCATGGCTCTCCCATTCCTCATTCCCAGCTTGAAACAGTTTAGTTCTGAGTGCAAGAAAACTCAGTAGGTGTTTACATTACTTTGGGTTCTGTATTGTGCCTACAGGTTGTTAGGGCACTGTCTGAAAATCATCCCTGGCCTCTTCCAGTGGCCTTGGGTGAGATAACGGTGCGTAAAGCAAAGGGAGCATTAAGCTTATTGCCCATCAGCTCAACGTGTTGGGCAATGAAACCCATGCTCCTATATGTCCCACGAGCAGAAGGATCCATGCAATAGATGTTTTTTGTTGTGTTGTGAAATTGCTTTGAGATTATTCATAGCACGTGATCCATAAATGAAACCAATAAAAATATGCTATGTGGAAGGAAGGCATACAGTACTACAAAATCAAACCAGAGTGCTAACTTGTCTTCTTTTTCTACAGGCCCCATCTGCATTGGCGTGCTACTGGTTTCTGAAGATCTACCTTTTTACACACAAGTGTTCCCTTCATCTCACAACCCAAGGCTCCTGTTTTAATTGCTTTGTTTTAATGGAATTGTGTGTTTTTTGCATATTTTAATTATGAATGTTTTATATGTTAACATTGGGGAATTGTGTGTTTTTTTGCATATTTTAATTATGAATGTTTTATATGTTAACGCTGGGGGTCATAAGTTCTTATACTTGTACAATGCTTAGGGTCCTATTTTGGCAGCCTGCAGCAGAATCTTAGAAGTCTATACACCTTACACTTCGAAAGAAGATGGTTGGTGTGTGGCCCACAATTGCCAACAGCAATGGTGGCAGGTTTCAAAGTGAAGAAAATTAGCCATTTCTTGTTCACAAAGTCATTTTTGACTGACCCTGCTTGGAGTGATGTTGGAATATGTATGTGCTTTTTTGTTTGCCCAGAAAATGTTAGTTTGGGGCATATAGTATGCTGGCTTTAGATCACAAGACAGATGTAATAAACATTGTTTTTTATACGTATTGTGTGTACTTCTTGATCACTTGTGAGTGTCTGAATAGGAGAGAGAAGCAGGGTGAACTTTCTCTAAATAAAATGCAGCAAAAGTATGAATACACTTCTTGGATTTGGGGCTTTTAGATAATACAACTGTAGCATTTTAAAGGGAACACTTTTGGGTTGTGCTGCCTGATCAGGTGGGGAATAATTTTTAGGCTGAAGATGGCATTCCTTTCACGTCTGTTTATACACATGCCCCTCTCCTCCAGATAAGCAAGAGGCATTATCAGAGTTCAAGGACACATTCCAGCCAGGTGAAAACACTCAAGGATGGTGTAAAACAGGGCTGGCAAGGTGTGTGTCCTGGAGGAAGTCCAAGAGCTAGATAAAGAGAAGTTTAGCAATTTACATCAGTGTAATTCTAGGTAAGGTTTTGAGCCTTGAAGCTTACAAAGGTATTGTGCATCCTGGGGATGATCACAGAATTTCTGATGGCTTCCTTCTATCTTCAGCTGCCTGACTAGAATGAGCCTTGGTGCTATTTGCTAATGTTGGTCCTCCTTAGAGTAAACCCATTGTTATGAATGGACGTAGCTAATTTGGATCTACTGTATTAATTTCAATGTCTTATTCTGAGTAAAAGTTAATTAGATATAACCTGTAGTTATCATGCAGATAACCATAAAATGTTACCATGTGGCAGAAATATGTAGTGCAGACAACTTTTACCATAATGCAAATGAACACCACCCAATAAGTAGAAGTTCCCTGTGCCATTTACATAGTAAAAATCAAACACTTAACTACACTAAGGAAGCAAAAAAAATCGCTCAAATAAACTTCGCGCCAACCTATTAATAGTAACAAAACTCACTGTTGCTAGACTCTTAGTTGGAATGTGGCTTTTGCAGATATGGGATCTTGTATCAATGGGCAAGTTAACAAATTTTAAAGAAATAGGCAGGCTAAACAATCATTTACTACAGTGTGGAATGACCATGTATATGGCAGTTACAGTGGTACCTCGGGTTAAGTACTTAATTCGTTCCAGAGGTCCATTCTTAACCTGAAGCACCGCTTTAGCTAATGGGGCCTCCTGCTGCTGCCGGAGCACGATTTCTGTTCTCATCTTGAAGCAAAGTTCTTAACCCGAGGTACTATTTCTGGGTTAGCGGAGTCTGTAACCTGAAGCGTCTGTAACCCGAAGTACCACTGTATTGAGCATGGTTACAGACCAAGCACATAAGCATTTGGAATGACATTTAAAACAAACCAACTTACATGATGCTTTTTTTAAAGGGAGACTGGTTCTGTAATTCATGAATGGGAGGGAGTTTGGCAATTCCTTGTTCTAAAGGTACTGTATGTAAGAAAAAACTTTATTTTTAATCAAACCTTAAAATGCTAACTAAATAAAATCAAGGACAAAAATACGGTTGGTATCTTAACAGAAGCCTTCATGTTCTAGAGTCTGTCTAGAGTTCATCAAAGCACGTGCCATTTAAGACAGCTGCAGGGACACTCCTTTCTGTAGGCAAACTCACTTCTGCCTTGAGGAAGCTTCAAAATGAACCAGGAAGTTACGTCTCCACCGAGCTGGTGCCGCTACTTTACCCTTTTCTTACTTCTATGTTTGTCTACGTCACTATTAAACGCCGGAAGTAAGTGTTTCTTACCGGAAGCACGTGTTTGTCGGCATGGGGGCAGTGGCGAGGGACTCGAACCGGTAAAGAAGTCAGCCTGGGGTTAGAACATGGCAAGCCGGAGCTCCTCAGTAACCTTCAAAACCAAGTAAGAAAGGGGGAGCGGTTGGCATGGAGAATGCTTCCTGTTTCCTCTCGGGTGGGGTTTCCTTGTGCTATCGTCATGGCAACGCAGTACCTTACCAGGCGGAGGGGGCGGTTGTTTGGACGCGCTAGACTCTCCTTCCCGCTTTTTGTAGTCCCTCCTTGGGGTGCCTGACGTCATAATCGAAGGGGAAGGGTTTCTCAGAGCATGTGCAGAGTGCCTTTCATTTTTATTTCCTCACTGAGTCGCTGCCAGCTGGGGCTGTTTGAATAATCCTGTTTCAATTTTATTTTATTGGATGCCACCCTGAATAGTATCCTGTGCTTCTCCACTAAGTATCCAAAAGAGGCCCCTACACATTTGGGCATAATGTGTGGGGCTTTCAGTCAGTTCCCCTGTGAGACTAGGATCTGCATAGCTTCTCTGCATATTTATCGCTTGAGGATTAGGCACCCTGGGAGAAGACCTGGTGTTACTGTGGTGCCTGAGTGTTCTGCTCTGTCATCCGTGCTTTGGAGCCATTGTTATGGCTGAGCTGAAGCAAAGCCAACTGTCAACTCGCTGACTTGGTATTTTCCTTCTGTCCTTTCACAGCTATGCCATTTCCAAGAGAATCGAGCCATTCTACAAAGGAGGACGGGTTCAGGTAATGCCAGAGCCCAGGTTTTGACCATGCTGGCTGTGCTTATCACATGTTGCTGTGATCATGTGCAAAAAAGGCTTCTCCACTCTCATCTGTTTGTTTTCTAGATGACCCAAGATGGGGAATATATGTTCTGTGCTTGTGATAACAAGGTGAATGTGGTGGACGTTGCAACAGGAACTGTCGTTAACTGTATCGAAGAGGTAATAAGGACAACAGTAACCACCTTAATTTGATCCCTGAATATGTGTACTTGGTCATCTTCAAAGGATGTCATACCTCTGCTTCCTTTGAAGCTTTCTCAAACACACTCCCCACTAACCTCGGTCTGCCCTCAACCACCCTCCACCTGCCTGCCTCCTGAGTAGTCCAGGGGGTGACACTGCCTGGTGACACTTCCTCTTTCTTGGCATCATTCTTTCCCTTGTAGATAGGCATGTAAAAAATTTGTTTGTTTAGCTCTGAGCCATAACAAGACAGAGCAAAAAAAACCCAAACACATTTTTAGATGAGCCACAAATTCAGCTTTTATTTCCTGGCTGGCTTTCCAAATAAAGGTAAAGGTACCCCTGCCCGTATGGGCCAGTCTTGACAGACTCTAGGGTTGTGCGCCCATCTCACTCAAGAGGCCGGGGGCCAGCGCTGTCCGGAGACACTTCCGGGTCACGTGGCCAGCGTGACATCGCTGCTCTGGCAAGCCAGAGCCGCACACGGAAACGCCGTTTACCTTCCCGCTAGTAAGCAGTCCCTATTTATCTACTTGCACCCGGGAGTGCTTTCGAACTGCTAGGTTGGCAGGCGCTGGGACCGAACAATGGGAGCGGGGATTCGAACCGCCGACCTTTCGATCGGCAAGCCCTAGGCGCTGAGACTTTTACCCACAGCGCCACCCGCGTTCCTATCCAAATAAAGAAATTAGCAAAATAACCTGATTTTCATTATGAAACAACAAAAAGCAAGCAAACTTACTAGGTATATCAAAGTTATTGCTACTAAATGGTAAACTTTTTTCTTTCTGTCTTTTTACTCTCCCAAGGATGAAGAAGAGGAAATTACATCATTTGCTCTCAGCAAAGATGATGAAGTAAGTGATTACAGAATTGCATAGTAAGAATTCAGAACAGAGGGTCACATGGGGGCAGAGTGAGATGATGGGTGGAATCAAGCACCCTATTAAGCTGTACATTTTTCAGTGTAGACCTTTATTCTCCTGCACATACCACCTTTAAATCAATGGTAGCCATGCAAACTCAGTTTCTTTATTTTGGAGCCTCACAACTCTGAAGGGGCTCAGTTTATGTGGCAAAAGTGCCTAGAATCTAGACCACTATATAGGGAGTGGATGGAGAACCTGTGGCCCTCATGATGATGTTGGGCCACAAGTACCATCATCCCTAATCAGGCTCACTAGGACTGATGGGAATTGGAGTCCAGCAACATCTGGAGGGCTACAGTTTAGCAGTCCCTGAATAGAGTGCCCCATGTAATACACTTGTGATGCCCAGATTTTTAGACCACTGTGTGGTTCTCTTCACTAGCCAACCTGTTTCCACCATTTCCTCTTGTTATTTCCCCCCATGTTAGATCCTTGTGACTGGAAGCCGATCGATGCTGCTGAAGCAATGGGACTGGCCAGAAAATAAATGCACACGCACATGGAAGGCTATGCACACAGCCTCCATGGCCAGCATGGCCTTTGACTCAAGCTCCACATTGTTGGCTACAGGTACGAGTTGCATCTGTGCAGAGGGAATAGGTAGTCTCCATGGGACTGAGGAGGAAGGAAGGAATACGCCTCTCACCCCACCCCAGTGTTGATTCCTCTGCAGCTAGAACTGGCCTGGAAGCTAAGGGCCTGCAACACAGAGTTGTTCCACCAGGCCTTTGGTCAGGGCGCAGCCTGACTCCCTCCTCTGGCAACCTGCACAGAATTTTGTTTAACAGTTGCCATCAATTTGATTTTAATTAATGTTTATAATGAAATGTTTTTAGAATGTTGGATTATTTGATTGTTTGATTGTTGTTAGCCGCCCTGAGCCCGGCTTCGGCTGGGGAGGGCGGGATATAAATAAAATTTATTATTATTATTATTATTATTATTATTATTATTATTATTATTAAGACCTCCCTATTTGGCTGACTTTTTGTGCCTGCTTCATTTCTCCCTTTTGTTCTTCCAGGTGGCTGTGACAGCGCTATTAAGGTCTGGGATGTTCCCAGGCAGTACTGCACACACAACCTGAAAGGCTCAACAGGGGTTGTCCAGTAAGGAAACTTTTCTTTTTCCATGTGCTCTTTTGCAATAGGAAAAAACTAGCCCAAACAATTTGTGACTTTCTGCAGGAGGGTGGCAAAGACTTAAAATAACCAAAGTGTGTTATGCCTTAAATCTGTGTTAACCTCGTAGAATCATAGATGTCCTTCTGATGTATGGCCACGGCAGCTGGGGCTGGTGGGACTTGTAGTCCAGAGTGTCTGAAAGTCACCAGGTTGATGAAAGTTGGATTAGCGTTTGCTTCATTTCCCAGTTACTAATTAACAGAACAACTTTGGTTGGTACAGAATAGTCAGTCTCCTTTTCAACATCCATAATAAAGCCCATGTCGTTCAATAGAATACAGTGGTACCTTGGTTTACAAACTTAATCCATTCCAGAAGTCCTTTTTTAAACCAAAGCCGTTCTTAAACCAAGGTGCGTTTTTCCTATTGAGGCCTCCCACCTTTGGTGCCCTTCCACCGTTCAGCTTCCATTTGTAGACTGAGGTAAAGTTCGTTAACCAGAACACCATGGATCAGAAACACTTCCAGTTCGTTAACAGGGCTGTTCATAGACCGAGGTACCACTGTATAATAGGATTCATCAACTGAGATTACTCTCCATCCCAGCAATTGAATCCTTGTTGTTTCCCCCTCTGTTAAGCCAAGTTAACAAATAAACACAGACAGATAGTTTGCGCTATCCTTATTTTTTTATAGCGCCATCTATGCTTCTGTATGAACATAGGAAAGAATCCTTATAGTCCATTAGACCAATGACCCATCTCAGTCAGTACCATCTTCATTGATGGGAAACCTGTGTATTTCAGATATGTTAGACTACATCCCATGATCTCGGAACATTAGCCATGCTGGGTAGAGCTAATGGAGTTGTAGTCCAACAACATCTGGAGGGCCACAGGTTAGCAGTGCTGACTGGTAGTGGCTCTGTAGTTTTCCAGTCTTACTTGGAGACGCCATTGGGGATTAAATTTTGGACCCTCTGCAAGCTGAGCAGGTGTTCTGCCACTGAGCTGTGGAACATAGAAAGGTGCTTTATACTGAGTCAAACCACCACTCCATCTAGCTCAGTATTGTCTACATCAGCGTTTCCCAAACTTGGGCCTCCAGCTATTTTTTGCACTACAATTCCCATAATCCCCGACCATTGGTCCTGCTAGCTAGGGATCATGGGAGTTTTAGTGCAACAACAGATGGAGACCCAAGTTTGGGAAACACAGTGGCAGTGACTCTCCAGGGTTTCAAGCAGGGGGCATTTCCAGACCTGCTTGGAGACTGAACATGGGACTTTTTGCATGCAAAGCAGATGTTTTACCTCCTTCCTTTAGAAACATAGGACACTGCCTTATATTGAGTCAGACCTTCAGTCCATCTAGCTCAGCATTGTCCACACTTACTAGCAGCAGCTGTCCAGGTTTGCAGGCAGAAGTGTCTTTCTTTCTCTCTCTCCAGCCCTACCTGGATATGCCAGAGGGAGCCTCCTGCACACCCAGCATATGCTCTACCACTAACCTGCCTGTCTCTTTCCCCAGCCTTGTCGAGTTCCACCCAGACACTTCTAAGCTACAGCTCTTCTCTTCTTCCATGGACAACACCATCCGGGTTTGGGACCTGAAGTCCAGCGAGTGCGTCGCTCAGCTAGAAAACCATTACAGCTCTGTCACCTCCCTCGCTTTCTCTCCTGACAATGAGACGCTCATCAGGTGAGAACCTGGAAGGGGAGCTCCCTCTGTGCTTTCTTTCTGTTCTGCAGATCAGAATCCATTTAAGTTTCATTAAATCACTTCAAGGCAGCTTACAAAATACAAGCAGTCTACAAACGTACAAGAATTAGAATCAAAGGTGTCAGCCAGCAAAATTTTCAATGCAATCCCAAAAGCAAACACTGCCATCCTTCAATAAAATACATGGTACAAAACAGAACAGTTTAAATACCCAGCAGAACAGAAGTGTGTTAACAGTGCCTATGTATATGTAACGACACCTACTCTCTGCCCATTGATGATATTTCGGTTGTTATAATTATTATTGCTATTATTGCTATTATAATCTGTTTATTTATATACCACATTTTCTACAAATTTGTACTCAAATCAGTTTACAGCAGACAAAGACCATTTATATAGTAACCATAATACATAATTAAAACCATTATACCTTTTACAATTCTAAGTAAAGTAGGTTAAGCAAGCACTTCTTTATTATGTAGGTGTCTGCTAAAATGTCTTTGCTTCGGCAAGGCTACCCAGACATGTAATTTTAACATTTAACTTTATTTCATTTGTGTGTGTGTATAAACTAGGAGCGTGCAATTGTTTGTAATACAAATGTAATGTAAATATAACCCCATTTTTTAAAAAACAAAGGGTGAACAAACATGAATTTGGCACTTTTGATTTTTCATTGTTTTTGTTTGTCCCCTCTATCTCATATTTTGAAAAGGTGATGTCTTGAGAACAAAACCTGCACATTTCCCACTATTTGGGTGGAAAACCACATAAAGTTAACAGTAAAAAAAAGACTGGGTGGGTTGCCATTGAAATCAGTGGAAAAACTGAGGTGAAATGAAAGTTTCTCCCCATTGAACACCTCTATGGGAAACTGAAGCCAATACAAAACCTCTTGCCCACAGAAAGCCATGTGTGAGGCTCAGATGCTCGCAAGTCTCAGCCTGAGAGGAGTTGCGTAAAATCTTCTGTGCCTCAGTTTCCTCACCTGTAAATGGGCAGTTCCGAGCCTCATTGCAATGCCTTTCAAACCAGTCTCATGGAAACCCTTGTGCTGTGTCTGCAATTCCAGTTATCTAGTTCCAAAGGGCTGAAAGTGATACCGTGTTTGATTTCAGCTCCGGCCGTGATAAAATCTGCACTGTGTGGGACCTGAACAAGGGAGAAGCCAAGGGCACCATCCCTGTCTATGAGGTGAAGTTCTTTTCTGCCTCTGCCTTCCTTACTTTGCTTACTCAGAAAGGGCAATCTGGTCTCGAATTCTTCTTTTCTGTGATGTGTTGGGAGAAGAGAGTTGGCCGTATTCACACATCAAGGTTTACAGTGTGAATACACTGGCTCTCGCTTCACCCCTCCCCTCTAGCCACCAGGAGCAACAAACCATAATCCCTGCCATAGTGTAAGATCTGACCCGGGGGTTATCGCTTGCTGCACTCCAAACAAACCATGAAGTTAAAACCTTGGCTTACCGATCATGGTTTACTTGAGCAAAGCCACAATCCCCAGTTTGGACCCAGTGACTGTGGTTTGCTGTTCCTGCTTGCACTAGGGGAGGAACAATCACTTTGCTTGTTAAACCATGGTTTACCATGTCATGCACACTGTGCTGGGGTTTTGTTTTATATTTTGAACTGCTTGCCATTCCTGATTTTGTTTCAACCTTAAAACTTGGCCATTTTCTGGCAAGCTGCTACACTGACCCAGTCAGCCCACCACTGGGAATTGTAGTTCAAGCACCAGTTTGGCAAAAGCTGCTCTAGAGATACAGCCTAACTTCATGTGTCTCCTTGAGTATGAATAGGCCATCATCTGTCTTTTAGGTGCATTGCATGTTGCTGAACTTTTCCAGAGCCACGCTTGGCCACACTGGTGTGAAAAGTAACTTCTCTGCCCAATAAATGCCTCTGGAGCTGTCTGGTTGGGGTGGTGGTGGATATCTCTCGCTCTTTTCCTGTTCATGACTCCTGCTGACTTCTTTATCCACCTTAGAGCATTGAATCTGTGGTCATGTTACCAGAACAAGGGGATTTCTCGTGTTTAGGCGTGAGTAAAGAGAGCCTTCACTTCGTAACAGCAGGCAGCAAAGGTGGGTAGAAGACCTTTTTCTTATTCATTTTTATCAGAGAAAACAGTAAACAATTTTTTAATGTGTCAGTGGAGAAGCAAGGAACAAAATAGAGAGTAAAAGCAGGACTTTTTCTTATAATTTGTGTGCCGATATATTAGGAATAGCTCTCCTAACACACACACACTCCATTTTTATCCTCACAACAACCCTGTGAGGTAGATTAGGCTGAAAGACTTGGGCCAGCCCAAGGTCACCCATGAGCTTCAAGTGAGAATTTAAACTTGGATCTCCAAGGATATCATGCAGCATTCTCGCCATTCTACCACTCTGCATCCAGATAGTTGGAAGGGAGTAGGTCCCACCCTTCCTCCTCCTGTTACCAAGTGCAGAGGGTGTGTGTGTGTGTGTGTGTGTGTGTGTGTGTGAGAGAGAGAGAGAGAGAGAGAGAGAGAGAGAGAGAGAGAGAGAGAGAGACTGCTGGAGGACAGAGATTGCCTAAAGCCAATTACTGGGACAAGGGAATGGTATCCATAGGATTGGAGAAATGAGTTATTTGGGGCACTTGACCTCCAGCAAAAAGCAATATATCTAGGAAAGTTTTCTCATAAGGTCTGGAATCCTGCCCACCCAGCTATGTTTTGCAAACGGAAGCCAAGGTTCCCAGCCCGCTGCAGTCCATTCCAGAGCTCACAGAACTGCTCAGGATATAAACCAAGGTGTGGGTTGCAAAGCCTTTCCTCGCCTACGCAATATTTTTTTTCTATAACGTTTTCGCTTTTTTAGAAATCTATCTCGCCTACTTTTCCCAAACAAATTCAAGGTGACTAACAAAGAAGAAATAACCAATCCCAGCTCAGTTCAGCTTCTTAAAACAGTCTGGCCAAGCTGCCCAGGTGCTAATGGGAATTGTAGTTCAAAACATAAGGAGGGCACCAGGTTGGCCACAGCTGCTTGGGCTACCTCCCCCCCAATTACAAGAGGTCCCCATTTGCCTCAAACCTTGTCTATCTTTGCAAGTTATCTGATGATGCTGATGTGTTGTGTACTGTGCGTTAGGGATCCTCCGAGTCTGGGATGCGGCGTCAGCCACCTGCGTTCACAGCCAGTCCTTGCCCTGCCTCCCGGCAGCATGCATGGATCAGGAGGACGGGCTGCAGAGCCTCATGCATTGCGTCCTGGTGCCCATGAAGAGCCAAATTGTCACCGTGAACTCGGAACGCAACATCTGCATGTATGATGCAGAGACCCTTGAGCTCAGGAAGCAGGTAATCCACTTCTTAATTATTATTGATTTTTAAGATTTACAATATTTCAGAGTTGCCGTAACGTAAGTTATTGGTCAACCTCAGAAGGTGGTGATCCCTCTGTCATTGGAGCAGTTCCAGATGTTTGTGTTCAAACCCCTGGAACGTAACCCCACCCCACTGTTCCGAATCTGATGAACTGGTAAGGGCAGAGTTTCAGACTCCTGTCCCTACCAGGAGATGCAAGGGACTGGAATTGGGACCCTCTGCATGCAAAGCAGGTACGCTAACCCATCCGGCTTGACTCTTGCTCTTCAGTTTGCAGGTTACAATGGAGAGGTTTTGGATGTCAGGTTCCTGGGCCCCAGAGACTCCCACGTGGTTGTGGCCACCAACAGCCCCCAGCTGAAGGTCTTTGAGTTGGTGACATCTAACTGCCAGATCCTGCACGGCCACACAGGTAGGTGGCAAGAAGCTCCTCCAGTTTTCCGTGCGGGATAGGTGCAGGGATGCCTTTCTCAGGGGCTGCGGTTGATGCAAAATTCGGCTGCTAAATATTGTATAGGGCATTTGGTCCCAGGGCTGCCTTGTCCTGTTAATTGTTTGCCAGTTCAGTGTGGCAACAGCACATCACGCAGGCCTTCTTTCTTGCAGATATCGTTCTTGCCTTGGATGTCTTCCGAAAGGGGAGGTTGTTTGCCAGCTGTGCGAAGGTAATTTCCAAGTTGGGATTCATTTATTTTTAATTCATTGTGCATTAATTCAAGTGGGTGATTTGGGGGGGGGAGGGGCTCGAGGCCTGAGGCTCATCCCTAAACAGCCTGGGTCTCTATGTTACTTATGCTTCAGAGCCCTCTTCAAGCACAGAAAGGAACTTTTCCATGTGCAGTTGATGCACAGGATGCGGGCCTCTGGATTGGCTAAGTCAGCGCTAAAGAGACCCTTCCGTAACAAGGAAACTGGCCCAAGTGCTTCCTGCTCTGTAATCACCATTTAGCTTAATTATCTTACTGCTGTTGTTCTGACGCTGGCGTGACATTTAAGGTCAGGGCTGCAGGCTTTCAAACTCAATTTTAGCTCAGGGAGCATCTGAAATATGTGGACAATCTAAGCGCTGGATAAATGGGGGCATTGTTTAAAGGCCACTATGCATAGACTTGGCTTTGAAGGAGCTCTGCAGGGTCTCTGAACGTGTCCTCCTTTTCTCTCCTCTGCCCCCCTCCCCCTGCCTTAGCACTGGAATTGCTGGTCTGATGCAGGGCCACCCTCCTGATTTTCCACATCACAGGACAGTTTCAGCAAGTTGCTTGTGTCATGGCTTCTGCAGGGAATTGTTTTCCTTCTTAAGGAACTTCCTGTGTCTCTGGATCAGTACATCTTGCTTTTGCAAGGCCCAGCCCATGCATATAGCACTCCCTCCCCGGGCCACAGCCCCTTCCATGCCACATCTTGCCCCAACCCTGCTCTGTACTCTCCTGAGTGTTTTTGCCTGACTAGAATGTGTCTTTGAGCTCTGATGGTGTCTCATGTTTGCCTGGTTGGAGGATACAGAGAAGGGGGGGGGGTCATGGAGGTATTAGCCTGCTGTACAAAAAGCCTCTGGCCCCATCCAACACTGGCATGTGGTCCCCAGCAGGTTGGCCAGAAGGGATTGTGGCCTCTAGGCTGAGAAAGCTTCCCCTACCCTCCTGTAACCCATCCTCCACCTCTTCCTCTTCCAGGATAAAAGCATCAGGATTTGGCGGATGAATGACCACGGTAATGTCTTCTGCATTGCCCAGGGCCTGGGCCATACGCAAGGAGTGGGTGCTCTCTCTTGCTCCAGGTAACAACAACAGAATCCGTTCCCTGCCTCCTCCCCAGCCTCTCTTGAGTTTCTTGGTGTGTTGTTGCTGTGTTGTTTTTAAGAGTCCTCTTGTCTGCAACCCTTGACTGTGGCTTTTTCTTCTCCAGTGGCCGGTTGGGGCTCTTTTCTACTCTGAGTAGAAAATCTCCTCCAGCTGCTGCGTTTGGAGTTTTCTCTCCTTCGGTGTTGGTTTCCAGGGCCTCCAAAGACCTGGTGTGAAGCTTGCCTGCTATGCAAGCATTTGCCATCTCTCCCTTTCGACCGTTCAGGGTTGGAAATGTGAAACAGTTGCATCCTCTGCCATCATCATGTGCACCCAAACACTTCGTGCAGACACCCAGTCCCTGAAATGTTGGAGAAAGGTGTGAAAAAGGTTCACGCTGCCCTGAGATGTGAGGGGGCTCTATGTCACGTCCACAACTTGCATTGAAAGCACATTAAGGAATCCTGAGAACTGTAGTTTGCCAAGGACTGCTTCCAGTAGAGATTCAACAGGTGCCATTTCAACTTCTAAACGCCTGCTGGAAACTTTTCTATACTGTCAAGCTGGTGCAGGCAATTAAGAATGCACTTTTCCGTAACAGCTGATTTCTGATTTTGACATTTTCAAATGGTTTTTATGGTATGGTTTTATTTATAATTGCTTTAAACCATGGTACATAAATAGCGGGACGCAGGTGGCGCTGTGGGTTAAACCACAGAGCCTAGGACTTGCTGATCAGAAGGTTGGCGGTTCGAATCCCCGCAACGGGGTGAGCTCCTGTTGCTCAGTCCCTGCTCCTGCCAACCTAGCAGTTCAAAAGCACGTCAAAGTGCAAGTAGATAAATAGGTACCGCTCCAGCGGGAAGGTAAACGGCCTTTCCGTGCGCTGCTCTGGTTCGCCAGAAGTGGCTTAGTCATGCTGGCCACATGACCCAGAAGCTGTACGCTGGCTCCCTCGGCCAATAAAGCAAGATGAGCGCTGCAACTCCAGAGTCAGTCACGACTGGACCTAATGGTCAGGGGCCCCTTTACCTTTATCTTACATAAATAGCGTACATAAGTATTTTTTAATAAATAAGGTTTCTGGAAAGTGCAGCTTCATTGAGAGATAAGTTATAGTTCCCAGGATACTTGTGGAGGGTGGAGCAGTGTGCTTTAAATATATGAAGTGGATGTGACCATTGCGACTTTAAAAGAGGATTGGACAGCTGCTTGGGAAAGGCTATCAAAGGTGTTCTTTCTTATGCGACACCCGCCATCCTATTGATTGGAAGTGTTTAGTTGACTTATCTGGCTGTTCCCATTCCTCACCACCCCTCTTTGTGTGTCCCTCTGCTGAAGTGATGTCCTAGGTGACTTCTATCCCAAACAAGAGCACAACATTCTTCGGCCAAGTCCTTAAACATGCTGTTTTTCCTGCACCACCATCCCCACCTCTTCTGGTCTCTCTTCACTTCCTTTTTCCTTCTCGCTTTTCTTCCTCTTTTTCCTTCTCCTCTTTAGTGCCCTTTACAGCACCCAGGGTTCGCCTTCCCAGCAGCTCAAACAATGGGGTGATACAGGTGAGCTGAGCAGCGCAGGTGGCTGCCTGCAGGTGTTACTGATTCCACTGCACGCCTCTGAATCCCAAGAGAGGGTGATCAATGCAGGCCCAGTGCTGCAAGCGTTCTCCATCCCAGCCTTTGCTTTGGGTGGGCCTTAGGCATTCCAAAAGGCATCCCCACCCCGCACTCCAGAGCTGCAAATAGGCAGGGAGGAGGGTGCGGCAATGTTCTGCAGACCTGTGTGTGTGTGCAGAAGCACTTCTCCTTAGATCTCCCTGTCTGAAGCATCAGTTTGCACCCTGCCATTTCTCAAGGCAGATGAAAGAGCAGAGATCAAGAGGAGCAGATTCCTTAATTTCGCGTTGACGCAGCTTTGAACTGGTTGTCGGGTCAGAGATAACGAGCGGTGCTGGAAAGCCTTAGAAATTATTTTGTTGCTGAGGTTCCTCTTTGATGTCCAAAATCTCTTGCTCCCCCCCCCCTTTTTAATCATTTCATTCGAAGAGCAATAGTTGTGGCTACACTACGGCTAGCAGAATCAGCTCCCAAATTAAATGAACAGAAATATTTGAATACATGATTCTTTAAAAAACAAGAGATTTTCCCTTCTCTTTTTTTGTATGCTTGCCCTCCATCCCACTCAACAGTCCGTGATCCGAATGAGATAGCATATAGAGCATTAGATTCTTAATCTCAGGGTTGTATGTTTGAGTCCTACGTTGGGGGGAAAGTTTGCTGCATTGCAGGGAGTTGTACTGGATGACCCTGGTGGTCCCTTCCAACTCTACATTGATGTTTACTTTTTGTGGTAGAGCATATCTGAGTGGTAGGGCATCTGCTTTGCATGCAGAAGGTCCCAGGCTCCTAATTGCATCTCCAGGTAGGGCAGGGAGAGAACCTTGAAAAGCTGCTGCCAGTCAGTGCAGGCAGTAATGAGCTAGATGGACCAAGGATCTGTCTCTATATAAGGAAATGCACTACCAGACTTCAAGGGGGGCAGGAATATCTCCTGGCTGTATAGAGCTGCTGCCAGTCAGTGTGGACAGTACTAAGCTGGGTGTACCTATGGTCTGACTTAGTATAGGGCAGCTCCTTATGTTTCTTCCTGGCTTCCCTTTTAGGGTCCCCCCCTACTTCTGCAAATCCTGGGCTTCCCCTAAGGAAGCTTGTGCCCTTCTCTCCTGTTTTTCAGTAGCGCTGTTTAGGCTAAACAGCTGTCACATGAATTACGTCTGAGTTTACAATGAGTTTATGTTGAGGGGCTCAAGGCAGGTTTGTTCTCTGCACAGGTGCAGCAATTAGTGGTAGCTCTTTTGCTTCTGACCTTCCTTTTAATCTCATTCACTCTCCACTCTCCCCCCCCCCTTCCCCTCCACTTCTTTCCAGGATGAAAGAGAACTTTGTGGTCACAGCCAGCAAAGACAATACGATGAAAGTGTGGAGTATCCCCGAGTACATCACTGCCAAGGAACCTACAGCCGCTCCCACCACAAATTCTGTCCCCCAACCCGCTGCCCCTCCAGTCACAAAGCCTGCTCCCCCTTCCGCTGCCCCTCCAGTCACAAATCCTGCTCCCCCTCCCGCGGCCCCTCCAGTCACAAATCCTGCTCCCCCTCCCGCGGCCCCGCCAGTCACAAATCCTGCTCCCCCTCCTGCTGCCCCTGCCACCACAACTGCTGCTACAACTGCAACCACAACTGCTGCTACAGCTGCAACCACAACTGCTGCTACAGCTGCAACCACAACTGCTGCCACAACTGCAACCACAGCTGCTGCCACAACTGCTGCTACAACTGCAACCACAGCTGCCGCCACAACTGGTACAACTGCAACCACGACTGCTGCCACAACTGCCTCCACAACTGCTACAACTGCCGCCACAACTGCTACAACTGCCACCAAAACCTCTACCACACCTAATGCCAAAACTGCTCTCTTTAAAAGCGCCAGCTCAAAAAGTGCCAAAAATGTCAAAATTGCTGAATCTCCCACGACTCCTGAAGAACCCGTAGCTCTTGAAGCCACAGTGACGACAACACCCCACCACAAGGTCAGGCAGTGGCAGAGTTTGGCGGTCCTTTGGAGCTTGGAGAGTGAGATGACCTCCTCCCTCCACAGCTCTGGAAATGCTTATCTAATAGATAATAGCAATTGTTTAAAAATGTGAGGTGAACTTCTGTTGTTGTTGTTCTGCCCTTCCTCCTAATGGAGCCCAAGGCAATACACAACTAAAAACAAAACAAAAATATATTTAGAACATCTAAAAATATGTTGGGCTGGGTTTTACGCAAACACAAAAAAGTGGGGTTAGTCCACTTCTTGAGATTTGTTGTGTTGTCTGAAGAATATTTGTTGCAAGGTGGAGAATGCAGCCACTCAGGCCTGGAGAAAATTTAATAAATTTCCCGCCTTCAGGCCGTGGGTGGGAGATCAGGAGCATGCTAGTTTCTCACTCCATTCCTCTTGCCCATGAATTTTCCCTATCCCTTTTCTGGCACTTACCATCATGCTCATGTTGACTCCAACCATGGTTAGCTTCATTTTGGGTGAGCGGGGAGGTTTATGAACCTTCTGCGCTTGTAGCAGGGGGACGGACCACCTTTAAATAAGTGTTAATAATAGAATTGTAGAGTTGGAAGGGACCCTGAGGGTCATCTAGTCCAACCCCCTACAGTGCAGGAATCCTGCCCACAGTCATCCCTGGGTGGGCTTAAACCACCAACCTTCTGGTTAACAGCCAGATCCACTGAGCTATTGTGCCACTGGGAAAACATCACCAACACAGTAGGGGCTAGGTTTGCAAACCATGGTCATAATTAACATTGGAATGGCCATAATGCTAGCTATGGTTAGCTCAAATTCATGTACAAGAGGGGATGAGGAGGAAGTGCACAGGTCCCATGGCAAACTCACGAGTATGAGTTTAGCGACATCGCGCCTGCATCGGGTCAGATTCAGGCTGCCATACAGATAGTGCTGTGATGTGTTGCGGAGCAGTTTTAACATGTAAAAACCAGTAATATGTCTTGTTGGTGCTCCTGGCTATAAAGAAGTCTGGAATTCTGAATAACTTGCAATTCCTCAGCTTGCAAGAGAATGCAGCATCAGAAGACTGCTCTCTGTTTTTTTGTTAAGGATGTAAATAGCGTGGCGGTTTCTCCGAATGACAAGCTGATTGCTACAGCATCCCAGGACAAGACGGCCAAGCTGTGGACCTCCGACAGTTGCGAGGAATTGGGAACCTTTGTCGGACACAAACGAGGCGTCTGGTGTGTGCAGTTCTCACCGGTGGATCGGATCCTAGCCACCTCTTCTGCGGATGGCACTGTGAAACTCTGGAGTCTGCAGGATTTCAGCTGTCTAAAGGTACCCTATGGGGCCATCTTTAACACCTAGCCATTATTTTTCATTGGCTAGAAGTTTAGGAGCCTTGAACCTCCTGTAATTTAGATTAAACTGTTAGAAATAATATATGGCTAACCGCATCTGGCGCATAAGAGGTTTAAGGAATGGCAAAAGGAGGATAAATAGGGCCATTAATTTTCATGGGAGGATAGTGCTATCAGTAGCTACTAGTCACAATGGCTATGTTCTACCTCCACTGTTGGAGGCAGTGATGCTTCTGAATATTAGTTGCTGGAAACTTCAGGCAGGGAGTGGGCTGTTGTGCTTGGGGTTGTGCTTCAGGGTTTTCCACTGGGGCATCTGGTTGGCCACTGTGAGAAGTGGTGTTGCCTCTGTTCAGAAAATAAGGCAATTGTGCGCTGGCTGCCGGTATGCCAAATTGAAGGTGTTCCTGGTAGTGTATAAAGCCCTAAATGACTTGGGGTCAGCCTTTCTGCATGCAGTACCTTCCTGTTCTTTGAGATCTGCTGGAGAAGCATTTCAAACTGTCCCATAGGACCTCCATTTGGCAGCCACAAGGACTGGGGCATTTGGCATAGCGGCACCTATGTTGTGGGGTTCCCTGCATGTTGCTTTGCATGCTAAGCACATGTCTTCTGTGTTTAGTTTTACACAGCAGTTCCTGCCATATGGCCCAGTTCCGTGTTTGCTTCTCTTCTGATCCTTGCCTTTTTACGTTTCTAGCTTTGGTGTTACACTGATCTTAAGCAAGTTTTTCCTCCTTGATTTAGGAGTACTGAAATGTGTGTATCAATAAAAAATAAAACAAATAAGATGTGTTGACCACCAGAAACCCCATTCAGCCCCTGTAATGGGTTTAGGGGTTGCTCGTGCGTAAGTTGCCGCCACTCCTGGCTAGGTTACCTGGTTGAACCCTTTCTGACTGAACAGCCTCCAGCATCGTGACTGTCTCAGTCGCTGGCAGAATCCGTCAGTGGGCGTTTCTTGAACTTCTTCCAGCACAAAAGTTCTTTGACGCCTAGTCTCCCTGCGCGGAAGCCTTCTGTGCAGGGAGGGTGTGGGCAGCGGAGGACCCGTACGCTCTCCGCTGGTCTCCGGCGAGGAGTCTTGGAGCCTCCTCTCCGATTCCCCCATCTGCCCCCCTTCTCTACTGGTGTTACGCTGATTTCCTTCCCCAGCAAATGGGCTGCCCCTCTCCCTACTGGGACCCTCTCCGGCATCCCTCTGGAGCCTTCCCTCTGCCTCTAGCTCCGATGGCAGTTCCCTGACAGCCCCCTCTCTTGTTTTAATGAACAGCTTTCTTTAGGAGCAGTCTCCATTCTGGTCAAGTCAGTAGCTTAGACTCCCAGTGGCTGGAATAGTAGGCTCCATTCTTGATGAAAACTGAGGTTGTTCAGGATTCGGAATAAACTGGGTAGATTTTTTATCCCATGCACTTCCCCCTCCTGTTCAGGAATGATTATGTAGCATCTTATCAAGCTATTCAGTGAACAAATGCTTTCCGACTCAATTGTGTAGACATTTGAGGGATATGTAATCTGGGGGCTGCCTGGTTGGCAGTAACTCATGACAGAGCCTTCTGGGTGGTGGGTCCCCATTTGTGGAATGCCTTCCCTGGTGAAGTGCGTCAGTCTCCCTCATTATCGTTTTGGAGAAATTTAAAAACATTCCTCCCCCCCCCCCCGGCATTTAATAGCTGAAAGACTTGTCTCTGGCATCCCTGAAATGATTAGTTTTGAGAATAGGTGATTGTATTTAGGAGTTTTTAAAACTGTTTTTAGAAGTTTTAATTGTATTGTTTTGGTATTGACATGGTTGCCACCCTAGGAAGGAAGGCATATAAATTTAACAAATAAATGTATAAATAACAGCAGGAGCAACTTCATTGCTGTCATAACATTCCTTTTACCTGCTCATGCTTGCTTCTCCCTCTTCCTTCCCTCTCCAGACTTTCGAAGGTCACGAAGCCCCTGTGCTGAAGATCATTTTTGTGAGTGGAGGGGGACAGGTGCTGAGCAGGTATGTCTTCTGTTGAAAGGGTGGTGGCATTTTGCTCAGGCTGATGGGCTAGGTGGTCACCCTCTGAAGAAAACAAAATGGTTACCTGTTACTATAGGCGGAGCCCCCAATTCCCTTGCTTGTTCCCCAGCGGTGCCTCGTATTAACATATATACCGTATATAGCTCTATATAATAAAATTGTAAGGGTGTCATCGCATAGTCCTCGTTGGAGGATTTGTAATGCCTCATCACAACTCTGGATTGTGGAGGCAATGGCAGAGCAGAGCAAGCAGGGGCACAGCCCCTAGTATTTAATATAAATCTCTAAGCACAATAATTTGTTTTGTTTATTGAGTTTATATCCTGCCCTTCTTCCTGGTGGACCCCAATAAATGACATCTAAGATTAGTCTCTCCTTGCCTCTTCTCCTTCCCCCAAAGTGGAGCAGATGGCCTTATGAAACTTTGGACGATCAACAACAACGTTTGTGTGAAGACCTTCGACGCTCACGATGATAAGGTGTTGGGCCTACACGCCAATAGGAGAGACAACGCACTGGTGACCGGCTCCGCCGATTCCAGGGTCTTGCTGTGGAAGGTACAACCGACACAAATGCCTGACCTAAAGACCACCATCATAATCTGGCTTATTTGCTTTATGTTCTTTTTCTTCTTCTTCACCCTCTACCTCGTCGTCTTGATCAAAATTCGCTAGTGTCCTTCGTGGAAACGCAGAATGATCCACCTTTCCTGTGGCCTGGCATTGATTCCGATCTGTAATAAACGGGTGCCATTTTTGAACAGAGTCAGTCAATACTGCTTGTCCGTTTCTTCAGTGAACCAAGTCCATCAGTTTATGAGTTCATGCCAGCGGAAGCTGGTCCGTGATGGCAAATAGGTTACTTCTCCACCAACCTCAGTCTGTCCTCAGCCAGCTTCCACCTGCCTGCCTTCTTACAGCCATTCCAGCAAGTGGCCCTGGCTGCCAGCCTCTCCCTCCTTAGTCTCAGTGTTGCCCTTGCTGACGTCAGTAAGGAGGAGGAGGAGGAGGACACAACTAGTATTAGTTGGCTTTGTCTGTCATTGCCTCTGGCAACACTTAATATTGGTCCCTGTGCCTTCTGCTCCATCAGTCTCGGTGGATACCAGCCACCCCGGTTTGTGCCATTTCATATGCATTTTGAGTGTCATTTGATTAGAGTAGCTATGGGCATCTGTCATTGTGTGGTGGCAAGATGATTCAGAATTATTATCCTACACGCTCCTTGAGGATCTCACTAAATAATTTAGGAGTGGTGAAAATGTCCAGGTTAATGTGAGCATAGGAATCTGCCTTATACACAGTCTGATCGTCGATACAACCAACCCAGTGTTGCCTGCACTGATGGGAAACAGCTGTCCAGGGCTTTGGGCAGAGAAGGGTCTTTAACCACCCATCCCTTTTCTCAGGGAACTCTGGGAATTGTAGGTCCTTGAAGGGAATGGGATCTCAGCACCCTTAACAGACTACAGCTCCCAGGATCCTTTGAGAAAAACAATGACTGTTTAAGGTCGTACCATAGTGCTTCAAATGTGTAGTGCGGACGTTGCCTTAGTCGTGCTTCTAAGTTTAAGCTAAGATTCAGGCCTCCAAGGCAGCCATGTGTTAATACCCCCACTGCCAGGGATAGATCATGTGACCTAAAAAACTTAAACTTATTCCTCTTTCTCTACTTCAGTTCCTTTGCCTGTCTTGCCAGGGAGAGGTTCTGTCCTTTAGCTTCCTGCTTTCATGATTTCTTAAAACTTCCTTCCTTCCTTCCTTTCTTTCAAGGTAAGGTGTCCAGTGATGCTGATATTGGTTCTTGTTTTAGTAAATATATGTATTCCAGTTATCCTTCAGAAAGCATTATCATACAATAACTGCGTGCAGCTATTCATTTATTTTGCTTAACATACATTTCTGACTTCATTTTAGGGCAAGCCTAAAAGAGAGAGAACTGGACAAATTCACGGTAGATAAGGCTGTCATGTGACTACTATGCCACCATGGTTGGAAGCAGTAATGCTTCTGAATGCCAGTTTCTGGAAACTGCAGGAGGGGAGAGAGCTCTTGGGCTCAGTTTCTGCTCTCAGGTTTCCTATTGGGGCACCTGGGCAGCCACTTTGAGAACAGGATGCTGAGTAGATGACCATTGGCCAGATCTAGCAGGCTTTTCTTATGTGCTTGTCTTCTTAAAACACAAAGCAATGGAGTTTTAAAGAAACCTTACTGGGTCCAGGAGTTCCCACAATCTGTGTGCCTTATTTTTCAGAGGAAGCGTAACCAGTAAAACTGGTTGCAAACCTCAATCCCAAATGATGGTCTTCGCAATCCAATAAGCCTACAAGCGTCTTTTCAGGACAAGGCTCCTTTCAAGAGGAGCATAACTCTGGTTTGTTTTCTCAAAAGGAACTTTCATAGTTTCTTTAAGCTCCTCACCTCCCTACAGCACACCAGTGCTGGTAAAGACAGGTATATCAATCAACTGTGTTTGGGTAGCACTGATGTTTCAAGCCGTGCTTTCTTTAGATGGAACCACCCACACAGATCCTCTTTTGTGTTCAACAAAGCTGTTGTAACTTAGTTTTCGCCAGCCGTTGAAAACTGACCAACGGTTTCACACTTGGGTACCTAACAGATGGATTTGTAAGTTTCAAGGCACAATTGATTCAAGCTCCATGCTTGTTTGGGTGTCATTGCCTTCAAAAAAATATCAGCTTGCGTTTCCTGTGTGGCCGGGGCTGGTGAAAGTTATAGTCCAAAACAGGTTGGAGTAAGAGAAATCTTTGCCGATTTCTGCCCTGATGCCTTTAACACAGAGTTAGGGAAGCTTTTTAGCAGATATTCAACCATCCCTGCCTCTGCAGGGCAGCTTTGACAGGTGGGTGGCATAGCCTACCTGCCAAATTTTGCATTGAAACAGCTGCTAAAACAGAGCTTTTCCCTTCCTTTTTAGTTGTGGTTTTAATGAAACCCATCAGCACCTTGCCCCAGCAACGGAACAATCAGGAGCTCCCTTTAACCTCCCAATTGTTCAAGTGTAGTTGTGGCCGTACCTGCCCTGCACCTGGTGGCATAAGGGGGCTGGTGAGCATGACTTGTGAAGGATGACATAACAGGCCAGACTGGAACTTGCCCCAGGTCAAATTTGACCCACCAGGCAGGGGTTTCCCCACCCTTGCCTTTTAACAGAACAGTTTTGCTCTAAAAGCTGACACCTAGGGCTCTGGTTCAAATGCAAATGCCAGCCGTGATAGTGGGCACTGCTGTCTGTTAAGTGCAAAAGGAAGGTTGTGTAAGGTGGTTCTTAATGGACATTTTCACCTTCTGGTGTAGCAGGTGGAGGAAGCCTTCTGGATGCAGGCAAATTCTGTTTGCCTGGTGAAAACTTGCATCCCTTAAACAACCTGCATGATCAAACAACTTTGTTTCATTTTGCTTTTCGCAAACGATGTGATTCAGATTCGTTTCTTTGAATCTAGTCATCTGACTAAACAAGAGTTTAACAAAGGGAACTATAAATCCGTATGAAATGGATGCACGGTAACATCAATAGAAATTTAATCGGGCCTAAATAAAACCATGTACAGCCTGAAGTTTGCTGACATTTTGCAACATTCTCCTTTAGGAGTTTTGTTCCTCTAGCCCAAGATTTCTCCTTAAGGCTGGTGCCTGGGTCCAGCAGCAAGCTTCCTCTTCTTAGTGGGGACTGATGTGCCCACACTTCAGAGTTCTTGACACTTAATCCCCCACTGCAGCAGATGGAGGGAGAAGAGGGCTCCCCAGGGTGGAGGGAGCAATGTCATAGTCAATTCTCCCATGGACTGACATCATCCCCCCAAAGAGATTAGAGATAATTCATCTTTCTGGTTCCCCGTTGCCAGTGATAGTCAACATTAATTGTACTCTGAGTAGATCCCTTGAAAAATCAGTGGATTTAAGGGGCTTGCCCACTGCTTCAGTGGGTCTGCCCTAGGTATAACTTAACTGGATATCGCCCTATTTTGGTAAAAAGCAATAATTACATTTTCTTTTTAAATTGTTTTATTTTTCACCACAAGAGCACAAAAAGTCATTAAAGGAGATGCTTATACAATGGTGGTAAATACAGCTGTACGTACAAATATTAAACTAACACATAAATTAGGAGAGTCATATTTCTTGCTTAGGTGGAGGTAAGGAGTCGTACAGGTCATTGTTTGAAATGTAAAATATAAAGTCCCACCAGATTGCATAAACTTGTTCTACTGGTTCTGTGTCTTTCATCACACAAATTTTGTGGGTTATATTTTTGGTAATAGCCAGGTTCTACATTTAAAATCTAAAATATCTCTCTCTAAAAAAAACCCATTCAAATTCTGTAAAGGACTTGAGTATGTATGTTTAATTTTCCTGAGTCAATTTGACAGCATACTTTTCCATTGCCTGGTGGGACGAGGGTAACACCTGAAAACATGACCGTGTGGGTGGCTCTTTCAGTTCTAAAACTGAGGGGGAATCCCACAGGAGTTTCAGAAGTTGCATTTTCCGAGGCATCAGCCATTCCATTTTGCCATTTTTTCTTCTTCTTCTGTTCCTTCCCTTTTTTGTGTTTCTGTATGTTAATAGGATGTCACTCAAACTGAGCTTGAAGAGGAACAAGTGAAGCAGGAAGAGCAGATTCTGAAGTGAGTATCTCGGGGCAACTTCGGCAGTTGGGCTGGGGATTGATTCTGGGGGGAGGCTCCCCAAAGAGTGCCATCTGTCCCATAAAAGTGCACACATATAAATACAAGAGTTGAAGTTGCGAGTGGTTACAGCAGCCTTTCCTGCTGCCCTCCAAATGTTTTGGACTACAACTCCCATCAGCCCTAACTACCTCGTCCTTCCCAGCATCAATGCTGATAGTGGGATGCTATTGCTGGGTGAGACACTCCTGGAGAATCTCACTTGTCTCTATAAGTGGTAGCATCAAGTATTTGAAAGTGGGAAGTCTGGGCTAGTTGAGAGACTGACCTCAGTGACCACCTGGAGACAGTCCCTTGCAAGGTACCCTGGGGGTGCCACAGGTGCTAGCAGCATGCCAGATACTAGATGGGACACAAGATGGCCCTGGCCATCCTTCCCATGAGGGCTTTACAGTAGGAGGTCAGCTGCTTGCACAGAGGGCTGTCGAAGAATGAGATTTCCACCTGTGTTGTGTTCCAGGCTCCATCCAGATTGCAAAACAGGGTAGTAGCAGGGTAAGGTCCATCCAGGTGGCCTAGGGAGCAAAAGAAAGAGGCATGCCTGGGAATGGAAGGGATCCCTCATGAGGCCTTCACAGCCTTCACCTCCTGGTCTGTCTTCATCAAATACAGCATTTGCCATTTTAGCTTTTCTCTGCCGTCATGGCAGCTAGAAACATGCTCTTTTCAAATTCCAGCTGTGATCCAGCACCCTCTCATTCTTGCTTTGTGTTTTCAGAGAGCAGAAGCTGTCTAACTTGCTGCATAAGAAGAAGTACCTGAAAGCACTGGGCTTGGCAATCTCCTTGGACCGGCCACACACGGTGTTGTCGGTGATCAAGGGTAAGGCTCTTGATAACAAAGAACATTAAGGGAGATTTTCCTTGTATTGTTTTGGCTGAGCCCTGAAGAAACCTGTTGAGCCGCTCTGTTGCTTTCCCTCGGCCTTGCAACATGATTCTGTTCACAGAGCCTTCCATGGGGCTTACTTCCAAGGCCCCGTCTTCTCCCCTATACATTTAAAGCAATGTCATACCTCTTTAAACAGTCGTGGCTTCTTTCCCCAAAAAATCCTGGGAACTGCAGTTTTGTTAAGAGTGCTGAGAGTTGTTGTATTATTACATTTATTTTCCGCCTTTCCTACCAAAGAGCTCAAGGTGGCAGACACATCTTTCTCCTCCTTTAATCCCCACAACAATCCTGCGAGGTAGGCTAGGCTTAGCGGCATTGACTGGCCCAAGGTCACCCAGTGAGCTTCATGGCCAAATGGGAGATTTGAACCTTGGTCTCTCCCAGGTCCTGTGCTGACACTCTGGCAACCAAGCCACATTGGCCTATCCTCATTCCACTCCCAGAGCTACATTTCCTAGAGTTTCCTGGGAAAGTGGGACTGATTGTGAAACCACTCCTTAACCCCTCTTCGACACACACACAAAACAAACAAACAAACAAACAAAAACTGGGATTTATTAGTGATTGGCTGTTCGTTGTTCTTCTTAGCTATTCTTAAGGAGGCTAATGGAAAAGAAGACTTGGAAAAGAACCTCCTGAAGCTTCGGAAAGACCAGAAAGGTTAGTTGGTATGCTGCAGGGACGACCTCTAAAGGTAGGTGTGTGTGTGTGTGTGTGTGTGTGTGTGTGTGTGTGTACTGAACTTAACAATTACCCAGCAGGTACCCTTTCGCAAAGTCTTTTTTTGTCATTTTGAACAACAGCCATGGGAAAGTTGCGAGTTCAAGAAGAAAGACGGGTGAGAGGAGAGGTTGCTTGACCCTGTGCCCTCCTGGCATTTTTCTGATTCAAAACCTCCCACCAACACCACAGGCTGCTTTTATACTAGGTGGGGAGGGGTGTTGGATCCAGTGGCGTAGCGTGGGGGGTGCAGGGGGGGCCGGCCGCACCGGGCGCAACATCTGGGGGTTAGGGTTAGGGGGTGCAAATCCACAGGTTAGGGGGCGCAAATCCACGGGTTAGGGGGCGCAAATTACTTGCCTTGCCCCGGGTGCTGACAACCCACGCTACGCCACTGGTTGGATCTGCTTCCCTGCCTTGAAGAAAGGCACAGGTCAGATGTGTGCCCAGACCTGGCCACGCTTCGCAAGAGAGGTGTGTTGGTTCAAGGTGGCCACGCTGCGTGCAACTTGCACTCCTTCCTGACGTGTCTTCCCCAAACCCCTTCTTCCAGAGGCTGTGCTGAAGTTTTCCATCACGTGGAACACAAACTCGCGGAACTACCTCGAGGCTCAGGCAGTGGTGGAAACCCTCCTCAAGCATGAGACGCCAGAGAGCCTCTTGCAATATGAAGGGATCAAAGCAGCTGTAGAGTCTCTCCTACCATACACAGGCAAGTGACCTTTTGAATACTTCTCCCCATCCCACCCCAGGCTTCATCCCGTGTTTGTATCTTCAGTTACGGGTTCATATCCTGCCTTTCCTCCAGGGAGCTGTACATTGTTCCCTCTCCCCCAACCCAATTTTATCCTCACAACAACCCTGTGAAGTAGGTTATCCTGAGAGAGAGAGAGACTGGCCCAAGGTCACCCAGTGAGCTAAACGTCTGAGCAAGGGATTTTTCCCTGGGTCCCTGCAGTTCTAATCCAGTATTCCAGGCACTCCACTACACCATGACTGATCCTGAAACAGAGTTTGTTGAGTGGGTGCAGCAGGGCTTCCAGGTGGGATTGCAAAGGATTAGACCTGGGACCTTCTGCATACAACACAAATGTTGTGCCACTGAGCCAAGGCCCTTCTCTGGTCCACAGTTACTGATCTTATGGCAGATCCCTTGATGAGCTCAGAACGCAGTTTGAATGCCATGAACTTGGAAGGGAGCAGCTGCTAATGCGGCAGTAACAGGCAACTTTCATTCTTTCCCCCCTGCCTCTCTCTTTCTGCAGAACGGCACTTCCAGAGGCTGGGCCGGTTACTGCAGGCCTCCATGTTCCTCGATTTCATGTGGCAAAACATGAAGCTGCCTGACGCCGCCAAGTGGGATGAGGAGATGGACACGTGATGAGCTTTGGCTGTGAGCGGCATGCGGGGCAGAACAGCTGGACACTCCTGCCAAGTTGGCACTACTCTCACCGGTGGAATTTGTTGAATTGGTTTGTAAACCCCCCCCCCCATGTACATTTTTCATTTTGTAAAGGCATAAATCTCCCGAGAGTGTCTTCCTACATACATCCCTTTCCCATCCCCTTTAAAAATGAAATAAATTTATTTAGCATACTGAGTTTTCAGAATGAAATAATACTCCATTCTAGGCAGTGGCCCTGACCACCAGAGGCCATATCAGAAGACGGGAAAGCAAGTGGGGATTGGCCAGAGGACAACATTATGGCTATAAAAGAGGCAGCCCAACACTAGGTGGGGTGGTCTGGAGATTATGAGGAGTCTCTGAAGAGTTGAAGTTCAATTAGCTTCACAAAGAGCCTTAAGCAAAGGTGATAAACAGTGCTGTGGTGACTGTGCCCTTGGCTCTGTGTGAGGCAAACCGTGGGTCACAGTTGCCTTTCAGGCCATGGGCAGGAAAACAGGAGGTGAAAGAAGGGTTGTCAACAGCCCAGCCCACCACATAACCCTTGAGGTGAAACAGATCCTCCATTTCAAGGTATCCAGTGGCTTGGTGTTCAGTGTTGTTCTGAGCCCCCAAGGTGGGGGGTACAACAATTACAGCACAATATTAAAGCAGTTTAAAGCATCTTAAAATCTCAGAAATAAAGTGGGTCCTAAAAATATACGCCTCGTGAATCAAAAGGATATGAAAGGATTGGCTAATTTTTTTTATTTAAATGCACCCTATTTAAAGTGCTTGAAACATAACACAACCAATTTAAATACTTAAAAATAATCATTTTAAATATTTTAAAATACTTACATATTTAGAAATGCATCTAAAGAGAATAACATACCAAGTGAATTAGAAAAAAAATCATACAGTACTTGTATGATAAATGTATTTACAGACTTAGTTCTGCAATCTATACATATTAACTCAAAAGGAAAGCCTATCACACCCTTCCCCAATCTACTGCCCACCAGATGTTTTAAGAACACTATAAGAGTCCTGTTGGATCAGAGTTATATAACCAGCTCCATCCCATACATGCTTAAAACATAACATTATATTAATGTGAAAGATGTGCCCATTAAATTCAACTAAACAATTAGCAACCAAAATAAACTTTATGAGGATCAGGAAGAGATAAAAAAACCATCTAGCACTCTGCCGCAGATAAAAGATGTTGAGCTTGCTCAAGCAAGCAAGTCAAATTGCACACTACAGTGGAGAAGAATTTCAGTCATTGGTGGCTTGAGAAAACAACTCCATTCAAATTAGCATTAATTTGCCTCCTTAACATTAACTATCACTGTAGGGGTCACCCTAAGGCAGTGATGGATTACTCCCAACTCCCATTAATCCCAGTCAGCATGTCCAAGAAATTCTAGTCCAACATCTGGATGGCAACAGGTTCTCCAGCCCTAGTCCAAAGGCAAAGTATGAGGAACCACACATTTAACGGGGTGGTACTTTCAGCCCTACGTAATCAGGCAGCCATTGGGTTTTTAGTTTTGGAGCGGGGGGACTATAACCCATCAGCCCCAGAAAGTATGGCTGATGTGAGAGTTATAGTTCTAAGCACCTGGAGCACCCCAGCTTGGGGAAGGCTTCTGTATCGAGCTAAATGAGCCTGTTTATCAGTCAGAGAGGCCTGCAAGAGTCGCTTCCATTTTACCCACTCTCCAAGCATTAAATGCACACATGTAGGGCTGCTTGTGTTGCCTTGCTCAGTACTGGCACTCGCCCCCCCCCCATTGTGTTTTGGACCAGCTCCTGCTACCCCCCTTGTTTTGCACCCTCTATGTTGCCGTTTCAATGGCAGGCTTGAGAGGATGCAGTGGGGCTGGCCCTGGCCAGAGCCCCTCGCAGGGCTCTTCTGGTGATGGTGGTGCACCTCTGGAGGATTTCATGGGCCTGAGGGCGTGGGGGTATCGTTGGATGACCAGAAGCGGGTTCAGAATCTGAGGAGCGAAGCAAAGTATCAGACGAGCCCAACGGTTGCTCCTCAAAGCCAGAGTCGCTTCGATGCTTGCTCTCCAGGGGCGGGGAGAGACAGCCATGACTCCTTGAGGAACAGAGGAGGAGGGTCTCTCTAGGGGTGCTGTTCCTCACCCTATTCACCTCAGGATTCTGGGGCCAGTCATATCCCTGTCCACTTGCGTTTCCTGAGCTGTCAGACAGGCAGTCCACCCCACTTGCCAGCCCAGACGTGGCTACGGCCACAGACACACTCAGGGAGTGGGATCTCATTCTACTTGGGGGCGTGTCATATTCTTGCATATCCATCGTCGTATTGGTTGAATGAAGCTGGGTAGCACCCTCACAAGAGCCTCTCTGTTGGCTTGGGGAGCTCTTACTCAAGGGACTAGTAGCTTGAGATAGGTTTGGCATAGAGTAACACAGGCTGCTATTGACGAGAGCCAAGAATTTGCTGTGAGGGTTTCTGTACACCTGGAGGAACATGGAAGGGACGTAGCCTGTAGTCCCATTATACCTGAAAGACCAAAAATGCAAAAATGTCAATTTAAAAGCAAAATAAGTTCCAGGATGACAAAAATGTGCTGGTTTGTTTTTTCATTTTCATTTTTTTGCAGGTCAGGTGGGGAATGTTGCTGTGCAGCCTGGAACAGGCTACCTCTCACAGGGCTAAACTACCTTTCATTCTACTGTTTTTTAGTTTATTTTGTATGGCACAGATGATATCTGTTACAAGCATCTCCAAGCTTTTGGTTACTAAATCTTGTTTTAAGTGTATGGGATTGGGCAGGGAGGGATTACTTGCTTTTAATTAGTGTAAAATGCATTGTGATTGGAAGGAAGTTAATAAATCAGTGATAATGATGATAATGATAATAATAATAATAATAATAATAATAATAATAATAATAATAATAATAATATGCCAACAATGTTTGGTGCCCATCAGCAGTTTAGCTGCTGAGTTCTGTACCAGCTGCAGCTTCCAAACCAACCTCAAGGGTAGCTCCATACAGAGTGCATTACAGTAATCAAACTTTGCAGTTACCAATGCTTGGCCACTAGCAGACAAGTTATCCCGATCAACAGTTCCAGCCCACTGGCTTACCAAACAAGCCACCATCCATCATCTGATTTCTCCAGCACTTCCACCACAACCCCAATCTTCACAGACAGTTCATCTGACTTCTTGGCCTCATAAGCCTGTGTGACATAATACAGCATCCCTGAAAGAAAAGAGAGGAACTGTTTCCTGCTCTCTACTTGTTTTCTTAAACAATACACCACATGAGCAAGGAAGAAGAAAGGCAACTGGGACAGGGAAAGGCAACTTCCCAAACCAATATGTAAACCGAAGCACAGCTGTCCTCCATATTGCTTTTCTGGATCTTGCAGTGCAGTTCTTCAACCCAAAAAATGTGTATAAAGAGCCTACATTAGGGGATTTGCTTCCAGATGTTTTGGACTGTCTGTCTCTCCCATTAGCCCCAGCCAGCATAGGTGTATGAAGCTGGGGCTGATGCGAGAGTTGTAGCCCAAAGCAGCTGGAAGGCACCAGGTTGATGGAGGCTGGAATGGACAACCCTGAGGCAGAGGTGACAAATGACCTGACTCAGCACCTAAGGCACCTGCCTGGTGTCCCCCTCTGTGAGAAAGCATTAGAGTCACTTGAGAGACTTGTCCAGACTCACCTGTCTCCTCGGTCTCCTCAGTGGCAGCTGCCTCCTCCATCTCCTCCAGGTACGGGGCTGGGAACCAGGCAATTTGTTTCCAGTAGTTTTCCACCAGCCACCATCCTGCAGAAAATAATGACTCTGAAAGGAAGCTGAGGCCATCTGCAAGTTTCCCCCAGTGTGTCTTTTTTAAAAGACAGAACCTGAGGAGTGTGGGGTCAACTGCACCCCTTAAACCCATGGGGATGATGGGAGATGTAGTCAGCAACATCTGAGGGTTCACAGGTTTCCCACCTCTGTCAATAATCCTTACAACAACCTTAAAAACTATATTATTATTATTATTATATTTTATAATTTCCACCCCACCCATCTGGTTGGGTTTCCCCAGCCAGTCTGAGTGGCTTTCAACAGAACATTAAAAACAGAATAAAACTTCAAAAATTAAAACTTCCCTAAACAGGGCTGCCTATGCATACAGAACTGGAGTAAAGAAGCATACCTGTCTTGTCTTTCATGAGGACTTCAAGTATTTCCCCCTTGGTGGCTCTGAAGAGCCTGTTGCTTGTGTCTTTGGTCTCATAGGCTTCGATGCACCTGTAACTCTGGGAGACGACCGGCTGTGTGATGGTCGCGCTGGGTGGCAAAGGTGTCTCTTTCTTCCCTGGGCCCATTTCAGAAGGCAAAATCACAATGCTGCAAAAGTGGGAGGAATGATTTGTCTGCTGTGATTCCTGCACTGCAGGGAGTTGGACTAGATGACCCTTGCAGGGGATTCCTTCCAACTCAAGTCCTAGGATTCTATGTCCCTTTTTGAACTGGAATAAATTCCAAAGACATTACAGCAGATCGGGAAAACTTGTCTTCTCAGTGAGCTTGGTCTCTAGTCTAATTTCATCCGGGGTGACACCATTTATTACTACTATTGCAATTAATTTATTAACTCCCTTCAGAATCAGTGTCTCTGGGCATTTTACACATAAGATAATTTAAAACAGTTGAAATCAACAACAACAGCAAAACCAACAAATACATTTGAAACAGGACTGAAACCCTAACAAGTGAAAACACACGGTGAAGACTCGTTTACCTAGCTGGGAAAGTCTGTTGGAACAAAATGCCTCAACTGTTTCTGGGAAGTGTAGACAGTGGCTGTCTGTTGTATTTCAACATGGATGCTACTCCACAGAACAGAGGCAGCTGCATTAAAGCCCTGTTCCAAGTCACTCTCCAGAGTGGGCTTCTGAGATCTTTGGAACCTGCAGGAGAAACTCTCCCCGCAGACTTTGCCTAGTATATATTATATTGGTGTCTTTCAAGGCTGGAATCCTGGAAAACATCTCATCAGAAAAGCAGCAGACCGCAATATGGGAAGCAACGAATCAGACCCATGGTCCATCTGTCACTGACTGGCAGAAGCTGTTAGGGGTTTCAGGCAGGGGTTTTTCCCCAACCCTACCTAGAAATGTCATTGAGAATCAAACCTGGGATCTTCTGCATGCAAAAATTAAAAAAATTAAAAATGCTCCACCACTGAGTTAGGGCACTTCCCCGTACATAAAAGCATGCAAAGAAAGTAGGAAAGCATATAAACAAAATAGTGTGGTGCTGATAATGGAAACGTCACGGGTTTGGTTCCCTTTATGGAACACCTGCATATTCCTGCAATGTAGGGGGTTGAACCTTGGGGTACCTTTGAACTCAATAGTTCTATGATTCTATGAAAACATGGCCTATCAATAGCAATGGCTCATTGATATGTCGCTGCTTAGAATTAAGAGAAATGCTTAAAACTCTCATAACCATAAAGAAACTCTGGTGCTACGTTGGCTGCAGGCCAGTGAGGTATTTGTCAGTTAGGAATCTTCAAAGTATCTCAATCAATTAATTTGACAGATCAGTTCTATAAAAACCCACATGCACAATGATCCTTAGCAGTTTCCTTCAACGTGGCATTTTGCTGCAATTACTATTTCAACCTACTCTGAAATGTGCACGTCTCTGCAGTAGTTCACGTCATTTTCCATTTTGAAAACATACAAAAGTTAATTTGTCAGTTTCAGCTACCAAAAAAAGGAAAGGGGAAAAAAATGCTTTCATGAGCCAATCTGTAATGACCACTCTTACATCTGTCAGAGTTTGTTTGCAAACGACAGTCAGCAGATCGCGAAGGCAGCTCTGAGAGTCATAACTAAAAGGTGTTTATTTCAGCTCAATCCATTTACCACCCTTTCTCCTCATCCTTGCCACAACCACACTCCCATGTGTGCAACCCTGAGAATTAAAATCAGTACAATGAATAAAGCTGAATTCAGACACAGAATCACTTCCACCATATAGGAAGCTTCGTTGTATTTTGGCATAATATTGGAAGTGGCAAGCCACTGGCCTGCTAGGGGCTGGCAAGCCAAAGTTGGAAACCACATGTGAAGTGGGTTTGCAAACAGCGGTTTGACTTAGCTTTAGAGTTGGTCTGAACAAACAAGCCGCAGTGATGGGTGTTGCTTTGTTCTCGACCACACACACAGGAGTGCTGTGAAGGTGAGAGATGAAAGTTGGCAAGCAGCTCTGACCCATGAAGTGACTGTTGTCACAGAAGGCTGGTCACCAGGCCAAGGAGTGACAGAACCCTACCAGAATTTTTATAGGTTTTGGGGGTCATTCTGGAATGATACAGATCCCTTCCAAACCTATGATCCTGTATCTGTGAGGTTAAAATTTATATGAGAAAACTTGCAGAGCCGGCCAAACCAGTTCCTTTTTTAAGTTAAGGGCCTTAGCTGGCCAGTTAACTGCGACCATTAACATATCTAAAGAGGTTGCCCGGCTGCCCGAGTTTGCTTTTCCCTCTCCTCCCTCCCCATCCCTTTTCTTTTTCTGTTGTGTCATTTAGATTGTAAACCTGAGGGCAAGTTTCCATATTATACTTAATTGTTGCAACCCCCCCCCCAAAAAAAAAACAACAACAACCCCACCATTAGATATATAAAATGCACACAGAGACACCAGTCCTTCTAAATACCTAGATATATATATACTTTCATTTCTTAAAAAACGACAGTACCTGTTCTCTGGAAAAGAAGGGTCCATATCTCGGCTTTGTGCTTCAAAAAAATGGACGACATCCTCTCCCTGGGAGATCCTGGCTTTTGTCTTCAGGAGCTCCTGACAGTAAATCTCCAGCAACATCAGACTCTCCCGGCACCTGCTCAACTTCTGGTTCTTCTTCAGCATCACATTTACATCTTGGAGGGGACCCAGCAGAAGGGGGAAGTCATCAAGGGATGCTGTGGTGGCTCTTGGCAGCACTTCCCCATCACCCATCCTTTATACTCAGGGCTGTCTTAAGCATATGCAGCGCCGGAGTGCAAAGATCCGCCTGGCACCCTCCCCCAGATTGCCCAGTCCCAAGTGTGCAGGAGGGCGGAGCCAGCCGGTTGCCTCAGCGTCTCGCTGGCTTGGTCACCCCCGAACTCATGGTGCAGAACCACCCACAGCAGAAGAGCCCACCGTGAGACTCCGACTCATGGGCAGGCTCTTCCCTGGACTCAACTCTCGGGCTCCGGACTCTCAGCCTGGTGCCCTGCACCCCTAGCGCCTATGGGTAAGACGGCCCTGTTTATACTAGTATTGAGGAGGTAAATATAAAACATTGGAAGCTGTCTTATACCGATTCAGATCATGGGTCTACCTACCTCAGGTTTGGGGGATCTTTGTCCCACCCAAATATTGCTGAACTACAACTCCATTGTCCCTAGCCACTGGCTGTGCTTGGTAGGCCTGGTGGGAGTTGTAGTTCAGCAGCATCTGAAGGTCCAAAAGTTCCCCACTCCTGATGTAGTTGATTGTTGTCAACAGTGAGCTATGGAAAACAAAAAACAGTGAGCTATGGAACAGTGCAAGGAACAGTGAGTTGGATCACTGATCCATTTGGCTCACACACCCTTGAGTGCTATGAAACAGAGACTTTTCCATGGCAGTGGTACAGCTGCTGTGAGTGGGGAATAAACATTGAAAGTTGCCTTGTACAAAGGATTGAACCTTGGGGATTGAACCCAGAATCTTCTCCAATCTCCATGCAAGGCGGATGCTCTAGCCCCGAGCCATAGTCACTGCGCTTGTTGTAAAACCCAACTCCAGTGGAGTGGGAATACAGCATTTCCCCCACTTCAAGGAGGAGAAACTAAAAGTTTTCTCTGTTGATGGGAGAGGCAAGGGATGCAAACAGCAGATGTCCCCAATCCAATTAAAATTAAAATATAATGAAAGGCCCCTCTTCTTCCCCTTTTACCTCGAAACCTGGGAATGGTCCGGTCTGACTTCTTCAAGAGACCACTTTCAATAGGGAACTTTTTCTTCAAGTCTTTCTAAGTGATGGGAGAAACAAGAAGGGAAAATGAATGCTATCATGCTTCTCAACAGAGGAGAAATCATTATGCACAAGCAGGGGAAACTGGCCTCCCCAGTTTCAAATCTTATTCCCTTTACATTCAAAAGAAAACTTACATGGAGTTTCTTAAATTCTTCAAACTCCCGGTAGATGAGAATGTTGTTTTGATCTGACCAGGAGACAAAAAGCATCCAGACCTGGGGAGGAAAATAGAGCAGATGGTTCCTACAGGCCCTGAGTGTCTCCCAGCCAGCTCTTAGGGTGGTGGGCCTGCTTAGGACCAGACCTGCCCTTAGGCAGAAAGAGGCAGCAGGTATGGGGGGCAGCATTTCTCTCCATAGGAGGACAGAGAAATGACATATAGCCTGTGCTGGACCCTCCCAACATCTCCATGGGGCAGAAGAGACTTCAGGCATCATTTTCACCACCCTACTAGAGCCAAGCTGACATTTCTCAGAAGCCTTTTTTTTTCCTGAGGAAAAATTCAGTGCTACACTACATTCTGGAAACCAAGACTTATGAGGAACAGAGGAGGGAGCTGGGAATGTTTAGCCTGGAGAAGAGAAGATTGAGAGGTAATATGACATCCTTCTTCAAATATCAGAAGCATTGTCACACAGATTGCTTGTTTCTTGCCACTCTGGAGGGTAGTATCCAGAAGCAACGGGTTCAAATTACAAGAAAGGAGATTCTGACTAAACATTACGGAGAACTTTCTGGCGGTAGCAACCATGCGACAGTGGAACGGACTACCGCAAAAAGTGATGGATTCTCCTTCATTGGAGGTTTTTAAGCGGAGGCTGGGTGGCCATCTGTCAGGAAATCATTAGCTGTGATTCCTGCATTGGAGAGGGTTAGACTAGATGATCCTTTGTCTCCTTTCCAACTCCACAGTTCTATGATTCTATGATTTTTGAGTGAGTTATTTCACAGTAAAATAACCCCCAAAACAATTCAAATCAGGTCCATATATAAAAACAAATTGAAAACAATTCCACACCTAAAAATATTTTCAGACCCAACACACATGCATTAACTGTGGGAGTCGCAGAGGGGCAACTGAAATACCTTTTGTTTTCTGTGCTTCAGCAAGCCCACTGCTTTCACCTGCACGGGAAACCTGCCGCTGCTCATCTCCCCCAGAGGACGATGCTCCATCTGTCTTGCAAGATCTCTTTGAAGCACCTCCTTCCTGCAGGCCAGGTATTTAGGAGCACCCAGGGAGGAGGGGCCAGCTTTTCCCAGCTGGCTCTAAAACTCAGGTTTCCTCCTCCACCCAGAAGTTCCAAAGTCTGGCAACCCTGGAGAGATTCTTTGGGGAAAGGAGGCAGGTATTGAGCCCAGATCCCCTACAAGGTCATCTCTCAGGAGATCAACCTTGTTGTTGTTTTTTGTTGCTACCCCAATACATTTGGAGCCCTTGGCACATTCAAAAGGGTGTCAGAAGCAGGGAGACACAGGCTCACATCTCATAGGGAGCTGCCTTATATTTATGAGTCAGACTCTTGACCCATCTTGCTCAGTATTGCCTTCACTGACTGGCAGCAGCTCTCCAGGGTTTCAGGCAGGGGGCATTCCCAGCCCTAGCTGAAGATGCTGAAGGTTGAACCTTGGACTTTCTGCATACAGAAGAGATGCTCTCCAACTGGGTCACAACCCTTTTATCCACACCCCAACAACACAGCCCTTTCCCCCTAGTTGCTGTCCCAGAAAGTTCATTCCGCATTAAGGGGAGAAGTTTTACTGCACTGGCTATAGCAAGCTGAAAAGGTTACTTCTTTTGGTTTCATTTTTGCGTATTTTTTGTACCATCCCTTGCTCCCTTTGTGGCGGCTTCCAAGACTGAATTACTCTGCAAAGTTAATGGTCATTCTTAACTAGGTTAAAAACCCAGTTTTACTTAAAAATAAACAGATGAAATAGAAGAAAGAGTTTTTTTAAAGCATCATATATGATAAAAAGATATATCACAAGCAGAAATGTCTGTAAGAAACAAATGCACAAGTTGGCCCAAGTGCTTCTGCTGATGAGGATTGCCAGCTTACTAAAAATCATGTTGATACAAGATGCATTTTAATTGTGACATCATCCGTTGCACCTTGGAGGCAGATGCCCTTGACCTGCTTTTGATCCAAAACCTGCCTCCCCACCCCCAGCCTTCCATATTTGGAAAGAGAGACACACAGGGATAATGGAGGGGGAGGGAGCAGAATTTGTTCCACCAATCCAAACTCAAGGAAGGAGCATCTTAAATATCCCCCCCCCCATCACACTTAATTCATATGGACCAAGCCAGCTGACTCCCAATGCTCTGAACCTCCAATCTCTGGGAGTTATTTTATCATGAGTAGGAATTTTAGAGAATTAAGACAAAAACAAAATCGGAAACAGAGATTGCTGCAGCTTGTGTGTTTCTCTGTGGCCAGGAAAGGAAATCCATCAGCTGAATACAATAAAATTCATCCACAACTTTGTTATTTGTTTAAGTGTGTAAATGATACATAGTTAGTGACTTTTTTCTATATCAGTTTGACATTTCCTTCACATTGAAATGAATTTAAGTGACATTAATTTTGTAAATAGTTACATAGCGGACAGAGAGGCAAATAATGTACAGTCGTCCAAAACATTATTATTGCAATGATGAGGATTTCGGTGAGATTTGTGCATTGCATGGGGTTGGACTAGATGACCCTTGGGGTCCCTTCCAACTCTGCAATTCTATGCTAGTCGGACACGACTAAACGACTAAACAACAATAACAAAATTGCATTTATATGTCACATTTTCTCAAAGGATGGTTTCCCCCATCCTCGTTTAACCTTCACAACAACCCTAAAGAGTGGGTTAGGCTGAGAAATGTGGAGAGTGCCAGGCTGAAGGATGGTGTACAAATCACAGTGAATTTTGCACTGTGGTTGGTGGTGATGGTTCACAAGGACTTGTTCAGTGGTTTTGGTGTGTACCCACTCCCCCCTTTTTTATGCCCATGGCAGCCATTTTGTGCTGGTAGCCATGGCACTTTGATCAAGACACCTGTTTTTTTAAACAACAAAAGCACTGCCCCATTATTCAGCTATTTGCTCCTCCCCTCCCAAATTTGCATTCCTTTCTTTTTCTCCTCTCTCTCACCAATGAATCCATTGTGCAACGTACCCTTGTCACGTCTCTGACTTTGACAAGGAAACACTGAAATTAAAGAAATTCCCCCAAAGAAACAGATAGGTACGGCAGTATTTGCAAAGTCAATATAAGATAAAGATAAAGATAATTTATTACGGTCGGAGACCAGCTTATAAAACACACTTGGGGTATAGTCACAGAAGTAAAACAGACAATTAAAACAATGTACAACAATAAACTATCCCAGGGAGTTGACTCAGAGTCACCCATGGAATCGAGTTTGGGGATTTTCATGCCGGACTATTTTGAGTTGGGCAATGGTCTGCGCCTACAGATCTGTACACAGAGTCTGGCGACCATCCAGGTCATCTTCTGATTTTTGCCTAACAGGAAAAGGTCAAATTTTTGCTTTTGTGGGAGGTCGGTGAGCCTCACCAGTAGGGGATCAATGATCTTACTACGTGCCTCTTCATAAAAGGGACATCTATAGAACAAGTGTTCTGGGCTTCCTATCTCTCCCAATGGACAGGTGCAAAGTCTCTGAGCGTACGGGACTTTTCTAAAG
The DNA here is from genome assembly GCF_964188305.1 of Podarcis bocagei. Classification (NCBI taxonomy): domain Eukaryota; kingdom Metazoa; phylum Chordata; class Lepidosauria; order Squamata; family Lacertidae; genus Podarcis; species Podarcis bocagei. The sequence goes on along the minus strand of NC_138139.1, from coordinate 32,614,618 downwards.
GCTCCATCCAGGACCAGCGAGGGAAGAGCCGAGCTTCTGGCGAGTGTAAAGGCCCTTCTTGCATTTCTAGATACGAGAAAGAAGATATATGCTGCCAGTGTGGCTATATATCTCTCGATTTCTCCAATTTTATAGTTGGGGCACCTTGCGCAGTCCTGTTGTCTCTCCTGTTGTCTAATATTCTTTGCCTGACTGTAGCTTTTGCCTGGCCCAAGCCCAGACTTAGAAGGGCTTGAGGGGCAAAACCCAGTTTCTGGAGGGTGTTCAGGACTGCAAAGTCAATATGATTTCCTTAAGATGGCCAGAAGACAATGCTGATGGACAAGTGCTGTTAATTATTAAGGGGTTGAAGTATATTGTTGCCACACATTGGGGTGGGGGGTGGGGACTGATGAACGGACAGAGCATCAGGAAGTGGTACAAACTGTGAGCAATATTTGAAGAATTCTTGACTGGGCAAAGAGAGCAAGTTAGCCACAGTGGGATCTGCTCACGAAATAGGTCTATCTGGCAAGGGTAAAATGCTGACTTGGCTCCACCAACGCTCTGCCTTTAAGGGTTATTGTGGGGCCAGGCCAGCTCCAGGATCTGACGGTCCTCTCAGGCAGTGGAGCCATCAGGGCAGGAATCTGGGGCAAATGTCCATGGGTCCCACTTGGCACAATGACCAGGATGCCCCCCTCAAGTTAACTAGGGTGACGTACCACATTTTAAAGTAAGGGAAGGGTGCACATTTCCATCAAAATGGGAAAAGCCCGCATAAGCCAGTGTGGTTAGAGTGCCGAACCAACATCTGGGAGACCAGGGTTCAAATCCCAGCTTGGCCATGAAGCTCACCGGATGACCTTCGGCCAGTCCCTGCCACTCAGCCTAACCTACCTCGCAGGGTTGTTGCGATGAAGAAATGGAGAACCATATAAGCCACCTTGAGCTCCTTGGAGGAAAGGTGGGATATAAATGAAATAAATAATAAATAAATAAAATAAGCCGTTTGTTCCAAAGTCTAAGGCTGTGTACACACCATATGTATAAATCACATTCCCCTTCCCACCTCAAAGAATCCTGTGGTTTACAATTAACAAATACTGGGAATACTACAGTTCCCAGGATTAATTGGCAGAGAATGTGCTTAAAAACCATGGTGTGCATGCACCTGCTCTCAGGCAAGGCATCCTAAAGGGCCACCTTAAGGGTTGCAAACCCAGGAATTCTCTGGGGCTCTATCAATATTGAGAAATATACTTTATCTGACAACACAGGCTTCTCCTACTCCTGAGGGAAGGATCCAAACCAAAGGATTCAAATTACAAGAAAGGTGATTGTGAATGACTAAGAAGAGACTCCCTCATAAATTCTCCCTCTACTATTCTGTGATTCTATGTTCCCCATGAACATGAATACACCTAGTGAGAAGTACACAGACATAGGTCGCATTTGCACCATACATTTAGGGCACAATTAATGTACATTTCAAGCACACAGCTTCTTTCTCCACCCCTCCAAATCCTGGGGACTGTAGTTTGTTAAGGTTGCTTGGAATTGTAGCTCTGTGAGGGGGTACACTACAGTTCCCAAAAATTCCTGGGAAGAGTTTTCTGGGAATACGGTTGATAAACGTCTTTGGGAATTGTAGCTTCTTGAGGGAAATAAGGGTCTCCTAGCAACTCTCAGCACCCTTAACAAACGACACCTCCCAGCGTTCTTTGGGGGGAGCGATATTAAAGTTATTTTAGCATACCATGCTAAAGTGGTATCATAGCACTTTAAAGGCATGGTGTGAATGAATGTGACCATCATTGAATGGGAAGTCTTGTGCAACAATGGGCTTTGATCTGATCCAGTGAGTCTCTTCTAATATTCTTAGATCTTTCCTGAATCAAAAAATATCCCATCCCAGACCTCAAGTAGCCTTTAGGATTCACTGGAAGCTGATGGAGAAGAGAAATGATCCCTTGAGGAAGTTGGTATGCACACTAAAAAGAAAGGATTGCAGAAACATCCATGGTCAAAAGTCCTGCTTAATATAGGCCAAAGATTGCAAATACTTACAGCAACCTGGAGTGTGAATTTGCATGCTCTGATTTCCTCGTATGTGAAAACAAAGTAAAAGTAAAAATGTTCTACTTGTCTGCCACAATTTATTATCTTATTTCCTTGGGAAAACACCTTTCCGACTCAGAAGCACAACCTAAACATTTGCTAGCTATTTGCTGTCCTGGTCATTTGGGGGAATGGGAGAACATCAGTGTCTAAAAAACTTCCTAGATAGCTTAGAGAGGTGGTCAGGGCAGTTCCACCATCGGCTTGCTACATGTGCCATGTTTCTGGAGGTCAAAGCAGAAATTCAGCATGAGGTCCAGGCCTGGAGCCTCTGCCCTGTTGCTGATGGGCAGTTCCAAAGCTGTTGCAGCAGCCCAAGTGTGACTTCTTGAGTTTCTGGTCCATGGTCTTTCTAGATTCAGAGGGGCTAATACAGTTTCCTGCCAAGGGTGCAAGAGATGGGGGCGGGCACCAATATGGCTCCATGCCAAGAACACACAGAAGCCTAGTTATGCCTCTGCCCTAAGATAGTTGGATAGAAGAATGTTAAACTGTAACTGCTTTTACATGTTTTTAATTATAATTGTTTTTTAACTGTTTTAACTGTTTTAAAATGGTTTGGCTTGGCTTTTAAATTGTGCATCTGCCATTCTCAGCTCCTTTGGAAGAAAGATTTGGATATAAATTCAATTATTAATATTATTAATAAATTAGCATATGAAAAGTTGATGCACATCAATGTCTTTTTTGTGGGTGGTGCATTTCCTCTTTATTTGGAAAAGTAACACCCACCCACACCCAAAGTCACATTCAGTGAGGCTCTAATATGTCAACTTTGTTCTTCTGCTCGACTTCTGGAGGAAAAAAATTCAAAGAAACCCCGCACTTGCCAAAACATCTTAGAACCAGGAAGCAAAGGCTCAGCACCATTAACAAGGCTCAGATGAGAGACCATGTGAATGATCCCCACCCTAAAAGCAGATCAACCTTATGGTAACTCTGGACTTTACAGGGCTCCTGGAAATTCACATTCTTCCTGTAAAAAATAATCATAAAAGTTGATACATTTCTACTGTGTCCAGTGCAAATATCAGTAGCACGTGCAAATTAAGTGTGTGCACACACAAAAGTAGGCAAAGTGTTACGATGTAGCAGTTGAATGTAGAAGAAAATAAATATAAACAGAAAACATGGATCTAAAATTGGGAGATTCTTGAATTTGCTCTTCCATTGCTAGCACCACAGCCAGCCAACCCAAGTTGCATATGTGGCAGCAGAATGTAAGAGGTAGCGCTTCACCCACCTGTTCCACTGCTTCCACCTAGGCAGAGAAGCCAAGCAAGCAGCAAAACTTTAAGGAAAACCCTGCCTCCTGCCAAGTTCAGCAAATGCTGGGGCACAGCAGCAGCAGATGTGGAACGCAGCAGGTGGGGCCAGAAGGTGGCAATGAGCATTTTGCCTCAGGTAGCTAAACTGCATGGGTCACCCCTGCCTAGCACCCAGATACAACCAACATATGCAGTTAACAGAGAAATCCTAGTGTGGTTTATTGAGTCAATTTGCATAGCTCAGTGGCAGAGCATCAAGGCAATTCAGAACTTTTCAGAACTTCTGCAGAGTTTTGCCCATGCACCAGAAAGAATGGAAATTGCAGTTGTAGGTACTCAGACCTACCATCTGCATCAGGTAAGCAGTAAGCAATTCCACAGCGGCCTTTCCTAGCTGGAATGCTCCAGATGTTTTGGATGTGTTAGACTAGGACCTGCGAAAGCAGGGTTCAAATCCCAAACTCAGCCATGAAGTCCACTGGGTGACCTTGGGCCAGTTCCTCTCTTTCTCTCAGCCCAACACAGAGTAACACATGAAACCGGTCCATTCAGTTCAGTATTGTCTACACCACTGGTCTTGAGCTGGTGGGTTGGAACCCACTAACATGCTGCAGCCCGATCCAAGGTGGGTGGCAACAAGAGCGCTACCACCCTGCAAATATATGGGAAAATATTAAGAAATGAGTCCCCAAATGCATGTATGATTAAAAGGATGTCCTGGGTCTTCAAAGGTTGAAGATACCTGGTTTGCGCTGATTGGCAGCAGCCCTCCAAGATTTCAGGGGTCACACCCTGAAAATAGGTCACACCCTATTGCACCAAGTGCAATCTATACATATTAACTCAAAAGGAAAGCCTACCACACCCTTCCCCAATCTACTGCCCCCCAGATGTTTTAAGAACACTAAGAGTCCTGTTGGATCAGAGTTATATACCCAGCTCCATCCCATACATGCTTAAAAGATGTTGTTGTTTAGTCATGTCTGACTCTTCATGACCCCATGGACCAGAGCACGCCAGGCACTCCTGTCTTCCACTGCCTCCCGCAGTTTGCTCAAACTCATGCTGGTAGCTTCAAGAACACTGTCCAACCATCTCGTCCTCTGTCATCCCCTTCTCCTCGTGCCCTCAGTCTTTCCCAACATCAGGGTCTTTTCCAGGGAGTCTTCTCTTCTCATAAGGTGGTCAAAGTATTGGAGCCTCAGCTTCACGATCTGTCCTTCTAGTGAGCACTCAGGGCTGATTTCCTTAAGAATGGATAGGTATGATCTTCTTGCAGTCCATGGGATTCTCAAGAGTCTCCTCCAGCACCATAATTCAAAAGCATCAATTCTTCAACGATCACCCTTCTTTATGGTCCAGCTCTCACTTCCATACATCACTACTGGGAAAACCATAGCTTTAACTATACGGACCTTTGTTGGCAAGGTGATGTCTCTGCTTTTTAGGATGCTGTCTAGGTTTAGGATGCTGTCTAGCTTAAAAGATAACATTATATTAATGTGTAAGATGAGCCCATTCAATTCAACTAAACAATTAGCAACCAAAAGAAACTTTATGAGGATCAGGAAGAGATCAAAAAACCATCTAGCACTCTGCCGCAGGTGGGGGGTCCTGCTCAACATAGGCCAAAGATTGCAAATACTTACAGCAACCTGGAGTGTGAATTTGCATGCTCTGATTTCCTCATATGTGAAAACAAAGTAAAAGTAAAAATGTTCTACTTGTCTGCCACAATTTATTATCTTATTTCCTTGGGAAAACACCTTTCCGACTCAGAAGCCCAACCTAAACATTTGCTAGCTATTTGCTGTCCTGGTCATTTAGGGGAATGGGAGAACATCAGTGTCTAAAAACCTTCCTAGATAGCTTAGAGAGGTGGTCAGGGCAGTTCCACCATTGGCTTGCTACATGTTCCATGTTTCTGGAGGTCAAAGCAGAAATTCAGCATGAGGTCCAGGCCTGGAGCCTCTGCCCTGTTGCTGATGGGCAGTTCCAAAGCTGTTGCAGCAGCCCAAGTGTGACTTTTTGAGTTTCTGATCCATGGTCTTTCTAGATTCAGAGGGGCTAATACAGTTTCCTGCCAAGGGTGCAAGAGATGGGGGCGGGCACCAATATGGCTGCATGCCAAGAACACACAGAAGCCTAGTTATGCCTCTGCCCTAAGATAGTTGGATAGAAGAATGTTAAACTGTAACTGCTTTTACATGTTTTTAATTATAATTGTTGTCAGGGGTACAGGGACAGAGGCACAGGGAAGGCAGGAAATGGAGAGCGATGGAGAGGAATCCCAGGACAGCGAGGAAGAGGATGGCAATGACGCAGGGGATTCTATGAGTCTCTCCAGCGAATCAGAGGATTCCCAGAAGGGGGCGCCCGTGGTCAGGGCAAGGGGAGCCCCAGGGGGAGAGTGTCAGGAGCGGGGGGGGCCAGCAGGGGACCCTAAAGCGGCAGCTGGGAATCAGGACCAGTTTCCCCACCAGAGCGCAGCGAAGGGGGGGGGGGAGGTTCCAGTGTGCTAGGAGAAACAGCTCCGGCAGCAGAGAAGCAGGAGGGGTCAGAGCAAGCCATCATCCCGGAAGGGGAGGAGGGCAGTGAAGGGAGTAGTATAACTGTCAAAAGGAAAGTTAGAGGTTGGGCACGCGCGCCAAGTTCAAATGTGGAGGCGCGCGGAAGTACAGGGAGCCTGGAGGAGGAGCCAGGTCCCAAAGCCCGCAGGAGGGGGGAAGAGCAGTCTGGGGATTCAGCGTCAGGGGAATCCAGGAGGAGCGGAACCCCAGCGGGCAGAAAGACCCTGCGGAAAAGGGAGAGAAAGAGGTGGAGCAGCGTAAGCCTCTTAAACTGGTGCAGGGGAGGGACTGATTCAGAGGGGACTTCAACGGTCTAAGGCTAACAGACGTGGGGGCTGCACGCCTTGGTGCTGGAACCAACTATGAACTGCAATAAACATCCTTGTATATAAGAAGAACTTGGCGTTGGTCTTTTGTGAGCTGAGACCTGAGGCAGCCCTGACAATTGTTTTTTAACTGTTTTAACTGTTTTAGAATGGCTTGGCTTGGCTTTTAAACTGTGTATCTGCCATTCTCAGCTCTTTTGGAAGAAAGAGTTGGATATAAATTCAATTATTTTTATTATTATTAATAAATTAGCATATGAAAAGTTGATGCACATCAATGTCTTTTTTGTGGGTGATGCATTTCCTCTTTATTTGGAAAAGTCACATTCAGTGAGGCTCTAACATGTCAGCTTTGTTCTTCTACTCGGCTTCTGGAGGAAAAAAATTCAAAGAAACCCCGCACTTGCCAAAACATCTTAGAACCAGGAAGCAAAGGCTCAGCACCATTTACAAGGCTCAGATGAGAAACCATGGGCATGATCCCCACCCTAGCTGGAATGCTCCAGATGTTTTGGATGTGTTAGACTAGGACCTGCGAAAGCAGGGTTCAAATCCCAAACTCAGCCATGAAGTCCACTGGGTGACCTTGGGCCAGTTCCTCTCTTTCTCTCAGCCCAACACAGAGTAACACATGAAACCAGTCCATTCAGTTCAGTATTGTCTACACCACTGGTCTTGAGCTGGTGGGTTGGAACCCACTAACATGCTGCAGCCCGATCCAAGGTGGGTGGCAACAAGAGCACTACCACCCTGCAAATATATGGGAAAAGATTAAGAAATGGGTCCCCAAATGCATGTATGATTAAAAGGAGGTCCTGGGTCTTCAAAGGCTGAAGATACTTGGTTTGCGCTGATTGGCAGCAGCCCTCCAAGATTTCAGGCAGGATCTTTCCCAGTCCCACCAGGAGATGCTGGGGACTGAACCTGATGCCTTCTGCATGCTAAGCAGTTGTTCTACCACTGAGCTATGGCCCTAGGTCACAATATTGCTGTCAGGATAAAATGGATAAGGTGGAGGCTGAAGTGTGTATGCTCTGTGGAGGAAAGGTGGGATAGAAGTATAAGAAGGAATAAAGTATGTCAACTAGCCTATAAGTGAATAAACTACAGTATATTTTTAACTTACTCTCCTAATAATTTGTATATAAATTATAAAAGTGGTATATAAATTTTGTTAAATAAAAAAAGAGGAAATGTTCAGACTTTCAAACAGTATGTTATGCCTGAGCCTTCATTGCTGAAACTCCCAACAGCACTGTCATGCTCACAAACACCTGATGAAGTAACCATTGTGACATAACCCATTCAAGTAGAGATAAGGGGCAACAGGCTGTCAACAGTGGCAGTAGTTAGGAGCTTCCCAGCTATTAAAAAGCCACATAGAGTCTTTTCATACTGCCTGAGGAATTAATCCCTTATTTAACGTTCATAATTGCTGGATTTAACAGGACTGGAGCTAACATTGCTTGGATTTGGCACCATTGATAGGCAACTGCCTGCTGCGTCCTCCGCTTTGAAGGCTCCCTTGTCTTTGGGCCTCCAGCACCTTCTTCAGCATGTCCAACCCATCTAGGAGGCGTTTGATGCTGGTGTTCTACTGGGTCAGGAAGCCCCTGACAGAGAAGCCATGCCCTACCATCTCGGTGAAACCTTCTGCCTCTGCACCAGCTTGCAACACTCCTCACATTTCACCCTACTTCACGAGGAGCAAGACACAACCTCCTCCGCTCAGGAGGTCCAGCAGGCGCAAGGTGCTTCGATTGCCCAATCTCACCGACCCCATGTTTTTAAGATCTGCCATTGGCAGCGTTGGCCGGAAGAGAGCCCGCAGGCGTGGCAAGCAAAAGAAGACTCCAGCAGAAACAGGAAAAGGGGTGAGGGCTAGGCTAGAGGCAAGAAGGCTCCAAAGCTATTTGCGGGGTGGGATTGCTTTGGAAGATGCCTTCTCACAATCTCTTCCCTTGAACCACATAAGGACATAAGAAGTGCCTGCTGGATGAGGCCACATTGGCCTGTCTAGTCCAGCATCCTGTTCTCACAGTAGCCAACCAGAGGCCTGTGGAAACAAGAGTATTCTGTATTCCCTTCCTGCATCTTCCAGCAACTACTATTCACAAACGTTACTGCCACTGACTATGGAGGTAGAGCATTGCAGTTTGCAAAGGGTGCTGCAAATTGTAACTATGCGGTAGAAGGGTAATCTACAGTTCCCAGGATTCTTACAGGGGAGAAGCGATAATGCTTTTAATATATGGTGTGTACACAGCCACAAATTAGCTACACCAGCTCTGAGCAAAGATTATAATGCATATTGTTGTTTTTTTGTACTTTTATAAATATTATAAAACCCATTCCTGCAAGCCATGTAGTCTGGAATAAACTCAGTCACCCCTCCCATCATTAATTGTAGTCATAGGAGTTCCTACATGCAGATAGAGCTTATTAATTTTAATAGAGCTACTCCAGAGTAAAGAAAACTGTAGCTTATGGCATTGCACTAAATGCTAATTAGGCTTGACATTTGATAATTATATAGTCATAAAGTAAACAAGAGTTAGAAAATAATTTCTGGTGTTACCATTGTTCTAGCTGATGGCACTGCAAGGCCCAGCAGATTATAGAGGATGTCTAGATAAATGGAATGGGAGAGACATAAAAAGCAAAAAATTGTAAATTGTATTATTTATTTTCTAACATTGTATTTTTTAAATATATATATATATATATATATATTCACCACACCTTAATTTCCATCTACAGTATTATTATTATTCGTCTGTTAATTAGACTGCATTATTAATATTATTATGAATAACTGAAACCTCCTCCCCTATTTTTCATCTACTGTTATTACTGCAGTCTGTTCATAAGAATAATATTATTCTTAATACGAATATTAGTGTTATTAATACTGAGGTCTTCTTCCTCGGCTGCAAAAATAACAACAGCGCCCCTCCCTTCCTAGGAAGCGGCCTACTGGAGTTGCCATTGACAACCACTCTCAGCCTCCTTCCCCCCCCTTGAAGGGGCGGGACCCTTCTGGTCCAGCATGCTTTGCGCGCACCCAACATGGCGGCGCCCAGCCCGAGCACGTCCGGACCGGCGCCCGCTTTCCCTTTCCCCTTCTCCGCCTCGACGGCCGGGGCTGAAAAACCCGCGGAGGGGCAGCCTTTGCCGGCCGCCGAGCCGAAGAAGAAGAAGCCGCCCTGTCGGGCCTGCACGGACTTCAGGAGTTGGATACGGGATCAGAGGAAGCAGTCGGACCTGGTGAGGGCGGGCAGTGGGGCTCCGGAAGGCCGCAGGGAGGGCGGGAGGAGGGAGCCGTGGCCCTTGGGAGCCCCGCGAGGACGCAAGGCAGGAACGGGCGGAGCTGGGCCAGTGCATTTGGGGAGGGGCTCCCACCTTTCCCTAAGAAGTGCAAGGTGGTGTACATGGCTCTCTGTCTCCCCATTTTATCCTCGCAACAACTGTAAAGGTTAGGCTGAGAAACAGTGACTAGCCTAAGATTACCCACTGAGCTTCATAGTTGAGTGGGGATTTGAACCCTGGTCTGCCACATCTTAGTTTAACACTGTAACCGCTACACAATTTGCACAATTCCTTAACAACTATCTCAAGGTGAGACACACAAAAGGTAATTAAAATTACCAAACCAACAGATACATTTAGCATAAGACTAAAACCCTAGCAAGTGGGCACTTGCAGTAAAGATCCATTGATTCAGCTGGGAAAGCCTGTTGGAACAAAAACTTCTTCAGTTGTTTCTGGAAACTGCAGGTGGCTCATGGGGCATTATGGGATGTAAGGAGAGAGGTGACACAGGGTTGAACTTGCCCTTGGGACAGGGAGAGAGTGTTGTAAAAAGTATATATATGACCCGCCTTTTCCCGATCATTGTGTAATGAATCATGTGGGGCAGAGATATTCTCCTTCCTTGTTGAATTTATAGAGACATGAGAAGCTGCCTTATACTTGACTATAAACTGCCTTGAGCATTAAAAACGTTAGGTATGACTGCTGACAGTAAATAACTAAAAGTTTTCTGATTCAGTTCCAAGAGTTTAAGCTCTCTTCAGGCCTCTAGGAAGTAGTGGATCCAATGCCTTTCTGCCCTGAGGATGCAGTGGCTCTATCTCAGGGTTCAAAATTAGCAGGGCACCAGGCATATTTTGCACCTAAAGATACTCCATTTGCAAGCACCTCAAAAAATCTGGGTTCCATTTTTTGCGCCTGGCTGACACTCAAGGTTTACTGAAATGTATGTGCTTTGAAGCCTCAAAGTATATGTTAAGAATACAGTGGTGCCTCGCAAGACGAAAAGAATCGTTCCGCGAGTCTTTTCGTCTTGCGATGTTTTTCGTCTTGCGAAGCACGGTCCGTCGCAACTGCGCCTCTTCAAGTGGCTTAAAAAAAAAAGCGCAAGACGTTTTCGTCTTGCGAAGCAAGCCCATAGGGAAATTCGTCTAGCGAAGCAACGCAAAAACGGAAAACCCTTTCGTCTAGCGAGTTTTTCGTCTTGCGAGGCATTCGTCTTGTGGGGCACCACTGTAGATAATATGTTAAGGAATTTCACAGTAGAGTGTTTTGAAAACTGAAGTACGGCACCAATATTTTTATTGTAAAAACCAAATTAAACATGTATTAACAATGTCTGCTAAAAATGTGGTATTAACAACATGTCACATGTGAATTGCATATTAGTTCATGCTTATCAAAATAATTAAAAAGTGTTGCTAATACCCCACCCCCCAGTGGTGCCTAGACATTCTGTTTTGGTGCCCGCAACCCAAGTCCCAGAAGCCATTTGGCTCTTAGCTTTTCTATCCCAGTTTCTAACACTGCTCTGTCTCTGGAGTCCCATAAAACTTGGTGGTGGGAGATTCCTTCCATTGTGGTTCCGCTTATTGGTGCCCTGGCTCAGCTTGGGAGAGATTCTTGGGGGGGTATAAGGAAGATTTGGACATAGCTTCTGTAGTTTTACTAATTACAGCTGAAAACTATGCATACAAATATTGGTGAGGTGTTCTGTCTGTGCTGACATCACAGCACAGACTGCTGTGCTGACATCACAGTGTGACTTGGCACAGTATGCTTTGCCCAACCTGGCTTAATCCCAAAACTGATTATGGCGACAGTTTGCATAGGCGGTGGAAGGGGAAGCGAGCAGGGCCTTTGACGCAGCTGTGACTTACAAATCTGCTTTAGAGTCACAGTGTGCAGGACTGTTCTGTGTTTTCTCTGGCTTGTTGCTGATGAGTACATGTTTTTTCCAATCTAGGAAACAGGAGCTGCAGAGAAGGAGTTACCTCCTGATTGCCCTTTAGATAGAGAACAACTGGGGAGAAATTCGTGGTCGTTTCTTCACACAATGGCAGCGTTTTACCCTGATCGGCCCACTAAAACTGAGCAGAAAGACATGGTTCAGTTCATCAACTTATTTTCCAAGTTTTTCCCTTGTGACGAATGTGCAGAGGACCTGAGAAGCAGGTGAGTGAACCAGCCAAGTAGGTCCCATGCCTCACCTGCAAGAAGTGGCATTTAGCGTCACAATGGTATTTCTGTTAACCACAATACTAGGTCACTAAGCAGCCACCTTGAGGCTTGCTCTTGTTTCTGTATAAGGTCCAAGTGATGAGCTATCTTAAATCACTGGCAATTCTGCCTGTAATTTTCAAGCCTGGTCTCTTGAGAGTGTGATGCCATTCCCACACTTCCCAGGAATTGATTTGGGATGAGCATATAATCCAATTTCACACCTGTTCTAACACTCTCTTAACTTCCCAACCCAGGAATCTTGGTATGAGGTGGATTGTAGTAGAGGCTGGTCCATCAGGGAAGAGAGGAACTGCCCTGCTAACCTCAGTCTGCCCTCTGCCAATCTCCACCTGCCTACTTCCTTACTTACAACCAGTCTGGGAAGTGGCACCGCTTGCCATCTTCCTCCTGCTCCTTAGTTTCAGTGTTGCCCCTTGCAAAACTTCATAGAGAGGAGGATGGGGACAGAACCAGAAGGAGTTGGCTGTACCTATTATAGGTTCTGGCTTCACCTACTGTTGGGTTCCTTGACTTGCACCCCACCAGTCCTTAGGGGGCACCAGCCACTTCTGGTGAATGGGAAGTTAAAAAAAAATGCCATTGGACTCTGTTTGGTTTTCCCTCATACACAGATTACGAAGAAACCAACCTGATGCCAGCAACCGGCGTAATTTGACACAGTGGTTCTGCCGGCTTCACAACGAGGTCAATAAGAAGCTGGGGAAGCCCGAATTTGACTGTTCCCTTATAGATGAGCGTTGGCGAGATGGCTGGAAGGACGGGTCCTGCGATTAGATAACCTAGCAAGTGCAAGATTGGTTCAGCTTGATTAAAAGAAGCTAGAAAGAACTATGAAATCAAGCCTTGTATGGACTTTTGCTGAAGCGTACAATTGATCTTTGGTATTGAGGTTGTGGTGATACAGGAGGAGGAGGAGGTGCAGATGTTAGAATAGATGTCCTGCCTGATTGTTTCTGATTCTGGAAAAAGTAACAAGAAGGTCCTGAAGTAAGCTAGTCTTATGGGAATTTTCTACCTGCTGGTTGTCTTTTCCAGACCACATACTTACTAGCAAATGCTGCCTTAAATTTTTTTATCAGTACTTTCTTAATAGTAGGAAAAAACATTTCTCCAGCCACTGAACTACTAGGCTGGGGGAAAAAGTTTTAGAACTTTTTTTGCCACCCCCAGTTCTGCAATCTGCCTTCATTTTGTTTGTCTTTATGATCAGATTTTACGTTGTGTCTTTTTTCTTCCCTTATCCTTGTAATCTGGAATGATTTAAAAATTATTTTAAAGAGAGTACTATTTAACCACTGTGGAGCTGCAGGGCTCTCTTCGTTCAAGGGATACTAAAACCACCCTTTTCCAACTTTTGGTGCCCTTCAGCTGTTTAGGACTACAACTTCCAGTGGTCTCAGCACAGCCATTCTGACTGGTGCCAGTGGGAATTGTAGTGCAAAACAGCTGAAGGGCACCAGGTTGGGGAAGGCTGCCTTATGTTTTCCACAGGTTAATTAAGGTACAAAGAAATTTACAGAGTTGTAGAATTCCAGTAACTTTGCTGAAGTCCTAAAGCAGGGAAAATAAAGTAATTTCTGAGTGCAAGTCTAGGTCTCACATTTCAGCTTTGTCAACAGATATTTTTCTTTGATTTCTATCTGTCTGGCAAGAGGGAAATATAAATGAAAGGAATGATTAAGCACAGAGAAATTAGGATTATATATGTCATGTATTAAAATATAACTTGTGAGAGGTGGGGTTCATGAAGGTCATATTAGCCCTACAGCACTGGGAAGAGTCACTGAGCTTCCTTTTTCAAGGAAGGTTTTATTAACTCATCAGAACTTTGTGTGCAGGAAGTCAGGCGTTCTGTGAAATTATAATAAGAAATAGTTGTGCACTGAGATGGACCATTACGTCTTGTAGGAATCCTTGTGTGAACAGCCTGTTGCCTGCATTGGCCGTGGGTTGAAGACCTGGCAGTGAGTATTTGAAGAGATCATTGGCCCTTGCAAACACTTTACATGGGTGGCATTACTGGTCTTGCGCTGCAGAAAGTCCTGAGCTGTGAATTGTACTGCATTTTGATTTAGGGTAGATTTTAACTTTTTACTCACAAGTGAAATTTAGATAACTTGCACTTAAGCAACAATTATGTGAAGCTGTTGGCCTGATTTAGATGTAACCATGGTTTGTTTACATATACAAGCTGGGTCAAGCCATGAGCTTGCGTGTTCCACCTCCTCTTCTTCCTTCAAGCACAACAGGAAGATGTTTGAGCCTTCCATTTTCTCATTTTGTCCAAATATGAGAAAGTGGTTTGAAGAAACCATGGTTCAGTGTTCCTGGTTTGTTAACTATCAAATAATAGTTTTTATATCATGGTTTGTTGCGGTTCTAGATACGTACACTTGCCTCCTCATACATCATGAGCAACTTTAATAGCCATGTATATAAAAACATCTATGAGTGAGTTTCATCACTGGAAACAAACAGGTAGCTCTTGGGCACCTTATTAACAAAACCTGCATTCATATGACTGCATATGCCCTGCCCCAGTAAATCTAAATGTCCAAGCCATTTTATATGAAAAGAGTCTAGTAATACCTTGCTCTACAAATAGGTTGCCTTGTTTGTACTAGATTTCCTGGTCTCCTGCTTTCAGGCTAACATCACAATATAGATCAAAAGACTTCTGGGCTTCAGCATCCTTCGCCAATCTGGTTCCCTCCTGGTATTTTGCACTTACAACTCCCATCAGTTCTGAGACTGATGGGAGTTGTAGTCCAAAATGGCTGTGCTGGCTGGGGCTGATGGGAGATGTCAAAAACACCAGGAAGGCACCAGGTTTATGATGGCTGGGCAAAGGGATTCAAGGTTCTGGCCCGGAGGTGGGGCCTGTGCTTTGAAACACTCCTAAGAAGCCAGTGAAATGGCAGTCCCTAAGCTGCCAGTGTTTCACCTTCATCCACTGTAAGCCAGACTAGAATCCTGCAATTTACAGCAGGTGGACCAGGGAGAATGGCATGTGAGGTTAATAGGCTCCAGCCTGGCTTGGTGCATTTTAAAGCACTTTCACGGTACCTAGGCAAGAAGGTGGCAATCCCATGTGGTGGCTGTACGGCTAAAGGTTTCGCTGAAGGAAAAGTGATGTTTTGTATCTTGACTGAAAAGTTGAGCTGCTCTATATAATTTATTTTGAGGCATTTCTGTTTATCGATAAAGAATGTCAATTATCTAAATGCACTTGATGAAGGCAGTTGGTAAAGTGTATCTCAAAAATGTATTTATTTCCTGGCTGGTGACCAAACAATAAAGTTAAGTATTTCCTTTATTCCTCCCTCCCATTTTAATTTGTAAAAAACATTTTGTCCACATTGTAGGGCCTTAGTAACCAGGGAAGGAGGGACAGAGATAGAGAGTTGGTTGTGGTTTTATTTTCTATTCGCAAGCCAGATTCAGATAATAAATTACATTTGCAGAGAGATAAGTGAGGCATCATATTAAAACACAGAATAGTTTGTAGGAAAATAGTATAACATTCCAAAATTCCTCAAACAGTGGCTCAGAAGGTATTGGGTCCTAAATGGGCATGATCCAACAGAGCTATTCTTCTGTTTATGTTCTTATTGGTGTTGGGCGGGGAAGGCGCAGTTTTACAAGGAAGGGTAATCATCTAATGCTGTAAAGCATGTTGTTTCTTTGTGCCTTTAACAGTTATCTAGAAGGGAGAATTTTAACAGATGCAGTGAAACAGATGGGGAAAACGGTGCCTGCTCAAATTCTCCTTTCTACCAAGCTCTTAATCTTTCATTACAGCGACTTAGAAGCAGACAGTAGTAGATAGGTAGCCGTGTTGGTCTGCCATAGTCAAAATAAAAAAATTCCTTCCAGTAGCACCTTAAAGACCAACTAAGTTAGTTCTTGGTATGAGCTTTCGTGTGCATGCATCTGAAGAAGTGTATCTGAAGTGTATCTGAAGAAGTGTGCATGCACACGAAAGCTCATACCAAGAACTAACTTAGTTGGTCTTTAAGGTGCTACTGGAAGGAATTTTTTTATTTAGAAGCAGACAGTTCACCAATGTCATTTTCCCACTAATTATCATAGAATCTTCTCACATAAGTATATCCACTTAAAAACATCAACAGCCTCTTCTAGGATTCTGCTGTATTGAATGATAAATTCAAATCTAACCTAGAACCCTTCAAACTGAAGGCCTCTTGTTCTCACTTATTCCTAGAATGTGCCTTGTTTCATTGTCTTGTGCCTCATCAAAGGTGGGGATGGCTTTCAGTCAATCAATCAATCAATCATTTTATTTCTATGCTGCCTTTCCAAAGCTAAAATTGTGCTCAAAGCAACTTACAACATATAAAAATTACATAACTAAAAGCACAACAAAAGTTGTAAACAATAAACAAAACATCAAAAAGTATACAACCAGATTGGACAATTTCCACATAGATCCCAAGATCAAAAATAAAGCTACGAAGAATTAACAGCAACCCCCGTCCCAACAAAATGCGCTAAATAATACCTCAGCACAGCATTTCTTTCTTGCACAAGTTTCATGGGGTTAGCTAATAACTGCCCCTTCAGAGCCAAGTAGGCATTGTCTACATTCTCAAAAACTGTGCTAATTTCCAGACCCTAATCCGGGGTGTGGTGTGGGGAAGACCAAGGGCTCTGAAGGTGGGTTGAAAGCACCTGTGCTGAGGTACAAGAAGTCATCAGTGGGTGACGGGGGGGGGGGAATAATGTGTTTTCTGAAAGAACACCTTAATTTTAAGTCTCAGCACCATTACTAGTGGAATAATGGGCACACTTTTAAGCTTCACCTTTGGTTTATTCACATCAGCTCATTTCAATAATATTCCATAATCAGGCACGGTTCGTTTTTTCCACTATTTCTGCATTTAGCAGTGCCCTGATTCAGCCTGAGGGTTGCCACTTTGCCACCAATGCATGTTACATCTTCCTTTTTCTTTTTTTTTAAAGGAAGTGTTATGCCGGTGGGTGACATTAAAGAAGGGAACTCTGAATGTTGCCTATCCCTCTGGCGGTTGGAAAAATGCAGAGAGATGATGACTCACCTGTAATTGAGAGAGAGTGAAAAATCCTAAAGGCATACTAATGAATCTTATGAGTGACGTTTTTTCAGATTCCCCTCTTGGCTCCCCTACCCCATCCCCCGGTAGGAAATCAGCAGAGCTCTCCCCACCCTAGAAGGGGCAGATCAGAAGGAAGGACGAATTTTGAATAATTTTTATTCCTTTCTCCCCAGAGATGGGCATCTTGTTCATTGACTTGTCTTCAAATATGTGCTATTTATAAGCTGTACATGTGTCTGTTGCAAAAGGGTAAACCAAGGTACAGCCGGGGGGGGGGGGGGAGTTACAACAGGAGTCAAGCTTTGAAAGAATCCAGATGCCAGTTGTAATTCTGGGTGTAATTCCCCTCCCTCTTTTTCTCTCTTCCCAGTCCAGAACAGAGAAATGATGTCAAAGTTGTCATGGTATCAGTATCTATGGCATGAAAATCATCAATATGATGTCAGGGAGGGAGGGGTTGAGAAAGGAGGGTTTAGGATGGCAGCCTGGAAAGGGGGGAGGATTCCTTTTAGCATTTTGCGGTAACACCCACATTGTCACGTTCCGCATCCCTCCTTTACGAATTATCTAGAACAATTAACACTTCTTCATTCTGTATTCGAGAATGCTGGTGTGGGTTAGAAGCCTATAAACATGCATTGAAGCAAGTTGGGGTGGAAGGAAAAGCTAGCTATTTCCTGAGTGTTCAGAACATGTCACCTAATCCAGAACGACAGTCCTGCCAGGTAGGCCAGCATTTTCTCCAAATTGCAGGGAAAGGCTCACCAGAGGCCACTTGCTGTGTTGATGGTTAGAGGCAAGATTCAAACTTTGGGGACTTTCTAATTCATAGCTCTGCTTCTAGGCAACTGCTGCTACAGATCTTTTTTTATTCGGGGACGTAGGAAGTGGCCTTATCCTGAGTCAGACATTCAGTCAATCTAGCCTACTGCACTGACTGGCAGTGGCTCTCCAACATTGCAGATAGGGAGTCGTTCCCAGCCCAAACTGGAAATGCCATTGGGGATTATACCTTCTGCATGCAAAACAGGTGCTCTACCACCAAGTTGCAGCCCTTCAATGCTGCCTTCTACTGAATCAGACCATTGGACCATCTAGCTCAGTGCTGTCTACACTGACTGGCAGCTGCTCTCCAGTCTCGAACTTTCTGCATGCAAAGCAGATGCCCTACCACTGAACTGTGGCTGTTGTAGTATTTATATTCTGCCCTTCTCAATATAGCAATTATAGTGGCAGCATACACAGTTCTTACCCATCCACATTTTACCCTCACAACAACCCTGTGAGGTAGGCTAGGCTAAGAGGCAGTGACTGGCCGAAGGTCACCCAGTGGCTCCTGGTCTCCTAGGTCTAGTCCAGCACTCTTAAGCACTGCACCATGCTGGCTTTCTTATCTTTCTTTGGGGTATGGGAAAAGGGGAACCTACCGCCCACAGAGGGCCAGTCACTGCTTCCTCTGAAAGCAAAGCAAAACTCCCATCTCATTTCTTGGTATTCTCATTTCTTCAGCGGTGACATCACACACACCACAGGCCCAGTGCAAAGTCCCTGTGGACAGCGAGGGGCTCTCCACGAACCCATGACATTTTGAGGTGGGTGTGATTTAGATCCCTTGTGTTTTCTTGCGTCTCATGTTTCATTCTGTGCCTGAGGGGCAGGCCCAAGTGAGCTTCATGGCTGTGTGGAGATTTGAACCCAGCTCTCCCACAGCCTAGTCAAATCGGTTAGCTACCACACCATGGAACAAGCTCTCCCTTCTTCCTGTCCATCCGGCTATGACTGTAACTCTCTGCTCAGTACTTTCCCTCCTTCATGGGATGCATCCGATCTTCCTTCAGAGATGAGTCCCATCAACAAAACCCGCCTTTCCCAGAAAGCTTTCCCAGTGGGCTGATTTGAGTTGTTTTTGATGCTTTACACTGTCTTTGATTGGATCTTTTTAGAAATAAAAAACCTCCCAAACAAACCCAGTCTCGTTTTTTTTATAGATGTGTCACAGTTTTCAATGCGGTTCTAGGTTGGTGTTTGAAATGTTTTGTCAGCTGCTTTGAGTGCTGTGAGAACAGCAGATACTGTGGCATGTAAATATTGAAATTAATTCTTAGCTATAGATGCAGTGCTTTCAAAGTGTGCAAAAGGGACTTTGCATAAAGTTGGAACGGAACCTTTGGAAAGACCCTGGAAGATTGCCCAAGAGGGCTTTAAAGGGTTCCCCAGCCCTACCTAGCTTTTAGACATACTTATGGAGGAGGAAAGGTCTTCCACCCAAGGTCTCCAAATGGAACATCCAGATTCAGAGGCTGTTGGACAAGATGAACCTTGGGCACAGGGCTCTATATCTCACACATATAACAAAAGTTCTAATACTTCTGTAATTATTATCAAAATACTTACGGACTGTCTAACAATCTAAAACCTCAAATTGGTGTACAAAAGGCATGCAATGCCAGCAGCCAAAAGAGAACACAGCCTGTGGGGTGTAGTGTTTAGAGTGCTGACCTAAGGCTTGGGTGACCCAGATTCAAATCCCCACTCAGCCATACAAAGTTCAGTGGGTGACCTTGGGCCAGTCACAACCTCTCAGCAAAAACTACCTTGAAAAGTTCATTGTGAGGATAACAGGGGGGATGGGAGGGCCATGAGCTCCTTGGAGGAGGAATGATGATAGATAGATAGATACTTGGGAGGAACCTTCTTGTCACACACCCTCTTTTCTGAGGGTGCAAGCAGTACTGCGAGTTGCAGGAGGCAACTGATGAATGGGTGTGCGGAATAAAATATAAAATAAGGAGCACCGATAAGTAGAAATGCAAAATAATAAGTGTGTGGGGGGGGAGCTGTCTTGGTGGGAGGGAGATCTGCAACAGTAGGCAAGAAATGAAGCGTGCACCAAACAGGGCAGGGGAGGAGCGGAAGAAAAATAAGGAAGCATCTGGAGAATATAAATACATCCTTTAGATGTGTGGTTTATGTGTGTGCACTTTAACACATGTTAGGAGCATAAGAAAAGCTCTGCAGCTGGATCAGGACAATGGCCCATCTACATAGGCGCCGACTCCATGGGGCCTGAGGGGGCCCGAGCCCCCTCAAAAATTCGTTTGGGGGGCTCTGCCCCCCCAACAATCTCGGGCGCCCCTCCAGCAGAGCGCCACCGCCGCCCCTCCCCCAGCCCAAAATGCACAGGGTCGGGCTGCATGCCTCCTGCCCTCCTTCCCGAGCAAAAGCTCCACCCAATTTCCTTCGGAGCTGATTAATAGGCGCAGCACGCTCTCCCCTATTCGCTCACAAGGAGGCGGCGCCACTTTATCTGCATATTCATGAGCTTATTTATTATTCATGAGCCTTCGCGGGCTCCCCCAATATTTTTTATAAGTCGGCGCCCCTGCCCATCTAGTCCAGCATCCTTTTCTCACAGTGGCCCTTCATATGTCTCAGTGGGAACCCCACAAGCAGAATTCCCCTTCTGCAGTTTCCAGCAGCTGGTACCCAGAAGCATTGCTGCCTCTGGCTGTGGAGCCAGAGCATAGCCATCCTGGCTAGTAGCTGTCAAGGGGGGGGGGGAGCCCTCTCCAGCCCAGGAGATAATAAAAATAGCAATTTATAGTAGAAAACAAATACAGGCAACTGAATCTAGCATGGAGCAACTTTGAAGTAAAAACCCAATCCAGCTATCTATCTATCTATCTATCTATCTATCTATCTATCTATCTATCTATCTATCTTTCTATCTATGTTTATTTAAATAAGGCAAGCTTCTCAATTGCACAAACTCTTAGCCGGGAGTGTAAAAACAAGAAAAGCTAATAACTAAATTCCAATTACCCGTTAATACGTACAAAGAGGAGTTACCATGGGGATATTTTTGCAGCTGCAAAAATTATGGCCGTCAGCCAGCCCAATCACAAGCTTATCTACAAAGAACCTAACTAACAGCACCTGGGCTTTACTAATTAAACAAATCAGCACAAGGCTACTTTAACCTGGGCAAAGTAAATTCTTGACAGTAGCCATTGATGGCTTTCTCCTCCTTGAATTTGTCTAATCCTTTTTAAAGCCATCCAAGCTGGTTGCCACCGCTGCCTCCTGCAGGAGAGAGTTCCATTATCATGCTGGTGGATATCATATCAATATTTGCAAGTCAGAATCTTGAACTGAATGGCCAGTGGGTCTCTTATGGTAGCTGGCTAATTTGAGAAAGCTAAATCTTGAAAAAGTGACCCCAGGAAGGGTTTGTTAGGGTTATTTCAATGTAGATTGCATTTTAAACAGAGGATCCATTCAATCCTGTTTTAAGAGGGATTTTGCCCTCATTGCAATGGCCTATGGGCTATCAGCAAGAACTATTTATTGGCTGGAGAAAGACACCCAATGAATTTAACAAAATACAACAACAACAATTATGCTCTTTTAAAATGTGGGGTTTATTGGGTTGTTTTTTATTTTGCTTATATATTTTGTGGTTTCATATTCTGATTTTGTTCTGTGAACCTGAGACCTTCGGGTATAGGGTGGTATATAAATTCAGCAATAAAAATAAAAATAAATAAAAATAATAAGTGCACCAGCACACTAGTCTGGACGTTTCCTGCCTCTAATGAGGAGGGCTGCAGTCCACAAAAAGCTGCTGATGCCACAACCCCCTGAAGATGCTACTGTTGTTTCTGTTGCAGGGCTTCCCGTTTAAATATTATGATTACCCCCCTCCTAATATTCTGATTACCTTTCCAACCCCCAACCCCACCCCACCTATTATTATGATGGCTTCCCCCCTCCCGCCCCAACACCCACACCCACCCCACCCACTAGGTTGGTCGCTGCAGCAGGAGCGAAGCCTGCGCGCGCTGAGAAGCTGAACCCGGACAGGCGAGCGGGCAGGTGGTGGCGCGAGCTTCCCGGGTCTCCGCCCGCCCGCGCCTGCTGCCTGGCTCGCTTTGCTGCCTGCCAGCCTCTGCCGCCGCCCGGCCGCTCGCTCGCCCCCCAGGCAGGCGCCGCCGCTTTCCCTTTCTGTTCTCTTCTCCGCTTGGAAGCGAAAGGAGGGCGCGCGAGCGAGGAGAGGGATCCGCAGAGAGGGCGCCTGGAGAGGAATCATGGAAGGAGCCTCCTTTGGAGCCGGCAGGGCAGGCGCGGCGGTGGATCCGTTGGAGTTCCTCCGGCGGCCTCAGACGATCCTGAGGATCATTTCGGGGGTAAGTCTCGCACCCCAAGCCACCCCTCCCTTCGCCACTAGACCCACGCCTCGCGTGGCCTTTCAGAGCCCTCCAAAGGTCAACAAGCCTTGGCGTCGTCTGCTGCGCCCCTCCACCATATTAGGGGGGGGGGAGTTATTCCAATTTATTATTTTTATGTTGCAGACATTGTGCATGCAGGAGAAGGGAGGGAGGGGCGCGGGCAACGCTCAGGTGCGGTGGGAGGAATGACCTTTTTATTTTTGGCGTGTCGGTTTGAAGAAAAGAAAGATGACTGCATCGTCTGGCGTGTTTGTGGGTTAATGGTCGTGTGGTATGGCAGCTTCTAGGTTTATTTCTGGAGTGCCTAAAGAATCCCCACCTCTTTAAATGTCATTAATTCACCCCCCCACACACACACACAGCAGGGGAAGGGGGGGAATGCATGTGTGCCTTGAAGGAAAAGTCTGCTCCCCCACCTAATTTTCTCCTACTCGCCACCCCCTCTGGTCAGGTTGTCTCTTTGCAGCCCCTCTAGGAGATATAGATCTACCCCCTCCCCATGCTGCCAATCTGCTCTTTTGCTACCTGGCTTTGCAACAGAAGGTGTGGAAAGACTTCTCTCTCTGCTCTTTTCTGGATCTGAAACCCACAGCCGAAGGTGTGTGTGTGTTTGGGACTGAAAAACCGTTCTGCCAGGAGACATTTTTTCTCTCTCTCCCCGCCCCACCCCCGCCACCTGCCTTGGTGGAAAAAAAGCAAGCATGGCTGAATCCACCTGCAAGGCCTCCCCTTGTCGGAGGGATGGGTGTGGAATGATGTCACGCTTCCTTCTGCTGTGTTTGTCTTTCTTTTTCTCTCTCTCCCTTCTCGGAAGCGAGAGATGAGGGCAGCAGCACCACGGCTGCCCACTTTGATGGCTGTGGGTGACCGTTCTGGCTGCTCTCCTGGAAGGCGACAGCAAGATGGGCTCGGTTCAAAGGAGGGGCAGAATCATCTCTTGCTCACAGCCCCTTTTTGCTGTGGCTGAGCCTTGTGGCTTGGTGGTGTGGAAGGCAACGGACGCTCTCATTTTTTTGTGTATGTGTATACAATTGGTGTGTTGTTATTTTGTTGGTATTAAAATATCAGGGGCCTTGTCGGGCTTTTGGAGGGTTCTCAGTGCCACCTCGACTATGCTGCTCACAATTGATTAAATGTAAGTTAGGAAACCGCCCTACATTGAGGTTAACTCTTTGAGCTCTTTCAACTCAGTATTGTCTACACCAACCAGCAGAAGCTCTCTGAGGGTTTCAGACTAGAGAGGCACCATGGCATAGTGGTTAGAGTGTCGGACTAGGACCTGGGAGACCAGGGTTTGGATCCCCACTCGGCCATGAAGCTCGCTTGGTGATTTTGGGGCAGTTGCTGACTCTCAGCTTAGCCTACTTTGCAGGGTTGTTGTGAGGATTAGATGAGGAGGGAGATAAGCATTTACACCACCTGGAGCTCCTTGGAGAAAAAGCTGAATATAGAAAAAAATAAAAATTACCTAGAAATACCCAGGGATGCTGGAGATTGAATTTTCTGCATGCAATCCAAGAGCTCTACCACTGATGTTTCTGTATGCAACTACTGATCAGTAGTCCTTTTCCCCAAAAGTAAAGTTTCCAGTCCTCTTGGTCTGAATAAAGGGCTGATTTGAATAGCAGCCCAGGAAGCATTGCCTAGATTGACCATCAGCTTCTGTCCAGGGTTTCCGACAGGGTGTCTATCAAAGCTATACCTGGAGATGCCACTCAGGATTGAACCGGGGACCTTCTGCATGCAAAGCAGATGCTCAGCCACTGAGCTACAGCCAGGACCAGCCCACTTGTGTGTGGTGGACTGAGGCAGCTGCCTAAGGCAGGGGAATCCCATGGCCCACCCCTGCCGCTGCTACCAGAGTTTTGCAAGATCTCACTGGAAGCAGCCACGTGACCCCAGAAAGCTAGGCCTTGATGGACAGGCAGCAGCAGGGGCAGCCCCATTCAAAGGAATATGGAGGTGATCAGGCCTCTGTGTAACTAGCTTTGGGACTGCTCAAGGGTGCTGTCTTCTTGCTCCCTCCTCTGCCCCCAATGCGGAGGAGTAGAACAGACTGACTGTGGCTAGAAGAGTTTATGATATTCATAACTTTGTAGGTGGCTATTGAGTACCTTCCGTACGGGGTGTTTCACTCTCCAGCCTATTGAGTTATGATTCTCCCGATTTAGGACCCATCAGTACTACAGAATTAGATTTATTTATCATGTATATAGATGGGAATTTTTTCCCCGATTCTGCTCTCCTGGTGCGCAACATCCCACTCAGGGCAGTTAACAACAATCCAACCCTAAAATGCAATGGAATCCAAATCAAGCAACAGCAGTTTAATAAAATCAGAGACAAACACAACAGATAAAATAAAAAAAAACAATAGAGCAAACATTCACCTAAACAAGTAGGTTTTTGGCATCTGGCAGCCTTTGCCAAGCTGGCACTCTCCAGACATTTTGGACTACAACTCCCATCATCCCCAGCCGGGACGGCCTTATGGTACTGGGACTGATGGCAGCCAAAGGCCCAAACATCTGGAAGGCACCAGATTGCCAAACACTGATCTGGAGGAAGGCTTTGCCTATGTAAGACAATAATAAACATTGAAACTACTATATGAGCATCCTCAGAATGCCTTCCCTAGGTATCTACATTAGCCTGATTTCCCTAAAGGTAGCCAAATTAGTCTGTAGCAGCAAGAAATAAGCTTGTGGCACCTTAAAGACTAAAAATGGTTTATTACGGCCTGAGCTTTTGTGGCATCACCTTCATCAGATGCACGAAGTGTTGGCAGGTATATATAGCTATCTCTCTACATTGTTACACGGGGGAAAACATGAATCACCTCCTTGACTGCAGTCTCTTTCAGGAAATCCTTGACACACATCAGTGCATGGAAATGTTCATAATATCACTTAACACAGATTCATAATCCTTTCATAAACCCTTCTGGAAACTGGTGCCCTCCAGATAGGATCACAGGAAGCTGCTTTGATACCAAGTCAGATCATTGGTCCGTCTAGTGTATTGTCTACCCTGACTGGCAGCATCTCGGCATGATGGCCTCTTAGCCCTACCTGGAGATGCCAGAGATGGAAGCTGGGATGTTCTACATGCAAAGCAGATGTGCTGATGGGAATTGTAGCCTCAAATGGCCATGCTGAATGGAGCTGGTGGGAATTGCAGTCCAAAACATCTGGGGGGGGGGGCACGAGGCTGACAAAGATTGCTCCAAGACATTTAATCACTCATTTATGCAGATATAGTGTGTGGAAGTGACAGCTTAAGGAGGCTCCTGTTCCCCTCCTGCAGATACAATTCCCAAAGTGGTTTAACAATTGATCTCTCTTCCCAAATCTGGGAACTGGAGCTCTGTGCAGGGAATATAGAGGTCCCCTAACAACTCTTAGCGAACTACAGCTCCCAGAATTCTTTGTGGGAAGCCATGACTGTTCAAAGTGACAGCACAGTGCTTTATATGTATAGTGCCAATGTGGCTGATGTCCTCGAAGAGGGGTTGCTAACCTGTGGGCCTCCATATGTTGGCTGGACTACAACTCCCATCATCTCTGATCGCTGGCAATGTGGGCTGCTGGGAATTGCAGTCCCAACATTGTCCAGAGGGCAACAGGTTAAGCCACCCCAGGGAGTCCCAGAAGGACTTTGCTGTAATTTTGTGTCAGGGTTGCAGCGAAATCATCCCAGGGTGCTTTTCACCCTATTTTTGGGTAGGAGGTTAAGATCTTCAGACCCTGACTTGGAGCAAGAATTGTCTTCCCTGAGCATTAGCTTAAACCACTAATGGGTTTCACTTTCATTGGAGAGAATGGCAGCTCTCTTGAACATGTTGTTCTTTCGATATGAGATTTCAGGAAGCCTCGCTATAAGAGCTGGAAAGTCCTGGGATGTCTCCTCATTCCAACCCAGTTTGCTTTGTGGTGACAGTTTGCATTCTGCTTTTCCTTGCAGTCCTGGTTTGCAATGTGAAAATAAACCTTTCACTTAGAAAAAAAGAAGAAGGGGGCTTTTTACCAACTGAAATAAAATACAAGTATGGCCTTGTTTTACACGACTGGAGGAAGCAATGTGGTTAAAACCACGTGAACTCTAGTCAGACATTGATATGAGTGTTGATACATAGGGGGTGATACCAAATGTTAGTTGTACTCAGAGCAGACCCAGTGCAATCAATTAAATCAGATATCTTGAGGCTGGTGATATTAATCTGTCTGTTCTATGATTTAGTGGGATAGCACCCATAGAATCTGGCCCTCTCTGCTACTGCTTGTCCACCCCCTGACCTCTCAGTATCCTTTTGCATGGTACTTCATACTGCCAGTAGTATGGAGGGGTGAATCTCTCGGTTTCGTTTTCTCTCTCATTTTTCCAATCTTTGGCTCTCCAGGTTTCCATACACATGTTTGTTAGAGTCATGGTTAGTGCAGAGTCTCTCAAACTTCAGACCCCTGCTGTTACTGGACTTCAACTCCCATCACCCCTGACTATTGGCCCGGCTAGCTAAGGATAATGGGAGTTGTAGTCCAGCAATTGTGGGGACCCAAGACTGAGAAACACTGGGCTTGTGTTATGTGCAAACCCTTCTCAGTGGCTGAGCTATGGTTTGTCTGCTAACAACAAACTGTGATGTGAAGCCATGGTTTGTTGTTAGCTTACGAACCTTGGTTTTTTGCTTTGCAGAATTTGGATGGCACCACGTTGTTCGCTGGGAAATTAGACAATGTTGATTGTCATACAGCTACCCTGCAAACAAATCTGGGATTTCTGCATGACAGGGGTTGGGCTAAATGACCCTTTGGGTCCCTTCCCAACTCTACAATTCTATGAAATCGGTATGAATTCTCAGGCTGTGTCCACACTCAACTTTACACTATGTACTCACCGTGTTTCCAGGGCTGTTTTTTCCATCCTTGTTCACTTGACATTATCTAGAATGCATACGTGCCCTGTACTTCATTATGAAATACTACTATTGGATTATTGTTTCTCAAACTAGTTTCACACCTATTAAGAGTCCTTAATCTATTCCTAATCTCCAGCCAAGGTTTGAACAGCCCCCGCTCTGTGTTCAAATGAATCTAACACTAATGAAGCTGTGCTGATGTGAACAGCTGGGCTGAGGGAGCTGTGAAACGCATACCCCCCCCCCACTTATCTATGCTCAAAGGCAGTCATGTGAACACAATTAAGCTTTGTGCACAGCGTGGAGAAGGTGGATTGAGAAAAGTTTTTCTCCTTCTCTCCTAACACTGGAATATGTGGGTATCCAATGAAGCTGAATGTTGGAAGATTCAGCACAGATAAAAAATGGTAAAGGTAAAGGACCCCTGACAATTAAGTCCAGTCGCAGACGACCCTGGGGTTGTGGTGCTCATCTCGTTTTACAGGCTGAGGGAACCAACGTTTGTCCGCAGACTATTTTTCTGGGTCATGTGGCCAGCATGACTAAGCCGCTTCTGGCGAAACCAGAGCAGTGCACGGAAACGTTGTTTACCTTCCCACTGGAGCGGTACCTATTTATCTACTTGCATTTTTGGCATGCTTTTGAACTGCTAGGTTGGCCGGAGCTGGGACCGAGCAACGGGAGCTCAACCCGTTGTGGGGATTCGTACCACCAACCTTCTGATCGGCAAGCCCAAGAGGCTCAGTGGTTTAGACCACAGCGCCACCTGCGTCCCTCAGATAAAAGAAAGCCCTTATTCAGGCAGCGCATAGTTAACCTATGGAACTCCCTTCTACAGGAGGCAGTGATGGCCATGTACCTAGATGGCTTTAAAAGATGGAGGAGGTGGTCATTGACAGCTACTGGCCATGATAGTGGCTCCTCCTCAACAACAACACTCCTGAATCCCAGTTTTCCTGGAAACCACAGGAGGGGGGAGAGGGCTCTTCTGCTTGAATCCTGCTTGTGGGTTTGTCGCACATCTAGCTGGCCACCATGGGAACAGGTTCCTGGACTAGGTGTTTCCCCCTTTGGCCTGATCCAGCACTGCAGGGCTCTTCTGATGTTCCCAAGGGTTGCTCTCCCTCCCTCGTCAAAGGCAGCCATGCTTCTGAATACCAGTTGCTGGAAAAGGCAGGAGGGGAGAATGCTCACATCCTGCTTGCATTCTTCCCTCGGGCACCTGGTTGGCCACTGTGAGAAGAGGTTGCTGGAGTAGATGGGCCTTTGTCCTGATCCTGCAGCCTCATATGTTCTTAGGACTGGCACCTTTCCTCTGCCAACCAGCAGCAAATAACGGGCAGCAACCGAGGGGCCTGGCCAGGCGGGGAGTTGCTCCCTTATTTGTCCTCTGATACTTGACGATAAAGAAAGGCAGACAGTTCCACCCATTAGGAGAATTGCTTTTCCTTCCCCCGCTGCTGTCTGCGCGAGTTTGTTTTGTGTTTTAAGTATCATCGAGGGTGTCTTTTATCTCCCTGGGGGTTGTGTTCAGTACAAGATGTTTCTAGGTGGTGGGGGCGGCGGGCTGGGGGTGGGGAGAAGCAGGGCTGGAGCTTGAACAGATGGGCAGCAAAACCAGGCATCTACGCCAGCCAGCCACATTGTCATAGAATCATGGAGCTGCAGAGTTGGAAGGGACCCCAAAGGGTCATTTAGCCCAACCCGCTGCAATGCAGGAATCGCAGCTTTAAAAAAATCCCTCACAAATGACCATCTAATTTATGTTCAAAAGCCTCCAAGGAAGGAGAGTCCACCACCTTCCTAGGGAGTCCGTTCCACTGTTGAGCAGCTCCTAACCCTCAGAAAGTCAGAACCTCCTTTCTTGTCCTTTGAATCCGTTGGTTTGGGTCTTACCCTCTGGAGCAGCAGAAAACAATTTCCCCTTTCTCCTCCATTTTGAGGAGAGAGGGGTGGGATCCAATCCGCATCAGTGCCTTATCCAAGCAAAGTTTTTCCATCCTGAATTGTGCCTTGAATCGGGGGCACGTATTTGAACTGCTGAGAGCTTTGATTTTAAAGGTATAAGCATCTAGTCGTCGTCTTTGCTTGTGATGCAGTTTAGAAAACGGGTGGAAATCAAGTGGGTCGTGGGACCACATTTGAGAGAGAGAATAAGGGAATAGTGTGGGATGGGGGGAAATGAGGCATTGAAGGAAGGGCACTTGAGGAACTTGGAGAAGTGACAGAGCATCTGCTGTGCATGTAGAAGGCCCTAGGTTTAATCCCTAAGATATCCAGGCGGGGCTAGGAATGATTCCAGTTTGAAACCTGCAGGGCTGCTGCCAGTCAGTGCAGACAACACTGAGCTAGCTGGACCAGTGGTCTGACCCAGAATAAGGCAGAGCTTCCTATGAGGTGTCTGCAAATTGGATTTGTGTGTGCCTGGTTGAGGGACTGGCTTTGCGCTTGAGGAAGCCGGGGTTGAATTTTTCTAGCAGTGAGCCATTAGGATGACTTTGTCAGCTTCGGTTTGTTTTGCTATTTTGCAGACTGAGGAAAGAGGAGCAAGTACAGGCAGCATAGTCCTCTAGGAAGGAGCCCTGCCTTCCCTAGAGCTCTTCCAGATGACTGGCTTATTGAGTTCCTGATGCATTCGTAGAAAACTTACATGGAGGCTCAGAGTTGCCTCCTGTTTTACTGAGCGTTTCTGCTGATTTGATTGCAATGTTATCAGAGCATTTATTCCAATTTGCTCATGGGGTGTTATTATTTATTTATCTATTTTATTTATTGAATTTATATCCCACCCCCAAGGAACTCAGAGTGGCAAACAGATAGGCAATTTAAAAACAAAGCAGGAACGTTCTAAAACAGAATAAAGCATTCCAGCAACAATTACGGTTAAAAACATCTAAAAGCAGTTGCAGTTAGAAAGGAGTTACAATTACCTTCAAAAGCATTTTTTTAAATTGAAAAATGTAAAGGTTAAGAAAAATAAATCAAAAAGCAATTACAAGTACAGTGGTACCTTGGTTTACAAACTTAATCCGTTCCGGAAGTCCATTCTTTAACCGAAGCGTTTGTAAACAGGACTGTTCTTAAACCGAGGTACCATTGTAAAGACATTATACCATCCAGTGATTTTGAGGTTGACAGGAACAGCGTTCTTCAGCTGCCACCAAATTCCTGAGTAAACCGGAATGTTTTCAAACTCCTCCTAAAAGTGAATAATGATGGAGACAGGTGTGCATCACTAGGGAAGGCATTCTGCAACCCGGGAACCACTACTGAAAAGGCCCTGTTGCTGGTCAGGAAAAACCAGGCAGCCACTGGTGTCAGCACCCCAATAGCCTCACCTGCTGATAGTAGTTTAACGAGTATTCTTCCTGATTTGCTCATAGGGTGTTTTGACACCTTTCCTAATGGACCCTACTGCCATAGATCATGTGCAGCATCCGCTGACTTAACATGAATTGTTCCCACTAAGGCCACATTCACACCCTACATTGAAAACACTGGGATGCACAGTCTCTTCTTCACCAAAAGAATCCTGGGAGTTGCAGTTTTTTAAGGGTACTAAGAGTTGTTAGGAAGCCTCTAATTTCCCTCCTAGAGCTACAATTTCCAGAGTGGTTTAACAATCAATCCCTCTTTGCAGGGAACTCTAGAATTTGTAGCTCATGGAAAGGAATTGGGGAAGGAGCACCTAACAACTCTGCACCCTTAACAAACTACAGCTCCCAGAATTCTTTGGGTCAAGTTATGACTGTTGAAAGTGGTATCATAGTGCTTTAAATGTGTGCTGTGATTGTGGCCAAGCTCTCCCCAGAATAGTTAAAATTCCAATGGAAAGTTATTCATCCTAGAAAATGCAATATTTTTGTCTTAGAATATCAGAACTACTTGGTAGTTTGTTGTTTTTTAATGCAGAATTTAGGATAAAAAATAGGCTTTGCAGATTCCTGGATGGACAGAGCACCCGCCCCACTATGTTCATGTGCCATTAAAAGTTCTCATGTGGTCATCTTGGCACAGAAAATTTATCTCTTGTGCCTCTTTAAATATTTTCAGCTGCTTCCTAGATTTTGTAACTTAAAAGTGGATAAGTGAGTTATATTAACATGCTCATGTGCTTCTTATTGAACATGATTTGGATCATGTTACCATGTTGGGATGATGCATTTTCTGCATGCAAAATTGGCATTTTAAGGCTGCTTACCGGCTGGAGCTGATGGGCTGGGGCTGGGCTGACACCTGAGCTGTGACTCACAATGTTGTTATTATTATTTCTGGTGTTGTTATTACAATTGTCAGTCACTTTATGCAGAGGAAAACATTTCAAAAAGGCTTGGCCAGATAAAATACAATAAATGAAAGCAGTTTAAAACCAGAACACTGGCCTCTTCCAGGTCCTAATTTGACACTCTGACTGCTACTGTTGTAAAGTTTTGTTTTGGCATCATGTCCATGATAAGCATTGCAGCTTCGCATTCCCCTACAGCTGTAGTCTGTCCCTTAACTAGGAACCTCAGAACATAGGAAGCTGGCTCATACTGAGTAAAACCACTGACCCATCTCGCTCAGTACTGTCTACACCAGAGGTCCCCAAACTACGGTCTGCGGGCCAGATCTGGCCCACCAGGCTCATAAATCTGGTCCGCCAGCCGGGTTTACCTCAGTGCGCGGAGATGGTTCTTTTTAACGGAAACGCCTCACCTTGCTGGATTTACCTCAGCGTGTGGTGAGGTTTCCGATTGGCTGCAGGAAGCTCCGTCCCCGCGCGGCAAGGCTTCCTGCAGCCAATTGGAAGCCGCCTGCTCAGCCTCCTGGCAAGGAAGAATTCTGGCAAGAGGAATCTAAGGGGAAAGGATTTTTCTCTGGAGCGCATGAGAACTTTTGGACCCAGGTGGGTTGGGTGCTGCTATCACCATGTACAAGTCAGTTAAGTGTGGGGCAAGGCAGAAGAAAAGGCTGATGTGAGGGAGGAGCAATGTCCAGCTGGTATGCTACCCGCTAGAGCTGGCTTATAAGCAGAGGCGTACCTAGGCTCCCATGCGGCCTTGGCAAGGAGATGTATCAGTCCCTTGCATCCTTGCCAGAGGATCTGAGCCAGAATGTTGTTGTTGATGTTTAGTCGTTTAGTTGTGTCTGATTCCTCGTGACCCCATGGACCAGAGCATGCCAGGCACTCCTGTCTTCCACTGCCTCCCACAGTTTGGTCAAACTCATGCTTGTAGCTTCGAGAACACTGTCCAACCATCTCGTCCTCTGTCATCCCCTTCTCCTTGTGCCCTCCATCTTTCCCAACATCAGGGTCTTTTCTAGGGAGTCTTCTCTTCTCATGAGTTGGCCAAAGTATTAGAGCCTCAGCTTCAGGATCTGTCCTTCCAGTGAGCACTCAGGGCTGATTTCCTTCAGAATGGATAGGTTTAATCTTCTTGCAGTCCATGGGACTCTCAAGAGTCTCCTCCAGCACCATAATTCAAAAGCATCAATTCTTCGGCAGTCAGCCTTCTTTATGGTCCACCTCTCACTTCCATACATCACTACTGGGAAAACCATAGCTTTAACTATACGGACCTTTGTTGGCAAGGTGATGTCTCTGTTTTTTAAGATCCAGAATAGAGAGGTGTAGTTTTTGCGCTCCTGTGGGTCTGTGCCTTTTACTGGGACCAGCCCCTGGGTACACCCCTGCTTTTTAGTCAACGTAAAAGGGAAGGATTGGTCTCATTGGTTCCCAGAGGTGGGAGCTGGGGGCAGAAAGAGCTCAGTGACCTGTTCAAGTCCCACAAGCTCTTCCTTCCCATTCATTCACTGTTTTTCCTAGGCATCCGAAATGTGAATGTGAACATGTTACCCTATTCCAGGGCTCAAACTCACCTTCTTCTATGTCTGTGGCTTCTTTTGTCTGGCCCCTTCCTTTTTACTACTGACCCCTCCTGGGTGTGTCTTGAACCCTCATCCAGGAGGGCTGCTTATGGTCTTTGCAGGCATTCTGCTCAGATAGCTATGTAGTAAGAGGCCTTATGCTCCTTTCCTTAAGAATGCTGTGCTACAGAACTGTGGCTGTGAACAGATAAGGGCATTTGAACCCCTTCCTGAAGAGGTTGGCAGAATGAGGTGGTGCAGGGGTGTGTACTAGGATTCCACCCCTGTGGTCATAAGTTCAGTTGGATCTCTGGACTTCCAGTGGCGCAGTCCAGTTGGTGGTTTTCAAGGAGAATTGGGGGTGGGTGTATTCCATTTTTAGTTTCTGCATTTTCTCATCTCCCTGGGCTACATACATATCATGCAGCAGCATATCTACCCCCCCCACCAGCGCATAACTGGCATGTAGAATTACTCCCTAAAAGCTCTCTATAGCTAATAGCAGCTTTTAGAATTGAAATACTTATAAGTTTATGTTGATTAAAATCATTCTTCATTTTAAATATTGTATTATTTTTCCTGGTTTGTTTGTTTTTTTGCACTACAAATAAAACATATGCAGTGTGCATAGGAATTTGTTCATTTTTTCCCTCTTCAAATTATACTCTGGCCCCCAACAGTGTCTGAGGGACAGTGAACCGGCCCCCTTTTTAAAAAGTTAGGGGACCCTTGGTCTACACTGACTGGCAGTGGCTCTCCAGGATTTCCGACAGCAGTCTCTCCCAGCCCTACTTGGAGAGGCTGGGGAATGAACCTGGGACCTTCTGTGTCCAAAGCACACACACTGCCTCTGAGCTATGGCTCATCCCCAAGAGCCAACTGGCAGGCCCCTTAATGTTCAATTGCTCTTAAAAGTCTCTGTTGATGAATTGATGCTTGTGCTGGTAACACTTTGCCTTTTTTCTATGCTTTACTACCTTTCTGGACTTCATCCTGGTGGTAGTTTTAGTTCGTGGAACGCCCTCCCATCAGATGTCAAGGAAATAAACAACTACAGTGGTACCTCGGGTTAAGTACTTAATTTGTTCCGGAGGTCTGTACTTAACCTGAAACTGTTCTTAACCTGAAGCACCACTTCAGCTAATGGGGCCTCCTGCTGCTGCTGTGCTGCCAGAGCCCGATTTCTGTTCTTACCTGAAGCACTATTTCTGGGTTAACAGAGTGTGTAACCTGAAGCATATGTAACCTGAAGCGTATGTAACCTGAGGTACCACTGTACAGTGGTACCTTGGTTCTCAAACTTAATCCGTTCTGGGAGTCCGTTCGACTCCTGAAATGGTTCGAAAACCAAGGCTCGTCTTCCGATTGGCTGCAGGAGCTTCCTGCACTCAATTGGAAGCTGCGTCGGACGTTCGGCTTCCGAAAAACGTTCACAAACCAGAACACTTACTTCTGGGTTTGCGGTGTTCGGGAGCTGATTTGTTTGGGAGCCAAGCCGTTCGAATACCAAGGTACCACTGTGTC
This sequence comes from Podarcis bocagei, assembly GCF_964188305.1. Lineage (NCBI taxonomy): Eukaryota > Metazoa > Chordata > Lepidosauria > Squamata > Lacertidae > Podarcis > Podarcis bocagei. The sequence continues at coordinate 32,580,185 of NC_138139.1, read as the reverse complement.
TGACTTTTTGAAAAAATCTGAAGGCAGCCCTGTTTAGGGAAGTTTTTAATGTTTGATGTTTTATTGTGTTTTTAATATTCTGTTGGGAGCAACCCAGAGTGGCTGGGGAGGCCCGGCCAGATGGGTGGGGTATAACTAATAAATTGTTGTTGTTTGTTTTATTGTACTTTTTTCTAAATGTTACAGCATTCATTCATTCATTCATTCATTCATTCATTCATTTATCATGATGCCATTATAACAGAAAGGATGTTGGTGGTGGTGGTGTTGAGAGGCTTTCCCTGCCACTGCTATTCCTCCCTTTGCAAGCTACCTCTTCCTTTTTCCATTCTGTTGAAATAACAGCCCCGCTAGTTTTCATCATAGCCCCAATTCCTTTTGCAAGAGTAACGGCTCCATATTGAAGTCATGGATGTGTCATGTGGACTAGAATCCTCGTTAGCCTTCTGATTCTCACTCATAAGCAGTGCTGCAATTCTGTAGAAGCACATGATGTGTCGCTGGATGCAGAAGCCAGCTTCCTGAGAATCTGCACTTTTATTTATTTTAAAAGCAAACTTCTAGTACTCACAACGGCAGTGAAAATAAACTTGAAAGAAGAGTAGGCAATGACTGCCGAATTCCTAGAACTTATATGTGTGTGTGCAACCTCCTTATTCTTGTGATTGTTGTTTGTTTCAAAGTGTTTTAAATATTGAATTTCAAATAGCTGTAAGTTGCCCCCGGGGCCTTAGGGTGAAGGGATGGGTAAAAAAATTTCAAATAAAACAGTGATATAATGTTGTGAGTTGGCGGGGGGGGGGGGATGCGGTTAGCCTGCACGATGTCTGAATCCATTGCAATTCTTGGGGTTCTGACTCCAGCAAGGGTTCAAATATGGTGGATTCTGTTGTTGAACTAGCCAGCTAAGCTTGTTCCTGGGTTAATCGCCTAAGCGTGGTTGTGTTAGTATAACCAAGGAAGTGGTTTTGTTCCAAGGGAAAATGGGTGGGTTCCCTCCCTCATCTGGCTGGTAAAGGGACCCCTGACCATTAGGTCGAGTCATGGCTGACTCTGGGGTTGCGGCGCTCATCTCGATTTATTGGCCGAGGGAGCTGGTGTACAGCTTCCGGGTCATGTGGCCAGCATGACTCTGGCGAACCAGAGCAGCGCACGGAAACGCCGTTTACCTTCCCGCCGGAGCGGTACCTATTTATCTACTTGCACTTTGACGTGCTTTTGAACTGCAGGAGCAGGGACCGAGCAACGGGAGCTCACCCCGTTGCACGGATTTGAACCGCTGACCTTCTGATTGGCAAGTCCTAGGCTCTGTGGTTTAACCCACAGCGCCACCCGCATCCCCTGGCTGGTGGTAAGAGGGACAAAAGCCAGAGTTGAGTCTGTGTGAGGGAGAGCTGGGCTAGAAGCAGGCAGAAGCCAGAGAGCGAGAGCCATGCCTGATTTCTGTTGCAATCCAGGGCTGTGACTGTGGGAGAAGCAAAACCTTCTGGGGTGTTAATGCTGTGAGCCCCTCCATTATATGCTCAGGTTGTATATAAGTGGAAACACCAGATAACATGAAGACACCACAGACTCCACAAACCTCATTCCCTGGTGCTCCCTGAAATCTCACATGGCTCAGAGATTGGGTAGAGCTGTGCAAAAACTATATGATACACTGTACTATTGGGAGATCGATTATAGACTACTCAGGCGTTTCTGCCACCTGATTTTGATCTACCTTCTGTCCACCAATTGTTCTAGAAACTCTATCTGATGGTTATCAGAATTGCAATATAAATACACATTATTATTATTTTTAAAACAGCTTGATGGTTATAAAATCCAGTTTTCACATGTAAACATTTTTGTTTAAAGGATGCAGCATCAAATCTGGATGCACCAGCCCTTTTGCAGGGCTAAGCAAAGCAAGCAAACAAATAACGTCAGTTTTCTAGGTATTGCACCAAAGGTTTTAAAACAAGATCACCTGGGAGTCTTCCCTCTCCTGGAGATAAAGAGTTGTAAGCACTCAAGCGCGTTGAAAAGTGCTATTGAAATTTGAAAGGCTGGTAAGAGGATGAAAACACACTTCCGCTCATCCTGCCGCCCATTCAAATGCCTCTTAACTCTTCATGGCACACTCTGCTACCCTTGGGGAGGAGGAAGCACTAGGAGGGGGAAAAGATCTGCGTGCACTCACAGTTTCCTGCTGTTCTGTGGAACAGGAAAATTCCTTCCATATACTGAGCCATGCCATTACTACATCTAATTCAGTTTTGTCTGCACTGATGGTCAGCGGATTTGCAGGGTTCTAGGCAGGGGGTACCCCCTACCTGGAGATGCCAGGGACTGAGTAAGTGACCTTCTGCATGCAGTGTAAAAATAAAGTAAGATTCTAGACCTCCTAGCTGAGTAAGGGCTATATTAAATAAGAAAGTAGGAAGTTGCCTTATATATAAAGGTAAAGGGACCCCTGACCATTAGGTCTAGTTGTGACCGACTCTGGAGTTGCAGCGCTCATCTCGCTTTATTGGCCGAGGGAGCTGGTGTACAGCTTCCGGGTCATGTGGCCAGCATGACTAAGCCGCTTCTGGCGAACCAGAGCAGCGCACGGAAACACCGTTTACCTTCCCGCCGGAGTGGTACCTATTTATCTACTTGCACTTTTGATGTGCTTTTGAACTGCTAGGTTGGCAGGAGCAGGACCGAGCAACGGGAGCTCACCCCGTTGCGGGGATTCGAACTGCTGACCTTCTGAACAGCAAGCCCTAGGCTCTGTGGTTTAACCCACAGCGCCACCCGCGTCCCCTTTAGCTCAATATACAGCTTTAGCTTCCCCAAAACAATCCTGATAACTGTAGCTTGTTCAAGGTGCTGAGGGTTAGTAGGAGACCCCTTAGTCCCCTCACTGACCTGCAAATCTCAGAGTGGTTTAGCATTTAATCCCTCTTCCCTCTGGGAATTCCCTCTGGGAATTGTAGTCCTGTGAGGGGTCTCTTAACCACTCCCAGCACACTTAACAAACTGCACCTCTCAGGATTAACTATGGTATCCCAGTGCATACACTCCCAATGTCCCGCTGATGAAAGTCAGGACATGACTCGGCCCCTCAACACGCTTAAAACCCCGCCAACGCCTCCCTGCCCCTTCTCAGTGACCCCCCCTTTCCCATTGGACACCTCAACAAAGGCCATGCTCTGTTGGCTACCGGTTGTTCCACCCCAGAGTGTGGGAGCTGAAACAGGCCACCCCTGGATCCAGTCAGAAGCAGAGATGGGTTCTGTGATTCCAGGATATCCCACCCAAATTGGGATGGTTGAGACAGGTATGAGAGCGCTTTATAGTGTATATGGGAAGTAAGATTCAGCACTCAAATCACTGAGAATGGTCCTCCCTTCAAGGCTAGAGATAGGAGGATGAGGGGAAGCGAATTTCAGTTCTGGGGAGACCAGATCTCCGCCTGGTCTCTGTGCTGTGAGAGGGATGGCGAACTCACAGCTCTCTATTACAATTACTGTTTGGTTTACTAAAGGGTTTAATTACTGCTGTTGGCTTGGAAATGGTCATTCAGTGCCTTAACTGCCGCCAGGCTCTGTGCAGCAGCAAACCAGAGTGAGAAGGAGATTTCGCTCTGTCAATTTCTGTTTTCTTTAATGGCTTCTAATGGAACAGAATAATAATACTATCTAAAATAGCAATGTTGTAGAAGGAGTAATGAACAACAGTGGATTGGAATGACAAGAAGGGAGATTCTGACTAATCCTTCTGACGGTAAGAGCCATTTGACAGTGGAACGGATTCCTTTGGAAGGTGATGGACTGTCCTTTAAATAGAGGCTGGATGGCATTTTAGGCAATAGGGCTAAATGACCTTTGGGGCCATCTCTTCCAACTCTGATTCTGTGTTTATAGAAAGACGGGTTATATTTGTGACATTTTGAAATAATAGCATTCAACCTTACGGTTCCTTTGCTTTTCCAAAATCATGCATATAATAATAATAATAATAATAATAATAATAATAATAATAATAATAATAAGCTACCATTTTGCAGATACAGAGAACTCTTTCTTATGGTCCCTCTGGCAAAGCAAGAGAGTGGCAAGGATGTTTGGAGCCAATGGGGTGGCAGGTGGAAAGGGTGCCCTCCACCCACTGACCCACTGGCCGTGAAACCCCGTGTGGCACTGAACCTCCTCCATTATTCATGCCGCACAAACATGCCCTGCTTTTTGGCAGGCTGCGCATGTTTCCCTTAAGTGGCTGTCAGTATTTCCAGCAGCGAAGGGGGGTGGGGTGGGAGGAATATGTTCCTGCATTATTTATAAATGAGATTAAAAGAAAGAAAGAAAAAACCCATCATCACAAAGTGCTGAAGATTACACCTTCTGGCAGCCTCACAGCTTTGGCGAGATCCTCCTTGCTCTCGCCGGCGCTGCAGTTGCATGTCTTTGGTCCTGCTTTATTGCAGCCTTAGCTGTCCCAGGGCCCTCCAGATGTTTGGGACTACAACTCTCATCAGCCCCAGCCAACGTGTCAGATGGGAGTTGTAGTCCAAAACATCTGGAGGGCCCCAGGTTGACCAAGGCTGTTGTTGCCTCTGCTGGGCTCTGTTCAGATGGAAGTACTTTTTAGGTCAGGACAGCAGCATCCTGCAGTGGATCTGATAACGTTGCTCGAACCAGACTCCGACTGAGTGCAGGCAGAGAGCACGATAGCAGGAAATGATAAAGCGCAGGAAGTGTCAGGGGCCTGACTTATTTTGCCATACAGGAAAAATGGACCCTTTCCTTGCTAACTGTAGCTTGCAAGAAAGTCCTTCTGCACACAGCGCGTGGTTAAACTGTGGAACTTGCTTCCGCAGGAGCCAGTTATGGCCCCCGATGTGGATGGGTTTAAAAGAGGGTTGGACAAATTCATGGAGGGAGAGGGCTGCTGGCGGCTATTAGTCACAATGGCTATGCTCTGCCACCACCGTCACAGGCAGCAATGCTTCTGAATCCCAGTTCCTGGAAACCACAGGAGGGGAGAGGGCTCTTTTAACTGAATCCTGCTTGTGGTTGGCTACTGTGAGAACAGGATGGTGGACTAGATGGGCCTCTTTGGCCTGATCCAGCAGGTTCTTCTGGTGTTCTCATGAACATCATGCACACCAGTGTTTTGCACCCTGGTTGCATGCACACTCTTTGCTCCCTAGTTTCCCATCCTCCTCCTCCTTCCTGCCAACAACTTTAAGTCACTCCTGTCCTCAGGGCCTGTGTGTTTCCTCCCCCTAAACCCACCTCCCATTTTTCTCATTGGCCCTTTTTTCCTGAGGAACTTTCCTCAGTTTCTTGACTACCTACCCTTTAAGGCCCTTTTCCTATGCAGCTTTCAAGCCCTCGCTCTTCCATTCCACTGCAAAAGCATATCCCGCCCCACGTTGCTGCAGGCCTGGGGGCTTTGGATGAAATAAACCAGCCTTTTTGTTCTCATTGTCACAGAAGCTGCATTGTTTTGTAACTGTCTGTGTACCACTCAGAATATTTGTGGGCATTCCGTGACACTGCAGCTGCTCGGCCAATGCAGGCCGAGAGCCGGAAAGCTGAATGTGGAAAGTACCGGAAATCAGAGGGCCCAAAGGAAAGGGGACAGGTGCAGCCCTCCAGGGAGGGCATTTTGTGAACAGGGAACCACCACCAAGAAGTCCCTGTCATGGATCACACCCAGCGGCGTCACCAACAGGTCTCCCCTCCCAACTGTAGGGGCCTGAAATGGTTGATCTTGGGAGAGGTGAGCTTTCAGTTGAATATTGCTGCTCCTTTTCCTCCCCCACAACAAAATAATAATCCTCTGTTCAGGTTTTCTCCATCGTTGTCTTTGGCTCCATCATCAACGAGTGTTACGTCAACGATGGCAGCAGTCCGGTGCTGCAATGTGTCTACAACAACAACGATGACGCCTGCAACTATGGAATCGCCATTGGCCTCATTGCCTTCTTAGCCTGCAGTTTCTTCTTGGTAGTGGACCTCTACTTCCAGCAGATCAGCAGCGTGAAGGACAGGAAACGCGTTGTCCTCTTTGACCTTGGCTTCTCAGGTAGGACCTGTGGGGTGGGATTTGTTGAGGACAGTCTTCCCCAATCTGAGCCCCTCCTCCAGATGTCTTGGAGTACAACTCGCAGCAGTCCCCACCCAACACGGCCATTTTGGACTGCATCTCCTATCAGCACTTGCCAGCCCAGTTGTAGATTGCTTATTTTTTATTACTTATTACTTGATTCCTTATTCCTTTATTCCTTTATTTGATATATATCCTTCCAAGGAGCTGAAAGCAGTGTACATTTTATACTTGCTTGCATTGCAATTTTGCCTAAAACTCGCCTCTTTTGCAAAGCAGTTTCACTTACTCTAATGCATTTCTGCATGTTATCTTCTCTAAAATAAGCATTTTGACGCGTGTTTTCCCCTAGTATTTGACTCTTTGTGCACATCCCGTGGCTAGAGAACTGTATTGCAACTGAAGTGCGAATTTCAAAAGGTGCTTCTGTTTTGGTTCTCACCTTGTTTCAGAAATTACGAATTAAGTTGGCGGGTCTCTAAATGTGACGCAAATTGAATTTCTCCCCATCTCTAGTTTTGGGCCGAAACATCTGGAGGGCACCAGCTTAGGGAAGCACAAGGCAAGTCAACACACCCGCCCCCAAGATTCGCTTGCAGGGCAGCTGCAGCCTGATTTTTAAGCTGCAGGTCCTTAAAAACTCCTCCTAACTGTGGTGGCTTCACAGTGCTGAATCCACAGTACAGAGCCAGTTGTAGTGAAGGTGGAGCATATGCAGCCTGGTGCTCTTTAACGGACTCTGCTGTTCCTTAAATCAAGCTTAAGTGTCGGTGTTTCCAACAGAGACGTCGCTTTGACAGCTAACTGTACCCAGGAGGGTGATGCTGTAACGTACAAGTAAGGTATTATGAAATGGCCATACGCTTATCACACCATGGACGTCTCCAGCAGAGTATCGTGTAATCTGTTTGGAAGCAGCTTCCCGGTGGCTCAGGGAGAAAGGGGCAACATCACTCTCTAGGCATGAGGGAGAAATTCAATTCAGTTCGCATTTGAAGTGCTGTGAAACACTTGTTCCTCATTCGTAAGAAATCCATCTTTTAGTGAGGCAACACCCGAACTTGGGAACTCTCTGCCTATTGTCACCAAGCAAGGGCCTTCATTATACTCTTCTCGGCGCCTGCTAAAAGCATTTTTGTTTCAGCAAGCCCATCCAGGTATGTAGAAGGCTGTCAAGTGCTTTTAGCTGGTTTTAGCTTAGTGTTTTTTGAATGCTTTAAATAGTTGTTTTTCTTTATTCCACTTATGATTACATTGTTCTTTTCATAAACCACTTCAATGTCTTTTTTAAAAAAACCCCAATTGAGCACTATGTAAGTTTTGGGAAATAAATAAATAAAAAGACAAACCTACCTAATTCTCATTTCCTGAAAAAATAAACGGAAGCCCAGCCACCCTTTGAAATTCATACTTCTCCAAATTTTGCAGTGCAGTTCTCCTGCTAAGTGTTGTGTACAAAAGCTGCTTGTACTAGAAAGTGTGCCTGAAATGCATATATTAGAGCAGATAACATGAAGAAATGCATAACACTAGGGAAAGTTGCCCTGCAAACAAGTGGGTTTTAGGGGAAATCGCACATAAACATGTGTATATGAGGATACTTAAATGCTGGAGGACTTCAGGGGAAACCGCAAATGGATATGGAAATGCGAAGAACTGAAGTTAAGGCTGGAAAATTGAGAAACTGAAATTGACAGATTTGCCCGTTCCTAGCGCTGCCACCTGATCCTTTCACGGGAGATGGCCAGGATTCGAGCAGGACATCCAGCATGCATTACCGCTGTGCTTTAGCCAACTTATTTTTCCTTGGGGAGCTCCTATGCCTTTTACAAATTGCATAACTTCCACGCTGTGGAAAGCTCCTTGCCCTGCAGCTGTTAATTGCAATAATTTTTTATTTGAACAGTGGTACCTCGGGTTTAGTACTTAATTCATTCCGGAGGTCCGTTCTTAACCTGAAACTGTTCTTAACCTGAAGCACCACTTTAGCTAATGGGGCCGCCGCGCTGTCGGAACCCGATTTCTGTTCTTATCCTGAAGCACAGTTCGTAACCTGAAGCACTATTTCTGGCTTAGTGGAGTGTGTAACCTGAAGCGTCTGTAACCCGAGGTACCACTGTATGTCATTCTGTGGTTGTGTACCCAGAGAAGCTTACAGCATAAGGATACAGACAGCATAATGGAATCATCAGAATGCAAATAAAAGGCACTTGAAGACCCAGGCAGGGATGATGAGAGCTTGAGGAGAGGTGTAATGGTTAAGGACGCCGAAACTGGGACTTGGGAGACCCAAATCTCTGCTCAGCCATGAAGCTCAACCTTGTCCTTATCTCTCAGCCTTACTTACCTTACCTTACCTTACTTGGCTTTAGCTTACCCTACCTCACAGGGTTGTTGTGAGGAAGGGAAGAACCACGTACACTACCAAAGGTGGATATACAGTACATGAACTATAATAATGCTGCTTAACATTTGACAAGGTTCTGTGCCAATGGTGTATTGTGCATGTGAGAGGGAGAGAACAGTGACTCTTGTTACTCTGGTGGTACTGGGGCGACCTGATGTGTGGTTTTTTTGCTTCGTCCCACCAGGGTTCTGGTCCTTCCTGTGGTTTGTGAGCTTCTGCTTCCTGGCCAACCAGTGGCAGAGGACGCCATCGAGCAAAGCAGCACATTACGCAGGTGATGCGGCCAGGGCGGCCATTGCCTTCTCGTTTTTCTCCATCATCTCCTGGGTAAGCGTTGGTGTCCAGTGGTGATCTTGTAATAGTGATAATAATAATAATAATAATAATAATAATAATAATAATAATAATAATAATAATAAAAAAAAAATATTTTACAGTCATACCTCAGGTTGAAGTAGCTTCGGGATGAATATTTTCGGGTTGCGCTCCGCGGCGACCCGCACGTAACAGAGCGTGTTACTTCCGGGTTTCACCGCTTGTGCATGCTCAGATGCTCAAAATGACGTCATGCGCATGCACGGAAGCGGCGAAACGCAACCTATGCATGCACAGACGCGCAGTTGTGTCTTACGTTTACTTCAGGATGCGAACAGGGCTCCGGAATGGTTCCCGTTCGTATCCAGAGGTACCACTATATTTTATTTATACCCATCCACTCTGGGCGGCTCCCAACAGAGGACTGAAAACAGAATAAAACTTCAAACATTAAAAACTTCCCTAAACAGGGCTGCCTTCAGATGTCTTCTAAAAGTCAGATAGTTGTTTCTTTCCTTGACATCTGATGGGAGGGTGTTCTACAGGGCGGGCGCCACTACTGAGAAGGCCCTCTGCCTGGTTCCCTGTAGCTTTGCTTCTTGCAGTGAGGGACCCACCAGAAGACCCTCCGAGCTGGACCTCAGTACCCGGGCTGAATGATGGAAGTGGAGACGCTCCTTCAGGTATACTGGGCCGAGGCCGTTTAGGGCTTTCAAGGTTAGCACCAACACTTTGAATTGTGCTTGGAAATGTACTGGGAGCCAATGTAGGTCGTTCAGGACTGATGTAATATGGTCTCGGCGGCCACTCCCAGTCACCAATCTGGCTGCTGTAGTTGTACCTGTAGTTTTAGGGTCACCTTCAAAAGTAGCCCCATGTAGAGCACGTTGTAGTAGTCCAAGCGGGAGATAACTAAAGCATGCAACACTCTGGCAAGACAGTCTGTGGGCAGGTAGGGTCTCAGCCTGTGTACCAGATGGAGCAGGTAGACAGCTGCCTGGAACACAGAATTGACCTGCAACTCCATGGACAGCTGTGAGTCCAAAATGACTCCCAGGCTGTGCACCTGGTCCTTCAGGGCCACAGTTACCCCATTCAGGACCAGGGAGTCCCCCACACCTGCTCATCCCCTGTCCCCCCTAAACAGTACTTCTGTCTCGTCAGGATTCAACCTCAATCTGTTAACCGCCATCCATCCTCCAACTGCCTCCAGGCACTCACACAGGACCTTCACTGCCTTCACTGGTTCTGTTTTGAAAGAGAGGTAGAGCTGGGTTTCATCTCCATACTGATGAACACCCAGCCCAAACCCCCTGATGATCTCTCCCAGTGGCTTCATATAGATGTTAAAAAGCATGAGGGAGAGGACGGAACCCTGAGTCACCCCACAAGTGAGAGCCCCCAACACCACTTTTTGGACACGGCCCAGGAGGAAGGAGCGGAACCACTGTATAATAGTGCCCCCAGCTCCCAGCCCCTCTAGACGGTCCATAAGGATGTCATGGTCAATGGTATCAAAGGCTGCTGAGAGATCCAGCAGAACTAGGAAGGGCCCGGGACTGAAAGGGAGGGCCTACCTGGAGATGCTGTCGGAAACCAAACCTGGGACCTCCTGCTTTTCCAAACAAATGCTCTGCCGTGGAGTTAAGAACCATCCCTTGGAAATAAATCAAGATTCCAGTCCTCATGGTTCTGAATATAGGGTTGATTCAACTGGAATGTCAGGATCTACCTTGTATGATGTCAGACCATTGGTCCTTCAAGCTCAGTATTTAGATGCCAGCAATGGCCAGCTTCCGCTTTGCCGTCTCTCCCTGTCCTATCCGGAAATACCATTGGGGACTCTGCCATTGAGCTATGACGTAGGAACACAGGAAGCTGCCTTATACTGAATCAGACTACTGGTCCATCTAGCGCAGGAATGCCTGCAATGACTGGCAGCAGCTCTCCAGGGTTTCAGACCAGGAGTCTGTCCCAGCCCTGCCTGGAGATTGTGGGGACTGAATCATAGAATTGGAAAGGGAGCCTGAAGTTCATCCAGTCCAGCCCCCTGCAATGCAGGAATATGCAGCTGTCCCATATGGAGATTGAACCTGCGACCTTGGCATTACGGGACGTTCTGCATGCAGTGCAAATGTTCATCCGCTGAGCTATAGCCAGTCCCCTTAAATACATAGTGACAGAGGAAGCAGTCTTATGCTGAGTCAGAGCCTTCATCCGTCTAGCTCAGGATGGTCTGCAGCCCTTGGCTGGCAGTGGCTCTCCAAGGAGTCAGGCAGAAAGTGCTCCAGTCCTGAGGCATCTGGTTGCCCACTATAAGAACAAGATGCTGGACTAGATGGTCCATTGCCCCAATTCAATTGCAAGACTCTCCTTACGTTCTTAGACTATTGGTCCATCTACTGTAGCTCAGTACTTCCCACACTGACTGGCAGCAGTTCTCTAGGGTTTCAGACCTGGGGATCCTACCCTCAGATCTGAGAATAGAACCTGGGACCTTCTGCATGCAAGGCCCTACTCACTGAACTATAGAGCCTAGGAAGCCAGACTTTTGGTCCATCCAGCTCAATAGTGCCCACACTGACTGGCAGTGGCTCTTCAAGGTTTCAGGCTGGAAACATTCCCAGCCCTACCTGGAGATGCCAGGGGTTAAACGTGGGACCTTTTGCATGCAAAGTCGATTTTCTATCACTGAGCTATGCAAAATAGCCCCATGAACAGGCATAAGATTGTCCTTATAGCTGCTCAGTAGACGCTGGAGAAGCCTCGGAAGTCTCTGTCCTCCTGTATGTTACAGCGCTTCAGGAATCCAAAGAAGGTGACCATCTCCCCCTCCTTCCATCAGCCAATCCTCTCTTCTCCAGGCCAAGCAGACATGGGTCACATCCATACCAGACATTCAAGCACCTTCAAAGTGCATGGCTTCCTTTGTCCTAAAATTTGCCGGATTCCACAGGAGGTGCCAAATGCAGCGCAGGAGTCCATGTTTTGATCTGATGTGGCATGTAGCCTTTCAAGATCCTCTTCCCGCTTTTGCCTGCCTTTTCAAGCCACACCAAGGGGGTGTTGACAGTTAACAGCAAACGCTCTCGGATTTGTTCCCCTTTCATACTGTCAGGAGCTGCTAAGGGAGATGTTAACAGAATGCTCTGATCTGAAGGGAAGCATTGCAGCATTTGTGTCTTGCACGGTTTGCGTTTTAAACATGCATCCTTTCAAAAGGAAAAAGATGGGGGACATTTTTGGCAAAGGCGGCATGGAAGACAGACCTAAGGAACTCGAAGGGCTTCGTCCTTCCAGTCTGCCCTGTGCTAGACCCCACCTTGCAAATTACATGATAGGATTCTGCCTTCCTGCTATGCAGAGCCTCCTAGATACGTCACACTGCCCCCCGCCATGTCCACGTTGTATCAGTATTTGCCTAAAACTGGTGTGTGGGGAGAACCTGGGGCCCTCCAGATGTTGCTGAGCTACAACTCCCATCATCTCTGACCATTGGTTATACCAACTAGGGCTGATGGGAGTTGCCGTAGTTGGCTATGCTTTGCCTCCATTTTCAGAGGCAGTCACTGTAAGATCACAGGATGATGGACTAAAAGGGCTATTGGCCTGAACCAGCCAATGGTCCTTACGTAGTTTGGCGACATCCAGAGGGCCAACGTTTCTCCACATCTGGCCCAAATGTTACATCTGGGTTGGTTGGTTTTTAAGTTGAGAGAAGAGGCCAGCATGATGGAGGTAATGACCAGTTTTTATTGACGTTATATTACAAGTTTCTGGGATTTTGCTTTTTGTAGTCCACACTGCTCTGTTTTAAATGAAAAGTGTGGTCTATAAATGTTTAAATAAATACAGTGGTGCCTCTCAAGAGGAAAAGAATCCGTTCTGTGATTCTCTTCGTCTAGCGGTTTTTTTCGTCTTGCGAAGCAAGCCCATTGAAGGATTAGCGCTATTAGCGGCTTTTAGAGGCTTTTAGCGGCTTATCTGCTGATCGGATCAGCTGATAAGCGGCTTCGCACTATTAGCGCTTTTAGCGGCTTTTAGCGGCTTATCTGCTGATCGGATCAGCTGATAAGCGGCTTAGCGGCTTAGAAAAAGGGGGGGGGGACCAGCAGGAACTCGCAAGACATTGTCGTCTTGCGAAGCAAGCTCATAGGAGATTCGTTTTGCGAAGCACCTCCAAAATGGAAAACTCTTTCGTCTAGCGAGTTTTCCGTCTTGCGAGGCATTCGTCTTGCGGGGCACCACTGTATATGGAGCCAACAGCCCCTTGCCTGTGAGAAAACTAACTCAGTGGTTCCCAAATCGGGTGGTACCAGTGGGATTACTTAAGGAGGCACTAAGAGGCAGGGGGACCAGAGATGTAAAATAATAACAAACAGCAGCAGCAGCAGCAACAACAACAACTTGTATAAACAAGTTGTATACCACCCTTTATCCATAGATCTCACAGCTGTTCACAACGTAAATGACTACCCGAGTTTGAAAAGCTGGTGTTGCTGGATCAAGTTTGTCAGTTTTTCTGAATTAATGAAACTAAATAATTGTAATTGGATTTTGAATAATGTGCGCTTGCTACTGTTTTTGAACTTTATTGTGTCCTTATCTTCCTTAGTGGGTTGTGCAAACCACCAATCCGAGCAACCCTTTTTTTATTACAGGGTTGGGGGGTTACAGGGGATGAGTTGAGGGAACGTTTTGGGAGCTGCTGACCTAAACCTTTGTCTTCCCCGCAAAAGGTTGCCCTGGCCCTCAAGGCGCTCCAAAGATACCGGCTGGGAACCGACATGTCCCTGTTCGCCACGGACCAGTTCCCCACCGACCCCAGCGCGGCCTACCCAGGCTACCCCACCGGCAGCGGCGTGGAGAGCACAGAAACCTATCAGAGCCCCCCCTTCTCGGAGACCCTAGACACCAGTCCAAAGGGCTACCAGGTGCCGGCATATTGAAGAGCAGGAGGAAGTCCTCTCCCTCCCTCAAGGTTGTATAGCAAACGGGAACCCTACCCAGAGAAATGGGCCAATTTTCCCTTTCATGGTGCAGTATAGTCAACTGGTTGGTTGCAAGTGTATTCTAAAGTACCTTTTCTTTTTTAAAAACAAAAAAAATTAATGTGGCAAGTTAACGTAACTGGGTTCAACTTACTCTTAACTAATGGTGCAGTGAATTCTCTACAGTGGTATTGGTTCTTGTCTTACCTGTCTGAGGATATTTTTTGATTATTATTTTTTAAAAAAGAACAGTGTTCCCTCTAAGCATGAAACGTTAGGATGGTTGCTACCAACTCCCATCTTTGTGAGCCGTCCCTGCGATATTGGCTCATTGTGGCATTTTTTCCCTGAATTTGCACACAGAAGCTGGCAATAGCCCAGCCTGTTAAGAGACGTCCCACTCCTTACACAGATAAGTTGATGCTTTATTTTGTGCTTCCAGGGCTTAATCCAGAAAATTGCTCCCACTGTCTTCATCCTAGGAACCTTCCAGATCATCCTCTCCTATTTTTTTATTCCCTTGCTCTATAGCCCTAGAAAAAAGGTAGTTTTAAAGCAGCCTTCTTGCCCTCCAGTTGTTTTGGATTCCAACTCTCATAATCCCCAGTGGGAGCTGATGGGAGTCCAAAACATCTGGAGGGAAACCAGTTGGGGAAGACTGTTTTCAAAAGGAATGTGCCAAATTTAAAACCAAATATAATGGTTGTGTTGATTTCATTTGTGTGTGTGTTTGTTATGTACTTGGCATATTTCCTGTGCTAAATGAGTGAAAAACCTTCTGTATTAGCTGTGTTAGCTTTGTGATTCTGGTACTGCAGGAAGTTACTTCTTTCTTTTCCAAATGGCTTTGATGCAAGAATCATTTTTGTACACCTTTTACACAAAAATTACTGCTCTGGGGTGGGGAAACAGTCACACTGTCAGGCCATCAGCCTTTAAAAGTCTCCTAGCAGTGGGGATATGTAGCATTCAATAGCTCAGCTGTCGTCTAAAAATAGGGCTTGCTAACTGCTAGGGTCCTCATTGTATCCTCATGAGGAGTGTGATCCAGCCCACCAATTCTGCCTCTGCCTCAGAGATGGGGAACACACTTCAAGCAGTCTGGAAAAAGATGGAAGCGGAAAGGAAGAAATATGTCTGTTGAGGGAATGGCAGCAGGAGTGGAGGCTTCTTGTGACAGGCCATTTTTGACATGGTTGGCCTCAAGATGGCATCCATTAATTGGTTTTTCTTAATAAAAATCCCACCGCTATCAGTATGTGGCCATTTTGGCAGCCCCTTCAGTACCAAAAATTATCCACGCTATCCCTTTAAAATGGTTGTGTCTGGTAGAGGCCATTTTATTTTGAGCACAGAGTGGAATAACGTGCATCACAGTATTTGTTGGGAAAAGCTCCAGCCTTATTCGGTAAAGAAAGTTTGGGTGAAAAGTTTCACTGTGGCAGACAAGAGAAAACAAAGACAGTTGGAAGTCAGAAACCAGAGAGAAAAGGCTAAATTCCCATGAAGATGTAGTAATGCTTAAGGGTTACAAAGCGAGTGGGCTTAAGTGAAATTTAAACTATGAGAAGATGGGTAAGTGAACTGAAATATAACGACGCTGCCTTTTAAAGTGATTTCAGCAGCAAGATATAAATTATTTTATATTAAGGCGGATCCCGATAATCTGCCATTCTCATTCAGCTGTAACTCTGGAGAAATTTGATCTCTGAAATCCCACCATGAAGATAGGGCCCCAATCCAGTAAGAGAGAGCTGCATGTGCAAGGAAGCTTTCGTGGACATATACCCTTAACAGTTTGATAAACAATATTTCCGTGGAGGTGGCCAAATTGGCTGGAACTAAGAGTGTCCCATTTCAGTCTTTCAGATTTTACAATGGAAGGCCATCAGTCTTGTGGACAAAGACCTATATAGGGTTTACACTGATACAGAGAATGGTATTAATACAGGGTACACATAGAACTGTAGCAATATTTTCCTTAGAGAGAACACTGGCATTTTAGCAGTATACAAAATTGTGTCTAAATATTTTTTCGGGGGGGGGGGGAGGGAGGGCAGACAAACACACACACACACACACACACACACACACACACACACACACACACACACACACACACACAGAAAGTCACAAAAGTATAATACATTTAAATGTTTCTTTAAATCGATTGTATATGTGAAATAAATGTCTGTTCAGTAAAGTGTATTTTTTCTAACTATAAAGAAATTCATTCAGAGTATCCTTGTATTAATTGTAAAGAGAAAGAGATTACGTTCTGTCTGACTAGTAGAACTGCCTTGGTCAGTAGTGTTAATGTGTTCTATATTACAATTTTGAATGTATGCACCTCAATGCCTACATCTGTATTCTCTTCCTTTCCAACCCATTCCTAACCTCCCCACGATTAGCACTGCGGTTTATACAAAGCTGTGTCATTTAGACAGGACTAAGGACAAGTGCAAGAGGCTTCGGGGCCATTGATGGAAAAGCCAAAATACTCCCCCCACCCCGCCTTCGCCTGTATTTGGGAAGCTCTGGGTAAGATACAGGCCCAGCATCACTGTGAAGTTGATTCTTCAGAAACCTTAATTCCCATTGCCCATTCCAGTCTGGCTGAGTTGTAGTTCAGAACACCTGGAGGGCGCCAGCTTGGAGAAGGCTAACGTAAGGCCCTAACCACTGTCATGCTGGGGCTGATGAGGGTTATTGTCCAACAGCATCTGCAGGGCCCCTACTTCCACAACTCTGCTTTAGGTTAAAGACAAATGCCTACCTTCTTCACCCTGCACATAGTTAAACTATAGAACTTCCTTCCACAGGAGGCCATGATGGCTTTTAAAAGAGGATTGGACAATTTCACAGAGGAGAAGGCTATCAATGGCTCCTAGCCACGATGGCTAAGCTCTGCCTTCATGGTTGGAGACCTCAATGCTTCTGAATGGCCATTGCTGGAAACTGTAGGAGGGGAGAGCTGCCGCCATTGTGCTCAGGTCCTGCTTGTAGGTTTCCCAGAAGAGACATCTGGTTGGCTACTGTGAGAAGAGGCTGCAGGGAGCTGGACTAGGTGGGCCATTGGCCTAATCCAGCAGGCTCTTCTGATGTTCACCTGCATACTTTGGAAAAAGGTGTGCAGAAGTCAGCAGGGGTTGGTGAAGCTCAGGCTCCATCCCAAAGCTGATTTGGGGTTCTCAGTTTGGAGTGGCAAAGGTGCTTGCTGCTTGGGCCAACAGGAAGGACTCTTGAGGGGACTGGCATTGGGGCAAATTTAGATAATCTACAAGCTTATCTTTTGGGGGGAGGGATAGATGAGCAGGAAAATAATATATACTTGGCTAAAGTTATATATTGGCCAGTCAGTCCTTTTTTTATTGTGTGGGCAAACTATCCAGGCTGACAAGTAATAGATGAATGAGCTGATTTCACCTGCTTTTGCCAGGAAAAATATTGCTGGCAAGTTGTGGTTCTCCTTTGAATTCTTTTGCCACTACTGTAATCCTAAAACATATTCTCTCCCCACATCCTGTTTGTAAAAAAGTGTAGCAGCTACTTAAATTTATCCCCTGAATGCAAATGGTGCTTCTCTTGTAACTGTAGCTCTGACTTCCTCAACCTGGATGTTTTGGGATGACACATTCCATTTGCACCAATAAGGAAAGCCTCTGCTTTAAAGGCAGTGCTAGTTAGATGATGCAGTAGGCAAACCTGTCTATACCTTGCAAGAGATCAGGTGGCATGCATGTATCACTGACTGCAGTTGCTGGGCAAACACAGCACCCAAGTGGTCTTCCTGCCTGGCATTGTAAGGGGGAAATAGTTGCCACAAGTCAGTAGAGAAAGCTGTGGGCCCCCTAAATAGGTGGTGAAAACGGCATCCACGTGGTGAATTGGTTAGCAAGGATCTGTCAAATCAAGGTGAGGCTCACAAACTGCACATCCAGGTATAACTTGCTTTGTTTCCTACTGCTGGAGAAAAGGCAGGGAGCTGACTAGTTGGGTGTGACTGGGCTTCGAAATCCTTAAGTCTTTCAAATTATCATGCTGAACCTTTGCGTAGGTTTGCCAAGTTAAGTAAACCAGCCAATGAGACTTTGGCCTGTTGCCACCACTCTGCAATTAAAGCAAAAAGCTGCTGCCGGAGGCATTAAAAGCATTCGCTCTCCTTGTTTCCATGTGCTCCTATCAGCACTCAGCCATTGTTTTGCGACTCAAGCCATGTAACAGGGACTCGTCAGAGGAAGTGGGTACACAGAGCTCTAACCAAAATACATTCTTATAGATTACATGGTAGATAATGAGTAGGAGCTGTTGGTAAGTTGTCCTGCTAGTTCCCCATGCCCCATTCCTGTTTTTCTTGAGATCAGTGCTCAGTGTTTATCTCCCATCCATCTTTCTGCCAGATACCATTAACCCACGGCTTAAAGTGGGGAGGGGGCACTTTTACAAAGGGGTATGGAGCTGGTCAAACCCCATCAGTCCTTGGCACCTGTGCTGCTTTTGTGATGCTCATCCAGGCATTCAAAATGTGCCAAAATAACTTTCTGGTGTGCCCAAAGGGGTTGTTTGCAACTTGGAAATGCTTGCCTTGCACTGCCATCAATGCTCTTCGTGCACAACAGCTCAGAGTATGGAAAAGCTGCCTCTTATCTCAATGGGACCACAAACTCACATGGCTGGGGTGAAGGTGCCACAGCTTGCTTCTGGCACTCAGGGCAAATCACAGCTCAGAGTTTACCCTGAAGAGGAAA
This sequence comes from Podarcis bocagei, assembly GCF_964188305.1. Taxonomy (NCBI): domain Eukaryota; kingdom Metazoa; phylum Chordata; class Lepidosauria; order Squamata; family Lacertidae; genus Podarcis; species Podarcis bocagei. The sequence continues at coordinate 32,561,643 of NC_138139.1, read as the reverse complement.
TTGCCAGTAGCCTCCACCCAGCACAGCTAAAAGCCTTGACTAGAGCCATTGCGACAACCACCTGTTTTAAAAAGCAGTCAGGATTATTTGTCAAACCAACACCTTGTGGTGAAAGCTGACTTTTGACACCCAGGGTGTATTTTCAGGGCCCACCCTATTCCCGTGACTGCCATTTCTTTTTAACTGTTGTTAATACTGAATTTTAAATTGTTGTAACCCAGCATTGCTGGTGAAGTGCAGGAAATACATTTAATGACATGCCAGCCCCACTGCACACAGAAAGCAGGCTTTGGGAACGGGTTCCATGCTTTATGGCAAACGCCTGCTAAGTGTAATTGGAGGAAGGCTGGCTGACCTCATCCTCCTCTGAAATCCAGATAGAGCCAGAGCTCTGGTCCTGACTGCTGCAAGCTCAACATGCAGTTGCTTCAGGCTAGAAGAGGCCCACATCAGTCTGCTGAAAGACCGCAGTTGGTTGATTGACTGATTTCGTTTATAGTCCGCCTTTTTCTCCAAGGAGCTCAAGGTGACATACATAGTTCTCCCCCTCCTCAATTAACCCCAACAATGCTGAGAGGTAGGTTAGGTTGAGAGGCAGTGATTGGCCCAAGGTCGCCCAGTGAGCTGTGTAACTGAGTGGGGATTTGAACCCTGGCCTCTCATATCTTAGTGTGACAATCTAACCACTACACCACACTGGCTTTGCAGTCACCTGGTCGAGCATCCTGCAACTAGCATGCTAGAGCAAAATAAGAGTAACATGCCCCAAGTTTCTAATTACGCCGGGAGCAGAAAGTTGTCACGCTTGGTTGCGGCCGCAGAAAACCATCTCACGTCTTCTAAGCCATGCTTGTCGAGATGAGCGCAGCAACCTCTTCCATCATATTTTAAAGGACATAATCATGGTGTGGCCTAACCCAGTTCTGTCCTTTCTCCTGTGGGGCTGTCAGAAGCCTTACTACAGTCTCACAGACACCCTTTTCCCTTCCATGAGGAAACACCATCACCTAATCCTCCAAGTGCTACATAGAACGGCAAAGTCGATCACTTAATGTTTGCCAAGTCTTTATGCTGCAGGAGTAGAAACAGGTTACTCTCACCAGGCTAACTCCAGCTACCTATAAGCCCTTTGCTCCTTCCATTCCAATACAGAGCATCTTTATGAAAACCCCTTCGCCTCTTTTGACATCCTGCAATATACAGGCAGGGGAAACTCATTTTGCTCAAAGGTTCACTCATTTGCCTTTAATAGACTGTGTAGAGGCTACCACAGAGACAGAGGAAGCCTTTCAGGGTGAGCAAGGCCCAATAATACCTTTTTAGTACAGAGAGAGAGAGAAGGAAGCCTCCCTTTCATTTTGCTGCAAGTATGCAGTTTGACCTCACATCGTTTTCATCGTTTTTAATAGGATACCAAACATACAGATACCTCCCTTCCAAAGCAGACTGCTTCAAACACACAACAAAAAGTTGCAGTTGTTAGTGACCCAACGTGCACTGTGGTAGAAAAGTGAACTGTGTGAACATAGGGGCTTTCAATGTTTATAGTTCTATTTTTGTCTGTATATATAACGATAGATAGATATAACATTTTGGAAAGACAAAGCATCACTCTGTGACTGTGTTATTTTAATTGTCTGTATACCAACTGCAACTTATTTTTCAATAAACATTTACAAATGAACAGCTCAAGACCTCTTGACATTCTGCTGGATCAAGTGTAAAGGGGGAAGGAAGAGAGAGACCTGTGGGTGACTGAAACAGCTAAAGGATGCTTATAAATAGCTGATAGAAATAGTAAGAATCTAAACCAGGCAGGGTGACACATGACAGACATTGGCTTTTTAAAGCCCCCAACAGTTGAGAAGTTTTAACCACAGCAGACCAGCTAGAAACTGGAAACTTATTTGTGAGCTGGAAACTTATTTGTGAGTCAGAGCCAGTTGTATGTTCAATTTCATACTATTTCTGCACTTTAAAACAGAAAAAGAGGGGAAGACAATTGCCAAGAAAAGCTGACTGATTTTATTTCACTCTTTCCAATGGGACTCAGGTGAGATGCCTGTGGTTGCCTTCAATAAGCCAGAGGAGACAGAACTGGGGGAGACCACTCTGCCTGCTACATGGGGCCTCCCAAACTACTTCTTGATGGGCACAATGAGCACAGACATACAGCTAGATGTATCAAAGGATCACTGAGAACATTTGGTAAGCTATTCTGGTTTCATCCAAAAGGGGCCATAGGTCTCCCACATAACCAGGAGTCTTAACTCTGCAGGTTTCCCATGTTTGTGGGAAGTGTGTGTATTTGTTTCCCGCGTTTGGTGGGGCCACAGGAAACATGACCCTGCCTTCCTTTCCAACATACTCTGTACATGTGATGGAAAGGTCCAAAGTACCCTACATTCTTAGTTTTACTCAACCTTGGTCCTCCAGATGTTTTTGGCCTACAACTCTCATGATCCCTAGCTAGCGGGACCAGTGGTCAGGGATGATGGGTGTTGTAGTCTCAAAACATCTGGAGGGCCGAGTTCGAGGAAGCCTGGTTTATATCTCTTCCACCCTTCTAAAGCAAACAGGGAGCTCTTGTAACCCCCCCCCCATTCCAGCAGTACTTGTGCAGAACTGCTACTAAATTGTGTCAAGCAAGAGCCAAGTGGATTCAGTAATGACATCCCGATATAAGATCTTTAAAATAATAATTACTTGAAAATACTGAAGTGAAAGGCTGCTGACATCAAGCCTTGAGCAATTACAATAAGGTGGCAGATAAACTGGAAAAAAATCTCAGTTTGGACAAGCAGCTCAGCAGGTGGTCCAATAGGGGCCTGGACTCTTCCATTTCATACCACTGGCTGGTGGAAATGGCATGACTGATTTGTAGCCTCTCCCACCCACAATGCAAAATAAATGTTCCTGCAAACCTGGATTTGGGGGAGGGTTCTAAACTAGCTGTCCTCATGTGCCAATTCCTATGTGAAGGGTTGTTTTTTGGTGGGACAGATTTTACCTGTTGCCAAAGTATTTGCAATTTCTCTTCCTGGACTTGAACAAGAGGTTGCACACTCTCAGCTGGTGTTTCTCTGGTCTTGGTGAGTGTATTTCACTTCCAAGGTAGCCCAGTAGGAAAGGTCTCTGCAAGGAGCTGTTGAGGTTGCTTACCCTGTGGAGACAATGTATAGGAGGAAGCTCTCCCTGGCGACAGGGTGGAATTTAGATCCTAGCCAGCTCTCTCCTACCCGCTTCTAGGTAAACTCAAAGGAAGTTTGCATTTCAAGGCATCAGATGGCAACATAGGATGGTGGTCAATGTGGAGCAGCATTTAATGAGCCAACCACTGGCTGATCTAAGCCAGCACAGATTCCTCAAAGACAATGGAAATAACTGAACTCGCATCACAGAGGCAGAAATGCACATTTTACACAGAGAAGAAAAAGCATTGAATACCATTTTTTAAACCTACATGCAGTTTTAACAGAACAAATCTGGGCTTCCTTGGAGAAACATTTAAGCTTGACAGAAAAAATGCTTTGAAGTCTAGATGCAGATATTTTCTTAAGAAGTTCCATCCCTGTCGATGGAAGAAACTCATCCAAAAAGCTGAACTGGGGTGAGAGACAAGAGTAGGCCAGAGGAAAGGCCCAAATCCAGACTTGCCATGGCACTTTTGCCCAGCTCTACATTCCCAACACCCTTCCATCCTGTGCGGCCTACACAACTTACACCTTATGTGCGACTGCTTCTGAGCCATTCTCAGTGGCTTTCTGCAACCAAAATGGTAACCTTCCGATTTTTAATATTTTTTTTACAAATGAAAACAACCCCTCCCTGCCCATATTTCCATATTGTGCCAAGGTCAGAAACTAGCTAATTCATCAACGGTGGTGGCAAACTAGGCTCCACCCACTGGGAACTTGCAATTCCAGCCATTTTTGTGGCAGGAGGCCCGTTGTCACTGGATTTCCCCAGTGGCCGCAGCTGCCGCCACCCAGGAACCCCTTTAGCCTGCCAGCACCTTCCACAAACTCCCTCTGCCCGCCCACAGAGCCGGCTGCTCTATACTTTTCTGAGTGCCTGCCTTCCAAGAAACGCGATTTTTAAAAGATGGAGACTGGCTTTATTGAGTTGCCTGGAACAGCTAGCTGATGATCCTGCTGATAGCCTGCAAGGAGGGGAACTCCTCCTCCTCCTCCATATGCAGGGCTTTGTGGGAAAGGAGGTCCTGTTGGGTCAGCACCTGCTGGCATGTGGGGCAGACGCAACAGTCGAGGTCGGAGCCCAAGTCTGTCTGCCAGGCGCTCTTCCGGTTCTTCCTGGATCTACCAATGGGGGAAGCGGAGGAGCCCAGCCTGGCCTTCAAGTCATTGTGAGCGGCAAGCAGTTCCTGCTGCTTGGCCGTGTCCGGCAACAGCACAAGGAGCTCGTTGAAGATCTTCTTGAAGTTCTCGCCCAGCAGCTCCTGGCAACTCTTGTAATACTGAGCTGCAGAAATCAGACCCTTGGATTGGAAAGGAGGGAAGGAGATTGGAGAGTCAGAAAACAGGAGGTGGCTGGGAAAACAGCCTTCATGCAAATGATGTCTGGAGCGGAGACAAAAAAGTTATCACACACACCCCCAGAGCATTTATAAAAATGTACTAAATCACAAGCCCAAGTCTGCTCATGGTTTACTAGAACCCCATGCTCATCAAGACATTGCAGGGTCACCTAGATCCCTTGAAGTCTCTGTTGAAAAGGCGACTGGGCAAAAGGTTTGTGCAAATAGTGAATCCCCTGCAGATACCACATGGGTCACTAGGGAGATTTTCCCCAACCCCAGCTTCATAGGGACCCTTGGAGCATGAGAGAAGATGAAATGGCCTCTTACTGACAGTGACTGGCCCTATAAGCAGATCTTATTGGCAGTGCTTCCAGTATCTGGGAACATGAAAGTACATTTCCTAGAGAACCACAGGAAGCTCCCTTGCTGGAGAGCCTCCACCACTGCCCCAGGAGATTTGATAAACAAACTTGCTCAAAAGCAGCAGGTCCAGAACAGCTCTCCAGGCCTGCTTTTGGTACAACAAAAGTACCTTGGTCTTGTTTTTCAGGTGATGAGGGTATGTCTCCCTGTGTTTGACTAGGCTAACTTACTCCACAACCTGGGTAGGGTGACCAAGAGGTAAGTGATCTATGGGATTCACCACAGAATCCAGGTTTACCTTGTGCTAGGGTTAGCAAAGTGCTGGCACTATCATTATTATGAATAGTAATTACATATACTGTATATCCCACCATTCCTCCCAAAGGAGCCCAGGGCAATGTCACTGAGCAGCCTTTGGATTCCAGTGGATACATGTCACTGCTTTCTGACCTCACTACCCCACCATAAGCCACAAAAAGCCACCAATGACTTCACCAAACAGTGCTAAAACACAGGCAGACACTTAACATCAAGCCCAGGCCCTCCCAGATACATGCTGCCACCCATGGGAAGAACTCTCCGCCACTGGATGTTCCAGTAGAATCGTCTTGCAAGTGTAGCTAAGGGGGTCTCCCTGCTGCTCACCTGCCTGAACTGCCCGGAGTATGTCTTGAATTTGTTGAACTGGGATTCGTCTTCTTGCAGAAATTCCTTGATTGACTGAATTAGATGGATGTTCCGCTGCTGGAAGTTATCCAGGATCAAATAGGGTCCCTGACAAGGTTTTGGCCTGTTTTGAGAGGGGAGGAAATGCAAGATCTGAACTGGATCCTTGGATGTTATCAGGAAAAGGTGTCTTGTGGAGGATGCTCCCTGGAGAGGCTCTTGACACTCCTTTCTGGTTACTGATCTGAGGCTTCCCCTCTTTTGAGGTTTCCCTCTCCCTACAGTAATTCCTAAATGGTGTGCCACAGCACATTCCTGAAACATGGCAAAACTGCTGCTCTACTGTGAAAAACAGGACTAAATTATCAACCCATAGAGAAAGCTGCCAGCTGCTGCCCTGTGTGACTTTCTGCTCCAGTGCTTATGGATGGAATATTGCTGTTGCTCTATGCATTTTTGAGTGCAAAACTTTTTTCATGATGGAGCCTGAAATGCTTGCAAATTCCCTAGAACTAGAAACACCCTGTTTGTAAACTGGAACTAAAAAACCAGCTGTAAACAACACATTTTTCCTTGCATCTTTGCAATGAACACAGGGAGAAATTGTTTTGTTTCTGGTTCTAAAGTATTTGCAAGCTTTTAAAGCTCCTGGAGTTTTGTACTCCGAAATGTGTAGAGCAGGGGACAGTCACCTTTTTCAGCCGTGGGCTGGTCCACCGTCCCCCAGACCATGTGGTGGGCCGGACTATACTGGGGTGGGGGGTTTGGTTTGAATGAATTTCTATGCCCTACCAATAACCCAGAGATGCATTTTAAATAAAAGCCCACATTCTACTCATGTAAAAACATCAGGCAGGCCCCACAAATAACCCAGAGATGCATTTTAAATAAAAGCACACATTCTACTCATGTAAAAACACGCTGATTCCTGGACTGTCCCTGGGCCAGATTGAGAAAGCGACTGGGCTGCATCCAGCCCCTGGGCCTTAGGTTGCCTACCCCTGGCGTAGAGCAACAGGGATAGATAGCTTTCATCCATAATCACTGAAGTTTGTCACTTCTTGGTCTGACTCTCCCTCTTCCGGCACACTCACCTTTCTCAGCAGCCTGTGCTGAGGAGCATCAGGTGTGCCTGAATCACACAATCCCACTTTCCTCAGAGGCAGTAGAAGCACAGGAGGGGAGGGCCAATTCCAACTCTAAGGTCACATCAACACCATACATTTAAAGCACATGGCTTCCCCCACAGAATCCTGGGAAATGTAGTTTGTTAAGGCTGCTGCAGGGAATGGTGAGGAGTAGCTACAGTTCCCAAGATGACAGAAGCCACGATTCTTCAAATAGTGTAATACTGCTTTATGGTGTGGCTGTTACCTTACACACAGTAGAACAGCATTCCCCAACCTGGTCCCCTTTTGGACTATAAGATTCAACAGCCCCATCTGCTGCAGCATCAGTTTTGGACAGATGGCTCTAGAAAGTAACACTTTTCGAATGCAAGAAGAAGAAGAACCCTACCCACACCCTCATTCTGAATTTGGAAAGCATGTGCCTCAACTATCAGAAGTTTGAGAAAGAGTCCCTAACCTCTACGGAACCGCCACCTTGGATATTTATTTATGGCAAAATATTTTTAGTGTCGTTCCATAAAAAATCCAAGGACAATTTGCATAAGAACATGCCACCTCCACCCTGAAACACAACTAAAAAAAGGAATAACGGAAGTCTAAAGAATCATAATAAGAACACAATAAATAAAGGGCTTATAAAGAGGCTTAAAAGCCAGATTTCTTAAAAAAGTGTATGAAACTAAAATACTGCCCAGATTCAGAGGCAACACCAGTAAGCTAACGAGCCATGGCTTATAGTTTATAGTTAACATAACTAGAAACAATGGTATTAAGTGGCATATAAATAAAACAACAATGATAAACTATATTTAAGGCACTGGGTTGGATTTGCACAGAACACCAAACCATGGTTTAACCAATATTTACTGCGGTTGAATGTTATGTGCAAACCAAGCCTATGACTACAAAACCTGGAAAAACTAAAGGTGCCAGGAAGTCCTCTGTGGGGAGAACTTCCCATAATGGAGGTGACATCATAGAGAAGGCCTCTTCCTTTGCAGGCCTCATCCTATACCAGAGGGTGGGAGGGACCCTGAAGACCTATGTAACAGCCACTCCATAAAGATGCAAGTCAGCAACACCACAACACACAAGAGCCAACTACTTACTCTTTCACAGGAGCAGGGGCAGACTCCGAGATGCTAGTGGGTGGAATAGGAGTGAAGCCAGGGGGTGGTTTGCTAAGAGGCACTGACAGTCCCGGAGGTGGCGGGGGGCTATTAAGCAGCACCACAGAGTTGAAGCCTGGAAAAGGGAGTGGGGGAGACAACAAGCAGTTAGATCCGGCACCAATGGCATATGCAGCCAGCGATTTAGACATAGCTCTTTTGTAGTACACGGCAGGTTGCTCTGTACATGATCAAGCGGCACCCTAGAAAACTGGTCCTAGTCCAGTGCGTGGTAATGGGAAACCTGGGTTCAGATTTCTGCAGCCCAGGCTCAAAAGCTTTCAAACATCTTTTTACAGCCAAAACAGTTGTTGCTTGTTCATTTATTTCATATAATTTATACACCACTTGATGGTAAAATAAACCCCTCAAAGCGGTTTAGAAAAAGTGATAGTGGAGATTCTCAGGCGGCCAAATTCTGTACTGATGGAAGAGTCTTCACACCCACACCCACCCAGAACACTCACCACCCCAGGAACAATTCTTCTCAAAACCTGAGAAGGAAGCCTGCAGCCTTTTACCTGGGGGTGGAGGCATTCGGGGTGGTCCAGAGTTTCCAAGGGCTGGGAAGTCTTCCTGAGGCAGCAGGGTCTGGCTGGCCACTGGGGGCTTCTTCAAACCAGGGGGCTCTTTAGAAGCGTTGCAGGTGCCCACACACTTCTCTGAGTGACCGTTCGCAATAGCTGGTACATCGGCGTCGGCAGGCAAGGTTGGCACCTGCTCAGCTTCCAGTGCCTTTTCCGCAGAAGGGATGGGGGCTGGTGCTTCCTGCAAGATGGAGGGAGAGGCCACCCTGGGCTTCTCGGCCCCAACTTTCTTCTTCTTGCCCACTTTGACAAAAGTCTGAGAATTTGAGGCCGCCAGCAGAGAGGAGACGTCGACCATGGTCGGAGCACTGCGGATCTCCTGGCTAGTCAGGCCACTGCCGCTCTCCTGGTCGTCGCTGCAAAGGGCAGCCTTGTTCTTTTTGCCACCTTTGCCGCTGCTGCTGGGGGCTGCCTTCCTGGCCGGTTGGCTGGCACTGGAGTTGCTGGTGGGCACGGCTTTCACCATGCTCTTGCCTGAGCCGCAGTTCCAGGCGGAGGTGAGGGTCGAGGCCGCCTTGATGTTTGGCTGCACTTTGGACACCAAGGCCGGGAAGTCCTCCTCCTGAAAGGCCGACCTCCTGGCTGTGGCCGTGTAGGTTAAGGACATGGCCGATGAGACCGTGGGGGCAGTCGAGGAGGAGGCAGAGAGGCTTGGGAAGTCCTCTTCGTCCAGTTTCACCGAGGCTGGCTGGGCCGAGCTGCAAGAAGAAAGCCACGTGTAGAAAAGCAAACCTCCCCCGTCATGCAGCAAAAAACCCACCGGGAAAGAGGTGCTCTACTCTACTGAACTGTTTTTATTGAAACTGCACAGAATTTGATATATGAAGGATATGGGGAGCCCCAAGGATAGAATGGGAAACGTATTTGGGAGCCTTGGGTGCTAACAGGAGAGTGAGGCACTCTTCAGCCTGCAGATCAAGCTGAAACAAGACACGGAGGCAGAGGCGAACCTGGGGCTAAAGATTCCTGCATTGCAGGGGGTTGGACTAGATGTCCCTTGTAGTCCCTTCCAACTCTACAATTCCATGATTCTGTAACTGGCTTTGCCTTAGAGGGAGCCCCCCTCCCCTCTTAAACTAGGTGATATGCCTGACCTTTTGGCCCTTTCCAACTCTGTCATCCTACTAGATCATAAACTCACCTCTGCACAGAGCCCACTGCTGTCGAGTTAATGGCAGGAAAGTCATCTTGGCTCAAAACAGCCTTTGCAGCAGTTTCCTTGGGAGCTTGGGAGGAAGAACAGAAAGGCAGGCCTAACTTAGAGACTGTATTCTAGCAAGCATCCTGAGATATGGCCCCTCTCCTGCCTGGTGTTGAGCCCACCCCGGCCCTCAGAGGCCACTCTCACCTGGCACATCGGCTGGAGGTTTTGGTCCCCGCTTGGAGGTGCTCAAGTCCAGATCTTTTGCATCTTCCTTTTTGGCACGGGAGCCGTCCTCTTTGTCCTCCCCCCGCTTCTTCTCTTCTTGCCTTTTGGCGGCTACAGATGCCCTGACAGCTGCTGCAATGTCTCTGTCTTCTTCCTCCCTGTAAGGATTTTGAACAGTGCCGTGCAAGAAAGGCCAGAGTTAAAGGGACATGTCTCCTATCTCTATAAACCAGGTGGTTGGGAACCTTCAGCCCATGAGGTTAACCGGGCCCAACAGAGGGCCCATGAAGCCAAGCCACACCCACCTGCCATTCAGGCTGGGTTAAAAGGGCTTTGCAGGCACTACCAATCAGCTGATTAGTGGCCCTTGCAAAGACCCATGCACTGATTGCTGGTGCTTGCCTACAGCTGCATGCACTGCTTTGCATCCCCAACAACCAGCTGACTGTCCAGGCTTCAAGTACTGCACCCGCACAGTTTAATTCCAAACCACATGGGCGGAAATGGGTCACTTGTCATTGTGACAACAGGCAACTGGCAGGCTGGCCCCGCCCACCCAACAAGCTTGGTCCATACAGGAGCAGGGGAGAGAATTGCCCCATTGGCTGGCAAAGGCTGCTGCAAAGGTTATCATGCTATACTGTTCTTGTAGAACATGGTGTACAACAAGTTATGCTAGATTATGAGATAACCCTTTGAAGTCTGGAAAAACAGAAGGGCTGGCAGAACCTGGGCTGCCACTCCAGGGGAGATAAAAGCCAGAGGCAGCTTGGTGCTGCCACCTGCTGGCAAAAGCAACACATCTCCAAAGCCTCATGCAAATAGAATGCACAGCTCACTGTCCTTAATACCTAAACAAACCCACATGGTTTCTAATGGGTTTTTCTTTTTCTTAGGCAGGCATTTTTATAAGTTGTTTTATGCATGGAAATTTTGTTATAGAAGTACAATAGGTTGTTGCAATGTTCTATTGCTTTCATCGTAAGCTGCATGTGAGGTATCTTAAAACAGAAAAAAACAGAACGTGGATTTTATAAACAGGAAAAAGGGGTTTTGCAACACACCCTCCTTTGCACTGACCTTTCCTGCCTGGGCCTGAGTCTTTGGTTTTTGCTAAGCGTGACAGTGGTCCAATTCTGGCAGCAAGCTCTGACTGCATCCTTAAACTAAGGGGACAGTACATGTCACATCCTGATTTGCTCCCCTGTTCACAAGCCAGTTTCCTGCCCATTGAGAGGACACCCAAAGGCCGGCCGAAGGTCGCTCACCTCTTGTATCTCCAGCTGCCTCTCCGGTTTTGCTGCCCTCCTCGTGGCCCTGACCGGCCTCCTCTCACTTGCCTGTTGTATCGATCAACCTCTTCATAGTCCTCACCACCCACGACACCTGGGACAAGAAAGATACGGGGCCAGTCAGCCTCAAACTGCTATTTTCCACCTTGTATGGGATCAGTCACCGGTGTGTGTGTGTGTACAGGATAGGATAGGTACAATGGAGGTGATGTAAAACAAGCATCAGATAGATCCTAGGCTTGTCTCAGCCAAAGCCTTGCTAATTGCCCCCAACTTAATTAGGGACATTCAAACCAATTTGGGGAGATTTGGGTGGGTGGGTTTGTTTTTGTTTTATAAATGCAGGCCATGTATCTGCTGCAACTGAAATGTTGCTCCTCGGGCTTGTCATGTCAATGTAGAGAGAGGTATTTTGTGACTGACAGGTCTAGTTTCTAATCAGAGGCAACGATACTACCAGGGCTCTTTCAATCACCGTGCTTTGGGCAAGGGATGCTGAAGTGTTATATCACCTTGCTCTTGCCTGTTCTGTGCTCTGTCCTAGTCCTGCTAGTGGCACTTGCTTGGAAAACGCTAGTGGTGGATATGCTTCTGCCTCTGCTGCATGGTCACACATCCACCTCTATCAGATCAGCTCTGCACTTAATTAGCACAAAAGCTGACGGAAACAGAGAACACAAGCCTAAAGCCAGCCTCCACCCTCCATCTTGGATGCCTCCAAAATTTGGCCAGTTAGTTCATTGCTCTGGACACCTCTGCAATGAAATGCCATTCTCCTACAAAAGCACAGCCAAAAAAACCAACATGATTTTTGCCTCCAGTGCTTCTTTCTAGGCTATAAGAGAATATGCAAACACCCCATGATAATCACACAGCTGAAAAACACTGAAGTGAATTGCCTTTGTCCTTTGAAACAGCCAGCCCTTCCCTGCCTGGCCAGTATGGCGTACCCTCATTTCTCCGCTGATGCCTCAGCGCATAGTTGAACTGGAGGTCAATCTGCCGGTTCTGCCTGGCCTCTGCCCGGTTCTTGCTGTGACAGGCCGTCTTGTGGGCTTTGTAGTCTATCTCAGTCCGGAAGGCATGAGTGAACTGCTCGGTGCTGCACCGGCCTTCTTCGCAGAGGAAGTGCTTCTCGCGGAAGTGTTCCCGGAGGTACTCATAATCGCTGCAAAAAGGGTAGAGGGGAGGCATGCACTGTGAGCTTATCTGTGGACTTGGTTCAGTACCTGGAAAGTCCATACCATAACAGATGTGAAGCACATTGCTTCCTCCAAAGAATCCTGGGAACTATGGTATAGGGATGCTGGAAATTATAGCTCTGTAAGGGGTAATCTACAGCTCCCAGGATTATTTGCTGGGGGGGGGGGTAAAGAAGCCATGTGCTTCAAATGTATGGTGTGGATGTGACCCAAGTTTGTGGTGACAAATACAGGTGGGAAAATGGAAAAACTCTAAATTGGGCTGGGCAGGATTTGGACCCCTGGGCAATTTCTAGGAGGACCACATTGCACTGAACTGGTTACTGGGATTCCTGCAGAGAATGCTGTGTGAAGAGAACTTTGCTCTGACAGGGCAAGATTTTTCAAAGAATACATATGCAGGATCAGTTAACAGTCAGGCCTGAAGTGTTCAGAGTTCTCCTTGTGTGCCCCAGCTTTGTAAATTTACAGCACGTTGGAAAGTTAGGAGAATTTGGTTTTTAAAACAACGGGCAGACTATTCAAGACTGAAGCCAGTTCTGAACCTCAAGAACGACAACTTGGCTGCCATCTATACTGCTAGTGAGTAAAGCTGGTTGTGTCCATCGAAGGTGACCGCAGTGTGGCAAGGAAAGAACCAGCACTGTGGTCACCTTCAACAGTGATGAGGAGAGAGCAAATGCTTATTTTTAGGGTTAATCATTTCAGGGGGCTATACTGGAAGTGATTCATGGAAGGAAGGAAGGAAGGAACTTTTCCAGCTGTCTCCAGCTGCATTTTCACCAGGGGAGGTGGAGGCTGGCTTGACTCCCAAGAAAAAGAAGAGGAGGAGTTTGGATTTGATATCCCGCTTTATTACTCCCCTTAGGGAGTCTCAAAGCGGCTAACATTCTCCTTTCCCCCCTCCCCACAACAAGCACTCTGTGAGGTGAGTGGGGCTGAGAGACTTCAAAGAAGCGTGACTAGCCCAAGGTCACCCAGCAGCTGCATGTGGAGGAGCGGAGACCGAACCCGGTTCACCAGATTACGAGTCTACCGCTCTTAACCACTACACCACACTGGCTCTTGATTCAACCTGACTCCTTATCAAGCAGAGAACATGTAAACCCTCACCCATTTTATTCAGTCAAGGGTTCTGTAACTGAAGTGCAGGCTGGGCTAGTTTCATCCCCAACCTCTCCTGCTACCCCAGGAGCAGTCATTTGTCAAAAGAAGCTACAATTCATGGCGGCTGCTAGCCCTCCATACCTGACCACCATCTCTTCTTATGAACCTGGGCACAAGCACCTGGTTCTGGGTTGGCCAGCTGCATCAAGAACCTTAAGACTGATTAGCCACAAGCAAATTCCCATCTGGGGCGCCGCTCTAGCTGTGCCCACGAACCTGTAGTATTCCTGTGCCCCGTCAGAGTCACAGAAGTGGCAAAAATAGTGGTCTCTTCTCAGGTGCTTCAATAACTCATCATTATCCAAGTAGCGCTCGTCACAGAATTTGCACAGGGGGTGGCCGCGGTGAGAAGTGTCGTCGGGGTCCCCGTGGATTCTGTGCCGGGCGAGGTCCTTACGCGAATACCACTTGCGCTCATAGGTAAAGATCTAGAACACAAGGAAACATGTCGTTAACTCCTTGCCCTCAAATAAGAGCAATGTCATTGGGAAGGCCAAGACCCAGCCCCCTACCCAACCAGGTACCCTGGAGGACTCTCAACTACTTGCCTTCAGGTGTTTCACACACAGTCTGCAGCAGAAGAGCTCGTGCTGTTTCCTCATGTGCTGCTCCAAGTCCACAATGGTGGCGAATGGCTTGGCCTCTGGGCACAACGGGCATTCGTGCTGCAGAAGCTTCCTAAAAGAAAGAAAAAGGCCAGAGGACACAATTTAGCTCCTCCAGGAGCTATTCCCTAGTTTCCCCTTTGGCACATCGTCCTTTTAATTAAAGCACCAGCAGGAGGAGAAAGGCGCTGTATACATCAGGTGTGGAGAACCCCTCCAGATGTACAAATCCCATCAGCCCCAGCAAGAATGGCCAATGGGCAGGGATTCTGGGATGTTCGGCAATATCTGGAGGGCCAAAGGTTCCCTGCACCCGAAATAGCTTAGTGCATACTTCTGCAATGTTCAATATAGATCACTTACAAACACAGAGAGAGTCAGCATCAAGAAAACCTAAAATGCTTGTTTTGCATAGTTTGCCCTTCTTGTTTAGGAATTGAAAACCCACCCCCTGGCCATGGAAATCCAACTGAGCTCCCATTCTGGTTTCTTGAGATTTCATCAGATATTGCCCTCTTAGGTAGGGCAGACTTCACCAACGTGGTCGCCTTCAGGGGTTTGAGACTAAAGCTCCAAGAGGCTAGGGCAGATAGAAGCTCTAGTCCAAAATATCTGCTAGGTGTCCACTTGACCAAGGCTGACCAAGATGCACTTTTAAATACTAGCTTGAATCATCCACCACATAGGCCATGTTTCCAAGCAAGAGACCAGACAGGCTCCATGAACTCTTGAGTAAACCCCACGGTGCCATGAATCAGGATTTGACACAGAGATTCCTCAAGAGGAAACCAATGTATATAGATGGCTATCTTCTAGGTCATGGGTAGGCAAACTAAGACCCAGGGGCCAGATCTGGCCCAATCCCCTTCTAAATCTGGCCCATGGATGGTCTGGGAATCAGCATGTTTTTACATGAGTAGAATGTGTGCTTTTATTTAAAATGCATCTCTGGGTTATTTGTGGGGCATAGGAATTCGTTCATCCCCCTCCCCCGCAAAATACACTCCGGCCCCCCACAAGGTCTGAGGGACAGTGGACCGGCCCCCTGCTTTAAAAGTTTGCTGACCCCTGTTCTAGGTGCTCCTTTTTGGGATGGGACACTTTGCCCAATTTATCTAAGGGGAGTAAACTGCAGAAGATTTACCTATAGAGAGCATAAACTTTTCCATCAGTAAAATAGATGTCATATTTCTTCTCGTGCTGCAACTGGTTGAGTACAATAGTTGAAAAGGATGCCAACTTCTTCCCAAAGACCACCTACAGAGAACACAAGGAGGAGAGTTAGAGGGCTTGCTGGGCCCATGACTGATGATACATACAGAGCTATGTTCCATTGGCCCAGTCCTAAAAGCTGGAATCCATAGGGTAGATTCTGGAGTGGTGATCAGTGGATGCAGATAACACCTAGTGGATAAAGTGTGGAGTCTTGATGAGGAAGACACAGATTTGAATCTTAGCTGAATGCACTCACATTCTAACCTCTTTCACATGAGAGACATTAAACAAGGATGAACCATTGCTGCCAATGAGCCAGTGGAACGAAGCAGGAAAGAAGAGACGATATCAATAGTTTTACCCAGATGAGCTACTTAAGCCATGTGAGCTCCCTGAGAAATTTAGCTGTGGCTTTCAAAACATGTAGGTTGCTAATCCGGCATGTGTACAACAAGAGGGGCTGGACATGGGGCTGTGATGTGTGAAAAAAGCTTGAACAAAGTCACGAGCCAAAACAAGTCGACAGCCTTTAAAAGGGGTGAGTAGTTTGCAGACCACAGACTCCATTCAGCTCACATATTTCATTGGTTCTGCTCTGTGCCTGCCTCAAGGACTTTTGCCTGGCTGGAATGTGTCCTTGAACTGTGACTATGCTGCTTGCTTGTCTAGACTAGGAATGAAGAGGGATGGGTGGGTATATTCTTTACACATACAACATGTATAATACACACACAAGTGTGTGGCACACACAGACAAACCTCTGCCTTTTGAATGGCTGAGAAGTAGCCCACTACCCAATGATGAGAGTCATAACAGTTACCACATCCACCTTTGACTTGGGCCCTGCCCACCTCTGGCGTGCAGCCCCCAGAACGATGCCCATGAGGGAACATTGCCCTTGTGGGGCTGGGGGGGGGGGAGTCTCCTCTCTAAACTCATTGCCTGGTCCTGCATTTGTGGGTAGCAAAAACCAAGGACTTACGCAACCCCTTCCTTGCAGGAATACCCAAAACGGGGGGGGGGGCACTAGGCAGTTGCAGAGGGACTTAACTAATCACATGGGTACTTCTGAAGGACTAAAATGCTCACATGATAGAAGTCGCTTACTATCCAGCAGTTCCAGTTGAACTTAAAAAAAAAAAGTTTCACAGATTATTGGTGTGTTGCTCACCCCTCCCTCAGCGACTGGCACGGTCGGCTGAGCTTTCATTTCCTCGCAATTTAAACATTATGTAAGAGGAAGTGCCTCTGGCTGGTGACACACCATTCCAAGAATAAATGGAATGTATCATCTCCACTGGGCATGAGAAAAATCCAAGCGAGCGAGTCATAAACCAGGATTGTTGTTGAAAAGGCTTGGGGTGGGGGGTTGTTCTTATGAACAAACCAAGTTACTGAGGGGGCGAGCCAACTCAAGGGCAAGTCACAAGATTCTGGTTAGCTACACCGCACCACTGAGACACTGTCACTAAGAGAAACTGCCCGCAGGTTTTTCTTTGTGGCCACAAGGGACAGAAATGCCTCTTTCAAAATGCTGAATCTTCAACATCTCCTATGTCTATGAAGTTACTGGATTCTGTGGCTTGGTCCATACTTCTCTGCGCACTGGGTAGCACTCAGCCACTCCTTATTTGTCAGCCTAACCTAACTGCCATGATTCTGTCTGACCATAGTTCTGTGACAGAGTACATGTTAGGCATGCAGAAGGTTCCCGGTTCAGTCCTTAGCAGTTAAAAAGTTGAAGTAGGAGATACTCTGGAGAACCACTGCAAGTCAGTGTCAATTTCAGACATTGCAAACTACAACTCCCATCATCCCTGACAAGCAGCCACACTGGCTAGAGTTGTAGTCCAAAACTTCTGGAGGGCTCCATGTGGCCCCAATGGTCTGACCTGGTATGAGGAAGCTTCTTAAGCACCAATGGTTGTTCTGAATTATACAGGGCTGGGAGTGGCCGATGGGACCATATAATACCAGTCCTAAAGGATTGGCTCCCAGTGCATTTCCAAGCACAATTCAAAGTGCTGGCCCTAAACAGCCTTGGACCAGTATACCTGAAGGAGCGTCTCCACCCCCATCATCCTCTCAGGGTCTTCTGCTGGTTCCCTCACTGCAAGAAGCGAAGTTACAAGGAACCAGGCAGAGGGCCTTCTTGGTAGTGGCACCCTCCCTGTTGAACACCCTCCCTTCAGATGCCAAGGAAATAAACTATCTGACTTTCATAAGAAATCTGAAGGCAGCCTGTTTAGGGAAGTTTTTAATGTTTGATCGTGTTTTTACTATTCTGCTGCAGAGTGGCTGGGAAACCCAGTCAGATGGGTAGGGTATAAATAATAAAATTATCATTATCATTATTATTCTAAGCTCTCTAGAGAAAGGACAGGATGCAAAACAATTAATTAATATTCCTGAATAAAGGAGAGGCTGCTACTGATGTCATCACCAGGGGCCCATCTACAGAGAACCTCAAAGTCTTCAGTAGAAGAGACTGGAGGAGCTGCCTTTCCCACATGCAAGGCCTGAGCATTCCAGAGCTGCTTTATAGATACTGCCCAATGTCCAAGGTAGGGCTGGCTACCAATGTGCAACAGAGAGAGGTCCCCCTGCTCCCAACTCTACCAATCTAACCCTGCCTGCCATCTCTCTCTGGTTCCCTCTATTCCAAGCCCAAAAGAGCCACTTCCAGTGCAAAGGCAGCTTGACGAGGTAACAGAATCACAGCGATCTACTCCAGTACTTGGCAGCAGCTGTAACAGGATGATGCATTGCTAAGAGCATGGAGGAAGGCAAAATAGGGTGTGATAAGGAAAAAAGAACAAGGCAGATTGCCAGCACTGCAGACGCAAACACACCAGGACGTCTGGGTCGTTTGCTATGGTGGGTTTATGGTGGCTAGTACAGTATGGTACTAGTACCCTTGGAATAACCATCCACATGCCCCTGTTCCTTCTGTCTCACTTTTTACAAAGTACCCAGTGACATTTTTGTCCTCTGTTTACTTGTTAACTCTCTCTCACACCTGCCAACTCTCTTGGGGGAAATCAGTTTTAGCAGAGGCAGAGGTGTAGCCTTTTTATGTAAAATGAAACTTAGCACAATATGCCACATAAGCAAGCAGAGAGGACCACAGGACGCTGCCTTATCCTGAAACACAGGCCCATCTAACTCAGTAATGTCCACACTGAATGGCAGCAGCGCTCCAAGGGACACATGGGACATTCCAAGCCCCTACCTAAAGATGCCATCAGGAATTGAACCTGGGGCTCTCTGCATGCAAAGCAGGGGCTCTACTACCAATAACCTGCCTGAGACATGGAAATAATATGGCAGTGTGAGCACTGTACTTTGTATTATACTCTCATTCTGTAAGTAGCTATCACACACACACACACACACACACACACACACACACGTCCCACCTGCTATACAAGTATCTTACACCCTGAAGCTCCCTGCCACTGAACTTATGAATGGGCACATGGAATAGGGTGATCACAAGGAAATCAACAATGTCATGCAATGACCACCTGGGCAAGGTGCACTCTCTCTCTCTCTCTCTCCTGCCTATTTTCCCATGTCAGTATCTTTTGGACTATTGCATGTCCCATTTCCCCTTGCCCCCCCCCCAAACATTCCCAAAGTACAGGACCTGAATAAGCTGGAAATGCTAATGCCTACAACAGATTTACTCCCAAGAAGAATGATCTCATTGAACCTTGATCTTTAAGCAAACATACTGTTCCTGCAACTGGAACAAAAATGATATCACTTGCTGCTGGACTGAAGCCAAGGAGGACAAAGAGAGCAGCCATTCGTTCTTGAATGTACAACAGTAGGCACCTTATGGGCATATCTACAAAATAAGCTCCCTGCTGGAACACCCAGAGGTGTTCTGTTACTGAGAGATTCACTTATGTCCCCAAATACACGAGATAAACCTAGATTAAACATTTTCAGGATTTTTCTATATGGACGATCCTTAATATTCACTTGCATATCACTAGACCAGGGTTGGGGGAGCTTGTGGTCTCCCAGGTGTTGTTGGACCCTGCCATCAGCCCCACCCAGCATAGCCAATGATTAGAGAAGTCCATGGCTTTCCCACCTTTACACTAGAGCAGCCATTGCCCACCCAGCACCCTCCAGACTAAAGGCCTATCCCATTTTAGTGTTCAGACTCTGAACAAATATTCAGCCCCATAGGGAGACTGCTGGTTCCCAAAGGCTCACTGCACTTTTAAGACACATTGTTAAGTACATAACCAATACTGAATTTGATTAATCAAGATGTGCCACCTGATACTAATGAGGTCTATTCCTCATTGGTAGCATTCAGGGGAGCACTGAAGTAACAGGATCAGTAACAACAGTGAGGCACAGCAACGGTCAGGGAGCAATAGCAGAATGTACACACTGAATCTCTTCTGTCTCACAATTTTGCCAGATGAGCAGAGAGAAGCCTCAAAACATACAACACTCAGGCAGCCTGGATTCTCTGAATGTAACCTGGCAAGAAAGGGGAGCGGCAAGGAGCAAAGGGATGACTGGAAATTTGTTAAAACTGGGCTAGTAGAACTACCCATTAGAGCAGGAAGAGCAAAGGTTGTGCCCTCCAGGTGTAGTTGGACCATCCTCTTTTTATAAGAAAATAAACATATTTTTAATTGATTTTCAAGGAAAAGAACATGTAAACATATCCCCTCCCACAACAGATTTCCAATCACCATTGACAACTTGCCATGCTGGTCAATGAGGAATTTTAGTCCAGCAACTTCTGGAGGTCATAATGTTGGCTAACCCTGCATTAGAAGCTTCAGGTACTGGCGAGTAGAAACTAAGAAAATAGTGTCAAGCCATTTTTAGCAGAATTCCAGGAACCTGTACAAAGATTTTGAACCAGATGGACCAAATGATACAGTGGTACCTCGGGTTAAGAACTTAATTCGTTCTGGAGGTCCGTTCTTAACCTGAAACTGTTCTTAACGTGACTTCCACTTTAGTTAATGGGGCCTCCCATCCTGCTGTGCCACCGCCACGTGATTTCTGTTCTCATCCGGAAGCAAAGTTCTTAACCTCAGGTACTATTTCTGGGTTAGCGGAGTCTGTAACCTGAAGCGTCTGTAACCCGAGGTACCACTGTACTTGATCTTAGCCAACAGGCCGAGAAGTGATGGTAACACACTAGTACTACCCAGCACAAAACACCACAACATCCATCAAAGTATGAACTGTCCATTAGAGAGCGTAAGTAGGGACAAAGCTCAGTTAAATTGCATGAATCCTACAGAAGTGGAGCTTTAAAGTAGTGCCAAAATGCCCAGAGAATGGCAGAGAAATACAGGAGACCACCTGAGAACCAGATACAAGCTTTCTTTGAGGGATGGCTACGCAGGCAGAAGCATGGTAATTCAAAGTCAAAGGGTATGTAGATACCCAAGGCCAGCCTCAGGCTTGAATGCAACTCTCTCTATTAAAAACTCCTCTATCAGTTGGCAAGGAGTAGACAATATGTCTCCATAGCCTTCTGTGGCCTGGACACATTAAATCCCCAAATTATGATGTTAGCAGCACCAAAAGAATGAGAAGCCAAACTGGCTTTACTGCAAAGTGAGGCATGTCTTGAATTAGGAGGTGTTAAATAAGCAAAAAGGGTGAGTCTGCAACTCCACCCGTGTGTATACGTGTTTGTTATACATCTCATGCAGAGCTCACAAGTACCGTTTCCTATTTTGTTGAAATAACTGACCTTCATAGCTTCTCCTTCCAAAACAATAAAAGGAAAATACTTTGCAAAGGTCACAAGGTTCTTACAAGAACATGCTGTTATGTACAGTATTCCAAACCAGAGGACGGCACAAGATAGTATGAACATTTAAACAGAAGAGATGTGTAAGTGACTGGCCACCAAGTTATAGATTTCAGCAGCTGTCCATGCACTTCAAACTCATCCCATACACAGAAGGGGCTTGGCTCAACAAATACTCTTTGGTAGGTTAAGAGGTGGCAACTCAACCCTTTGGAGCATAAATGGATCAGCAAGTCCTATAGAACAGATCCGTCACATAAACAGCCTGCTGTTCATCATCTAAGATACTGATACTCAGAGGTTGACCATCTCTGAGCTTGGAGGTTTTATCAACCTATTATGGTTAACAGCTAAGAACATAAGAGACCTGCTGGATCAGACCAAAGAGCCTTCTCTCACTGTTGATCCCCAGCAACTGACAACAACAACAACAACAACAACAACTTTTTCAAATAAAGCAGGTAACACTAACAAAAGTCCACTGCTCGTTTTTTTCACTTTGGTGATAAACAACATTAGCCACACTCAGATCAGGCCCAATGAAATTGGTAGGCCTAATTACTAATACTGCCCATTGATTTTGTGGGGTCTGTTCGCAATAATGATGGATGGATCTCACCCCCACCTATAATGTCAGATACTGGACTGTACCAAATTAAGTTCTACACTGGGCAGACCCAGTGAAACCAATGAACCAGAGTTACTTATGTCCATTAATTTAAATGTGTCTACTCTGGGTATGACTAATGCTGGACGTGATCCAGAGTGTGTGAGTGTGTGTGTATATATATTCTACACTTACTTATAATACACTCAATAGTACAAAACTGAAGTAACGCATGCCTAGAATATATGAATGAAAGTAGAAATATATAGCTATATTTCTAATGAAATTATCTACATTATCAGTTTAGCAGTTCTGAAAATAAAGGCATTTTTCTTTTTCAGATCTCTTTAGATCTTATTCTCCGTGTGTGTGTGTGTGTGTGTGTGTGTGTGAGAGAGAGAGAGAGAGAGAGAGAGAGAGAGACCTATATATTTCCCCCTTTTAGAGGTATCTCAGAAGCATTTGCCATCCGTAGTGGGCTGTATGGATATATAGGATTATTTGTTTTTTGTGTAACCTGCCTTCGGACCCTTGGGCGGGGGTCGGGGCAGGGAACAGATACAAGAAGTAAAACTGAAAGCCAGAGCCGGCCGCGGCCCTGCGAAGAACAGGGAGCCTGCTTCCCTCCCTCCCGGCACCGGCTCCCCGGCCGCGCTCACCTGGGCCAGCTCCTCCCGGCAGACGGCGCAGTAGCGCACCCCGCAGAGCGCCCGCATCCGCACGGAGCAGCGGTAGCAGATGGGGTGCTCGCACCGGCCCAGCGCCACCACCTCCAGCTCTCCGCAACACAGCACGCAGCTGCTGGGTGTCTCCGAGCCGCGCGGCTCCGGCCGAGGCGAAGCCGCCATGGCGTTCCCTCGCCGTCCTTTCGGCTGCCTGCCTGCCTGGCCGGCCACGCCGCCCCTGCGGCCTACTAGGCCCGGAGCGCAGCCTAGCAACCGCCCCCCTCGCCCGCACAGAGACGTCGGTCTAGAGCGTCGGCGGCAGCGCCGCCTATCAGCGAGCGGAGCGCGCACGCACGCTTCCACGTCACCGCCGAGATCTTTTGACGAAAAGCGCCGCCGCCGTCGCCGCCGCTTCCTGCGTCGCATAGACTTAATGTCTAGACTGACACACGGGTAGCGAATGCCGCGTTTCTAAGTTTATCTTCCCCGCTTCCCTTTTTCCCGGGGTGGGGGGCGGAACTGCGAGCGTCCCATAGGAACCAATGGATAAAACGTTTCAGCACAGGTGCAACTGGACAGCGGTTTGTCAACGTTCCCCCCTTTTTAAGGGAAATTCCCTTATTCCGAATAGGATTCCTCGCAAGAAAAGGGATAAGTTGACAGCTATGGTAACTAATAAGACTGGAGCGGATGCTCTTCTTTCTAATTCCTTCTGGAAATTTTCTAATTCTGGCCTTGAAAACACATGCACAAAATTTAAAAGGCCCGTTCTGCGCTTATTTACATAAATATTTTTTTTGTCAGGTCTTTGGTCAAAAGAAGCTGCCAGAGTCCCTGCTCTCAGGTATATGCTCTTAAAAAGACGCGGCACAAAAGGAAAACTGATTGGGAGGAAGGAGGAGAAACATAAAACTCAGGTACAAGTCCTTAGTTGCAACTTATTCTAATGGTTAGCTGGGGTGGAACAGTTCAATGAGAGGCAGGGCCCCCAAATTGCTGGCCTTTCAGCTGCCTCCTTGGAACCATCCTGCATCCCTTCTCTTCTCTCCTTCCAGCTGATGGAAGGAGCCTGCACTGCGGGGTTCCCCCAAGCAGCAAAATGGGGATAACACACAATATTGGCATTTGCATTTGATCTGGTTAGCAGGTCGTTTTAAAAATTAAGGCCTACACCCATCTTGGCCGCTATCTTTTTTGAGAGTAAACACGGGAACACTAGAATCATAATTTTAACATTGAATTAAACATTGGACAACCTTCCATTGGAAATTTTGAAATGTCTTTCAGTGCAAACCAGGAAGTTCTCAATAGATGGATTAGTCCCTATTTCTTATCTCTATAATTCATGCACCATGTCCTCCTAAAATGACGCTCTAGCGCGGTGAGCTTTTTCTCTTTCTTTCTAGTCTAGAGCGTCCCCACCCATAGAGCTGCATATTCAGGCCGGCAGCTATATCAAAATATTGTAGAACGCCCCCGTCAGGCACTCAACTGTATTTGCTCCACAGACTACGATTCGTTTTGCGGCCATTTTCTCCTCCCAAGGAACTGTGGGAACGGTAGTTTGATGAGAGGAAGGTATGGCTATTTAACAGAGAAATCTGCAGGGCACACTCACTTAAAGCTACATTTCCCAAGAGCCTTTGGGAAAAGGTCGTGGCAGTTAAATTGATCAAAAATGGTTATCAAGAAATTAATGAATGTTAGAAAAATGTTGGAATGAAGTTATATGGCTTTAGTAGAAATGTTATCAGAAATTAAGTATAAATAGATTAATAGAGTATTAAAGGGGAAAATAAGGTTAGAATGTGTTAAGATAATTATAGGATAGAAAACAGAGGAAGATGGAAAGGAATTGCTGAAACAATTAACAGAAGGGGAATACAAAAAGAGAGGTGTGAGGAGGTCGTGGAAACAAGTGAATGAAAGATAAGATAATGAAATTGTTTGATGTGTTTTAAATGGGTTTTGTTTTTGTTTTGTTAGTTTTATGTGTTAGTGTTTTGTAGTGTTTTTGTATTGTATTGTCCTTTTTATGTTTTTTTTTGTAGTGTTCTGTTTAAACTGTTGGAAAAATAATAAATATTATTTTTTTAAAAATGGTTATCAAGGTTTACCAATGTATTGCACTGGTTAGAATGTTGCAGTGGGACTTGGGTTCAAATCCATGCTTGTCCATGAAACTCACTGGGTGACCTTGAAACAGTCACTACTTAACTGCCTAGCCTATTTCTCACAGAGTTGTTCTGAGGATTAAATGGGATATTGTCTGGGAGTAAAGGCAAAAATATTATTTTTCCAAATAAGAATAAGAACAAATCATCTGTAAAGTTTGAGCAAGTTGAAAGAAAGGATGGTTATACATTACTAGGCCTGGGTTTGAACTGCCATTTTGTAGAGGACATTTGTGCTAGTCCAAAGTTTATTTTTATTCCACATTAGCCTCAGGCCTGGTATAAAGTTGCATCATCGTTTGGGGTGTGTCATGACATGAAATGTACACGTATGAGATTGTGTCCTCATTTTTCCTGTACAAATTCTGCTTTAGGGCATTTCAATCATTTCAGCTAGTGTGGCATAATAAGCAGCAGCATCACTATAAATTTGTTTGCATTTCATTTTTTGTCTCATTTTAATAATAGGAACAGAGGAAGTTGCCTTTTGCTAAGCCAGATCATTGGTCTATATCTAGACCAGCATTGTCTGCACAGACTGGCAGCAGTTCTGCAGGGTTTCAGGTAGGCAACATTCACAGCACTATCTGGAAATTCTGCCAGAGGATTGAACCTGGTACCTTAGGAAATTTTACTGACTGTTGCATTTTTATGGTTTGTATGTTTTATTACATTAAGCAGTATTTTTTAAAAATGAATTCTATTATTTTAGTCCTAAAGGGTGCTGTCCAAAGTCAAAGAGTTCTAGTTTCAAATCCTTTCTCAGCCGTGCAGATATCACCACCTTTCAGCTTACTCTGCCCAATAGACTTATGAGAATGTGTTTATTATTTATTTATTATCCTGCTCTTCAGCTATAAAAGGCTTGCAGAGCAGCTTTAAAAAAAGTCAGTCTCTGCCTGTAGGTTTACAACCTAAAAAGACACAGCACAAAAAGAAAATGGATTGTGAGGGAGGAGGAAATTTTAAAATTCAGGCTCAGGTGCATTGTTACGAGTTTTATGTGAAAACCCTCTACAGTACATCTGCTCCTCAAATAGCTACCTCTTGGTTGCCAGTTCATTTCCAGGCCTAATTCACAATGCTCACATTAGTGTTTGAAGGCTTAAAATACCCAAATATCTGAAAGAGATGTATATTTTTAGATTCTATTTTTAGATGTATATATTTTTTGTATTCTATGATTGTAGGTTGCTTTGAACTGATTTTAATACTGTGTTTTAATTGTTGTAAACTGGAACCTTAGGGCAAAGGATGGGTAATTAATAATGTGATAATTATGATGTTACACGCCACCTCAGTCTCTGAGCAGTGTGATTCCAGAAATTCTAGGAGCTTATACCGGGTTTGGTTTCCTTGGAATGAAGGTCAGCAGAGATTGCGGAGTCTTTAGGATATACGGGTTTACTTACACATATAGACAACCTGAGCATAAGATGGAGGGTGTCACAGCAATAAGATCCCAACTGATCTTGCTTCTTCATTAGTCACAGCTTGGGATCTAGCACAGAGTGAACACATCTCTCTGTCCCTGTTCCAGCTTGGTTACAAAACTCAGCTCACACACATTCTCCCGTTGTTTTCCTACCTAGCAGCTAGGAGGGGTGGTGATGGAAAAAAGGCCCACCCGTAAGCCTGGAGGGCCCCACCACTTATTTGTAGCTCTTGCAATTTAGCTCTTTCTTTTGGGATGCCAATGAGGACACTTCAGTGGGTAGCTAAGGCCATTGTCCTACAGAGAAGCTTATCTGACTAATTCAGCCACTTCCTTTGTCAGGTTCTAACCTTCACTGGGTGCAGGACCTCAAGAACGGGAAGGGCCTCAGGGCCTCATCCAGACACACCCCGAAAACCAACAACAACAACAAGTCAGTGAAAACCAATAAATTACCGCATTAAGAACCATGAGCAGTGCAAAGTGGAATTGTTTTAGCACCTCAAAAACCGTTTCAAAATGCAGAATAATATTTGCCCATTTTGAAAATGCTTTCAGAGGCTCGCAGGCATACAGGGCTCCGAGCGTGGGGCAACTGGAGTGTAAAGGAAAGTGTTAGGGGGCGGAGAGGTGATTAGGAATGACTGGCTGCATGAGAGTTGTAATTACTGCATAAAGCACTCCATGCTAGCAATTACCCCTTCCCTCCCCTGCCCCCAGCCTCTGTCCCAGATTAATGATACTTCTGCCACTGTTTTCCATGTCAGAGAAGCGCCCATCCAATTTGGGAAAGCAATTAGTGCAAAATGAGACGGCAGCGGCTGACTATAATGGGCCATCTTAAGTGTCACTTGTCTGTGAAACTGCGCAGGGACTCGAGTGATGTATCCTGCCGAACGGGGCATTGTAAATATGCCATCATAATGAAGCTACACACACATACACACACAAAAGCAATGCTATTTGTCTCAGACACTCCAACAAGCAAATTGAGCCGAACTACAGACGGCCACCACCTCCCACTAGACACTGACTCGGTGCCTGTATGCTGTCTCAGTAAGGCAGGCTTTGCCAACCTAGGGCCCTCCAGATGTTTTGGACTATGATTCCCATCAGCCACAGCCAGTGCATGCTGGTTAGCACTGATGGGAATCGTAGTCCAAAAGATCTGGAGGGCCCCAAGCTGGCAAAGCCTACAGTGAGGGCTGTGGCCTACAGTTTATTATTATTATTAATAATAATAGTTTTATTATTTATACCCCGCCCATCTGGCTGGGCTTCCCCAGGCACTCTGGGCGGCTTCCCAAAAAATTAAAATACTGTAATACATCAAACATTAAAAACTTCCCTAAACAGGGCTGCCTTCAGGTGTCTTCTAAAAGTCTGGTAGTTGTTGTTCTCTTTGACATCTAGTGGGAGGGCGCCACTACCGAGAAGGCCCTCTGCCTGGTTCCCTGTAACTTGGCTTCTCGCAGTGAGGGAACCGCCAGAAGGCCCTCTGATTCCCTGGAATCTTTTTATTTCCTGGAATCTTTCACCACTCGGGGATTGGGGTGGCGAGCAACAGCAACATTCAGTGCTCCCCCACACCCCTGCTTTCAGATACCACAAGACTTTCTGGGTTGTATTGGAGCAAGTTTTACTAAGAGTAAAAAATGAAAATGAAAAATGGAATGGGGCTACTCTGAGTACAACCAGTATTGGACACACCCCTTGCTTGTTTTTGCTGCAGCAGATTTAACACAGGAAAACTCACTGTAGCTAGATCCAGATTTCTTGCTGGCAATGTGTCTTTGTGGCTGCCAGAATTTTCAGATAAGATCTTACCTGAAAGGCAGGTACAAATCTCTTCTTAAAAACGTTTCCAAATGCAATTTGTATTTGAATTATAAAGATTACCTTTGCTTACATATCTACAAGCTGTGTTTTTGTTCTATCCTTAATTATGTATCCATTTGATATCAATGGAGTAGGCTGTCACTTTGTAACAAGCAGCACTTCCTGATGGTATATTTTGATAGTAGCAACTATTGGTGCCAGTAAGAAAGGCTAGTTTCAGGCTTTTTGGTATGCAAAATATGATTGCTTGTTTTTAAGCAAATTATGTTTTCTAAAAGCTGACAAATGCTGCTCTAGATTTCCCATATTCCAGATAACCAAGGCACACCTTTTCTACATTAAAACAGGGATACACTTTTATCTTACATCTCCACCCCACCCCCAACCCCAGTTTACTACTTTTAGAGTGTAAAAGATTAAGAATTACTGTATTTTTTGCTCTATAGGACGCACTTTCCCCCCTCCAAAAATGAAGGGGAAACGTGTGTGCATCCTATGGAACAAATGCAGGCTTCAGGAAGCTATTCGCAAGCCTTTGGAGCGCTCTGAAGGCTTGCGGACAGCAGCCTGCAGCCTGAAGCCCGGCAAGCACAGTGCCAACTTTCGCTGCGCACCCTGGGCTTCAGGCAGCCATCCACAAGCCTTCTGAGCACGGCAGGAGTTCCCGCCGAGCTCCCAAGGCTTGTGGATAGCAGGCTGCAGCCTGAAGCCTGGCAAGCACAGTGCCAACTCCCGCTGCGCTCGCCAGGCTTCAGGCAGCCATCCGCAAGCCTTCTGAGCACGGTGGGAATTCCCGCCGGGCTCCGAAGGCTTGTGGATAGCAGCCCGAAGCTGTTCTAGCTTTGGGATGGCTGCGCAAAGCCTCTGCAGGGCAGCGGGGTGAAGGAAAGAACAAGAATTTTTTCCCCTGTTCTCCCCCTCCTATGGTCCAGTGCGTCCTATAGAGCGAAAAATACGGTACCTGCCCTCAGAGGACCTTGCTCCACCCTCCCTTTGGTTTCTGCACAGGCTTCTGATCTGGACTTCCCTTTTGTCCAGAAGGATGCAAGGCCAAGGGCAGCGACTCACGCCGAAGTGCAACAGGCACCCTCCTCTGGAATCAGGCAATTCTTCAGCCTCTCTGCTTTGGCAATGAGTGACTGCTGCAATCCATGCAAGGACAGGTCAATGTTACCTACCTGCAGTGCTAACTGACTGGAAGAAGGCAAAGGCAAAGCAGCGACTCATACAGAGAAGCAGCAGGCAGTCTCCTTCAAGGGTGGACAATTCTGCAGCATCTTTAGAATGAAGGAAATTGACTGACTGATCAGCCTGTGTTCAGTGCAGCGAGTCAGCTGGCTGACTCCCTAGCAGCAGTGCTGAGAAAGGCCCAGCTGGTGTGTTTTGTGAATGGGGGCTATAGAAGCATTTCACTTTTTGATTTGTTTATTCCTTCTGGCAACTATGGTTTGAGGAGAGATGTGAAGGAGGGGCAGAAAGTAGCGTGGCAGGTAGCCTGGAAAGAACATCGCAGGAGAAGCCTATGTCTGATGATAGCTAATCTCTTTCCCTCCTTCCCTCTCATTCCCCCAAGCCATCGAAGTGGTTGTAGAAAATGGCTTTGTTATACCGACTGCCTGAATGAATCACCCCAAATTTAGACTTGGTGTTGTTCACAGTTTAAAAGCCAAATAGGATTTTCCTGTGCCTTCCTCTTTGAGGGCTGACTCACTTCATTCTTCATTCATAACCTGGGGGATGTGTGTCTCTATAGCCCTTTCTAAGAAGCATTGAGTGGGGAGTGGGGTGAGGAGAGGAAATCAGCGAGTTGCAATTATGTACAAGTGGGAACCGCAACCGAGTGTTGCAGCGCACTTCCTCACTGCTTAACATGAGTGCTCCTGAGCAGCCATGCCCGCCTCCAGAAAATCCAATTTCCTTCCTCTTACCACCTAGTTTTCTCAATCAGTGAATCACATTTTTTTATGAGGTGGCCGCATAAAAACAAGATAAAACACCAAAGTGATATGTGTGATTTTTAATATAAAACAAGCTAAGCTATATCCTGCATATAGAGAGGGTTTAACTGGGACCTGGGAGACCAGGGTTTGAATCCCTACTTGGTTATGAAGTTCAGTGGGTGACCTTGGGTCAGTTAGAGTGTCTCAACCTAACCTACCTCACAGGGTTGTTGTGGAGAGGTAGGGGACCCATATATGCCACCTTGAGCTCCTTGGAGGAAAGGTAACTGTAATAATACAATTAATAAATATATAAAAAATAAAGCTGACGGCATACTTTATAAAACTTTGCAGCAAAAAGGGGGGAACCTATTGTTTTCATTGTTGCTTTACTCATATTGGCTAATAAGTAGGGACAGCAATTAATACAGTGGTACCTCGGGTTAAGTACTTAATTCATTCCGGAGGTCCGTTCTTAACCTGAAACTGTTCTTAATCTGAAGCACCACTTTAGCTAATGGGGCCTCCTGCTGCTGCCGTGCCGCCGCTGCAGGATTTCTGTTCTCATCCTGAAGCAAAGTTCTTAACCCGAGGTACTATTTCTGGGTTAGCGGAGTCTGTAACCTGAAGCGTATGTAACCCGAGGTACCACTGTAATTTCATGGGTATTTTAGTAAAACGGGAGCAGATTATCCCTTTTGCTCATCTCTGAAAAGGTGCATGCAGAAAGAACATGAATTAGTGTATCTGTTGTTCTGTCCTCACAGGGAAAGAGCTGTTCATTGTAAGAAATATATCCCCAAAGTGGAAAGAAGGCAATTAAATCTTTCCCTTAGAATAGATCAGCCAATATTTGAGAACAGTCAATATTTCCTCCATACTGTCAGTATTTTGCCCGAGTATGTCAAACCAAAGCGTCCTTTGGTTGTGAAGGGGAGTTCAGTTGTTGTTGCTGCTTGTATCAGTTAGAGGTGTTTTGTGTGACTTCTTTTAATAGTGTTGTAAGTTGCTTGGATAAGGGACATGGGTGGCGCTGTGGGTTAAACCACAGAGCCTAGGACTTGCCGATCAGAAGGTCGGCAGTTCAAATCCCTGCAATGGGGTGAGCTCCCATTGCTCGGTCCCAGCTCCTGCCCACCTAGCAGTTCGAAAGCATGTCAAAGTGCAAGTAGATAAATAGGTACTGCTCCGGCGGGAAGGTAAATGGCGTTTCCATGTGTTGCTCTGGTTCGCCAGAAGCGGCTTAGTCATGCTGGCCACATGACCCGGAAACTGTACGCCGGCTTCCTCGGCCAGTAAAGCAAGATGAGCGCCGCAACCCAGAGTCAGCCATGACTGGACCTAATGGTCAGGGGTCCCTTTACCTTTAAGTTGCTTGGAGACCTTTGGATAACAAGCAAAAAATAAATACCAGAACTTGAAGTGGATCCAAGTGCTCTGTCTCCTTTAAAAAAACCCAACAATCCACTTTAAAAAAACACACCAAACCAGACTTTTGTAGTTTGAAAGGGGCAGAGAAACATATTTAAAAGTGTGTGGGGTAAATGAATGACTTAACAAGAGGACTGGTAAACACCTTACAAGCAAATCAGAATGAATGCAGAATAATTGTCTCACAATAAAATCAGAACAAATGCTCCATAAAGGCCTGATACAGTCTAACCATTGCATAAACTTTGGGCAAGCAAATCAGAACGCTAAAGGAACCAGACATTTGAAGGAACCACAAGTTGTCAGAATAATCTTGGCAAGGCTCTTAGAAGTCAACACACAGACCAAGATGAGCTGGAGGACTTTTTATTTTTTATTTTTAATGAGGACCATCAGCACCCTTAATATAAAGGTTAAGAATGTATTTTGTCTGGCAATAGCCCTGAGGAAGAGGAAAATTTCTAGAAACACCTAATAATTACAATTTATCACCAAAAGGTTTGGACACCATGAGCTTGACATAACTACTCTTCTGAAGAAGGCACAGGTGACCTGAAGATGTATTAAAAGAAACAATGTTTGAAGGTTAAGGAACAAGCAAGCCCCTCATTCATCCATTTCCAACGCAATTATGTCTTCACATCCAAATGGGTGGCGTTTGTGAAAAGGAAGTGATGACTTTATGCAGCTTTTCTGAACTCTATGACAATAGCATTTTTAAGAGGCAGAAAAC
Organism: Podarcis bocagei; assembly: GCF_964188305.1. Lineage (NCBI taxonomy): Eukaryota > Metazoa > Chordata > Lepidosauria > Squamata > Lacertidae > Podarcis > Podarcis bocagei. The sequence continues at coordinate 32,529,708 of NC_138139.1, read as the reverse complement.
CACCCACCATCATCTCCTGGCCTGCTCTGCCAGCATTTCTGGCTCATTTCCTTTAAACAAGGCATGTGTCAGGCAACGTAGCATTTACACAAAGCTGTTAGTAGAGAGCAAGTGGGAATTATGCAGCAGAGGGGCCTGAAAGCCTGGATCTCTCCATGGGGAGGTCCCCCTCTGATGTGTCAACTCTTATCTCAGATGCTGAATCACCCCTTTTTGGCTCTTGCTGAGTAAGGGTCTGTTCTGGTGTGGGGCAGTGGGAACAGGGGCGGAGGCAGGCACCCTAGAGATTTATTCCTCATCTCCACGCTGCAGCTCAGAGATAAAACGCAATTCCAGACCAAGGGAACATTCATAAGTATGTCATGAAAAAAGGCATTTATTGAACTCCAAGGAATATCTCTTCCCTTTGTCAAGCTAAAGCAGCTTTTGCCAACCTGGTGCCCTCTAGGAATTTTGGACTACAATTCCCATCAGCCCCAGTCATTGATGTGAGCCAATGCAAGAAAGCCAATTCCACATGTTATACTTTTAGATTTTCTGTGGACACATACACACCGTACATTTAAAGCACATTTAAAGCACATTGCTTCCCCCAAAGAATCTTGACAACTCTAGTGTAAGGGTGATGGGGATTGTAGTAGTGGTAAACTATAATTCCCACGATTTCTTGGGGGAAGGAACGTGCTTTAAATGTATGCTGTCATGCTATAGGAAAATGAAATGCACGCATAAATATGATACATTGTATAACTAAATTGCTGTCTTTATTTTCTTTTCCCATTAACTTTTCTAGGTTTCTTTGGGGAAATGAAAGTGAGCGGTATAAATATGAAATGAAACGCTGCCGTGCTTGTGCCAGCCATTTATTATTTATTCCATAACAATTTTGTTTCATTTACAAATCGCTTCCCATGAGTCAAAGCAATTCATTTATCATATTTGCATCAAATATTCATGGTGTTGCAAGTTGTGGGTTTAAAGATCAATCAAAGGATGGGCAGTGTTCTGTGTACTGGAATCCCTGGGATTACTGGTGGCAATGGGTCATCTGAACTTCCCTCTCCTTTTTGCTGTGGCCACAGGAAACCATAGGGTGGGTGAGCACTGGGGGGAAGTAGAGGGGGCCCTGCCACCCCATCCATGCACACACACCTTTCAAACATTGGGCTGAAGTGGGAGAAGGGCCATTGCTCACTAGAAGTGTGGGAGAACACCTGCTTTGCATGCAGAAGGTCCCAGATCCATTCCCTGGCATCTCCAGGTAGGGCTCGGTGCAACCCTAGTCTGAAACCCTGGACAGCTACTGCCAGTCATATTGCAGATATTAATATTGTGCATCATGAAGCAATTGGCTGCATAAAGACTGGCTCCTTTTGGAATAAAAATGTTCCAGACCCATAATTATAATTCAACGCATTGCTAACCAGGACTTCTTCAAAACAGGTATGAAAACATCAGTCATACATCCAGATAATGCCATAAAGCATATGCTTATTCAAGCGTAAGCTTTTCTTAAAATATATATAACATAATTAGGATCAGGGTAAAAATCTAATCTGTCTCTTCCATAGCTTGCATTAGCCTGCATTCAGCCTAAGGCTATGCAGCTCCTGGAAAGGCTTTATTATCACATCTTTTGTTGTCTCTGTGGCGTCCAAGAAAGACTAACAGGCAACTCCATTCAAGAAGGAGATTTGCAATGGAATAGCCTCATGTGAACTAAGGTTAAACACTCACACGAGTGCTAGCAGAGAGCATCAAATGTTAACCATTAACTCAGAAGCTTAGAGAACTTCAGTATGGCCCAGTGGAATTTTCCAGTGTTAAACCCTTTCAGCAATAAATGTCTAATATACTTACAGGCATTTTCCATTTTAGTGTGCAATTAAACAACTATACTTTCCAAGTCACTGTACACAGTACAGTACGTATTGGGACAGGAGTGGCGCTGTAGTCTAAACCACTGAGCCTCTCAGGCTTGCTGATCAGAAGGTCAGCGGTTCAAATTCCCGTGACGGGTGAGCTTCTGTTGCTCTGTCCCAGCTCCTGCCAACCTAGGAGTTCGAAAGCATGCTAGTGCAAGTAGATAAATAGGTACCACTGCAGCAGGAAGGTAAATGCACTCTGGTTTCCATCACAGTGTTCTGTTGTGCCAGAAGTGGTTTAGTCCTGCTGGCCACATAACCTGGAAAGCTGTCTGTGGACAAACACAGGTTCTCTTGGCCTGAAAGTGAGATGAGCGCCACAATTCCATAGTTGCCTTTGACTGGACTTAACCGTCCAGGGGTCCTTTACCTTTACCTTACGTTTACAGAGCACTCAAAAAGATGGATCAGTGACCTGATTAAATACAAGTCGGAGATTTCTATGTTCCTATTTAAATTAGCCCTTTATTCAGAACCATGAGGACTAGAAACTTACTTTCTTTTTAGGGGAAGAAGCATAGCTACTGCTTTCCATGCAGAAGGTCCCAGGTCCATTCCTTGACATCTCCTGGTAGTATTGGGACAGACCCTCCTGCCTCGCCACCTGAAACCCAGGACAATAATGAGGTAGGAGGACCAAAGTTGGAACTTGATATCAGGCAGCTTCTGCACCAGCCTAATAGATCCAACAAGATTTTGCATTTGATCTGCTCTGCCTCTTCCCCTTTTGGTTCCAGCCAACCGATTCCCATTCATATTGTTAGGTTTGTACTCTAGTAACTTGCTCTGCTGTCTTCCCTCTTCCTAATGAATGGGAAAGTGATGGGCACTCTTGTCACACAGCATGCGCCAGACCCTAGTCATCTGCCCTTGTTTAATCACACATGAATTAATATCACAACAGCAAATCTCTTCCACACGCCTGGGAAGGTTCAGCTAATGAGGCTGCTCGATCGTCAGGCATCAAACCCAACAGGCTGTGAGATGTTTCTCCTGCCTGTCTATGTTTGCAAAAGCTGTTGTCTGTGCTGGAGAAAAATGCAGTTTAATTTTCGGGATTATTATCCTGTGGATGATGAACCGCCTATGGCTGTTTTCCAGCCTTTAGGGCTGGAACTGGGTTCACACTGGGGGGGGGGGGAGCAACTCAGAATTAGATTTGAGCTGAGGAAAGACAAATGATGCTTCATGTTTGAACTCCTTGGTGGCTGCCACTCATTTCCTTAGAAGCAGGATCCTTAGAGTAACCTTGTCTCCATCAACACAGATGTCACTAAGGTGGAAATAATAGCACAGGGAAACAGTGCGTAGTTAAACTACGGAACTCGCTCCCACAGGAAAGAGTGATGGACACCAACTTGATGGCTTTAAAAGAGGATCGGACAAATTCATGGAGGAAGGAGGAAGCTATCAGGGCCTACCAGTTATGATGGCTATGCTTTGCCTCCACGGTCGGCAATGGGGCATCTGTTTGGCCACTGTGAGAACAGGATGTTGGACTAGGTGGGCCATTAGCCTGATCCAGCTTTCTTATGACCCGAATGGCTGAGAGGGTCAGAGCATCCTCACTACATAGATAGGCTAACATATATGGGTTTTTGGTTCTGAGAAAAGGACAGTTACAGAGCATTTATTAATTGGGTGGAACAGCAGGTGGGGCTAAATGTGGCCCTTGTGGCCTCCCCATCTGGCCCTTAGAACTCTCCCAGGCTACACCCCTTGTCGTCGTCCCCCAGTGCTTTTTCCTGGGTGGAAACTGTCCTTGAATGGTGTGATAATGCCCCTCACTTGCTTTGTTTATCAGGCAAAGATTTGGACTAGATGACCCTCGTGGTCCTTTCCAACTCTACTGTTCTATGATTCTGATACTGAGGAGCAAAGGGAAATGTGGGAGCTGGGAGAGGAAAATCTCTGTGGCTTCTGCTAGCATCATTTCTCAGCAGAAAGATGAGAGGGGCAGTGCGGGTGGAGGGAGGTGTTTACACAGCTCCATGGAACAAACTCCGAAGCTCGTTTTAGATCTCACTCAGGGCTCATTTTGCTTTGAATCACTGCAATTTATCCCCGTTTCCCCAATTCCTCCGGGGCAAGAGTAAAGGCAGGCTTGTGCTAAGCACCCTCTCCCTCTCCCACACATGTGCACTCACACACACACCCCACACCCCACACAAACCGGGCCAAGATCTTGGGCATGGGTGGTCTTCTTAACAGATGTTCACTTATTTTATTTCTCCCCCTGTTGCCCTTAATGAAGCTGGTGAGCCCACAAATGCGTTCGCCCTCCTCCCCACTGCGGGTTACTTATCAACATGGAGCAGGGTGTGTGTTTGTGAGAGAGAGAGTGTGGTGATATCACCCCTTTAGGACTGGTTTATGGGAATGGGTTAGCACCTCAGAAATAATGAGCTTCCATACAGCTGTCTCCCGTTAAGGCTTCCAGGCCGGTGTCACAAGGTAACTGGGTGGAAGAGGTGAACGCCCATGGTCTAAGTTCCCATAAAACCTGGACTGGCGGGAGTTCTCAGCAGCCAGCTAAGCGTCTATTTGGGCTTTTGACAGCATCTTCTATTGCTCAGCCTACTGAGATTTAAGTGTAAGCACTGATGTTCATTAGCTGGATAAATTAGCAGTTGTTGCTTTCTTACCTTCTGAGCTTTTTTAAAAAAAGATTTTAATTATTTAACTTTTTTATTAATTAAAAAAGATTTTTAATTAATGAGCTATTTTAATCTGTGTAATTATTTGGAGTTTTTCCTCCCTTGTAAAGTTTTGTTTTAGTAAAGTCTGTGTATGATTTTATGAAATTTGGTCTGGTCAGAGTTCCTGAACCCCTTCATTCTGACCACGCTTTTTGGAGCAAGGGTCATCCACCACACAGAGAGGGAGATGATGTGACCAGGGCCAATTCCTGTTTCTGCTCCAAAGTTGCAACAACCTCCCATCCTGTGAGCCTCCTGCTATTTGCAGAGAGTGAAGCCGCATTTAAATTTCTCCCCAATTTGCTATTCCCCTGATAAATCCCCTCCTTACCTCCCCGCAGCTCTATAAGCTCCACTGGGAGTTTCTGAGTTCGCATCCAGCTATCTAAGCATGCTGCAAATATTCCATTTTGTCTCTCTGTGTGTGCAGGAACACCCCCAATCCTAAAAAGTACATTTCTTTGGGAAGGGGGCCCCAGACGTCCCTTGCTGCTGAGAGTTCCAAGTCATGATGTTGAGGAGCTTGGGCTGACGACAGGCAGAAATCCAACTGATCCATCATCCTTTCCTGGCACAGCTGCAGTGACGGAGACTGGTGTCAGTTGAATGTCTGCCTATGGAGTTGTGGCAGAGAGGGTGGTACCTCCCCTGGGGGTGGAGAGGGTGGGATGAGGATGCAGACTCCAGCTTGATCATGAATGTCAGCTGGGGAAAGGGTGGAGCCAGAGGGAGGGGGGGTTCTCCCTCCACCACCCCCTGCCTGCAGTTATATACAAGTTGTAGAAGCAGCAGAGAGAGAGAGAGAGAGAGAGAGAGAGAGAGACCTTCTCCACCTTTGACTCACAAAGGACTAGCATCATCTCTTTGAAGCAAATAAGGCAGCTGCCACCCTGCTCCTGAGCCCACCTGAACTTCACCTGTGCTCATGGTTTTATGGCAAGTCTCCCGCAGGCCCCTATGGAAAGCCCTGGGCTTCCTGGGCTTGATCCTGCTGGTGGCCCCAGCAGGCGCCTGGTACAAGCATGTGGCCAGCCCCAGGTACCACACCGTGGGGCGAGCTTCGGGGCTTCTGATGGGAGTCAGGCGCTCCCCTTACCTGTGGCGCCGGCAGGCAGCAGAGGGCTCCCGGGATAGCCTGGAGGCTGCCCCCACCCTGCCCGTCAGCAGGGCCACTCAGTGGCTGACACTCCAGCAGGCAGAGGAGGAGGAGGGACCCTGGACCACTTTGGATCTGCAGCCTCACCTGTCCTCCCAGGTGGGCGCCTGGAAAGATGCTGCTTCTCCTGCTGCTGCTGCAGGGGCCATCAAGAGAACGCTCTGGCCTCAGGCCTCACAGAAGAACCACGCCAGGCACCAAGGGAGGATCTGGGCAGCCCTGTGCCCAACAGGATGCCAGGAGGCTCTCTGGCAAAGCCCCGCCATGCACCCGAAGCTCCTGGAAAGGCTGATGTGGAAGACAGGACAGCCCAGCACATCGAAGGAAGCCAGGTAATTGGGCACAGTAAGTCCAGAGTCTTAAGCCTCAGAGGGCATCTAGGACATAGCTGTCAACTTTCCCCCTTTTTAAGGAAAATTCCCTTATTCCAAATAGGATTCCTCGCAAGAAAAGGGGACAGTTGATAGCTATGATCTAGGATGCAGCACTTGTAAGACAGATGAGCTTCCCATGGCCCACTTCTAGGGGGTTTCCTGACAAAGTCTTAATATTTATGGACAAGAGTCATGCCTCAGTGGTAGAGCATCTGCTTGGCATGCAGAAGGGCCCCTTCCCTTTAGTAACAAACCCCTTTCCCAAGGTTGAGGTTGCTGTCCAAGGAACGATCCCACTGAGAGAAATCTGATTATATGGGACAGGGCACTGGAACGTAGAAGACTGTCTTAGACCAAGTGGGACCACTGATTAATCTAGGTCAGTGTCTGGAGGGAGATCTCCAGGCAAGAGCCTCACCTAGCCCTGCCTGGAGATGCTGCAGACCCAACCTGGGACCTTCTGCATGCAACGCAGGTGCTCTACCACTGAGCTGCAGTTCTTTCCATTAAGGCAAAGGAAGCTGCCTTAAACTGAGTCAGACTGTTGGTCCATCTAGCTCATTATTGTCTACACCGACTGGCAGCAGCTCTCCAGGGTTTCAGGCAGAAGTCTTTCCCATTCTTATCTGAACATGCCAGGGATCAAACCTAGGACCTTCTGCATGAGAAGCAGGTGCCCAGGCACTGAGCTGTGGCCTTTCCCCTTTGAGTTTTCACATTAGACCCTCCTGACAGTGCAGCATGTTTCACAAATTCAACCAGGTGGCTACCTGGAGCAGAGCTTTTAGTGGGCTGGCTCCCATCCTCTGGAATACTCTGTTAGACAGTTGCTCAACTGTTTGGTGTTTCTGATACCTGCTCAAAACCCTTCTGTATACCCAGGCAATTTCAGGATGTTGATATTTGCTGTGGCAGGAACAGGCAACCTTTGGCTTCTGGACTCCAGCCCTCATCATCTCGTAGACCATTGGCTATGCTGGCATCTGGCGCTGCTGGGAGTTGGAGTTCAATGACATCTGGAGGGTCACAGTGTCCCCATCCTTAGGTTGTGGGCACCTACTGATCTGCCAGGTGTTTTTTTTTAATCACTGTCCTTTTCTTTGAATGCCTTATTTTAATTATCATGCATGCTGCTCCGAGAGCTTTCTGAATAGGGAGAGGTTTATAAACACAAACGAGCAACAGATAGCGATGGCTGTTCCAGGGGACAAAATTACACTGCTAGGAAAACAACACAGACCCTCCTTTCAGCTTCTTAGAATCACAGAATCATGTGTTGTAAGGGACTCAAAGGGTCATCTAGTCCAACCCCCTGCAATTCAGGAATTGCAGCTAAAGTATTTGATGGTCACCCAACCTCTGTTTAAAAACCTCGAAGGAAGAAGAGTCCACCACCTTCCAAGGGAGTCCGTTCCACTTTCAAACAGCTCTTACTGTCGGAAAATTCTCCCTGATGTTCAGTTGGAATCTTGTTTCTTGTCATTTGAAGCCATTGGTTCAGGTCCTAGCTTCCGGAGCAGGAGAAACTGGCAAGGGCACAATCCAGGGATTGCCCAAGTCGTCATTTGAGCCAATTGTGTTTTGGAACAAGAGGTATCAGCAACCAGGGGATTAGCTTCCCTTCCTGGCAGCAAGTTGAGAGAAAAGGGCAGGGCTGCGTATGCTGCCTCGAAGATGAGAAGCCAGGCTGGGGTTTATGTGAGGTCTTTGTGGAAGACAGATCCCAAGGGAAAACCTCTTCACTCCCCCAGTTCACTTAGGCCAGTAGTGAGCAAGAAGGCATTTCCTACAAAATGGAAATGACCACAGGAGCCCTTCTTCTGGCTCCACAAAGCTAAAGGGCAGAACATTTGTTTTTTACACAGAAGTGTTTGCTGCCCTAGGCTCCTTTGGGCAGGAGGGTTGGATATAAATTTAATTGAGCAAAATGAATGAATGAATAAGTTGGCTACACCTGCCCTTAGCTCTGGCTCCAGCCGATCTTGGGCTCCACAAATCCCAAGGGAGCACTAGCCACCAGTGATGGAAAAGTTTAAGGCTGCTAGCCTATATACGTAAGGATTAATCTCCAGACTCTTTATCATCTTGGTTGCCCTCCTCTGCACATGCTCCAGCTTGTCAATATCATGCAGCAAGAGGAAAACTGTTAGATAAAGAATGTGGTTTTTCAGATCAAGGAGTATGCAAGCTTTGGAGGTCCACTGAACTCTACAGCAGGCAGAGTAGACCCTTTATACCTATCTATACAGTACCAATTATGCGCATGCTAGGTGAAGAGAAGCTGCCCCTCCTTCCTTCCTTCCTTCCTTCCTCTTTCGTCCCCCTGCCCTGCCACACTGCTTCATGTCTGCACGGACATCACTGGATTTCTCATTACTTGCTAATGCAACTCTGGGCGAGTTACAAAGGGAGGTGGCAATGGGCCCCAATGCCATGTATTATCTTTGAGATTTGCTCTGTTGCATTTTACCTGCATGCAAGACAGCCAACACTTGATGATGCACTCATCAATTGATGGGAAGATGTGTGTGAACCTGCCCATAAACACCATCTAATGTGCTGCTGCTGTGTACAGGAAGTGTACTGCAGACTTCACCAACCTGGTGCCCTTCAGATGTTCAAGACTACGACTCCAATTGGCCCCAGCCCACACAGCTGTATGATGCTGGGACAGGGTGAGAATCCAAAATATTTGGAGGGCACCAAGTTAGTGAAGGCTGGCCCATGGCACTAGAGTGGAAGTAACTGACCTAAGAGCCTCAGGGTTCCAGCCAGGAAGGTATTGAGTTCTCTGTCTCTCGGACATCATTGCAATGCACCCTTTCTCCACACACACACACACACACACACACACACACACACACACACACACAGCATAATGAAGACAGGAGATGAGGTAAGTTACGAAGGAGAAAGGGAGCACAGGACAGCAGCCCCAAGGATCTGATAAAGTTTAATTTGGGGGGGGGGGTTTAGAAAATTGTCCATTTTGTTGATGTGGAAAACTGAGGCCAAATTAGAAAATGTGAATTGCTTGAGTGTATGTGGCAGAGAACTAAGACTCTCTTTTCTCTCCATTTAGCGACCCTGAGATCTAATCTCTGATGAGGTACCCTGCTGAAGGAGTTGTCTGAAGCAGGCTGGTGGATGAGCATAGAAACTGATTCCAGTACCTGAGAACGAAAGAATTTTGGAGCATCCTTTTGGAACCATGCATAGTCACACATCCCCAACCAAGGGAAGAAGCTGTGAAACCCCTAGTGTCATATAATTGTGTGGATTCTCCATCAGCAGCTATAGGATGCCTGCACTTTCCTGGTTCCTGGGATCGGGGCCAGAAGCTTTTTGATTGCCTTTTTCCAACAAGTAGGGGCATGGGTAGGAAGAGCCCTGTTGTTGTTATTATTATTATTTTAACCAACTTCATGCTCACATTTTTTGGGGGTGGGGAAACAAAAGTGATATATTGTGTTGTTTATAACGGCTTCTCTGCAATATGGTAATATGTATTCATGTTCTCTCTCCCCACACACCCAAGGATGCTGTACTAATTAAAAACAAGATTTAATGAAACGAACCCCTGTGCTTTCTTGTGTTATAAGGATGAGACAAATTCCTGAGGACAGCAAGATGATTTCTCAATTTAGCAGCGAACTCAAGGGAGTGACTGTAACAGGATTGGAAGCCATATGGGAACACTGAGGAAGAAGAAGGGGGGGCGGGGAATCGACAGGCCAAGGGGAACTCTGTAGTTAACAGAGGTGAAACAAATCTTTGCATGTGTTCTAAAAGGAACAAACAAACAAATATGGAGCCTCCCCCCCCAAAAAAAAAACCACCAGTCAAAAAGGACTGAGCATGCCCAGTAGCCATAGAATTTGGGGTGTTAGCTGGGAAAAGAAAAATTGGTGTATGTGTGGCAGGGAACACAATGGAGTATTCTGGAGAAGGGTGTGGTGGATGGCTGGTGTAACACTGAACAGGATGTGGAATTTTAACAGCGTAAAGTCTTGCGGCGTGTTAAAGACCAATGGATTGTTTTAGCGCATGAGGGTTTTTTTGGACTACAGTTTGCTTCATCAGCTACATTGATGGCTATCCTCACTAGGAAGGTATGCCTGTATACATGAGAGTAAAGTGGGAAGGGAATAATAGAATCATCTAATTGTAGAGTTGTAAGGGACCCAGAGGGTCATCTAGTCCAACCCCCTGAAATCCAGAAAAAAATGTGTTACCCATCTATGGTCAATGGATCCAGCTACTTCTTAAACATTATTTTTTAATCGATCTGCTAATGAACAAACAGACACGTACAAACATGACTAAAAGAAAGAAAACAAAGAATAAAGAATTTAAACCATAAAGCATTACAGCCTGGAAGAATAAAAGTACAAAAATATGGCAAAGGGATAATAAGGTATTAACTCATACAAATATTCTTGTAACAAGTAGTAAAGATTTATAAAAATAAGAGAAGAGGTTTCTTTCTGGGGGGTCGCAGGGGTATGCATATCCCTAAACATTATGTGAATCTACGTTTGGCCTCATTGAGGGGTAGTATTTCAATATGAGTAGGGAAATGAGACTACTCCTAAACATTTTTTTTTAGGGGGGGGAAACACTGAATAAGAGTATTTTCCAGCTGTGAGTTCCATCATTAGTATATTTTGTACTAACTGAAGTGTCCAGACAGTCTTCAACGGCAGCCCCAAGTAGCACAAATTGCAGTAAACAATCCTAGAAGAGTGTGGAACTGCACACAGATCCACTATTTACCAAGGATGGGGGCATAGTTAAGACACCAGGAAAAGCTTTCCAGTAGATATTCAGATTATTGGAAGCGAGAGAAACTTGCTATGGAGAGGAGCAGCTGCTTAGAAAGCAGATCTATTTCTCCCTGGTTGGTGCCTCAGCTGCAAGTGAGATTTTTGGGGATGTGTAGAAATGCTCCTTTCTGAGAACGGGACTCAAATTGGCCTCTATTATTTCCCCCCTCTCTTGTTCGCTCCCACAGACAGGAATTTGCGAGATTTGTGGCCTGTTAATGTCTCACATGGGGAAGGGCCTCAGCTGCGGAGCCGTGTCTGGATCTCAGAAGCCCTTGCCCACAGGGGAGAAGTAGATTATGCAGAAAGGCAGTGGCTCTCCAATGCCAAAGTGTCTTGAGCTGCCAAAGCAGGAGACCAGTGGAACACACAACACTTCACCAAATACACACCTGCTTCAGACAAGCTGGCATTTGCCACACATTATGCGGGGGGGGGGGGGGAGGCAGATACAGGCTGTCTGCACACATTAAAAGGGAACTGTGGTTGCTAGGAATTGTCACCTTGTGAGGTGCAATGGTCTAAATTTCCCAGGTGCCAGGTGCGTTTTGCTTCTGGACACAGGTCCAACTGGGACTGTGTGGAGATTTCTGGACACCAGGTTGGCGACTCGCATCTCCATCGAGCCAGCTGATTTGTGCGCAGCAAAAGAGGCACGTCTTACGCTTGTGAGCTGCCACACAAATCATGGATATCTTAGTCCTGGGCATCTTAGTCCTCCATCATCACATCAAGGAAAGGAAGTGCAGGGCTGAGTACAGATACAGTGGTACCTCGGGTTACATATGCTTCAGGTTACATACGCTTCAGGTTACAGACTCCGCTAACGCAGAAATATTACGTCGGGTTAAGAACTTTGCTTCAGGATGAGAACAGAAATTGTGTTCCGGCGGCAGTGGGAGACCTCTGAAGTGATGCTTCAGGTTAAGAACAGTTTCAGGTTAAGAACAGACCTCTGGAACGAATTAAATACGTAACCAGAGGTACCACTGTATATCCGACTGAGCTGCAGCCTTTCCACAGGCCACGCAAATGGAGCTCACAGACCACAGTTTAAAAACCTCTGCCTAGTTAATACCATTTCCACTGTGTGTTTCTCCCTCTTGTATACTGGGATGAGCGAATTGTTGTAAGAGCTCCAGTGAGACCAGAGAATCGCAGAATTGTAGCACTGGAAGGAATCCCTGGGGTCATCTAGTCCAACCACCTGGCGAATAGACATGCCATTGTTGCAACCCTGGTTTAAGGTGCCATTTGGCTTCTAGCTTATAAATCTCAGTTTCTAACACTGTGTAAGGGCCAAACTACAACCCCCGGGATTCTTTGGAGGAAGTCAGGTTCATTCTCCGATGGCATCGTCCAGGTAGGGCCAGGAAAGGCCTCTGCCTGAAACCCTGGAGAGCCTCTGCCAGCCAGTGTAGGTAACATTGAGCTAGATGGACCCATGGCCAGATTCAGCAGAAAGCTGCTTCCTGTGTTCCTTTTTATATTCCACAATTCCAGGGCAGAGCACCTGCTTGGTGCCCAGAAGGTTTCAGGTCTAACCCTCATTATCTTCAGGTAGGGATGGGAATATCCTCTACATGAAACCCCGGAAAGCAGCTGCCAGTCAGTGTAGAGGACTATCCTGAGCTAGGCTGAACACATTGACTCAGTCTAAGGGCAGCCTCCCCCCATCAATTCAATCTGCAAAGCTTCTGGTTCCCATAATGAATGGCACTTGACAGGTGAGCTTTAAATGAATCCATTAGGCTACCGGCGTTTGCCCCCTTGTTTGTGCCGCCGTATCAGCCTCTCAAAGGACACTGTGGGGAAGCAGGTCCTGCCTTATCAGGAGCAGAGATAAAAACATTGCCTTCCGAACAGAGAAGATTGGCTTGGCAGAAGAGGCCAATTCACAAGAGGCTGATGGAAACCAATCTGAGGCGCGTAATTGACGCATTAACATTCTCATCTCCGCTGCCCCTGAGTCAGAAGAGGGTCCTTGACTGTGTCAATTACACAGAGAGAAACGCCAGGGCGTTCTAAGTCAGAGGGCCTCTCGGTTACCGAAAAGGCAGTCGGAAAAGGCACCCAGGTCTTTCTCATTGATGCAAAGAGTCAGTCTGATTGATACCTTTCCCCAGGAACAGAGGCCAAAATGAGAATGTATGTGGATCGTTAAAGATATTGTTTCTAATGTTTTCGCTGCACAGGTAGAGTGCTCCTGCCCAAAGCTGTTGTGAACAAGGCAAAATGAGCAACGGTGCTGCTCATCGCTGTCCAGGGTCAGGCTTAGGAGGAGTGGAGAAAGAATGAGGTGGGTAGTTAACTTAAAACGACCCACCCACCCACAATTGCTGCCCCAACAATCGGCACAAGTCTTGAATGAGCAAAACGTTATTTCTTGTGTTTTCATTGGGTAGCATTTGGAGAGGGGTTGAATGAAGAAGCAGGGGCCGTGGGTTCCCTTCCAACTCTACAACTCTGCAGTCTTCAGTGTGCTTTTCTCTGTTAAGTTACATCCTCAGGTTCAATCAGAAACTTCAGTGGTGCTACTGTGTCTGGCCAGCTGCCCACATTCAGCCTCTGCGTAAGAAGACACATAATCATTCAACCTTATTTCAACAGTGGTCAACTGTCTTCAAAATGAGCTTGTTTTCATTGCTGCTATTAAGGGCCAAAATGACCCCCTGCCTCAGGATTGCAAAGCTATCACAACTCACAAAACCAAGCTTCAAGTTGCATTTTTGTTTTCTTTCTCTCACACACAAGCTGAGACTGAACTGTGGAACTCATAACAGATCGGAGGACCCCAGCTTGAGTTTTCTTCTCTTTCTTTACCATTCAGTGAACATGTGTGTGTATATGGGATGTGTGTGGCCTTTGGGGCACTGGGGAGCAGTGGCTGGAACTTCTCAGAAGTGCGTCCGCGGCAAAGCTAGCAGTGCCACCTGCTGGCGCCTCTTTGGAAATGCGTGTGGGGAATATTGCCCCCGTCTTTCCCTTATCCATGTCCTCTTAACTCCTGGAGTGAGGGACCACAGGGGAACATGCAAATCTAGGATGCACCTGAGCTTATTGGAACACTGGATCCTTCATTTCTCTTTTTCGCTCCTCATCAGAATTGCCTTGTTTCCAGTGATGGTCAGCCACAAAGGAGTATAGTGGAAGCAGCCTTGCATCAAGTCAGAACCTTGGTCTGTCTAGCTCAGTATTGCCTGCTCAGGCTGGCAGGGGCTTCCAGGGTTTCAGGTAGGAGTCTCCCCCTGGGGATTGGACCTGGCATCTTCTGCATGCAAAGCATTTGCTCTGCCTGTGAGCTGCAATAAGTCCTACGCTAGGGAAGAGGCAGCCCACCTCCCTTTTTCTTAGCCCCCCTCCCAAATCTGGTATTCAGTGCTTTGGAACCTGGAGCAGTGGAAGCTTCTCCACTGGGACTAGTGCAGCCCTGTCCCACCAACCTCACTCTGCCCTCAGCCGGCTCACAGCTGCCTGCCTTCTTTCTTGTAACCAGTCCAGCGTGTTGGCCTCTTGCACAACTCAGCAGGTGGGAGGATGAGGACCAAACTAGAATTAGACATGCTCTGCCTCTCATTGGCTCTGGCACTGCCTAGTGTTGGGCTCCCTGCCTTCTGCCCCGTCAGTCTCAATGGGGACCGGCCACCACTGACCTGGAGCTTCTGTTTTTCTACTGCGGCTCATCATAGAAATGGTTTTAGTTGTCCGCTGCGAAGGTATCCTTCCCTAAATACAGTGGCACCTCGGATTACAGACACTTCGGGTTACAGACACTTCAGGTTACAGACTCCGCTAACCCAGAAATAGTACCTTGGGTTAAGAACTTTGCTTCAGGATGAGAACAGAAATCATGCTCCGGTGGTGTGGCAGCAGTGGGAGGCCCCATTAGCTAAAGTGGTACCTCAGGTTAAGAACAGTTTCAGGTTAAGAACGGACCTCCGCAATGAATTAAGTTCCTAACCCGAGGTACCACTATACCTCCATCATTGCCACATCTCACTAAGATATTAAAATCAGCCTTTTCCAACTGGTGGCCCTCCAGATGTTTTGGAACATCTGCTGCTCTCTAGGAGATCATTTAACTGTCTCCATCCCCTGTGGATCTCTGGGCTTTTGTCCTGAGTTCCAACCCTGCAGATTCTGTTAGAACGCGAGCCCCCCCCCCCCCCGCAACCACAAACATCTAAGTCTCAGAGGAAGGGTGGTATACGTTGTGATTTCAAAATTTGCACAGCAGATGGCAGTATAGAGCCAGCTTTGCTTTTCAGCAAAGATATTAACGGTGGATGATACTTTCAAAAAATATGTCTATTTTTTTCCAGGTTGGGGGTGGGACATATTCCTAAATTTTGATGACTTCTCAAATTATTTATTACATTTCTCCTCCACTTTTCCATCAATGAGTTCAGGGTGGCCTCTATCACTCTCATCTCCACATTCTAAACCTCACAACAAGCCTGTGATGCAGGTAAGACTGAGAGATGCCAATTGATCAAATGGTTTGTGAATTTCCCTTAGTAGGGAAGGTTGCAATGCTTGAGGATTTTCAGTTTAAAGAAGTAAAAGGCAGGTAAGGGAGAACATGACAAGAGGTGTATCCGATTAAGCATGAATTCTACCATTCACTAACAGACTCTGGTACCCTCGATCTATGACAATACTATAACTCAGCAGGGGCATCCGAGGAAGCTAAATGGTGGCAGATTCAGGACCGGCAAAAGCAAGGATTTATTTGCCCAGTTAAAGGGTGTCCTTGGAGGATCAAACTTCTATGAAGCCACTAAGGGGAGATCTGATGGATTGCCTTATTCCATGCACTCTTGCCCAGCCATTGCCGTCATAACAACGTAAGAATTTGTCCCGCTAGATCCAGCACAATATCCTGGTTTCACATTGGACACCCAGATGTCTTTTTGGGAAACCCACAAGCAGGAGTGAAGGAAGGGGTGTGTGGTAGGGGCGGTCTGCCCCAGGTGTCATCACTGAGGGGGTGACAAAATGCCAGGCGGCACTCACCGCGGGGCCTGCAGCGCACCAGAGCCACACATCTCTCCTGGGACGCACTGCCCAAATGGTCTGCCCGCTGCCTCACCCCCCCCCCAGCTATAGGGTGGCTGAGCGGGAGTAGGCAGGCAGACTCTGGAGGCCCCACGGTGCGCCCCGTCCCTATGGGTGACTCACCTCACCCCATGGCGCGCGGCCCCAGGCACCCAAGCGGCTTCCTCTGCCGCTGCCCACAAGCTGGACCCAAGCAGAAGGGAGTTCTCCCCTCCTGCAGTTTCCACCAACTAGTATTCAGAAGCATTGCTGCCTCCAGCTGTGGAGGCAGAGCACAGCCATTGCTGCTAGTAGTCATCAATAGCCCTCGCTTCCATGATTTTGCCTAATCCTCTTTTAAAGCCATCCAGGTTGGTGTCTGTCGCCGTCTCCAGTGACAGTGAGTTCCACAGTTTAACTGTTCTGCGTGAACAGAACTTCATTTTGTCTGTTCTGATTCTTCCAACATTCGGCTTCATAGGATGCCCACAAGTCCTGGTGTTAAGAGGAAGGGGGGGGGGACTTTTCTCCATCCGCTTTCCCCATGCCATGCATAATTTTAAGTCATCTGCAGTGTGCTGCATGCACCAGATATGCATTGGGCAGCTGTACAGACCAGGGCTTCTAGAGTATCGGCCCCTGCCCTGTGGAACACATTTTTCATGTGGACTAGATTGTGACCTTTTTTGTAGTCTACTGCATCAGCACGTGAGCAGTACATACATTAATTATTATTAATAAAAATAAATGATAAAGAATTCTGCAGCCTATCTCAGAGAGATGGCAGCATTTGACAGACAGAGGTCCAGCACCGAGGGCCTTCTGGCAATTCCCTCACTGCAAGAAGTGAGGTTACAGGGAACCAGGCAGAGGGCCTTCTCAGTAGTGGCACCCACCCTGTGGAATGCCCTCCCACCAGATGTCAGGAAAATTAACAACTATCTGACTTTTAGAAGACATCTGAAGGCAGCCCTGTTTAAGGAAGTTTTTAATGTTTGATGTTGTGCTTTTAATATTCTGTTGGGAGCTGCCCAGAGCAGCTGGGGAGGCCCGGCCAGATGGGCAGGGTATGAGTAATAAATTGTTGTTGTTGTTGTTGTATAAAGGTAAAGGTACCCCTGCCCATACGGGCCAGTCGTGACTGACTCTAGGGTTGTGCGCTCATCTCACTCAAGAGGCCGGGAGCCGGCGCCATCCGAAGACACTTCCGGGTCATGTGGCCAGCGTGACGAAGCTGCACTGGTGAGCCATCACCAGTGCCGCACACGGAAATGCCATTTACCTTCCCGCTATAAAGCAGTACCTATTTATCTACTTGCACTTAGTGGTGCTTTCGAACTGCTAGGTGGGCAGAAGCTGGGACCGAACGACGGGAGCTCACCCCACCGCGGGGATTCGAACTGCCGACCTTACAATCAGCAAGTCCTAGGCACTGAGGTTTTACCCACAGTGCCACCCGCGTCCCTGTTGTTGTTGTATATACTTATTTAAAAATGTGTTTTGTTGCTTTTCCAGTAAATATTATGAGATTGAGAAAGCAGGACAAAGCCAGGGAGATCAAGTCCAAAAAGGATACACAGAGCATCAAGCCGTATCCATGAGAGGGGAACGCGATGGCCGAAGAGCAGCTGGTGTTTAGAATTATGCTTTTCACCAAGGAGATGGCTGTGATACAATCTTATGGAAAGATGAAACCCTATACAAAGAAAGGGTTGGGGAACAGATAAAGAGTCAAGAATCACTCATTGCAAGATAACAGCACAGGGTTGTATTGGGTATTAGTCCTACTGAGAACAGAACCATTTCATTCAACGAACACAACTAATTTGGATCCATTAATTTCAAGGGGTCTACTCAGCACATCTATGGTATTTTATAGTTTTGTTTTTCATATTTTAATTTCCACCCATAGTTATAACTGTTCCCTCCATTTTATGTGCATTATAAAATGAAATAAATAACTGAAAAAGAACAGAAGGGACCATATCCTCAGGCTGACATGTATAAAGTTGGGAAGTGTATTTTTGGGAAAGGAGGAGAGGCAAGGATTAAAAGCAGGTCTATGTTACACCAGGAGCAGCGGTCAGGCATGGGGAGTCTTTCAGAAGCTGGCGTCCGTGGTATTCACTACAGCCAAATTTCCTCAGGAGTTGTGGAAAAAGATTAACCAGGCCCGCCCCAAAGAAGCAGGGTCGGAAATTTCCATATTCTCACGCCATTCCTTGCCACAGGTTCTGTGTTGCAGGAGAGAACTGGCCCAGGGCGTGATTGTGTCCCAGAATTGCACGTTTTTCTCGTGCCATGTTTGCAAAGACTGTCTTCGGCACAGTGGACAGGTTTTTTCCACTGGAAAAGAAGATCCCCAAAGGTTAAGCGAGAAAGTCTGTTGTAAAGCAGTGCAAATATTGGCTCTGCATAAATGCAGGATTGATTTGAAGGCAAGAGACTTTCTCTCTCTCTCTCTCTCTCTCTCTCTCTCTCTCTCTCTCTCTCTCTCTCCTATGACTTGACATGGATTCTGCACTCTCTCCAAGCAGAGTTGCTTTGGGTTTAAAGTTTCCTCCAAAAAGCCTGCACAGCAGTGTTACTGAAGGAGCTGGTTCTCAGTTCAGCGGAAGGGCTATAGCTCACTAGGAGAGCACCTGCCTTGCATGCAGAAAGTCCCAGGTTCAATCCTCAGTGGCATTTTTAGAGAGATCCCCTGCCTGAAACCCTGGAGAGCTGCTGCCAATCTGTGTAGACAATACTGAGTTAGATGGGGCAATGCTCTAACTTGGTGCAAGGCAGCTTCCATGTTCAAACATTATGAGTGCCTAGATGGCCATGCCAGGAGCACATATAAGAAAAAAAAGAAGGCATACGATGGATTGACTGGGCACAGTGGTGCAATTAGGTCATTTTTACAGAGTGGACTTTATGATCTTATGCCCCACCTCC
The DNA here is from genome assembly GCF_964188305.1 of Podarcis bocagei. Lineage (NCBI taxonomy): Eukaryota > Metazoa > Chordata > Lepidosauria > Squamata > Lacertidae > Podarcis > Podarcis bocagei. Next base: position 32,510,754 of record NC_138139.1, on the reverse strand, counting down.
TTCAATACCTTTAGTCCAGAGCTTTCCAAATTGTGTCACGACACACTGGTGTGTTAGGAACTGGAGTTGATCTTTAAAGGGAGAAGGCGGTCTGCACGCACTTAAGGACACTGTAGCACCCTGCTTGTGGTTAACGCTTAGCTGGAATGAAATATTCAACGCAGCAACAGAGAAATTAAAATAATAATTTATTTGTCAGACAAATAAATGAGAGGCACAGTGGTATATGGTTACCAAGCTCTGGCCCCTGCCTCCTGCCATTATGGCCAGCCCTTATATTTCCTTAATCCACCCCCCTTTGCTGCTCCTGTGGCTGCCTCTGTTCAATCAGCCTGCTTGAATTTCCTATTGGCTGATTGCTATAACCAATTTTAAGATACACCCATATCCATCCTCCTGTCCTTATATGGCAGACAAAGAGCTATATATTGTTACATCTATAAATGACAAATAAGTAGTAATATATCTTACATGTGTCTCAACAAGGAATCTTAATTACCAGCTCACCTCTTGCCTTCCTTGCCCTCCAAAACAGATGGTTAATAATTTTAAAATTTTATCTTGAACAGATGTCAGAGACCTTGGGTTCACATAAACATTGAAAGATCTCCTTCATTTGAAGGTTTCTAAACAAATGTTTGACAGCTAATATATCAGGAGAACATTTGATGGCGTCTTCCTGTCTAGCAGGGGGGCTAAACTGCTGGCTGACTTAATTCCAGGATAAATACAACTCTTCTAGCATTTGTTAAATCCTTTGCATAATTACATTTAAGCAAATATTTAGTACATAACATAGGTAGCCTTTTAAGAAGGATAAGCCTTCTCAAAGGAAAGGATGGACCAGTTTACAGCCTCAAAATAAAATAGGAAGAAGCTTCTTTTTCCCCAGCCAAGCCAGTTGCCTTTGTTTTCCATGTACCCTTGGCCTTTTGTCCTGTAGCTCAAGTTTAAGGCACATGGTTTTATTTTACTGTTTACCTACCACTTTTACAACTTAGTTGTACTCTACAGCATGCAAGGTTAGTGACCTGCTTCTCAGCCTTTTTATGACCGCAATAAACCAATAAACCAAAGGGGCCCTCTTTTCCAGAAGGATAAACATCTTGCCAAAGTACTTAGGCAGTTGGTCTTCTGCCTGGCATAACATTTGAAAATCTAAGCCCATTTAATTTAGGAACCTGATCAAGATATAAGCCAATATATGCCTTGATTAAAAATGCAGTCTATATTCAGATGCCACATTCCCCCCTTTCAAGCTCAAGGACCAAGCGTCCTTGATAGCTTGATCTGCATCATATTCTGAGTTAAAGCTCTGTATAGGGCCATGACATGAGGTAGAGTTTCATTCGAAATCATCTTGCTAATTGTACTTCTAAAACATGAAATGATACATGGCATCATACATAAAACCATCACTACTACTGTCAAGAAAAACAAGCAAGACAATAATATCCCTTTGAGTCCTGTGACATTAGGTAACCATCCCATATCCCATCCTTCCCATGTTTGTACTGGGACATGTGCTATATTCTCCATCTTTGTGGCCAACACACGGATTGCCTCACCATTATCAGAAATGTTAAAGCAACAGGCATTCCCTGTCAAGTTCAAGACTCCACATAGGCAAGTACATAATCCATTCCCATTTTCAGCTGCAAAATGCGGCTCTACTTTCATCCAACTGTTGTGCAATAAGTCTCAAACTCTGGGCCGTTACATTGGTTACAAGTTCCACTACTGCTTGCAATCGAATTATTCTGTTTAGATTATAAATAGGATCCTGTGCCCCTTGTATGAGCTCACCAGGATTCCAGGAGGCAGGATCATAATAGGCTATAATGCGCTCTGGTGGCCAATCATCAGTACCGCTCCAACTTTGGGTACTTCCTCCTGCTATATGAGAAATATCAGCGTTTCTTCGTGTTCGCTTGGCCAAATTAGTGGGCAAAATCCACATTGGTGGTAATACCCATCCCAGGAAACAAGTCCCACTCCATTTGGAAGGGAGTTTCTTGTATGCCCATTCTCCACATATCCACCACAACCATGGGTCTGAGGGTTTTGGTATGTGGAGTGCATGAGGCGAAATATCACAAGGGGTATAGAGTTCACAGTGCAGTATGTTAGATTGCCTTTCTCTGTCACAGTTATGTTCCATACCACTTTCCATGCATGAATAAAAGGGGTTGCACAGGGCAAGGTATTCCGAGTTCGATAGGTAGTACCGTTTGCCCAGGTATGACTATTCTTAATATAATCCCAAGTATAGTGGCAATGAGAAGAGCCTATCATGGTAGAATCAGCTGCATCTGATGATTTATGTACACAGAATTCCCCTTGTACAGGTATAACTCGTAATGTTTAGTTGAGTTCCATCCGGGGAAATTCTGTACTTCTGTTTGGTGTGGCATTTCGCTTACCATACCAATAGCATTTAATGGTATCGGTAATAAGGGCATACCTCCCTCTGAATCATCTGGCCCAAGAGAGCAAACAAGGCAATTAGTCCTATTTGCAACATTGGCTTACCATTTCAGCTAAACCTACCCACATATTGTGATCATAGCGGAATCCATATTTAGCAAATTTGGTCAGATTCAAGGACCCTTCCTCTTCCCAAGGGATCAGGATTAATAATAATATCATGTTGATGTCTAGCATATGCATTCCTTCCACAAAAGATTACCGTATTGTGATAGCATATAAATATTAGTCCCTATATAATTCCCCCAGTGACAGAAATGGGGAACCACCAAGACCAAAACATATATCCCAAAGATCCCCAATGTGTAATATCCCTGATAATTGTTCCACAAGGGGGCAGTCAATCAATTGTATAAGAGAATCTTCCCGCTCACAGTCTCTGGTTCAGACGCTCCTCAAGCTTCAGGCGTGCGCAGGTCAGCCAGCTTCCAGGGTGTGGCTGCAGCAGGCCGGTCGTCTAATGTTGCCCGTGACCTAGCCCGTTCCCCGTAGGGCTAGATACAGGGGTTTTTGGAGAGAGTCAGTTTAAGAGGATTAGAGGGGTCACCTTTGCACGTCCAACTGCCTTCGGACTTCTTCAAACGGGAGTGATGAATCCAGGGGGGTCACCTCAGCTACCTTCACCGCTGTTGGAGTAGAGAGCAAGACGGTGTAAGGTCCACGCCACTTAGGTGCAAGTGGATCACGTTTCCACTCTTTCACCCATATGCTATGCCAGCCTGAAGCTGATGAATCGGCACGGCAATGCTGCACGGCGTGCGCTCGAGGGCCCACCTGTTAAGATAAAAAACAAACAAACAAACACGGGAGAGAGACAAAAACACGGGAGAGAGACTGCACTTGTCCCTGTGTCACATGGTCTCTTATTTGTTTGAGGTCAGTTGGACTATCCTGAACAAAGGAGGGCGGCCTCCCATACAGGAGCTCAAAAGGTGACAACTTAAGTCTCTTTTTTTTTTTTTTTTTTGTGGGTGTGCACCGAACACGAAACAGTGTTATGGGTAACACGTCTACCCTCCTGAGACTTTAGACATATTAGTGGGCTTCTGGCATGCCCTGCAGATACCTTGCACAAGCGTCTGGCGATAGGTGGTAAGCCTGGCCAGGTGAATTGCATTGTTTGGATCCCAATTAGGATCTTCCAAGGGAAAGTTGTAAATATTTCCCACTCTGGCCTGCTCACGCAAATATATCTGTGCCTTTTCAATTATGTCTCTCCTTTCCTCAGTGGTGAACAGAGTATTCAGGAGCTGGCGGCAATCTGTCCAAGTAGGACTGTGAGTATTTATTATTGAAGTCACCAAGTCCATCATAGCCTGAGGTGGCTGTATTGCTTGCTGACCGATCAAGGTCTCCCTGTAACTTCTGTAATAATTCTCTAGAACTTGGATGTACAGGGGTTTGGGGTGGGCAATTAGTTGTTCCACTAAAGGAGACTGTAGATGGAGTTCTACTGGGACTCACAGGTGGAATAACCACTTCTGCTTGGGCTTCATTATAGAACTCCAATGCCTCCTGAAGATATTTATCATAATCTATCAAGGAATCAAGTTCTGTGACTCCAACCCCATTATTCATTCCACTTTCTTGCCTTGGGGTTACAACTGGTGGAGTGTTTGGATTTATTTGGCAAGATTCCTTTCCTAACTTTGGCTTTTACAGCCAATAATTTGCATCGTTGGACTTTGCATTCCCTTATCCATGGAGGATTTTTATTTAATGTGCTCAGCCAGGAATCTATATATGAAAATTGTTCTGGGCACCCTCCAGTCTCTTTGGCGATGTTAGACGAAAGTTTGCTTACTAAATTTATATCAAAGGTTCCTTGAGATGGCCATTCAATATTTTGATTTGGCCACTCTAATTCACATAACGTTCTCAGGCGCTCTGGCGTCAGTTTGACTCCATATGCCCCTGAGAAGGCTTTCTTAAAATTATTTAACATACATTCAAAAGGTGTACTTCCCCCCTTTGAACCCCCAACTCCCATTGTATGGCCCTGTGAAGTATCCACTCAGTCACTCACACACACACCTTACTGGGAAACGAAGTAGTACTCACTCCACACTTAGGTCAGCTACACATTGTACTTTCTCACACATGCAATGCGCCAGATACTTCACCACACACTACCTCCCATTCTTCCCTTTTCCCCCACCAGATCACCATCTGATATACCCAGCCACCTAGCGTACTCAGTTCCCCTTTACTGAGACGCAGAAGTTTGATCAGGACTTCTCTTCCTCCCAATTAATTGGAGGGCCAAAACCCCTTAGTGCACTTACCCTTAGCTGGTTCCCTGTTTATTTCTCTGGTCCCCCCCGGTCCGTCGCCGTCGGTGGGCAGGGTATCAGACAGACGAGACTGCTGCGTTCCCCTGGAAAAAATTTTTCCAGTGCGCGCTGGGTAGGCACAGTTGTCCTCTCTCTTGTACCCCGTCCAGTAAGGCGAAGGCGCTGCGTTCCAGCAGACCACTTATCCGAGTCGCAGGCACCATAAAATGTAGCACCCTGCTTGTGGTTAACGCTTAGCTGGAATGAAATATTCAACGCAGCAACAGAGAAATTAAAATAATAATTTATTTGTCAGACAAATAAATGAGAGGCACAGTGGTATATGGTTACCAAGCTCTGGCCCCTGCCTCCTGCCATTATGGCCAGCCCTTATATTTCCTTAATCCACCCCCCTTTGCTGCTCCTGTGGCTGCCTCTGTTCAATCAGCCTGCTTGAATTTCCTATTGGCTGATTGCTATAACCAATTTTAAGATACACCCATATCCATCCTCCTGTCCTTATATGGCAGACAAAGAGCTATATATTGTTACATCTATAAATGACAAATAAGTAGTAATATATCTTACATGTGTCTCAACAAGGAATCTTAATTACCAGCTCACCTCTTGCCTTCCTTGCCCTCCAAAACAGATGGTTAATAATTTTAAAATTTTATCTTGAACAGATGTCAGAGACCTTGGGTTCACATAAACATTGAAAGATCTCCTTCATTTGAAGGTTTCTAAACAAATGTTTGACAGCTAATATATCAGGAGAACATTTGATGGCGTCTTCCTGTCTAGCAGGGGGGCTAAACTGCTGGCTGACTTAATTCCAGGATAAATACAACTCTTCTAGCATTTGTTAAATCCTTTGCATAATTACATTTAAGCAAATATTTAGTACATAACATAGGTAGCCTTTTAAGAAGGATAAGCCTTCTCAAAGGAAAGGATGGACCAGTTTACAGCCTCAAAATAAAATAGGAAGAAGCTTCTTTTTCCCCAGCCAAGCCAGTTGCCTTTGTTTTCCATGTACCCTTGGCCTTTTGTCCTGTAGCTCAAGTTTAAGGCACATGGTTTTATTTTACTGTTTACCTACCACTTTTACAACTTAGTTGTACTCTACAGCATGCAAGGTTAGTGACCTGCTTCTCAGCCTTTTTATGACCGCAATAAACCAATAAACCAAAGGGGCCCTCTTTTCCAGAAGGATAAACATCTTGCCAAAGTACTTAGGCAGTTGGTCTTCTGCCTGGCATAACATTTGAAAATCTAAGCCCATTTAATTTAGGAACCTGATCAAGATATAAGCCAATATATGCCTTGATTAAAAATGCAGTCTATATTCAGATGCCACAACACCACCTGCCTTTGTTGAGTCACCTGGCAGAGTGGGGTTTCAAACCCTGGTCTCCCAGGTCATAGTCAAGCACTCTAACCATTTCGCCACACTGGCTCCCTGCATAGGAAGCTGGAGCAGAGGAACCTTCCTTGAAACGAGGCATTGATCCATCTAGATCAGTATGGTCAACACTGACCGGCAGTGGCTTTCCCCAGCCATACCAGGAGATGCTGAGCAAAGAACCTGGGACCTTCTATCACTGCTGCTGCTGCTTCTTCTTCCTGGCATGCAGAAAAAACTGGGGGCGGGGGCGGTTCTTGAGCACTTAATAGACAGGCATACTTCATTGATATTTGCCCTTGTTACGTCTCAAGTTGGATGAGGCTGACCCAGGGGATGGCTTTCAAGCTGAGAGTTGACCCACCTTTTTGTCTCAGCCTAGCTGTCAACCATGGGTATGCAGCGGTGGCCTGACAAGGTGACATTTCACAGCACGGTTTTAAAAAGCCGGAAAAACTGGCTTTCATTTTCTTCATGCGTGAAACGATCTCCCAGCTTTGCAACAAGAATGCTCCGGCATGAGGAATCCGGTTTCTCTCTCTTTCTGCCCCTGAGCTGTGGCTCTCTTAAAACGGATTATCCTCCATGGCCTTCAGCCTTTTGCTCAGTGGGGTCCTCAACTCTTCCCAGTAAATCTCTTCTGCATTAAGTCCATGGTATTAGTCAGAGGCCATGTGGTGTCCCGGTGGCCCTAATGATAACCAAACCAAGAAGCCTCATTTGCTTCTGTGAGGCTTTTTTGAGGTGTGCTTGAAGCCGCCTCCTTGTGTGTGTCCCCCCTGCCCCCCAGCGCAGCAAGCAAAAACACCAAACACCAACTCCAGGAGAAGGAAAATGGCAGGAAACCCAGCCGTGGCCGTACTCTGAAAAGGTGGTGCCTTTTCCCTGACTCAAAATTGCAGAACATTCAAAGGCAAAGCGGCAGGGAACCTCTTGCAAGCGCTAATTTTGTTGCCATTATGTTCCTTTTGTGAACAAAAGCAAATTTTCTGCAGGTAGCCCTTTGCGGAGGCAGGAAAGATTTGGGAAACCTTCACTCTGAAGGGGAGGGTTAAAACATATGTTCAATTCCCAGCATCTCCAGTTAGGGCTGGGAGAGACTCCCTGTGTGAAACCCTGGAGAGATGCTGCCAGCCAGTGTTGGCAATACTGAGTGAGCTAGATGGACTGTTGGTCTGATTCTAAGTCAGCTAGAATATGTCAAGGCTGCTTCAGAAAGGAGAGGAGAGGCTGCCCATTTCAAGTGCCCTTTTGAGATGATTCAGGGGTTACTCCTTTTTTTGAGGAAGCCCCAAAGTTATGGCGGCAGGGGAAATCCCAAATGGCATCCTTCCCGCTGAACTAATCAACATGGACCCCCCCACCAGCTCCATGTTCTCTTATGAAATACAGTGGTACCTCGGGTTAAGTACTTAATTAGTTCCGGAGGTCCGTACTTAACCTGAAACTGTTCTTAACCTGAAGCACCACTTTAGCTAATGGGGCCTCCTGCTGCCGCCGCGCTGCCGGAGCACAATTTCTGTTCTCATCCTGAAGTAAAGTTCTTAACCTGAAGCACTATTTCTGGGTTAGTGGAGTCTGTAACCTGAAGCGCATGTAACCTGAAGCGTACGTAACCTGAGGTACTACTGTACCCCTTGAAATTAATGGGACAAATGAACAAGACCACTCAACTTATGGCGTGATGACTTGGTCATTCCTGGTACCTGTAAGGCTGAAGGGGGATCTAAAACAGTTTTAAACAAGATAAATCAACCAGTCACATCCTAGGCTTGAGCCTGTGAACTCCTGCATGCACTCTGCTGCTGCGCCAGGGCTCTTTATGCAGCCAATGGGGTCCTGGTGGTGCATAGAGAGAGAGATAAAACTTTATTCGCGTTAGCCAATGGCCATAGCAACAGTAAAACATTACAGTATATGTAGAAAAGGAAATTTGATATAAAAGCACAATTTAAAGTCCTGGATCAGCAGTCAGTTAGTGGCCCTTATTCTGATTGCCCCTGCTATGAGCCTAGCAACCTTTGCTGTTATCTGCTTATTTTGATCTGATAGAAGAAAGGGCATTGTGGCAGTGGTTGAGCACCCTGAGATGGTTACTATGAATGGGGTGATGATCTCGTTCCTCAGGTCTTTGTAGAGTCCTGGTGGTGTATATAGGGGAAATGTAAGAACATCAGAATAGCCTGTTTGCTGGATCAGGCCAAAAGCCCAGCTAGTCCAGCATCCTGTTCCCAAAGCTGCCAACCTGATGCCCATGGGAAACAGTCGAGCAAATCCTGAGCTCAGCAGTGACTCTCTCCATTCATAGTACCAGCAGCAACCCCCGATGATGCCATCCTGCCCTGTGAACTGGAGATGCCCTATATAGCACTGTGGCAAGCAGCAGCCACAGATGTAGCCTCATCCTCTATTGATTGGTCTAATCCCCTTCTGAAATGAAGTGCCCCACTGGATCCCTGTTTAGGGAAGCTTTTAATGTTTGATGTATTACTGTATTTTAATATTGTGTTGGATGCCACCCAGAGTGGCTGGGGAAACCCAGCCAGATGGGCGGGGTATAAATAAATAAATAAATAAATAAATAATAATTAAACCAGCAGCTGGTATTCAGATGCATGATGCCTCTAGTAGCGGAGGCATGGCGATAGTGGACAGAGAAGTTTCTTTCCCTCTGTCTTAACACAGGAACTAGTGGACATCCAATGATTCAGGGCAGTTAAAAGGGTTTGTTCACACAGTGTCTAGTTGAACATTGGAACTTGCTCCTTCAGGAGCAAATGATGGGCAACTACGTGGGTGACTTTAAGAGGGGGTTAGAGAAATTCACAGAGGAGAGGGCTATCGATGGCTACTAGCCACAAGGGCTATGCGCTGCCTCCACAGTCAGAGGCAGTAATGTTTCTGAATACCAGTTGCTGGAAACCATGGGAGGGGAGAGGGCTATTGTGTCCTAATCCACTGGGGCACTTGGTTGTCCACTGTGGGAACAGGAAGCTGGGCTAGATGGGCCACTGGCCTGATCCAGCAACTTCCTCTTATGTTCCTGTTTCGGGAAGCTCTTCATGTTTGATGTCGTTGTTGCTTTTCCTGTAATTTTGTTGAAAGCTGCACAGAGTGGCTGGGGCAACCCACACAGATGGGCAGGGTATAAGAAATAAATTTTGTTGTTGTTGTTACTACATAGCCATGACTAGTAATCATTTAAAAACCTTGTCTCTCCACACATCTCTTGCAAATGTGTGCTAGATAAATGCACTTTTAAAAAGACCAACAAAACGAATTAACTTTTGAAAACCAAATTGGTGGAATCCTACTAAATGCATAATGACTTGGCCTGCAAATCAGGATGATCTGGGTTCAAATCTTGGCTATTTCAGGCGCCCTCCCTTAAGGCAAGTCTCTCTCAGCTCCGCTCCCAGCAGCAATGCTTATATACTGTATACTTTTAGTTGTATTTCTATTCCCTTTTCTGCTGTAAACTGTAATTTTTATAGTATAGTACATTTAAACTGTGTTTTATCTTATCTGTGTGTTGCCAGAGAACAATCCTGTTGTGTGGCCTTATTTAAATCTAGTAAGCAAGAAAATAAAATGTGAAACCCTTTGAATATGAGACAGATGTCAGGCACTATTATTTTAGAATGCAGTGGCTGTAATAATCAACAAGTGAAGTGAATCTTGGAAACATGAAGGGGATACCTCCAATCCTGTATACCAGCAGTAGCTGACCTGGCACTCTGAAGCAGTTTTGGACTACAACTCCCATCAGCCCCAGCATCCTAAGACTGTGCTTCTTTGGGGTTGATGGGAGTTGTAGTCCCAAACAGCTGGAGGGCACCGAAGGTTGGCAAAGGCACATGCCTAACTCAGTCCCGTTCCCACTGCATGCCAATGAAGCAAATGCGGAGTAAGCGTAGGCTCACTCTCCCCTTTCTATCCAGTGCGGTCCAAGTGTTTTCAACTATAACTCCCATCATTCCTGGCTGATGGGAATAGCAGTCCAACAACATGAGGAGGGCACCATCTTGGCAAAAGCAGCACCCCCTTCCCCCCTCTTTCTTCCCGGTACATTTTTGCGCCCCCAAACTCTTAAAGATCCAGCCCTGCCTAGGAATCCTTCCTGCTCCGAATACTCCCCGCCTCGCATCTCAAAAGGGTGGCTGCGAAAAGACGGGGATGGCGCTTTGCACGAGGCCAGAGGCAAGCTTTGCTCCCCTTTCTGCTGGGCGGCTGCTTCACCCGGAGTCCCGAGGCCGGCCTTCGAAAAACTGGTTGGGGGTCCGGGGAGAAGGGCTGCCTTGCCCCAACCAACTCCGCCGCCCCTTTTAATTCATCCCAGCATCAAAGGTTCTAACCCAGCCGCTTCTCCTGACCCCGCCGGCATCTGGGGGTCCTTTGCCCAGGCTGCCCTCGGGGGGAAGAGAGAGGTTACTGCAGGAGGAAGAAGAAGGGGGGACCCCCTCCCTCCCCATCTCTGGAAGGTTCCGGGTTGCAGCCTGGAGGAGGCGGGAGGGCGCAGCTGCGCCTTCGGCCTGCGAGCGCTCAGGGGGGCGCCGTCCGCTCGCTAGCTGGTCCATCGGTGCGCCGCCGCCGCAGCTTCCAGGGCCGGGCGCCTGGTCGTCGTCGTCGCGGGCGCAGGCGGGAGGGTCGGGATGGTCCCTCGGGGCGGCCCAGCGGCGGCGACGCCCCCCTAAGGGCCGCCCCCTCGCCGCTCTCCGACCGTCGGAAGCGCCTGGGGCGCAGGAGGAGGCGGCTCGGGCGCTGCTGCCGCGGTTGCTGCTGCACAGGCTGCGGGCTGGCCGGCCGGCCATGGCCAAGGAGCAGGACGCCGAGGCGGCCGGGGCGGCGTCGGCGGCCGCAGCCGGGGCGGGAGGCCCCCCCGGGAGCCGCGCTCGCCAGCAGCCGCCGCCGCCACCTCTGCAGCCGCGCCTCTGCCACATGCTGAAGGGCGACAACGGCTACGGCTTCCACCTGCACGGCGAGAAGGGCAAGAGCGGCCAGTTCATCCGCAAAGTGGAGCCCGACTCGCCGGCCGAGGCGGCCGGGCTGCGCGCCGGGGACCGCGTCGTCGAAGTCAACGGGCTCAACGTCGAGAAGGAGACGCACCACCAGGTCCGGGGAGACGGTGGGCGCTCGGGGTGGGGGTCGTCAGGAAGCCCCAAGGCTCAGCCGCAGTCTGCCGGTGCTGGTAGGGGTGACGGTGAGCCTCCAGGCTCAGGCGCAGTCTACCGTTGCTGAGCACCTGCGACACCAGAGGGCTCAGGTGGGGCTTCCCCAAGGAGGCCTGGGTGGACCTTCCTTGCCACGACCTGGCAAGGCACTTCTGACTCCTAAACTGGCATCTGTTTTAGTTTAACAACAGGGTTTGGGAGAAGAGGTGTCAATTAGTTAAAAGCAGGGCATCAATTAATTAAAAGCAGGGCGTCAATCAACGGAATCGATCGATGCTGGCAACCGTCTATGTGGTGGCCCGATGGAACCTCCTGAGGCCACGCAGTCTACCTCTAAATGACGACAGCCCCCTGGGGGCAAAGAGCGGGAGATGGCTGGCACCTTCGGAGACCTTAGAGGTGTCCAAAGCTGTGGGCTAGGGACTCTTAGCCTGATCCAACCTGCTGACTTCTGGATGGGGCTGGGGTGGACTTGGAGTGCCAGATTGAGGGGAAATGCCCTTTTGGGGGAGCAGAGGTGAAGGCAGGCCACCAAGATAGGAGCCAAAAGGACTGTTCCCATCCTCCTGCTGCTCTGGGACTGCCTGATAAGGGCTTCCAAACCAGCTTGCTTGCTCTTGCTGGTAGATATGTGCGAAGGAGGGGCCCACCTTCAGTGCCCCTTTCCTGCCCTGGCTCTCAGGGTTTACAGTTAGGAAGCTGCCTTGTACTGAGTCAGTCCATTGGGTCCGTCTCGCATAGTGTTGTCTGTAATGATTGGCAGCAGCTCTCCAGGCTTTCAAGGAGGGTTCTCTCCCAGCCCTACCCGGAGATGTTGGGGATTGAACCTGGAACCTTATGTATGCAAAGTGGACATGGTTGTGGACCTCCTAAGGAATTCTTAGTTATGTGTACTTGTGTAGGTGCTGCAGCAGATACAGGTTCCTGGAAGCCTGTAAGGTTCTTGCGGCTGCAAATGTTTTCAGGCGTGCAAGCCCAACACCTTAGGTAATGTTGGAACGTAATGTTGGAATGTAGGAAGCTCACGCCAAGTCAGACTATTGATCAAGTGGGATAGCTCAGTGGCAGAGTACCTGCTTTGCATGCAGAAGGTCCTGGGGTACAATCCTCAACAATGGCATTTCCAGGTTAGGTTGGGCATGTCCCTGTCTGCAACCCTGGAGAGCCTCTGGCAGTCAGTGTGGACAGCACTGACCTGCAGCCCTTCCCCAAAGATCTGAGAATGTGGGAAGCTGCCTTATAATGAGTCACACCTTTAGCTCAGTATTGCCTACACTTACTGGCAGTGGCTCTTCAAGTTTTCTGGAAGGGAGGCTTTCCCAACCCTACTCAGAAGAGGCTTTAAGCGACCCTTCGTACGGGTGCCTGACACTCACTCTATCTATTTGGTTGCCACGACTTGTTCTCTGGATGGATGTTTTGGATCTGCCAAGCTGGGTGCCACAGTGTCCCTTTTGACAAATATACCCCCCCCCCAGGACCACTCTGTGTCTCTTGAGATTGGTGCTCTAGTGAATGCCTGAGGCTTGAGCTCTGGATCATCGTGGTGATCCAAAAGAATTAAGCTGGGCAGGCAATTTTGTTTGCAATTTTGTTCCAATAACAATTTTTGTTGATGCTTGTCCAAAGATATGCAAAAGTTCATACCCAGTACAAAGTATCTTTTTATAATACTCCAGAATAAAAGAAATGCTTTTGAAATCTAATCTAAAAAGGAACGGAAGCAAAAATAAGAAAACAAAGGAACATAAAATAAAGAGAAAAAGGAAATAAAATGAAAATTTCACATGCAGTCATGGTCACTCCTTCTTGGAATGCATATCGTGAAGCTAGGGAGAGTATAGAAAAAGAGCAGTGATAGCAACTGAGGTTTTTAGGCTAAGTATTTGCTCTTATAAACAGAGATTTTATCCTGTAGGACTTTTTTTGGCTTAGACAGAAAGGCAGCTAAGTACTGTGGTGAATTGTGAATGGTGTAGAGAGCAGCCGGCACCAGCTTGGCGGCTTCCAGCTGTTGTCTGACTTAATCTGTTGTAGTCCAGCAACATCTGCAAGCACCAGGTTGGTGACGCTTAGCACAGCGTGAGTGAGTAGAGAGAGAATCTCAAAATGTTAGTTTTGGGGTTGGCACCCGGCGGTCTCTGGGCAAAATCTGCCCCACTCCCTGTTTGGCACCATTTTGCCTCTCGGTTACCAAGCCAAGGAGAGCACAAGTTGGATGTAGATGAGCAGTGTCTGTGGAAATGAGATGTTGCAGCAGGACAGTAGGGTGTTGGCTGTGTCCTCACCTTCCTTGCCAAGCCTGGCTCTCAAGTGAAATTAGTTTCTGACAGAATAACCTAAGAAGAGCCTGCTATGAATTTGTCCAGTCCTCTTTCGAAGCCATCCAAGTTTATGGCCGCCATTGTATCTTCTGGGAGCAAATTCCACAGTTTAACAATGCTAACTGTGCAGAGAAGTACTTTTTTGAAACTGTCCTGAATCTTCCAACAGTCAGCATTGGATCAACATTCAGCTGACTTGGGCACCAACTCTTGGGATTATCTAGATCCACTTGGTTCAGGATTCAAGAAGTGGTAACTTCGCACTGTATGAAATACCTGCATTCAGTTGGTCAGACTTATTTGCTGGAAAACATAGGTCATCACAAAAATGCAAACAGGATAGATCACAGCAGATGAGCCGCCATGTTGTACAATAGGGGTCGCCAACCTAGCACCCGCTTGCGCCATGGCACCCATGGGTGCCTCTGGGCAGGTGCCCCAGATTCTGAGCTTTCTTTCCTTTCTTATCTAGTTAAAAAAGGTCTCCAGCCCTCCTAGAAAGAAAGTTATGGAGTAAAGTGTGCAGGCACTTTCTAAGTGATTTCTATGAAATGATTGTGGTGTGGCTTACCTTGTACATTTCCCTTGGTACCGAGGGATGCTCCCTGTTGCTATTAGACAGCAACAGCGTCAGGCAAGACAATATGGTCAGGCAACCACGTCTGAAGCTGTAGAAGTGAGAAGTGAGAAGTCAGTGGACAGTCAGAGATCAGAGGTGACAGTGGCAGTGATGGGGTGAATGGGAATGTTTGTAGGAGAGTCTTTCTGCTGGAGAGAGTAGCTATGCCTTGCTCTGAGTGTAGATACCAAAATACCGGTAATTAGAACTTGTATTTATGCCCTTTTAAAATGTGTTGTGGAAGAGAAGGTTATTGGGTTGTCTTTTGGGGGGGGGGCTATTGTTATGTATTTTCTGATTTCTGTATTGTGATCTTATGTTGTGAACTGCCCTGAGATCCAAGGGTATAGGGTGGCATACAAAGAAACAAGCAATCAAATCAAGCCCCAAAGAGGATCTGAGAGGTGATCAGCTGCTCTCTTGCATCACAAAAATGACCAGCTTCCCTTGCTTTGCTGAGGAACTTACTCCCGCCAAAGCCCAGTTGCTTCCAGGAGTGTGGAGGCCTTTGTCTTTGACCCACCTCTGCCACAGCCTTACTCTGTGGTCCTGGCTTCTGTTCACTTCCCTTGGCCTGCTATGTGTATTGCTTGTGTTTTTGCAAAGCTCCTTGAATAGCTCTGCCTTCCTTCTGATCCTTCATTGCAATTGCTGCACAATTGAAACATTTACTTGCTCTGCGATTGAGCTCGGAGGCCGTCTTAATGGGAAGGAATGAGCAGGCTGGAATCTGCGTCGGAAATCAGGTTTTAGGATTTGTTTTGTTTTGTTTTCAAGCCACGGGGGTTTCCTGTCGTTTGTGCATGTAGGAGTCGAGCTGGATTGGCAACGTTCTTCTCTAACCCTCTAGCTCAGGTGAATTAGTTGCACAAAGCATAAAGCATGAATGCCTCTGTGGAAATTTTCATATTGGTAGATGAATGCAGGCTTGGAAGTAACTGCTCGCCTGGGTCGGCTGCAGTAAGCAAGAGGTGTCCTTAGGTGAACAAGCAACGGAACTTTTGCAAACTGGAAGAAGAGGCGAATAGGTCATTCCTACCCCCTACTTCTCTGGGGCCATAAATGGTATGTGTCACCAGGTGGCTGATGCAAAGTGGCTCTGAAAGGGAGCAGAAGGCCTGGCTGGCACTCGCATCATTGCTCTTCCAGCAAGCGTATGATTGGCAGTGCCTGGCTCATTGACTCTGGAGATTGCAGGCAGGAAGGATTTTCCAGCTCCCTGGCTCAGTTTAGTTAGTTCATTTTAAGATGGGCTGCACTCTGTAAATTTCACACCGTGGGCATTCTGTCATCCACAGAGACTGGCTGCGTAACCTTGTGTTCAGGGTAGATGAATGAAGAGGCACTTAGGTCCTCAGCATCGTTTGTCATTTGGTACCTTGGTGACTGGACAGTGTCCTCTCTGAGAAGCTGCATGTGGGCAAATGCAGGAGCAAATGGCTGGCACGGGCTGCCATCGCACCTCTTGACCATGCAGGCAGGGCCCCTGGCAGTCTCTGCTGGTCTGCCTGTCATGCTTTTGCACAGCTGGGAAAAGCATTCAATGAGCAGAGCAGCATAGGGGAAATGGACCCTCTCTCTCTGGTTACTAATTGCCTAAGGGGCCTCCTGGGATGATCTCTTAGCACGTGGGCAGGTACATGCTTGCAAGAGGTAATCCTGCACAGCTTTCCCCCAGTTTCCGCCTTCCCCAGCCTAGTGCCCCCCAGATGTTTTGGGCTACAGCAACTCACATCACCCCCAGTTTCATGCAGTCATTGAGGGCACCAGGTTGGGGAAGGCTGTTCTCTCTAATATTTGCTTAACTTTCATAGATTTTAACACTGTGCCATCTGCTATGAATTTTGGAAAGCTGTTTGTCCATCTGTTCTTTTATGCATTTGGAAACATTCTTAAGATACAGTGAGCAGATTTTGCATGTTGGCCCCTGAGATCAAGGAGCAGGGTTTTAGCTATTTTTGGGTACCATTGGATGCCACTTTGTATCCAGACAGAGGACTGATCTTTTCAAAAGGGTACCAATTTCAATCACTGAATCGATCAATCAATCAATCAATCAATCAATCAATCAATGTTTATTATGGCAAACAACCAGAATATTTAAACCATAATTTCTGCATAATTCTCTGCATAAACAATAAAAATGATTGATCTGTGGTTTAACAACAATCACTGATTTAACAACTGCACTGTTTGTTTGTTTTTGGTTTCTTCAAATTCCTGAGCCACCTGGCTAACAGGTTTCCTCTGTACCAAAGCTAGCCCAATTTACTGCCATTAACAGTGTCCAAACATGCTGCTCCATCTTTCCTTAGTATAAGACCATCTCTGTAAGGTAGCATGAGATTGTGAGC
Source organism: Podarcis bocagei (assembly GCF_964188305.1). Classification (NCBI taxonomy): domain Eukaryota; kingdom Metazoa; phylum Chordata; class Lepidosauria; order Squamata; family Lacertidae; genus Podarcis; species Podarcis bocagei. The sequence continues at coordinate 32,494,121 of NC_138139.1, read as the reverse complement.
CCCGCTAGGTCAAGCAAGTCCCCACTTAGCCCAGCATCCTGCTTCCTACAGAGGCTGGCAAGGTGGTCTCAGGAAACAGATAAGCAGAGAATGTAGGCAGCAGCCTGCTTCTATGGTCGTTTGCCTCAGCATCTGGCATACTCAGGTAGACTTCCTCTGAACATGGAAGTTCCAGTTAGCTGTAATTAAGAACATCAGCTGGACCGGACGTTAGGCCTGTCCAGTGTAGCATCATCCCATTGTAGCCAAACAGATGTCTCCAGGAAGGTCAAAAGCAGGTACCTGAGGTACCTCAGATGAAGGTATGCACCTCTCAGATTACAGAATCCTGTTCCAAAATACTACCCTGGACTGTCTGTGGATTTTGCTAAAATTGTCCCCCTCCCCCAGCCTCAGTTGAATACACTCTGAAGTTTCCTGCCAAATCCTTGCATAGAGGATCCTGAGAGTTGGTTGGAAAAGTTGCAAAGTAAAATTGAGTCAAGGACAGATATAAAGCGTTACAGCTTGAGTTATGGGTCCGTGGCATGTCAGTCTGCGCACTGTTTTTGATAGCTTGGGGGGGGGAGGGAAACTTACATAACTGCACTGGGCAAGCACAGAATTTGGATAAGGTCACATCTGCCGACATCATCCCCAGCCCATGAAAGCTAGAGATGCCACAGCTGGTTGTCTTGTCTTGAAGGTGTTACAGTGACACACCAGAACCAAAGTAACCTCAAAGAACCAGTAGACATACCTTTAACTTGCCTTGTCCACCAGTTTGGTTCTTTCTAGTGAGTCAACTAAATATTTAGTGGATTAATCTTAGGTAGGTCTTGCAGTCATACTTTTCTGTTAGCTGAAAGTTCTCCAATCCTTGCACCACCCCACCAAATCTTCGAGTCTGCAAGTCTGTCCCATGCCCCTCCACTTTTTTCCACCCTGCTCCCCACACTCTGTCCTGAAATCCAGAAAGTGAATGCATCACAGCTCTGCTCCACTATGGTGCCAGTGTGGTGTAGTGGTTAGAGTGTCAGACCAGGACCTGGGAGTGACCAAGGTTCAAATCCCCATTTGGCCATGGGGCTTGCTGGGTGACCTTGGGCTGGTCACAGCCTCCTAGCCTTTTTTTCTTTTTCTTTTAAAATTAATTAATATTTTAAAGCTTTTCAGTTGTACAAAATAAAGGGTGGGGGGGAGAAAGAGAAGAAACATAATACAATATATGGTAACAGATATATGATTCTTATCTATGCTTAATACATATATGCCTATTAATATACTATGTTTTGTATAAACTTGTTCCAAATATCAGTATATTTATCTATTTTTTAAAAAATAATTATACTTTTCAGATATATACATTTCATTGATTTTCCAATCATTTTGACATTTTAAAACTTGACTGCCTTCCCCCTCTTTCTGCAGTTCTTTAAATTTATTTTTAATACCTTTTGCATATCCAAATTAACACAACTTACTCATTTATTTACTGTATTTTTCCGTTTATAAGACATCTCCATGTATAAGATGCCCCCTACTTTTGGGTACTCAAAAATACACAGTCCACCCTTGGCACTATCCATGTCCCCTAATTTTTGACATTTTTTAAAGGGGAAAAAACCTAGTCTTGTACATGAAAAAATATGGTATCTTCTTTAAATATATACTCTTATGTAACTGCAGGTTGTTACAATAATTCTGCCAGTGTTTTTATCTGTTTACAGTTTATCTGCAAATATTCAATAAACCATTTCCATACTTTTATAAAAAGTTTTATAAAAAGTTTCTTTATTTAGCCAAACAAACCCTGCATCTATGTTGCGAGTGCTGCCGTGCCTTCAATCCATTGGTTAAAGGTAACCATTGGTTAATAGCAGGCTTCTTCAACCTCAGCCCTCCAGATGTTTCGAGACTACAATTCCCATCATCCCGGACCACTGGTCCTGCTAGCTAGGGACCGTGGGAGTTATCGGCCAAAAACACCTGGAGGGCCGAGGTTGAGGAAGCCTGGTTAATAGGCTAGATTAGCCCAACCTACCTCACAGGGTTGTTGTGAGGATTCGCTGGAGAACCACGAATGCCACCTTGAGCTCATTGGAGGAAAAAGCTGGGATATAAACGCAGCAAATAAATAAACACAACGCACCAGGCATACGGTTTGCTCTCGGCAGAAATTCTGTAGCCGTAATTGCTTGGTTTCCACCCCTGGGAGTCCCTGCTCATATCTGTTTTCTTCCTTTCCTGCCCATCCTTCTCCAGGTGGTGCAGCGCATCAAGGCTGTGGAAGCAGAGACTCGCTTGCTGGTGGTGGACAAAGAGACCGACGAGTACCTGCGGAGCCTGCAGCTCACTTGCACCGAGGAGATGGCCCGCACGGGCATCGTGGCAAACCCCGAGGTGTCGCCGGTCAAGCCGACTGCAAGCGACAACAATGGCGAGGCCTGGAAGCCCCAGCTGGACCTCAGCAACCGAAACCTCAAGAGGCACAAGCAGAGCTTGAGCTCGGAGAGTGGGAAGAAGGTAAGGCCAATTTCGGGCGCATTCGGAGGGTCGTGTGGGTCTAACTCTGAGCAGCCAGAGGTTTCTGGGTTGCTCTGGACTTTCCAGGATGGTGGCGGCCACGCGCAAGCGTGATTTATATTTCTCCGCTTAAAGCACACTCGCATCACTTTAAGTTATGGCTCCCCTCAAAGAATCCTGGGAGCTGTAGTTTGTCAAACACGCTGGCTTCACAGAGCTGCAGTTCCCAGCACCCATTGCAAACGACAGTTCCCATGAATGTTATAGAGTGGTATGAGAGCACACTTTGAAGGCATGCGCAGCATGCCTGACTGAGTTTGCATTTAAAGAGGAAGCTACCAAATTTGCAATTTCTGAAACAACACGTGAAACAGAGAGCAGACGGCCTTTGAAATTCTGGATTTTGCAAAGCAGTTTTCCGGCCAAGTTATGAGTATACTTGCATGCATAGAAATGCCCCTCTTGGTGAAAATAAGATGCAAAAATGCATTGTATTGGGGGAATTGTATTGCAAAAAAATGTGTACTTTGGGAAAAATTGCATACAATGATGTGGATATCGGGAGAGATCGGCACTGAAATGCATGACGGATTTTCATGAGGACTAGCCAAACTTATATGGAAATGTGTAGATGTTAAGGTTGGGGAAATGAGCTGCTGAAAGAGGCTGAAATAGTCAGATTCTCCCATCCCTTGCCCAGCCACTGAAAATGCCTGATTGTGTTTCTCTTCGGCTGGAGGTGGCAGATGGACTTGCTTTGAAGGAATGCAAAAAGGCTGGCCGGGTGGGTGGGTGGGTGGGTAGGGGCACCAGCAGCATTTTGACTGGACATTGGGAGTGAGTGTCGGGACTGTGATGAATACACAGCAGAGGGAGGTTTTTAGTTGGGCTTTCTTGCACCAGGGAGGGGTGTGGTGGTGGGAGGGATAATCTGGCATTAGCGGAAGGGGAAGGGTTAGGGGAATGAAGTGGTCCTTAGTTACTCTGTGGCAAATGAGGTCAAGATGTGTCTTTAGGGCTCTATTTACAGGCGCCTGGGGTCATGCCATCAGCAGATTCTCTAGGCTGAAAAGGGGGCTAAGATATTAACTCCATTAATTCCGACCTCATGGCATGCGAGATGGAAGGTGTGCCCATTTGGTGGTTTGTAGCAAAACAGGCAGGCAAAACGGGAATTCTGCGACCACGAAACCCAGATTCTGTGTCCTGAATAATTGTGAACCTGGATAGCTCAGTTGGTTGGAGTTGGTTGAAGGGAAGCTAAGCAGGTTTGCAAAAGTTTGCAGACAGTTTTGGATTGGCTCTCGATAGAGTAAAGGGTATTTGTTTGGGTGTGGGCAGAAGGAACTACATGGATAACTGAAGTCCCAACATTTGTTTGAAGTATTGTTCCCCCTCCTCCTACCCAAACTTGCAAAACTTCTTCTGCATCAGACATCACTCACCTTGGTTCTATGCAAATGTAATTAAATTGGAGAAATAAATGACAACAATAATAAAACAAGTCAGAATTGCTACCTAGCTGAGAAACTTGACAAAAAAATTCCTCTCTTCATTTAAATTTCCTGTATTGGAAATGGTTTTTCATAGTGGTGTTTAGACAGGCAGCCTTGTTTTTTTTTTAAAAAAAAACAGCCTCAATGTGGACTAGTGATTTGTGAGCTCTTCTTTGAAATACAGTTAAATTTACAGAATGATCCTATCCATATATGCCTGGCCTTTGCATAGGCCTTTGGGTTTGTGTGCAAGAGAGAGGTGTATTGAGGTTTTGGTTGCTGCTGTGTTTTAATTTGTATTTTGAATCCAGTTGTTTTTTTAAAAAAATGCTGCTTTTCATATTATAGTTAAATTTGATTCTGAAATGTGTGCATTTCTGCCCTGGGACCTTTGGGTGATGGGCAGATTATTATTTGAAATGAGCACATGAATAAATATTTTAATGGGGCTTGCTCCCAGGCAAGGGCAGACAGTCTTGCACCAGGTACGTCTTAAACCGGTCAAGAACCCTACTGATTTTATGGGTGTCTTTGGATTGTAACGAGCCCAAGGCCAGGAGCCCTGATAACCTCAGGCAAGGGCATGTAGCTCAGCTCCTGAGAATGCCGTCATGTTCCCTTGACTCCTTTACAAATACACTTCCGCTCTTGCTCTGCGCAGGATTTTGAAAAGGAGAAAAAGCAACAGCGAACAGAGAGGGTCACCATCAGGTCAGGTTTATAAAGCTTAAATTACAGCTGCTGCGAAACACCTTATTAGAGAGACCCTGGGGCAGGATCTGCAGCCTTCCCAGCACTAATTAGCCCACTTGTGATGTTTTCCAGGGGAGTGGGTGGAAATCGCTCTCGCATGTTGCGAATGGATCGCTAAGGGGAAGGGAAGCACCAGCCCCTCTCCTGAGTAAAGTTGAACTCATGGCAGTGTGTACCCCACTACAGTGGTACCTTGGTTTAAGAACAGCTTAGTTTATGAACAGCTTGGATTAAGAATGCTTCAAACCCGGAAGTAGGTGTTTTGGTTTGTGAACTTTGCCTTGGAAGCAGAACATGTTCCGCTTCCTGTTGAGTGTGTTCCATTTGTAAATTGAGTCCCCTGCTGCTATGGGAAAGCACTCTTTGGTTTAAGAACGGACTTCCGGAATGGATTAAGTTCGTAAACCAAGGTATCACTGTATGATTTTTTTAAAAAGGGAATAAATTAAATTATATGCCCCATGGAAATCTCAGTTATGCAACCTGCCAAAATGAGGCAGATAAGTATATTTACATTTTTGTCCCACCCTCCTCTTATTCTGCTTTATTGGGGTGAGGGGCAGTGACTAACATTTTCTGTCTGCTGTAACTTTTCTTCATCCATATGTCCCCCTTAGTTAGCTTCTCAGAGTTCAGCACATAAATGTATCTGTGCTTTCAGGTTTATACTGAAGACTATAGACCTGCTCTTTTTTAAAAAAAAAATAAATTAAAATTAAAATCCATTTCTGACGTCTTGCAGGATTGTGGCCTTTGGCGCAGAGCCTGGCTGCTCTCATGCAGACTTTTAACTGGTGAGGCTCCGATTTAGGGTCCTCTGCAACGGAACTGCAGACCCCCCTCAAACGTTTTCCAGATTCTATACAGGGCTGGCTTTTAAAAACTCAAAACATTCATATCCAGCCCAGGAAAGGTTCGTTTTAAGTCTTTTATCAGAGAAGCTCCGATTGCGAGGGAAGATTGCACAGTGGCATATTTCAGGCCTCAACGGCGTGCTTTTCTGAGAGGACAAGGAAGATTCATGGCTGTTTGAGAGCTTGCCACGTTGCTGACACAGTCCAGTTTAAACTGTCGCTAGAACCAATGAGACATGTTATCGTCCCAGGTAGGTAGCTCAGTTGGTTAGAGCTTGGTGCTGATAACGCCAAGGTTGCAGGTTTGATTCTTCTATAGGACAGCTGCATATTCCTGCACTGCAGGGGGGTTGGACTCTAGAACAGCAGTGGGGATAGTTTTCTCAGCCCGAGGGCCGCAATTTCCTGTGGGCAACCTTCCAGGGGCCACATGCCCACAGTGGGGAGGGCTAAAGGCAAAAGTGGGCAGGGGAATGAGTGTCAATTTTATCTTTGTACAGTGGGCTAGTTTCTACATCCGCTGCGCTTTCCATCCTCCAGGCAAGCAGGAGACATCATCAGAATTCAAGGACGTGTCCCAGGCAGGCAGTAATCCTCCAGGAGGGGATGGAGCAGGGGCGTGGCTTCGGGAGAGTTCCGAGGGCCAGATAAGAAGCTTGGAGGGCCGTAGGTTCCCCACCCCTGTTGTAAAACATGTTAATGCTCTTCTTGGCACCTTGACCCCCTTGGCTTTTCCTTCTCCCTGCCTGTCACCACCATTCTTATTATTGTTATCATTTCTCTCTGTAGTTTTCCCTTCACCGTGCTACAGTTCCCAGCACCCTTAAACTGCAGTTCCCATTATGCCTTGGGAGGAAGTGCTTTAGATGCGCGCTGAACATGCTTGAAATCTGCAGTGTGGATCTGCCAGCGTTCTTGCAGAAAGCGCAAGCCCGCAACCGAGGGAGGGTCCAGGGCGGGCATGGGATCAAAGTGTGCGCTCGGTGCCATACGCATGACCTCAGAGCATCCTCCTCTCCTTCTCCCGCCTCCCATTAGAGTTCTGGTCAGGAACTTGAACCGCCTGGTTGTTTTTGAGTTGGGGTGTTGGCAGGAAGCCCCTCCCAAGAAGGAAGGTATCCACCCCGCAACAGAAATTTCCTCTGCAGCTGTATTTTTAGTGAAACACAAAGCAAGTGGAAACGGTTGGGAGGTGGGGGCAAGATTAGCATCAGGATGGGCTAGGCTGGGCCCCACGTTTGTTCCCAGGGACTCAAGCGAGCACCGTGGGTCTCTGGACCAAAGGAGCTTCAGATTCCCAGCAGAAAGGGTGGCTGCTGCTGAGGAATTGTGCACCAATGTCTCAGTGCAAGACTTGGCAGTGTGATGTTTCCATGGCCAGGATCAGGCCGCTGGGTGCAAAAGAACAATACTGTAAAATCATCTTGTTAGTCCTCATGCTGGCTCTAAAGAGATGGAAGTGGTACCCCAACATCTTGACCCTCTTCTTCCATTGCCCAGGATTTTTGTTTATTTATTGTGTATTTGTTGCATTTATATCCCACCCTTCCTCTGAGGAGTACATGGCTCTTTTCCTCCCCATCTCACCCTCACGACAACCCTGTGAGGGAGGTTAGGCTGAGAGCGAGTGACTGAGATCACCCGGTGAGCTTCATGACAGAGTGGGGGATTTGAACCCTGGTTTCCCAGGTCCTAGTCCGATGTTCTGACCACTACATCATGCTGGCATTGCATATAAGAGGTTCTGGCTCAAAACCTGCCTCAGTGCATGTTTTACACAGATAAAATGGGTACAAAGATGCATAGTTTGTGAAATACAAAAGTGCTTCAGAGACAGTGCTTCACGTGGGTTGAAAAATATCAATTTGTAGATTGATGGAGAAACAGGAAGTAGGAGACTTATGAACGAACACATGCAAAACGGAGACATATCAAGTGATCTTGAGCGTGCAATAGGGAACAAAAACCTCATTATCCAAAGGGGCACTCCCTTATCCCTGATCTAACTCAAATGAGATAGTGAGAGCCAGTGCAGTACAGTGGTTAGAATATTATTCTAGGACCCAGGAGACCAGGGTTCGAATCCCACTTGGCTATGAAGCTCCCTGGGTGCCCTTAGGCCCATCATTACCTCGCAGGGTTGTTGTGGGGAATAAATGAGGAGCAGTTGCCTCTTTTTTCTTCCCTGGGTTCCTGCCTGGTGAATGGGTCTGGAAAGGACTGGGCGGTCTCAAATTCTCAATCTCTCTCTAGCCAAATAAGAAAGAGTGTTGTTGTTTTTAAAAAAAATGTAAACTTCCTTTATTCGGGGAATTAATTAATAAGCCAGAAACTTTCAAACTCACTCACTGGCTTGTAAGAATATTAAATAGCTGTAAACTAATTAGGAATATGTTGGCAGGACCCAGGCAACTGCGTAAGCTCTCGTGTACTCCTTATTCTGCAGATCCCCAGCTTAATCTTTTACATCTGACTGTTTAAGCGTTTGCCTGACAAACAGAGCAGCATTCAAGCAAGCCACAGATTTAAGTGGTGGCTTTAAAGTTCTCTGAAGGGCCTTTTAATTCCATTAACGGGTTGGCGAATGCGGGATTAGCGGGTCATTTAAGACCTCTGAGCGGCTCCTCATTGGGATTTCTGATAAAGGAGCTCTGGGGGAAAACCCAAAGGCCCCAATAGACCAGAGCTGATTTCCCCACGGGTTTGAAGGGAGCCAGGAGGTATTTTAGAAGCTCCCTGAGGGGCTGGAAGAGGCAAATTGAGCAGTAGTCAGGTGCTGACAACTCAGAACCATGGAAGGGACCTGAGGGTCATCAACAGTGCAATGCTCCCTGCAATGCCATGGGTGGCCAAAGAGAGAGAGAATTGAGATTGCAAAGTTGTGCACATGGAACAATTGATGCAGGTTTCTCAGACTTCTCAGTGTGCATTTGTGATGATTTGCACTCATGATGGTCTTGGAGCGGTTGGCACTCTGATTCCATGAGAAGAGCCTGATGAATCAAGCCAGAGGAGACCTAACTTGCCTGACATCCTGGTCTCCCAGTGGCCAACCAGAAGCCAGTGGGAAACACTCAAGCAGAACCTTCAAACATCTGAGGCTGGAGGAGAAGGCTTTCAGGTCAGGGAAGATGATGTCCGGCTTCAGTCCCCTCACCTCTTGTTTTTAGAAAACAAGCACTTCTCTCGAATTTGAGATAGGCCAGTGTGTCTGGTCCCCAGGAAAGCAAGATGTTCAACTTGGTCCAGAGAGGGGTTGGGGAGAGGAATTATTTTGAGCCAGGGCATAGGTTTTTCAGAGGCATGTGAACTAGTAATGGAGGCAGTGCCTCTGAGCAGGACTTGATCTCCTTGCCCTTACCACCAAACAACCATAAACTTATAAAGTCCACAAACTAGAAGCCTCAGGTCCCAGTTCCTCTCTTCTTAAGAGATTAGATGCAATGGTTCTGTTAAAAGCTCATGGCTGCTGTTGTCCCTGGATACCTTTTTGCAGGGGAAAGAACATCAACAGACTTTGCTGCACGATCTCCTCCACCCCATCTTTGGTGTCCTTTAGGGCCTCCTTTTGCTTTCTCGGAACCAAGTGGCTCACAGCTCTGTTCTCTTTCGGGGAAAGGGCCTGCTGGTGATGTTTCCTGGAAGTAGAGCTGTGTTTATGCCAACGGCCCAAGCGATTTGGTGATGATGGGTGGTGGGGAAAGAGTTCCATTAACATGTCTGTGATGATCTCTAGGGATGGGAGATCGCTAGGGATGGGGGGGGAAAGTCGACCCAACTGACAATTAAAAGCGAACCTGCCAAATTCACACTTTGCAAAACAATGCAAGAACACAGCCTCCTTGGAAATACATGCTTTCCTGACTTTTGCAGTGCAGTTGTGATGGGTACAAAAATGCATGTGCTAAGGTAAAGTGTGCATAAAAATGCATATATTGGTAAAAAATAACATGCAAAGGGGGAAAATTGCTATGTAAACAAGTGTACTTTAGGCAAAATTGCATACAAAACGTGTATATTAGGAGGAATTTGCACTAAAATGCTGATGAATTCTAAGGAGGGTTTTTAACAACGCAAACAGATGTGGCGAACTGAATTTAAGACTGGAAAAATGAGAAGCTGAAAATGACAGATTTCCCTCTGCTTAGGGATCACCCAAGGTGACTGGGCAATCTTCTCAGGATTCAGAAAAAGGCAATCTCTTGCAGTTTTGCAGAGGATACTGCAATGGCACTTGGGCGGCTGCCATCGATGCTGGGTCAGCGCTAGTGTGCCAGCATTGTTGGTTGGCCCCAAGGGGGTGTGACGAGGGCAAGGAGGCTCCCCTGGGTTGTGGGTGGGCTTGCTACTTGGTGAGAGATTGGAGCAGCTGCAGGTGCATGCGTGTGGGTTCACCTGGCTCCCAAGAGTGAAGTGGAATGGCAGGGAGCTGCGTCTGTGGTTAGAGCATGAATCCAGCTCACAAACACATATTCAGTGTGATTGGTGGGAGATTTTGCTACTTCATATTCTTTTGATTGGCTGGTTGTAATTAGAATCCTGTTAACTGCTTTAGAGTGGGTGTTTGGGGGCCCAGAGCAGTATATATAGATACATAGTAACATTTATCCAGTTTTTAAGGATTATTTTATGGATTGTGTTATTGTATGATTAAAAAAAAAAAATCTACAGTGGTACCTCGGGTTACATACGCTTCAGGTTACAGACTTCGCTAACCCAGAAATAGTACCTTGGGTTAAGAACTTTGCTTCAGGATGAGAACAGAAATCGTGCTCCGGCGGCACAGCAGCAGCAGGAGGCCCTATTAGCTAAAGTAGTGCTTCAGGTTAAGAACAGTTTCAGGTTAAGAATGGACCTCTGGAACGAATTAAGTACTTAACCCGAGGTACCACTGTATTTGCCTGTTTGCAAATTGCTCTATGGCTTTTGCAAAGGGTGGCAACATAAATTATCTAACTAAGGAACGCACTGCTACATTGGAACCCTGAGAAATTATCCCCTTCTTTCATACCGCTAGGGTAGCCATGCAAACCCCTTTTTCAACATGTCAGGGAGCTGCCTTTTAGCCTTTTACCGACACAGTGGTCAAGATAACTTGCCTTTTCTTTAAAACCTCTGGCAAAAAACAACCTCCCTGGCTGACTGTTCTGAACAAAGGCTGGGATCTGTGGACAGGTTCCCAAATGCTTCAGCCGTAATTCAGAGCAATATATCAGGATTATCATGCCAGGTTAATAGCTATGAAGCCTTCTTGATAGACTCTGATTAAAAGCACCTTCAGAAGCCAAGTGCGTCATAATGGAGACAGATCTGCCACTCTGGAAAAGCCTGCAGTGATGGAGAGCAGAATCCGTCAGGGTTTTGCAGACAGAATAGTCAGTGGATTGGAGCGCTGTTCCTGTAAGCAAGGGCTATTGGGGGGGGTAGTGGGGGAAAAGACGATTAAAATGGAGACATGGCAGGGCAGGCTTCGCCAACCTGGTGCTCCCCAGATGTTTGGGACTGCAACCTCATTCAGCATAGCTGTAGGATGCTGGGGCTGATGGCAGCTGTAGTCTAAAATATCTGGAGGGTGTGAGGTTGAAGCACAGGGGTGGGGGAGAATTGCTCTTGCGCTTGAATCCTGTTTGCATTTAGTTGGCCACTGTGAGAGCAGGATTCTGGACTAGATGGGCCATCAATCTGGTCCAGCAGGCTCTTCTTATGTTCCTAGATTAGGGAAGGCTTGGACAGATCTCTGTTCTGATCTTGCAGGGCACTATTTACATTCCTGCTAAAGACCTCGATTAGCCGCTTAGCTTTAATTAACAGCACTGTTATGTCAGCTCAAAATTTCCTCTTGTGTTGACAGTAAGCCATCTAAAGCGCTGTTCCTGGCCTAGGTAACATTTCAAGGCCAGCAGCTTTGGTTGTTGGTGTGGAAACCCTCTCAGGCAAAACCAAGAGGTTTTCCCCCCCCAGCTGTCTTTGATGAAAATTACATTTACAGTGGTACCTCTGGTTACATAATTAATTCTTAGATCTGTTCTTAACCTGAAACTGTTCTTAACCTGAAGCACCACTTTAGCTAATGGGGCCTCTTGCTGCCGCTGCGCTGCCGCTGCATGATTTCTGTTCTCATCCTGAAGCAAAGTTCTTAACCCAAGGTAATATTTCTGGGTTAGCAGAGTCTGTAACCTGAAGCGTATGTAACCTGAAGCGTATGTAACCTGAAGTACCACTGTATAGCTTTAATAGTAGTAAGAAGTGGAACATACATAACATGACTACAGAATCTCTCCAAGAAAGCACCTGTAGTCAAGAAACGGAAGCCAACAGCTTTCTGAGGAGAACCATTTTGCTCTGGGGATAGTGGTATCAACTGAGCTGCCATTGGCCTACCTGCCATGGCGAGTGACAAAAAGCCAGCACATTCCAGGGACGCCCTGGAAGGCTGAGGCCCTACTTTGTAAGGTCAATAACTTGTTCCTGCATTATAGCCATTTCCAAAAAGGTTGGGTCACCTGGATATTTCTCAGAGGCCTCTGAGGCCTGTTTCACACCCCCATTTAACTATAAGCATTACGTTAAAAAAAAAAAGTGAGCATCAGTACAAGCTGTTCATTGTATGAATCTTAACAACAAGAATTTGGTACCTGAGTTGTTTTCCTTTCCTTTCCCCTCCTCATTCATTTTTCCTTTTGTGTCATGTCTTTATAGATTGTTAATCCTGAGGGCTAGGACTGTGTTGTGCTCTATTGATCTGTAAGTCCCCCTGAGACCTTTTTCTGGCTGAAGAGCAGGGTGTTAAATGCTTTGAATGAGCAAATAGATACCAATACTAATGATTTGCGAGTGAGTAGATTGATCTGGACAGGCAAGACAGCTTTGGTGCCCAGGAGACTGTGAGTAAAGGCAGTGGGATCAAAGAGGTCGAGTTACACATAACTGATTTGAACTCAGCTTGTGAAATCTTTAGCTTCAGATTTGAGGCAAGTCTCTAGTGGAACAAAAACGTTTTGAAACATGGGGCCTACAGGTTCAGTAAAGATTTATAGACACACTTCTTCTTTGACTTCAGGATTATGTTTTTGGATGCTGCCTTTGGAGAAGTTGAGGTGCTTGAAGTGGGATGAAGATGAGTTGTAGGATTCAATGTGGAGCTGTTTTATGTTGAGCCTTCCCCAATCTGAAGCCTGTTTTGGGCTTCAGCTCCCATCATCCTCAGGCAGCTCCATGGTCCCAAACATCTGGAGGGCACCAGGTTCGGGAAGGCTGGTAAAATATGTCTGCTCTAGCATATATCTCCCTAAGGAGATGATGGACTTTTAGGAGGAATTTAAAGACCTTCCTGTTTCCTCAAGGCATTTGATGGCTAGAAGATTGTATTCTTGGTAACCCCATAATCACCAGCTGAGAGAATGTTTTTAGAATGTTTCTAACTGTTTTTAGAATGCCTTTGACTATGTTTTTATTATAATTGGTGTGTTTGCCACACTGAGCTTTTTCAGGAGGAAGGGCAGGGCAAAACATTGAAATAAATAACGAATATGGTTTCTTGACAAGGGCCTCTGGCGATACTAGGGTCTCCTTAGCAAGGGAAGCTTGCAGTGTTTGTGACTTCTTAGTTTAGAGAAAGGTTGGGCAAGAGGTGACACGATACATGTTTGCAAAATTATGCATGGCATAGAGAAAGTGTACAGTATAGAGAAAAGTCTTTCTCCCTCTCTCATAACTCTAGAATTTGTGGACATCCAGCAAAGCAGAATGTTGGAATTCAGGATTTAGAGAGGATAGCCATGACGGCTTGGCTCTGCCTCCACAGTTGGAGGCAGCAATGCTTCTGAATACCAGTTGCTGGAAACCACAGTGACAGAGAGTCAGTCGCTCTTGTACAGTGGTACCTCAGGTTACATACGCTTCAGGTTACATACGCTTCAGGTTACAGACTCCGCTAACCCAGAAATAGTGCTTCAGGTTAAGAACTTTGCTTCAGGATAAGAACAGAAATTGTGCTCCAGTGGCGCGGCAGCAGCAGGAGGCCCCATTAGCTAAAGTGGTGCTTCAGGTTGAGAACAGTTTCAGGTTAAGAACGGACCTCCGGAATGAATTAAGTACATAACCAGAGGTACCACTGTACTCAGATCCTGCTTGTGGGCTTCCTATTGAGGAATCTATCCCATTGACTCATTGGCCTGATCCAGCAGGACTCTTCTTCATCTGGGCTGGTCCAACCACTGGGCACATAGCTGTCAACTTTTCCCTTTTCTTGCGAGGAATCCTATTCAGAATAAGGGAATTTTCCTTAAAAAAAGGAAAACGTTGACAGCTATGATTGGGCACCCACTTCATGTGGCAGATTTGGGATGGGTGGGCAATAGCAGTGAGGGACTGGAGAGCAAAGCAGGGGAGGGGGGAATGAAGAACCTGCCCTTCATCTCTAGAGCAGTGTTTCCCAACCACTGTTCCGCGGCACACTAGTGTGCCGCGAGATGTTGCCTGGTGTGCCGCGAGATATTGCCTGGAGGGAGGCGGGCGAGTCGGGCAGCGAGAGGCGGGGCGGCGGCGGCGAGGAGAGGCTGCCCAGCGCGGGGCTCTCGCCGTCTGCCTGCCTGGCTGCCTGCGAGCTCGGCGGGCAGCGCCTCCGTCCGCAGCGCCCGCCTCGCGGCTCTCATTCCCTGCCCCTGTCAAAGCTCACCCAGCCAAGCCGCGCTCTCCTTCCTGCCTTGCTTTGCTGCCTCCTCCCCCCGCACCCCCAAAGCTTGGAGGTTCCCTGGCAAGGGGGAGGGGAAAAAATTGAAACTTACACTTTCGTGCGTCCCTCCCGGCGTGACGCTGCGCGCTGACGTCACGGGGCTGTAATGGTGGTGTGCCTCGAGATTTTTTTCATCAAACAAGTGTGCCTTTGCCCAAAAAAGGTTGGGAAACACTGCTCTAGAGCTCCCTTTCTGCCTTTAAGATGCTGCCCCATCAACAAGGCAGCTTGTTTTGCTACATGAAGTATGGTGTGTGCCTTTGTGGGCACCATCTTGTCTGCCTCAGGCATCGACATTTCTTCATCTGGCCTTGCCAGTCATTAAAAGCAGGAGGACAGGACAATAAAAATGGAGTAAATGTACACAAGAAGTGTGGGGGATTCAGCAGTGGGGCTGATGGGTGCTGCAGGCCCGCAACACCTGGAGAGCACCAGAGAAGGCTGTTCTCTGCAGCAAGATTGGAACGTGTTGGGCCTGTGCCATGTTGCTAACAGTTCTCCTGTTGACACAGCCGTGACACAAATGAAGAAGCAGGTCAGGAACGCCTTCCAAGATGGAGCAAACATACTTGATCAGCTCCAGCCAAAAGCAGAGGTCCTTTCTGTCTCCTTTCCAGGCTCACACTACCTTCATATGCAGCCAGGGTATAAAAGGGTTGGTGGCTTTATTCACGAATATTGAATATAGTAAGGGCTGCTGCCCCTGTCTGCATGGCTTTCCAAACCCCTGACTCCCCTTGCCAAGCCCCACCCATCTCCTTATAGCTCACCCAAACTCCAATCCTATCCCAGCTCCTATATCCCCTCACAGCTCCTCTGTGTCGCACCATCTTTGCTTTATCCAAACTTCTGTTACGGTAAGAAATGCCGCTGCTTTCTACAAGTAGTTCTTTCATGCCTCTCACAATCACTTCTGGGTGTCTGTGCTCATCAGGGAGAAAACACCTATCCCTGGTGCTCACGGCCACCCAACTGCCATGAAAGATGTGGATCAATTTTGGGTCGGTTTCAACACTCCGTGTCTTCCTTCCTTGCTAAGTTTCCTTCCAGTTTACGTGAGTCTTGGCAATCTTCAGATAAACTCCCTAATGAATCACTTTGGTACCAGCTGATAATGTGGCCCTTTGTTCTTTCATCCCCTTGGCGCCTCTTTTTCCAGAAAGGTAGATTGCGCTGGCCTCTTGCAGGATAAGCAGAAACAGAGGCCTTGGGGGTCCTCTTAAAGTTTGCTGTAATAAATGTGTTGGCCTTTAAAGGTGCCACAAGCTTCTTTGTTTTTTGTGCGCCGCTTGTATACTTGGCCCTGCATAACCCAGTTTATTGTGTAAAACCAGAGAAGTTGAGCAGATTTTTAACTAAAAAAAAATCGTTTAAAAACAAAGCAGCTATTTTTTGCCCTCTCTTACACCTTTGTTAGAGGGACATTTGCCAAGAGGCGAAATCTTAGACCATAATGGCTGCTTTCAGAGTGTATGGAGAGAAAACGGTTCCTGGTCACTCTGTCCTCTTTGCTTTGTCTTGGATCAAGATAGATTAGATTCCATCGCAACATTCTTCCCAGCAAAGGGCGGGAATGGATTATATTTGGCTGCTAAGCTGAAAACGGAGCTGATAGACCCTGCCCACCACACCACACACACCCTCCGCCTCTCCGGAGATGGCGCTGCTCTCTGCGGGGTTATCTGACCCAGCTGATAATTCGTGATTTGTACCTGCTTAAAAGTAAATTGAAGAATGTGGAAAGGTGGAGACGTGCTGGCTGGGAGTTGTATCCTGAAACATCTCTGCGGTTTCACAGGGTTGGGCGAAGGCTGGCATAGGATATGCAGTGCTCAGAGTGACGTGTGTTGGTAGAGGCGTACGTGAACAGCCGTAAGACGGTTTTTATCGGGCTCAGCCACGTGTGTTCCTGGCAGCTGCTGCATTTTGATAAGCTGGGTGGGAATGGACGGCTGAATTCTTGCAAGCTTCTTTTGATTTAATTAACTGGAACATCTGTCCCTGGACAGTTTTCCGAAGGGTAGAGAGGTGGCTGTGTCAGTTTCATGGACCCAGTGACAAATGCACAGAAGCTGAAGCTCTAATAAAATTTGCCTTTGAGATGTTCTTCCTAGTAGTTAAGTTTATGACCTTAGCGTGTGATGGGGAGAAAGTGGATGGAGGAGAGTTTCTCTCTCCCCCCCCAAAAAACACTAGAACTCGCAGACATCCAGTGAAGTTGAATGTTGGAAGCTTCAAGACAGACAGAAGAAACTACTACCGTATTTTTCGCTCTATAAGACGCACCAGACCACAAGACGCACCTAGTTTTTGGAGGAGGAAAACAAGAAAAAAAAATATTCTGAATCTCAGAAGCCAGAACATCAAGAGGGATCGCTGCGCAGTGAAAGCAGCAATCCCTCTTGCTGTTCTGGCTTCTGGGATAGCTGCACAGCCTGCATTCGCTCCATAAGACGCACACACACTTTCCTCCTTACTTTTTAGGAGGGAAAAATTGAGTCTTATAGAGCAAAAAATATGGCACTTCACGGAGCACAGAGTTAGATTGTGGAACTCACTTGCACAGGAGGCAGTGATGGTTGACAACTTGGATGGCTTTAAAATGGGATCAGACAAATTCATGGAGGGGAATAATGCTGTCATTGGCTGCGGAAACCCAGCCAGATGGGAAGGGTAGAAAATAGTAATATTAATAATAATAATAATAATAATAATAATAATAATAATAATAATTACTCATGATGGGTCTGCTGGAAACCACAGGGAGAGAGAGGGCTTGTGTGGTCAGGTCTTGCTTGTGGGTTTCCTTTTGGTGTATGTGGTTGGCTGTTGTGGGGCAGGGTATTGGACTAGATGGGCTATTGGCCTGAGTCAGCAGGGCAAATTAATATGTTCTGGTAAGATAGTAAAGATAGATTCATGGCCCTTTTTTGCTCTCTCCCCCCCCCCATAAATTATTATTGTATATAAATTATTTCCCCTTTGCCTTGTACGTGTTCATTTTAAAAGGAATGTACAGAAAAGAACAAAGTCCATTTGGTTTCTAAAATAAAGCCAAGGATCTTACTATGTTTATGCAGAATTTTCAGCTGATCTGCTGAGGAACTTCTGCACATGTTCTAGGAGGGGAGGAGAGGATTCTGGGGCAATTTTGGGGGGGACCCATTCGGAGCCAAACTGGATGGGATAGGGCAGCTATATGCTTGTATTTGTTCAGCTATAGGAGGGTTGTGGAATCGTTAAGAATGCATGCATAAAATGCTTATACTGGGGTAAATGTACATAGAATGCATATATTACTGAAAATAACATTAAAAATACATTCTAGTAGGGAAAGTCACTTTGCAAAAACGTGTATCTTATGGAAAACTGTATGTAAGCATATTTATATTAGGAGAAATCTGCTGACAAATTTTCATTAGGCTCTTTAATGTGAGAATTGAATTTAGGAGTTTCACTTTTTAGTGTGCAGTTTTTCCACCTTTAAATTGCATAAGGGCATTACAATGTAAAGGGCTGGACAGAGAGCCAAAATTGTGATTTTGTTAATGTCCGCATTTGCTAAGAGGATGTTTGCGGGAACAAAAAAAAAAGTGTGTTGTAACTTTACACACAGGCAGCTCCTGCAGGAACGGAAATCAAGGTCATCTGCTGGCCTTGCTAAATAGCAAATGCTGCTGCTGTTATTATTAATGATAATATTTATTCAAAAGCCTGAGCTCAGTAGCGCTAAGAGGATGAGATTTGGGAGGCAGGCATACCCATTTACTGGCAACAAGATGTTCCTTTGCCAGCTGTTCTTAGTTTGGTTTGGACTTCGACATGAGCTTAGTTCAAATGTAACACCCAACCGTGGTTCCAGGCCTGGTGCCAGTGGTTGACCAGGTCAGGCACTGACTAAGGAACCCTGGAGCTTGGAAGGGGGACACCAGAGAGCCAGTATGGTGCAGGGGTTAGAACGTTGGACTATGGCCTGGGAGACCAAGGTTTGAATCCACACAGCCCTGAAACTCACTGGGTGACCTGGGGCCAGTTACTGCCTCTCAGCCTTACTTAGCTCACAGTGTTCTTGTATGGATAAAATGGGGCGAGGGAGAACTATGTACCTGACTTTGAGCACCTTGGAGGAAAGGCAGGATATAAATGTAATCAATACAGTGGTACCTCGTGTTACATACGCTTCAGATTACATACGCTTCAGGTTACAGACTCCGCTAACCCAGAAATAGTGCTTCAGGTTAAGAACTTTGCTTCAGGATGAGAACAGAAATCGTGCTACAGCGGTGCGGCAGCAGCAGGAGGCCCCATTATCTAAAGTGGTGCTTCAGGTTAAGAACAGTTTCAGGTTAAGAACGGACCTCCGGAACGAATTAAGTACTTAACCCGAGGTATCACTGTGAAAAAGAAAAGAAACATCACTGGCCCAACCCATCACCATTCACTGACTGCCCCCCCACTAGGCCCCTGGATGCTTTTCAGCAGCACGTGATGGAGCAGCTTTTGAAAGTGACCCCAACGCAGGTCTCATCTGTGGGGGCCGCCAGCTATTTTAAATTACCAAGAATGTAATGCCCCACCTCATAGATCTACGAAACCCATTGCTCTCTAGATCTGTAGGCCAGGGCATCGATACCTCATAACAACAGGCTGCTAGATCAGGCCAGTGACCCATCTAGTCCAGCAACCTGTTCTCTCCACTCCTGTGGTTTCCAGCAACTGGAAATTGAGAAGCATGACTGCCTCCGAACGTGGAGGCAGAGCATAGCCATCATGGTCAGGAGCCATTGGTAGCTTTTCTTCCATGAATTTGTCCAATCCTTTTTTAAAGCCATCTAAGCGGGTGGCACTGTGGGTTAAACCACAGAGACTAGGACTTGCTGATCAGAAGGTCGGCGGTTCGAATCCCTGCGATGGGGTGAGCTCCCATTCTCAGTCCCTGTTCCTGCCAACCTAGCAGTTCGAAAGCACGTCAAAGTGCAAGTAGATAAATAGGTACTGCTCCGGCGGGAAGGTAAACGGCGTTTCCATGCGCTGCTCTGGTTCGCCAGAAGTGGCTTAGTCATGCTGGCCACATGACCCGGAAGCTGTACGCCGGCTCCCTCGGCCAATAAAGCGAGATGAGTGCCACAACCTCAGAGTCGGTCACGACTGGACCTAATGGTCAGGGGTCCCTTTACCTTTAAAAGTCTGTGGCCATCACAGTCTCCTGAGGGAGAGAGTTCCAAAGTTTAACTCTGTGCTGCATAGAGATTTACTTTCTTTTATCTGTCCCGAGTCTTCCAACATTCAGCTTCATTGGATGACCACGAATTCTTGTGTTAGGAAAGAGTTGGAAAAACTTTTATCAGTCCGCTTTCTCCATGCCATGCATAATTTCATAAACTTGTCATGTCACCCCTCACTCACCTTTTCTCTGAACTGAAAAGCTCCAAATGCTGCAACCGTTCCTCACACCATTCCCTTCGCTCCATACCCTTGATCTTGTGTTGGGGCCTTGCTTGTGGGTGAGGTTGGTGATCACATGGCTTCTGCACCCACAGCCCTCCTCCCCCTCCCCTCCCACTTGCCCACTGGCTGTTCCAAAATACTTTGTACCCTCTTTGTCAGGCTGTTCTTGCTCCAGGAGATAAGGGGGGAACGGAGCAATGCAGGGAATGTTGGCGCGTTCCCGGGGCAGCTGCTTCAGAACTTGCTGTACAGTTTGGGCTCCGAGATAAACCGTGAAGAGGAACTGTGTTCCTTGCTGATAAGGTTTTTCGGACACTGGCTCCTTTCCCACCCTGTTCTGCTTGGGGAAAGCCTGCAAGAATCCTGGTCACATCCTTCCACTTAATTAAAGGGGAATAACTGTACTGAGGGATGGGGGCATGTTTGCACCTGACTAGCCCACCATGGGCCAGGAATAGTCAACTTTCCCTTCTGATTTTGGAGCCAGACTAGACTTCCCAAACCTGGTGGCCTCCAGATATTTTGGACTACAACTCCCCATCAAACCCAGACAGTTGATGGGAGCTCTAGTCTTAAACGTCTGGAGGACACCAGGTTATGGGAAGCTGTTTCAGACTGTTGTCAGCAGCTGGTGGTGTTTTTTGCTGCCTCAAGGACAACCTTTGCCAACCTTACGCCTGCCAGGTGTTTTGAACTCCCATCAGCCCCAACATTATACTGTGCTGGTTAGGGCTGATGGGAGTTCAAGGCACCAGTAGGCTGGGAAAGACTGCCTACTGGGTTGCATTTCTGTGTGGTCATGAGAACATAAGATCACCAAATCTTACCAGATCATGGATATCAAAGCTGAAATCCTTCCTGCTTACTTTACAATTGAGTTTTTTACCACTTAATTTTTATAGGAGCATGGTGTGATGGGAGGATAAACCTATTGTCACAACCAAAGCAGCAGAGTGGCTGAAACCGTGGTTTTCTTTCTCTCCAGATGGTACTGCTTTGTCCTTCAGTGAAACAGCAGCCTGTCTTTGCCCTGGCATTCTTGTCAGCCAAAAGGGTGATGTTTTCTGCAAGGATGTTGCGTTTGCTCTTTATGGGCCTGATTAGCTGCAGTTTGGCTAGCCTGCTCTGGCCACCTTGATTATTGACCTCTCTGCACATAGGTGCCCTGCAGTATACCTGTTCTTGGCCTGCACTGGTTAATCTGGTGGAGGCAGTTTGGGTGGTCTTTCAGTGCCAGGATTTGTGCCAACAGGTGGTCCTCAACCCAAGGGCTGAGGAAGGTGGGGCACAGGTTCACCTTTTGCACCTGCACTGATATTTGACCATGGGCACTAACTGCAGGAACATCATCTATAGATCAGCCAAGAAGCCTCTAGGTGCAGGGTGGAGTCAGATGCATGTTTAGAAGGCATGGGATGTTGTGAAAGAATAGGGCTGTTGTATTCTGGTCTGATGCCAGAACCTACAAGGAAAGCAGCAAGGCTGAAGGCTCCTCAGAGGTTGCTGCATCACAGACAGCTCTGAGTGAGCAACTTGCTCTGTCAAAGGTTGGGATCAGACTAAGGCTTTTATACCTGCACAGGAGAGGAAGGTCAGAAGTGCACAGCAAAAAGTTCTGCACAGGAAGGTCAAAAGTACACAGGAAGGTCCAATGTTTAGCCTGAGAAATAGAAATTTAACCAGGTGTCCTCTCCCCCTCTGATTGGCTGAGAGGTTGGGATGAGGTGAAAATAATGTGTATAAATCAAGGTGGAAAATAAAGTAATTGAAGAATTAACAGTTGAAGAGTTCAAGAGCTTAAAAGGGCTGAAATACTTTGTGATGGAACATTGGAAATAGTATACAGTGGTGCCCTGCAAGACGAATGCCTCGCAAGACGGAAAACTCGCTAGACGAAAGAGTTTTCCGTTTTGGAGGTGCTTCGCAAAACGAATTTCCTATGGGCTTGCTTTGCAAGACGACAATGTCTTGCGAGTTCCTGCTGGTTCCCCCCCCCCGTTTCTAAGCCACTAAGCCGCTTATCAGCTGATCCGATCAGCAGATAAGCCGCTAAAAGCCGCTAAAAGCGCTAATAGCGCTAATCCGCTAATCCGTCAATGGGCTTGCTTCGCAAGATGAAAAAACCGCTAGACGAAGAGAATCACAGAACGGATTCTTTTCGTCTTGCGAGGCACCACTGTAGTTAAGTACTGCAGCAGAAAGAAGCCCAAGGAAGACCTAAAAGCTGGATTGAGGGTTGCAGATCAATAAGTATTGGCTTGTTTAATAATAGGTTTAGCTGAATGTGTTTATTTTTTCCTGTGTTTCTTTTACGTACTCTTACAGCTAACACCTCAAACTATAAAGCTTGTTTTCTTTTTGGAAAAAATACTGAGGCCTAACTTGTTGCCTTACTAAAACTTTAAGTAAAGCATAGTTTGTTTTGGATAATTGGGTTGATGCCTCCCTTTTCACCCCATGCCTAAGTGTCATGCCATTCTACCCAGTATAGGGAGTTGGGCCAGTTAAAGTCCAAAAGTGGGGAAAACTAGTAGTGATGGTGATGATAGGGAGACGATACCCACTGGCGGAAGTGGTGATGTTAACAAGACATGGGGGACTGCTTTGCTTCCCTCTCATGGTGCAGACCACAGCATGTGCTGTCACAAATGCACATTTATCCTCCTTGAAAAATACCACAAAGAAATGCTCCAAATCAAGGGCAGATGTGCAGAAAATAAGACCCAAAAGGCGCTTGGTTATTTTCCTCTTCCAAATTTTCCTCTCCAAGCTGCTTTTCTCCTTGAGGGGAAAATATGGAGTCCAGGAGTGGGGAGGGACTGCTGTCTTCTTCTGGCAGAGAGAAGAGCAATTTGCGGAGGGCAATTCTGAGGGGAAAAGTGAGCCGAAGGGGACAGAGTTAAGGCACCTTTCTCCTCACCCTCTTCTCATTTCATTCCCCCTTGTGCCCACCCAAAAATGGGTCAGAGCATAATTACACATATTTCACCCCATGTAGTTTGGGTGAAGGGCCTTGGCTCGGTGGTTAGAGCACCTGCTTTGGATGTAGAAGGTCCCAGGTTCGATCCCTGATGCATCCAGGTAGGGCTGGGAAAAGACTCTTGTCTGAAACCCTGGAGAGCTGCTGCCAGCCAGTGTAGACAGTACTGAGCTAAATGGACCAAGGGTCTGACTGTATAAGGCAGCATCTTACATTCCCAGTTTTGCCCTTAATGATGGGTTTTTATTTTATTTTAAGGTACCTCATATACAAATGTGCATACAAATAAAGCTATCGTGTAGCTTATCCTTTGCATGTAGCTAATTACACGAACCATTGCAACGAGCACAAATATATATACTTTGCACGCAGATGGTGTAGCAAATATGACTGAAAACATGAGCTGTGAGGCAGGAAATCTCCAATTCAGATTTTAACTCTGAGCTGTTACCTCCTGGCAAGCTGCTCTTCTCTCAAGCTTGAGCCTTGTTTGCAATTCGGGGGATGATAAATACTGGTCTAATTTAGAAGATGATAGATCTGAAGCCCTTGAAACGGACTGGATAAATGCTCAGAACTGCTTTTACGACTTCAGTTTGCACACATTATTCTGAGCTCACAGCTGGAGTTGGAGTCCTACCAGGCTGCATACCTTCAAAATGGGTTTAAGAAATCTGGATGATTTTGGAGTGCTGATAGCATTCCAAAAATTTCAGGGCAATGACCTTCTCTCAAGCCTCCCTTCTGCCTGGGGAATCTCAAGATTCCCCTGTCGGATAGAGGGGTGTATGTTGGGAATTGCAGAGATCATGTCCAGGCTAGGGGGTTCTGTTTAGTGTCAGTTTACAGGCAATTAGTAACACTTTAAAACCGGAGTAGAGGAAAGGGCTTCATCACCTCCCATGGATTTGCCAAGATACTCATCTGTCTTTTTTTTTTTTTTAATAAATTTTTATTGGTTTTACAGCATTTTTAAGACAAACAAACAAACACAAAACAAAACAAACATACAAAATACTTTCAAAGATATTTTCATAAACCTCTTTTCTTGGACTTCCCCATACCCCCCCTCTCTGCATCCCAGTGTCCATATTTGAACTAGCAACTTCCAATTGTTACTTTCTAATCTCTGTCATCTTAGTCCTCCTTTATTATCTAGCCTTGTATCCCTGTACCCTGTTACTTCTAGCAACCACAACATTTTAACATTCGTTAAGTTTGTAGTAGTCCTTAAGATAGCTCTTAAATTTTTTCCATTCTTCTTCCACCATCTCTTTGCGTTGGTCACGGATTCTGCCTGTCATCTCAGCCAGTGTCATATAGTCCATCACTTTCATCTGCCATTCTTCCAGAGTAGGTAAATCTTGTGTCTTCCAATACTTTGCGATGAGTATTCTTGCTGCTGTTGTGGCATACATAAAGAAATTTCTATCTTTCTTTGTCACCAATTGGCCGACAATGCCCAAGAGAAAGGCCTCTGGTTTTTTAGAAAATGTACATTTAAGTACCTTTTTCATTTCATTATAGATCATTTCCCAGAAGACCTTTATCTTCGGGCATGTCCACCAAAGGTGGTAAAAAGTGCCTTCAGTCTCTTTACATTTCCAACATTTATTATCGGGCAAATGGTAAATTTTTGCCAGCTTGACTGGGGTCATGTACCACCTGTATACCATTTTCATAATGTTTTCCTTTAAGGCATTACATGCCGTAAATTTGATACCGGTGTTCCATAACCATTCCCAGTCATCTGACATAATGTTGTGTCCAACATCCTGCGCCCACTTAATCATAGCAGATTTAACTGTTTCATCCTGTGTGTTCCATTTCAACAGCAAGTTATACATTCTAGATAAATTCTTAGTATTGGGTTCTAACAATTCGGTCTCTAGTTTTGATTTCTCCACTTGGAAACCGATTTTCCTATCCTGTTTAAAAATTTCCATTATTTGACGATATTGAAACCAATTTTCTACTTTGTGCTTCAATTTCTCCTGACTTTGTAGTTTAACCTTGTCTCCATCCTGTTCTAAAATTTCCCAATATTTCGGCCATCCGACCTCCATATTGAGTTTCTTCACTGCTTTAGCCTCCACTGGTGACACCCATCTAGGGGTTTTATTTTCCAATAAGTCTTTGTATCTTATCCAGACATTAAATAATGCTTTTCTAACAATGTGATTTTTAAAGATACTGTTAACCTTATCATACCAAAGATATGCATGCCAACCAAAAGCATTATTGAAGCCTTCCAGATCCAAGATGTCCGTGTTCTCGAGGAGCATCCATTCTTTCAGCCAGCAAAACGCTGCTGCCTCATAGTACAATTTTAGGTCCGGCAGGGCGAAACCCCCTCTTTCTTTAGCGTCAGTCAGTATTTTGAATTTAATTCGGGGCTTTTTGCCCTGCCAGACAAATTTCGAAATGTCTTTGTGCCACCTCTTAAAACATTCCATCTTGTCGAGAATCTGCAAGGTCTGAAACAAAAATAACATTCTAGGCAATACATTCATTTTAATTACTGCAATTCGGCCTAACATTGACAGTTTCAGATTTGACCATATTTCTAGATCTTTTTTAATCTCTGACCAACATTTTTCATAATTGTCCTTATACAAATTAACATTCTTAGGTGTTAAATAAACCCCTAGGTATTTGACTTTCTTAACCACTGTCAAACCTGTTTCCTCCTGAAATTTCTCCTTTTCCATATCTGTTAGGTTTTTCCCTAAGACTTTAGTTTTTTGCTTATTCAACTTAAATCCAGCCACCTGGCCAAATTGTTGAATTATTTCTAAAACCCTTTTCGTACTAGTGTTTGGCTCTTGCAAAGTCAATACTAGGTCATCTGCATACGCTCTTAACTTGTAATGTTTAGCTCCGACCTGCACACCTTTGACCTGCTGGTCATTTCTTATCATATTCAACAACACCTCCAGAACCGAAATAAAAAGTAATGGGGAAATTGGGCACCCCTGCCGAGTTCCTTTTTCTATCTTAAGTTCCTCAGTCACGACATTATTTACAATCAGCTTAGCTTTTTGTTCAGAATATATTGCAGTCATACCATTCTCAAAACCCTGGCCTACCCCCATCCCATGAAGATTCTTCCTCATAAAACTCCAAGAGATATTATCAAAGGCTTTCTCTGCGTCCACAAAGATCAATACTGCTTTAGTGTTTATATTCACCTCCAGCTTTTCCAAAATGTCTATTACATTCCTTACATTGTCTGCTAGGTGTCTTTTAGGGAGAAAGCCTGCTTGGTCTTTATGAATCTTCTCCATCAAAACTCTTTTAAATCTTTTTGCCAAAATGTCTGCAAAAATTTTGTAATCCACATTAAGGAGTGATATCGGGCGGTAGTTCTTGAGTTGAGTCTTTTCAGTCTCTGACTTTGGTATGAGTGAAATATATGCCTCTTTCCACGATTCAGGTGCCCTTTTTCCCTCAAGGATCTCATTACAAACTTCTCTTAGTGGTTGAATCAACCATTCCTTCAGCGATTTGTAGTATCTAGAAGTCAGTCCATCTGGTCCCGGAGATTTGCCCAGTTGCATACTCTGAATGGCAGCCTCTATCTCTTGTTCTGAGATTCTCTGGTTCAAGTCCATCTTACTTTGCTGAGAGATATTTTGTAATCCATATCTTCCAAGGAATTTGTCTATATCTTCTTCATTTTGCGGGCCTTGGGTGTAAAGTTTTTTGAAATAACTTAAAAAGCAATTTCTAATTTCATTAGGTTTAGATATGCTCTTTCCATCAACCTCTAGACTTGTAACTGTATTTAGTTTCTGCCTTTTCTTCAATTGCCATGCCAAAAGTTTACCGCATTTATTTGCTGATTCAAAAGTCTTTTGTTTCATTTGCTTTATCTTCCATTCAATCTCTTGGTTCATCAATTCCATATATTGAGTTTGATATAACTTAATCTCTCTTAATATGTCCTGAGACTTTGGTTTTGTTCTTAGTTTCCTCTCTCCTTCCTTTATCATTTCCAAGATCTTCTCTTTTTTCTCATTTTGTTTTTTCCTCTTTATTGAATTTTGTTGAATCAAAAATCCTCTCATAACAGCTTTACTTGCGTCCCAGATCACTCTTTTCTCCACGTCAGTCCTCAAATTTATTTCAAAATAATCTTTTAAGGTCTTTTGGGCCTTCGTGAGAATCTCCTTATCTCGAAAGAGGGTGTCATTCATTCTCCATCTAAATTGACCGGTTATTATGAGTTTCATCTCCATCTTCACGGCGTTATGGTCGGAGCAAGTTTTTGGGGAGATTTCCACTTTCTTAATCTTTGGAGCCAATCCACTAGTAACCCAGATTTGGTCACTTCTGGTCCAGGTCATCATTGCTTGGGAGAAGAAGGTTCCCTCTCTCTCCAGAGGGTTCCTTGTTCTCCAAATGTCTATCAAGTCCATGTTTTCTGTCATTTCGAAAAAAGTCTTAGGGAGTCTCCCTTCTTTAGTGACTGTTAGTCTTTGTGCCTTGTCCATATTAGTGGAGACCACGCCATTCATGTCTCCCATGATTATCATATTATAATCCAGATAGTCCGTCAAAGTTTCATGAAGTCCCTTAAAGAAGTCAGATTTGCCTTCATTTGGTGCATAAATTCCAACAACTAAAAGTTTTTCTCCTTGTACTTGTATCTCCACAGCCAGATATCTCCCTTGTTCATCTTTAAATATCATTTTTGGAGCCCATTTCTCCTTCACATATATTACCACTCCTCTCTTCTTAACTTTGTCTGATGAAATAAATTCTTGTCCTAACCTTTTATTTGTGAGTAATCTCCTGTGGGCTCTAGTTATGTGAGTTTCTTGTAAACAAATCAAATCCAATTGTTCTCTGTTCAAAATATGAAATACTTGTCTTCTCTTCAAAGGCCCATTCAGTCCATTACAATTCCAACTAAGGAATTGCAGAGCCATCTTGTTATTTTCTTAAGGCTCCTCCAACAGCTCCAAGTTGTTGCTCTTCTTCTGACGGTGGTGGTTTTTGTCCAAACGAGAGACTCAGGACGTCCAGTGCTCTCCTCTGTTCTGCAAGTACGTCCACAGTCCCCTTCTGTAGGTCCTCCTGATATCTTGCCAGAAATTTGTCTTTATCTTGAATTGTCTTTATTTTCACTTTCTTTGCCTTGTAGTCGAATGACAGTCCTTGTGGGAATTCCCACCTGAAGCGGATCTGATTTTTCTTTAACAAAAGCACCAAATCCTTGTAGAAGTTTCTTAAGTCCAAGATATATTTTGGTATGTCTTTAAAGATCTGTACTGCTGAATTTCCAATTTGGAGGGCTTTTCCAAAGTGTAGTCCTAAAATTTTATCTCTTTCCTCCTTAGATCTGAATGTGATCAAACAATCTCTTGGTGTCTTTCTATCTTGCTTTTTGCCGAGTCTAAAGGCAGTTGTGATTTTGAAATCGTCTTCCTCCAAGTCCCAGCAATCCGCAAACTCCCGTGTCAAATATTCCACAAGGTTGTCATTTTCATTCTCCGGAATCAGTCTTAATTTTAAGTTTCTCTCTTTCCTCTGTAACTCCCACAAGGCCAAGGTTGCATCGTGCTCATAGACCTTCTTGGCAAGTGGCTCTAATTTCTCCTGCGTCTCTCCAGCTGTGGCTTTGGCCTCTTCGGCAATTTGACGCGTGGTGGCATTTTCCTCGACCAATTTATTTATAGATTCTGTATTCTGGTTTAATCTTGTTGATATTTCTGTTAATTTTTGTGTGTTCTCTGAAGTCTGTTTTGTCAAAGACTCCAGAGTCTGGTTTATCTTAAGCAAAGCTTCTGTCACAGCATCCATAGAAACGGCTGCTCCTTTGTCCTGTCCTGTTGTTCCAGCTAGTCCGGCTGTTACGCCTAAGATCGAACCTCTTCTCTTTGCTTGTTGCAGCTGCAGCTGTTGCTGTTGTTGTTGCTTGGTCTTGGCTCTTGTAGTTATCTCTTCTTGTGGCCCACTCATGTCAAGGTCAATTCCCACGGGATTTATTCTCCCTTGGAAAATTCCACTGTCTTAGGCCGTGCTGGACTTCACTTTATCCTCTAGAGGGAGCAAATCAAAATGGCCATAGAAGGAAATTTCAAAATACATGAACAAAGGAGACCATCCAAGATGTAGAAAGAAAGGAGATTAATCCAGTCAAAATCAATGTTACTAAAGTCTTATAGCTTCCAATTGCCACAGTTGCCCAGTATACTGTTTATACTGTTTCTTCTTAAAATGTACAAAAATCAGGCACTGTGGAAACTTTGTATCAAGGTGTCACTTCACAGGGAAAAGTCAACTCAGTGTACTAAGAAGGCAGACCGTTTCAGACTTTCAAGTAGATAAGATAGCAGAGGTTTTTTCCTTCAAATAAGTCATGCAGTTAATGTTCAAATTCGCCTCCCCTCTGCCCTGCTTGCTAGAGGGGAGATCAAAGGTTTAAATGTCCGGTTTAGCTGATCAAAGGACGAATTTAAACGGATGCAGGTTTAGAGCTCCGTTGCTTTCACTTTCATGCGGTCGGGGGGAGGCAGACTTCCTTTGTTTAGATCTCCCCCGTTTTTAGCCCAATTTTTAAGATTAAAAGAAAAGTCCCAGTTATTTTTCAGTTCTTACTCACGGGGAATCAGTCCGAATTTCTTTTCAGGAAGGAATCGGCGCTCTCCGCTTATGGCGACGCGGCTTCACTTCGCAGGCTGGGTAGCAACTCTCAGCACCGCGCTCACTCCCGATGTCGATCCGTAGCCTTTAAAAAGGCTCTTTCACGGTACCGGGGGGCGCGAAGGTGCCCACCGAGTCTCCTTGTTCTCAGGCTTCAGCGCCTGGGATTTTAGGGGTCCCCCGCTTGCCGTAGCGGGTAAGACCCGAACTTGCGAAGCAGTCCTTCTCCGGAGCTCGGAGGTAGGACCGCCATTAAGCGCTGGCACCGACCGGAAGTGATACTCATCTGTCTTTGGCTGGCCTGAGAGGAGGAGGAAGGTTGCCTCATGATTCCAGGTGGGTTTTTACAGTGTTTGCAAATGATTTCCCTTTAAATTTAAGTTTGAATTTAAATTAAAAGACGACAGATAAAACCAGCATCCAGCTGGTGTATTTTAATACAGATTTACTTCTTTTTTTAAAAAAGAAAAGACACACATAATGGAACAGCTGTGCAATTCCTCCTGTCGTAGGTGACCCATCGCACACTGTTGGGGTAGGTTATTTGGCTGGCTATGGTCAGTACAGATTGGTCTAGCTATTTTCTTCTCTATGATTCTGACATGATTTCGACCCCTTCCATTTAACGTTTCCCTTTTCAAATGGCATGGCCTTTATATCTGTTTCTTTTCTCCACCCCACCCAACTGCAGGATGGGATCATGATTGCAGTGAGGGGAGAGGGACATTTAAACCTTTCAATGCATACAGTGGCCCATTGACAAACACCCCCGCACAAAAAAGAAAAAGAAAATTAAGCTGGGGAAAGAGGAACTGCCACTTGGTTGAAGCGTATTACTTGGATTCTTGAAATCCGGAAGTAGAGTTGGTATTCCAATTCCAGCTTAAAACAGAACAGAGTGGATTGCAGGCTGCTTTAGCCAACCTTGTGCCTTCCAGTAATACGGATGCGCTGGCTGGGGTTGACGGGAGTCAACAGAATCATAGAATCGTAGAGTTGGAAGGGACCCCCCAGGGTCATCTAGTCCAACCCCCTGCAATGCAGTAATCGCAGCAGCAGCAGCAATAATAATAATAATAATAATAATAATGGCATTCCTGACAAGACGACCATCCATCTTCTGTTGAGAAACCTCCGATGAAGGATAGTCCACCATCTTCCCAGGTAGTCCAATCTATTTGGAGGGCACCAGGTTGGCAAAGGCTTCCCTAGGGAGCTTTGTGGCGTCATTCTTGGGTCTTGCACATGTGCCCAAGGACAAACCCTGAACCATTGTGTGGGGCCGCCTTTTAAGTTGGGGAATCTCTGGGGCGGGAAGCCCTTGCAGGCTCCTTCCACTCAGGCCCGCCTCGTTGCGAAACCTTTCCCCTCGGATCCCCCGATGACTCACTCTGGCACCGAGAGGGGAAGCTGGCTCCACTCTTAACAAACATCAGATCACTGGCGTGCTGTATGAATGGAGACAATTATGCCCGCTCTGCTCGGTGGCAGGGACCCAACTTTGGCTTAGTGAGAGGAGCAGGGGCCGCAACAACATTTTTTGTGACAAGCTGTTTGTGGGGGAGAGGAAAGGCTTGGCTCCCTTTGCCGCTGTTTTAAAGCCTCTAAAAATAAGTGTTCTTAATGTTAAAGTTCACAAGAGGGAGGTGCTTCCGGCAGGCACTGGAACCGTCTTTCAGCCCTACCCTAGCAGGCTTTAAAAAATTCTATATTAAAATATTTACTATATTATAAATATTAAAGGTAAAGGGACCCCTGACCATTAGGTCCAGTTGTGGACGACTCTGGAGTTGTGGCGCTCATCTTGCTTTATTGGCTGAGGGAGCCGGCGTACAGTTTCCGGGTCATGTGGCCAGCATGACTAAGCTGCTTCTGGCGAACCAGAGCAGCACACAGAAATGCCGTTTACCTTCCCGCCGGAGTGGTACCTATTTATCTACTTGCACTTTGACGTGCTTTCGAACTGCTAGGTTGACAGGAGCAGGGACCGAGCAACGGGAGCTCACCCCATCACTGGGATTCGAACCGCCGACCTTCTGATCAGCAAGTCCTAGACTCTGTGGTTTAACCCACAGAGCCACCCGCGTCTCGTACTATAAATATTACTGTATTACTCAATACGCTATGATATTTTGCTTTTTATACATAAAACAAATAGCTGTACGAAAAGCAAATGTGGGAATGGAGTGGTGTGGCATAGTGTGTCAGAGTAGGAACTTGGAGGCCGAGGTTCTCGGACCATTATGAAACTCACTGGGTGCCCTTAGGCCAGTCACTGCCTCTCAGCCTAACCTATCTCACAGGGTTGTTGTGAGGATTAAATGGAGAGGGGAAAGTGGGATATAAATGTGATAAATAAATGAAATAAATTCAGAATAAAGCAGCCGGTGCCAGGTCATTGGCAGGGAGTCTAGAGGTTCCCACTGGTTTTTGCAGCCTTTGGGAATGACAGAGCTTGTAGCCAGTTTCTCACAGCTTAGGATCCTTCCTCTTGCTTCGTTCGGAGGTGTCCATTCTGTGTGAGCGCTTAAAATATTACTTTGCTGCCGCTCCTCCCGTTACACTGAGGTCTTGGGTTACACGTAATGTGAACCGCTTCCTCGTACAAAAAGTTATTGTTCGTATCTAATTTCCACACACCGAAAGGCTCTGTATATTAAAATGTCCAACTTAGATATCAGTTAGGAGCGGCCTTTTCTGCTCTTCATAATGTCAATTGCTGTGTGGTGTGTCATTGTCATAGGGGACGTGGATGGCAAGCCCTCCATACCATTGCCTCAAACTGTCTCCAGATACCTTGATACTGAAGAATTGCAAGAAGTTCCCTGGACATAGCCCCAGTCAGTAACCTGGACGGCGGACCTCTGGAGGTCCCATGCAAACTGCTCCAAGGCCACATTCGCACCATACATTTAATATACTGTGGTGCTTTTTTGAACTGTCATGGCTTCCACCCTGGGAGCTGTACTCTGTGAAGGGTGCTGAACAGTATTAGGAAGCCGCTATTCATCTCCCAGAGCTGCAGTTCCCAGAGTTCCTTATGAAGAGATACTGACTGCTGAGCCACTCTGGGAATTGTAGCTCCACAACGGGAATGCAG
Source organism: Podarcis bocagei (assembly GCF_964188305.1). Lineage (NCBI taxonomy): Eukaryota > Metazoa > Chordata > Lepidosauria > Squamata > Lacertidae > Podarcis > Podarcis bocagei. The sequence goes on along the minus strand of NC_138139.1, from coordinate 32,461,600 downwards.
TACTCCTAAAACCCTTTAGCATCCTAAACAAACTACAGCTCCCAGAATTCATTGGGTGAAGAAGCTATGGCAGTTTGAAGTGGTACCATACTGCTTTTAATGTACATTGTGAAGGTGGCCTTGCCAACTGGGATGACTAGCAAGGGAGCTGAAGATATTTCAGAAGAGATGGCAGGAAGGGAACATGAGACAAGTCCTTGGCTGGCATCTGTTTGTGTGTGTTTTTTAGGGCTTCACTGGAGCATTTTAAAACAGTCTGCTCTGAAATGCCAGAGTTCAGCAAAAGCTTTTTAGGACAGCTTCTCCCAGTCTGGTGCCTTGAAGATGTTTTGGACTATTATTTCTTACAACATTCCCATCAGCCCCATCCGTTTTATCCACACAACAACCCTGTGAGGTAGGTTAGGCTGAGAAGCGACCTTTTTGCAAAGAATAAAAACACTCGCTTGGTTCTCCTGAGACTATCCTTAACTCATCTCAGGATATCATTAGGCACTTGTTGTTGACATGCCTGTGCCAGGGTCCTTCCAGCTCTTATTAAATTATTTACTCATTTTTTCTTGCTGGGAAATTTAATTACCCCCCCAAGCTTCTTCAAAGCAAGTAAGTCAACATTACATTTTATTGATGTGCCGGATGCTTTTGTACTTGCAGACTTTGGAGTATCTGAGGTAAAGTGTTTGGATATCTTAATTTTTTCTCCCTAAAGCACAGTGTTTCCTGTGCTCTTATAAATTGCAGACACCCCTTTGCTGCTTTGTAATGCTCATTCCCTGAGAGCTAGAAAACAAGCATAAATTGTAGGACTTTCCCCATCTCCCCTTTAAAATCTCTGTGGAACTGTATCTGGCGCTCCCGAGAATGGATTTTCCTTGCTCTAAAGGGCTGACACCTGACTAATTAATTGTCCAGACGTCGCCTCGTTAATCAAGGCCAGTGCCAATGTTTATGGTGCTGAGTCTAGAGCAAAATATGCTGAGGAGGTTTTGCTTTTCCATAATAAGAAATGAAAAGCATTCTGCCACAAGAGTCCAAATAACCACAATGAACCTGTTGACAAAGCTAGAAATTCAGGCACCATTGCCACCACTCAGACGTAATTTACACATGAGCTTGGGTGGTAGCCCCGGAAACTGTTAATTGAGGGCTTGTAGCCAACTATTTTCTATTCAAAGTAGACCTATTGAAATTAATGAAATGATAAGTCCATCAATTTCAGTGGGTCTGCTCTGAGTAGGATTAACCACTGGGCACAAACTGAGATTTATCTGCTGTGCTGTTGGAGGAGCATGCCCTTACTTATTGCATTTCAGGGTCGGGTAACCTGCTTTAGCCAGAGGGCCACATTCCCTTTTTGAGAGTTGTATGGGGCCACATGTGTGCGGTGGGCGGAGCCAGAGGCCAAAGTGGGTGGGACAAAAAAAGTACCTGGTTACACTAGCCTAGTTTCTATGCACACTCTTAACATCCCTCTCCATCTGGAAAATAATAATAATAATAATAATAATAATAATAATAATAATAATAATAATAATAATAATAATAATGTATTATTTATACCCCGCCACTCTGGGCAGCTTCCACCAAAATATTAAAATACAATAGTCCGTCAAACATTAAAAGCTTCAAACATTAAAAACAAGAGGTATTCCCCCCCACCCAAAAAAAGTATATGAAAATGCAAATCTTACGGGAAGTGTGCATAAATTATATATATTAGTGAAAACAACATTTTAAAAAATGCATTGAGAAATTACACTGCGCAGGTTTGGCATATTAAAGAGAATGCACACTGAAATTCTGCTGAATTTCAATTAAAACTTTTTTTATGATGTGGAAGTGTAGTGATCCGAACTTAAGATTTGTCCAACCCTTCCCATCTCTCTATAGGGACGCGGGTGGTGCTATGGGTTAAATCACAGAGCCTAGGGCTTGCTGATCAGAAGGTCGGCAGTTCGAATCCCCACAATGGGGTGAGCTCCCGTTGCTCAGTCCCTGCTCCTGCCCACCTAGCAGTTCGAAAGCACGTCAAAGTGCAAGTAGATAAATAGGTACCGCTCCGGCGGGAAGGTAAACGGCGTTTCCGTGCGCTGCTCTGGTTTGCCAGAAGCGGCTTAGTCATGCTGGCCACATGACCTGGAAGCTGTACGCCGGTTCCCTCGGCCAGTAAAGCGAGATGAGCGCTGCAACCTGAGTCGGTCACGACTGGACCTAATGGTCAGGGGTCCCTTTACCTTTACTTTTACTCATCTCTCTGGATTTCTGAGGGGGCCTGGTTGTGTGTTTTTTCAAAGTATCTCCAAAATCTGCAAAGGCTAACTATGAATTGTGCGTTCCCAGGAACAGATATGAGAAAATCCTTATTTTCCCTGGAAGGTAAGGGGCCAAGGGAATGTAGCGAAGATTTGCTTTTGTTTTTTAAATGTCAGAATACAATTTGTATTTTGATAAACACAGAGATGATTGGGGGTGGTTGCCAAGGCCGGCAATTCAAAGCTAACAAAATTTCATATCAGCTCCAGTTAAAACTCTAATAAAATCCCAACAAGGCCCTTTCAGTAATGGATCTTTGAACCGTGTCATTTCAGTTTTTCTAAAATAATAATAATAATTTAAATAGGATTATTCTCTCTCCCCTCCAGCCCAGGTTCAAAGCCCCCCCCCCCCCCGTTCTTGTTAAAATGTGTCCTTTGGGGTCGAGAAAGCTCAGAGTTCCAATATTATTCAACCAGTTAAATCATTTCCTGTTTTCTGCAGTTTTTGAAGAATTCTCTAAGGCAGGCTGGAAATATTTGCAGATACTCATGAACTTGCTGGCTTGCAGGCCCTGGGAAATATCCTGAGTTTGTTACATTGGTCAGGAAAGATGAGACAGCTGTGTGTGTGTTGCACAGGATGATATGAACCGTTAAAGACAAACTCAATCGGACCAGATAATATCCGCTGACCTAGTAATGTGGTTGCTATGGAGGGACAGAGAATTGTACATGTTACATTGGCCTGACTTTGTGCTACAATGCTGTGCTCCTTTATCCAAAACATTGTGTTTCCTAGAGAGAGAAAGAGATTGATGGTGGTGGTGGTAATTGACAGTTTGTGGTTTGATTGATTGATTGATTGATTGACTGGAGTTCAAGGTGGTACAGTCGTACCTTGGATCCTGAACACCCTGGAAGTTGGACGTTTCGGCTCCCGAACACCGCAAACCCGGAAGTGATCGTTCCGGTTTGTGAACGTTCTTTTGGAATCTAAATGTCTGATGGGGCTTCCAGGGCTTCTGATTGGCTGAAGGAGCTTCCTGCAGCCAATCAGAAGCCACAATTTGGTTTTGGAAGTCGAATGGACTTCCAGAATGGAGTCCATTCGACTTCCAAGGTACGACTGTATACATAGTTTTCCTCCTTCCCATGTTAGCCTTGTAACAACTGTATGAAGTAGGTTTTGCTGAGAAGCAGTGACAGGCTCAAGGTTGCCCAGTGAGCTTCATGCCTGAGGGGGGAATTTGAACCCTGGTCTTCCATGTCCAATCTTAACACCACAAGTTCTGCTAACTGGGCTTGCCACCATTTTGACTAGTGACCTGGATCTTAAACATGTTTCCATAACAGTAAGTTGATGGCCTTTGATTTTAATTTTTTTACATGTTTTTTAATTACATATGGATAGTGTTGTAAACCTTTTTTTGTTCTTTTTAAATTATATGGCAGTATATAAATATATTTTATAAATAAATAAATGAAACGTTCACCTTTGGATCACCTAGTTCAGTATTGTCTAAACTGACTGGCAGCAATGGTTCTCCAGGGTTCCAGGAAGGGATCTTTTCTAGCCCTACCTGGAAATGGCATCAAGGATTGAACCTGGGACCTTCTGCATGCAATGGCATATATATATTCCTTCTGTAATCTGAAGTTTCCATATTCAGTGTCTGGAATCTCCAGCTCAAAGGAGCAGGGTGCCAGTCAATGGGAAGGAGCGTTCTTTGCCTGAGAGCCACTGCCAATCAGAGTAGGGCTTTGCAGGCTAGATGGACCAGTGATTTGATAAGGCAACTATTGTAGGAAAGACCGTGCAAGAACTTTGTGTGTGAAAGGTCTTTGATTTGATCACTGGCACTTCCAGGGAGGGCTGAGAGAAGGCTCCATATTTGTAATTCTGGGGAGCAGCTGCCGGTCAGTGCAGGCGACCCTGAACAAGATGGACTAATGGTCTGACTCAGTATGAGGCAGCTCCTTATGTTCATACTGTGTACATTTTCCAAATGTTTCAGCTATCCCTGCATTTGTTCTGCCTCTTGGGGAAAAATAAGAATAAGTTATTTTAAAAAGGCCCTTCACTTGGGCTCATCTGACTTCATACCTAGCATATTTCTCACTAATGGTGAGCATTTACGTGAGAAATCACATGATGGAGCGCAGAGCAAATAAAGGGGGAGGAGGAATTGAACGCAATCCAGCATTAATCTGTCTTGCTAGAAATAAATAACATGACATCCTGCTTCACTGTGGAAGACAAACAGCCAGACTGTGGAATACAATGCTGGAATCTGCTTTAGATTAGATTACATTGGGTTTATTTATTGTTACCCTGCCACCCCAGCAAAATAACCGTTCAAGGCAATTTAACTGTTGATTAAGAGGATACACAAACATTTACCCTGAATATCTGTGTGGTAAGCCCTGATTTGCCTCTCTCATGATAAGAGGCTATCTGTTGTCGATTTCCAAAGAAAAGACAAGTATCCATGGTCCCAGATTCCCAGCCACCCCTGCCCACAAATTTTTGCTTTCTCCCTAATATGGATATGGGGAGGCTGTGACCCTCCAGAGGTTGTTGGACTGCAACCCCCTGCAATGCAAGAATCACAACTAAAGAAGACCTTACATTTTTTATTACATGGCCATCCAACCTGGCACCTGAAACTAGACAAAGAAAGTTCCAGGCAAGCCTTCCTGGGGAGAGTATTCCACGAACAGGGAGCCACCACTGAAAAGGACTTATTCCAGGCTTCCTCAACCTTGGCCCTCCGGATGTTTTTGGCCTACAACTCCCATGATCCCTAGCTAGCAGGACCAGTGGTCAGGGATGATGGGAATTGTAGTCTCAAAACATCTGGAGGGCCAAGGTTGAGGAAGCCTGACGTATTCTGTTGCTACCCTCTGGGCCTCTTGTGGAGGGAGCATAGGAAGAAGGGCCTCATATGATGACCACAGGGTGTGGGTCAGTTCATAAAGGGCGAAGTGTTCCTTGAAATCTCAGCAAGGAGAGGGGTGATGAAGAAATTGGAGGGGAAGGCAAGAATGTGGAGACTTTCCTCCCAGGGGTAGAAACAGTAAAGTCTTACTTTAATGATCAGATTCAGATACATTTAAAAACAAATCAAAACATCGTATTTTTCGCTCTATGAGACGCACCAGACCATAAGACGCACCTAGTTTTTGGAGGAGGAAAACAAGAAAAAAAATATTCTGAATCTCAGAAGCCAGAACAACAAGAGGGACCGCTGCGCAGCGAAAGCAGCGATCCCTCTTGCTGTTCTGGCTTCTGGGATAGCTACGCAGCCTCCATAAGACGCACACACATTTCCCCTTACTTTTTAGGAGGGGAAAAGTGAGTCTTATAGAGCAAAAAATACGGTAATAATAATCAGGGCTTTTTTTCAGCCGGAACTCAGTTCCGGCACCTCTCAGGTGGGCGTCATTGCTTTTATAAGAGAACAAGGGAGGTGTGCTATTTTTCTTGAAAAATAGCACTGATAAATAATAACAATAAATAATACAGACTGCTTTTGTAAATTGTAGTAAAAGCTTCCTTTTGGGCCTCCACTTAGTAGGGGAAAAAACATTAAAATTGCCTCTTGAATTCCTGCAGGTTAGTTCCAAGGCAAAACCCAATGCCCTTTTGAACTGAAACTACCTATTTCTTTGTTGAGCTGGTTGGATGTTTGGTATCTTTATTGTAGTTTTTACACATCTGACACCATTTTCAGGGCTCATTTCTCTCTCTCCTTTTGCTAGCTGGATCCAAGCAGGGAGCCCCATAGAAGGGAAGTTCCCATAACTGAACAACTCACACTTGTAGCTTGTGGCAGGAAAGAATCCTGAGCAGGTCTTAATAGCCGGACAGCTTTTCTCCTCATTATAGCACCATAGAGGGAGAAGCTTCATGGGCAAAAATTCACCCTTCTACTCATCTGTCTTAATAAAGGATGGGAGCCATTTAAGGAACCTGGGAGCCCTAAATTGGTCGGGGGCGCTAACCCATGGACCTTGTGACGTACAGTTCCCATCATCCTTGACTACTGGCCATGCTGGCTGATGGGGGCTGAGGCCCATTAGTAACCTCAAGTTACCGCCTCTGCTCTACAACATCCAAGCCTCCAAGGAGTATTTTGAAAAATGTTATTTGCATTAGCATCTATTGAGGGACCCTTCTTTGTAAAGAAAAAGGCAGGTAAATAGAAAATCTGCTCCTTTCTCCTCCTGTGCAGACAGTCATTTGGAAACTATTCTTTGTAATTGGATTGTTTACACACCATTTTTTTCTTCAGCGATAATTTGCAGCCAAACCTTGGGGAGTTGTCATCAGGTGGTAACTCTTTTCTCTGGCAAATGTGCTGGAGAGGCGGAGGGGAAAGAGAGAACATTTTTATTTATCGCTAGCAGCCTCGTATCTGGCGTCGCTCAGGAATTCTAAGAAACCAAAACAATCAGTTTTGAAAAGTTTGGTCCGCAATCTTACTTCGAATGGCATCTAGTTGTATGCAAAGATAGACAGGAAACATTCGTCTCAGGAACCATCATGCAAAATTTGGTTATGGTATCTTAAAGTTAAAGGTACCCCTGACTGTTAGTTCCAGTCACAGACAACTCTGGGGTTGCGGCGCTCATCTCGCTCTATATAGGCTGAGGGAGCCGGCGTTTGTCCGCAGACAGCTTCTGGGTCATGTGGCCAGTGTGATTAAGCTGTTTTTAGCGAACCAGAGCAGTGCACGGAAAGGTGCCAAAATGCATGGTGGCGGCCCAGGAGAAGGCCTTTTTTGTAGCAGTCCCTGAATTTTGGAATTCTCTCCCCACAGACGCATACCCAGTTTCTTCACTATATGGATTTTGACAAATCTTGAAGACATGGCACTTTAACCTGGCCTTTGACACCTGAGATGTGCGTTTTTAGGCCCCATCCTATTCCTCAAAATACAATATAACTATTTTTAATCCTGAATTTTAATTATTGTAATCTGCCCTGGTATCCGCTGGTGATGGGTGGGTAATAATAATAAAAATAATGATAATGATAATAATAATAATAGCAATTGCAGTGGTATATTGCCGAGCTATGGTTCCCCCCTAAAATAACAGGAAGCTACCTTTTATCAAGTCAAACTGTTGGCCCTTCTAGCTCAGTAGTGACTGCACTGACTGGCAGTAGCTCTGCAGGGTCTGGCACAGGCGATCTCTCCCAGGGCTACCCGAAAGTGTCAGGGACTGAACCTGGGACCTTCTGTGTGCAAAGCAAATGCTCTACCAGTGAGCCATTGTCATTAGCAGCTAAGCAGAAGATCTGAATCCTGGCCAGAATCAAGAGACTCTCCCCGTTGCTCCACACAGCCTCTCTTGCTGTGTCTGTGCTGCTGTTCTCTGCAGGCCACCTGGTGCAGATTGGGGGCGGGTGCAGGCCCTCTCTTGCTGTCTCGCAAATGGAATTATCGCCTGTGTGTCATCACTCAGCTCTCATTTCGGGGGACAAGGGCCTCTGTGCCAAGAAACTTGGCAGGCTTTCATTTTCAGGCGTTTTGTCTTTGTAAATCTGGAGAGGCATCTCAAATGTGATTAAGGTACCAAAGGGAACATAATTTGCAGAAGGTCATCAGCCTGCTAATTTGCTGGCATGCCTGGCAGGGCAAAAGGAGGAGGAAAGGGGATCCCAGCATTTGATCTGCCCTCATCTCAGGACATGTTACTCACACAAGTGATGGGCAAATCTTTCAGTTTCAGTTTTTCTCCCATTTTCTCATCCCCCCACAAATCTTTAGTTCTCCACGTTTCCATGATTTAGTTTTATGTGCAAAGCCTTCCCAGTGGTGCAACAATGGTTTGTTTTCTAACAACAAAACATGGTTTGTAAGTCATCAACTTACAGACCAAAATTCTGAAGGTACGAGGTTGGGGAAAGATAGCCTGTGCTGACAACATTAAAGCCTCTGCTCTGGTGACTCTGCTGGGTGCCTTGTTTGGGTCCCAGATAACCTGCTTGAGCTTCCACTGTCTGCCGCTGGCCATGTGCTTATTCCACCTTGTGGCACTATTTCCTGTAAAAGAAAAAAAAATAGCTGATATAACCTTGCACCTTTTTAAAAGGGTGAAATACTAAGGCAGGGGTCCCCAAGATGCAATTGCCCCAGTGCTGAACTCAGCCCAACACTGCTCAAATAGTAAAGACTTTGTGTTGACATGGGAACGGTCCCCCCCCAAGCCACAACTGCCTCTCCCCAGATATGTCACCTCACTTGTTTGTGGCCCTGTGGTGTTCTTGTGGTACCTGTGGTTCGCTCACAGGAAACCCACAACCTTTTGGAAGAGAAAAAACACTGACGTGTGAAAAGCCACAGATTTCTAGGACTCACCAAGCACTTGAACTTCTTTGCATAGTGGTTGTCCCCAGCTAAGTTCTTCTTAGACTCACTGAAAATAATGAACCTAAGTTAATTATGTTTCCCAAGTTAACAAAGGGTCTGCTCTGAGTAAAGTTATCAGTGGATCAAGGAGATGGAGTGACTGCCCTGTGAGGAAATTTTGCAGTGTTTGGGACTTCTTATTTTACAGAAAAGGCGAGAAAGAGATGACATGCTAGATGTTCTCATGGCAGTAGAACTTGTGGACATCTAATGAAGCTGAATGTTGGAAAGTACTTCTTCATGCAATGCATAGTTAAACTGTGTAACTCACTCCCACAGGGGACAATGATGGCCACCAACATGAAAGGCTTTAGAAGAGGAGTAGACTAGAGGAAAAGGCTATCAGTTGCTATTGCCCATGATGGCTTTGTTCTTGCCTCCACAGTCAGTACTTCTGAAAACCAGTTGTTGGAAACCACAGGAGGGGAGAGTGTTCTTGTGCTCAGGTGCTCCTTGCGAGTTTCCCACAGGCATCTGGTTGGCCAGGATGCTGGGCTAGATGGCCCATAGCCCTGATCCAGCAGGTTCTTCTTATGTTCTGAGGGACACTGTGTTAATGTTTTGATTTTGAAAATCAAGGGTGTCTGATCCATTCAAATTTACTAATGTTTTGGATTGTGAAAAATGCTACATTCTAAATTGTGCCTTGCCGGTGTGCTGTAAACCAGGGGGGTTTCCAAACTGTGCTCTGAGGATCACCAGTGGTCCATGAGCTTAATTCAGGTGGTCCACAGCATGCCTGTGAAGATCAGGACCCACAGCTGTGATGGACTGTGGTAGCAGATGCTTTGGGACAGACTGGAAGTGGCAGGTGGGATGAAGTGACTTGAAAGAGGCCAAGGGAGGATTAGCAATCAGAAATGGATTGCAATGCATTTTGAATTGTGGGAATTAAAATTGTGATGCCAAAACCATGCAGCGCCTAGAATAGTGCGTTGCAATTGCGACATTAAGTGGTCTGCCTATTGACCTGTAGCAATTTTCAAGAGCTCCTGGGAAGCTGCTGCTGTAAACCAGAGACTATTTTGCTGGAAAAGAAGTTCACTTCTGCAATTGGAGTAGGTTATGTGAATTGCATGTATTTGCACCATGGCATCTTAGTTTTGCATCATTTATTCTGCTTCCAACTTTCAGGTTCAAGTAATCTGAAAAATTTTCAGCAAGGAAAAGTGTTGATGAAGGAATGCTTTCTGGAGACCACCGTTGGACAGAGTGCTTTTGTGCTCAAATCCTGTGTGTGGGTTTCCTGCTGGGGCATCTTGTTGGCCACTGTGAGAACAGGATGCTGGACTGGACAGGCCATTGGCTTGATCCAGCAGGGCTCTACTTCTGTTCTTAACTGAAGGCAGAAGGACGGAGAGTCTCCACAGTCATAAGGGATAGGAACACATGTTGTTTTTTCAATGTCCGCACATTTAGCTAACGATAGGCAGCTCACCCCATTTTTTGGCAGCATTTAGCCTCTCAGATAATCCTATGTAGGGTGTTTCATTTAAGATCTGGTTGGTCAGGCGTGCTTTGAAGTGGGAGAGGGCCCTGAACGGGTGGGTCTAATTTTATCCTTTTGTCACTTAGCAAGCGTATTAAATTTATTCTGTCAGGAGGGATTGGACAATTGGTTTTTAACAAATGCACTTCCTCTAATTGAGTCTATTTTTAATCTGCCCCTGTTTGGCCTTGTGGAGATGGGTGGGTGTCTCCTGTTCAGGGCTGTTTCCTTAGTGCATTTTTTCTTATTGTGTGACACTTTTTATTTCTATAAAGAAAGAGAAAGAAACAATCCCACACAACAATGGCCTCTTTTCCTTCCCAAATCCAGGATCTGAACGGGCAACCCAAGGACCTCTGCCCACGACTTTGCCATCTCAAGAAAGGCCCCACTGGCTACGGGTTCAACCTCCACAGTGAGAAAGCCAGGCCCGGACAGTTCATTCGGTCAGTAGACCCGGATTCACCAGCATCCAAGGCAGGACTCCGACCGCAGGACAAACTCGTTGAGGTAACGGATGACAGCTTGAAGGGAGGAGGACTTAGGAGCAGAAGCACTCAGCCTCCACCTGAACACTTCCACAGTAGCCCATTGCCCTGGAATTGTTCATTCACCTTTTTATGCAGAGCCCACACTATGACACTGTCAAAGACCTGCATGTTGGTGTTTGAATTCTGTCTGTTTCCAGTCAGTTTGTTGCAAGGTGCCTTCCTGCAGTGTTTCTCCATGAAAGAAAACGTGCTTCTGAGCATGTGCAGAGTAGCATTCTCTCGTCACTGAGCAGCTGCTTCCAACATCTGAGATGCTCAGGCAGGGTTAAATTCCAGGAAAAAAAAATAGTTTGGAAACCCTGAACCCCCATGTTTCAGAGAGAGAGAGAGAACAATTGCTCATCTCTGCGGTTGCCTCTTCTTGCCCTCTCTGCAGGAACACACCTGTTCTGCAGCGACAGAACTCTCTCGCTTTCTCTCCCCTGAATCTTTAATGCCTGCAGTGCAACAGTACATGTGTGCGCGTGTGTGTGCGTGCATATGAGAGGGAGGGGTATGTGAGAGGGAGGTAGGAGAGGCCACCTAGGAGGCAGGTGTGTTCATGAAGACAGATTTTGCTTCCAGCACTCAATATGTCACCGATAGGTGGCTGATTATTAATTTAGCAACCCCCTGGCACGTTTCCTGAAGTGCACAAAGAGGGGAGGAGGTGAACCTGTGGAATTTGGAAACCTGATCCCAGCTCTTAGGGGCTCCCATAAATGTTTGATGCTCAGCATCTCCTCTGTTTGGGCTGTGGTGCCTGCTCTTGTGAGGTGGGGGGGGAGGAACTGTTCAGCCTCTGCTTCACGTTTTTCTTGCCTCGTCTTCTTTCTCTTTGCACCTGTCTCCAGCTTTGAAGCAACTGCCAGGGCCCTGCCTGCAAAGGTGCAGGCTGCAGGTGGCAACAACAAGTGTTCAAATGGAGACAGTGTCCCAGCCAGAAGCCCTTGGGAGGCTTTGAAGAGCTCTCCTTGGCTTCTGGCTCCCCTCCAGCTTCACCTTCCTGTTGGCTACTTGAGGCAGGCAGCTGAGTCTGTAGTGGAAGAGTGGTCAGGGCCTGCCTCTGGCAAGAGAAGCCATTTGGGTGGTTGCTAGGAAATGGAGGCCCTCAGAAGAGCCGAGGGTTTTGTATTCCCGCACCAGAGTGCTGTCTGCTTCGCTGGGGGACTCCAAGCTTATTTTTTTACATACTTACTTACTTACTACATTTAAATCGTGCCTTTACTTCTGAGGAGTTGAAGGTGGTTTACATGGTGCTTCCCTCGCCTCACTCCATTTTATCCTCACAACAATCTTGTGAGGTAATCTAGGCTGACAGTGACTGGCCAAAGGTCATATGCTGTGAGTTTAGCAACTGTGGTTCAGGGTAACTTCAGGCTCACCTGATCCCTTAGATCCTTGCCCAATCACTGAGATCTTTCAGGGAGTCTCTGTTGGTGGTCACCCATAGCTCAGGTGCATCGTTTGTAACTACCAGAAGCATTCAGTGTAGTGGGACCAAGCCTGTGGAACTCCTTCCCACCTGAGGTTAGACAGGCCCCGTCCTTGCTGAACTTCAGGTGCATGACAAAAACTGGCTTGTTCCAGCAGATATTTTAAAATAGTGGTTGGTTTTATGATCAACTTTTAATTGTTTTATTCTCTGTATGGTTTATTTTTATGGACTGCCCCCACACCCCGAAATGCTGGTGATGGAGCAGTAGAGAAATTACTTTAAAAAACCAAGCAACAACTTAACCACAGCTTTGGTTTGATAGGTGAACTCAGCACCTTTGCGGGGCTAAGAGCAGCCAGGTCCGGTGTATTTGGGGGGAGGTGTAATCCAGATGGGGAGCATATTCTGGATCAGAGCCTCACGACTGCTTTTGCTCCAGGATAAGCATTTGGCTAAGCATGTCACTACCTTGCCCATGTAACTAGTTTGCTGACATTTCCCCTCCAAATCCCCAAAATAATAATAAAAAGAAAACAGGCAAAGCAGAAAGCAGCAACACACCACATGATGAACTGATTAATTGCCTTCCATTGTCAGGTGATAATTGGCGCCCCGGCATGAACAAAATGATCCTCTTTGCTCCATTATCCTAGGCTAGCAACAAAAGGGCAGTGATTGTTTGTCAAAGCCGTGAGAGCCGCTGTGTGGAGTGAATTTCCCCTTTGTCCTGGTTTAAAATAGCAGATCATAGCAGAACCATTCCCCTCTGGCTGCTGTTGGTTCCTTTGTTCTAAAAGGGACAAAACCTTTCAGCTCTTTATATCTATCTATTGGAAGGGGGGGAGCAGTTTGTTACAAAATCTAATGCTAGATTAAAACAAAAGAAGAGGCCAGCTGGATCAGGCCAAGGGAGGTGCCATCCAGTCCGGCATCCTGCTCTCACAGGGGCCAACCAGATACCCCAAAGATCTCCAAACTGTCTCCCAAGGCAGCCCCATGTGAAATGCATTGTGGTAATCCACCCATTCATTCTCTCCCTCCTACCTCTCTGGTTTTCTCTCCCTCAGGTCAACGGGATCAACGTCGAGGGCCTGAAGCATTCTGAGGTAGTGTCACATATCAAGTCCAAGGAGCATGAAGCCACACTGCTAGTTGTGGACCCAGAAACAGACGAGTATTTCAAGAAACTGGGTATCACCCCTACAGAGGAGCACATCGGAGGTAAAACATTTCTCCTCCCTAGAACCAACTTTAGCAGAGGGGGCAGGGATTTTGCAAGGGAGATAGATGTCCCTGTATAGGCCCCATCTGCACTATACATTTAAAGCACAATAATACTACAGTGGTACCTCGGGTTACATACTCTTCAGGTTACATACGCTTCAGGTTACAGACTCCGCTAACCCAGAAATAGTACCTCAAGTTAAGAACTTTGCTTCAGGATGAGAACAGAAATCGTGCTCCGGTGGCGTGGCGGCAGCAGGAGGCCCCATTAGCTAAAGTGGTGCTTCAGGTTAAGAACAGTTTCAGGTTAAGAATGGACCTCCGGAACAAATTAAGTACTTAACCCGAGGTACCACTGTACTTTAAACAGCCACAGCTCCCCCCCCCCGGGAACTGTAGTTTGCTATGGATGCTGAAATTTGTTAGCAGACCTCTGTTCCCCTCACAGACTAGTATTACCAGAGAACCTAACCAATAAAAGTACAGCAAAGGGAATGAAAACAAATGACACTTTTTCAGTAGAGTAGCACCCCTTTATTATGTACCCAGTAGCAGGGGGAAACCCGACACCCCCATTATATAATTTTTTGGGCTCATATGATTTTTGTACTGTGGTTCTCACCACACGACTGGAAGTATAATGCGGTGAGATACAAAACAATCTGTAGTTCCCAGAATTCTTTTGGGGAAGCCATGACTGTGTAAAGTGGCAGGTTAACTGCTTTAAATGAATAGTGCGGATGTGGGATACGTAGGTTCTCTTCTCCGCCACAATTTCATCTTCACAACAACCCTGCAAGGAATGACTGTCCCAAGTTTTCCCAGTGAGCAAGATGGTCGAGTGGGGATTTAAACCTGCAGTCTCCCCCTAGCTTGACACTCCATAACAGTTGTGATGGCTGAGCCTGATGGGAGTTGTAGTCTGAAACATCTGGAAGGCACCCAGTTTGGATAGCCTGCTCTTTAGTTAGCGTCAAAGCATGTTCCTTGTCTGCAGTACCCGTTAACAATGAAACATCTTGGAATCATCTCTCTCTGCTTGAAGTTTCTGCAATCACTCCAATCTTGCCAAGGAACAGAGTTGCTCTGGGCATGTGCAGAGTTTTCCCCTTCATCACAGAAACTGCAACCAGGTTCCATGCACTGGGGATGAAGGGGAGAAGAGCTCTGCCAGGTTTCAGCTCCAGACACTTTCACAAACGAAGCACCAGCCACTGGCCTGGATTCAAGTAGAGAGCAACATTTTGCAAAATAGCCGTTTTTTTAAAAAAGCCAGCAGTGGATACCCCCTCTACTGGCCTTGCAGTTTTTGAGTTTTGTAAGCTGTTGCTTAGCCAGAGTTTGGGGGGGGGGGTGGAGAGACCACTGGGTTCCACCAAGCATCCATATTCCTGCTCTCCTTGCAACCCCCAATCCTCCTTCCTTGGCTGGGTTGAATGGAGAGCTCTGTGTGTTTTTAACACAGCTGTTTCTTATCTAACTAAGCTGAGTTCTGCCTCCAGTGCTGGATTGTCTTTTCCTGGCCTTCAGTGGAGAGAGGAATCCAAAAGAACGACTTGGAACAATTAGAACTGGAGGGGGGCGGGCGGTGGATGTAGAGAAATGGTGTCAGATGCTGAGAGCAGGAGCAAAATAAGAGATAGGGTCAGGGAGAAACTCTTTTTCTTTCTTGGCATGGTGGATAATAAAGCCCCTGTTCTCCTCTTGAGGAGATGCAGCTAGTATGGTTACCCAGTCCCAGAAAGTATGAAGGGTTTCGGGTTGTCTCTTGGAGCGCTGAGGCCTGTTTTCAAGCGATAGCTGAGGAGGAGGAGGGCCAGACCAGCTGCTGCTGAGTTACAGGCAAAGGAGAGAAAGAGGAGGAAGTCTTGCAGGAGTGAAGAGGCCTTTAGAGCCCACATCCACAGGATATCAGTAGGGATGCTTCTGTTTATGAAATCGTTGCTGCATGTTGACTGTTACAGATGGTCTGGTTCCTCCATTTGCTCCTGATGTTGTAGAATAGGTTTATGGGCTAAATCTGGGACAGGAAGAGACCACACAGCAGGTAGAGTGTTGGACCACAGTGGACCTGGGTTCGGATTCCTACTCATCGTCAGAGGTCTTGTGGGGACTTTGGTTCTAATTTATCCAAGAGCATAAAGGCAGCCTTGCTGAATCTGGCCAGTGGCCCGTTGAGTCCAGCATCCTATTCTCAAGCAGGGCCTGCATGCAGTATTTATATATATTTCTCTCTCTCTCTCTCTATATATATATACATATAGAGAGATAAATATCTCCTAACATTCAAAGTGGTTTACAAGGGAGACAAAACAATAACATTATCAATGAGAATATTAACAACAATAATTTAAGACTTTCAAAAATTTAAAATAACAATACGCTATATGCATAGGCTTGTCTAAACAAAAATGTTTTTAGTGGGCACTGAAAAGAGTACAGTGAAGGTGCCTGCCTGATATCAATAAGCAGGGAGTTCCAAAGTGTAGAAGTTGATGCACTAAAATGTTTCTTCCAGATGTTGAATGGGTATTATGCAGCACCTGTAAAAGTGCCAGTTCCAAAGATCTGACCTGATAAAATAACATTTATGCCTGAAGATATTCCTGAAATATATCTGAAAGAATACCTGATAGGATGTTTTTATTATTATTATTATTATTATTATTATTATTATTATTATTATTATTATTATTATTATCTTCATCATCATCGGTCAAGATACAAGTCAGTGAAAACATAATAACAATAAGAAAGGAAAAGAAATGTTAGCAATGCGTATGCACAAAAAAGGAGAATAGGCATAGCGAATGCAATACTATGTGTCTAAATAGAGTTAATGTATCTACTTTAATGATCTACAACGTTCTTAAGAGTGTGCATAGTTTTATATTTTCCTGTCAATACATTATGAAAATGCTCCATTTTCTGCAGAAAAATTATGAAGTTGCTTTCCTTCACTTAATTTCGTGGGGGAAATTAAAGGGACTTTATAAAGATGCCCCCCGGAGCCCACTAGAGCAGTGGTGGGGAACCTCCATCTTACAGGTGCCTCTATACCTGATGTCATGTGGCAAAAATGCAACTCTCTGCTAAAAGTGAAGTTGCCTTGACAAGTGTTGCCATAGTCCCTGGCACTTGCAAAGGCACAGGGTTTTGCAAGACCTGGCAGACAGCTGGGCCATGGTGCCTGCAAAGCACTGTGCCTAAACAAAAATGTTTTAAGCAGGTGCCAGAAAGAATACAGTGAAGGCGCCCGCCTGATGTCAATAGGTGGAAGCTCCGAAGTGCAGCATTCATGCAATCAAAGTCACAGCTGGTTTGGCCCTCAGAAGGACATAGGAACAACCCTCACCTGCAAATGTTTGGTGGGGCTTCATGGGGAGCCTTTTTTTGGGGGGGTATGTTTAATAGATTATTGTATTTTAATGTTCTGTTGGAAGCCGCCCAGAGTGGCTGGGGAAGCCCAGCCAGATGAGTGGGGTATAAATAATAAATTATTATCAGGACATTTGTTGAGTTTCCACATGACTGTATTCAACTGGGGTTCTTTCTCTCTTGCCTTCAGGTGGACTTCCTCAGCCCATGACCAATGGGTCAGCACAAACGCAGGTAAGCGATGGGTACGGATGGGTAAATCTGTCTGTTTCTGTCTCTCTTGGTTTCTTATTCTTCCATTCTTAAGTTCAGTTCTCCATATCATTGGGCATTTCCCCCCAAAAAAATCCTCATGAAAATATCCGCATATTAGTGTATTCCCCCCCTGATATACACATTATTGTATGCAGTTTTACCCAATATACACATCCTTTTGCAAAGCAATTTCCTGGAATAAGAAGCATTTTGATGCATACCTGACCCTAGTATATTCATTTTTGTACACTTTCTCTGCCTGGAGAACTGCACTGCAAAATTGGGAGGAATGCGAACTTTGAAAGATGACTGTGTTTTGAGTTCCAGTTTGGTTTGCCTTGAAATGTAGACTGAATCAACTTCCACCCTTACCCTGTTACCTGTTCAGAATGTACAGCAGAGCTGAGTGCAGCTTTCTTCAGCCTGATGCCGTGCAGGTGTGCTGGACTACAACTCCCATCAGCCCCAGCCAGCATGGTGCCCGTGTCCTTGTTCCATAGTGGCTGGGGCTGATGGGAGTTGTAGTCCAACACACCTGCAGGGCACAAGGCTGGGGAATTCTAGTTTTCTGCCAGGTATTCACCTTGAGTCACAAATTTAAGATGTGACACATAGGACATGTCCATTTCGGATCAACGAGATCCCTGGCTATCTTCCTTCACTCTCCTCCGGTTTCTGTGGCTTCAGCAACCTTTGGCCCAACTTATTTAGATCTGTCTTCCCTCAGTGCTAGGAAATGAGATGGATCACATGAGATCGAAGGGCCGCAGCCTATAATGAGAAATCCTTATCAAACTGACCCAACACAATATGCCGCCTTTTTTTAAGAACTTCTGTGACTTGTTCTCTGCCTGGAAATTTATTGTGAGCCATCCAGGGGAAAGATTGCAATGGAGATTGTGTGGGTTGACCCACCTTCCTGTTCTTCTTTATGGCCCATGTTTCCCCAAGCGGCACCACCACGCTCACCATGCTGGCACAAAACCTCAAGGCACTGTCCTACAGCTGTCCAAATCGTGTTCTTAACCCCTCCAATTCCACTTTTCTTGTAATAAACACACACCCTCTTTCCATTCCTGACAGCTGAATGGGGGATCCATGTCCTCGTCCCACAGCGATTGCCAAAGTCCTGAGAAGGAGTCTGAGGTAAACAAAGTGATCCCATTTCTTGACCTGCCCAAACACTGCACAGGAAACCTCGTATATATTCTTTCTTTTCCCACCACCTTTGCATTGCCAAGGAAATCCCCTGGACCTGCATCCTTCCAGGGGTCCTCCTCTGGATCCTGCCCCTTCTTCCTCCTCCTTCTGCCTCTGCCAAGTTCTTCCTCTTCCTCCTTCTCAGTGTCTCTGTGGCATCCACCCATCTTCTTTTTTCTCCTGCTTCTATTATGGAACAGGCTTTTGTCTTCTGCTCATCTGGACTGGGACATTTTCCTGCTTTCTGGCCTTTCACCTCTTGCAAATCCCAGGGGCATTTCTGCACCGACTACCTCCTGCTTCCTGCACAACTTTTCCAAGCTTGTCGCCCTTCATGTGGCTTTAGGATCAGTGAGTGGTGCCCCTCTCAGTAGTTCTGCCACCCTTAGATGTTTGGCGTGGTAGTGGCCTGGGGGAGGGCATTCCCCATGGCAGCCCCAAAATTGTGGAATTCCCTTCCCACAGAGGTGCACCTGGCACCTTCATAGTGCAGCCTCTTGACCCTGGCCTCTTGGACACCTGAGATGTATATTTTTTAGGACCCACCCTATTTTTGTGACTGCTCCTGTCAACCTAGCAGTTCGAAAGCACGTCAAAGTGCAAGTAGATAAATAGGTACCGCTCCAGCGGGAAGGTAAATAGCGTTTCTGTGCGCTGCTCTGGTTCGCCAGAAGCGGCTTAGTCATGCTGGCCACATGACCCGAAAGCTGTACGCCGGCTCCCTTGGCCAATAAAGCGAGATGAGCGCCGCAACCCCGGAGTCGGCCACGACTGGACCTAATGGTCAGGGGTCCCTTTACCTTTAATATTGTTTTGGGGGACCGTTAAGTCTAGAGAAAAGGCGAGCAAGGGATGACGTGATGGAGATTTATAAAAATTATCTGTGCAATGGAGAAAGTGGCTAGAGAAAAGCTGCTCTTCCTCTCTCATAGCACTAGAACCCATAGCCACCCAATGAAGCTGAATGCTGAAAGAATCAGGACAGATAAAAGTCCTTCTTCATGCAGTGCGTAGTTAAGCTATGGAACTCCCTCAAGAGGCAGCAATGGCCACCAACCTTGCTTCAAAAGCGGATTGGACAAATTTGTGGGGGATAAGGCTATCAATGACTACTAGCCACAGTGGCTATTAGCCTGATCCAGCAGAGCTCTTCTTAAGTCCTTCTTTTTATATTGTTATAACCTGCCCTGGGACCTTATGGCAATGGGCATGTCATAAAAAAATAGTATTAATTGTAACAACGTGGATAGGAAATGTAGTTGTTGTTGACGCTGCTGCTGCTGCCATGTAAGGCTTTCCACTCCAAAATTTAGCTTCCCTACTCCCTCCTTCCAAACAAGCAAGTTTTTTTGTGGTTTTTTTTGTCAGCTGTTAAACATCTGCCATGTTCCACCACAGAGGTGGCCAGAGTCAAACTGTCTTCTCTTATTTCTCCTTCCGGGGACCCCTCAGGATGAAAGAAGGAAGAGAACAATAGAAGCCACTAGGAATATGTTGATGTAGGGGTAATATGAACTATTTCTGGCAAAAAAAAAAAAAGTTAGCAGATTCCCGCTCCCAAACCCCTATACTTTTTTTTTTTAAAAAAAAGCTTAATTGCATTCAAATGCGAAGGGAAATACTTGAATGCAATGCAGCTTATTTATTTCCTCACGCTCTGCCACCACTGCAGCCCTGTTTCTTTAAGAGAGAAATATGCAGGCCTTGATTAGAGGAGAGTTTTGTGAAGACCACAGAGAGGCTTGAATTACGGGGGATCCGATCCCTGTTCCTTCAGAGGAGCAACTGGCCTCACTGTTCACTGGAGTCCAAAAACTCTGCATTCTTTCCATGCCGGGTTGGTGGTGAGGGAGAGGAATTATTCACTGGTTTCATCCAGCTTTTGCCAGTGCTGGCTGATGTCCTGCTTTCTTACAGGCTTCATTGGCGTGGTTCCGCTGAGGGCCTTTCTTGGTTTTATCGCCTTGGGTCTCGATCCTGCCATGGGCTTGTGGTTTTGAATAGACATAGGAGGAGAACCCTAAGTGGCACTTAATTGTCCCAGAGGGCCACTCTGATAGGGGAGTGGGGCCAGTGTTAGAAACTCAAGATATGTAAGCTAGGCACAAAATGGCACCTTAAGCTTAGGTTATGTCTATTTGCCAGGGGGTTGGACTTGATGACCCTTGGGGTTCCTTCCAGCACTACAATTCTATGATTCTATTATCTCAGCTACATTGCCTTACTGTAGCTTGCTCTTACAACAATTCACTTGTCCCAGGAGGCAAGAAGGAGAAACATAAACAGTGGAAATGGAAATAGAATCAACTAGGGACTAAGGCAGAAGTTTTTTAACTGTGGTCTGTGAGTTCCATTTGCGTGGCCTGTGGAAAGGCTGCAGCGCAGTCGGATGTATCCGCACTTAGTGCTGCACTTCCTTTCCTTGATGTGATGATGGAGGATTAAGATGCTCAGCAAGGGGTCCATGATTCGCTTGGCAGTTCAGGAGCACATGACATGTATCTTTTGCTGTGCATGAGTCAGCTGGCTCAATGGAGATGTCAGTCGCCCAGAAATCTCCACATACTCACAATTGGACCTGCACCAAGAGCAAAATGCACCTGGTGCCCAGGAAATTTCAAACACTGGGGACAATGACCTACCACCGCTCCCAAGCGGATTTGGCTACCACATCCCAATGCTTTCTGATGCTGCTCATCCACATCCACTTGCTCCCTGGGTTGGAGGTTGGATCCTGCCCGAAGGTGTCCAGTTGCTGACTGCTGGTTCGTTTAATCGCCACTGTATGTGACATCCCTTTGTCATGCCAGGCATAGCACATGAGACCTTCTCTGGATACAAAGCACATGCCCTTCCATTAAGCTGGAGGCCCATCCCTCCTGCACTCTGCTGGTGATGCATGATGACGTTTGGGCTGCAGAGTTGGGTCTGTGGTGGGTTGACATGGAGCCAGATGGGTTGGTACTTGCTGATGTTCCAAGAACTTGGGCGCTATGAAGAGTAAGCGCAGCTCTTCGGCATCAGAATTAGGGACATAGGAAGCTGCCTTATATTGATTCAGGCTATTGGTCTGTCTAGCTTTGCATTGTTCACACAGACTTGTGGGGTCTCCCAACCCTGCCTGGAAGAGACCAGGTATTGAGCCCAAAGCCTTCTACATGCAGAGCAGATGTCCTGCCACTCAGCTACATCCATTGGTCCATCTAGCTCAGGATTGTCTGCATTGATTAGCTATGGCTCTCTAGGGTTTCAGACCAAGGGTCTTTCCTAACCCTGCCTGGAGATGCCACCTGGGACCTTCTGCATGCAAAGCAGATACTCTGCCCCCGAGTTACAGTTCTTCTCAGTTGCTGCTTCCTCTCCTAAGAGCAGAGGCTGAGTTTTGCCCTGTCAAAGGCTCCAAGAGACCCAGTCTGCATCCTGCGATGACTCTTTAGTTTTTTTGCTGCCTCCTGTCAGCTCTATCTGCAAGGTTCTCGTAGCCTCTCCAAACCCTGCAAAATGAGTTTGAAAAGAGATGACAGGTTGAAGTGGGGGAAAACTTGCCCCCTGCAATAAATGTAGCACAGGAGCCCCCACCACACCCCTCTAGCCCACCAGTCCTTTCCCTTCTTTTGAATCCCATTCTTTTCTCTTTCTTTTTTTAAAAAAATCCCGCTAGGTGGGAGAGCCTGGGAAGAAGGATCCGTTTGAGGAGAGCGGCTTGAACCTGAGTCCCACGGCAGCGGAGGCCAAAGAGAAAGTGCGGGCCAAGCGGGTGAACAAAAGGGCCCCCCAGATGGACTGGAACAAGAAGCGGGAGATCTTCAGCAACTTCTGAGCCGGCAGAGGAGCTCCTCTCGACTCCTGTTGTGGCTCCCCCCACCCCGGCCTGGAGACATTTGCAAATGAGCACGGGGATGGCGACGGCCGCGCTGTGCCTCCAACGGGCACCGCTCCAAGGCGTGCCAGGCTCTGCTTTTTACCATAGGTTTGTGTTGCTTTGTACAAAGCACATTCCCTCCTTCCCCCCTGCCCCCAGCCTCTTTTATTGTACAAAAGTGGTCAGAGTGAGAGAGAGAGATTGAAACTGCAGGGCTCAAACACACAAAACAGGCAACTGTGAAACTGCCACAGTAACAAGCAGGAAAAGCAAGCGGCAATTTTCCTTTCCTTTTTGAATCGCTTAACCTGCAATATTTAGAATGTATTATTTATAGGATCATTTTTATATCATTAATTGTTTGAGCTTCTTCTGCCTCTTCTCGTAGCGATGTCAATATTTTTTTTTATAATGTCCCAACCAGAACTTGTTAACCAGAGCCTTTCCACTTAACTGGATGCTGCGGTCTGCACTGTGATGGGTTAGCAGCAGCTGTTGCCAACCTGGTGCCCTCCAGATGTTCCAGATAATGGCCACTCCTTGCAGCAGCCCTTGGTTTTGGGCAGGAGGGGGCATCAGGTTGGCAGAGACTGCTGGGTTTCTATGTTGGCATCCTCATAAATGTGGTTGCCTGACCATTTCGTGATTGTGCGAGTTTTATCTGTGGCTTTAAACTTGGACTTTTTATTTTTTAAAGGAGGGAATTTTTTTCCACCCCTCCATCTGTTCGTAGTTAGTGCTTGAAATGCCCTGACCCTTTAAGCCTCAGGCACAGCAAGCCCCCTTTTCTTTGCAAATTGTTTTTGCCTTGTTACCACTTTTCAGAACAACTACGCTTTCCGAAAAGCCCCTTCCCTTCACCAATTTTCAGAAGAACTGTGCTTTTTGAAAAGTCCCTTCCCTACCAATCGTGGCAAAAGACCACAATTATTTGGTGCGCTCAGGTGCAGAAATGCATGCCGTCCCTTGCCAACCCCCTGGGGCCAGGGTAGGGTAGAAGGAGGGGGGGAAGCAAGCGCCCCCCCTTTCTAAATCCTGACATTTATAAGGAACACTGTTCTGAATTGGCTGTAGCCAGAAGCTGGAAATAACACCTTTTAGCGAGACTTGGGAGAAGCAC
Source organism: Podarcis bocagei (assembly GCF_964188305.1). Taxonomy (NCBI): domain Eukaryota; kingdom Metazoa; phylum Chordata; class Lepidosauria; order Squamata; family Lacertidae; genus Podarcis; species Podarcis bocagei. The sequence continues at coordinate 32,438,430 of NC_138139.1, read as the reverse complement.
AGGAAGACAATTGTATCCGTGAAATACTAACATTCCTGGGAGCGGTTCCTCTGGGAGACGATGTCCTGCTGGCAAACGGACGGGCGTCTCGAGATTTAAACAGAAGCTCCCCCCTTTTTGTGCAAGTTCATTTAACCTCCAACCGCACAACTATTTCCACTTCCAGGCCTTTTGAAAACATGCACCCCATTTCAACATTGCTGATGTTTCAGTGGCTGCACCATTAACCAACCTTCCTTTCAGTTTAGCAACAATAAGGTATCTGCACGTATCAGCTGTTCTAAGGAAAGGCTGTAGTGGATGGTCTCCCCTTTAACATATGACTACTAACCCTTTCCACAGGCAGTGCCCGGGGTGGGAGATGATGGACAGAGTGGTCCCCAAAGCCTTTTCCAGGCCGAGGGCCACATTCCCTTGTGGGCGATCTTCTGAGGGCTGCATACCAGTGGCAGGAGAAACCGGAAGCAAAGGTGGTGGAGCTCAAAGGGCTCCCCCCCCCACCTGCAATGGTCTGAGGTTCTACACCAACCCTCACCCTTCTCCAACCATGGAATCCAAAAGGTTTCATTACAGTCCAAGAACATTTCCCAGTCAGGGATAAAGGACATGATGAAAGCACCAAGCAGGCCTTGGTTTGAGAAGGGGGAGTAGCCTAGGAAGCATCCTGAGGGCCAGATGGAGAGGCCTGAAGAGCCGCATTTGGTCACTGGGCCTGAGGCACCCCCTCCCTACAGCCAAAGTCAAATCTCATGCTTTAACCATAACACATAAAGTTGAATTTAACAAGCTCTGAATGTGTTTTAGCTTCTGCAATGTTCTTTCTGAAGGAATGGCTCAGAAGCACAGAATGTGTCTCTTTTTTGAGACGGCAACACATCCACATCTACTGACCATCTGACCTGCTCATTACCAGCGTTAGGCCCTCTCCGTTACTTCCCCCACCCTCCAAATAGAAGAATTGTTATTAAAGGCAAGGAGGCATGGAAGAGGTTGGATTGCCATCTTTGAGGGATTATTTGGCTGTGATTCTTGCACTGCAAGGGGTTGGACCATATGACTCTCGGGGTCCCTTCCAACTGTACAATTATATGATTCTGTGATTCCCTAGATCTGTGGTGTCCAAACTTTTTTCAAAGAGGGCCAGATTTGATGAAGTGAAGGGCCGTGAGGGCTGACCAAAGTTGTTAACCTTTTTTTAGGATTGAAGTGGTTGAGCTTTGTTTAGGATTGAAGTGGTTGAGGTTTTTTAGGATTTTACCCTAGGAAATAAACTGCCACAGGGGCTGGATTAAACCAACTGGAGGGCCGGATTAGGCCCCCGAAATGCTCTGGACATGCCTGCCCTAGATAGATCTTGATGTTGTTATAAGAGGACAAGAGTTGGGAGACAGATTGACCCAAGGGGCCCAGGTCACTGGGAAGTTTCCAGGGAAGTTCTTACCCCTCCCTGTGTTAATTCATGAGAGGGAGTATACTGTTTAGTGGTGTTGTTTTTAGGCACTGAAATGTCTTGAATCCAGGCCTGAGTGAAAGTGGATAATTCTGGGGTATTGCTCCTACTTACTAACTGAATTTGATCCTTCTCAATGAGTGATGTATGTGAACTGTGTGGGCCACATAAAAGTAAAGCACACACTCCTGTGGAACCTCTACACTAGGCTCTTCTGTTCTTGAGGAGATCCCTTTGCTAATCTGCTGCCCTCTAGCTGTTTTGAACCACAGCTCCCATCAGCCTCAGTTTGGGCTGATGGGAGTTGTAGTTCGAACATCTGGAGGGCACACAGTTGGCAAAGGCTGCTTGAGAGTGATCACATTGCAGCAGCAACTCAGAAATTGTTATCCAAACTCTTCTCCTGATTCTGCTAAGTGAGGGAGGAGTTAAAAAAAAAGGAAGCTAGCTAATGATTTTATAACACTGTTAATCTGGTAAGGGGAGGCAGGTAGGAATAGTTTTTTCTTCCAGCCTTCTTTAGTGAGACATCACAACCTTTCACACCCTTTTCTTCTTTACAACCACTTCCACAACAAGTATTAAAAAGCAAGCTGGATGGGATGCAGTTTCTCTTTCATAAAAAGAGGTATGTATGACTAAGCAATTGCCACCCTTTTAATTAGGGCACAAATGTACAATCTATATAAGTATTCAAGGGGGTGGGGTGGACGACGACACATTTTGTCTTCAGGGATTCTTCAGCTGTGATTCCTGCATTGCAGGGGGTTGAAGTAGATGATCCTTTGGGCCCCTTCCAACTCTTACAGTCCTATGATTCTACAATACCCTGCAAGATGACCAAGTGCCCTTTGATATAAGTACACTCTGGGGGCTTTGTGTATGTTTTGCAAATAACTAAGCTGAATAAGGTGCCTTAGATTATTCTCTGGTCCTTTGGGGAAATGGCTGCCGTGTAGCAAAGCTGGCTTGGTAAATGGTACCATTCTCTTGTTATGTGATTGGTTTTCAGGAATAACCTTGTATACAGTTTCATTACAGGAGGCTTTGAGAGAAATGCAAGGTGGAGTATGTCCTCTACTCATAATCTGCCCCAGGAGTAGCCAAAGCAGTGTTCTCTAGGTGTTGCTGGACTCCATCTCCCATCATCTCTCACCATTGGTTGTGTTGGCTGGGGCTTATGGGAGTTGCGGTCCACAACATCTGGAGAGCACCACGTTGGATACCCTTTGTCCACACCAGCTTTTACCAATCTGATGGTCTCCAGCTATTTTGGACTACAATTCCTAGCAGCCCCAGAGCACCAATTTGGGGGGAGCCTAAGAAATGTGCCCTAATTCTGCACCTGAGTTAATCTAATTGAATGCCACATTTTGACTGATTTCGCATAGTCTGCCTGGCTATCATAGGGACACCATTGTAGTCCTCACCTCTGTCCCCCCAGAGACCTACCATCTCTGTCTTCTGAGGTAGCACCAGGCATCACCCACCACTTTTGAATTTTTATCTCAGTAGGCATGAGAACTAGAAAGCGATCTTTTTGCAAACAACAACCCCCCCCCCCAATATTTCAGATTGATTCCATGGATGTTCAGTGATTATAAGCTCAGCAGGCAAGAAGGCTACAAATCACTGCGCTCTTCACTTGATGATGATGATGATGATGATTTTTATTTTAAAAACAGGGTTTCTAGCCCACATGGAATCTGGGGAAATGTCAGGAATCCTTTCCCCCTTTGAGACTCATTCTTTGCCAAGCTTGACCAAAACATTCCAATTTGTTTTTAAAAACCTGCACCATTGAAGACTGTGAAGCTATGTAAAAATAAATATATGTAAATATGACTAATTTGCACAACTCAGTCTGCAGACGTGGGATTTTACCACATTCCCAAACCATTTATTATTGGAGAACAGCTGTACTTGCTGACTCCCAATCTAGCCCCATTTATGCTCCCATAGATGCCCATTAGTATTGAAAGGGGGCTTCCTGCTGATGCCACAGGAAGAGTGTGCATTATGGAGTAAATGCAAATAAGAGTGCATGTAGATCTTCCTTCCCCAGCCTGGTGCCCAGATGTTTGGAATACAAATCCCATCACCCCTGACCTTTGGCCATGCTGGCTGGTACTGATGGGAGTTGTAGCCCAACAACAACTGGAGGGTCCCAGGTTGAGTAAACCTGCCATAAATCTCTCTTGATGACTCGGGACCACTGATTCTAGGAGGATAATGAAATGTTTGTGAATGAAAATGTGGCTTTCTGAAGAATGCTCTGCTGAGTCTTCTTTAATTTTTTTAACAAAGAAAACACTTATTGAGTGAGACTGGTAGTAATTCAGGTATATGCTAATACCTGCTGATAAGGTTGCTTGAAAATTGACTTTGAGAACGGTCGGTGTGAGATTTATAAGGGCTTTGTTGGGGGGGGCTGCTTTGATTCCTTAAATGATTGGAGGGCGCTTGTTTTTCAAATTAGGCTAAAGTTTTTACCTCCAAAAGAGTTGCCCCCAATGCATTATTAGCAAAGGTGCTGATGCACCAGAGGTGTGTGTATGTTGGGGGGTGCTGCTGCTGCGGCAGTTCCCACCAGCCTTGGGCTGATGGGAGTTGGAGTCCAGCAACATCTGGAAGACCACAGGTTCTCCACCCCTCTGATACATGGAAAGAACAGGTTTACATCTGGTCAGTGGAAGATGAAACAGGATAGGAGGCCTTTTGAAAAACGCCTGGATAACACCTTGGGCTTCATGATCGAAGAAAGGTGAAATATAATAGTAAGGAAATGAATGAATGAATGAATGAATGAATGAAGGACTGGTTTGAACAAGGATTTCTAAAGTCATTCTTTAAGGATAGGAGAGGTGTGACAGAAGCACAAATTTGAGGGTTGTGGTACAATTGAAATCTCCTATACAAATCTGTACCTATAGAGGTATCTTTCCCCCTACCCCTTCCAAGAAAGCAAACATCCCAGTCTCTATTCCGTGGATTGACTCATGACGATTTAAAAGCACGCCTGGCTCTCTTTTCTCTGCCATCCTATATGCTCTGCAGCACTTAACTCAGTTTCTGCACATCTAACCTAGACATTCACTAAAAAGTTATAAGAAGAGCTGTTAACTGCATTGTGTAAAAAAAATGTATACTAAAATGTCAATAATAAAACTGGTTTCCCATGTACAGCGAGTTTTATGATGTTGGTGTCCAAATTATTATTTCCTTATGGTAATCCTCTCTTCCTCCCACCCAGCTTTTGTGTCTGTTTCCTGGCTGTGCCAGATTGCCTCACTTCTAGGTGCATTTAAATTATTAGGGAAACATATTCCAGCCCCACAAGGAAGGTTTGAAGCAGGGCCAATGAGGGGGTATGCCATAGGGAGAGTCCCAGGGGACAGAAGGAAAGGCCTGGAGGGCTACTTTCAGATCCCGGGCCCAAGTTCCCCACTCTGGATTAAGCCCCCTCTTCTGGGAAACCTGAGCACCAAACAGATACTGTTAGACAAAATTCTTATTAAAAACAAAACTGTTTATTATATAAAAATAAGAATTACTATTTAGGTAAATGCAGTTCTTAGCATTTGGCTTATGTGACAGGCTAAGCAAAGCTCAAGGCTTACACTGTATTCCAAATACCCCTTTTGTTTGGGACATCTCAAAGGCTTCGTTCTCACATAGGAGAACTCTTACCCAAACTGGTGTCTTCCAGATGTTTTGGACTGCATTTTATGGCTGCACTGTCTGGGGCTGGTGGGAGTTGTAGTTCAAAACATCAGGAGGGCAATAGATTGGGAGGAAAGCTGATCTAAAATCTCCAAGCCCTGGAGCCCATCAGATACAATTGGGGTGGGAAGAATTTTTTCTGTCTCATCTGTTTTTAAACTTCCAACTCTCCCTACCTTGGCAACAGGCTAATTCCTCCATGACGCTGGGACAGGCCTGAATGACATCATCCAGTGGAGCTGGATAACTCCTTTTGCCTGGTAACTAGCTTATTAGCATTTAAATTGGAAATTCTTCAAGGGCAAAGGCAGCTGACAGAATCCACAAACACTTCTTAGGAAGGTCTGGTCTGGGAAGAAAATATGGCTGGCTTCCCTCACAGTGTGTGTGGAGGCAGGGAGAGGCAAAAAGACAAGGAAATACAACACACCCCTGGTTGCTCTTCAGGCAGAGGCTCTCAAAGTGAGAGCCTTGCCCTTTCAAAACAAAGGCCGGAGGATGTCATGTGAGCTGAACCTTAGAAATTCTGGTCAGACATATATAGCTTATGACAAAGAGATTTCCAGACATATCAAAACATGTGGACCTTCCATTGACAGGACACAAACTGAACTTTCTGCTTGTTTTCATTTTCACCCTAAAGAAAGTTTCACCCATTTTCAGCCTGCCTTCCCCCATCTCCTCTTTCTAGCCACAGGAATCCAGCAAAATCTTCATTTAAAAGATACTGGGGGCTGGACTATACTTTTGAAGTAGACTCATCATTTTAAATACACATGGCTTTGCCCAAAGAACCATGGGAGCTGTGGTTTGTTAAGGGTGCTGGGAGCTACTGGGAGACCCCTTATTCCCTTCCAGCTTCAATTCCCAAAGTACCTTCAACCCCTCTTCCCCAGGAACTCTGGGAACTGTTGTTCCCTGAGGGGGAAAGGGGGTCTCCTAACAACTCTCAGCACCCTGAACAAGACGCAGCTTCCAGGATTCTTAGAGAAGGGGGCTGGCGGGGGGACCACGACTATTTAAAGTAGCATGTCACTGCTTTAAGTGTATAGTGCTGATGGGGCCTGAGCTAGCTGAACTGAGCTATGTCAAGATGTACACGTGCAATTGATTTCAGTGGGACTCGAGTCCAGCTAACTTAGTCTGGAATCTAGCCCCAATACGTTGCACTTATTTAACTACTCTCTGTGTGGCTTCATACTTGGGTTAAGAGGAGTCCTTTCAGGGCAGCTGGGGACACCACACTTAAGTCAACTCTGTGGTCCTTTTATGAGTAACAATGCTATTTGGACCCCTCTCACCTGTGCATAGCTTGGAGACCAGGAACCGAGTCATTGCTGTAGTGGCACCAGATTTCAGGGTGAAAATCCCTCTTGCTCAAGCCACTGGCAGGTCAGCTACAGCATCATCAGTCCATTGGTGGGCCCCCAAGTCCTAGTCCCCCAGTATGGTGGCCTGTTCCAGTAAGTGTTGCATCTCTCAGCGCTTCCTCGAAGCTGGACAGATGTCCCTGTTGAGGCATTCACTGCAGCGTGGATTTACAGGTAAGCAGACTTGCTGCCCAAACCCAACAAGAAGCCAGTTTATCTCACTCCATAGATCTCTAGGAGGAGAAGGAAGGGAAATATTCATTTATCATTATTATTAATTTGATTAATCACCCACTCTTCACCCTAAGGCTACAGGAGTTGTAGTTCAGAAAGATTTGAAGGGTCGTTGGTTAGCTGCCCCTGGAGCTTAGCTGAAGGCCTAACGATGTGGTAAATTTTGTATGGGAGAAGGGAAGCCTTCAGACGTCCTCCTCTGAGGCCGTTTAGGGCTCTCAAGATGGAAAACACCACTTTGAATTGGGCTCTGAAATGGAATGGGAGACAGTGAAGACGGCATGTTGATCATAAAGCCAAACTATTGTTAAAACAAGCCACAGCTCGCGAGCCAAAAACAAACTTCACATTTTGCTTAGGCTAAACAGACCATGGCTTGGCATCATGTGTGGCCCAGGTCACTGAATTAAAAAAAAAAAAACAGAGAGAACACGTGGAGTAAAGAAAAAAGTCAGAATTGACCCTGGCTGCCTCACCTGGGGAGCCACTCTTCCAGAGCCAGCCGAGTCTCCTCAGGAAGCTTCGTTTCCTTCTTTGCCCACTTCAACCTGTTGGAAATCCGGTGCACATGTGTGTCCACACCTATGGAAAATGGTGAGTAGAGTCAAGGGAGAGGAGATCCCACATTCAGTTCCCAGAACAGTTAGAGGATATTTGACCCCTACTTGAAGGAAAGGATGGTTTTGTCTTTGAGCGGAGCTTTTGACCAGAGGAGGGCTGGGGGACCCGTGGCCCTACAGATGTTGCTGGACTTCCAAGTTCCAGCACCACTGGCTGCTGGCCCAGCTGGCTGGGGGGCTGATGGGAGTGGGAGTCAGGAAACTGGAGGGCCACAGGTTCCAGATAGTCACTGGGCTGTCAGTAGCAGATACAAGAACATACTGCTTCACATAGTACATAGTTAAACTGTGGAACTGTGGAGGCAGTGATGGCCACCAACCTAGGTGGCTTTAAGAGGAAGGGACAAATTCATGGGGGAAAGCACTATCAATGGCTACTGGCCATGATGGCTATGCTCTACTTCCAAATTTAGAGGCAGCAATGCTTCTGAATACCAGCTGCTGAGAACTACAGTAGGGGAGAGGGCTTTTGTGCTCAAATCCTGCTCGCTGGTTTCCCACAGGCATTTGGTTAGCCACTGCAAGAATAGGATGCTGGGCTAAATGGACCATGGGTCTGATCCAGCAGGTTCTTCTTATGTTCTGAGGGATACAACACAACGTTTTGATTTTGAAAATCCAAGTGTGTTCAATTCATTTGAATATACTAATGTTTTGGATTGCGGAAAATACTGCTTTCTGAATTGTGCCTTGCCGGTGTACTGTAAACCGGGGGTTCCCAAACACTGGTCTGAGGACCACAGTGGTCCGTGAACTTCATTCAGGTGGTCCACAGCATGCCTGTGAAGATCAGGACCTGCTGCTGTGAAGTGGCAGGTGGAAGGAAGCAACTTTTGGAACCAGAAATGGAAATTTCAACATCCTTATTAGGGCAAGACCTTTATTAGGCCAACCCAAATAGTCTGGCTATCTGGTAAGCAAAAGTGGGGGGAGGGGAAAAAATAATGCCCCTTTTAATGTCCCGAGTCTGCATTTTGTAAGAGTCTTAAGTCAGAAGCTCGGAGAAGGCATTCAGAAGAGGCTCACAGGTGCCATGCAGGTATCAGGTTGCCTCAAGGCCTCAAATATAACAATGGCTGATTCCCCACCTTTGAAATTACTGGGCACTGTCTGTCACCCAGCACTGCCGCCATCTCTGGGCGAAACACACAGGCTCCTTGATTAATCGGGAAGGAATTCCAGCAGAGAACCCCGAATGATATTCTCCCCACCCTCAGTTTTTAATCAACTGGTTCCTGAAGTCCCATTCGTCAAGAATCAGCCCTCTCAGGTTTCCTGTAACCAGCAACCTAAAATGTTAATTGGAAGTACTGTTAAAATAAAAAGGTGGGTTAGCGCAAGCATGGGCCATGGAGCCACAGCGCCACCTCCTGCCTATAGCAGGATTGCACCACAGTCCCAAAATCCAAGGTAGGCCTCACAGGAATTGTTTTGAAATGACAGCTATTCATTTGAAAAGCACAGGTGCGGCATAGAGTCTAACACTGAATTCAATGGGGCTGCTGAGTAGACATGCTTATGATTGCTCTGTAAGTGTGTGAGCCACAAAGGACCCATTTCACCTCTGCTTCAGGTGGCCTTAGACAAACTACGTACATAAGAAGAGCCCATCTAGTCTAGCATCCTGTTTTCACAGCGGCTACCCACATGCACCAGAGGGAGACCTGCAAGTACAGTGGTGCCTCGCAAGACGAAAAGAATCCGTTCTGTGATTCTCTTCGTCTAGCGGTTTTTTTCGTCTTGCAAAGCAAGCCCATTGAAGGATTAGCGGATTAGCGCTATTAGCGGCTTATCTGCTGATCGGATCAGCTGATAAGCGGCTTAGCGGCTTAGAAAAGGGGGGGGGGGAGGAAAAAAAAAACCAGCAGGAACTCGCAAGACATTGTCGTCTTGCGAAGCAAGCCCATAGGAAATTCGTTTTGCGAAGCACCTCCAAAACGGAAAACTCTTTCGTCTAGCGAGTTTTCCGTCTTGCGGGGCACCACTGTAGGACCCGCATACAAAAGCCCTCTCCCCAGGCAAAAACACTCAAGGGGTGTGTGAAGCAAGACTGGTGAGGGTGTGTGGCCTGGGGAATGTTCCAAGGGCCAGATAGATAGGCCCAAAGGGCCACCTTTGGCCCCTAGGCCCAAGAGTCCCCATCCCGGGCCCTTCTAGAAGCTCTGAATCCTAGAGCAAATGAGTTGGGCCTGCTAAGAGAAAAATGGAAACAATACCGATTCCAGAGACGTCCTGCCAGGCAATGTCCATCACCAAATGGGCCATCTTGGGTCCAACCCCTGGGAGTTTCACTAGCTCCGCCAGTGTCCTTGGGATGTCTCCAGCATAGTCCTGCTTCAGAATTGCTGTGGTCTGCTTGATGTAGCTCACTTTCCGCTGCAGTCAGTGAAAAATGGGGGGATGTGTGCTGGAGGTTTAGCCAGCTGAGGAACGCCTCAAGCAATGGAGGGAATAAGGGGGCTGACTGTGAGGAATGAGGGGCCTGGATGAAAGCAGGGACCACAATGACAATGGAATCTCTGAGCCCGGCTTTGGCTGGGGAGGGCGGGATATAAATAAAATTTTATTACAGTATTATTATTTATTATCTAGCAGAGATGTGCTTTCAGAACCACAAGGCAGGAAGGATTATTAAGCCCCTCGGTAAGGAGGCCTCTCTGGTCTCAACCAGACTCACAACATTTGGTGCCTTCTCTCCTTAAACAGCTTCCACAACCCAGCTGGCCATTAGGACCACTTGTAATTAAGATCTTGAACCTGTTTGCTTATTTCCTCCTCCCATCCAATCTATTTTCCTTTTGTGCTATTGATTACTTAATACTGAAATACAGGAAGCCCACAACTTGCGCACATTTAACTTGTGTGCATTCAGCTTTACATGCATGGCAAATTTTTTATTTTAAAAAGAAGTGAAAAGTGGTAGGGGTTCTGTGAAAAATGACTTTGGCAATCCCACCTCCATTAAACCTAGTGAGTTTTGAGTACACACAATTTTGGCTTTAGGTGCGATCCCTGGAATGTAAGCCCCATGTACGTTGTGGGCTTACTGTAATAGAAAAGTTATACTATTTCATGCTACAGTCGAGAAAGCATTAAACAGTCCTAAATTAAATCTTTGCTCCATATGATTTGTAAAGGCGGGTGGGATACATAAACTTGAAAACTGTTCTGATTTCTGTCTCCCCTCCCTTAATCTTACTATTTCTGTAACTTTAGACATCAAAGTGACATACCATATTGCATTAAACCACTCGTGTTCTTTCAGCATTTTGGGAGGGTACCACTTAGGGACTAATATCAATTTTGCTCCTCTTAAGAAGTCTCCAGCTAGAGTAAGATGCTCTGAACATACAACATTTTTCAGATATCCCACGAGAATCTTAATGGGTTTGGTGGTATGAAAGAACCAATTACAGTTAAACTGTGGAATCCATTCTTACAGGAGGCAGTGAGCGCCATCAATTTGCATGGCTTCAAAAGAGGATTAGACAAATTCATAGAGGAGGATAAGGCTATCAATGGCCACAATCCATAATAATAATAATAATAATAATAAATAATTAAATAATTTATATCCCGCCCATCTGGCTGAGTTTCCCCAGCCATTCTGGGCGGCTTCCAATTGAGTGTTAAAAACAATTCAGCATTAAATATTAAAAACTTCCCTAAACAGGGCTGCCTTCAGATGTCTTTTAAAGATAAGATAACTGCTTATTTCCTTCACATCTGAAGGAAGGGCGTTCCACAGGGCGGGCGCCACTACCGAGAAGGCCCTCTGTCTGGTTCCCTGTAACCTCACTTCTCGAAATGAGGGAACCGCTAGAAGGCCCTCGGCGCTGGATCTCAGTGTCTGGGCTGAACGATGGGGGTGGAGACGCTCCTTCAGGACCGAGGCCATTTAGGGCTTTAAAGGTCAGCACCAACACTTCAAATTGTGCTTGGAAACGTACTGGGAGCCAATGCAGATCTCTCAGGACCAGTGTTATGTGGTCCCAGCGGCCACCCCCAGTCACCAGTCTAGCCGCCGCATTCTGGATTAACTGCAGTTTCCGGGTCACCTTCAAAGGTAGCCCCACGTAGAGCGCATTGCAGTAGTCCAAGCGGGAGATAACTAGAGCATGCACCACTCCACACCACACCAATGGCTATGCTCTACCTCCACTGTCAGAGGCAGGAAGCTTCTGAACACAAGCTGCTGGGAATTGGAAGTGGGGAGAGCTGTTGCATTCAGGGCCTGCTTGCAGGCTTCCCATTGGGGCATCTGGTTGGTCACTGTGAGAACAGGATGCTGGGCTGGATTGGCCCCCTTTAACCTGACCCAGCAGCTATGATCTTCAGACGTTCACATTTTCTAAAGTCTTTAAAGCTGTTCTCCCAACCGCAACTCTGCCAAACACAAATATAACCAGCTTCATTTCCTCAAAATGCCCAGCGCTGATTACTAAGATTAGGGCAATAAAAATATTGGCTTAATGCTCTTCCTCATTCCTATTCTCTCAAATGGCTCACCTTCCAAAACCCCACAGGGTAGATGAGCTGGCCTAGAGTTACGTCATCAGTCTCCAAGATGTTGTCCACAGTGAGGCCATGCTCCCTCAGGCGCATCATGGCCGCCGAAGTCACCTGATCTTTGGTTTGGCTGGACAGCATGAGTGACAAGAGGACCTGGTAGCGCCTAACCTACAGTATGGTATGGAGATGGAAGGTGATCATCACAGGATATCATCTTTCGTCAGATCTACTTTGTTTTTTTTGCTAGAACCAGCTAGGGGCCATATTTCTTGATAGGCAACATATGCTAGTAATGGGCAGGGCCAAAAGCAAAAGTACCGTATTGTTTGCTCCATAAGACTCACTTTTTCCCTCCTAAAAAGTAAGGGGAAATGTGGGTGCGTCTTATGGAACGAATGCAGGCTGCACAGCTATCCCAGAAGCCAGAACAGCAAGAGGGATTGCTGCTTTCACTGCCCAGCGATCCCTCTTGCTGTTCTGGCTTCTGAGATTCAGAATTTTTTTTTCTTGTTTTCCTCCTCCAAAAACTAGGTGCGTCTTGTGGTCTGGTGCGTCTTATAGAGCAAAAAATACGATAGAGCAATGGATGTGGCTAGAGCCTTTACATCCCAGCTATGTAAAAGCCAGAGGTTTCTACGTACACAGATTTTTCTGCGGTCTTCCATCCAGGTAAATGGATGGAAACATTATCAGGGTTCAAGGGCAGATCTCAGCCAGGCAAAAACACTCAAGGAGGGTGCAGAGCAGGGCCAGTGAGTGGTTAGCTTTCCTAGCATCAGGTGGGAAAACCCATGTTATCATTGTTAAAACGAGATCTGTTCTACAAACAGATCTCAACCTCTACCTGCTGCCCAGTCCTGCTCTATGAGGGCAGGAAGGCAGACAATGCAACCTGCCAAGATCCTTCTTGCTCCCAAACATGTGCAGTTCAGTTCAGTTTTGAGCTCTCTCCTCACCTCTGGAGGAGCATCACTGTCAAAGCATTTCCCAGCACCCATCTGGTCCACAGGGGCATCTCTCTCCTTCCTCATTTCTCGGATGTTGCTCAGGTGCTGCTCCCAGTTTTTTGGTTCCCACTTCTGCTTCTTGCCCTCTCCTTCGTTTGTCTTGCCCAGACCATTTCCTCCGGGAGAGTCATAGGCAACACTGACTGTCTTCTGCTTTCGGTGGATCTTTGTGCAGAAGGTTTCACTCAGTGCAGGAACACCCCCTTCCCCCCCTGCAAAAAAAGAGAGGGAGGGAATATTGAACTGCAGATAACTCCATACCCTCCAACATTTCTCCAATGAAAATAGGGACATCCTAAGGAAAAGTGGTACATTCCAGGCTTCTCTAAATCACGGACGTCCCTGGAAAAGAGAGACACTTGGAGGGTCTGTGCTTTGCATGCAGAAGGTCGCAGCATCAATCCCCAGCGGTATCTGCAGTTAGGACGGGGGTCGGGGTAAAAACTCCCCGCCTGAAAGCCTAGGCTAGAGCCATTGCTGCCAATTCCTGTAGGCAAAACTAGGCTAGGTAGACCAATGCTCTGACTCAATATAAGTCTCAGGGGGCTCAGCCCAAGCCCCCTAGCTCTTTCCCCCAGAGGCAAGAAGCCTCCCTCACCCCCTTGCCGGGTCTGACCTCCAGTGGCGTAGCGTGGGGGGTGCAGGGGGGGCCGCCCGCACCGGGCGCAACATCTGGGGGTTAGGGTTAGGGGGCGCAAATCCACGGGTTAGGGGGCGCAAATCCACGGGTTAGGGGGCACAAATTACTTGCCTTGCCCCGGGTGCTGACAACCCACGCTACGCCACTGCTGACCTCTCCTTTTGCTCAGCTGCAGCCGGGTGGAGACCCCGCGACTCGCGCACATGCCTCCGCCTGGACACCAGAACTACAAGCCCCACAATGCCCCGCGGCCGCCGCCGGCGCATTCATCGTCTCTGCCTCGCATACCAAGCCGGAAGTGGACCCGCGTTTCCGGTGGAAGGGGGCGGGGTCTATGGGCTGAGGAGGAGGAGGCGGCGGCGGCGAGTGGGACGGGGGGTGGGTTTCGGAGTATGTGTGTTTATGTGGGGGGCTAGGAGCATAGGAGGTGAGTAGCCTCACTGGGAGCAAGGGGTGCCATGGGGATAACAAGGTGCTGGGGGCTCTGGAGCGAATTGGGGGTTGGGAAGGAGGGAGCAGCAAGCCTCTTGCCCTCCCCTCACTGACTTTCTCCCCACCTGGCCTACCTCACAGGGTGGTTGTGAGGGTATAATTTTTTTGTGGGGGAGGGAGAAATAGAGACTGTGTGCACGTCCTGCCTTTTGCTCCTTGGAGGAAAGCTAGGATGTAAATAAATATGTAAACATGTAACGCCTGGATGGTTGCAAAGTTTGTTGTCTGTGGGGGACAGCCTGGCCTACCTCATCGGGTTGTTGTGACGATAAAGGTTTTGGGGTGCGGCTTAGACCCATGTGCAGCTGCATTGATTGGAAAAGGCTTAACAGAAATGGTGTTAAACGTGTAACAGCAGCTGTGACATGAGGGTGTTTTGTGGAGACAAATAATGAATTAGCTTCTGCAAAGACAGAGGTGGTGGTGGTGTCACCAAGATTTCCAGAGATGTCCTGGGTTTGTCTTACCTCCATGAGCATGCTAGGAGCAAATGGCTATGCATGTGTTTTGCAATCTCTTAACTTGCAGGCCAGTTTTAGAGAGGGGAAAGTGTGCTGCTAGCAAGCAATGCATTATCCCATTATGACACTGAGTTCTGCAGAATTTGTTGTGCATGGAAACAGCTTTCAGAATGGTGGCCCTCCTGCTAGTCTTCTCTTAAGAGTCTTATAGTGTCACTGAGATATTTGGACCAGCCAAGGTCTCTGGTGAAGTGGATGCAGCTGTATAACCTGCCTCGGGGTTGTGGTGAGGACAAGAACTGTAAAGCACTTTTATGTTGGGAGTAGCATAGTGGAAAAATACTCAAGATAACTATAATAAATGAAATAAGAGCTGTTTCAATAAAATCTGTAATAGTAGTAGTAGTTGGCATCTGTCTTGAGAGACAATGGAGTGCACCTCCAGAGGTGGTCAAACCGCTGCATTAGCAGCACTGAAGTGACCTCCCCTGGACCCAAGTCTGGGCAGTGTGTATGGAAGTCCTGGGCTGCCCAGATGGCAAGACCCTCTCTTTCTTGCTGATGTGGTCCAAAGGAAAGCAGAGCAATATGTTTGGCACTAGCTTGGCTGCAGTGAGTTGCCGGGAGGTGTACAAGGCGCCTTCCAACCGTCTTAGGGACTCTACTCTGGTTTTATGTACGGTTTACTCCTTAGCCTTTTCTTCTCCCAAAATTATCCCACAAGGCAGGTTGGGGACCAAAGGTGGACAGACTACCTCAGAAGAAGCATGTGTCCTCCACCAGAGTATTGTCCCTCTCCTAACACCCCATCTATTAAAAGAAAAGAGAGCTGTTTGACAATGGAACAGATGATCTCAGGAGGTGGTAGACTCTCCTTCATTGGAGGTTTTTACACAGAAGTTGGATGACCATCTGATTATTTAGCTGTGATTACTGCATTGCAGGGGGTTGGGCTAGATGACCCTTGGGACCCCTTCTAGCTCTACAGTTCTGTGATTCTATGACTTTGGTTTGCATAGCCTCCCTCCTGCCCCCAAAGACTAACAAATTTATTGTGATGGGGGCATTTGATTTAGTTATAGTGACTATGCCTGCTTTACCATGTCACTTTGTTCCTATTTCAGTTGGAAGATGGTTTATGAATCTTATTAAATTTATATATTGTCTTTCCTCCAAAGAGCCTAAGGCAGCATACACCCCCTGCCCTTCTGAGATAGGTTGGGCTGAGAGACAGAATGACTGGCTGAAAGTCACCCAGTGAGTTTCAGTGCTTGAGGAGAGAATTGAACCAGAGGCTTCCAAGTACAACACTTTTAACTGCTATGCCACACTCACTCTCTGTGGGTACATAGGAAGTTGTCTTATACTGAGTCAGGTCCTTGGTCCATCTAGCTCAGAATACTGACTGGCAGCGGCTTTCCAGCATTTCTGGGAGGGGACATTCCCAGCTCTACCTAGAAAAGCCAAGGATTCAACCTGGGAATTTCTGTGTGCAGAGCAAATGCTCTACCACTCCAAATATGATCCGCTCATAATATAAATGGATGATGTACTCTGGCTTTGCAGTCGGTGTCACATGAGGCTCCGATCCAGTGCTTGGCAGGTGCTTTGATGAGCATGTGGAACTACTCCACCCATTGAGCCCTTGGAGCAGCTTATGCATTCTATTGGGTGCACACATGGCACTGTCTTCAAGGAGTGGAACCTCTGCTTGTATGGAGCACACTGTGTATCTATGGAGCATCTGTGTTGCACTAACTATATGAAGAAACGTGGGGCTGTTGACTATGTTCTGCTGACGGTGCCATCCTCTGTCTTCTACTTGCACAGGTTCCTTGATTCTTTCTTAGTTAACGATGGCAAAGCCACAAAGCAAAGATCCTGGCCTAAAGGAGAAGTTCAAGAATCTCTTAGGACTTGGGAATTCCAAATCTAATTCCAAGTCATCGGAAGGAAAGCAAACGGAATTTGTTATCACAGCAGAAATACTCAAGGTAACACACGAATATACTGGATGCCTGATTTACATCAGGAGCTGGAAATTAAAAGAGGACAAAGGCTACCTAAGCAGGTTAAACACAGGAGGCAGAGAGGCAGTGTCCTGTTCTATGGTGTGGCAAGCCCAAGGATGGGTACAGAGCTAGGCAGGGCTCAGGCTGGGTGCTAGACCAGCTGAGGCAAGGCTAACAAAAGCTCAAATGGAGGCTGAGTCCAAGATAAGGTGGAGGCTACATCCAAAGTGTTAGCTTCACCCATGCTGGAAGGTGATATTTTATCTAAAGCACTCCAGCCTTTTCCAATAGCCTCTTACTGCCTCTGTCCTTATTGGATCATCTGCAGTGGAGTCCTTCATGTCAGAGGATAGCAGTGCCATATCCTCTGTCTGGAGGGATGCTGGTTCTACTGTCTTATCCAGTCTTATCCAGTAGCAGTGCTCCTGGGGTTGGCCCTCTGTGCCCTTCCCCTTCTGGTTCAAGAATCTTCAGCCTCCTCACTTGAAAGAGGAGCCTGATGGCTGGTCGCTGACAGACAAAACTCTTCCATTTCCACTTTTTGATGACACTGCATTTATCTACCTGTGAATTACGATTAGTGCCATCTGTTTGCTTGCTGTTGAGAGTTCTGGCAGTCTCTTTGTATGGTGACAATATGCTGATCATTGGCCATAACCCCACACAAGAAGAGATCACAAAAGCAGAGGAATTGTTTTATTTGAGCTCAGTGTTGCCATTGAGAAAGCACATACACATCTTAAATAAAAAACAAATTGGTTTAGATATTAATCACATTTTTACCCTGCCCTTGCTTGTGGGGCTCAGAACAGCATTTTAGCTGTGAGGTTATTTGGGCTGCAAGCAACTTGTGATGGTTTAAAGCTGCCTTCTTTTCCTTTCAGGAACTGAGCGTAGAATCTGGCTTGAACAATCGGATAAGAGCAATCGGTCAAATCTGTGAGGTAGCAAAAACTAGAAAGTTTGAAGATGTGAGTACATGGGCAGAAAACTGTTGAATGTATATGGAAGTTACACCAAAATGCCCCTTCCCCACAATGGACAGTGAGGTGTGAATGTGGGGAGTAACCTGGAGTTTTCTGTGCCCTCAGCATGCAGTGGAAGCCATCTGGAAAGTGGTTGATGATATGCTGCAGCCCGACCGACCAGCTGAAGCCAGGCATGCTGTGCTCCACCTCCTGAAGGCAATTATTCAAGGGCAGGTAAGACACAGAGTGCACCTGAGGCATGCAGAACCTAGACACTGTGAATGGGACTATGGACTAGCAGAAAACATGGTTTCCAAATTCCAGTAGCCACAATTTGTCAAGAAGCCACTCCTCTCATCTTTTAGGGCGAGGGGCTCGGTATCCTCCGAGCTCACTTTTTCAAAGTGATTAAAGATTATCCTTCTAATGAAGACATGAACGAACGGCTTGAAGTGTTCAAGGCTCTTACGGATAACGGAAAATGCGTAACGTATTTGGAAGAAAATTTGGGTATGTCCCCTTTTTAGCCACTAATTTAATCGTGGCAAATTCTTGCTCAGAGAGGAGAGTGACCAAAACCTGCAATGTGTCTTTGTTAATGGAACATTCAATTTACTTGTGCTATACAAAAAATACTTTTAGTTAATATGCTTTGCATGTAGAAGGTTCCCGGTTCAGTCACTGAACTGAACTTCTACGTAGGGCTAGGAGTGTCCCCTGTCTGCAACCCTGGAGAGCTGCTGCCAGTCAGTGTCAGCAAGACTGAGCTAGATGGACAAGACTGAATAAAAGGAACCAATGGCTCGACTTGGTATAAGGCAGCTTCCTTTGTTCCTGTAAGTTAACCCCCCAATAATGAATCCCAGATCTGAATCATACACACATAGTTTGACACCGAGGCAGGTTTAAAGGTCAATGAAATAAATACAGCAGCATATGTCTCCTCTGTGGGTGGGCTGGTGGTATTTCCTTCATGCTTGAGGACTTCCCAGGAGTACTTGGCTGCTCATTAGTGGAAGCAGAATGCTAACCCAGAAGGACCTTTGACCTGGTCCAGCAAGGCGGTTCTGATGTCCCTGCAATAAGACATGTCTGGTGAATATCTGGATGGGTCAGGTGGAAGCACGAGAGGTACATCTGTCACGGCTGTGAAACACCTTCTGGGGTTCAGAAAACAGGAGGTGTTACAGCAAGTTGAAAACAAGTTAATTTGTAGTGATTTTGTTTCCAGGCTGCATTCCTCTTTTCTTCTCCTTCAGCTGAATTTGTCCTTCAGTGGATGGATATTGGTTTGAATTCAGAGTTCCTGCTGGTGCTGGTCAACCTAGTCAAGTTCAATAGCTGCTACTTGGATGAATATATCACTGACATGGTCAAGTAAGGCTAATCTTTAAACCTTCTGTTGGTTCTAAGAAACCCTGTTTGAGGGTTAAATTGGCAGTCTGACCTCCATGTGAACCCCATATTTTCATCTCTAGGTAGGGCTAGGAAAGACCCCTGCCTGAAACCTTGGATTGCTGCTGCCAATCAGTGCTGATGATACTGAGCTAGATGGACCAATGGTCTGACTAGGTAGAAGGCAGCTTCCTATGTGCCTAATCATAAGTACATGTTGATGAAGGAGAATTTGGTCAGGGCAACCAGCTCTTGTATCTCTGGGATGGCGTGGGCTTCCTGGTAGGGTTGATCCCGTAGGTTTAGAAATTTTGCCCTGGAGGGCTAGATCTTTACTTTTATGTTTTTCTTTCCTACAGCATGATTTGCCTCTTATGCATTCAGACATCTTCTGCAGTTGACATTGAGGTCAGTAGTTATGTGTAATACTATGGGTGTTAGGACAAAATGCCATTATAAATAAGAGAGCAATATTTGTGGTGGTGCTTTCTTAAAACACTTCTACCCATTCTCCCTTCTGGTTCCCATGACTGGAATTCCCTCCAGAATCCTCTGGGATGTCAAACCTTTCTGTCTCAACAATCCCTCTTTGGAACCAACTTATTCTGTTAATTTGTCGTTTGTTGTCTCAAGTGGAAACAGTATTCCCCTTCTCTTGATTATTAGCAGTGGGGTTGTGGTTTGGGACAGAGTTGAAGCTGGACTGTAAAATCTCGGCTGTGGAACTCTCTTCCTACTGAAATTAGAGAGTTCCCCTTGCTGTTGAATTCAGATGCATGACTAAGATTTTCCTGGTTCAGCAGGCATGTAAAGGTAGTTCTCTGTTTGTTTCTGTCTGTTTGAGAGCCAGCGTGATAAAGTGGTTAGGGTGTTGGACTAGGACCTGAGAGACCAGGGTTCAAATCCCCATTCTGCCAGGAAGCTCACTGACTGACCTTGAGCTCAGTCACTGCCTCTCATCTAGCCTAATACAGCCTAGCCTGTTGTTGTGGGGATTAGAGATGTGGGTGACACTGTGGTCTAAACCACTGAGCCTTTTGGGCTTGCCAATTGGAAGATTGGCAGTTTGAACCTGTGCTACAGGGTGAGCTCCTGTTGCTCTGTCCCAGCTTCTGCCAACCTAGCACTTCAAAAGCATACCGGTGTAAGTAGATAAATAGGTACCGCTCCAGCAGGAAGGTAAACGGTGTTTCCGTGTGCTGCTCTGGTTCGCCAGAAGTGGCTTAGTCATGCTGGCCACATGACCCGGAAGCTGTCTGCGGACAAATGCCGGCTCCCTCGGCCAGTAAAGCGAGATGAGCGCCGCAACCCCAGAGTCGTTCGTGACTGGACTTAACGGTCAGGGGTCCCTTTACCTTTACCTTTAGGAGGACCGTATACACTACTTAAAGCTCATCAGAGAAAAAAAAGTGCATTTTTCTTTAAAAAAATTTGATCGTTCTTGTTATTTGTATTTCTTTTTTAAAAAGCACTTCATGTATTTCATATGGCAATGCTGAAAATTAAGTGTTTTGAAAGTACCTGAAATAAATAAGATTAATGATACTGTTCCAAGGCAATCACATTCCTTTCCCCCCTTCCCAGGTTTCCCTGCAGGTCCTTGACGCCGTGGTGTGCTACAACTGCTTGCCTTCGGAAACCCTTCCAGTCTTCATAATCACCTTGTGCCGGACGATCAACGTGAAGGAACTCTGTGAGCCTTGCTGGAAGGTCCGTTATCTTGCCAGTTCTCTGGGTAGAAGGCAGTTCGGTGGTCCTGGGGGAGAAAAGGCTGAATATAGGAAGCTATTTAGCCGTGTAGGCTAAATAGATTCATAGAACTGTAGAGTTAGAAGGTACCCCCAGGGGTCATCTAGCCCAACCCTCTGCAATGCAGAAATCCCAGCTAAAGAATGCTTGGCAGATGGTGATCAGACCTTTCTTTAAAATCTCCAGTGAAGGAGAGTCCACCACCTTCTCAGGTAGTCTGCTCCACTCTGTCAACTGTTCTTAGCATCAGAAACTTCTGCCCACTGTTGAGTTATAGAAACATAGAATCACCAAATTGCATAGTTGGAAGGTACGCAAGGGACATCTAGTCCACCCCCAGGAGGTACAGCTACTCCCAAGGCTTCTGCATGCATTCACTGTGCCGAAAAACCAAAGGTGGTGTTTTGCACCAAGATCATTCTTGCAATATCTTTTCCAAACTGTTAAACTTGATGATTCATTATCTTGCAACTAGAACTGTGCAAATCTTGTATAAATTTCTTATTGCTACTGCAGGGTTTTGTACCAGACTTTGCACTTTCTATAATTTTTCAGTGCATAAATTTTGTGCATTTCTTTTTTCTTTTTGTCAGTTTGTGTGTGTGTGTGCGTTCATGCATGTATGTGCGTGTGCAGAATTCCGAGGGATTTGCTTCCGTTTAACAACATGCTTCTGTTTGTCCTTCAGCTCATGCGCAATCTGTTAGGAACTCACTTGGGGCACAGTGCCATTTACAACATGTGCCGGATCATGGAGGACAGGTACTTCTGTGCCACCTGCTGAAACCTCTGCTTTCCCTGGGGCTGGGAGCAAGCGCAAAGTTGGGTGCCACGCTGGTACAAGAGAACTGCTTTAATGCTGCCCCAGAGATTGTAGGGGTACAGGGGTTAACCCCACTCTTGACATCCCAGAGCAGGCAGCTGGACTTGCAGGCTTTGCATGGACTGCTTTGTGAGACCAATGCTCAGTGGCGGTTCACTGAGGAAGGCTTGGATAGGGCTGTCTTAGCAGCTATCCCGACAGAGAGAAGAGCATGAGCTCTTGATATTTATCCCCCAAGTCCTACTACAGGCAACTCCCCATTTACACAGGGGTTATGATCTGAGGCACCGCGTGTTTAAGTGAAATCGTGTATATTTGGAACACAATTGAAAAAGCCTGCAAACGCCACAATCACTCCCTCCAAACCTCCTTGCTCAAACTCTCCGTAGGCCTTCTGAGTTTGCACTTGCAAAGGCTTGTGGAATTGCTAGACACTGTTTTTGCACCCTTTTTGCTGTTTCTTCTCTCTTTTAGGGCCGTTTTTGCTCATTTTCGTGCCACTTGCAGGTTTGCAGCGACGCACGTCCATGTGTGACTTGAATGCGCTTAAATGGGGAGTTGCCTGTATATCGTCAACACTGTTGGAAGTTTTAGAAATCCAGATGACACTGACCCCATAGGGCCAGGTGTGCACCGCAAGGAGGTCGGGAGGAGTGGACTTGTGCTGATAGGAGGGGGAAAAATGAAAGATGGCTCTGGCCCCTCCCTCCCCCTTTCTCACTGGTACTGATTTAAGGAAGATCCTGAAGCCCAAGTCTGAGACCCACTAATCATGGTCAAAA
The DNA here is from genome assembly GCF_964188305.1 of Podarcis bocagei. Lineage (NCBI taxonomy): Eukaryota > Metazoa > Chordata > Lepidosauria > Squamata > Lacertidae > Podarcis > Podarcis bocagei. The sequence continues at coordinate 32,416,192 of NC_138139.1, read as the reverse complement.
TTCCCATGTTTGCAGGACCTACATGGTAGATGCCGCACTGCTGAGAGGGGCTGTGTTTTTCGTGGGCATGGCTTTGTGGGGAGCGCACAGGCTGCAGTCACTCAGGAATTCGCCAACTTCAGTGCTGCCCTCCTTTCTGAAGGTAATTCTGAGCCCTTCGAATCAGGGTCATGCGGCTGATAGATGGTGGAGGTTTAGATTTAAATCCTGGCTCAGGTGTGAAGTTTGCTGGGTGACCTTGGGGTTATTACTGCCTCTTAGACCAGGGGTCGGCAAGGTTTACTGGTTCACTCCAGTGAAGATCTTTCCGTGGGCCGGATTGTGCGCGTGCGTAAGTGTGCACACTCGCGATTTCCGGTGCTGCGGAAGCGAGTCCCCGTTCCGTGCTGCACCGGTTTAGTGCAGCGCATGGGGACTCGCCGAGCGGGTGGCTTGGTTTGGGGGCGGCTCATGGGCTGGTTAAACAACCCCCATGGGCCGCTTGTGGTCCATGGGCCTTAGGTTGCCTACCCCTGGTTTAGACTAACCTACCTCATAGGGTTGTTGTGAGAGGATCCCTGTACCGTGCTCCTCAGAGAAAGGTTAAAATGCAATAAACAAATCTTGGGGAACGCGAATTCAGAGGGAACCTATGGGCTACTGAGCTGAAGACCCTCTCCATAACGGTTGAAAAGATTGCTGTTTCTCTTTCTGTAACAAAGCTTCACAAGCAGCAAGGACAGAGGTTTGTTGGGAAAAACCAAAGATACCTGCAGTCACAGCCTGCTGTTTCATCTGTGACCACACTTCCGTTCATTGTGGTTCAGTTGCATCACTTACAGCCTTTTCACTTTTGGCTGCAAATTGTCTTTATAGTGAGTTTGCCAGGGCTCAGAAGTTCCTTTCTTTACTCCTGAGTAGCAGCCTGCACTTTCTGATCTTGCTTGTGCACCTGAAGTCTCTCTGGCAGTTTTCCCACACACGTTATTAGTTTTGGATGGCAGGGTTGCATAGCCTTCAGGCTAGTGGAATCTACCTTTTCACTATAAGCCATGAGGTGCATCACCTAAAACCAGGAGCAAAATCATGGGTAAGGAAGGTGGGCATAGAATTGCAAAGTGTGGGACTGTGCTCTGAGCACAGTCTGGGAACCCAAGCTTTCCCGATTTCAGCAGACTAGAAGGGGAAAAATACTTTTTGTTGTCGCTATTGTTACAACTGTTGGGAGTTGGAAACCGTTTCTGCTCTACGAATTACTTGGGAGGTCTTCCAGGAAACCTTGATCTCCCTTCTGACTACTCCAGTTGTATGGCACTTAACATACTTTTCTGGGCGCTTCCTTCTTGAAGTGTCCTAACCCAGTGGAAGCAGCAAATGGGCCCTCAGTCATTCAGGTGGTCCCAGTATGTCAGTTCCTTACTTGGGGCTTTCTCTCCCCCTTCCAGGCCATGACGAGTCCGAATACCATTGTGTCTTATGAAATAGTCCTTTCCATCACAAGGCTGATCAAAAAATATGGGAAGGACCTCCAGGCAGTCACTTGGGACATCCTCCTGAATATCATCGAGCGGCTGCTCGAGCAGCTGCAGGTAAATGGGAAGCCCCTTTTGTTTTATTTTTAATACTGTTTTTGCAAACGTAACAGAAAAAAGAGAACTATCACCAGCTGGCATTGCGAATAAAAATATTCTGACTTAAACATATTAATATAGAAAGTCCATATGTCCAAATGAGAGCAAAAATGATAAGCTATACTTTCAGGCGCAGAAAGGGCAGTGAAATCTTCAGACTGCTGAATAGCAGATGATGGTGATGGCGATGATGATGATAATAATGATGATGATAATAATAATAATAATAATAATGATATTTATACGCCGCTCATCTGACTGGGTTGAGTGCTTATTTTTCCAGGCTTGCAATAGTAGTCTCTGCAGCCATAAGGTCTCACAGAATCAATGTCCATTGTTCTAACACCATGGAATAGAATTTAAAGAGGCTATTTTGGATGTGTTCTGGGGGGAGGGGTGCAAAATGGCAGAGTTATTGGAGTAGGATTAGAGAAGGGTTTCACTTTCTTTAATTTCTAGCCTGCACCTGCCTGTTCTGTATCTTTCCAAGCATCAATAAAGGATAGAGGCATAGGAGACTCTGACACTCCCTTCCGAGTTCAGAGTCTCGTGGCACCTTAAAGACATCACAGTTTTTTAAATGGCGTAAGCTTTTGTGGACTCAGCCCACTTCATTACGTATATGAAGTGAAATCTTAGTTGGCAGATATATGGGGAAGAAAATTGTAAGGTGGAAGTTGAATTACAATGGAATGTGATAATTAGAGCTTAAATCTATGTTAACATAGGCACCCTTTTTATTGTTGCCAATTGGTGACATGGCTGAGATGATTGTATTAATACTTGTAGTGGGGCAGGGAACCATTGGCAAGAAACAGTCGTTGATAATACAGATATTCCAGCATTGGTAACTTAACTGATGCACATGTAGTGTGATAAAAGTTATTTTGTCTTGATTTAGCCTGCAAATGACTGCACTGAGATTCTCGAGGGCTAATCAAGTTGTGTTTTCTTCCTTTCAGACCTTGGAGAGCCCAGAGCTGAAATCCATTGTCCATGACTTGCTGACCACGGTGGAGGAGCTATGTGACCAGAATGACTTCCATGGCTCTAAGAAACATTACTTTGAGCTTGTGGAGAAATGTGCAAGTCAGAGACCTGTAAGGCATGGCAATGTTTGAGAAATTTCCTGTTGTTTCCTTAGGACTTCCTTAAAGAGCACTCAGTGGAGGGGCACAGGGAACTAAAACCTTTTCTTATGCAAGGGATGGGGAGGGGTGGATCCAGAAGCTGCCCTTCAGGGGGGATTTTGGGGGGCAGGTGAGCAGGGCCACTCTGGTTTTAGACAAGGGCCATTCTCAGCCCTAACCTGGACCTCCAAGGACCTCCTGCATGCAAGGCAGATGCTCTGCCACTGAGCATGGGACTTCCGCTACCATTTAATAAAGTGATGACAGATCACCCTTTATATATGAGTAATCCTCAGTTTACAATCTTACTTTGTTGAACTTGGATGTTTTTTTAAGTACTGGCCTGCCTTTCCTTTTGCTTAAAAGGAATCTTCTGTTCTGAACCTGATCACCTACCGAGCTCAGTCCATCCACCCCGCGAAGGACAGCTGGATCCAGAAGCTGCAGGGGCTGATGGACAGGTTCTTCAGGTAGGGACCCTGCAGCTCTTACCTGTGGCTCCTCTCCTCACATCTCTGACTTTCCATCCTCTGGATGTTGGTCACAACCCAGATGATTTGGGCTCCTCCTCCTTTTTGAAAACACCATTGTCCCTTTTTCCTCCTCAGGAATGAGACACGGAGTGCTATTCGCATCAAAGTTCTGCATGTTCTCTCTTTTGTCTTGAGCGTCAATAGGCAGATTTATGAGGTGAGTTTTCATTTTCACTCTGAGAAATGTTCTTTGGTTGATGTCAGACACATGTTTAAGTCTGGCAGAAGGTCACTTCCTTGAACTTCTATCAAGATAGGAAAACAAAATGGCAGCAGAGGACAAAAAAAAAGAGAGTTTTCAACCACAAAAATATATATATTATGTATGCACATGATGTTCAAATTCATCCGGTGAAATATGCTACTATTTAAAATTCTTAGTAGCTCTTCAGCTTCAAATGAGAATAGCATACCTCCTCACACTAGGACAACATCCTAATAACTAAAACCAACCTTAAAAATGACACGTTACTACCCTCCAATACCAATAATTACAGTGGTGCCTCGCAAGACGAAATTAATTCGTTCCGCAAGTATCTTCGTCTTGCGGTTTTTTCGTCTTGCGATGCACGGTTTCCCATAGGAATGCATTGAAAATCAATTAATGCGTTCCTAGGGAAACCGCCTTCAGACCAGGTCCGGGGACAGTCTGTCCCCGGACCTCTTCTGAAGGCTGGGGGGGGGGGGGGGACAAGGGCTTTTCTTCCCACCCCCAGCATTTTAAAAAACCCTGGGACAGCGGAGGACTTCTCCGCTGTCCGGGCGATCTTAAAATGCTGGCGGGCGGCATTTTAAAATCCCCCCGGACAGCGGAGGACTTCTCCGCTGTCCGGGGCGATTTAAAAGCCCCTGGGAAGGCAGGCAGGGGGGACAAAGACTTTTGCCCCCCGCCAGCCTTCAGAAGAGGTCCTGGGGGCAGCGGGAAGCGAAGCGCTTCGCTTCCCCGCTTCCCCCCGACGTCTTTTGCAGCAAGGGGCTGCGGGGAGATCGCTATCTCCCCCCAGCCCCTTGCTTCAGAAGAGGTCCGGGAGCAGCGGGAAGCGAAGCGCTTCGCTTCCCCGCTTCCCCTGGTCTTTTGCAGCAAGGGGCTGCAGGGAGATCGCTATCTCCCCGCAACCCCTTGCTTCAGAAGAGGTCCTGGGGGCAGCGGGAAGCGAAGCGCTTCGCTTCCCCGCTTCCCCCCGACGTCTTTTGCAGCAAGGGGCTGCGGGGAGATCGCTATCTCCCCCCAGCCCCTTGCTTCAGAAGAGGTCCTGGGGGCAGCGGGAAGCGAAGCGCTTCGCTTCCCCGCTTCCCCCGGTCTTTTGCAGCAAGGGGCTGCAGGGAGATCGCTATCTCCCCGCAACCCCTTGCTTCAGAAGAGGTCCGGGAGCAGCGGGAAGCGAAGTGCTTCGCTTCCCCGCTTCCCCCGGTCTTTTGCAGCAAGGGGCTGCGGGGAGATCGCTATCTCCCCCCAGCCCCTTGCTTCAGAAGAGGTCCGGGAGCAGCGGGAAGCGAAGCGCTTCGCTTCCCCGCTTCCCCCGGTCTTTTGCAGCAAGGGGCTGCAGGGAGATCGCTATCTCCCCGCAACCCCTTGCTTCAGAAGAGGTCCGGGAGCAGCGGGAAGCGAAGCGCTTCGCTTCCCCGCTTCCCCTGGTCTTTTGCAGCAAGGGGCTGCAGGGAGATCGCTATCTCCCCCCAGCCCCTTGCTTCAGAAGAGGTCCTGGGGGCAGCGGGAAGCGAAGCGCTTCGCTTCCCCGCTTCCCTCGGTCTTTTGCAGCAAGGGGCTGCAGGGAGATCGCTATCTCCCCGCAACCCCTTGCTTCAGAAGAGGTCCTGGGGGCAGCGGGAAGCGAAGCGCTTCGCTTCCCCGCTTCCCCCGGTCTTTTGCAGCAAGGGGCTGCAGGGAGATCGCTATCTCCCCGCAACCCCTTGCTTCAGAAGAGGTCCTGGGGGCAGCGGGAAGCGAAGCGCTTCGCTTCCCCGCTTCCCCCGGTCTTTTGCAGCAAGGGGCTGCAGGCAGATCGCTATCTCCCCGCGGCCCCTTGCTTCAAAAGAGAAGACCCGCTGTCCCCGGGGGCAAGCTTCGTTTTGCGAAGCAAGCCCATAGGGAAATTCGTCTTGCGAGGCAACTCGAAAACGAAAAAACCTTTCGTTTTGCGAGTTTTTCGTCTCGCGAGGCGTTCGTCTTGCGGGGTACCACTGTATTATACTTTCCATAGATCATGAATACAAGGACCTAAATTTTTACATTTTTTGTATGTTTCATTCCCTTGTATTTTCATTTCCTTATTTCTTACATGTTGAACTATGTTTTGTATTAAATAAAATTCATTCCTTCATTTGACTTTTTGACACCCTCAATTAAAGAGTTGTCTGGACCTTCCCCCAGCTTTCTGGCTTGCACCTTCTCAATTTTATCTTTATTCTAGTGCTTTTAAAATATTTCTACCCTGGTTTTTCATAAAACATATTCATCATACGTTTATAGAAACAGTAGAAACCTACAGTGAAAAATTACTAATACAGTATTAGCACAACTGTCAAAATCAATGTTCCACCTCTTTCTTTTACTAGCCTTGTTAGACCACTCTGTCTTAGCCAGCTCACAAAAGTCTTGTCCTGTTGCAGGAGGAGTTGATTAACCTGGTGGTCCTCTCCCAGCTGGCCCACATCCAAGAAGACAAAGACCACCAAGTCCGCAAACTGGCCACCCAGCTGCTGGTGGACCTGGCAGAAGGCTGCACCTCCCACCACTTCAACAGCTTGTTGGATATCATAGAGAAGGTGAGGCAGCTGTCAGCTCAGCTCTGGGCTTTGGCAGCAGGAGCTGTGCCTGGTTTCAGGAAGTGTCAAAAACAAGGGAAGAAATTGTGCTTTGGGGAGGGATTTGCACTATGAACTTGAGGAGCTTTGCTGGTTTGAATATCCTGTTTGGTTTTGCAAAGCTGAGAGTGTTTTTACAGGGGGGATGGCAGTGTGTCAATTTCGGGTAATGATCTAAAGACCTTTGCTGTTTAATTTTGCATAGGCATCATCAGGTGCTCTGTTTTGGATCAGGGTAGAAACCTTCAGTCAACAAATAATTTGTTTCTTCTGTGTTCCGTAGTCATCAGGACAATGGCTTGGTTATGAAACCTACAAATATTAAAGTATTAAGATTTCCTGAAGTGTGGGTAGCAACTCCACTGAAATCTCTGAAAATAAAGAACCAGATGGCATGTCACTGGGTGTTATGGACACAGCTAGCCACCTAACCAAGCTTGGCTATGCTGCAGCACATGTTAGCATATTCATGTGAAGTCTGATGAAAATGGAATCTGTCCTATTTTCGTGGATGAGACATAACAGCTATAAAATAGCTGATTATCAGATCTAAAAACTGACATATGAAACTCCTTTTGGGTTCACAAGCATGGAAAACCTCCAAAACAGCCTGTTGGTCCAGGCAAAGATACCATTTTGCTTCTTCTAGAGAGATGCAGGCCTCATTCACAACATGTAAAGCTCTATGATGCTACTTTAAACAGTCCTGACCTCCCCCAAAGAATTCTGGGAGCTGTAGTTTGTTAAGAGTGCTGAGAGTTACTCAGAGACCCCCACGAGCTGCAATTCCCAATCGTTCCCAGTGAATATGGATTGATTGTTAAACCACTTGAGGATTGTCGCTCCGGGAGAGGAAGAGAGGTCTGCTAACAGCTCTCAGCACCATTAACAAACTACAGTTCCCAGGATCCTTTGCAGGAAGGCATGACAGTGGCATCATAGTGCTTTAAATGTATGGGATGAATGTGGGTGTTGTTGCTTTGTATACTTTATGTAGCTCTGCTGTTGCCAGGGGTATTTATTCTTGCCACCCTAGCACTTTTTTTGCAATCCTTATGTAATTGCGGGCCTTGGCCCTCTGCAAAGCTTGTGTATGCTCTCTCTCCCTGAAAAGGTTGCTTCCCATTCCCTGCTGCCTCCCGCTGAACTAGAGGAAAGAGACTTGCTGTCTTACTCTGCTTCTTTAGAAGATGTGAAGACAGCAGTCCTGGGCCTTCTGGTCATTTTCCAGGTAAGTGACCAGGTTGTTGAGCCCCGGGGTGGTTTCCTCTTGGGCTTTTTAGTTTAAAAATAAATAAATTCTGGCTTTCCTCTTGACAACATCTTGCTTTCCTCCTTTCAGACAAAACTCTACAGTTTCCCCCCCAGCCACGCCACCCGCGTCTATGAGATGTTGATCCTCCACATTCAGCTCCACTATAAACACAGATACAGCCTCCCAGTCGCCAGCAGCATCCGGCTGCAGGTGAGGAATGTGTGTGCCTCTCAGTCCCACCTCCAAACTTGCAGGACTTGCAGGGAAGATGACAAGGAGGAGAGAAGTGGCTCCAAATGGTGCTTGCAAGGGGATATTGCTGCTAACTTTCCAGAAGTTTGTTCTGATTTTGTTAAGTCCTGAGATGCAGCAATGGGTGTGATGCAGGGCACAGAGATCTCCCCCAGCCCACTTCACCAACTGTACTTCCTCCCTCCCTTTGGCTTTTAAGATTTCAAGAAGGACACTGACAAACTGGAACGTGTCTAGAGGAGGGCAACCAAAATGGTCAAAGGCCTGGAAACGATGCCTTATGAGGAACGGCTAAGGGAGCTGGGCATGTTTAGCCTGGAGAAGAGGAGGTTAAGGGGTGATATGATAGCCATGTTCAAATATATAAAAGGATGTCATATAGAGGAGGGAGAAAGGTTGTTTTCTGCTGCTCCAGAGAAGCGGACACGGAGCAATGGATCCAAACTACAAGAAAGAAGATTCCACCTAAACATTAGGAAGAACTTCCTGACAGTAAGAGCTGTTCGACAGTAGAATTTGCTGCCAAGGAGTGTGGTGGAGTCTCCTTCTTTGGAGGTCTTTAAGCAGAGGCTTGACAACCATATGTCAGGAGTGCTCTGATGGTGTTTCCTGCTTGGCAGGGGGCTGGACTCGATGGCCCTTGTGGTCTATTCCAACTCTATGATTCTATGATTTGAGCAGGCAATACCCACGCAGTTTTCAAGCAAGGGCTGAATTCCTACCCCTCCCTTTTTCAATTATTCTGAGGAACTTAATTCCATGCTCAGTGTTTAACAGAGTGTGCTTTCCCCCAACTGTCACATAATCATACCCCTCAGTCCCTACCTGTAAATGTCTTGGATAACACACACTCTTTTATGTCCTATCAATAAATACATTTTTTTCTGTCTGATGGAGGAGGACACCCAGAGATGGGCAATTCCTCCCAGGAAGGGAGGTATAGGCAATTCCTATACCCTGCACATTCTGCTCAGTTGATTTTTTCCTACCATTGCTGTGCTGGGTTTGGCAGAGAGGATGGCTCAGTCCAAAGTGCTACTCCCTCTTCCTTGAATGCTCTAACCTGCTGGCAGGGGCAAAGGGGAGGAGCGGCATATCATACAGAGCCTTGCAAGTCTCGCTGCTGCTACGGATTTCACCACTCCTGCTGGTGGTAAATTGCGTCTGGTGAGTCGTGGCAAATGGCTTGCTTGGCCTCGTGGTTAGGCCCCGTGGGCTACCAGTTCACTACCTTGGCCTGCAGAGCTGATGTCTCTGTCGCTCTTCTGCTCCTGTGGAACTCCCTGCTGCTTGAAGTGCAACCATCTTTTAGAAACATTGCAGGACTGCTTGGATTGGATTGAGAAGATCTCTGAACCTGCCTTGGAGCATGTGGGGGAATGCTAGGCTAATTATTTTTCTCTTGCTTCTTTTTAGGTATTTGACTTCTTGCTCTCGCTTCGGGCTGACTCTCTCCACCGACTGGGCCTGGCTACCAAAGAAGGGCTCATGAAATTCAGCCCCTACTGCCTCTGCGATTTTTTGTAGGTTTTGTCTGATTGTAGCCACTGTTTCCCAAAAATAGTTCTGCTATGTTCTAATCTGAGGCTCCCTTGTACCATGCTGCCCAGAAATTGAAATCTCAGTTCAATTGGTGGGCCCAGCCTCTAGCTCTGCAGTGGTGGCCCTTGTGCCTTTGGAAATCCCAGCAGGTCTGCACTGGGCAGTGACACTTCAGGGGTTTTGAAAGGCCTTTAAAGACCTATTTGTTTCAATTGGCCTTCGCATGAGTAAGCTTTCTCCCATTTACTGGATTAAGGATAGTAGATTATGTGATTGGAAGATTTGAATGGGTTTCCATTCTTTTAAAGGGTTTTGGTAGTAATGGTGTGTGTGTGTGTGTGTGTGTGTGTGTGTGTTGTAATGGGTTTTTATCATTGTTAATCCACTTTGCACGGACAAGTGGCATGTAAATATTTTAAAGATAAATAAAGCCACTTGGAACATGGGTTCTTCGTAAGGTAGTTGTCAGTTGTGCTTCTTCAAGACGCTATGGTCTGGCAGCAGGCTGATTTTTCCTTCTTCTTATGTCACAGGGAACCAGAGAAGAAACCTGCCGGCACCCTCTCCCCTCCCTCGGGAAGCCCCAGTGTGCCTCCCCAGAGCACGGGCATTCGTATGGGCCACTTACCTTACTCCGTTTTCTTTGGAGTCCTCCTCCAGTGCTTGAAGCAAGTGAGTGATGAACCAAAACCTGGTAACTGGATCCCAAGCTTCAGATCAGGGATGGGGAACTGGATGTGGCCCTCCAGCTCTCTTTCTGGCCCTTGGGACTCTCCATAACCCATCCATGGCTCTGCCTTCTTTGGCCCTGCCCATCACTGGCATGCTATTTTATTTTGAGAGTAGTGCCTTACGAAAGACATTGCACATCATGCTGAAGTGCATATGGAGCACTGCATATCAAACCTAGTCATTTTTAGTGAAAACTAAAAATAAAAGTCCTGCTGGAAGGGTCTAGTTGCCAGTCAGGAATGGGGATATGAATGCTGACTTTATACCAGCTTGGTTCCCTCCCAGTGTTTAGGCCTACAACTCCCATCAGCCCCAGCCAGCATGCCCATGCTCGAGTCAACCCCAAGGTCATGTGGCTGGGCTGGCTGGGGCTGATGGGAGTTTTAGGTCAAGACATTGGGAGCACCGCTCTGGCAAAGGTTGCTTAATGTAGCCGCATGGTTGCAGCCTTGCTTCCTGGAGATGGAGCCTGGCATTCTATCTGCCCAAAGAGTGTGATTTGCAGCCGGGCTGCAGTTCTTTCCATGCCACCCTTGAACTCCTCTGCTCCCCTGAGTGTCTCTTTCCTTTTTTTCGGTTGTAGGAGACAGACTGGAAGGTGCTGAAGCTGGTTCTGAACAAGTTACCGGAGTCTCTGCAGTACAAAGTGCTTTACTTAACATCCCCTTGCAACATTGACCAGCTGTCTTCTGCCCTCTGCTCTATGGTAAGAATGTGCCTCCGAGCATCCAATTGGGGCAACAAAGGTCCACATTAGGGAGCTTTTGATGGTTGCCCTACAGTTGTGGCATGCATTAGTGTCATGGGAGAGCTCTCCAGTGGAGAAGCCTGTTGTCGTTTGCTGAATATCTTGTCTGCTATTCATTGTAAGGCCCTCGGGTGGGTTGCAACAATGGAGAACAGGAGTGGGTAACCTGTGGGTGCCTCCCTTTGGATTCTGTAGCAGTGACTTTTTGTGTGTGCCGCCAGCTTACAGACAAAAAGATGACCGAGCGCCTGCGGGGCACCCCGGAAACTTTCTCCCGTAACGATTTGCATTTGGCTGTGGTTCCAGTGCTGACTACTTTGATCTTTTACCATAATCACCTGGACAAAAGCAAGCAGGTATTGTTGCATGCGCAGGAACTGAGTGGGACGTGCTCAGTGGGTGAGCCAGGAGAAGGACACTGCTGCCAAATAAATAAATATGGCTTAACTTGAGCTTGGCTTTCCTTGACTTGCATTTAGCTGTTAAACAAGAAGCAAAAGACTTGTAAGTCATCAATATTTTTGTGTGGCAGTCTCTGTACTCTGGAACTCCCTGCCTGTTGACACCAGGCAGGTGCCTTCACTGTGGTCCTTGCTTATTGCTTGAAACATATTTGCTTAGGCAGACCTATCCAAGCAATGTAGAATGCTAACGTGTATGATAATCTCTTTTTAGTTTACTGTTTATATATTTTTTAACTGGCTTTTACAATCATTTTAACGTAGGTGTTGTTTTTTTTGGGGGGGGCGGGGCGGAGACAAACCATTTGGAGCTTTTATTACAATCAAGCTATGAATTTTGTTCATATAGTCATGTGTGAATTTTGTTAAATTAAAAGGGACACCCAGAGAGCCCTGCACCGAAGTACCTGTAAACGCATTTGAACTGAATGCTTGGTAATGTTCTGTTTGTGTCTTTGCCTTCACCCAGCGGGAGTTGGTGTATTGCCTGGAGCACGGCTTGATCTCTCGCTGCGCCAACCAGTGTGTCGTGGCTCTCTCCATCTGCAGCGTTGAGATGCCAGATATCATCATCAAGGCCCTGCCTGTCCTAATAGTCAAGCTGACACATATTTCAGCTACGGCCAACATGGCCATCCCCCTCCTGGAATTCCTTTCAAGTAAGTGTATGCATATTCCATTCTTGCTTTTCAGCGTGTGAATTACAGCTCAGGAGAGGAAGGGACCTTTGCTTTCCCTCTGTGCAATTTTTGAAAATCTGTAGGTAGATTGGATGGCTGTGAAAGATGATTGGACAAGTCTGTGGAGGATGATAAGGCTATCCATGGCTACTAGCCATAACAGCTCTGCTCTGTCTCCATGGTCAGAGGTGGCAATGCTTCTGAATACCAGTTGCTGGAAGCCACAGGAGGGGAGAGGGCTCTTGTGCTCAGGTCCTGTTTGCGGGTTTCTCACAGGCATCTGGTTGACCACTATGAAAACAGGGTGCTGGACTAGATGAGCCACTGGCCTGATCCAGAAGGCTCTTTTTAGCTTCTTATTCGGTACAGTCAAAGTTTCTTTCTGCGACTTTTTGAAAAGCAGCAGCTTCCCCCCCCCCCAGCTGTGCCACAACATAAATCTGATTTAGAAAGCCTTCCAAACCCTGCATGTGTCTTGCTGTGTAGTGTGAGAGGGATGGTGGGTGGTTTGGGGAAGCCAAGTCAGAAGCCCCCTGTGGCACGTGGAGCTAATTGTGTCCTTTGGCTCTGGAGCAGGGGCGAGGGGCTCTTTTAGCCCAAGGGCCACATGCTCTCCTGGGCAACCTCCTGGGGTCCAGATTTCTGCAGTGGATAGGCAGAGCAACAGGTGCGACTGGTCTTTTGTGCAGCGGGTTATGCTCTAGCCATCGCCCCTCCATCTGGGCAAGAGGCTTTATTAGAGTCCAAGGACATATTCCAGCCAGGGCAAAGCATCTGAAGAGGAATGCAGAGCAGCAGAGGCGGCTAAGCTCCAGGGAGAGTCACAAGGGCTGGATAGGGAGGGCCGCATTTGGCCTCTAGGGTGGTGTTTCCCCGCCCATGCTCCAGAGAGGCATCCAGATTATAAGCACATGGTGGTGACCTCTGTGATTCACGCTGGAGAAACCTGTACCTGTGACGGAACAGTTTGGGCATGTTTTAACCATGCCCAAACCAGCCCCCCTGTAAACAAGGTGTGTGTGAAGTGGGTTTCTGCTAGCCATCCCATCTGCAGCCAGACTCTTTTACTGTTTCCTCTTTTCCCAATCCCAGCATTGGCCCGTCTGCCTGCCCTCTACAGGAATTTTGCAGCTGAACAGTACGCCAGCGTCTTTGCCATCTCCTTGCCCTACACAAACCCCTCCAAGTAAGTTGTGGGTGGGTTGTGGTGGTTGTTTTGGTGGAGGTGTTTTGTGGGATGTGCTGGCTGAGGCTGGTGGGAGTTGTAGTCCCAAAACATCTGGAGGCCACCAGGTTGGGAAAGGCTGCTATAAGCTATAACCAAGGCAAAACTCCCTCCCATACATCACCATACATCATCTGTCGTAACTGTTGTCCTCTCTGTTTCTCCAGTCTGCACAACAAATGGCGTGTGTTTGTCAGCCTTTCTCTTTAAATTTTATTTTTTTGGCCTTCAGTGGGGAGTTTGGGTGCCTTTCCATGATTGCACACTTTAAATCCTGTTGTTAAATAGAAACATTCCCCTTAACCTTTTTTATGTTCTAAGTTTCCAGCTAGTATAAGTAATATCACAGTGTGATGCTAATGACGTGTTGCACAGTAATTAACATATATACTATTTTAAGCATTGCATCTTGCCATAACATGATCATTCCCCTTGAATGCCTTCCAGGTTTAACCAGTACATTGTGTGCCTGGCGCATCATGTCATAGCCATGTGGTTTATCAAGTGCCGCCTTCCCTTTCGGAAAGACTTTGTCCCCTTTATTACCAAGGTAAGCTGGTTGCTGTGCCTGAGAAGCACAGGGGAAGAGCTGTTTTTGGGGTGGTTTTTCAATGTGGCGTAGATTCTCAGTGGGCTGGTCCACACTAAATTTTGTTCTTGAGCTTTACAGTTTGTGATTTGTCTTGAGGAAGCAAACCACAGGTTCAGGTTTGGGTGATGTACTCAGCCAAACCATGGCTTGACTCATAGCAGTACATTAGCAGGAGGACCTGGAAGCAGGGGGTGCAGATTCCTCCTCCTTCTCCAGGAACTCTTGAGCTGGTGCTTTTGCACAGTTTGGTTTAGCATTATGTGTGAACCGGGTCATTATATGGCTCCAGCCAAACATCTTAGCAGAAGGCAGACAGGGATTAAGGCTTGGAGGAATTTGCTTGGGGACAGAGACTGAGCCAGGGAAAGGGAACCTGCTGTCTTCTGGATGTTGCTGGACTCCCATCGCCCAGCATGACCAGTGATCAGGGATGATGGGAGTTGAAGTCCACAACAGCCAGAGGACCACAGCTTCTGCATGCCTGGACTCAAAGATCTCAGTCCTGCCACCCTCACAGGCCCAGTTTGGTGGGCAGAAAGGGAGAGGGCCTTCTTGGTAGCTGCTCCTGGATTTTGGAACTCTCTTCCTAGAGAAGCCAGACTGGCTTTCTCCTTGTCCTTCCACTGGCAGGGGAAGACTGTCCAATTCTGACAGGCGTTCGAGAACTGGCTGGTTTTTAAGGAAACTGTTTTTAATTGTGCTGTTTTCATTGCTTTTATTACCTGTATTCTAATAGATTTGTATTTTATATTGTTTTAACTCCATTACAGTTGAATTATTTTTTACGGTTTTTCTTTTATATGTTTTTAGCTTTTTGTACAGTGGTATCTCGGGTTACAAACCTAATTTGTTCTGGAGGTCCGTTCTTAACCCGAAACTGTTCTTAACCTGAGGTGCACTTTCACTAATGGGGCCTACCGCTGCTGGCGCACCGCTGGTGAGCGATTTCCATTCTCATCCTGGGGCAAAGTTTGCAACCCGGAGTAACTACTTTTGGGTTAGCAGAGTTTGTAACCCAAAGTGTTTGTAACCTGAAGTGTTGGTAACCCGAGGTACCACTGTATTTTGTTTTAATTTGTGTAAGCTGTCTTAAGTCCCTCTCCAGGGAAAAGGCGGGATATGAATGTAAATATAATAATAATAGCAACTTTTAACTCTTCTTTGTATTCTCTTTATGACAGGGTTTGCGATCAAATGTCCTCCTCTCTTTTGATGACACACCAGAGAAAGACAGCTTCCGGGCTCGTAGCACCAGCTTGAATGAGAGACCGAAGAGGTAGGTTGTTCCCCGAAGGTCCTCTTCTTTTTACAGCACTTTGAAGTGCTTTTTGTTAAAAACACCAATTTGTTGCCTTCTGGGGGCTGCTACAACTTTTCTGATGGGTCAGGTTTTATGCCAATGAAACTACTTGATTTTATTCTGATGATGGTCCATGCTCTTGCAGCTGAAAGCTGTCCTACCTCGACTCATTGCTCAGTCCAGTTTGAAGTGTCCTATTTTGCCTCCTCTCATCCTGCAATGCAGGGCTGGAAGACCTGTAGCCCCCGACTGTCATTGGACCCCAACTCCCATCACCCTCTGCCAGCATAGCCAGGTGTCAGGGATGATGAGTCTTGTCGTTCAACAGTAGCTGGACGTTCCCTACCCCTGCTGTAATGATCAGGTTGCAGCCCATTGAGCTGGTGGTTACAGTGGAACATTTTGTAAGCTTTTCAGCACCAGACTTCTTCACCCCCAATCTGGAGAGGGAGGAAAAACTCTGCAAAAACATTATGATTTGTTCAGAGATAACTATGGTCAATTGAAAGCATTAAAGCTGCTTTCAGTGGGGTTTTTTAAAAAACTGCGGGTAGCTTTTCTGCTTTGGCTGACTTTGCATTCACTGTCCATGCAGCAGTCTTTGGGTTAGGGATTCAGAGTTGGTTTGCCCCTGAATGTCATTGGTTGGGAATCACAACCAACTGTAGTCACTTCCTGCTTATGAGCTTCCTGTTGGAGCATCTAGTTGGCTGCTGTGAGAACTTGTTGCTGGACTAGAAGGGCCACCTTTGGGCCAATTCAGCAGGGCTTTTCTGATGTTCTTGTGTTCAGAACTTGCTAGTGGTACTGGTGTATTCCATAGCAATTGCCATTGCAGTCTCCTGGCCTGGCTGTATCATTAGTCTTTGGGCCCTTCCAGACTGGTGGTGTCTTTTTGGTCTTCATGTCATGGATACAACATTAATGCATTAGTGCTGGGTCCGTCCACACGTCCTTCCCGTTTATTAGCTGTTCTGCAGCGTTTCTCCCAACATTACCAGAGGGTATCCTCACACTGTAGTGCAGCGAAAAATAAATTGGAACATTTGTGGTATGAAAAGCTACAGGATTTCAGCAGGAAGTTTTGGGACATGCACCAAACTGGAAACAGAGTAGGATGTCCCCCCAAAAAACTTCTACAGATGCAAAGTGCTATGAAAGTGGGATTGTGCACAACAGCCCTGATACCAAACCATCATGAAGGCACAATAAAAAGGAAGTCTGGAGGGGCCACATGGAAAACAATGTGGTGTTCGAAGTGCCTTTTGAATCTGGGTGACCCAGGTTCAGATCTCTGCCTGCCCATGAAGCGTGTCTGCCCCTTCACCACCTCAACAGTGATACCCTCAAGCTTTTTAGGCAGAGAGTTTTCCAACTAGGCCCATGAAGTTCCAAAGGTGCATGGCCTACCTTTCATTTCACTGCCGCCCTGGGAATTGTTTTGTGCCTGCAAATTAAAGCACAGCTGGTGATATTCTTGACCTCGGAGTTACAAACGAGGCTCTCCACTTCTCTAGCCAGCCTTTTTGTGTCCGTCATTTTCCTTTTGAGTTGTGGCTCCCATCGCCACTTCCTTGCCTTGGCATTTTTGATTTTACTAAGTTGGGATACTGTTGAGTTGAAAAGTTGTTCTGCAAGAGGTACTTTCAAAACACCCACTGCCATTATTCTGGGAGTGGCAGTAGCCACGATTTGTAGTTGAAAAGTAGCAGGAGTGTCAGTCAACCCTAAAGGGCACCTTTGGTTGGATGCAAATGGTTTGTGTGTGATTTGCTTCCTGGTCAGAAAACCCACAAGAAACCCCAGATGTGTGTGTCTGCTCTGTAAAACCAGGAACCTCTTGGAGCTCCTTTTCGTTTTCTGGGTATGAAACACGCAAACATATGCCCTGGGTGTTCTTTGAGCAGGAGATACACCCTCCCTGTGTTATCTATTTTTTGAGTCATTCAGGCAGCGGTTTCACCCTCAAACCTTAGTGATAATGTTGCAGTGAGATCCAGCAGCATAAATGTAGCCAGGCATTCCCCTGAGGGAACTTGCTCACTCCATAGGTACATTTTGTTTTGCTGGAGACACTTCACAGAAGGGAAAATAGCAGAAGCTGTTGCTACTTGCGCTTTATGCTGCCCTCACCCCAGGAATCTGCTTTAGACCTTGATGTTGGGGCTGATGATTCCATAGTCTTCTGTCTTGACATTTAATTGGGTTTGGGTTTTGTGAACTGTGCCTCTGAGCTAATGCATATTGCACATTCCCTACCCACTGAACAGGCACACTTTTATTATTTTTGCTCAGGGCTCCATAGTATTCCAACTGCCACTTTTATTTTGTAACATTTATCAATCTGGGGTAGAATGGGGGAGATGTTGGCTGTCTTTCTGTTGTCTTTTTTCATTTTTGAAATGTTTGTTTATGCTTTTTGAGTTTTGCTTATTGTGTTTAATTCCCCCCTCCCTCCTTTTTTTGGCATCCTGTTTTTTTTTTGTTTTTTTTTTTACATCACCTTCCGGGACTTTTGTGGCCTTCCAACCTCCATCCTTCCACTGATTTTCCTCCTGTGCAAAATCACACCTCCTTTACGTGGGGTCTTGGTGGTGGTGCCGCTGCCTGTTCTTCACCCCTAGTAGCTTTAAGATAGCCAAAAATGCCAGGCAAAGCTTGAATAATTCTCCTCCAGTGAAAGAGCTGAAAGAACCCTCTGGTGTCGATGCCTTCCGGTCCCGCAGCATCAGTGTCTCTGACCATGCAGCCCACAGGTAGTGATTTTTGGAGAGCCACCTGGGCTCGCGGCCACATTACTTGCTATGATGGGGAGGGTGGCAGATGGAACAGAGGGGATTTGCATGCTGGGGTTCTTGCATGATTTCCTTAGAACTGAGCCCCACCCAACAAGGTTTGCTATGCAAGTGCTTTCTTCTGTTTGCCTGTTTTAAGATTGAAAAGGACACACAATTTAACGCTGATGCAAATGTAGGTTTAGTTGCAAGACCCCCATTGATAAAGATGTGAGAGAGATGTGAGACAGCTGGTTTTGGTTGGGCTTGACCTTTCCCCCCAAATGGTGGTTGTTCCAAAGGCAACTTCTTGAATTAAAAAATAATAATTAAAAGTGCTGCATTTTATAGGGTAGCTGTCACAAGACTATTTAGCCATAGGATGGACTAGAAGGTAACTTTACCATGTGGCACAAGAGACCTCTTGATATAAAGTTTTGATAAGCTGGTGATCAGATCTGTTCTGTGCTGTCCTGTTATTTTGTACAACACAATGTGTTGCTTAAATTTTTAGAGGGATAGCCCTTGGGTTTGTCTCCTGTAGCAAAAATGACAAAAGTGTCTTGTGACACCTTTTAAAGATGAACAAATTTATTATGCTATAATAGCTTTCATGGACTCAAGCCACGGAATGCTGTGTTTGATAACGTGACCTTGAGTCCATGAAGATTTTGCCATCATATATTTTTTAGTCTTTGAGGTGCCACAAGGGGCTCCTTGTTTTTCAGGTACCCTTCACTTTGGGGGCTGCTGATTTCTTTAGTCCTCCTGCTATCCCACGGTTAGATTCATAGAAAGTATAGAAAGGAATGTCAGTTTATAACAGTAATGACCTGGCACAATCCTAACCATGTCTACTTGGAAGTAAGTCCTACTGAATGCAGCGGGGCTTACTCCAAAATTTGCAGGATTAGGATCACAGCCTTAATGAGCTCTTAAGCCCCCATAGTCAGCAACTGTGTCTCTTGGAGGGCTGCTTAGAAATGGAATCCAGGTCTGTGACTACCTAGCCTGATAAGTGACCTGCTTGTAGGTCCAGTTGCCACAGATGCCATACAGCTACAACCTCCCCCCCCCAGCAATTGAGGGGTTAGGCAAGCCTACTCCAAGCAGATGAAATAGCCCCTCTTTAGTTACTCTCCCTCCTAGATGTTAAGAAGACACATAGGCTCTCATGATCCCATATTTCAGGTCAGTCTCCTTCATTGAACCACATTCCAAAGTTTGATATCCATAAAAATACTGCTAAGCTTGTGTATGTGTGTCCCACCCACCCCTGCCTCCCAGCTTGCTGCATGCTGTAGAGATTGTGAGACAACTGGTTTTCCTTGTCCATTGTGCTTTGGCAAACGTCCGACCCACCTTTTTCCAGCCGGCTGCAGACCTCCATCACCAGTTCCAGCCTGGGATCTGCTGACGAGAACTCTATGGCTCAAGCGGACGACAGCCTGAAAAATCTCCACTTGGAGCTGACGGAGACCTGCCTTGACATGATGGCTCGATACGTCTTCTCAAACTTCACAGCTGTGCCCAAAAGGTTTCAGTTCTTACTTGAAGCCCGAGTCCCCAGCCCTCTTTCAGGGATGGCTATTGTTGGTTTTATATGCCAACTGCTTTGGCTCCTTATTTGCTTCTCAAAATGTGATACGCCCTTCCCTTATCGTGAAATATTATGCCCCTTATAATGAAGTATGAACTGGATCTTCGTCACCTTTCTGCATCCTGGTGCTGCTTTGGACTATCTACCAATAGGCCCCAACCAGTGTGGTCAGTGGCCAGGAATGATGGGATTTGTAGTCCATCTAGAGGGCACCAAGTTGGCTAACCCTGGCTTAGATGGCCTTAAAAGGACTGGATGTGGGAACCAGTGAATTGGTCTTATTTGCCATGATAGCTCTGTGGAGTCCCCATGATCAGAAGGAACATCTCTCCGGTGGTAGGGAATGTCCTGTTTTGTGGGCAGAGAATGCTTTTACCTGATGGACCTTTGGCCGGATTCATCAAGGTGGTTCTTCAGTTCCTTCATTTCAGCCTTCCTCAGCCTGACGCCTGTCAGATGTTTTGTTGGACTACAGCTCCCAGGAGCCCCAGCCAGCACCGCTATATGATGCTGGAGCTGATGGGAGCATGACTATATTGGCTGGGGATGATGGGAGTTGTAGCAGCTGCTTTAATTCATTGCCCATGTCTTCCCGATGCTTCTAGGTCTCCGGTGGGAGAGTTTCTCCTTGCTGGAGGGAGGACCAAGACGTGGCTGGTGGGCAACAAGCTGGTGACAATCACAACAAGCATCGGGACGGGAACCAGGTCTCTCCTGGGCCTTGACTTGTCAGAGACACAGAACAGCACAGAGGCAAGGTAAGCCCTGATGCACCTCTCACCCCCTTTAAAAAATAATAACAAAGCAAAGGAGACTGGGGAAATGACGCTGGGCACTCTTAAAACTCCAGGGGTTGAGGGTAGGGAAGATGGGGCAAATAACTATTGTGGGGTGTTGTCACAGAGTTTTTAATTTTGACTAGGGGTGGGTGTGGAAATGGGAGGAAAGGGTTCCTTTGCACAAAGAGCCTGGTCTCAAAATCTGTCTGGGACTGGGAGGCCACTTGCTCACCCTTCTCCGCCTTCTGCCACAAGAGGATGCTCCCTTATGCTGTTTTACACAGGAAGAGAGGAAGCTGCCTTTTACTGAGTCAGACCATTGGTCCATCTAGCCCAGTACTGTCTACACTGATTGGCAGGGGCTCTCCAGCGTTTCAGGCAGGAGGCTTTCTCAGCCCTACCTGGAGACACAGGGGCTGGAGCTTGGGACCTTCTGCATGGAAGGCAGGTGCTTATCGCTTTGTGCTGCGGCCCTTCCCCATCTACCCCAGTTGATAGCAGCGCTGGAGGGTCTTGGCCTTTCCCAGTCTCCTGGTCCCCTTAACTGGAGATGGTGGTACGCCTGCTGGGGCTTCTGCATGCAGAGCAGGTGTTCTGCCACTGAACCCTGGCCCCTCCCCACAAGATCTACCAGCGGAGACAAATTAATTCCTTTGCGGACTGATGGCATTCCTTCTTTGGATTCCTAGCTCCGACCACACCTTGCAAGTGAGGCAGACCAAAGAAGCTCCAGCCAAGCTTGAGTCCCAGGCTGGCCCACAAGTGGTTCGAACCCGCAACCGTGTTAGGTCGATGTCCGGTAAGGAGCCTCCCCTGATTTCTCTGTATGGAAGATTCAGGTGTTTAGAGCCATAAGGCTTGCTTATATTGTTTGTTCAGGATCAGGCCTAGCAACTGCAGAGTAGTTACTCCTGAGACAAATGGGGTTTGAGAATGTAAGAGGAGCAGCCTGCTGAATCAGGTCCAAAGGGGCCCATCTATCCCAGCATCCTGTTCTCACAGTGGCCAGCCAAATGCACCAGTGGGAAGCCAGCAAGCAACAGATACACTTTCCTCATTTGTGATTCCCAGAGGGATAATGCGCCAGTATTTCAGTGGCAACTGGTTGGCTAAATTGATGGTGCTCTGAAGGATATGCATCTGTCCCCAATTCACACACTATGCCAGAGCTTTGTGCAGCAATGTAGAAGAAGGTGCCATGGAATTTTGACCTGCTGTTCCCTGGTAAATGCATCCATAGCCTTCAGCTGATTATCCAGCGCTTGCAGGCTGGAGCTGGTAGGAGTTGTATTCTAAAATGGTGGTCTAAAATGGTGGTAGGAGTTGTATTCTAAAATGGTGCTGACTGGGGGAGGGGCTGATGGGAGTTGTAGTCCCAAACATATGAAGGGCACCCAGTTAGCAAAGCTTGGCTTATTGTGACTGTTCGGCTCAGCAGTTCTCCCTCCTAGAATAACAGGAGTTCTGTCCTTATAAGCAACTTCTTAGTCCTACCTACTTGTTTCCAGTTTCTGGGGCTTCTCTGTGAATTCCTCTTCTCCTTGTTTGCTAGACAGTTGCCCAGGCTTGACCTGGTTACTCGGGGGCTAAAGAACCAGGGGCTTGATGTCATTCTCTTGTGCTTGAATCCTGCTTGCAGGTTTCCCACAGGAATCTGGTTGGCCACTGTGAGAATGCGATGCTGGGCCATGGGCGTGACTCAGCCAGCTCTTCTTAGGTTCTCAGCGCTTAGTCAATAGAAACTGGTTTGGGAGAGGTGCCTCTTAGTTTAGCCTCTACCAGCAGGAGACGCATTCTGACCTCAGTGGAGCCCACCACAATCTCCATACAGCTGCCTGTTGAACAAGTGTTAAGGAGAATTCACAGGTGTGCAGAAGATTCCCCCCCCCAATAAAATACATCACCTGAACTACTTTAGGGTCTGTCTCTGCCTTCTGATTCACACTGGTGATTGCTTGCCCTGATAATAAAAGCTTTGGATATGAGAGGATCCCCCAGGCAGAGGATCTTTGTACTGCTAGATCAATACTTCGGCCCTAGAGTGGGATTAACAGTCACTGGAAGCCCCAGGAGGGGAGGGTGCTCTTGTGTTCATATCTCCCTTGCAGCTTCCCTTGTAGGCTTTTGTTTGGGCACTGTGAGTACAGGAGGCTGCACTAGGTGGGCCACTGGCCTCATCCAGCAGGCGCTTCTTATATTCCTAAGCACACACAGTTCAACTCTGTTTCTTCTCAATAGCTGCGTATGTTTTTTGTATCGTCTTTGAACCAATATGCAGCCCCGCTGCAAAATCCTCCTATCTTCTCTGCTTCCTCCGAATGTCCTTTTGCCATCCAGGTGGCCACGCCTTGCGGGTTGGGGCATTAGACACCTCCACCTCCCATTTCCCAGCCACCCCGATGCCCCAAGGATTTCAGAGCTCTCTTGCTCCTACTGCTGCTCGAGCGGAAAAGGCTGCTCCCGGGCCTCTACAGAAGGAAAAGGCCAACTTGGCTGCGTACGTCCCCCTGCTAACACAAGGCTGGGCGGAGATACTGGTGCGGAGACCGACAGGTAGGCCAGGTGAAATGTATGCCTTCACAAATATGTAAAATGGCATGTGTTGGTCACATGTTCCCATGTTGCTGAGTGTAAAGGGCTTAATCAGTACCTTATCCTAGAATCATAGGAATGATGTAACACTGTGCGTTATTATAGGAGTCTTTAAGGAATGTGTCCTAGTTGCAGCCCTTTGTTTATGTTGTGACACGGACAAGCAATGATGTTCCATCAGCCTGGTGAGAAGTGTTTTGTTATAATGCTAAAAAGCAATTAGCACTTGGAGAGAGCACTTCTTACCATGCCTTATGGCTCTGGTGTAGGGGACCTCCAGCGTTCCGTGTAAAGTTACCAACTGTTCCCTAACGTGAAGATCAGTTATGGTGCACAAAGTCCTGTGGAAAGCAACTTGCCCATTGCTATCTGTTTTCCCCCTGCTCTGTATGTAGCTGCAGGGAAGTGTGGCACGAGGGGCTGGAGTTCAGTGGTAGAGTACATGCTAGGCATGCAAAAGGCTCCAGCTTTCATCCCCATCATTCCCTGATCAGGAGCAAGTGACAGAAAAGCCACAGCACAGGGCAGGAGGGGCCCACAGGCTGACCTGGCAAAAGGCAGCTTCTTGTGTTCTTATGTGATTCTTTTAAGGCTGTGCATGGCACCCCCAATCGAGTCTGGGACTCTGGATCAGCCCTGATCTGACTCTGGACAGTCTAGGACCAACATGGACCAGGGGCCTGAATTGATTTGGGGTGGGGGCGGTCAGCCCTAGCATTTAATTAATGTTTTAAACATGCTGTTGGAAAGGGAACGTGTTGATCAGTGGAAAGGTTAATCCTGCTGGAATCACCAGCACCTTTCCTGCAGGCTGGGTGAAGCAGATCCTGCAGATCCTGCCTGCCTCCCCTCACTCCCAGGCGATCCGGAGCTCTCTTGGCCTCATTGGGCCAAAGCCTGGGTCAGCCTACTTTGGGTCCAGGCATTATTTGAATCTGGTGCACAGCCCCAGTGTCTTCTAGGCAGAGCTCTCCATTCACCTAGGAGGCCAGTGCTGGATGTTTGAGATGTGCGTAACCTGGAATGAGACCCTGCAGGACATTTACGAAAGAGGGAAACAAGACTGTTGTTATTAACTGGGATTTTATTTTATTTTTAAATCTCAGTGGCATGTTCTGCTTTGTTCTGCATCTTCACCTTCCCACCACTCCAGGTAACACAAGCTGGCTGATGAGCCTAGAGAACTCCCTGAGCCCGTTTTCCTCGGATATCAACAGCATGCCCCTGCAGGAGCTCTCCAACGCTCTCATGGCGGCCGAGCGTTTCAAGGAGCACCGCGACCCCACCCTGTACAAGTCCCTCTCGGTCCCTTCCTCCACCTTGCCAACGGGGACTGCCAAGCCGTACTTTCTGCAGCGCTCAAACACAGGTGAGGCAGCGCAGTGGCTGGCCCAGGAGAGGGGGTGCGAGGATGAGACCATAGCTAGCCATTCCCAGCCAAAGTGCTTCATGGCAGAGCCACTCTGCTTTAGGAGAACAGGAGGCGCATGCAATTCACCTTCCTAAAAGGAAGTCTTTAATCTAGCCTGAAGCCCAGCCACTGTTACAGCAGGCCATGTGTGGGGCTAGCAGGGGCTGATGGGAAGTGTAGTCCAAAACAGTTGGAGAGCTCCAGGTTCGGGAAAGCTGCCTTAAGCAATTAGAGATAATTCCATAGAAGTTAGATCATGCTTCTTGAATAAATTATGCTGCCACATTCACACCATTCATGGAAAGCAGTATGGGGTAAGGTAAAGGTAAAGGACCCCCTGGACGGTTAAGTCCAGTCAAAGGCAACTATGGGGTGTGGCAGTCATCTCGCTTTCAGGCCAAGGGAGCTGATGTTTGTCCACAGCTTTCCGAGTCTTGTGGTCAGCATGACTAAACCGCTTCTGGCACAATGGAACACCGTGACGGGAGCCAGAGGATTCTTTGAGGGAATGACTTTTTTAAAAAGTGGTATTACATTTCTTTTAATGCATGCTGTGAATGTGGTCTTGCTGAAGAAATGCAGGATAGAAACATAAATACTTAGGGTTGTATCCAATGTTATCCCTATGTGGAGTAGACCTATTGAAATTCATCGGCATGACTAAAGTCGGGTTGCCATACATCTGGATTTTCCTGGATCCCCCCCCAAAAGAAAGCTCAGCAACTTTCCCTAAAAAAGCCTTTTGTGTCTGGATTTTTACTTCTTGAAATATGGCAAACCTAGACTAAAGATTTGTAAATTTCAATGGGTCTGTTCTGAATAACAGTTGGATACAACTCTGAATAATCCATTTTACTTATGTGTGTATAATTCAGTCATAGAAAGAAGCACACTGCCCATTTCACTAAACAACAGAATGTGTGCTTCTGCTGAGGCAGCCTTAGCCAAAGAGTGTTTTGATGAATGCATGTTTCACTCATGAGTCTAGGTCTCCTTCCCGAAGTTGTCAGGGCAGACTGGGTGGACTCTGTTAAAGCTCCCTTGTTCTGAAACAATGGTCTGCAGCAAGAAGGGGGGTTAGAGACTTCCCTTGCTGCTCAGGTCTGTGTTTATTTCAAACACCAATGTTCTGTGCCAGAGTAGCTCAGATTCTGTAACCTGGCTAAATTATGCAAATTAGTATGCATGGTTTTCTTTTTCTTTTTGCATAATTTTTTCTGTGATCTTTTTGTGTGCGTAATTTTGTTTCTGCTCATCATGGGGAGAAAGGCACAGATCTGTGCAAGAGCCCTGATAAAACTGGGAATGTTTCCTGCAGTTGCTCTGACTTCAGCCATCGCCCCCACAAGCACATATTTACACAACCACAGGGACTAGAATCTTGTTTCTTTTTATCCTGCAGGCAGCTGCATATCCCACATCTTTTCCATTCTCCTTTGGAATTGCAGCATTGCGCACAGCTCTGCTGCAGCCCCGCCCACACGAACAGTGTCCCGTCCACTCACCTTCCAGGC
Organism: Podarcis bocagei; assembly: GCF_964188305.1. Classification (NCBI taxonomy): domain Eukaryota; kingdom Metazoa; phylum Chordata; class Lepidosauria; order Squamata; family Lacertidae; genus Podarcis; species Podarcis bocagei. The sequence goes on along the minus strand of NC_138139.1, from coordinate 32,390,657 downwards.
CCCCCCCCCCCGTTTCTGAGATTTAACCTGTTGCTACCCACTCACTTTCTAGCTAATCTGAATAGCCCCGAGGACAGTAAATGAGGCTACTGGTGGGTTTGTTTCTGTTTTTAGATGGAAATATAGTTAATGCCCAGATTCTAAATATTGTGCACTGTGCCACACACTCTTGGCCAACCTGGAAGGCATCAGGTTGGGAAAACTGCTCTCCCAAATTTTACACCTGTGCAGGACAGATCTCAAGAACAGAGAACATGCATGCCTCCTGGCATTAAACATTGAAATCAATGGCCATGACTTCTGTTGGTAAATTCATTTCAGGGGGTCTACTCTGAGTAGGACTTAGTTGGAGACAACTCTAAATTCAGGTGAATTTATTATTTCGGTCACAGACCAGTTTAAATTCAAGTGTAATTGACAGCATCTAAAGTGCGGTGTAAAAAAAAAAAAAGTAGTAGTGTTCAGATGCCCATTTGCCAGGAAATTTTAAGATGCAAGAACCTGGGAGCTAGGAGCTTTTCTTTTTCCTGGTGCTTTAAGGCTGAACCGCTGTAGTGATGGAAGTGCTGGTGGTTTCCCCACCTCTTTGGGTTGTATTTTAGTTTAGGGAAAGGGAGGGTTTGGGGGATAAGTGACTAATCTCATATCTCTTTTCCTGACCATACCTACCTACTTGCATAAGCCGCCTCTTCTTAACCATTCCATTGTCCAGTATTCAGTGTGGGTATCTGGATGTTTCTCCCTCCCTTCTCTCATTGACTGATTTACAAAGCCCAGAACAACTTCATTCCAGGGTGCCTCAGGGACCACCTGATCCCTTCCACCCCAGCTCAATCACTGAGATCATTGCAGGAGCATCACTGGCCATTTCCCAAGCTGGTGAAGCTCATTTGACAAGGAACTGAACCTTTCGTGCCATTGACCCAGTATTGTGCCTTTGGAGACTGTTCCAGCCTTTAAACACCTGCTGAAAACTTCCCCATTTTGCCAGGCCTTATTTGGGCAGTTAAGAATACATCTTTCCACAATAGTTAGCTGATTTCTTATTTTAACACACACACGGTTTTATGTACATTTGCTGTACGTTGCTCTGGTTTTTGTTTTATGAATTAGCGGTATATAAATATTTGTATGAATAAAAATACTAACGCAGGGCAAAGTCCACTGTCAAGTTCTCTGCAAGGCCTTTTGAAGTTCTTGCTCTTTTCATTGAGAATTGCGAAGGAGGACCATCTGCTGCATTGCACCATGTTGGATGGCTCCATCCTCGTTTGGGGCAGGGGTAGGAGCAGGAAACTCACCCTGTAACACAGCCTTTGGCAATATGGTGCCCACCAGATGTTTGGGACTATAACTCCCATCATTCCCAGCCACCATGGCTGATGAGTATTCTGGTCTAAAATGGCCAGGTAATAAATTAAAATCATCCCCATCATCCCAAGCTATGTTGCAGGGTGTGATGGGTTTTGGTGTCCTCAGCCCCCAAAAGCTCAGCCTTGACTACACCTCTTCTAAGTGCTCTCACACTTCCCTACCCTGTTATTTTCCTCCCATGTATTTTGTTGAAGCTGACTCTCTTTCTGATTATGTGTTAAAACTCGGTGCTTTAATTTTATTTATTTATTTTCTCCATAGAGTCTCTTCCTCTCTCTCTTCCTCTCCTTCCTTTTTGATGTCATTCCTCCCTTGGTTTTCCCTTCACAGTGGCCTCTTTCTCTTCCATGTACCTGACCAGTTCTCAAGAAAAGTTGCACAGGAGCATTTCCTGGGCAGGTATACTTGCATATCTTTAAAGGAGGTTTATTAAAAATAATAATAATAATAAAAAGAAAAGCAAGAAAGAGGAGGGAGGGGGAGCAAGTATTGACATAAAAAGAAACAAGCACTGTGATTCATAGAGGCTGCCTTTCCTCGTGCTTCCATCCACTCCTTCCATGTTTTATGTCTGTCCCTGATCTCATTGCACTCCAGGGATGAAAATTCCAGTGGGCATAAACAAGTCCAAGCCAGACATGGCCTCGGTTGGTCCATGAAAGCTCCATAATGCCTTGGTTTTGGGGTGGGTGGGGAAGCTCTTTATAGGCAGGCCGCCAAACTGCAGGGCAGGGCTGCCCAATGTGGTTGTCCACCAAATGGTGTTGGACTTCCAATTCCTACCAGCCCCAGCCAATGTCACCAGCAGCTGGGGATTATTATACCTTTATCCTGGCCTTTGGCACCTGAGATGTTTGTTTACAGGGCCCATCCTATTCCTGTGGTTGTGTTCTGTTTTAACTGTCAGATTTTAAATTGTTGTGACCCACACTGGGACCTGCTGGTGAAGGGCAGGAAATATTATTATTATTAGTAGTATTAGTATTAGTATTATTAGTTGCATTCTAACATCTGGAGTGGACCACATTGGCTATCTCTGCTATAGAACACAGAAAGAAGGAAAGTTGCAATTCGGGTGCAGCTTAGAAACAGGAAAAACTGAAACTGCCAATGTTTTTCCACCTTTGCCTTTTGTTCAGTTTTGAGTCTTTCACTTCCACCTCCTAACTCTTTTGTGTGTTGACCCTGCAACCCATCCACAAATAATACATCTATCAATCAAAATTCTATCTGAATTAAGGCAAGGAGGTTAAGAAATCTTTCAGGGGGTGTCTCCTTCTGTTGCCCACTCACGCGAAGGCTGCAATCTAGACTTTAGCCTTTGCCAGTCTTGTGCTCCTCAGATGTTTTGGGATTATTAATGCCTAACAGCCCCAGCCAGGATAGCCAAGCTCGCTGGGGCTGATGGGAGCTGTAGTCTGAAGCAGCAGCAGCAAGAACAACAGTTACATTTATATATTATCTTTATCTTCCAAGGATCTCAGAGTGGTGTACATGGTACTCCTCTACCCCATTTCATCCTTGCAACAACCCTGTGAGGTAGGTTAGGCTAAGAGATGATGACTGGCCCAAGGTCACCCAGGGAGCTTCATGGCTGAGTGGGGATTCGAACCTTGATGTCTCCAGTCAAAGTCTCAACGTTCTAACCAATACACCACACATCTGGAGGGTACCAGGTTAGCAAAAGCTGCAGTCTAGAGATCCTTTTGGTTCTGCAGTGAACAGAAGCAGAAGCACAAAGCGAATCAATGCTGTTTTCGTGCAAAGGACAGAACATTATCCTTGCTTAAAAAAAATATTCAAGTAAAATTCTCATGTGGCATTGCTGCAGGTCACCGTTGGTTGCTATGTTGGTGAGATGCTGTTAAAATGTCCACCGGCTAAGGCAGGAGCCTCTCACTTTGAACGAATCTCGCTTTGAACGAATCTTAAAAACCTTGGTTAAAAAACAGCAGCCATTTCACTCTGAAGCATTAGAGGAAACTGGGCAGGGGTCTTCTGGCTTGGACAGTTTAGCAGATCAGCACGTTTGTTTGAGGGGTGTGTGTGTTTTGTGTGTGTGTTTACAGCTAACTCTTGAATTTCTGCTTTGAAATAACTTTTTTTTATCTTGCAAGCTGCAATCAATATCCCCCCAAGCTGCTGCAGTGGTGGTCTTGTCTTTCCTTGCTGGTTTTGTTAATTTCATTTGTGTGCCGAAAACTATGTATTTTTTAAGTTTGTTTTTTTGGGGTGTGTGCAGGGGAAAACAATCTCTGCATGTGCAATTGGCCTCTATCTATTTCTTGTCAGAATCTGCTGTGGTTCTGGAAGAAGGAAGCCCACCGGAGACGGATTTAAAAGACGCAGAGTCTCGCCTAGAATCTCAAGAGATTGAAGACTTTGAAGCTGTGTGTCCGGAGCAAGGCCTAAGCGAGGAGAAGGGGGTCAGATGCCCCGGGACATATAGTCGGGTCAGTAAGCTCCCTTGCTTGATCTTGAATTAAACCTGTTGGGGAGAACTTTCCATTGAGTGGAATGTCCCAGGGAGAACGTGACGTTTTTGCATAATGAGACGTTCTTGAACTTTCTTCAGATAAATATCCCTTTCGTGAGTTGAGTGTGCACACATGCATGGGGTGTAGGTTTAGCTGTTCTTGTCAAAGAGGAGTGTAGTTTCCATGAATCGTAGAGTTGGAAGGGATCCTGGTGGTCATCTAGTCCAACCTGCTACAATGCAAAAACCTTTTTGCCTAATGTGGGGCTTGAACTGAGGACCCTGAGCTTAAGAGTTTCAGATTCATATGCAACATTCTTGACCCAACAAGGTTGCCTCCAAGTGGTTTCATTTCCTTGTTTATTGGACCAAGTTCACAGAAAAATCTCTATGCGGTTTACATATAAGAACACACACACACGAGAGAGAGAGAGAGAGAGAGAGAGAGAGAGAGAGAGAGAGAGTGAGAGAGTTGACAGAACTTTAAAATACATGTATGGGCTGCCTTGGACTGATGGGCTGTAGCCCAAAGCATGAAGAGGCTTTGGCTGAGGCTGCAGTTGAGTTTTCAGGGAAATTTTGATGTTTCTCTTCATGATCATCATCATCATCAGCTTATTTATAGCTTGAGAGACTTTGGGGTTGTATCCATTGTTGTACAAGTGGAATTCTGCTTGCACAGCAGGACTTCCTCTTCTCCTCTCTCCCATCCCCCCCTAAACGCTCCAGAGGGGAAGTGTTTTGCATGGTAACATAGGACGCTGCCTTATACAGAGTCAGACCATTGGTCCATCTAGCTTGGTATTGTCTACACTGACTGGCAGCAGCTCTTCAAGGTTTCAGACTAGGTTCTTTCGCAGCCCTCCCTAGAGATGCCACTGATGATTGAACCTGGGACCTTCTGCAGGCAATGCAGATGCTCTGCCGCTGAGCCCACAGCCCTTCCAGGAGCAGAACAGCATGTTGGATGCAATCCTAGTACAGGGAACCTTGGGCCCTTCTGATGTTGCTGAACTCTCATCAGCCCCATCAGCCAGTGTCCAAGGATGATGGGAGTTGTAGTTCAGCAATACCTGGAGGGCCCAAGGTACTTCTGTATTAGAGCTTGGCAGCTGGTGGCCTCCTGGACACACCATCCAGTTGCCAAACTTCCCTCTGTCTTCCTTTTTTCACTGGGCTGCTTGGGAAATAGAAACAGGGTTGAGGGTGGTCATCCCCTCTCCTCTATCAAGGGTGCATTCTTCTCCACATACTTCAGGCAGGGCTGCCATATAATCCTAGAATTGTAGAGTGGGAGGGGACCCTGGGGGTCATCTGGTCCAACCCCATGACATGGAGGAATCTCAGCCGAAGCATCCATGGCAGATGGCCATCCAACCTCTGCTCGAAAACCTCCAAAGAAGGAGAGTCCAAAACCTCCCGAGGGAGACCATTCCATTGTCAAACAGCTCTTCCTGTCTGAAAGCGCTTACTGATGTTTAACTGGAATCTCCTTTCTTGTAACTTGAATCCTGCAGAAAAGGTCTAGCTTCCCAGTGCCTGCTTGGCCAGATGGGTTGCTGTCAAGGGCCATCTTCTCTCAAGTTACCTTTCATTGACCACGTCTTCACCTCCCTTCTCCCCTCCCTCTGCCCCTGGCTTTGTAGTCCTCGTCGACATCCAGTCAAGAAGAGAAAGTTCTGAAACCAGATGATTTGGCCCCCATGGGCATCCCCATCGAAAGAGCCCGGAACTTGGAAGACAGCCGCGAGTTTGAGGCACTCTCTTTCCAGCCTTCCCAGCCCCTCAGCAAGTCCAGCTCATCTCCGGAGCTTCAGACCCTCCAGGAAGTCCTCAAGGACACCGGCAGCGAAGAGCAGTCTGGGAAGCTGAGCAGTGATGGGAAGTCCAAGTCTCAGTCGGGACACTTGGAAGGGGAGGCAGCCGGGAGCTGGCTGGGCAGAGGGGAAGATGACCGCCCCCCTGGGGCGCCCAGGGTGGGCTGCAGTGCCCCTGTCTCTTCTCCGCGCTCCCCAACGGGCCACCGCCCCCGAGGGTACACGATCTCTGATTCAGCACCCTCGAGGAGGGGCAAGAGGATTGAGAGAGACCCCTTCAAGGGCCGCGCAACAGCTTCCAACGCGGAGAAAGTGCCAGGAATCAACCCAAGGTGAGTGAATTGTGCATGTGAAGGGAGTACTCTTTCATTTTTCTTCCTGACCACATCAAAGACAGATTCGGTGTCCAGATCAGTGGGTCTCAAACATTTTTGGGCCTCCACCTCCTTGGTCCCATAAACGAAAACCCTAGTGCCCCCTACCCTCAGGGGCGTAGTATGTTGGGGAGGTGGGGCTTAAGGGGCCATGACCCCAGGCATGTTTTTCTAAAGGGGCGTGACCAGGCACCCCCATGATGGGCTCCCTCATCAGAGCCTGGCTCCAGTGCACAAGAGAGCTGCAGAGACTCATGCCCAACACCACCAGCCACAGCTCCATTCCTGGGTCAAAGCTGTCCCTGGGACAGAGAGAGGAGAGTGACTGCCAGGTATTAAGCCCTGCTTCTCAGTGTCCTGGGAGCGTTTGGCTGGCTAGTGTTTGAAGCAGAAGGCTGGCATTGATGTGCCTTTTCACTTGATCCCACCACATCGTGTCTGAATTTGTCCAGTTGCTTTTGGCAGGGCTCACTTGTACGCTTGGCTATTGCTGTTTGTAGAGGTGGAGAGTTCTACATGCTAAGATTGAGCCAAAACCTTTAGAGATAATAGAATTAAATCTATTTTAATGTTTTCTCCTTAGCTTTGTGTTCCTGCAGTTGTATCACTCTCCTTTCTTTGGTGATGAATCCAACAAGCCCCTCCTGTTGCCAAATGAGGTAGGTTTGAGCATGTCATTTAGGTAGGTTTGAGCATGCTCTGTTTGCCAACCCCACATACCCTCTAACCCCTTTGCTAACCCCCATACCTGGCCAGCCCCTCCTCCCTTTTCATAAAAGATGCCAAGGTGGCTTTGACCATGCATGCCATTCTAAAGCTTTCCTCATTTATTTTTTTATTCTTAGACGTTTGAGAGATCAGTTCAGCTGCTGGATCAGATCCCCCCCTACGATACCCACAAGATTGCAGTACTATATGTTGGGGAAGGGCAGGTAAGGGCCGTGGGCATCAGCTTCCTGGATTTTTTTTGGCAGAAGGTGCTCAGGGATAAGCTGTTCCTTCAGGAAACTGTTCCCTTCTGCTGCCTGCGAAGTTTGGGGGACCCTGGGTGCAAAAGGGCCTCCTTGGTGGTGGCCCCCTCATCTCTGAAATGGCCTCCCCTCTAAGGTGCATTGGGCACTGAGATTGTTAGGAGGTGAAGACGCACCACTTTGCCCAAATCTTTGGGAGGGAGGTGAGCATTATTATAAGTCCCTTGGTTTGAAATGTTCCTCTTGTTAAATTATTTGACATTCGTTATTTTAATCATTCTTATGCATATGTGATTTTGGGTTTTATTGTATTCTGCTTTAATCATGTTAGTATCTTTTGCCCTGAGACTATTTGCTGAAGGATGGATTAAAAATACTGCAAATATGTCTTCTAAAAGTCAGATAGTTGTTTATTTCCTTGACATCTGACAGGAGGGTGTTCCACAGGGCGCTACTACCAAGAAGGCCCTCTGCCTGGTTCCCTGTAACCTCACTTCTTGCAGTGAGAGAACTGCCAGAACCACATTGTAAAATGGCCTTGCAGAGGATCCATTTTGTAGAGGGACAAAAGAAGCTTCCTTACATGGAGTCAGACCCTTGGTCTGCCTAGCTCAGCATTGCCAATACGGACTCTCCAGGGTTTCAGGTCGGGGTCTTTCCCAGCCCTGGGCCAGCCTTCTGCATTCAAAGCAGATGCTCTACCACTGAGCTACGGCCCTTCCACATCCTAAAAAGGCCCCAGGTTTTTCTCTAGGTAAAATAATGTGGAACCCTCGAGCCTGTTGTCCACATAGCTGCTCTCGTGATTTTGTCTCCACCCCAGAGCAATAACGAGCTCGCCATCCTTTCCAACGAGCACGGCTCCTACAGGTACACAGAGTTCCTGACCGGCTTGGGAACGCTCATTGAGCTGAAAGACTGCCAGCCAGACAAGATTTACCTTGGTGGCTTGGATGTGTGCGGGGAGGACGGGCTATTTACCTACTGCTGGCACGATGACATCATGCAAGGTAGGCCTGAATGAGGGAGTGTCTCTGTGTTGAGGCTGGGTAGCCTTTGTGCCCTTGTTCTTTCAGGGATAGCGCTTCCCACTTTGCGGAGGGCTCTCTCAAAATTGGCCCAATGCAATTTGAAACCTAGTTTGTGCAGTGTGTAAGTTGAATGCCCCCCACTGTGAAGAATAGCGGGCCTGAGGGTGCCTTTAAGGGCAGCAGAGAGGGCAGTTGATGGGTGTGCCCCAGGGGGCAACACTCCCCCCCCCAGTCCCCTGTGTAAGTCCCATTGAGGCTCTTTTTTTTTACTTTCAGCATTGCTGCTCATACACTAAACAGACCTTCAACGGGGTGTTTTGGGATTCCAGCTCCCATCAGGACAGCTGTGCTCCCTTCTGCCCTGGCTGGGCCTGGTGGGAGTTCTCATCCAAAACATCTGGAGGTCACCAGGTCGGGGAAGGCTGGTTTAGCATATGAAACGTTTCCTCCTCCTGTGGCTTGAGACTCTGAACTGCATGTAGTCTTCCTCCCTCCCTCCTTTCCTTAGCCATTTTCCACATTGCGACTTTGATGCCCACCAAAGACCTGGACAAGTACCGCTGCGACAAGAAACGTCATCTGGGGAACGACTTTGTGTCCATCATTTACAACAATTCAGGGGAAGACTTCAAGCTGGGGACCATCAAGGTAAGGAAATGTGCCTCTGCTGAGTGGCTTGGGCCTGACAGATGGGCAGTTTGGTTCTGGGATGGATTTTTACGCCCGGAGATCATGTGGCGGATAGGAGCAAGGTTTTCCTGCAAGAATCACAGCTCTGTGATAAATGCCACGTCTCCTGTTCCCAAACTCAGGGGATTCAGGGGTGCCCCAAGCATTTCCCTTTGCCCTCACAGCCATGAGCCTCAAGTTTGGCTTGTGTCTGAGAAAACTGCTCCATTGTTTGGCACCGGACGAGATGGCCAGACTCTTCCTACTTTCTAAACTCCTTCCTTTCCATTCCCAACTGCCAGTCGCTACACATCTCAGTCTTAACTGGGAACATCTGAGAACCTCAGTATCCCTCAACCTGGAAACTAAACCCTGCCTGCAGCCTGTAGGATCTTCCTCCAGGAATATCAAAGTGTATTCTGTAATGAGCTTTTCACAGTAAACTGACTTGGGCTGATTAGGGGAATGAAAGCTGTTAAGGCCCAAACCCTTCAGCCTGATGGAACTCAAGACAGGCTTGCTTTCCTACCCTTGCTAAGGTGGCTGCAAGGGAAGAGAGAGTTTCCCCTGCCTGTAAGAGACGTCTCAGGCCCAGGCATTGCCCCTGGGCCTCGCTGTCTCTCTCCCCGCCATACACCCTAATGTTCTTCCCTCTCCAGGGCCAATTCAACTTTGTGCACGTCATCATCAAGCCGCTGGATTACAACTGTAACCTGCTCACTCTGCAGTGCCGGAAAGGTAGGCCCAGGCCTCTCTCTTCTTTTCCCCACCAGAGTTTGCGAAGGGTGTTACCTCCAGAGATTTCCACTGGCCTGGCTGTCTCAGAGCCTTGGGAAGGATTTTAGCTTCTGTCTTGGGTGCGCAGGGGACGAAACAGGATGTACAATTTCAGAAATAAAATTCTTAATGTTTATTTTAATTTTTTGGCTTTTATTCCTGGACATCTAAAAGCCATGTTTTCAGAGGTGTAGGGAGAAAAAGGTGTAAAGAGACAAGTTTGTGGAAATGATGAATTCTTCAGGGACGCAATCTCTTACCTGACAGGATGCCTGGTTTTAATAATTATTTCAACTGTGTGACGTATTTTATTCTGTTTTATGTATTTTGTTCCTGCAATGGCTTCAGCTACACAAACAAATAATATTCATACAATTTGTACAGTTATGGACTGAGGATGCTGCAGTCTCCCTCTCTTTCTCTCTCTGGTCTGTAGATATGGAAGGGCTTATCGACACCAGTGTGATGAAGATCGTTTCCGATAAAAACTTGGCTTTTGTCGCCCGCCAGATGGCTCTGCACGCCAACGTGAGTGCTCTTGTGGGAGCTGGTAACAGATCATCTTTCATTTGAACTTGGCAACTCAGCCTTTGGCATCCTGTTGCCCTCCAGCTGCTTTGGGCTACAGATCCCCTTGACCAGAGCCAGCACAGTCGCAGGAAGCCGGGGCTGATGAGAGTCCAGAAGGCCTGGAGGGAATCTGGTTGGCAAAGGTCCTGTCTCTCCAGCCTTGCTGGCTGATGGGAGCATTCTTCCAAAATGGCTCGGAGGGGGTGCCAAGTTGACAACTGACGGCTGCACTTGGATGGCGTCTTAAACCAGCCTGCCTGAGTTGACCCTCCTCTTTGCTTCCCACTGTTTCCCTTAGATGGCTTCTCAGGTCCATCACAGCCGCTCCAACCCCACAGACACGTACCCGTCCAAGTGGATTGCCCGCCTGCGGCACATCAAGAGGCTCCGGCACAGGGTAACACTGCCTTTTCTCTCTCTTAGTGTATTCCCTCGAGTTTCTTTTTCTTGTGGCATGTGACTCTTTCCCCTCTAACTTTAACACACCCACACCCCATCCCCAATACAGGGGTAATAATCACAGAATTGTAGAGTTGGAAGGGACCCAGGGGTCATCTAGTCTAACCCCCTGCAATGCAGGAAACTTTTTGCCCAACGTGGGGCTCAAACCCCTGACCCTGAGATTAAGACTCTCATGCTCTGTCAACTGAGCTTTCCTAGGAGTTGTTTGGAAAATACCACGCTGGTCTCTTTGTAATAATAATAATAATAATAATAATAATAATAATAATAATAATAATAATAAATTTTATTTATACCCCGCCCTCCCCAGCCAAGGCCGGGCTCAGGGCGGCTAACAACCAATAATAAAAACAAGTTGAATCAATACAACTAAAAAACAAGATTAAAATACAACATTAAAACATTAAAATGCAGCCTCATCACAGGAGGAAATAGGAAAAAAGAAAGAGGGGGAGGGAATCAAATTGACTCCAAGCCAAAGGCCAGGCAGAACAACTCTGTCTTACAGGCCCTGCGGAAAGAAATCAGATCCTGCGGGGCCCTGGTCTCATGAGACAGAGCATTCCACCAGGCCGGAGCCAGAGTTGAAAAGGCCCTGGCTCTGGTTGAGGCTAATCTAACTTCCTTAGTGCCTGGGACCTCTAGGGTGTTGCTATTTATGGACCTTAAGGTCCTCCGTGGGGCATACCAGGAGAGGCGGTCCCGTAGGTACAATGGTCTTAGGCCCTGTAAAGACTTCTGAAAGCACTGAAAATAAAAGGGTTGGGGTTTTTTTTAAGGACTTGAAATACGTTCTCTACTTTCCCTTCTTTCAGATCAGAGAAGAGACTCAGTACCAGGCTTCTGGTTTCCCCAGCATGCACCCTCCCGCCCCAGCCAAAGCGTCTGCCCACCTTCCTCAGGACCCAGCTCCCACCTACGAAACGGGACAGAGGAAGCGCCTCATCTCCTCGGTGGACGACTTCACGGAGTTTGTGTAGCGTCGGAACGTGTCCTGCATCAACTTGTCCGGTGGGCAAAGCCTTCTTGTTTCCCCCACCCATCCAGCTGCTGCGGAGAGGAGATTCCATGTTGGCGACACTCGGAGACGGGTTTCCCCGATCCAGGTGGCTCATGCTCCCTTTGAAAGCTGCTGGTCCACAGTCCACAGTCCTGTCAGGCTGCCATTCTCCAGAGAGGAAGGTGGAGGTGTCTTGGACTGCCATTGCTGTCGTGCGTTTTTTAAACTAACACTTTGAGGATGCGCTGCTATGAGTGAATGGAGGCAGATCTAAGACACACAAGATTCTCGTTGAAGGGATGGAAGAAACGGTGTCTCAGTAGCCTGACATGAACTCCCCAGCAGCGCCATGAATGTTCCTGGCTGGATGAGTCCCAGGCCCCAGTGTGCATGCGTTTTTGCCTCCAGCTCATGGTGAGGAGGCCTGGGGGTTAGCGACTTCGTTTTTCTTTTCCCAGAGGATAATGGCGGTATGGATTTTGCTGCAGGCGAGTGGTCTTTCCTGAACAGTTGTTCTTTGCAGCAGGTCAAGATGCCAAACACTGAGCTTGCACAGAAACAATTTGGCCGTGCCCAGAGTAAAGAGACACTTTGGGCTGATTTCGCTCTAATCTATTCGCTGCAGAGTTGGGGAGGGAAGAGGAGCACGTTGGCCTTGAAAAAGGAGATCCCTGGCTTTTCCTTTTTAAATTGTCCCTTGCTGGAAGAAATTTAACCTCTTCCTTTCCTTTGCTGGGACGAGCTTTTATTGCCATTGAGGCCGTGGGCTGTGTCGGCCTTTGCCAAACTGGCGCCCTCCGGTTGTTTTGGATTGCAACTCCATCTAGCCCCCCAGCCAACATGTGCTGTGAGTTGTAGCCCAAAACATCTCCAAGGCTTTCTGGTCATTGCTTAGAGGAAGACCAGCCTTCCCCATCCTGGTGCCCTCTAGATGTGACTGGGAGTACAGTTGGCATGGCCACTGCGGTCGGGCTGATGTTATAGTCCAGCGACACCTGGAAGATGCCAGGTTGAGGAAGTCTGACCTGGGCGCCACTTGAGTTGCGGCGGTGCTGCAGTAGAAGCATGGGAGTTTGCCCTGTGGGATGTTCTGCTGACTTTTGCTGCCATCCTTCTGTGGTCACTGGCGCTCCCTTCAGGACTGCAGGCGGGCTTTCACAGGACTAAACCCAAGGGCCAGCAATGATGTGAAGGTTTGATTTGTAGCTAGTCTTCCTTGGAAATAGCAAATGGTACAGAAGGCAAAGCCTTCCTTTACTGGGATTTTAAAAGGGGGGTCACCTAAAGATGACTGGATGTCACTTTCCTTTGTATCCATCTTGTTTGGCAAATGTCTTACAACACACTTAATGAAATAAAGTGTTTCTTTGACAACCAGATTTCCAGTTGACATCTTCCACCATTTGTAACGTTCTCCTTCCAGTGTGATTAAATGTCGGATCACCTCTATCTATATGCTTCCTGACACTCTCAGAGGACTCTTAAGATGTTAGTGAGACAGGGCTTACCCTTGCAGAAGCCATGCTGGTTTTGCTTCAGCAAGGCTTGTTTTTCTCTATCCTTTGTAATTCTGTCTTTAATAATGCTTTCCACCAGTTTCCCTGTAATAAATGTTAAGCTAATTTTTTTTAATAATTGGTGATACACTGACCACTTTACGGTCTTCGTATGGAAACTGATATTGGGGACAAGTTGCATATTTTTGTAGAAGATCAGCAATTTTACATCAGAATTCTCTAAGAACTCTTCAGGGGTTGCTATTCAGACCAGATTTGTGAGTAAGGCCTGGAATTCTGCCTTACTAGTCACCACTATTCATTCCTCATGCGAAGCTCAGGTGAAACTTTGTTCCAGCACAGGGGGACTGCTCTACATCTTCCACCATGAAGACAAACGTGAAGAATTTGTTTAGCTTCTCTGCAGCCTCCCTTTCTTCTTTTAGCACACCTTTGACCCCCCTTGTTGTTCAAAATCTACATGCCTCCTTTGCTGGTCTCCTGCTGCTAATGTATTTAAATAATTTTTTGTTGGTGGTCCTTGTGCTTTTAGCAACGTGCTCAATTTCTTTGTTTCTGTATCTCTTATTGTCTGTTTGCATTTCTTCTGCTGAAGTTTGTGTTCCTTTTGGTCTTATTTGGACAAGACTTCCATTTTCTGAAGGAATCCTTTTCTTACCTCATCTAATAGCTTTTTTGACTTTGGTTGTTAATCACGTTGGTGTTCTCTTGGCCTTCATGGTAACTTCCCTGGGCTGCGGTGTGCATTCTAGCCATGTTTCTAATATCTCGGTTTTATAACCCTCCCCCCAATAATTTTGGAGAGGCTTAACCCTTTTGACTTTGTCTTGAAAGTTCCATTTTACCAGTCCCCTCATTTTTTGCAAGTTTCCTCCTTTGAAGTAAAATGTGACCATGTTGTATTTTCTTGGCCATTGCCTATTTACATATATGCTGAACTGGATAGTACTGTGCTCACTGTTCCCAGTGAGTTCAACAACACTTACACCTTGCACCTGGGCACCACTTAAAAGCAAGTCCAGGGTTGCTGCCTTTCTGGTTCCTTGAGCTGCTGTTTTGAAAGATTGCCTCCTTCCCTATAGACCTTCAGGTGTTATTAAGATCAGCAGAGGGAGTCCTCTTGGTCGTTCCACTGCACTCAGAAGCTTGTGTGTCATGGCCCAGCTCAAGACATCATCTGTGGCTGTCCTAAAGTTTAGAAATCTCCTCCCTACAAAAGTAAGTGATGCAGCTTTTGGTGAAAGCTTTACCCTGGCCTTTGACATCTGATATGTATGTGTTTTTAAGGCCCACCTAATTTATGTGCTTCTAGGGTATTTTAAATGGTTTTTAACATTGTGTTTTAGTTGTTGCAATCCTGGGACCTTAGTGTGAAGGGCAAATATGCTGGTGGTGATTCTAAGGCGCACTCATTTAGGGTGTTTAGAAATGTTCCCTCTTAGTTGTGACTGGAACACAAATATGGCCACTGTATTTGTGGGTTAATGAAGTTGCCCAGTGTTGGTTGCCCATGGAAAGAGTCCCTTCTAATGGATAATTTCCCTCTTCCTTGGAGTGACACCCTCCTTTTTCGAGATCTACCTTTTCTGTGGTGGCGGTAGAGCTGTTACTCTATTATGGAGTGCTACTGTTGTGTCCCTGAAGGCCTTGCCTACCTCCAACCTCTCATCTTCTCTGGGTCAGCCACCTTGGCCTCAAGGTGTCATAAACTGGTAGGACAATGGGGAGGAGGAAGAGGATCCCGGCGAGGGGTGCAGCTGCGACTGGGACCCACTGGGGCAAGCCACAGATGGGAAAGGAGAGGTTGGGGTTGTGGAAAGTACACATGGAGTGGCAGAGGGTGGCGCGGGAGTGGGGGTCAGTATGCAGGGACCAGAAGAGCAGGGCTCCAAAGGCCCGTCTCCTATTACCAAGGTGGGCTTTGAGGAGTATAGAGCAGTGGGAGGTGTGCTCAAGGAGGCTGAGGCAGGAAGGACCCACTGCCCAGGTGGGGCTCATTAGCTCGGGAAGGAGGTGTGTGAGTCCTTGACTGGAGCAGGTGAGGCTCACCTGCCTCATCCAGCCCAGATGCTGCAATCCACATGCAAGGTATAAAGGGGGAGCCAGAGCTGAGCTGCTTTGTCTGCTTAACTGCCTATGTTGACGGACCTCGGCTTGGATGGTCTAGGACTTCTATGGGACTGTGCCTTGGGTTTGACTCAAGACTGTGTTTCCCGATTGCTAGACTTTGGACTTGGCTTACTTAGACCGTTGGGACTTAGACCGTTCCTGACCGTTGGGACTTTGTTTATGTGGATTGACCGTCGGACCGTGTTTCCCGACGGTTGAATTGTAGACTTGACATACTGTATATGCCAGCGGGACTTGCTGCCAGGGGACACAAGGGGGCAGACGTGTCCTATGATGGCCAGGCACTCACTGCATCCAGTGCCTACCCATGACTTCTGTCCAGTAGGGCAGACAGTTGTACAAGTAACATTCTGTGGAGTGCACTCAGCACTCCACCCGGCTTTCTAATTGCATACCTCTTGTTGTTTGAGTTTGCGAACTTGGGTGTGGGTTGCTATTTATTGGGTTTCAATTAAATTCACTTTAGCAAGACACTTCCATTTGCTTAATAAGGCACAGAAATCTTTATTGAGCTGTCCATTAACTTTTTAAAGTAGACTTTGTCATTTCTTTTTCACCGTTACAAAAAAACAACATATGTTTGCAAAACTTAACATTAATCACAATTGCTGCTGCTTCTGCTGTTGCTACCAGAAGCCTTGATAAAAGCCACCTGCCTCTAAAGAGAGAGCTGGGTTGTGGTTTTTGTTTAGCTGGCAAGAGTTCTGTGCTAAGCAGCAAGTTACTGTAGGCATCAGTGTGGGGTTTCGGACAACAATAAATAAGAAACCATCTGCCTGTGAGTAAATACCAAAATATACATTCAAGAGTTTATCTGGCAGGTAGGGACGTGAGTTGGGTCCGCTGCTGATGAGAGGGGGGTGGGGGGTGGGCAGCGGGCATGGTCTGCGCTGAAGTAGATCTATCTACAGCAAAGCGCCAGGGACATTCTCCTTCCTCCCATACCAGCTCCTTCCTTGCTACCTTCACGTCTTCTGTGCTCCAGAATGCTCCTCCTCCCTGGGAGGAAAACACCCCCCACTCCCTCCTTAGCGTAAGAGCACAGCTCATGTGCTAAGGCGCTTGCTTCCCTGACTTGACTAGGATTTACCCTCGTAAGGACCTACATTAAAAACAACAACCCTAGAAAACTATGAGAACTTTTTAATTTAGCAGAGAAAGAAGTGCAAAATCCCTTCACTTGGTTCAAGCCATACCCATCTCTAGCTCACTTCAGTCACTTCCCACACACACAGGCTGCATTCTTTAAATAAGCCAACAGATCAATATCTTCTTTCCTCCAGTTGTGGCAACAGAGGCCTGCTCTGGTCAAAATTTGCAGCTTTTTGCACTGCATTCACAGGGAATGCAGGGAGCCCAATGGCTCACTCACGATAAAAGCTTCCAATGTGCGCTCAAGTCTAGTGGATGATGACTGGAAAACCTCCCTGCTGAATCTACTTATCAAGGACCCATTACAGAAAGTCTTTAGCCCTGCAGCAATTTATCTCCTGGCCAATGCAATGCAATGCCCTTTTCCCACCCACTGACCATCTCCTACCTCCTAGCGATCTTTCTTTGTTCCTTCACAGAATGAAGCAAGTGCATTTTCCACTTTGTACCTGATGAGTAAAGCAGCTTGGAATATTTTAGAAAAGAGTTTGTTAAAAAATAGCACCCTTTATAAATAATGAAATATTATAAAAAGATGTGCCTATAACCACATTTTCATCATTTTTAGGATGATGGTTACAGCCAAAAGAATTGGCAATTAAAAAAAAATTCTAGAAGAAAAAAACTCTATTTACAACTCCTACCAATGATGTTGGCAATGGAATAACCAAGTCAGCATTTAGAAACGGCACTTGTGGAAACCCAGTCAAAGACTAGGTGTAGGCCTTGATATCAGAGTTCTTTTTAGACTTAGCAATGTCTAGGAGTAATTATGGCTAGTGCATTGCAGAGAGTTCCTGCCCCCCTGCCCTGGATGTGGGGAACAGAAAGATCTCTCAAACTTCCTTTGGCACAAATCCCAAACACACGGGCGCTTTGCTTGCACACCACAAACATTTTAGCAAGAAGGCTTTTAACACACTTTTTTTTAAATAACTCCTATCTACATGTGTTGAGCACAGTACCAAATGCTATAAAAATATAGCAAACATACAAAAATATACATTATTTTTCTCCTTGTAAAAATCCCGTATAAATTACTTGCAATATACATAACATTAAACTGGCCTATGGAATATGATGACAGGAGCAGTGCTATTTTTTTGGGGGGGGGGGCAGCAAAATGTTTTGAACAAAGGAAGCCAGGATTGACTCCCAAGAGCAGAGTTAAGGTTCTAGAGAAACTACAATCCAGCTGTAGCTTCCAATGGAAGGATGTAACTCATTCACGTCAAATGAATGGTGGTGGTGGTGGGGGGGGAGGTGGACTTGATTTTTAAAATGCACTTGTTTTCTGGGACACTCCAAAAGCCACTCTGAATCAAAGCTCATTTCCTTGTGTAAAACAAGGAAACTGATTGAGGCTAGGATAATACCAGCACATGTACAGTGGCAGCCAGTTCTATGGGATAACAGCACATTGCTTTAAAGCTGGGATGGGGGAGGCGGGTAGCAAAAACTGCAGCATCTATTGGCCCATGCTGTGATGCGGACTGCTGAGGTTTGGCCAGGGACACACCTGTGGGAGCTTACAGACCAGCTGGCAGTTGAGCAGCCATGCTAAAATACTTTTGCACAAAATTTGCACAGAGGTGATGCGATGTCACCTGCTTACTGGGCATTCATCCTGATACTTTTAACACAGAGCTTATGCAACACTGCCAGCTGGTGCTTGTTCTCCCGCATTTCCCACTGCAACTTTCCATTGCTTTTTTTTCTTCCTTGATTTTTGCATGGTAGAAAAGCAACATGCTCCACTGCATTGGGAAGTCCAGGATAACAATCAAATTTTGCGTAAATAAAAACCGTCTGCCTAAAGGGAAAACCACCTGAAAGCGTAGCTTTGGCTGTGATGTCAACATGTTATCCTAGCCTCAAATCAATTTTTAAATTGAATCTTTGCTTCTGAGCTGCTTGGGAGCAATGCTTCTCTAAGCTTGGAGAAGCTTCTGGAAAGGAAAAGAGTACAAATATACAAACATTAGCTGTTTGTACTCTTCACAATATGTGGCGCTGCCGAAAATGTGGGCTGTCCACTGGCCCTTGGAGCCTTGGGAGAGTCACCCACAATGAGGGTAGCCGGGGGCACTCCCCTGTGCTCATATTCCAGTGGCCTGTTTCAAATTATGATCTACAAACAAACAAAATACTGCTTCCATGATATATTATCCTGCTCTTATTTTAAAAGTTGCATGTGTCACCATTAGCTAAGGAAAGCATTGATTAAAGTGCTGGGCAGTAAATAGAAATAGTAAACCATATATATATATATAATATATATATAATAGACACACAAACACCAAATATAAACACACTCAGGCACCTCAACATATACAATGATGGATGCAACACACCAAGCTATTCAATTGGGGTTTTTTTGGGGGGGGGGGCGAAGGGAGACACTGTTGGAATAAGTACCCAGTGAAACCAGCTCAAAGGGACAGGTCTCTGCAAACAGCATCACCCCCAGCCCCCCTTTTCAATAAACACTGTTGGCCCATCCAAATGTCTGTTTCCAAATTTTGGCTGAAGAACAGGGGTCCTTTCTCTTAAAGACTCTCAGGCTGAAGGAAACTTTTGGGTTTCCATGCTGAATTTCTGGAGGAGGGCGTGGCTGTCTCAGGAGAGAACTTCCTGAGGGAAAATTGGTTGACTCGCTCCTGCGTCGTTTCTTCCTCCAAAGTGCACCTTCTTTGTGAAATGCCTAGAAGGGGAACCTGACCCCTTCCAGGCGCTGCTGTCTCCACTTCCCAGCCCAGGCTCAGCCTGCTGAACCCTGGAGAACTCTGGGCTTCTTTGCCTGGATGGTGCAGCTTTTGCCTTCAGCAAATCTCAATGAAGAACCATTTAAAAGTAGACCAGGTTGTATTTCTGTTTTTGATATTCTGGCTTTGCTTCCTTACAAGTTTATTTTCTTCTTCCTTTTTTCCTGCTCTTGCCTGGATTCTGGTTTCTTTTCTGCCTTTCACTCCAAGGATGCTAATGCAAATATTGCACAGCTGGGCTCACCTTTTCTAGCTCCTGCTTGCCCTTTGAAAGATGGCATGATCTTGTCTGGCCTCTGAAAAAACCTTAATACTGATGCACTGCTAAGGCCACGGGCTGACTGTGGAAAGCAGTAGGTGGGAACTCTGGTGGCTCTAGGCGACAGCCACCTTCTTGTCTGTTGGCAACAAACTCACAAAAAGGCTGTTGCTCTTGCTCACTGTCCCTGTAAATGAGAGGCAAAGTTTTTGGCAACCAAGTTTGAGACTGCAAAAGCCTCTTCCCTTCTGCTTATGTAGGGGGGCCACCTGACTGCTGCAACCCTGTGGAACCTGGCTGCTATTTGCCACTGGGATGGACCCTGTTGTTTGCCCGCAACGGCTTCTTCTTTTTGACTACTGGCACGGCCGATGCGTGTGTCTTCTGCGGAGACAGCAGGGCGCCCTGGCTGATGCCCTGCGGGGGGGCTTGGATAACCTTGATGGGTGATGTGGAACTGCTGCGGGGCCGAGAGGGCAGGGAGCGGTTGCTGTTATTAGGGGCGAAGTTAGAGGAAAGCACCCCAGGATCTGCACGGAGTGGGTGGTGCCGGCTTGCTTGCTGTCCACCCCTCTTCCTGGCCTGTCCGCTCCGTGTGCCCTCTAGCTGGCATTCAATGTGGTACACATCAGCGGTCACCTCATTCACCTGGTCAAACCGGATGAGCAGTGTTTCGAAGAGGGAGAGGAGGCGCTGGATGTCGGCATCCACTTCAGAGCTGTCCCGGGCGCTGGGGGCCAGGCTGAGTCCATCTATTTGGCTGGAGGAGGTGGAGGCGCGGGAGCTGTCGGAGGTGGCGGTGGGCGTGGGGCCTTGCAAGGAGTGGGAGTCCTGGCTGGAGGAGCGGGAGGGCAGCGGCTCCATGCCTTCGAAACGCACCTTGTGGCGGAACTGCAGAGGACAGAAAGGGGTCGTTTCAATGGCTGGGACTGTTTTGCAGAGCAAAAGGCTGGCAGAGAAGCCAAAGCCATGAGTTTTGCTCCCGGCTGTCTCATTGCTGGTGTCTCAGAAACCCTCCCTTGCCTGACACCATCCCTTTCGGGACACAGGGTAGCAGCAGGACCCCCAAAAGTCCCTGGCTTTGATGCACAACCAAGTTTAAATTCGCTTCCTGCAATTCTGGTCTGGCACACCAAGTGCCAGAGGGTGCAGGAAGCTGCACGTCTTCTGCAGTTCCGGAGAACGTGGTATTTGTGTGTAGAACCTCAGCTCCACCATGATCACAGCTTCCTTTTCACAAACAGCACCTTGGCTGCCCTGGAAGACTTGACAGTATATGCGCAAGATGGGTGGGCAAAATAAGTTCCCTGTGTTTGGGGATGGGACGGCCGTCCTCCCCATGACTAGCACAACAGAATAAATTATGCAGAATAGGAAACTGTGCATAATTTATGCAGGTTGCAGAATGTGTCTTTTCTGCCTTTGGCCAGACTTTTTAAAGTAGACCTTGCATAAGGGAGAGGGCTAGTCTGAAAGAGTTCTTCCCAAGAGTTTGGAGAGCAACTGCATAGCGCACATACCCCCACCCTCAAGCACAACCTTTTGGGGGAAGCGGGGTTTACCTCCTTGGCTTTGGTGAACCCCATCCACATTTTGAGCCTCCGGACAAAGAGCTCCACCATCTCGTAGTCCTGGGACTCGAAGGCTGGCCGGTACATCTCGAAGCGGGTCTCGCGGTAGTGGTGCATAAGCACTGCGGCAAAGAGCCTCAGGACCACCCACAGCTCCAGCATGACGTAGCTGGCGTAGAAGAGGTGGGAGAGCCCCACGGATTCGGGGAGGAAGAGGGGCAGGCTGCTGCTGCTGCTGCTGCTGCGGAAGGCGGTGAAAAGGAGCTGGAGAGTGCTGGGGAAGGCCTCGGAGTGGGAGAAGAGCTGGGCAAAAAGGAAACACAGCAGAAATCTGAATATTAGCTCTATGTGGGTTGCCATTGTGGGCAACCATGTCCCATTTCACATGCTGCTGTTGCTTGTGTGGGGGGGGAGGCTTAGTAGGGCCTCTCCCTAGAGCACCTTGTGGCTCTCCAGATGTGCTCTTGGATTTCAACTCCCATCAACCCTAGCAGGTGGTATGGACAAGGCTTGGGGACAATGGGAGTTGTAGTCCAAAGGCATCTGGGGGCATGGCGGCAGAAGCCTCTAAGCTGGCTTTTGGAGAGAACCTGGCCAAACTAGTCAACCCGCCCTTCTCTCTGCCTGCATCTGGGAGTCCAGGCTTACCAGGAAGCCAAGCTGTGCATAAGCCAGAGTCAGGATTGTGAAGGCCAGCCCTGCAGCAAAAAGCTCCTTCGTAGACCTCTGCAAAGTCTTGCCAAAAGTGGACCATTGGCGGATAAAGCGCAGCTGTTGGGAAGCCTGTAGGGAAGGAAGATGAGAACAGAAGCCTGTTTAAAGCACTTGGCACCCCATGAACTGGCCCCTTTGCAGTCAGTCTGAAGGGCCATTTTGGGGGGTGGCGGGGGTGTCTGCTGACACCTGCTCTGACTGTTAAATCTCCAAAGGAATTCTTTTCTGTTGTTTTTAAAGGTTTCTTTTTAAAATCACACTGTAAGCTGGTCTGGAAATGTTTTGCCTTGAAGGCTAGAAATAAATAAATCCATGCTCCTCTCCGAAAGGGACCACAACTCCTTCTCCTGACAGGACAGCAAAACTCCTATCCATGATTTGTTTCTTCCAACTCTTGCTAGAGAAGAAATGGGCTTAACACGTCCAAAGCGGTGGGGCCAATCTTGCTGCACTTAAGGGCTGAGGCTCTTCTCCCTCTGCTGGCCACAGTGTTTAAGCAGAAGTTGGTTCTGTCTTCTGCTGAGTCGCTCAATCCCATGAAGGCTCTTTCTCATCCCCTCACAAGCCCCAAAGCAGTTCTACATGGCAAATCTTTAGGAAAAAGGAAAAGTCAGCCAGCCCTCCTGAAGTATGAAAGAAGAGGTGAGACTGCTGAACTACAACTCCCATCACTGGCCATGCTGGCTGCTGGGACTTGAAGTCCAACAACATCCTGGAGGGCCACAGGTTCCCCACCTCTGCAATTTGCTGAGATGTCTTGGATTCACCAGTATGTCTGTCTAATTTGGCTGCATCTCTCCTCACTTTTAGGCAGCCTTCCCCAGACTGCTGCCTATCAGATGTTGGGGGGTTCCCAATGCTCCCACCAGCCAGCCAGAAGGGCCAATGGTGAGTGCCGGTGGGAGCTGTAGTCCAGAAACATCTGTTTGGGAAGGCTGCCTCGCCTCGCTCTTCTGTTCCCTGATGCAGTAACCAAACAGGCATTGTCTCTGGCTTCTTTTCCTGAAATGCATCAAAAGGGAGGTCTGCACCATGCATGCCAGTGATCAAACTGTACCTTGACTGTCAGCACGAAGAGGAGGCAGGCTGCCAGGCAGCGGAAGGCGGTGTGAAGAGAAGCCACCTGGTAGAAGCTGGTGAAGCCCTGCTTGTCTCTCAGGTACTTGGCCCACTGCCGGTTGGCCAGGGTGACCTGGCTCAAGTGGACGACCACGGTGCCAGTGGTCAGGAGGATGAGCAGCCACTGCCAGTAGCTGCCCACGCTGACAAAATAGGCCCGGCCTGCCTTCTGGATGGAGAGAGACTCTGAGACCACAAAGTAGACGACCAGAATCATGAAGAAGACCTGGATCGGGGGAGAAAGAGTCTGTTAGTGCCACGGAGATGGCAGCTTCCAGGTTAGCAGCCAAGAATGGCCTACTCAAGAGGAGACTCATTGAACTGAACAGGCCCAAGTGTGCCATGCTTAGTATTGCCAATGGTTCTACTCTGTGTAGGACTTCCATTGGAAACAACCCCAGGCTTGGATGCGTTTCTGCTTGTTAGGGGATGTGAGCTCTCCAATGTGGAATTTAATACAAATTTTAAACTTTATTGGACAGAAAGTAGAACTATGTATGTTCCTTCCCTGCTTTGATTCCCTTATTGGAGTCTATAAAAAGAGTACAATCTCCATTGTTAACAACTCTGTGTGCCCTGAAGCAGCCTTCTGCAACTTGATGTTCTCAATATATTTTAGGACTGCAGCTCCCACCCCAATCCTTAACTAGCACAGCCATATTTTGGACTACAGCTCCCATCAGCCCCAGCATCATATGTTTGGGGCTTACGGGAACCATAGTCCAAAACATCCAGAGGGTACCATGTTGGGAAAAGAGGACAATGCCTCAACAGGTGACACCTATCCTCATCCCTTCCCATGCTCAAATTCTTCATGTGGTTGGCACTAAATAAAACAGTGTAAACAGGAGAAGCAACAGCATCTATGTGCTCCCCAGTTGGAAGAAAGATCCTCTGGGAAGAGGCGAGAGAAACCTTTCTTTGGGACTGACCATCATGAGGAGCTGCAGCGTGACTCCCTGGCTAAGCGGAAGGGGCGGGAGAGCAGCCACAGCCACGGCCGGCAGTGCATGCTTCACTACGGGGAACTCCAGCCTGAGTGTGATGACCGCATGGAGGCCCAAACCGGGGTTGTACTGGGCCAGCTCCACAAAGACTGCTCGGCTCCTGCAGGAAGTAGAAAAGTGGGTCAGCAGCAGCAGAATAACATAGGAAGCTGCCTTATACAGAGTTGGTCCATCTAACTCAGTACTGTCGACACTGACAGGCAGCAGTACTCCAAGGTTCCAGCCTGGGAGTCTCTCCCACCCTTATCTACAGATGTTGGGGACCAAACCTTGGAGCTTCTGCAGTCCAGCCAGGAAGATATAGCAGCACCCTGTGTTAAGAGAAGGACTGAACAGGATGGTTCAGGTCTACTTGTTGGATGAGCGAGTCTGCCTAGCCCCTCAGATCGGTCTTATCCGAGGCACCGATTCCCCCAACATGCTTACACGTTGCTGATCCAGTTGTTCCGGTGGAGGATCTCCAAGCGAGCCCTGCTTTCTTCCAGAGTCGTTCCCAGATCCTGGACATAACCACCACTGTCATAGAAGGAGAGGTAGCCCCAGTACCAGGCCCTGAAAGAGAAGCAGGGACAGGCCTATAGGTCAAGCCGAGGCCTGGATGGAATTCGTCTGGTCCCTTGTCTTCCGTGCACTGGCAGGGCCTGGTGCTCTGCTCTGCTCAGCCCATCTCCGGAGTTAAAATGTCTGAAATTTAACTGGAGGACAAGAATGGGCCCTGTCTGCTCTTCCCACAGTGCCTCACACACTTCTGTGAGCTTGTGTTCATACACCCAAATGCATTGGGAGCGAGGGGAAGGGATGAGAACTGAAAAAGAGGGGATGATGCCCTCAGGTTTCACTATTCTGTTCTCAAGTTTATCAAGAAGTATCTAGTGTACAGTGGTGCCTCGCAAGACGAAATTAATTCGTTCCGCAAGTTTTTTCTTCTTGCGAGTTTTTCGTCTTGCGAAGCACGGTTTCCCATAGGAATGCATTGAAAATCAATTAATGCGTTCCTATGGAAACCGCTTGCCAGGCTGGCGGTGCGGAGAAGGGCTTTTCTCCCCACCGCAAGCCTTCAGGACAGGTACGGGAACAGAGGGGAAGGGGCGCAGCGCTTCTCCTCTGTTCCCGGGGCTTGCGGTGGGAGGAGGGTTTTTCCTCCCCACCGCCAACATTCAGAACAGCATTCTGAATGTTGGCGGTGGGAAGGAAAACCCTCCTCCCACCGCAAGTCTTCAGGACAGCCATCCGAAGGCTGACGCGGGGAGAAGGGCTTTCCGCCCCACCGCCAGCCTTCGGAGCAGCCTTCCGAAGGCTGGCGCGGGGAGAAGGGCTTTTCTCCCCACCGCCAGCCTTCGGAGGAGCCTTCCGAAGGCTGGCGCGGGGAGAAGGGCTTTCCGTCCCACCGCCAGCCTTCGGAGCAGCCTTCCGAAGGCTGGCGCGGGGAGAAGGGCTTTTCTCCCCACCGCCAGCCTTCGGAGGAGCCTTCCGAAGGCTGGCGCGGGGAGAAGGGCTTTCCGCCCCACCGCCAGCCTTCGGAGGAGCCTTCCGAAGGCTGGCGCGGGGAGAAGGGCTTTTCTCCCCACCGCCAGCCTTCGGAGGAGCCTTCCGAAGGCTGGAGCGGGGAGAAGGGCTTTTCTCCCCACCGCCAGCCTTCGGAGGAGCCTTCCGAAGGCTGGCGCGGGGAGAAGGGCTTTCCGCCCCACCGCCAGCCTTCGGAGGAGGTCCGAGGACAGTGGGGAAGAAGCGCTGCGCTTCCCGGCTGTCCCGGAGATTTCCCTATGGGCTTTCGTCTTGCGAAGGAAGCCCATAGGGAAATTCGTTTTGCGAAGCGCCTCCAAAACGGAAAACCCTTTCGTCTAGCGGGTTTTCCGTCTTGCAAGGCGTTCGTCTTGCGGGGCACCACTGTAATTAAATCACCTATTCGGGCTTCTCCACAACTGTCATTATTGAACATGTGGACAAACAACGCAAAAGCTTGTTGCCCTAAAGAGCTTTTGACATGAATGTTAGCTGCAGCCAGGATTTCAATAGCTCAGCAATGGAAAATCTACATTTGCCTTTGTTGTATAGGAACTTACAGACTTCAGTTATTGTGGGGAAAATTACACACAGGCTGTGTGTTTCCAGGGGGATAAAGGATCCAGAACACTCTTAGGACATCTGGTGTGGTTTTATTTCCAATTCTTTGGACTTAGATACTCAACATTCACCATCCCTGCCAGCTTGGGAAATCTGGATTTCTTGAGTTATATAGGTGTGGCACCATTTCTTTCTCTTATTATTAATTGCTTGTTTGCTTTGTATAAGGCATGATGGTATACCCTGCTATCGTACTTTTGGGTTGCTAGTAATGGTAATAAAGGGATTTTTAAAAATAAAAAATTGAAGAAGATACAGGGAGCTGGCAGGAAATGCCCTTCCTTTGATTTTTGCAAGGGATGTACCGGAGGAATCTAGTGCTTCTTACCCTGGCAGATCAGGTGGCGAGTAAGTCCATGATTGTGTGAGGTTGCCGGCAACACTCTTCCAGCCTACTGCGTAACTGGCTGTGTCAAAGCTGTCTGAGCCAAGGATGCATTTCCCCCCAGTTGCAGATGGATCGGTCCTACTAAGGATATGGCGGACGGAACTGGGACACTCCGCTGGAAAAAAGCAGTCAGAAGAGGGTTCTCCATTGGTCGCACTGCTGTGATGACATTGCTGCATTATTATTTTGATGACCTTGCTTAGTTCTGAGGTTTTAACTTAGGGTTCCAGTGTACACTGTTTTAAACGGCAATAAATTTTATGTAACATGCCCTGGGACCGTTTGGTGAAGGGAAGGCTGGAAGTATTGATTTGTTTGTTTAGTGTTTGGAAGGAAAGGTGGAATATAAAAGCAATTAATACATCTACAAACAAGTCCCATGCAGAAACAGACTAGGAAAGATATCTGCTTAAAAGGCTTGTTGTGTGTGCCTGAATCTATATATAAAAGAAATGTGTATGTGTGTGAATTTATTATATATTTCTACTTCCATCTCTCAAACGTTCCCAAAATTACAGCCTCTGGCTTTTGAGAAGAGCATCTAAAATGGCAGCATCCATCCTGTGTTACAATTTCCAGGTGCAGAATCGAGAGAGGCAAGAAATCAAAAGGTTTGTCTGCTAGTCAAGGCTTGTTCCAAGGAAGGCAAGGCCCTCCACCACCTGGGCCTAACACTGTTGGTTGTCTGCACAGACTACAAATTGCCACAATCAGACCCCAGGGGGTTAGCAAGAGGTGCTGGGAGATTAAATCATTTTGGATCTGCCTTTGCCAGCCTGGTGTCCTACAGTCTTTTGGACTATAACTCCCATCAGCCCCAGCCAGCATGGCTGTAAGATGCTGGAACTTATGGGAGCTGGGGTGTAGCAATATCTGGTGGGTGTCAGGTTACTGAAGGCTGTTCTAGATGCTTCAAGCCTGCACATGACAACAGAGGCTCACACACCACCATTATTGTTGTGAGTCCTGCAGAGACAGGAAACTGCTTCACTTACAGAGATAATCTAGCTGCCAAACTCTACAGTAGCTGCAGATTCTGAACAATCTTCAAAGGCAGCCTCACATGCAGTACATTACAGTTGCCTAACCTAGAGGCTACTGGAACAGAGTTCAATGAAGCCAGGACCTTCCCATCCAAATCAGGTCGCAGCTTGGCCACCAGCCAAATCTGGTAGAAGAAGCTACAGAGGCCACTTGTGCCTCTGGTGATCCAGTAATGGACCCAGGAGTGCTCCCAAGTGGCACACATGCACCTCCAGGGAAGCGTGACCCCATCTAGGACCATCTTAATGAGGATCTCCCACCTACCTTCTTGGAGGCGGATCTGCCGCAGCCGTGGGGACCCCAGAGTGACACTGTAACTTCCCCGGCCTGACTGGTTGTTGTAGAGATAGGGCAACAGCCCTTGGGACATCCAGACCCAGAACTCATCAGATCTGTGCAAGCACGGTGGGGAGAGAAAAAGGAAGGAGGCGTTTGAGTGGAGACTTTGCAATTCTGCAGCCATTTTGGCATTAAGCAACCAAAACTCCTGAATGGTTCAGACTTCAGTAGTCACCAGTTTCTGTGGCAAAGAGGAAAGAGGAATTTCTTGGGCCCGGCAAGGAGTTTCTGTCCCTACAATAATGACATCATTTATGCAGGGAAGCTGACTAACACTGGGTCAGATCCCTGGTCCATCAAATTATGTATTGTCTACCCCCCTCTTCCCCAACCTTGTGAACACCAGACATTTTTTCCCCATCAGCCCCGGGCAGTACGGCTGTTTGGGACTGCAGTTCCCAGCAGCAAAGCTGAGCAGAGTGCTGAAGAGGAACGTTTCCAAACATGGGGCTGGAGACCTGAGCAGCAGCTGAGCTATGCTGAAATACCTCTTGATGCTCAGGAACTGCTCACTGCCCAGCTGCTGCTTGATGGAGCTCTGCAAGAGGAACGCCCGGCTGTTGTGCGAAGCATCGCCATAGTTGGTCAGGAGGGTCGCCAGGAGGAACAGCATGTAGATGAAGAAGTTCTAGCAGGGATGACAGATGGAGGATCTGATTTGCTCTCTTGCTGGGAACCGCCTGTGGCTGCCTCAGCAGAAGAGCCACCCACAGGTTGCACAAACCAGCAGAATCTCACCCCCTGCCCGCCCTTGGAGTGGGACCACCATGCACAGGGATGCTCCTTAGATTGGGAGCTGTTGGATGAGCCCTCCTTGGAACATAGAAAGCTGCCTTATGCTGAGTTGGACCATTGGTCCATGTAGCTTAAGCACTGTTGACACACTGAGTGGCAGCAGAGGCTCTCCAGGACTGCATCCAGGGAGTCTCTCCAGTCCTACCAGGAGATGGCATAGGGGATTCAACTTGGGACCATCTGCCTGCAGAGCAACTGCTCTACCACTGAGCTCCAGCCTGTCTTCCGTGCTCCTCTCCCTATGGAAAGCTGCCTTATCTCAAGTCAGACCATGGGTCCATTTAAGCTCTTAAGGATTTTAGGCAAGGAGTCTTGTCCAGTCCTCCCTGGAAAAGCCATTGGGGATTGAATCTGCGACATTCTAAAGCAGTTGCTCTGCCACTGAGCTTGCAAAGTGCCCAGTGTTGTCTGGAAGGCACACAGGGCCTGCCCTCCTCCTCCTCATCCCCTCCCTTGCAAGTCTCCCTCCTAAAATGCATCAGACGCCACAAACTGGCAGCAGCTCCCCCTCTTCACCTTGAGCAGGCCGTGCAGAAGCTTCACTTTCTTGGCCTCTTCCTTGGCTTGAAAGAGAGCGAATCCCTGAGGGGGCCGGACTCGGCCAATCTTCTCCGACACGTGCTCCACGAACGGGTACTCCACCAGAGTGTCGTCCTCCTCGGGGTGCAGGCGCTTGGCCACCAGTGAGAAGTAGAGGGCCTCCAGCAGAACCTGAGCAGGGCAGAGGGAGAACGTTCAGGGAGGGGGCTTCTTGGACCGCTTGACCAGTGCACAAGTCATCAGTGGGTCCGAGACACATCCATGAATTGTAATTCTCATGTCCACTGCCGAGAAACTTTGGTGGTTGATTTTATTTCTATTTATATGCTCCTCAATTGGAAATGGGACATGGGCTGGAATGGCAACCTGGAATTGTCCGGAAGCAACCTCTCCCCTCTCCCGCTGAGCCTCCATCAGAGCCTACCTTGGATGGTTCCCACAGCAAGAAGGAGGAGAGGAAGCTAAAAATCCCTGAGATGAGCCACATGAGGGCCACGCTGGAGGTGAAACCCACTCCAATCCACACGGAGACTCCAAAGCAGATGAGCAGGCAGGCCAGGCTGATGGCATGGGCCAGGTAGGAGCACCAGAAGGGAAGCAGGCGCTTCCGGAGAGCATGATCTGTGACTGCAGAAGACACACACACAAGACAGAAGTGGTGAGCAGGGGCTGTTTTGCTTTATTCAGTCTGCTTCTGTGGGGCAGGGAGAGCAGCTGCATGCTACACATGCAAGGCAGGGCCTGCACAATTCCTGAAAGTTTAGAACCCTTTTATATAAATAGAGGGGGAAAGATGGCATTTGGAAGAGTGTACCCAATTACTTGTTATTGTTCTCAAGATCTGCACAACCTGTCCTGGTGCTGCAACAGAAGCTGGTAAGAAGCACCACAGGGGCTGGGCAGATGCCCTCATGAAAGGTTGCGCATCCATAGAGTTACAGGAGTCAGTAATCTGGCTTCATTCCATAGAATGGAGTGTGCATGAGGGGAGGATGTGAGAACGTAAGAAGAGCCTAGCTTCCTGTTTCCACAGTGGCCTACCGTAAGCCCATTATGGGACACCCACAAGGAGGATCCAAGCACAAGAGCGCTCTCTCCTGCTGTAGTTTCCAGGAACCGGTATTCAGAAGCATTCCTGCCTCTGACCGTAGGGGCAGAACATACCCATCATGGCTAGTAGCCACGGATAGTCCAATCATCCCCCATGAATTTGTCTCCTCCTCTTTCAGAGCCATCCAAGTGGGTGGCCATCACTGCCTCTTGCGGGTGCGAGTTCCATAGTTCAACTACGCACTGTTCTGACTCTTCCAACGCAATAGAGGAGGCCTTCAGCTGAGGCAGAGTGGGCGTGTGATAAGCCGAAGGTGACGGAATTCATATCAGTGGTTCCCATAGTGGGTGGTACCACCCCCTGGGGGGTGATGGGATTACCTGGGGGCAGCACAGCGGCAGTGAAGGTGTAAATGGCTACCATACTTTGAAAAGCTGACATCACTGGATCAAGTTCATTAACTCTGTGGAATTAATTAAACTAAATAGTTTTAACCGGATTTTGAATAACTGTGCAATTAATTGTTACTGTTTTGAATTTTATTGTGTTATTATCTTCCTTAGAGGGCTGTGAAAATTGCTATAATGAATAATGCTTTTCATAGGGTAGGGGACGCAGGGATGAATTTATGGAACTAAGGAGGCAGTGGCTGGAAAAAGCTTGGAAACCACTGGTTTAGAAGAAATCGTATCACAAGGGGATGGGAGGTGGCTCAGTCTCTGGGAGGAAGATGCTGGCCTAGGCATGACTGGAAAGTGAAGGTGACATGATGGGTCTAGAGGTCTGTGCATTCCCCACCCACTTCCACAATCCCACTTCCAAGCTGGTCACCAATTGCCATATCCCACCCTACCTGTTCGCGTTGATTTGGCTGAGCGGTTCAGTTCTCTGCCAGGGGCTGCTGCTGCTGCTACATTCTGCCCTTTCTCGGTCAGCCGCTGCATCATGATAGTCTCTGTCTTCTCCCCAAGCATGCTGGATCTGCCAGAAAAAACCACAAGGGCGTTAAGCACTTCATCTCATTTGGGATGGGGGTCAGTAAGCAACTGGCCTCATGCACAAGCACCAGCACCAGCACCACTACCTCCTCTGTCATGGGAGACTTACAGCCCTGAGATGAGGTCAGTTTCAACCCTGGGGTATGGTCCCATTTCCTGAGGGTGGGAAAGGCTGCCAGCTCCATCGGTGAGAATCTGCCGGATCAGATCTTCATCTGCGACCAAGAAGCACGTGTCACATCAAGATATGTTAGCAACATGAAATGTGCTTGTAGCAGCTACTGTGTGGGGCATATGTGTTACTTTGCAAATACATGCAGAACAGATTTGCTAAAGGCTGGTTCTCCCATGCAGCAATCTCTGAGAGTCTTCCTTGGCCCTATGCTGCGTGCGGTGGACATGAATGCCCTAGAAAGGGGGGAAGTGAACCCTCTGCCTCTCACACATTCTTACTCTGTCTTTCTTCAACTGCACAAGTATATCCGTCCTTTGTTCCTTCCACTCCTCCATATAAACAGCACTCAGGTTAACAGGGCTGGACCTACTATTGGGCGGAGTGTCACCTCCCTAAGACAACAGGTACCAGAGGGTGGCACCACCTCCCAACCCCCAATTCTGCTTAAATCCCCTAATCTATCCTGCTCTGCACTTCCTCAGGTAGCAGGCTACCCTCGGGAAGCCTGTAGATCAATATCCCGATGCCAGGGTTGAAATCAGATGCAACGGCCCCTCTAGATTCTCTGCTAGTCCTTCATCTCAGGCAGCAAATCTCTTGTTCCTGACTATTCAGGGCACCTGGCAAACCTCAGAAGGGAAGCTGCAGTCCTCTCAATGTTAAGACTCCAGCTCCCAGCAGCTCACACAGTCAGGGAAGATGAGAGTTGTAGTCCAGCAACACCTGGAGGGCCACAGGTTCCCCACCTCTGTGTTAAGGTAAAGGTAAAGGTACCCCTGCCCGTATGGGGCAGTCTTGACAGACTCTAGGGTTGTGCGCTCATCTCACTCTAGAGGCCGGGAGCCAGCGCTGTCCGCAGACACTTCCGGGTCACGTGGCCAGCGTGACAAAGCTGCTCTGGCGAGCCAGCGCAGCACACATGGAAACGCCGTTTACCTTCCCGCTAGTAAGCGGTCCCTATTTATCTACTTGCACCCGGGAGTGCTTTCGAACTGCTAGGTTGGCAGGCGCTGGGACCGAGCAGCGGGAGCGCACCCCGCCGCAGGGATTCGAACCGCAGACCATGCGATTGGCAGGTCCTAGGCGCTGAGGTTTTACCCACAGCGCCACCTGCGACCTCTGTGTTAAAGAGAAGTAAATGTTTGCGGCAAAGAATCCTTTATGAAGCCATTCAGATTTGGACTGTTTTCCTGTCCACCCGCCTCATACCTGAAGCTGAGAAGTATCTGGCCTGAGCTTGCGGGAAGCCAAGCGACAAACTGTCCTCCTCAGCTGCCAAGGGAGCCTCCAGGCCAAGATGGCGACTGGTCCTGCCCCTCTTCAGCTTCTGGATTGTGTTGCCCATGATGGAAGGGTCGCTGAGCAGGTCGGGCCAGTTGAGCAGGGCCTCGTTGGAGTGCCACCGTATTAGGCTGAGGCAGAAACAAGAGCAGAGAGGAAGGATGAGCACGGGAACAAGGAACACCCTTAGGCAGAGCTCTTTAATAAATACAGTCCTCCTCTTCAAGCTGACCTCACAGCCCAAACTGAAGCCAAATACATACATCTCAGAGAGACAGTGTGGTGTAGTGGTCAGAGTGCTGGACCTAGGACCTGCGAGACCCGGTTTCAAATCCCTGTTATGCCATGAAACTCACTGGGAGACCTTGGGCCTGCCACAGTCTCTCAGCCTAACCTCCCCTCACAGAGTTGTTGTGAGGATAAAATGGGAAGAGAACCACGTGCAGCACCTTGAAGGAAAGGCGGGATATAAATGCAACAAATAAATAAATCCCATTTACCTTTTCGAATCGTCCAGGAACAAATCTGTTTTGGTCTGCTCTGAAAAGGCCTGTAGGGAAGGAAAGAGGGTTCACCGCTCAGCCAGCCTTGGTTCTTTGGGATCAATGCAGCCCCTTAGGGAGGACCACTGTGAAGACTATTCATTGGACACTAGGCCACAGGCAGCTGACATGAGCCCCTCACTCAGATCTTGCTGGACTCCAACCCCATCCATCAGCTCTAGTCAGCAAGGTCAATGGGTCAGGGATGATGGAAGTTCAGGACCTCAAGGACCTTATCTCTCAGCCTAACCCACCTCACGAGGTTGTTGTGAAGATAAAATGGAGAGGGGGGAGAACCAAGTACACCACTTTAATGCTCCTTGGAGCAAATGTGGAATATTAATGTAGTAATATTAATAATAAGGATGGGAGTTGAGAGACCAGCAACATCACGAGGGCCAGGGGCTCTCCACTGCTGAATGAGGTAAAAGGACACAGATCTGAGGGAAGGAAAGGCAGGGCTGGAAGTGGGGCAGGGCCTAGGACCCCTTTAGAAACCACCCCACACTTCTGTCCTGCCACTTGCCACTCTCACCTCTGTCCGAAGCCCAGGGAAGGTGAGGAAGGCGCTCTCCATAAGAGACGAGTCCAGGTAGTTGTCGATCTCTAAGGACTGCTGGTCTGAATGGGCCAGGGACTGGCTGACAGACACCTAGGAGAGAAGAGGGCGCTTGAGGCAAGGAAGGACATTTTCCTTTCAGCTGGAAGGGCAAAGGGATGTCAGATTTCCCCCAACTTTTGAGGAGTCACTTTGATCTTATTTTCAATGGAAAAAGCCAGCCAGCTGCTAACAGCTCTTACTTTCTCTCCCTTTCCCTATTTAAAAAATAGCTGTCAGGGATGGGGGGGGGGGGGTTTGAGGGTGCCACTTCTCTAAGTCAGAAATTCACAAGAACCACTGACTTGCTAAACATCTTTGTTATTCAGAGGGGCCTGCTCAGTCACATTTAAGCTTCCAGAAATTGATCTCTGTGTGAAACTCCAGAGGACTGTTGCCAGTCTGAGCAGAAGAACGCAGCCATTTGGGTCAATGGCTACCGAACCTGGTGGTATAAGATGGCTTCATATGTGCCACCCAGCCAATCTTGAAGAGGAACCTCAAAAATTCTGATAAAGAACTGTGCATTCAGTGAATGATGCAAAACACAGATGTACACAAGCAAAATATTATAATACATGGATAAACATGACTATCTTCTGTAAAAATAGGGATTGCCATGTCCACGTTTGCATTCTAACGCATTAAGGAAATAACCAGTGTATTAAATGAAACATTCTGGTAACCATTTAACATAGGAAGCTGCCTTATACCAAGTCAGGTGACCCTTGGCTCAACTAGTTCCATGCTGCCTGCACTAACCAGCAGCTGTTCTGCAGTGGTTCAGGCAGGGAGTTTTTCCTGGCCCTCACCTGGAGATTGGTCCTGGGACCTTCTGCATGCAGAGCAGATGCCCTAACATTGAGCTATAGCCATTTCCCAACATCTAAAATCACATTTATTGTGACGGCCTGCGGCCAATTGAAGGCCTTGCCCAGAAACAGGCTACTGCCCCCTTCCCCAACGCACTGTTACCTTGCTCCGTGCCATACGGAAGAGGAAGAGGAGGGCCAGGTACAGGGGGTAGACAACCAAACTGGACACCAGGCCAACCACAGCTGTCTCACCGTTAACCGGGATCAAGGTGGAGATGGCCACGTTGCTAGGAAAAGACAGGAGAGAGTAAGCAGGGAGGGCGCTAGCACAATTTCTAGTGCAAGACAATGCTGAGATGGACCCCCCCCCCATATTTATGAGTGTAAGGTGTTTTAAATTGTTTTTAATATTGTTTCTAATGCTGTAACCAGCCCTGGTACCTTAGGGTGATGGGCAGGAAATAAACAAATAAATAACAAAGGCAGCTACCTTTTGTGGCATGTTCTTAAGGCCACAGGACATGAGGGAAACACTGGCCATGCTATCCCACAGCCTCCCCACTGATCTTCTATCTTTGGAAGGAAGTGGCCCTCCTGGGCTAGAGAGGATCAGAAATTCCCAACGCACCTGAAGTTGACATCTCCCACAATGCCGTACCACACGGCATTGGCACACAGGAAGAGGAAGACAAGGAGGCAGCAGCAGGATGCCCTCTGGACGCGGGTGAAGCGGCTGCGAGGGGGGCGGTCCCACAGGGACAGCCAGACATGCTTCTCAAAGAAACCCCTCTGCAGCTCCTCAATGAAAATCCGCAAGAAGCTCCTCAGGTCAGCCTCGCCTGCGAAGCCAGAAGCAGGGGAAGGGTCAGTCAAAATGCCCATCTTAACATTATTGTCCCTGCAGAGAACGAATCTCGCCTCAACCCGCACCCCCAAGTGACTGTCCTCATTTCAGTCTTCAAAACTGGGGTTCAAGCAGAGCCCCATTTCAGCTTGCCACATTTATTTTTTTAAAAAATTAAACAAAGTAATAATACAAATAAAAATGTACACACACCCCTGGACCATTATTTACCATAATTATCCAACTTTCCAAAAATGTAACACTTCTTGAGATGGTTTGACCCCTTTTTGTTTTAACAATACAAATTCCACAAATATTTTCCACATTTCCTCAAAGTCATTTATCTTCCATATTCCCCTTCTTACTTTGATAGCACACGTAAATTTATCATTAATCACTATCTCCTTCACTTCTTTATACCATTCTTCTATTTGAAATCCACCTTGCTTTTTCCATTTCCTAGCTACGAGCACTCTCGCCACTGTCAGCAAGTTTGTGATTATTGCCACATTTATTTAACAAAAGGTATAAATTGCTAAATCGTCAACAACAAAAACCCTAATGGGAGCTATAATTGAAAATGGCCATGCCAGCTGGGGCAGATGGGAGTTGCAGTCCAAAAAATCTGGAGGGCAACAGCTTTGGGAAGGCTGTTGTAGGCAGATTTTGCGTCTTCAATGAGCTCTCTTCCCACTCACTGGCAGCAAAGACTTCCTTCTCCACCAGGCCATCATTCTCCTCGCTTTCGACAGACAGCCAGTCGTTCACCAGGAAGTGGTAGCTCTTGCAGGTCTGCAAGTCTCTGACAATGACGTGCTGCAGGTACCATGATGGATTTAGCCCTAAGCAGCATGGAAAGGAGAAGGAAACACAGCTTTAAGACATCTTTTTATCTAATTTGATTCCAAGATACATCCACTAACATTCTCCATGAATTTAAACTGATTGGGGGGGCAGGCGCGGGGGGGGGGAATCCTGAGTACAGGGGTGGTGCAAGACATTTTGTGGCCTGAGGTGAAATACAAGATGGCACCCCCCTTGTTGTACATACAAAAGTCAAATGAAAAGGTAGCTAAATTTGACTTCAACACTGGCAATGGGATTCATACCTAGTTTAGGAAATGCGTAACAGGCATACATCTGTCCTCCAACAGAGAAGGATGATAATTGGGAGATTCACAAAGAATAGCCACTTCTCCTTAAGGCTGCTCACTTCTCCTTCTTAAGCCATATGCTGCCTGAGGCAGTTGCCTCATTCTGACTAATGATCAAACCAACTCTGCCTGAAAATGGTCTGTGTAGTTTTTTAAGTGACCGTTTTACATTCATTATGTTTCTCATTCAGCTTTAACAATCCAGGCTCTGCTAAACTGTAATTATGATATTCTCTGCAAAATGCTAGCAATGAGTTTTGTTCTTTGTCTTGGCAGATGGGAGAGACGCAGCTTCAAAGGGGGGGGGGGGGCTCCAGAGGGGAAACTGCCGAGTTGCAATTCATCAAGAATTGCAGCTCTGTTCATTTGGGTTGCAGAGGCTGGATGGATCCCCATTTGTTTTCTAGGCGCACACTTTGCACACACAACTGAGCTGGTATGGGGTGGGATTGAGTGTTATCTCTACCCACCGACGCCACCTAATAACCGCTAATAACCCTGGGAGAGCCAGTGTGGTGTAGTGGTTAGAGGGCCGAGCTCATCCATCCATCCTTGGGCCAGTCACTGTAGTCTCTCAGCCTAGCCTACCTCACAGGGCTGTTGTGTGGATTACATGAGGAGGGGGAGAGCCAGGCAACAACAAACACAAACAAACAGGCTTTGGGTCTCAAGGCCTCAGCTGCAGTCTGCTCTCACATACGCACCTTTATTGTCATGCCAGATGCGAATCTTCCACACACTCCCAAGGCTCCGTTCTGTGGCGATCTGGAAGATATTGAGGCTGTTGCGGTGGAAGGCGTTTTCCCCATCCAGGTGCCGGTGCCCAGATTTGCTCTCCATCCCATACAGAGTGATTCCCACATGAGCCGTTGTCCCTGGAAGGAAGGAGGAAGGAGTGCAAATTCTTAAAGGAGGAAAGTAGCCTGGTTTATGTCTCATGTGGGGCAGGGGAGGGGAAGGTGAAATGGGACTCTTCAAGGATCCTTCATCCCCCGCCTCCAGCCTGGGACAAATGGTCCCCCACCCTCTTTGCACCTCAGCTTTGCATCTGGAGAAAGGGCACCCCAGGGAGGAAAGACATCCAGATCATTTTAATTCGCAGTTCCTGATCCAATAACTGAAGTGAAGATTTGCGCTACTCTGAATTTCGTGGTGCGGTTTTATTTCAGGAATTTTTTGAAAAAAATATGTCAGGGAAATTTAACTGTGACCCACCTTACATTGCAAATTACATAAAAAATTCATTGTTTGGGGAGAAAGGGCAAACAAAAGAAACCCCAATTCTGTAACACACATCCACACAGTTGTTTAACATACAGCCTGAGGAAGTGTCCCGGTGATCTCAAAAGGTCACCCGTGACTTTGTGGCACTTTGGTTGGTTTTAAATTATTCACTATTTGCTAGCAACTTGTTACACATAAAGGCCTCAAAAAAAGCAACATTAGGAAGAACTTTATGGTGGCAAGATTCATTCGACGGTGGAGCAGGCTCCTTTGGAAGCTGGTGGACTCTCCTTCATTGGAGGTTTTTCAGCAGAGGTTGGGGTCAGGGATTATTGAGCTGTGATTCCTGCACTGCAAAGCGTTGGACTAGATGACCCCTGGGGGTCCCTTCCAACCCTTACACAATTCTATTATGACTTGCAA
The DNA here is from genome assembly GCF_964188305.1 of Podarcis bocagei. NCBI lineage: Eukaryota > Metazoa > Chordata > Lepidosauria > Squamata > Lacertidae > Podarcis > Podarcis bocagei. The sequence continues at coordinate 32,352,567 of NC_138139.1, read as the reverse complement.
CGTATTTAAAAAGTTAGCGTAAATATGCATAAGTAATAATTTAAAGACATTCATACAAAAACAAATGCAGGTAATAAAAAAGACGCCCCTAAAGGGAGATTGCTGTCCAGCAGGGTCCAGATTATTCTCCATCCCCTCTCTTCGCAGCAAGGGGAAGTGCACCAGGCTTCACAAAGGCCTCCTCCCCATCCCCAACCAGCAAGTTTGGGAAGGGTTAGTCTGCATTCTGGTCAGCACAGGAACATGCTTCTCTGGTGTGCTATTCCACCACACCCAGGGATCACATTACACCATCCTTGAGAGCAGCAGCTGAGGGGCTGGACGGATCCGTCCTCCATTTCCTCTCCAAACAGGAGTGGCTCTAATACACATTCATTTGCCAGGGTTTTACTGGGAGGAGATGTTTGTCCTGGATATTCTCTCCACAGAGCGGCTAAAAAGGCTTAATCCAGGCTCCTCTTTGCTCTGTCAACGGCTGCCAAGGGCGCAACAGTTCCACCTAGCCCACCCCAGTGACCCTCTTGATCTGTGGTGCGCGGTTTAAGCAGGGTGGCCTTCACCAACCTGGTGCCTTTTCCAAAAACTTTTTTTTTTTAGAGGAGAAGAACTAAGCTCTAGTCAGAACAGAGCTACTGAAATTAAGCCCCTGGATTCCAATGGGTCTCCGCTGAGTAGAATTCAGCTGGCTGCAGTCCTAAAAAGCTAAACCTAAACCTAAGCGAGCTTACTTCCTCCTCTCTCCCAAACCATTCCCCTTTTATGCCTTGTCTGTTTGGATTGTAAACTTCCAGGTAGGGATGGTCTTTCCCCCCCTTAGTGGTTTACAAGCCACTCCTGAAGCCTTTTTTGGTTTGAAGAGCAGGAGAAAAAGCCATTATTTTGTAAAGGTCTATTTTTATTTTAAAAACTCATACCCAATACAAAGTATCTTTTTATAATACACTAGAATAAAAGAATAAAATAGAATAGAATAAAATCTAATCTAAAAAGGAACAGGAGAAAAGAGAAGGAAAAAGGAAAAAAGAAAGAAAAGAAGATGGGGAAAGATAAAAAGTCTTCTGGTTCTGTCTGTCATGAACATCCAACTATTTTGTTTTCTGTAAGTCAATACAGTGGTACCCCGCAAGACGAACGCCTCGCGAGACGAAAAACTCGCAAAACGAAAGGTTTTTTCGTTTTCGAGTTGCCTCGCAAGACGAATTTCCCTATGGGCTTGCTTCGCAAAACGAAGCTTGCCCCGGGGACAGCGGGTCTTCTCTTTTGAAGCAAGGGGCTGGGGGGAGATAGCGATCTCCCTGCAGCCCCTTGCTGCAAAAGACGTCCGGGGGAAGCGGGGAAGCGAAGCGCTTCGCTTCCCGCTGCCCCCGGACCTCTTCAGAAGCAAGGGGCTGGGGGGAGATAGCGAACTCCCTGCAGCCCCTTGCTGCAAAAGACGTCCGGGGGAAGCGGGGAAGCGAAGCGCTTCGCTTCCCGCTGCCCCCGAACCTCTTCTGAAGCAAGGGGCTGGGGGGAGATAGCGATCTCACTGCAGCCCCTTGCTGCAAAAGACGTCCGGGGGAAGCGGGGAAGCGAAGCGCTTCGCTTCCCGCTGCCCCCGAACCTCTTCTGAAGCAAGGGGCTGGGGGGAGATAGCGATCTCCCTGCAGCCCCTTGCTGCAAAAGACGTCCGGGGGAAGCGGGGAAGCGAAGCGCTTCGCTTCCCGCTGCCCCCGAACCTCTTCTGAAGCAAGGGGCTGGGGGGAGATAGCGATCTCCCTGCAGCCCCTTGCTGCAAAAGACGTCCGGGGGAAGCGGGGAAGCGAAGCGCTTCGCTTCCCGCTGCCCCCGAACCTCTTCTGAAGCAAGGGGCTGGGGGGAGATAGCGATCTCCCTGCAGCCCCTTGCTGCAAAAGACGTCCGGAGGAAGCGGGGAAGCGAAGCGCTTCGCTTCCCGCTGCCCCCGAACCTCTTCTGAAGCAAGGGGCTGGGGGGAGATAGCGATCTCCCTGCAGCCCCTTGCTGCAAAAGACGTCCGGGGGAAGCGGGGAAGCGAAGCGCTTCGCTTCCCGCTGCCCCCGAACCTCTTCTGAAGCAAGGGGCTGGGGGGAGATAGCGATCTCCCTGCAGCCCCTTGCTGCAAAAGACGTCCGGGGGAAGCGGGGAAGCGAAGCGCTTCGCTTCCCGCTTCCCCCGGACATCTTTTGCAGCAAGGGGCTGCGGGGAGATCGCTTCTCCCGGTGCTCCGAAGCCGGGCGGGGGGCAGGGGACACCTCCCGCCGCCGCGGGGACACCTTTTGAAGGCAGGCGGGGGGGAGCAAAGACTTTCGCCCCCCGCCCGCCTTCAGAAGAGGTCCAGGACCTCTTCTGAAGGCTGGCGGGGGGCAAAAGTCTTTGTCCCCCCTGCCTGCCTTCCCAGGGGCTTTTAAATCGCCCCGGACAGCGGAGAAGTCCTCCGCTGTCCGGGGCGATTTTAAAATGCCGCCCGCCAGCATTTTAAGATCGCCCGGACAGCGGAGAAGTCCTCCGCTGTCCCGGGGTTTTTTAAAATGCTGGGGGTGGGAAGAAAAGCCCTTGTCCCCCCCCCCCCAGCCTTCAGAAGAGGTCCGGGGACAGACTGTCCCCGGACCTGGTCTGAAGGCGGTTTCCCTAGGAACGCATTAATTGATTTTCAATGCATTCCTATGGGAAACCGTGCATCGCAAGACGAAAAAACCGCAAGACGAAGAGATTTGCGGAACGAATTAATTTCGTCTTGCGAGGCACCACTGTATTAGTTTTCAGTCTTCAAATCCAGCTATTACAAGTTCATTTCCCTTTTCATGCAAAGAGCCCACAATAAGTTTCCAATCCTTAATAAATGTCAATACTGATTCTTCTCTAATTAAACACATTAGCTTTGCCACCTCAACTAAGTCCATTAATTTTATGAACCATTCCTCCATAGTAGGTAGGGCTGTATCTTTAAATAATTAAGTGCTAACATGGCTGTGGGAGAAGACACAAACATTTCTTTGAGAGTGCCCAGAGCTACTTACCTGACCCCTTGCCCCAGCCCGTTTTCACCAGGACCTCATACTTGTACAGCCCATTCTTCCCACAAAAAGGGATCACCCCCGCACGGTTGATGTCGATCAAGTCCAGTTTGTGCACAATCACAGCCGCCACCGAGTATGTCACAAAACAGATGGCGCAAGTCAGCAGCACAATGTAGTTCAAACCTGGGCCCGAAGGCTGAGCAAAATATAAAGCATATATATATATATGTGTGTGTGTATATGTGCTTTCCTTCCCTGTATAAATTTATAGGTTACTTTGAGGAGCAAGGCAGCTCACCCATACAATGACAGATTAAAAATACAATCACTATATAAAGTTATTTATTCCATGTAATGTATATACTGCTTTATTGTAAGGAAAAAAGGGGGGTGGGGAATCAAAACAACAGAAGTACCAATATAAGGATCAATATAAAAAGGTAAAGGGACCCCTGACCATTTGGTCCAGTTGTGGCCGACTCTGGGGTTGTGGTGCTCATCTCGCTTTATTGGCCAAGGGAGCCGGCGTACAGCTTCTGAGTCATGTGGCCAGCATGACTAAGCCACTTCTGGAGAACCAGAGCAGTGCACGGAAACGCCGTTTACCTTCCTGTTGGAAGCCGTTTACCTATTTATCTACTTGCACTTTGACGTGCTTTCGAACTGCTAGGTTGGCAGTGTTGTGATTTTAGCTTCCACAAGCAGGGACCGAGCAACAGGAGCTCACCCTGTCATGGGGATTCGAACCGCCGACCTTCTGATCGGCAAGTCCTAGGCTCTGTGGTTTAACCCACAGCGCCACCCGCGTCCCTAAGGATCAATATAGAAAAAGTTAAAAGCAGTTTGAAAGAGTTAATAACCCTTAGACTTGACTCACAGGCCGAATGAACTGCACAGAATGAAGGGGCACAAAAAGGCTTGCACCAAAAGCTGTCAGATGCTGGGTTAAGCACACAGCCTTGTCAGGGGTGGCCCCCTCCAAGGGAGCCATGCCTTCAGTCTTCCAGTGCCCCTCCTGCTCGTTGAAATATTGGCACAAGGAACTGTACAGGCCCAGGGTCACTTCCACAGCAGTCCAGGCAAAGTGGTTGGTGATGTTTAAGTAATATTCCCTCGCAGGGTTGCTGGTGCTAAGGGAGAGAAACAAACAAACAGTAAGAAAGGACTGGTTGTAGAGGCACACTTGACCTGCGGTTGTGGGCAGACTTTGGTTCGTGGTTCAGGCACACATCTTCAATCCAGGCAGATGAATCAGAATAGTTGCATCTCTGCATTCAAGGCATGAATTTAAGTGAGGAGAGGCAACCATCCACCTCCTGCTATATCCACTAGCGTCAGCCACTAAGCTAGCTTCTTCCAGACCCCACCCACAGCAAGTTCCTTCCCTGCCTGGGAGCTCATTGTGGGCTCTTCTGCGTAGCTGCAGAGGTGTCACTTACTCAGGGGAGACAAAGAAGGTGTAGCGCCGGTGGTCGCCCTGAGGCATCCTAGTCATATCCTCCAGGTGGATCTCCTTGGAGGCTGTGCAGTTGTGCTGGTGGGTCTCAGGTGAGTGGAAGAGACAGACAGCAATGAACGGCTCCTGCTCACTGGACAAATAACGGTCTTGTTGTTGGGAGGAAGAAAGGAAAGACAGGGTCAGAAAACAACTAGATGGGGGAGCCACAAGCAGCAGAGATTGTGCAATAGAGCTCTTATTCATATAGGATTGAGATAGATTAGATAGATAGATAGATAGATAGATAGATAGATAGATAGATAGATGATAGATAGATAGATAGATGATAGATAGATAGATGTAATTTAACTTGAGCAGTTAATGTGCGTAACAAGCAGCCATTGTGCACATTCATAAGGCCTTCTGAGGAATGTGCACATTATCTGTCCATGGAAAGGGAGCTGAGCACATTTCCTGGTCAGTATAGACAATCTCCTTCGGGAACATGCATGAATTCTGTAAATTCTCCAGCCAATATGCATAACCTCCCAACAGGCTATAAGGAATGTGCATATCTAGACAGCACTCTGGGCAATATGAACTTTCTCTGGTCAGTATCCATGGTCTCCCAGAAGCAGAAGGCCTGAGGAATATGTAAAATAACTGTCTACTATGCTGCACATTAACCCCTCAACTTACATAACCATATCCATATATATCTACAGTATATACACACACACTTCCAGACAGGTATTAAGGGATGGGTTCTCCACAGGCATGCAAGTTTTAGCACAATCTACTTTACTTGCTTGCTTGCTTGCTTGCTTGCTTATTTATTTATTTCCGCTTGCCCTCAGAGCCCAGGGCAAGGTGCATCAAACATGGAACAAAGTCCAATAAAGAGTTCTAAAATGCACTGGCCTAATCTCACTGGAGGAAGGACAGGAGAAATGCATACACAACAGACATTGTTAAAATTCTGGGTCCATGTAGCAACTTTGCGGAAGCCACAAAAACCCACACTTACCATTTACAACACTGAAGGTGACCTGGAAATACAACCCTGCTTCTGCATTGTCATCCTCCACCATGACCACTGCAGTCCCCGAACTCCTTTCCTCAATCATGACCGTCGTCATGGTGATGTTCTTCTCTCCGGGGTCCAAGACCGTCACGGCAATAGCCTTCTCGGGACCCAGGCTCCCCACCGGTATCTCTGTCCCGTTGTTGTCCTGGAACTCCATGGACGCCACCTCGGAGGAGACGCTGTAGTTGGTGACGAAGCCGAAGGGGAAAGGGTTGTAGTCCACCCGGATCATGACTTGGACAATGTCTGTCAGGTCGGAGAACGTGGCGTTGAAAGCTAAAGGGATGGAGAACTGGCAGCTGGGGTGCTCCTTGTAGCAGAGGAGGCCCAGTGGGCCAGCCCGCTTGCCCTTGGCCGTGATGTTGCTTCCCGCCAGTTCCAGGGGCTCCTCGTTGAGGACTCGGGACTTCATCAGGATGCGCATCAGGTCAGTGGAGAGGGCGTACGCCTGGGAGGCCACCCGGACGGGGCTCTGGTTATTGCACGTTTCCCGAGGCTCAGTCTCCTGGGAGACGGTGTTGACAAGGTGGATCAAGTCCCCTGCAAAGGAGCCAGGAAAGGTTAGTGTGGTCCTTACTGAGGATGGAAGTTCAATTACCATATTTTTTGTTCTGTAAGACTCACTTTTTCCCTCCTAAAAAGTAAGGGGAAATGTGTGTGTGTCTTATGGAGTGAATGCAGGATGTGCAGCTATCCCAGAAGCCAGAACAGCAAGAGGGATTGCTGCTTTCACTGCGCAGTGATCCCTCTTGCTGTTCTGGCTTCTGAGATTCAGAATATTTTTTTTCTTGTTTTCCTCCTCCAAAACCTAGGTGCGTCTTGTGGTCTGGTGTGTCTTATAGGGTGAAAAATACAGTAATTAAATCAGGGGTGGGGAACCTCAGACCTGGGTTGCCAAATGTGGCCCTCCAAGCCTCTCTGCCTGTTCCCTGGAACTTTCTCCAGGCTACACCTGTCATTGGCCCCGCTCCACACTTTCTGCAGGTGCTTTTGACTAGCTGGAATGTTTTGCTGAACACTGATAATGCCTCTTGCTTGCCTGGATGGAAGATGGAAAGGTAAGCGCCCTGTGTGTGTGTGTGTGTGTGTGTGTGTTTTGCCTGTGCAGAAACCTTTGACGGGGGTGAGGGAAGACTCAAACCCCTTACATGAAATGGTACCCTTTCACGGACTTTGTTAAGAAAGTCAAACATGGTTTTCACCTTCCTTCGACCAATGGAACATTATGGAGAGACATGTTTGTTTGATTGCCTTCTTGGAACATCTAAAACCACAACCATCAACTGCTGTTTTTCTTTATTTATGTACAACTACTAAGCTCTGTTTTCCTTGTATGTCTTGTTACTTGAAATTTAAAATCAATTTAAAAAAGAAGCCTCTGATTCTTGCTAGAATTTAAGTCCCGCGTAGAAAAATAAGAGTCTGATCCACAGCTCCACTCACTTTTCTCCCTAGCCCCATCCAACACTGGCATGTGGCCCCCAGAAGAATGCCCATGAGGGAATGTGGCCTCCAAGCTGAAAAAGATCCCTCACCCTTGAATTAAGCACTGTGTTGATCATCCAGCCACAAATTAAACCTCCTGCCCTCCAGTTAAGTTTGAGGGCTGAGGATGACCATAAGCAAAGATGCTGGAACTCAACCCTGATGGAGGGGAAAGAAATGCAGAGAAGCCAAGAGTGCTCAGCAGAAATCTAGATGGACCCTTTTTTTTTTTTTTTTTTACACCTGAACCTTGAATACTGACCCCACTGGGTTTCCCTTAGGATCTCATGAACTGCATACAGTGGTGCCTCGCAAGACGAAAATAATCCGTTCTGCGAGTCTCTTCGTCTAGCGGTTTTTTCGTGTTGCGAAGCAACCCTATTAGCGGCTTAGCGGCTATTAAAGGCTTAGTGGCTTAGCGGCTAAAAGGCTATTAGTGGCTTAGTGGCTTAGAAAAAGGGGGGGAGCGAAAAAAATCGCAAGACTTACAAGATGTTTTCGTCTTGCGAAGCAAGCCCATAGGGAAATTCGTCTTGCGAAGCGCATCGAAAAACGGAAAACCCTTTCGTCTAGCGGGTTTTTCGTCTTGCGAGGCATTCGTCTTGCGGGGCACCACTGTAATGACACGGAATATCGCATTCCACCACTCTCAAATTCACCAAGAAAGTAATTATGAATAAAGGCGGCTGTATTCCTAACAAATGAATGTGAGGGTTTTCGTTTGCTGAAGCAAAGTCTAAAGTGTTTCTTACCCCCTTACCTCTCACTTAAAGGGAAACTATGTGCTGTTCCCTCGGGTTCTCAAGAATGGCTTTCAAAATTGAAGATTTGCTATGCATATATATATATATTATTTGATTTGGGGATTTATTAACATAGGAACACAGGAGGTGGGCTTAAACGCAGGCATTCCTCCATCAAACTCCATATTGTCTACACTGACTGGCAGCAGCTGTGCAGGGTTTCAGAAAGGGAGGTTTCCCCCCAGTTCTACCTGGAGATTGAATCTGGGACCTTCTGTATGCAAAGCAGATGCTTTGCCACTGAGCTAGCCCTTCCCAGGTACTAAAGCTCCCATCTTTTACAGCTGTGCTGGTTGAGGTTGGTGGGAGTTATAGTCCAAAACATATGGAGGACGCGGGATTGGGGAAGGCTGCTTCAAAAACAAACTTTCCTGCGCACTCACCCATGATGTTGAGGATGTTGTCTGCGATGGTTGTTGGGGTCATGGTCCCTTGCATGGTCTCTCCCTGCAGAATGGCCATCATGTCTCTCAGCTTCTTCAAGGTCTTTGTCAGGCAAGCTTGGCAAATAAACTCCTTGTTGGCTACCTGTGAATCCAAGATGCAAGTTAATTGACCTTATATGTCGACCCATCAAGTTGCCAGTCCTCATGTGAGCATAACAACTGACTTCTGCAAATGGCAAACTGCTACTTGATACACAACAGTTTCCAGGCATGCACTGCTATCTTTGACACCAAACACTAGCAAATGTACTCACAAGGGCTGAGAAACCCCAGCCCATGGGAGAACCATGGACACCACTGAGCGCCTTGGAGGAGAGGTGGGATATAAATCTAACAAATAAACTTGGTGTCCTTCAGATGTTTTGGACCACAACACCCATCAGTCCCAGTATCCTATGGCCATGCTAGCTGGGGCTGATGGGAGTTGTAGTCCAACTCCCTTCAGCCCCAGCCCCCTCCCACTTGCTCCCCATGCCTAAGAGGCAGAGTCTTAATAGCACAAGGATGGAAGAATGAAGAAACCCCGACGAAAGAACTGTGGCAAGAAAAACTGATGGATTATGCGGAACTGGCAAAACTGACACATAGACTATGTGACAAGGATAACTCTGATTTTAAAGATGAATGGGAACCTTTTATGAAATATTTGAAGAAGCAACAAAATGAATTGGACTCTTTGGCAGGTTTTGAATAAACATTCACAAACTCTTTATTGTAATATATAGACAGATAATTTGAGGATTTTACAATTTTATAACATGCAGACAGAAATATGTGTTGAGAAACCAGAGAAAGGAGCTGAGGGAAGTCTGGGGGTGTTCTATTGGGGGGGGGGCAAAAATGGAGGGGGGGAAACAATGTGGATGATGTATTTTTGTTAAATTACTGTGTTGAAATCTTTAATAATTTTTTTAAAAAGAGGCAGAGCAATGCGATACCACCTACCGTACACTGAGCCAGGGCAGCTGCGATTTGCTGGATGTCATCCACAGTGGTCACATTAAGAGAAATCAGAGTTTCTGTAATGTTCCTCCGTGTCCAGGCCCGGAGACGGTCTTCATGTTTGGTTTCTGGTTTCAAACGCATGGAGCACTCATACTTACATCGGGGGTGAAAAGAAAAGTATGTGAACTAGATTCTTAAGACAGTTCTTATGAGAGCCTATGTAGTGTACTGGTTAGGATAAGATTAGGACCTGGGAGAGACCAGGGTTCCCACTCAGCCATGAATGAAAGCTCACTGATTGACACTGGGCCAGTCACTGCCTCTCAGACTAACCTACCTCACAGGGTTGTTATGGGGATTAAATGAGGAGAGGGAGAATCTTGGATGCTACCCTGAGCTCCTTGGAGAAAATGATGGTATAGAAATGCAATAAATGAATGAATAAACAAGCCATGGGCTCTCTCTTTCAGTGATAAGCAAGGAGGGAAACCTTTCCATTTCCATGGGGTAAGTAGCTATCGGGAGGGGGAAACATGTGGAGTAAGGCATGTTAGTTTCTGTTTGCCACTGAGCAGCTGCTTAGAGTCACAAGGCTCTGTTTACATTCCAGAGAAAGTCCAGGCTATTGGAAGTCTCACAGGAGACTAGAGACGGATGCGACGTTACTGGTTTCCTGTTTCCTTTGTTCCTTTGTTCAGTTGCTCTCTGCTTTCATAGAGAGAGGATGTCCTTTCTGTCTGCGTAGCTTAGAAATAAAACTCTTTACAATGTAGCCATAAATCTTATCACTTCTGCATGCTGCTGGAAACTCTGCTTAATGGGAACGTGCCTTGGAGCCTCACCAAAGGCTCAGGTCGTTAATTATTCGTCGGAGGCGATTCCGAAGGCTCGGCCGGAGGAAAATGAGGCTTTATCAGCTTGGCCGAGCGGAGATGCCGACAAGGCAATCTCACAGATAAACTGGTCCCAAGCTGTTAAGGGCTTCCTGTACTAATAGTAACATCTTGAACTTGACCCAGTAGCAAACTGTCAACCAGCGTGCGTCTCTGAGCACAGGTGTCATATGCTGACAGGTTCTCACTGCTGTCAGAATCATGTTGAATCTACTAATAATGCCTACCTACCTACGTAACAAATGTCTTGCACTATCATTCCACCCAGCCACCAAAAAAGGTGTTGCTTCATACCTCATTTAAGATGGTGATGAGAGCCAAGGAATATTCAATGACCTGTTGGGGATCGCTCTGTTTCACCAGGCCCTGCAGCACCACCTCAGTCTGGTTGGAAAGCCACTGGGGAAGGCTGTGAAATCCTTCCGGAGGGCTAGGCAGCGTGATGGCCATGGAGCTGGGAAGGAAAACAACCTCTCAGTGTCATGCAAAAATTCCCCACGCATAGAAAAATAGAAGGGCAAGAGGGGCTTTGTGTCTTATATGCTAGCTTTCTATCTGCAGTATTATATATTAAATGTGGAACAGTGGTTCCCAACCCCCAAAGGGGAACACTGGGAACTTTGTGTGAAGATTCCTTGTGGTTTAGGGAGATGGAGTACTTCATATGGTCCTTAGCATTCTTCAATCCCTAGTTGTTTTCTTGAGGTGCACAAAAGTTAAAGGGCAGGACACACACTCCCACTCAGGCTCCTCACATGTTTTCCTCTCTACATTAAAGCCCTGTTGTGATAGATCAGCTCAGCTTCCCCAGAATTTTTCTAAGAAAGGAGCAGGGGCGTGTGATGCCAGCATGAGAAGCAGGCATCTCATTTAAGATGAATGTTGCATTGCTCTGTTTCCAATTTGTCCCCAGCAGAAGCCCATTCATCACCACGAAGCTGTTTGTTACTGATGAGAAAAGGGTACTGAATCCTTTCTTGAGTCAAACAAATTGGACAGCGCTTACAGACACAGCCTCTCCCCTTGATTTATAAACCAACAAACTTGCATTTCAGAGAGTATCGATCTCCCACCTGCCACCCATATTATCTCAAAAGAGCTGTAAACCTGGACAAACCCTTGTCATCAGCCTTTCCCCAACAGATGCCAGGAGTTATTGTCAACTCCAAAGCATCTGAAGGGAACTGCAAAGGAAATGTTTTGTTACACAAAAATGTAACTCTTGCTCCTAAGTTAGCTAGGGGACCATGAGGTTAACTTGTTAAGCCTGGCCAGAGGTCAGTCCGGAAGGTGGAACCTGGCTGGGAATTAAGTGTCTGTAGCTGGAAAACCTAGCAGTTTCCTGCCAACCTAGCAGTTCGAAAGCACGTCAAAGTGCAAGTAGATAAATAGGTACCACTCCGGCGGGAAGGTAAACGGTGTTTCCGTGCGCTGCTCTGGTTCGCCAGAAGCGGCTTAGTCATGCTGGCCACATGACCCGGAAGCTGTATGCCAGCTCCCTCAGCCAATAAAGTGAGATGAGTGCCGCAACCCCAGAGTCAGTCACGACTGGACCTAATGGTCAGGGGTCCCTTTACCTTTACCTTTAGCTGGGAATTAAGACCCTAGTACTTCCCTGAGGTTTTATGGGTTGGTAGATTAGAGAACCAGGAGGAAAGATGACCAGATCAAAGCGTGATCCCAGGATACAAAGGAAACACACCTCTTGCTATAATAATAGATAACTGGCTTTAGCTTGAGGGTTTTTAACTAGAGAAAGCAGATTATGTCTGACTCTTTAGCTGAGGTGCTATGAACAGATGCTAAACTGGGTAAGGCTGATGCCAACTCACCCTAACTTGGAAGTCTCCAGGCTCTTGGAAACCCCTCTACAGACCTACGGGAAATTCTTTCCCAGGGATGTGGTGAGTACTCAAATAAAAACTGCTGAACATTTTGTACTAACCCATGCAAGTTTGGACTGATCCTTGAAATAGGTTAAGACTATTTCCGAGCAAACAGGACTGGGTGGGGGCATCCCTTATTATGCAAGGGGGGGGACTGGGGGCAGCAGGCTCACCTGTTGATGGACCAGTCATCCAGCCTGCCCATCTGGCTGCAGACAAAGAAATGACAAGCATTTGGAAGGGACTGAGGAAACAGTAGGGTTTGTGGGTATTTATAAGTGCTCATATGGGTTTTTGAAGTCAGCAGAGCAGTATTAGTTCATCTTCTGTAAAAAGAACACTGTTTTGGAAAGGAAAGGCCCTTCTATGTGGAGATTTTTGTCTTACCCATCACCTCTATTGGATTTGACATTGCTTTAACTGTTTTTAATGTGTTCAACAGTTTTAAATGTGTTTCCACTGCATTGTGGAATTGCTTCAAGATGCTCCAGTGGAAGTGAGCCGCAAATTAAACAACAGAAACAATCATCACCTGTTGAAAGCCACAACGGTTGCTCCCAGCTGGTCCTGCACCAGCACCGAGACAGACACCAGGGAGCCTCCCTCCTGGAATCCAGGGGGCAAGAAGGCAGAATGTTCGGAATGGCTGCCTTTATATACCCAGAATTCCTCACAGTGGCCGGTTCGGCAGCGGGCAGCAAGCAGTGTGTATACCAAGGGGGTGTCTTCATCCTCCGTATCTCTCCAGCCTGCCAACCAAATGCACAAAGTAGACCAGGGGTGACTACAGAAGGTAGATCAGGATTTACTGGGTAATTTGCAATGGGTTGCTTGCAGTATTAGAGTAGACCCATTGAAGATAGTGGCCACAACTAATGTGAGGCCACTAATTCCAATGGGTCTGCTCAGAGGAGAACTTAGCTGATACAACCCAACAGATTTATTTATTTATAATAAATATTCATAAACTGTCCACTCATATGCAACACCAACATGGTGTACAGCAGGTACAATATAAAAGTTTAAGATACCATAAAGACATAATGCAGAATAGTCATAAAAAATGGCAGGCTCATCTTAAGAAAATATGAACAACTGAATAAGACTGTTGGCATAAAATGTATTCAAGAGACACTTGAAAGTGAGCAGCAAGGATGCCTGCCAAATTTCTGTGATGTAGGTGACACTGAGAATGACCAACTCCTAGCTGACACATTTTGGGCTTCTGAAACATGAACTAATGGCGCTACTGTTGGTGACCAGCATGGCTTCCAGTTGTTCAACAGAATGACTTTTCCCACCTGAATTAAGCTGATGAAATGAAGAACCCTTACAGGGTTGTTGGACAGGAAAATGGGGAGGAGGAGTATGTAGCCTACCTTGAGCTCCCTGGAGGAAAGCTGGGATATAAAAGTCATAAATAATCCTTGGATAAAGGGCGGCATATAAATTTAATAAACAAACAAAAGAATAATAAAAATGGCTCAGGACACACTCAGAGGCACCTGTTCCATAGGCCCCATAGCCAAAGACTAGCTTTAAGACAAGTCTCCAATAAGTTCAATCATCTATCTAAGGTGTGGGCAACCTTTAGCCCTGCAGATGCTGCTGAGATACAATTCTTATCTCCCCTAGCCACTGGCTACCCTTGCTGGGGTTGATGGGAACTGTAGTTTAGCAACATCTGAAGGGCCAAAAGTTCCCCACACCTAGTCTATCTAATACACTACACCGTCCCTCCTATTTCTTTTAGGGATCTATCAAACCAAGCATAATTTGCTCTCAGGTACATATTTTGAAGCTGTGTTGGACATCATCTTGCACTCTGGTCTCACCTGTACATTCAAAATGAATCTTGGCAGTCAATGCTTGGATAGGTCCCATTGGAGACAACCAGCAGGACCCCCCAAATGGTGGCTGGTTTGGAAACAGGTCGATGGAGGCAAAGCCTTCCTCCCCTGTGGCCAGATCTGTAATGTGCAGAGTGAAGGTATAGCCCTCGCCGTCCTTCAGAGCCCCCGGCCTCAGGACCAGGTTCATTCCTCTGCTGCCGGTGGAGGTGGTCGTTCTGTCCAAGGCCAGAGTCTTATTTTTGAAGCTGTGTGCCGACCATCTCTACACAGAAAAAAGAGGCGCAGAAAAAGACCAAGAAAAGCTTCAACTTTTGTCATGTAGAAATTTTAAAAGGAATTTCTAACGTTTTCAGACTGTGTGTGTGTAGAGAAAAGTTACTTTCAACATCCGGCCAAAGTTTTGGATGATCACTCAGCTCCATTCCCAGACATTTGGGCCAAGGAGAACAGGCAGGAGCCCAAACTGTCTGCTGGGAATACTTCCACCGTGGGATCCAGCTTGAGTCTCCTGCATTACATCACCTTCCAACTATTTTTTTAGAGGCAACAGAAGAACACGGGTGGGGGAGAGACTGAAAAGTCCTAGGACCTCTGCAGGGCCCCATCACTTGGTTTAAAGCAGGCTTCCCTAACCTGGTACCCTCCAGATGCTGTGGACTACAACTCCCATCAGCCCCAGTCAGCAAAGCCAATGGTCAAGGATGACGGGAGTTGCAGTTCAACAGCAACTTGAGGCCTGTTCTCTGTGAGAATCATGTTCTCTACTTGACAAGGAAGTAGGATCTCTTGGGAGCTTTTGTTTATAGACCACACTTCCATAAAAACACAGCAAAGTGGTATACAGAATACAAAATTGAAGTAAGATAAATTAAAACCTCAGTAAATACTGGTTGGTAAAAAGAAATTCACATGGCAAAGGCCTGTGTGAATAATACAGTTTATAGGAAGTGTCTGAAAGAAGGCAGGGATGATTCCTGATAAACATCAATCAGCAGTGAGTTCCACAGGGCAGGGCCCACCGCACTAAAGGCTCGATCCCCAGTGAAGGCTGCCTAAATCTCAGGGATTTCCCAGAGTGCTCCATCAGGTGTGGCATTAGGAATTCAGTGAGAACTTCCATCTCATGCTCAGACTGTATATAAGTGTAAATAAAATCTGATTATCACAGAAACTCCATAAAGTCTCCAGTGGCCATCAATCCAAGGAATCCAAACCCATGAAAAGTGTTCAGACCCTGGAAAACCTCTCACCGCCTAGAGATTGAGTTGTGCTTAACAATACAGGCCACATTCACAACAGAACATTTAAAGTGCCGTGATACCACTTTAAACAGCCATGGCTTCCCTCCAAAGATTTTGGGAGCTGTATGGTGGGAAAGTGGTTGGAGAAAAAAATTTTCTCCCTCTCTCATAACACTAGAAGTTGTGGGCATCCAATGAATGCTGGAAGACACAGGATGGGTAAAAAAAAAGGAATCCTTCATGCATTGCATCGTTAAAGTATGGAACTATCTCCCCCACCAACTAGGATGGCTTTAAAAGACGACTAGGAAAATTCATGGTAGAGAGGGCTATTGATGGCCAGGATGACTATGCTCTGTCTCCATAGTCAGAGGTGGCAATGCTTTTGAATACCAGTTGCTAGAACACACATGATGGGAGAGTGCTCCTGTGCTCTAGACCTGCTTTGCGGGTTTCCCATCTGGTCAGGATGCTGGACTAGATAAGCCAATGGTATGATCTAGCAGGGCTCTTCTTATGTTCCTAGTTATAGTGGGCACATCCAGGCACCCAATTAGCTGGCAATTGACTGTGCAAGGCTGACCCCAGAAACATCCAACGGCCACCTTACCCCCTGTTTGGAATTATTTTGGCAGTTCAAGCAGGTCCCCTCCAGGTACACATAGGAGCTGCGGCTCACTTCGTAGACAGACTGGGCCTTGCAAGAGACACACTCCAGGGAGACGATGGGGACGGTCCCCTTCTTCAGTAGCACCTGGGAGAGAAAGCACAGTGAGCCCACAGAAGCAGAGGTGTCAGCAGAATCCCTCCCCAGAGGAGAACTGGAGCAAGCAGAGTCTGTGTTAAGAAGAAAGAGCAGAATTCTGAACTATGGGAATCTGAATTCTGCACCATGAGCCCCTGAATCCCACAACCAATATATTTCTTTTCTTTTCTTTTTAGGTTAACTTGTTTGTAACATCTGATTTTATTGGTAATTTCAAGGTATATTTTATGTAAACTGCTTAGAGATTTTAATCATTGAGCAGTATATAATTTCTATTAAATAAACATAAATTCTGCAAAATTAATGGATTTACATAATTTCCCCATCATTTTGTGTGATTCGTTCTGTTACTTAAAATAATCATTTCGCACGATGTAGGCTGTAATCTATAGGATGACCAGGGGCAGGGGAAAAGAGAGGCAGTCCATGTGACATACAGGCCTAGAAGGTATTTTCTCTTACAGGACTAGGATGATTCCACGTTCATCAAAAACAACCTTCCCTAGCCTGACACCCTACAGTATTTTGGACTACAGTTCTCATCAGCCCCAGCATCATAAAACGGCTATGCTGGCTGGGGCTAATGGGAGCTGTATTCCAAAACATCTGCTGGGTACCAGTTCAGGGAAGGCTGGCATGAACAGGCCCTTTTTCACACAGCTGGAATCTACAGACAAAGAGTGATGATTTCCCAACCCCACAAGAGGGCCCTTGCATTTTGAGGTTAACATTCCCTCCATTAGTTAATACTACACAACTTGGCTCCAGGGGATTTTTTCATCAAATTTATCCCAGGCTTCACTAAATTAAAGGCGGCCAAATTTATCTTTGCTTCTGCTTCCTGCCTACATCAGATATGTTGTGTTTAACGTTTCTCTTAGATGCCTTAGTCGCAGAATCCTAAGTTTATAACCTGCTACCTACAACACTTGGGAGGGACTTGTTCAGCCCATATCTCCATCTTAGAATCAACTCTGCAAGCTGACCTCATGGCTGCCTCTTCAGACTACTTTGGGAGTCCTGTTGGTTTTTATGGTTTTTTCTTCATTCCACCCACCCCTAGCTCCTGCTTTGTGTAACCACTTGATGATGAAGAGTTCTGGAGAACTCAAAAGCTTTCCACACTTGTGTAACACTTTGGTTGGTCCCACTGAAGCTATTGCCCAACTGTGGATGGTTGGGCAAATGCTTAATATGTTTTTATATATTTTAAAATGTTTTATAGGGGCTTTTATTTTTTACTTTGTTGTCCCACCATGAACGGTGGTTTTTATTGATGTATTTCTATTTTGTTCTGTTTTAGTTTGGTTTGGGGGTTGGCTATTGAGTGGGGTGGGGATTTGTTGTGTTGGTACAATTGTTTTGGATTTGACTTGTTTCTATTCTGTAAATGGAGGTTGGTTTGAGGCTTGGGATTGCTACCGTAGTGGGGCGAGGGAGGTATGGCGGTGGGGGCAGATGTCATAGGCGAAGGGGATCGAGATATGGATATGCTCGTACCCCTTCCAATCTGCGCCCCATCCCGAGGGACGAAGGTAGGGTGAGCAAGGATTACTCACCTCCGTCACTGGTGTTGTGCAATGCCAGGTCTATAGGCAAAAAAACCGCCACCCTGCGAGACTTCTTCACCTCGCAGGGGGTTGACCTGGCTTGTGTGACGGAGACCTGGGTGCGCGAAGGGGAAACTGTCACCTTACGAGAGATGGCGCCCCCGGGTTTCTCCGTCCTCCACCAGTCGCGGACTGTGGGCCGGGGGGGAGGGGTGGCATTATTAATCCGAGAAGACTGTTCTTTCAGGGCTCTACCATCGCCATCGATCCCCGGCATTGAATGTGTTGGCCTAGTGTGGGGCTCCGAGGTGAGCTTGGCTGTCTGGCTGGTGTACCGGCCACCTAGCGCACCAGCAGCCACCCTGTCAGGCCTATTGGAGGCGGTGGCTGGCTGGGCCTTGGAGTTCCCCAACCTATTGGTACTGGGGGACTTCAACATCCATGCTGATGCCACTCCCTCCTCACAGGCTCTGGACCTGGTGTCTTCCATGGCGACACTAGGGCTCTCCCAGTTTGTTTCGGGCCCCACACATCAAGCAGGCCACACGCTGGATTTGATCTTTGGCGCCGGTATAGATGTGATCATGTCTCCCTCGATGAAGGTGCCATGGTCTGATCACTACGCACTGAAAGCCAGGATTGATTTTCCACCCCCACCCCGCTTAGGTGGCGAGCCAATTTGGGCTCGCCCGCGGAGGCTGATGGACCCTAATAGATTCCGTCAGGCCTTGCGGGACCTTGCTCCCCCTGGCGACTCATTGACTGAGCTTGTTGAGGGCTGGAATACCCAGCTCCTGGCAGCCATCGATGAGATCGCACCTAAGCGCCCTCTGCGACCCCGCAGAAACCGGGCTCCCTGGTTTACCGAGGAGCTTCGGAAAATGAAGCGGGACCTCAGACGGCTAGAACGAGTATGGCGGGGTGCCCGTGACGGAGCCTCAAGAACATCTTATAGGGTTTTTATGAAAACCTATGAGATGGCAGTGAAGGCCGCTAAGAAGTCTTACTTCTCAGCCTCCATTGCATCCGCTAGCTCTCGCCCGGCGCAATTATTTAGTATAATTCGGTCTTTAACGTCCCTTGAAGGACAGCCAAATTTAAATAACAATCTGACACACAGCTGTGAGGCATTTGCGAGCTTTTTTGCGGAGAAGGTCCTGTTGCTCCGCCATGACCTCCCTGCCAATTTGGATACAATAAAGGAACTGGAGGCCCCTCGACTGTCCTCGGGTCCAGTATTGGACCACTTTGACCGGATATCTCCAGCCGATGTGGACAGATTCCTCCAAGCTGGAAAGCCCACCACCTGTCCTCTTGACCCGTGCCCGTCATGGCTGATTAGAGCGTGTCCAGACGAGGTGCGGGCCCCCCTGGGGGATATCATCAATTTGTCCCTTGGCACCGGGATATTCCCAGGGGAACTGAAGGAGGCGGTGGTGCGTCCGCTCTTAAAGAAAATATCATTAGATCCCTTAGATCTATCCAATTACCGCCCGGTCTCGAATCTTCCATTCCTGGGTAAGGTGATTGAGAGAGCGGTTGCTGAACAGCTTGGTAGGTTCCTGGATGAAACATCTGCTTTGGATCCATTCCAGTCCGGCTTCCGTGCTGGCCATGGGACCGAGACGGCTCTGGTCGCCCTAACAGATGATCTCCGCAGACAGCTGGATCGAGGCGGGTCGGGGCTGCTGATTCTTTTAGATCTGTCAGCAGCCTTTGACATGGTCGATCACGAACTCCTGGACCACCGCCTTGCCGACGTGGGGATCCAGGGCACAGTCCTTCAATGGCTGCGCTCGTTTCTCTCTGATCGGGGACAGAGGGTGGCGCTTGGGGGGGAATTGTCATCGCGTCACTCCTTGGTGTGTGGAGTGCCTCAGGGTGCGATTCTCTCCCCGATGCTTTTTAACATCTTTATGCGCCCCCTCGCCCAGCTTGTCCGGAGTTTTGGGCTGGGTTGCCATCAGTATGCTGATGACACCCAACTCTATCTGTTGATGGATGGCCATCCTAACTCGGCCCCAGACACACTGACCAGATGTCTGGAAGCTGTGGCTGGATGGTTACGTGGGAGCCGGTTGAAGTTAAATCCTTCGAAGACAGAGGTCCTCTGGCTGGGGCGGGACGATATGGGATCGAGGGGGCAACTCCCATCTCTTGCGGGGGTGCAATTAGTGCCAGCACCGTCCGTTAAGAGTCTGGGTGTAATCTTCGATACCTCCCTCTCTATGGAGGCGCAGATTACAGCTATAACAAAGGCGGCATTTTTTCATCTCCGCCAAGCTAAGCAGTTGGCCCCTTATCTTTCTCGCCCTGACCTAGCCACTGTGATCCATGCGACGGTCACCTCCAGGCTGGATTATTGTAACTCGCTCTACGTGGGGCTGCCCTTGAGACTGACCCAGAAACTCCAGCGGGTGCAGAATGCCGCGGCGAGACTCCTTATGGGGTCTTCGCTGCGAGATCACATTCATCCAGTACTATACCAGCTGCACTGGCTCCCGGTGGAGTACAGGATCAGGTTTAAGGTGCTGGTTTTAACCTTTAAAGCCCTATACGGCCTAGGACCCTCGTACCTACGGGACCGCCTCTCCTGGTATGCCCCACAGAGAAACCTACGGTCTGCAAATAATAACACCCTCAAGGTCCCAGGCCTCAGAGAGGTTAGGCTGGCCTCAACTAGAGCCAGGGCCTTCTCGGCTGCAGCTCCAACCTGGTGGAACGCTCTGTCACAAGAGACTAGGGCCCTGCGAGACCTGACATCCTTCCGCAGGGCCTGCAAGACAGAGTTGTTCCGCCAGGCCTTTGGTCAGGGCGCAGCCTGACTCCCTCCTCTGGCAACCTGCACAGAATTTTGTTTAATCGGTTGCCATCAATTTGATTTTAACTAATTTTTATAATGAAATATTTTTAGAATGTGCTATTATTTGATTGTTTATTTGACTGTTGTTAGCCGCCCTGAGCCCGGCTTGGCTGGGGAGGGCGGGATATAAATAAAATTTATTATTATTATTATTATTATTATTGGAGAAAGGGGAATACTGTTCACCAAGGTTTCCCTCAATTAGGCAATTGAAAACAGGACTGCTGACTGATTAAGCAAACAACACACAATGAGTCAAAAGGGCAAGTATGAAAAAGGCTTGGAAATGAGAACTGAATGGCAAATGCTTGGAATTCCCAGCTGGGTTCCACAGGGAAATGCTTTGCTAAACCCTGGCACCCCAGGATGGCCTCCACTTCCACGAAACACTTGTCTCTCCAACAGCGTAGGAAACGGTCTCATAATGAGCCAGATCATTGGTCCAGCTACCTCAATACTGTCTGCACTAACTGGCAGCATCTCTCCAGGGAATAATATAACATGTGGTTAAACTATGGAACTCACTCCGACGGGAGGCGGTTCTGGCCACCAACCTGAATGGCTTCAAAAGAAGACTGGGCAAATTCATGGAGGAGAGGGCTATTGGTGCCAAGTAGCCATGATTGCTATGCTCTGCCATGTTCATGGAAAACAATCTTACTCGGCTATGAGTGATGGCCAAAGAAGAAAGCTCTGCCTTCATGGTTGGAGGCAGCAATGCTTCTGAATACCAGTTGCTGGAAACCACAGGAGGGGAGAGTTGTTCTTGTGCTCAGGTCCTGCCTGCAGGTTTCCCTTTGGGGCATCTGGGTGGCCTCTGTGAGAGCAGGATGCTGGACTATGGTGGGCCTTTGATGAGCCAGTGTGGTGTAGTGGTTAAGACCGGTGGACTGTAATCTGGTGAACCGGGTTCGCTTCCCTGCTCCTCCACATGCAGCTGCTGGGTGACCTTGGGCCAGTCACACTTCTCTGAAGTCTCTCAGCCCCACTCACCTCACAGAGTGTTTGTTGTGGGGGAGGAAGGGAAAGGAGAATGTTAGCCGCTTTGAGACTCCTTCAGGTAGTGATAAAGTGGGATATCATCCAAATCCAAAAACTCTCAATCCAGAAAGCTCTTCTTAGATTATTACAAATTCTTTCCCAACCCTACCTGGAGATGCTGGGGGTTATACCTGGGGCCTTCTGCAATACAAAGCAGATGCTCTATCACTGAGCTATGGCAACTGTGAGATATTCCTGCTATTGCGCCATTATCTCCATGCAACTCTAAATAACTCCAGAAGCCAAGGCTGTCTCTTGAGGCTTCTGGCGATAATAGGCATTTTTGACAGTAGCGATAGAGCTGCGGTTTAATGTGGCAGGCTGTTAAAAGAGCACCAAAGCCCTCTCTCCGCAGAGCAAGATTGAAGGGCCCCATCTGTTCCTCCCGTTCCTGCGACAGTCAAATCATTGTTTTGCATTCATGTATGCAAGCGAGATTGTACGGAATGTCCTTGAAAGACTATCAATTTGACTTTGGTTCTTTCTGCCTCCCCCCCCCCCCCGCACCTTCCTCTTTCCTTCCAGTCTTCAGTTTCCAAAAGAACAACACACACACACACACAAAAGGAAAGAAGGAGAAGAGCAAGAGGGAGATCAAGGCAGTAAGAATTTCCACTTGCAGACAAACGGCATCTCGGGTTGCCAAGCCTCTCCTGGAGCTGGTGATAGAAACCATAAGGTTTTTTGGCCTGCAGATTCCTTTTGCTGCTCAGTTTTGTTTTGCAGCCTACCGATAGGTGCAGTTATTTAAAAAAGAAGGGGGAAAGTGTGCGTATGTTGCCCTCCCTCTCTCCCTCTGCTTTCCCCAAGGCACCATGGGAAGAAAAGCAAAAAAGAAAAGCCTCGGCTATCAGCAAAAGGCTTCTTTTTCTCTCCTAATGTTCATATTTGTAGATGGGCAACTCTGGGCATTTCACGCCTGCCTCTGCAACCCCACTCAACACACTGGGCTATCCTAATCTATCTGGCAGCTGTCTCCTTGCAGGAATGGGAGCCATGTAGCTCAGTAGGAGAGCATCTGGTTTGCATGCAGAAGGTCCCAGGTTCAATCCGCAATGGCATCTCCAGGTAAAAAAGACTGAGGTATCAGGGTTGGGGACGAGCTCCCTCTGCCCTTGAGGCTTGGAGAGACCTTTGCAGAGACAACAGTGATGGGCCAGATGGGCCAATGATTTCACATATGGCAGGTCTGTGTAGGAAGAGGATGATCCCAATGTCAATCCCTGGTAGGGCTAAGAAACACCCCCTGCCTGAAAACATGGAGAGCTGCTGCCAGTCAGTGTAAACAATACTGACTCAGTATAAGGCGGCTTCCTATGTTCCTGTTTAAGTCAGCCATTTATTCAGAACCATGAGAACTGGAATCTTACATTTTAGTGGAAGGAATATAGATGGAATATAAAAGGAATATTGATACAGCACTTGCTTTGCATACAAAAAGCTCCAAGTTCATTTCCTAATGGTATCTCCAGGAAGGGCTAGGAGAGACTCTCTGCCTGAAACCTTGGAGAGTCACTGTAGAGGCAACGCTCCGCTTTGCGAGGGCAAACCTTGCACCAGACGTGCAACAGTATGTCAAGGAGCGTTATGCCTGCTTTCCCAGACCTTTTGCCTTCTTGGCTAGAATACAGGGTTTCCCCCCTGACCTTTTGTCCTTTCACAACTGGTTTGCTAGACATATCGCTTGGCTGGAGCATGGCGGGGAACACAGACGTAATCAAGGATCGGGGGGAACATTCGAGGGAAGCACCTGCTGACACGTGTACTTGCTAATGCTGGAAATGTGCGTAGATAGAAATACATTAAGTTCAGGGTGGTTTCACTACTGTTTCCAATTACTGACTTCTGCTAATAAAAAGAGCCTCAGTAGAGCTAGCCGGCAGCTTGCTTGGAGCATGCTTGCTAGTGTGCTTCTGCACAGCTCACCTGCATTACTAACTCCTGTCTCATGCCATCACTTCAAGTCACTGTCTGCCAGTGTAGCCAGTACTGAGCTAGAGGCACCAAAGGTAGGACTCCACATATAGCAACTTGTGTGTGTGTGGGGGGGGGGGACCTTTAGGACCTGCTGCTTATCAATGAAAGCAGCACTTTCAATTTCCTTTGCAATCTTTAACATGTTTCCCTTGCTGCCCTTCTCCTGTGGCCGATGGGGGAGCTGAAGCCACAGGAGACTGACTTCACCACAGTCACACTGTGAATCTGTGGTAGAGCCAGAATGCAAACCAAGGACTCCTAAATCAGAGTTCATCCTATCCCACTTGTGCACTTTTGGGAGGAGGGGCATTTTCAGTCCAAGGGCCACATTCCTTCGTGAGCAACTTTCCAGGGGCCACATGCTAGTGGTGGTACAGCGAACAGCAGTGAAATATCTATGGGAGCAGAAATCCTGGGACTTCTCGGCTCAAACTTCACCTCAGAACCTCAGCCTCAGCCATGAACATGAAACACTAGTGTGGCATAATGGTTAGAGTGTCAGACTCAGACCTTGCAGGCGAGAGTTCAAATTCCCTCTCAGTCATGAAGCTCAATGGGTGACATTGGGCCAGTCACTGTCTCTCGCTCTAATCTACCCCACAGAGTTCTTGTGAGGATAAAATGGAGAGGAGGCAGAACCATGTAAACCACCGTGAGCTCCTTGGAGGAAACATGGGATAGAAATGTAAGAACAAAAACAATAACATTACTACAGTAACAATGGTAGTGTATAGCTTACGGGTATTGCAAGCATTACAGAGAATATGTGTGAGGTGATGTGAATGCTTAAAAATGGGAAGTTTTGTTCTGGATAGCACTGCCATGATGGCTGGGGCTGATGGAGACAGAACAAATTCTCAGATTCATCGGGGAGGCAGGTGTGTGTGGCTCTAATTCCAGGGACCTAAATGCAGTCTCAACAGAGCACCACGATCATCAGTACGGACTAGGGCCCTGCGTGGCTGTTCACACAATTAAGTACCAGTGGAGGGGCATTCTCAAGGAGAGTATGAGCCTGCCTTTCCCTATTGCCCTGAAGAAACCCACAACGGCAGTACAGGAAGGTACTGTTTGAGGATGAAGAACAGAGAGGACTCCATGACACTAACCGTTTGATTCGTAGCTTCAGGACTCATCCCCGTTTTCCAGACGGCAAGGTCGAATGTGTACTCCACATCTGCTTCCAGTATGGATCGGGAAACGGTAACGACTCCCCCTGTGGCAGTGAAGTTGAGTGCACACCCCGCAGATGAGCTCTGTTGCACACAAGGAAACAGGGAGGAGGAGGGCAGAGGAGACATTCAAAACCTGCCTTAAAACAGAAGGTCAGTCCTGTCCTGAGGGTCTGAGACCAGAACCTGGGTATATGTCAAACTTCTTCCTGTTCTAGTACCCTCATCTTGTTAAAACAGGCTGCGCCAACCATGGCAGGGCTGGCTGGAGCTGATGGGAGCTGTACTCCAAAATCTTAAGGACGCCAGGTTGGCATGCCAAAGGAAAGAGGGGAAGTGAGTAAGAATAAATGCAACTTCCACACCTACAAATGGCCTCCGATGGCCAAACTTTTGGGTTGCTTTTCTTGTAGGGCATACTTCAGGGCAAAATATGTGTGCCGCCAAAATACAATTTTGGAACAGTCATGAAAGATAGCAAAATAAAGATGGTGTGAATCAGGGCAGGTGAGTGTCCCTGCACAGTCCTGGGGCTCTGTTCCTAAAATTGGGGAAGGGAAGTCAAACATTTAAACTGAGGGTGTTTAATGGGAAAACACCACTGCAGTCTAATGAAAAAAACTTCTTTGTGGGGTGGGAATCCAATGCACAGGATAGGAAATACCTGGCTTGTCAGCAGAACAGGTGGATCTCACGATTGTAGCTGATCCCAAGCTGAACCTGAGACAGCAGTGTGATGTGACTGCCAAAAAGGCTAATCTGATTTGGGAGTTGGTTAATCAAATTATGGTTTCCAGTGCATAGGAATCAATCACCTAGGGATGAGGTGGGGGCTCTCCTTGATCTAGCTGGATTTTCTGCATTGAGCAGGGGGGTTTAGATGACCTAATAAACCCCCACCCGCTTGCATCTCTAGAATTCAGTTTTACGCCACATACATGCCATACATTTAAACTAAATTTTGTCCACACCTCCCTTCCCCCCCAAAGAACCCTGGGAACTTTAGTTTATCCCTCAAAGAGCTACACCCCCAGCAACCTGAACCATCTACAACTCCTAATATTCTTTGGGGGGAGGGAATGTGCCTTAAATATATTGCGTCAATGCAGCCAGTCTGGAGCTCAGCAAGCCTTAAGCCAAATCCAGTTGCTGTGCCCCCCCTCCCAGTTGCCAATCCAAAAAGCAAAACACAACAAGGCAGAAAGCAGGGGGAGAATGGGGACATGGGGTCTCAGCTCACAATGCCCCTCCCCCTTCTCAAAGTACAGATCTCCTGCAGCACTAGTTCCAGACCAGGCTTCTAAGTCTTTAAAAGGTAAAGGTAAAGGTACCCAGACCATTAGGGTTCTGGCGTTGCAGCGCTCATCTCGCTCTATAGGCCGAGGAGCTGGAGTTTGTCTGCAGACAGCTTCCGGGTCATGTGGCCAGCATGACTCTGGAGAACCAGAGCAGCGTATGGAAATGCTGTTTACCTTCCCGCCAGAGCGGTACCTATTTATCTACTTGCACTTTGACGTGCTTTTGAACTGCTAGGTTGGCAGGAGCAGGGACCGAGCAACGGGAGCTCACCCCGTCGTGGGGATTTGAACCACTGACCTTCTGATTGGCAAGCCCTAGACTCTGTGGTTTAGACCACAGCGCTACCCACGTCTAAGTATTTAGAATGATGGAAATTACCCAAAAGTGCGCCCCCACCCAGCTGCTCCTTCACTCAAAGCCCAGGGCTTGCTTACCTTGGAGGAAGACATACAAGACCACTGATAATGTAACGGCGTCTGTTCCCAGTCTTCTAGGTTAGGGTCATACGATTTCTCCCCATCCAAGATCAGGTCCCGGGTGCTGGACCACACACGGTACGATCCTCCATCAATGATGGGCACCAGCTTGTTAGGCGTGACAGTCACGTTTGCGAAAATGCTCTTGGACAGTGGTGTGTCTCCGAAAGAGACCAGGAACTTAAAGCAGTAGGTGCCCAGGTCGA
The DNA here is from genome assembly GCF_964188305.1 of Podarcis bocagei. Classification (NCBI taxonomy): domain Eukaryota; kingdom Metazoa; phylum Chordata; class Lepidosauria; order Squamata; family Lacertidae; genus Podarcis; species Podarcis bocagei. The sequence continues at coordinate 32,326,126 of NC_138139.1, read as the reverse complement.
GCGCCAGCTTGGGGATGACCAACTGCGGCCGGCTCACGTCTACGTTGGACAGGAGGACTTTGTCAGAGGCGCCCAGTTGCAGGCAGCTGGGGGCTTTGTAAATCTCCCACACGTACTTGGTCTGGTACCTAGTGCAGCCCCGCAAGTCAAGCTGGGCTTCCAAGTAATTCTTCTGCGACCGCTTCATGACCACTTGCCCAGGTAACGCCAACTCAGCTTCTGGCTCTTCGCATTCCAGCACCTGGACTGTGATGGTGAGCTGGGCAATGGAGAAGCTGATGAGGTTGGAGGCGTTCACTTCCACCAAGTAATCCCCATGCCTTAGGTAGGTATGGCTGGCGGATGGCACCCTTGTCCTTTGAGCTGGAGAACCATCTCCAAAGTGCCACCAAAAGGCAACTTGCCTTGCGCTGGGCAGCACAGACACCTCAAACGTTGTCGTCCGGTTAGCAAAGGAGCTGACAGGCAGGAGGGAAAGTTGTGTTATGATGTCTTGGACTTCTATCACAATGGTTATGTTCAAGCTGCCCAGACGGTTCCAAGCGGTGAGATGGATCTCCAGCCGACCTGCAGCTTCCGGGGTATAAGAGATGCTTCGGCCTTCCACGCGGACCTGGGAGCGCCCGTGGTCTCCCTCCAAGGAGAGCTGCCACAAATATGACACCCGCGAGCCACTGTCAACCTCAGCTGTGAAGCGCCTCTCTACTCCAACAGGCATGCCTTGCTCACAGCAGTCTGCGACCTTCAAGCCATGGATGGCCTCCAGCACCACAATGAGGACTTCCGTGTAGTCCACACTGATGTGGTTCTCTGCAGTCACCCTTACTAAGTAATCTCCAACCTGGGTGAATGTATAGGTGAAGCTGGAAGAGTTGAGTGCCATGGAATGGTTCCCGCCGACACTCATCTTATAGCTCACAGAGGAACCAGAAGCCATCCCAATGACAAAGTTGACCTCTTCCCCAGGCTCCAGCACCTCCTTGCCCACAGTGAGTTTTAGGCCCTGAATTGGGTCTTCCACGGTCACGCTGTGGCAGGCCACATCCCAGCTGACATCGTTGGAAGCATTTAAGCAGACGGAGAAGACTCCAGGTGAGGGGAATGTCAAGGCCACTCTTTGCCCACATATGGTGGTGTTCAGCAGTTTCCAGGTCCAAGCTACGTCAGAACCCCTTTCCAGCTCCCCAGAGAAGTTTACCTCTGAGCCTGACTCAACATAGCCAGTATAATTCAGCCTCACAGTCCTGATCCTCACCCCTATGATGGGCTCCTGAATGTACACCACAAGCGTTGCGTTGGCAGAGCCAAATTTGTTCTCTGCCACAACGGTAACAACTTTGGCACCAGGACTTGGGAAGGAATGTGTGATGGCAGAGGAGGCAGTTTGGAGAAAGAGACCATCTTCCAGGTACCAAACATACATCAATCCAGTCCCAGCAGTGACACTCGTACTTATGTTCACAGAAATGTTGACTGCAGCAGGGTTGGGGGAAGCGATGGGCTTCAAGACACCAACCTGCTCAATGAACTCCACTGTCTTGTTCACTGTTGAGCTCCCCAGCATATTTGTGGCTTTCAGGTGGATGACGTAGACCCCTGCTTCCAGGACAACCAGGGAGAAGGTCTTCCCTGCAGAAGTCTGCACAGGGTGGTTTTCCTTCAGGAGAGTCCAGTTGTAGGAGATGTTGGTGCCATCCCTCACTGCCGCCTGCATCTGGAGCGTCTTGTTGGTGGGGAAGTAGGTGTCATCCATGAGGTCGCCACCGGCAATGTGAAGCCCTTCGATCTGCTCCAAGACATAGATGAAGATGCTGTCCTGCAGGCACCCAATTTCATTCTCTGCAGTCACGATCACATTGAATGTCCCAATTGAACGGAAAGTGTAGGAGATGGTGGAGTAGCCGGGGATGGGGGTGCACCTGTCGCACAAGATCCAGGAGTACCGGGTAGCAGTGCCAGCCAGGAGGGTGGCTGTGAAGCTCACAGAACCATTTAGAGGCACCACCGTCCTGCTGGCATTGATGGTCAGGCCTTGGAGGCGCCTCTTCACTGTCACATTAAGCCTTGCTTCACGGAAGCTCACATTGTTCCAGCCCGTCAGGGTGATGGCATAGGTGCCGCTCTTGTTGTAGGAGTGGGTGATGAATTTCCCCAGCTGGCTCATGCCATCCCCAAAGTACCACAGATAGCTCACGTTGGTCCCGCTAGCGTTGGCAGAGAACAGGTAGACTTGGTTCAGTTCCAAAACCTTTGAGCCGTTGGACTCAATCCTGATGACCCCAACCGGCTCTTGGACTTCCACAAACACTGAGTCGTTATTGAAAGATACATTGTTGCAGACTGTCACTGTGACCAAGTAGACGCCGGGGGCTTTGTAGGTGTAACTAACTTCCGTCCCACCAAACCGAGTGGATTCGTTTGTCCCAAAGTCCCAGAGGTAGCGATAGGGGTAAGGGGGTAAAGCTGTGACTTGGAACTTGCTTTCGTTGCCCAGTCTCACAAACTGTGGCCTTATGAACAGCGAGACGTTGGTGACCTCTGGCTCCACACAGACCTCGGTGTAATAATGAGCTTTGTTGACCTTGCTTGAGAGGACCAAAGAAAGGTGAAAGGTGCCACTGCGGGTGAAGTTGTGCCTCACTGTTGGGTCCCCATTCACAGTGACGTTGGATGACCCATCTCCAAACGTCCAGTCAAAAAGGTAGTCCTCTGGGTTACCAGAAACATAGGCAGTGAGTTGTACGTCGGGATGCTCTGGGATACAAGTGGAAGGCTCGATCTTCAGAACCATCAGCACGAATATCCGGACAGGAACTGCTTGGGAAACGGAGTTGACTGGATTCGTTGCTGTGACGTTTACAGTGCAATTCATCTCCTTTAAATAGATGTGCATCACGGATGCCACGGAACTGTTCACCACGGTCCCGTCACCCATGTCGAATATCCACAGGATGCTGTCCCCTGTTTCCACGGAAGCGGTGATCTCTACTGGCGTGCGGAGCTCCATTGCTTCCTCCAGAACCACCTGCAACCCGCTAATCTCTTCAAAGACACGGTAACTCTGGAATGTTTCTACAGCACTAATGGTGTTGTTGGCTCTCAGACTGACGTTGTACATCCCCTTGTTGCTGTAGGTGTGGACTATTGCCGGCAGGCTTTGAACAGACGCCACAGAGCCATCTCCAAAATCCCAGGTGTAAGAGACCCCATAGCTAGAGGGCAGGGGGACAGCTTTGAAAGTGACAGGGCGACCAGCAACCAAGACATCTGCATCAACTTCCAGGGTCACTTCCATCAGGTAAGTATAGATGTGGACAGGAATCGTGTAGGTCAGGTTCTCAAATTCATTGGATACTAAAACACTCAGGATATATTCACCTGCATTTGTGACCAGGCCGGGGAGAAGGGGGCAGGGGGGGAGAGGTGGAGAGGGAGAGGGAGAGGGAGAGGGAGAGGGAGAGAAATGAGTAAGAACTTCCCACTCCTGTGGTTTCTCTCTTTGAGCAACATGTGCATATTTGGTAGATGAAAGATAAGCAACTGTGAATTGCTTACTTTTCAGGATGTTTTGGTTTGCATCTTAATCATTTTTTTTAATTTAAAAAATCTGTACTGTTTTTACTGCTCTGTTGCATGATGCTCTGGGCACCTTTAGTTGGAAAGGCAGGGCAACAGCAACAATATTTCATTTCGTTTCATGGAGAAGGGGAAATCTGTCAATTTCGGTTTCTCTCAGTTTCCCATTTTTCCAATCTTATGTTGTTATCCAGATCCGTTTGGAAACATTTCCACATCATGAAAATCCATCAGCATTTCAGTGCTAATTTCTCCCACTGTACAAATCTCTCTATAAAATATTGCCTAATATGCACATTTTTATATAACAATTTCCCCTAATACAACCAACTTTTGTATGCTGTTTTCAGTAACTGTACTTCAAAATTCAGAGGTGTGAATTTCTGAGGATGGCCGAGTTTCAGTTCTAATATTATTTCAGAAAGGATAAATTAGGTAAGGTTGGTTGCCATGAAGGGATAACTGAATTGATTCTCTTCCCCATCCCCATCTTTCATGTCAGAGAGGGGACAGGACCGAATGAGGAACACCCAGCACTACAGAGACTGTCTTCCAGAATAGAATGAGAGAGCAAATCAAGCAAAAGTACTTAATCTGCACCATTTGCTCTTAGAAACACAGAATCTGGAGCACATTGGTTTCACTTGCCACACAGAGCGTATGCAGATTTGAATGTTATCAGATAATTTCATTCTGCGTATTCATTTATTTATACCATTTTGTGCTTGATGTTCAAAACATCATGCATAGAAAACCTCATAAGAAGAACAAACAAGAAAAACTTAAAATAGCAGCAGGAGAAATCCTCAGAACATAAGTAAGTTCCCAAGCGGTCCCCAGAAGAGGCAGGTCTTGCAACTCCCTTCTAGAGGCCTGAGGTGTGCTCTAACAGCCCTGAAAAGGCAATTATCACAAAAATGCTCCTTAGCTGGTCAGTCAAATGACAAACACACTGGTTTTGTGTGACAATCCCTGTTGGTTTGGCGGGTTCTTCCTCGTGCAGGAACCTTTCTTATAAAACCCCCACAGTGCATTTGCCTGCTAATTAATTGCAAACTACATGACAGTCACGATAACTTGGGATCAGACACCACATTCATGATATACAATTCCTGAAATATAAAATGTTGCAATTGGCGCTGTATGGTGTCCTACAACTCCCATGCCATGAGAGAATTTGGGGGAGGAATCCTACCAAAAGAGGACAACTTGCCTTCCAAAGACCATCCATCAATGGGACTTTCATACAAGGCCATTATTCACCACACTTAATAGCAACCAGTTGGCTAACTACTTCTTGCTGAGGTCAACCTGACCTCCCACAGGGATGGAACACAGAGCAGAGCACCAGAAGTAGTTCAAAAATGCCAAGGGAGAACATTGGGGAGAGGCAATCTCAAAGGAACTTGCTTTGTAGAGCCACTGAGTGCTGTCTGCGCACACAAGAAGCAGCAACCGGAAAAGCGGAAGGGGCCACAAAATGAACTCTGGGAGTTGGAATAGCTCAGTCGGTAAAGCACGAGACTTCTAATCTCTGGGTCATGGGCTTGAGCCCCACACTGGGCAAAAAGATTCCTGCATTGCAGGGAGTTGGTACAGATGACCCGCGTGGTCCCTTCCAACTCTATGATTTTATGAATTCCCAGCTGCTTGTTGGGCCCATTTGTGTGCTAATAGTAGTCAGATACTTAGCTGTGATTCCTGCATTGCAGGAGGTCCACTGAAGGGACCTTTGGGTCCCTCCAAAGTCTACAGTTCTATGGCTATGATTTGCATCTACACAGAAAGTAGAAACTGTCCTAAGCACACTTTGCCAATTTGCTCAATTGGCCATGGGGTTGCAAACGAAAAACAAAACAGAACCCTTTTCTCACCTGATTCTTGGTAGGTATGCGATACATTATGCCCAATTACAACCTGGTGGATGTTGGGGTCTGGCACAAGGAAAGACTCATTATAGGGAGGCCTGAACTGGAAAGCAACACGGTCGCCGTCTCCAAAGTCCCACCTGCAGAGCAGAAAAGGCAGTAAGGCATGCAGTTGCAGGCAGGTAATAGATCTCCTTGTGGAGATGGCAGTCCCGAATCGGTGGCACATGCCCTTCTGGCTTGCACTCTTTATAAAGACTTGAGGAATAAGATTATCACCCCTCTTTTATTGTCCATTCTAGGTCACCCAACCACTGCCACAGTATCCTTTTTCTTGACAGATCAAGATGAGCAGGTGACAGCAAAGGTTGCAAGGTTTTTAGCTGGGGCAATCAGAATAAGATCTACCATTTAACTATTGATTCAAAACCCCAAAATGTATTTTATATAATTGGCTTTTTATTTCTGGGTTTTCTATATTGCATTGTGGTTTTATTCATTCAATTCAATTCAATTCAATTAATTCAATTCAATTCAATTCAATTCAATGCAGTTGCAGGCAGGTAACGGAAAAGCTGGAAGGCCAACACAGCTGCCCAGTCCATGGAAAACCTGCTTCCAACCCCTGATGCATGGAGTGGAAACACTCCCCTGCACAGCCCTTCTTTTTCATTCTGTTTTGTTCCAATCATACACCAGGAGAACTCACAGGAATGTGGCGTCCACAGCAGAGTCCACTGTAACCATGGCTGCCAGTTCCACAGTGCTGTTCTGAGGGACGAGGGGTGGGATCTCAGAGACCACCAGATCCTTCATCCTGTTCATCTTCTCCACAGTGATGTTGTAGTCCACAGTGACGTTGCTGACGTGGTTGGAGGCGGTGAGCTATAAGGGAAGGGGAAAGAAAGGAAAGGGGCATTTGCACCATGACATCCTTCAGCATTTGTTTCCCCCTCCTCTCCATCATCCGCTCCGGGAGAGAGAAACATCCTGGAAATCCTCACATGCTTTTACCCCTTCATTCCTCTCCTTGTTACCCAACACTAAGAACATAAATGCAAAAGAACATAAAATCATAGAATCATAGAGTTGGAAGAGACCACAAGGGCCATCGAGTCCAACCCCCTGCCAAGCAGGAAACACCATCAGAGCACTCCTGACATATGGTTGTCAAGCTTCTGCTTAAAGACCTCCAAAGAAGGAGACTCCACCACACTCCTTGGCAGCAAATTCCACTGTCGAACAGCTCTTACTGTCAGGAAGTTCTTCCTAATGTTGAGGTGGAATCTTCTTTCTTGTAGTTTGGATCCATTGCTTGTAGTTTGGATCCATCATAAGAAGAACCTGCTGGATCAGGTCCAAAGGGGACCATCTAGCCCAGCCTCCCTGTTCTCACAGTGGCCCACCAGATGCCCCAATGGGAAGCCCATAAGCAGGACCTGAGGAGAAGAAGACCACTCTCCACTCCTGTGGTTTCCAGCAACTGGCATTCAAAAGCACTGTTGCCTTCAACAGTGAAGGCAGAGCAAAGCCATCATGGCTAGTAGCCATTGATAGCAGCTGCCTGTGACTTACCGACAGCTTGTACACAGCCGGTGTCTGGTAAATAACATGGAAGACATCGTTGTAGAACGTGAAAGAGCGCTTATCGTCCACGGTCCACCGGAAGGTAACGTCTGATCCGGCATCCATCATGGGGACGTAACTCTGCAATGGATGGGAACAGGCAGGCACGTGTTTCAGAGAAAAGTTTACATGTGACTTTCCACTTCAAATCATGACCATTCTAAGAGCAGGGCCCCTGGCAAGTGGGCTCCATCATTCTCAAACCGCTTTTGTCAAAAAGCAGAGGAGAAGTAAACAGTATGACGAACTCAGAAAGGGACGGATCTGACAATGATTAGCTGGGAAATGGTGCAACAGCCTTCCCCAGCCTGGTGGGCTCCAGATGTTTTGGACTGTAATGGCCACAGATGTGCTGGCAGGGGCTGATGGGAGTTGTAGTACAAAATAGCAGTGTTGGCCAGGGATAATACGAGTTGTAGCACAAAACACGCAGGAAGGCTGAGTTAGAACACATAAGCATTTTAGTGCATCAATTCCTGAACATACACATTTTTGCAAACCACTTCCCTTCATATAATGCATTTTAAGTTATTTTCACTAATATATGCATTTTTTTACACCCACACCCACTTCTGTACACATACCTTGGCTGAAGCACTGCATTGCAAAATTCAGAAAAGTGCAAATTTCAAAGGATCAGTGCATTTCGGTTTGTGCATAGTTCCAGAAGGTGCAGATAAGGCAGGGTGGTGCTTAAAGGAGAACCAAAGCAAATGTATCTCCTTACCCTACTTACCACACGGTTATTCAGCAAGACTCTGGTCTCTGGGTCTGGGGTTGCGCGGAGGCCTCGGATGGCATCCTCTGCTTTCACAGTGATGGTGATGTTCTGGGAGCTGACGGCATTCTCTGCCCACAGCACTCGGGTGCTGGCATTTCCCCCGATGTTCTCCAGCATGACGACTGAGAACCAGGTATCATTGGTGTCCCTGGTGCACTCAGGCACAAGTGGGATGACTGAAGGTGGGCAGCTCCTTCCAAAGGGAAAGCTCTGGCTCCCCGCGAACCATCCAGCAGTTGCGTTCACCCCAGAAGAGATTTTCACCACCAGCCAAGTGTGATTGGTTTCCACATAGATTCGGCCACCTTGCTCTGGAGGGTAAATGACGTGGAGGCCCGACACTGGAGAGACAGCCACGAAATCACAGGATAGGTTGGCACTGAAGACTCCATTCTCTACAGTGGCCCTCACGGCATACAGGCCAGGGCGGTCCACACCCAAATTCCCTTCCCTGATAATGGCTACTGTCTTTTCAGCAACAGAAAGGACCCTAAAATAGCAGGTGGAGTCGTTATGCCAGCCACCGGCCTCAGGGTGCATGAGAGAGCCTGGCCCCCAGTCTGAAGAGTTCAGGGTGAAGTAACTCATCTGGTAAGATGGCACCTGGCTTGGGTGGCAAAGGATGAAGGCCCCAGGCCCTGCGTCATGCTGGATGCTCACAGTGTCATTTGGCCTGATGAAAGTGTCTTTGCTCCTGAAGTGCAACTGTGAAAGAGAGGTCACGGTCACTTCGATACTCCAAACCCAGTCCATTCTGTATGGGTCACTGCAGGCCCCACCACCACCCCTGTACTGCAACTGTGAGTTAAGTGTTGGGTGCACGGGTTGGTTATGCTGGTCACACCCAACTGGGTACAGCAGGCTCAAAAGAACTCATTTATCTAAGATATTGTGCCCAAGTTTGCTTATTTCTTTCTTGCTCCCAATCCATTTTCCTTTTGTGATCCTAAGTCTGAGGTCTGGGCAGAGGCGGAGCTAGACGCTCTGGCATCTGGAGTGGTGCACATGCTGTGTACCCAGGGGTGGGGCTAGCCTCCCGTGGGGGTGCGGCGATGTCACCCCCCTCAGGGATGGCACCCAGGGCGGACCGCACCCACCACACACCCCTTCCTCCACCAGTGGGTCTGGGACTATCGTTTCCCCCCCTTTTTGTGATTTGTAAACCACTCTGGCAGCCCTTCTTGGTTACTGCACAGCATATTATTTAATTCCATCTGTTACATCTTCTCAACCAGATTGGTCAATAATGCAGCTATCTGCCCATACAAGCCTTCTGCTAACCAACAACGCAGCCCTTCTTGGTTACTGCACAGCATATTATTTAATTCCATCTGTTACATCTTCTCAACCAGATTGGTCAATAATGCAGCTATCTGCCCATACAAGCCTTCTGCTAACCAACAACGCAGCCCAGGCTGCAACACATCAGAAGCAGACAACGGGGCAAAGCAAAACTAGTCAAGGTAGCACTAACTACTGAGCCCAAACAGACCCTCAGAGGAAAGGAGGGGGGCAGCGGCCAGGATTAGAAAAAGAGTCTAGCCAGAAGCAATTGAAACTCAGTACAGTGGTACCTCGGGTTAAGTACTTAATTCATTCCGGAGGTCCATTCTTAACCTGAAACTGTTCTTAACCTGAAGCACCACTTTAGCTGATGGGGCCTCTCGCTGCCGCCGTGCGATTTCTGTTCTCATCCTGAAGCAAAGTTCTTAACTCGAGGTACTATTTCTGGGTTAGAGGAGTCTGTAACCTGAAGTGTATGTAACCCGAGGTACCACTGTATATCGATTTCAGAAAATATTACTGAGTGACTTAATATGGCACAATGGTAGAAATATCCCGGATGCACTTTGGGTTCAAAACACTCACAAGGTACCGTGTGGAAGGGCCAGGTGGCAAGGTAAAAAGCGACTCTTTGAGTTCGCTCCGCCCTGACTGGTTTTCACAAGTGCGAGGAGAGGGGCTGGGCGAGCTGGTGGCAGAGTTGTTGGCACAAGTCTCTGGATCACAGCAGTTTTGTAGCGGAAGGCATGTATTGGTCAAAGGGCACCACAGGAGCCCAAGCGCACACTCCATTTCTGCCCATGTCCCATTCTCTTCCAAATTGGGTAACAGCTCCATGGTGTTCAGGACTTCCTTGCAGACTATGGGCAGGAAGGAGAAAACAGATAAACATTGCCTGAGCCTTGTCTGGGCTCCAGAGATATATTAATAATTTTATTTATTTAATCAAGAACATAATACTCCATAACATGTAAGATATAAGAAACAGATGTAAAATATAGTTGAATGGAAGTTAAAATGAAACACATGAAACCAAAAATCAAGGTACAAATTTGAGTTGTTGCATTCATAATATCTGGGAAGAATAATATTGGGGGAGCAAAACAAGTCCTTTTATGTTATGTTCTGCTTGTAAATATGTTGTCTGGGGTGGGTGGGTTGTCTTATGACATTCTTGTGTGATGCTGAAGGGTTACTAAGAGTTCCAAACAGTGGTGTAACAAAAGCTGGACAAAACAACAATGCTGGAACATTTGTGGTACGAAAAGTTACAGGGTTTTAGCAGGAAGCTATGGGCATGCAATGATTGGAAAATAAGCAGCATCTCTGCCCCCAAACCTTTGCAGGTGCAAAGAGTATTTAAAGCTGGATTGTATATAACCATCCTGATACGTGAGCACAAATAATCTTGAATAATGCACAATAAAAAGGGTGTCTGCCAGCCCCAAGAAAGTCCTGGTGTTCTGCTACTCTGGAGGGTAGGACCTGAACCAGTGGATTCAAATTACAAGGAAGGAGATTCGGACTAAACATTAGAAAGAGCTGTTTGACAGTGGAACAGACTCCTTGGAAAGGTGGTGGACACTCCTTCATCGAAGGTTTTTAAAGAGAGGTCTGACTGCCATCAGTCAAAGAGTTTTAGCTGAGATTCTTGCATTGCAGGGGACTTGGGGTACCTTCCAAGTCTACAATATTATGATTCCATAACGTTCCAATGCAATGCAGAAACTGGGGCAGGAGACCAACTTCCTTCTTTTTGCACAAATATTTCAGATTCACTTTAGCAAGAATTCCCAGCAAGCCACGTAATGGCACCTCACCTCCTGTGAGTGCTGGGCGGTGCACTCGAAACCGGACTTGGACATCCCTCTTCAGCTCCTGAGTCACAAGCTCCAAGGCTACCAAATAACCCTCCTGCTGGAACTCCAACCTAGGAAACACCACCGTCTGGAAAACACAACACTCAAAAGGTTCACAGAGCTGCAGGGTGCCTTAGCAGGGGAGATCTGGGCTGGAAGGGAACCACTAGCATTCCTCACCTCCACCGTTCCTGACGGGGCTGACAGCTCCTCAATTTCCGTAGCGTTGCTCGTGGCCACAGAAGTATCAAAGGTGGGAGTGCCCAGGTAAAAGTGCTCAGCATTTAAAAGGATCTCTGTTTAAAAGAAACAGGTAGGGAAGAAAGTTAGCCTCTATTCCTTTTTCTTATGGAGTGACATTAAGAGGAGCCTGTTGGATCAGCCCATCTAGTCGTGTTCTCACAGTGGCTGAACAGTTGCCTGTGGGAAACCTGCAAGCAGGACCCAAGACTAAGCACATAACATATATCAAGTTATGTTATATATTTGTTGCTATATTTTAAAAATCCCATTTTTATTTTTTTCAACTATCACAGCTATTGGGAAACAGAAGAATCAATTGGACGGAAGATGCACCTACTTTGGACACCATCTAGAAGAAGAAGAAGAAGAAGAGTTTGGATTTGATATCCCGCCTTTCACTCCCCTTCAGGAGTCTCAAAGCGGCTAACATTCTCCTTTCCCTTCCTCCCCCACAACAAACACTCTGTGAGGTGAGTGGGGCTGAGAGACTTCACAGAAGTGTGACTGGCCCAAGGTCACCCAGCAGTTGCATGTGGAGGAGCGGAGACACGAACCCGGTTCCCCAGATTACGTGACTACCGCTCTTAACCACTACACCACACTGGCTCTCAATGTCTTAATGTCACTCTCTCTCTAGTTATTTGGATACTTTCAATGGGAAAATGTACCTGTATGCATCTTCCAAAGTTATTATTAAATTCCTCCCCACAAGCCTTTGACGGACAAGCAGTCTTCTGATTCTGTAAAAAGCAAGCTTGCCCCAGGCAGCCGATGGGCAGAGCCTACTCAGTGCCTGGATATAATTTTCATGGACTGGGGGAAGAACTTCTGGCTCCTTGTCCTTCCCTCCCAGCCAGGAAAAAAAAAAAAATAGAGTAAGTCACACAGAGCAAAAAGACTGCAAAGGATGAGAGAAATGATGCACAATGTGTTGTCCGGGTTGCAGAATTCTTGGTGCAGAATTTTAATGTTAAGTACAGAGCTGCCTCCAAGAGAGACCCTTCATGAAGCCACCCACCTTGCGGCTTGTGCTCGCAGACATAGCTGTGCTTGGCTGTGCAGAGGTCTGTGTTGCATTGGCCGGCCGGGCCCATCCGGACACAGTGGTCAGCATTGGATGGATGAGGCTCTCCAGGGAGCCAGTTCTGACAGCTCTGCAGATTGAAGCCTTCCTCTCGCTGCAGAGGGCTGGGGCTTGCGTTGAACCCGATCCAAACATCCAAGCTCCTTTTTGGGGAAGAGAAGGCCAGAATAGTATCAGGGAATCACAAGGCATTAAGCACACCACCAGTGCATGCATGGAGGAGTCTGCAATCCGAATTCCAACACTGGAGGAGGCAAGAGCAGGGGTGCCAAAGGTAAGAAAGAGAATCTGCCTTATACAGAGTCTATCTAGCTCATTAATGTGTACACTGACTGGCAGCACTCTCCAGGGTTTCAGGTGGGGGTAATTTCCAGCCCTACCTGGAGATGCCATTGGGTACTGAACCTCAGACGCCCTGCATGCAAATCAGATGCTCTACCACCTAAAAATAAAGCAAGCTTCTAGTCTTCATCATTCTGAATCAAGGGCTGATTTAAAGAGGAACATAGGAAGCTGCCTTACAGTGAGTCAGACCCTTGATCCATCTAGCTCATTATTATCTACACTGATTGGCAGAGGCTCTCCAGGGTTTCAGGCAGGGAGGGGTCTTTTCCCAGCCCTACCTGGTGATGCTGGGGATTGAACCTGGGACCTTCTACATGCAAAGCAGATATTCTATCACTAAGCTATGGAGCTTCCCTAAAGAAGAACGGGAGGAAATGCTTAGGCTTCTGAGCAAGGTCAGTCAGTAGATTAAGCTGGAAGGGTTGTGCCAAAAGCTCCATGGAAACTGTGATTTACCACCCTTCCTAATAAATCTAACCAACATCTAATTTCTTGGTGCTGAAATGGGCTGTTGTTCTGAGCACTGGTAACTCTTGCATTGGACTAGCATAACAAATTGTATACAGGACTGTCAACAACAGACTCTCAGTAATTCCCATTAGTTCAAAATGGAACTGTGGGGCTACTGGAACTGGAACTGGCTAGGAGGATCACTTTTTCCAGTTTTCAAACAGCTGCAGTGGCTGCCCATCTGTTTTCAGGCACAATTCATAGTGCAGGCGGTCATGTTTAAGGCCTTACACTGCTATATCAGTTGCTGGAAATGGCAGGAGAGGCGACTGCTCTTGTGCACGGGTCCTTCTTACAGGTGCATCTGGTTGACCATCATGAGAACAGCATGCTGGACTAGATGGGTCACTGGTCTGATTCAGCAGATTATTCTTATGCTTAGGAGCTGGGGACCTAAAGGACCATTTTCAACCTAACTGAACATCACCTAGGGCCCTCCTCCACGTTCCCCTTAAGTAGGGAGAGGGTGGTAACTGGAGAGAAGGCTTTCTCAGTTGTGACACCTCATACAGCAGCCTTCCCCAACCTGGTGCCCTCCAGATGTTTGGCACAACTCCCACACAGCCTGAGCCTGCATGGCCATTTTGCCCTAGACAGCTTCAACTTTTACAGTGCTCTCTCTTCCAGTTAACGGAGGTTAAAAGATAGCAGAGTCCAAAAACACAGGAACAACCTCGGCTAGAAGGGGTGGAGGCACTGAAGTGGATGTCTGCATGATTTAGCAGCCGCAGAAGCAAAGAGCGTGGCTGGAAGAAGATGTCACATTTTCAAAGCCTGACATTTCATGAGCACTCTGGACACATCTGGTTGGAATAACAACCCTTCTCACCATTGGGGACATTTCTCTCCCACTTGAATTTGCTCTGAAATTGCAGTCTCTGTTGTAGGGAGGCTGCTGAGAAATGTGCATTGTCCAGATGTACCAAAATCAGCCTCTGAGTACAGCAGCCTGCTGCTCCTTGGGAAAGCTTGGGGCTTGTAGGAGCAGCACTCCTCTTTGGGTGCCTCTGATGATCCACTGCTATGTGGCTCAGTTTCCATCGGACTGTGGGAAATGGAGCGAACCAGGACCCTGGAGCCACCAACTTTTGGCTCTGCCTCTCTAAATCACTCTGTTCCAGCTGGTCATTGCAATATCTTTGTAACTAAGATCTAAGTAACTGAGCTTCCTTCTTTCCTCCTCCCTTCCAACTGCCTTTTCTTTTGTGTTGTGCCTTTTAAATTGTAACTCCAAGATAAGGCATTGCCCTATCACTCATGCTGCTGAGCCACTCTGGACAGCACCAGTTATTAGATAATCAGAGTAAAAGTATGCTTTTAGCTTGTTTATGTATTTGTGTTACTGTACTTTTATTCTTGTTATGAATCACTTTGGGTGCTTTTTGTTGTTGTTGGAAGCAGTACATTTTCAATAAACCAGTACATTAATTCAACTGTGACCAAGCCTCTTCCCATCTCCACCCCTGCTGAAGTAGTGGGTGTCTTCCATAAGACAAGACGGCATGGCTTAGCTTGCAAGAAGATAATAAGTGGTTCTCCTACCACTGAGGCTCTTTGCTGGTCATAGTAATAAATGAGGTCATGTCAAAAAAGAGCTTTTGCAGCGAAAAAACAGTGACAAAAATAACTTGGCCTTCCAAGCCAGTAGGGCGTGCTTTTTCTTCTTTTTAAGCTACAAAAATATGTCTAAAGAACAAGAAACTGACTGTGTTTTGCTCCTGAGCAATTGGCTTCACTTAGAGACTAGGAAACATCCAAGCCGCTGCCATCGCTGAAGGCCCAGGGAGATTTTCCTGTCCTAATTCCAGCTATGATCTAACTCTTAACTCATTCCCGCCCCCCTCAGAAAAAACGACGAGATGGACTGCACCTCCCGCCTGCTGACCACTGGCTCAAGTGGGGGCTCTTTGGGCAAGTGTGTCAGTGGGCAGAAGGGATGGGCAAATCTATTCGCTTTGGCTGCTCTCCATTTCTCATTTCTCCGGTCTTAAATTTGGTTCTCCACATTTTCACGTCAGTTAGCTGATTATTATTTTTGAAAAGTCCTCATGACAAAATGCATCAGCATTTGGATGTGGATTTTTCCTAACACAAAAACCTTTGTATGCAACTTTCCCCTACTATGCATGTTTTTCCAAAGCATTTTCCCCTAGCATAATGCATTTTTGCAGGAAAGTTTTATTAATTTCTGCATTTCCATGCACACTTTGCATCCCCGCCCCCCGTACATACATTTTTATACACGTCACTTGGCTGGAAAACAGCATTGCAAAATGTGGAGAAGTGTAGATTTCGTTCACCTACTCTTTCGTAAAGTGTGGATTAGGTAGATTCACCTTTAAATGCAAAGCGAATCAAATTTTGCCCTCACCCCAAGTGGGCACCTTCTCCACCAAGCATTTCCTTCCTTAAGCACTCAACACCTTGAGGAGAGGTGGGGGTGGGCTGAAGAAGAGGAACAGCAAGAAAAAGAGGAGAAAGACTTCAGGCGTTGCCTTGTTCTTATGTCTTCTGGGTCAGTACTTGTCATTGTGCTCCACCTTGGATTTTGATATGAGTGGGTGGCATAAAAATATTTTTTATAAACAATTTTTTTAAGCATCAACGGAGGGGGGGGGAGAGAGAGATGGAGAGAGGGTTCTCTGGCTGCCACACAGGCTAATGGGAAACAGATTCCTTCGGCAGTTGCTTTCCCACAAGAAACTGAGTATGTGAAGGACCTTCCAAGAAAATGCTCAGTAGCTCCACCAATTCATCTTCTATCACTGAACTAGGAGCGGGGGGCGGAGGGGGCGGTTGGACGGACGGGAGGAGGAAACTTCATCAGCTTGGAATCCTTTGCGCCCTGTTTATCTAATAGAACAGATCAAATAAATACAGCAATACCAGGACGTAGATGACACTGGGACGCGGGGCGGGGGTGAGAGGGAAAGCAAGGCGCACGGCAGCTGGGAAGGAGCTCACCCCACTGCGCCCCATCCCCCCCCTAGGGGGGTTTCATTCCGCCTTCAGCCCATCCAGCAAAATAAAATAAAATACATAGCAACACCCCAGCCTGCACATGAATCGAAGAAGCAGTATCCAGCTACGTTCTACTCAGATAAGTCCCACACAAATCAGCGTTCAATCCCACCAATTTCAACGGATCTGCTCAGAGCAGGACTAGCACTGGACATAACCCAAAGGCAGAGAGGGCGTATCAGTAATTTCAGACTCCAACCCTGAAAAAAGCCCAAATCTGGGATCCAGAAGAAGGGCCAGTTGGGAAAATGGACTCGGGGGCCAGGGCCTGCTTGAGCTGGGGAAAAAAGATTCATCAGGGTAGTGGCCTTTCCCCAACCTGGTGCCCTCCAGCTGTTTTGGACTGCAACTCCCATCAGCCCTAGCCAGCATGGCTCTTGAAACAAACCAGATGGGGTGCTGGCTGGGGGATGAAGAGAGTTGTAGTCCAAAGCAGATGGAGGGCACCAGGCTGGGGAAGGCTGTGTTAAGGACTTTGAAGGGAATAAAGCACAGATGTTCTCAATTTTTGTCTGTGAGGTATTTGAGCAGATGCCGGCTAGAGCCCAGTGCCGGAGGAAACTGGCTGTTTTTCCTCCAGACGGATGAATCGTGAACTACGTAATGAGAAGCAGTCAACAAAAGAAAGGACAGCTCCTCCAGGTGTCCTGTTTACTGAGCGTTAGTGCTGATTTGCTTGCACAAAGGTTAGATTATATCTGGCCTTTACTGAACCCTTATTTCAGGGGGTTAAACTAGATGGAGATTCAGGTCCCTTCCAACTCTATGATTTGTTTGCAGGGTGTTTCAATTTCTTACAATATGTTATATGTTATATGTTCACAAATTATTTGTTCACCTCACACTTTTCAATGCACTGGCCTGTCCCCCTCTTCCTTTTTTTTAAGTGGCTCTGTGGCGCTAAATTCACTTGAATTACATAAACCTAACTTTCCTGGTATGCGCTTGAATCCTTCCTGCAAAACACTTTGACAGTCTTGAGACGCCCAAAGAAGGAAAGAAATAAAGAGGAATAAAGTAGAACGTCCTGTATCTTGGCAGTGTCTAGGAAGGCTCAACAGGAGCTGCCGATTCCACCCACTATGAGGTGGAGGCAGGATAGGTGCCAAATTGCAAAGGATTTGATTGAGCAGAGCCAACGCAAATTGCACAGTCTTGAGGAAACCTATGGTACAGCAATGTAGCCTTTAAAGTGACAGAGGGCTGGAGGTTGATGAAATCACGGAAAGGCAGGCCTGATACAGAGGCAATGTTTCTGACCTAAGATTGTGTCATGGGATCGTGTACTCTCTTCCCCTCCTCTAGGAGGAATTCGTTCAGTCTGCTTTTTTCAACAGACTGGCCCAACTTGATGGATCTGGGGCTTGCTCAATGACTGAAACTCCCAACACGCAATCAGATTTTGCACTCCTTCAGATTTTGCAGTGCGGTTTCAGAGCACAAAAAGTATGGAACTCTCCTCCACACACACATTCTTACAGTTAAATGAATATAAAACACACATTTCAAAGAACAGAGAAAAGCATTGGAAAACACATCTTTTTAAGGAAAGGGTTCAATAATACACGCGGTATCACATGTATCTATGTGTACAATTCAAATGTGAACTTTACATGCATTCTTTTCAAACATCCAGACAAAACCGGATTGATCTATGATTGAGCGCCAGCAAAAATGAAATGAGATGGGTGTAAGTTGATGCGTCCACCTCTACATTCCTCCCATAGTTTGCTTTAACCTTAGTAGGGTGGTACGCCTGCATCAGCCCTAACTGTGGTTAACCCTAGCACAGATGGCTCCCATTAACAGAGTCTGAACTCAGGATTCAAAGTGGATCTGCTACTTAAGACCAAATGCCCATCTAGTCCAGCACCCCATTCTCAGAGTGGCCAGTCGGATGCCCCAAGGGAAAGCCCCTAAGCAGGACCTGAGTGCAACATGACTCTCTGCACTTTTGATTCCTGGCAGTTGGCATTCAGTGGCATTTACTGCCTCTTGACACTAGAGATAGAACATACTTCTGGCAATGACAAAATAATGTGTTAGCCACCAATGCAGCACATAATGCCACACGCACAGCCATGATTAATACAAGGTGAAGGGATTTGCGGTGGAGAGAGAGAGCACGGTGTAATTCCATTGATTATTAAATCTGACGGCATCTTGAATCTTAATGTGTTCTTTCCCCTGTCACCACCCCCCTGCACAGAGATCTGCCAGACAGATTCAGCAGTGTCAGGACTCAAGCCTGCAATGCGTCCGTAATACTTTGGGAGTCTGGCAATCAGTCTGAAAAGGGGAAGATGAAATAGTGCAATAAATTAATCATTTAAGAGGCTGGGAAGAGGAGGAGATGCTCTTTATCAGTGGAAACAAAATTTAATGGGTTTTGGATGATTGACTGAAGAACACTCCTTCCACAGATCTAATTTGGTCCCTTGCTAAGAGCAGAATCTCATGTTCACAATCCTGCGCTTCCGGGTAGGTGTTTATCATGGGTGGATACTCCTCATGCAGCTATGTTTGTGTCTATGTAAGGGTGTTGGAAGTTGTTAGGCGCCCTCTATTGCCCTCCCAGAGCTTGGTCCAGCATACCTGAAGGAGCGTCTCCACCCCCATCGTTCTGCCCGGACACTGAGGTCCAGCGCTGAGGGCCTTCTGGCGGTTCCCTTGTTGCGAGAAGCCAAGTTACAGGGAACCAGGCAGAGGGCCTTCTCGGTAGTGGCACCCGCCCTGTGGAACGCCCTCCCACCAGATGTCAAAGAGAAAAACAACTACCAGACTTTTAGAAGACATCTGAAGGCAGCCCTGTTTAGGGAAGCTTTTAATGTTTAATAGGTTATTGTATTTTAGTGTTCTGTTGGAAGCCACCCAGAGTGGCTGGGGAAACCCAGCCAGATGGGCGGGGTATAAATAATAATTTATTTATTTATTTATTTATTATTATTATTATTAACCTCAACAAGTTATCACCTTATTGCAGGTAATTAAAGAACCACCTATCTTTTAATCACTTACCTGGTGACGCGGGACACTAAGAAACTCTGGATCTGGGGGCTGCTGACGAAGGCCAGAGTACCGTTGCCATATTCCCAGCAATGCTGCTGAGCCTCCGGCCATTCTGCTTTCTCTGCCACCAGCCAGTAGCAGTGGCTGTTGCCAGGGAAGACCACGCTATCCAAGGGGCACACTGGCTGGACCGCTGTGGAGGAAGCATCAACATGTCATTGTTCAGGCTGCTTCCTGGAAGCTCAAGGGTCAGACTCTTGTCTTTCCTGGCCAAGCTATGGCAACAAAGTCATGGAAGAACCCCAGGGCAGCCAAGGCCAAAATGAAGAGCGTTACCTTGCAAAGCTTATTTTAGCAAAAGTCACCTAAATAACGTGGATGAGTATAGGGAGAAAAGAAATCATAGTAGCTCTCTACTGAGCAAAACTGGACAAAAACAATGTATAATTTGAGGAGAAAGTAATAGAGAGGTTTTGCCTTTGTTGCTCCAGGTCTTGTAGAGAGCAGGGAGACATTCAACGAAACACACAGAAGAGAAACCCCCTCAAAAGTGGACAGTCAATCAGGGCATGTGATATCTCAGGAAATAACAGGCCACTCTGCCTGGTTCCTAGGCCTGGCCTGGTTGATAGGCAACACCTCCACCCCCACCCTGCTCGTTGAATTTAACACTAACAGAAATAATTAACTAGGGGTTAATTACTTGATTCAATAAAATGTTGTTCTAAATTAAATGCACATAAAAATACCTGTAAGTTGCAGTCCTTAATCTTTTCTAATAAATTCATTTAACTATACTATAAAATGGTGTGTACATATGCAGATAAATATTCACATGAATCAAACACACACTTTCCTATTTCTGTTCAATAAAATCATTGGTCTTTATTGCATTTCCTCAAGAAACTTTATTTATGTCAAGATTGAAATTCCTGACATAATCACTCTCAAATCACAAGTTCTGTGCATCTCTTTTGTCTACCACATTTCACTGAAGTCTTATGGGAAACTAGAATTGGCAAAAACTGCCAGCTTAAATATAACGGTTTGCTGGGCTGCTCTGTAATATACAACAAATGTCTCCATAATATCCTGTCACCCCAAATATAAATTGACTTGGAATTTATCCAATTCACTTCTATATAATAAGCTTTTTTAGCACCCCAGGTGATCTAGTAGCTAGAATATGATTGGAAAGGGTGTAATTTCATGATATAGTCCATATTCTACAGGAGACAAATGTTATTGGGTTGTTGGGGGGGTTATTTTATTATTATTATGTATTTTGTGGTTGTATATTCTGATTTTATCCTGAGAACTGCAAGTACAGGGCGGTATACAAATTTAATAAATAAGTTAAGTAAGTAAGTATTGTAGCTTGTATTTAACTATAAGGCCACATTCACAGCCTACATTTAAAGTGGTATACCACTTTAAACCGTCATGGCTTCCCCCAAAGACTCTTTGGAGCTGTAGTTTGTTAAGGGTGCCAAGAGTTGTTAAGAGGCCCTATTTATTAATTACATTTATATTCCACCTTTCCTTCCAAGGAGCTCAAGGTGGTGTACATAGTTCCCCCTCACCCCATTTTATCCCCACAACAACCCGAGATAGATGAGGTTGAGAGACAGTGACTGGTTCAAGGCATCCAGTGAACGGCTGAGGGGGGATTTGAACCCCAGTCCAGCATTCTAACCACTGCACAACACTGTTTCTCTGTTCCCTGCTCAGAGCTACAATTCCCAGAGTGGTTTAACAATCAATCCCTCTTCACAGGGAACTCTGAAAATTGTAGCTCTGTGAGGGGAATCTGGACCTCCTTACAACCCTCAGCTCCCTTAATGAACGGCAGCTCCCAGAATTCTTTGGGAGAAGAAGCCATGACGGTTTAAAATGGCATCATAGCACTTTAAAAGTGAATGCAGCCTAAGTTCTACTACTGAAATTCATACACCTCAATTAGTTATGTCCATTAATTTCAGTGACCTGCTATACGTATGGCTTACGCAGATATATATACCCTGTATATTTGCATTGTTGTAACCTGTCCTGGGATCTTGTGATGAAGGGTGCGCAAGAAATTGAGAACAACAACAACAACAACAACGTGAAGTTGCCAGCTCTGTCTCTCCTCATCGGACAATATTCAACTCACTTTGTCTGGGCTCTTTCTCCTGCGCTGTGATGCTATACACAGCTGACAGGTCAGTTCCCCCTCGATTCCTTATCTGCAACCTCAAACTTTCATTTGTCTTCACCACACGAGGACACTGAAGCTCTATCTCCTCTGGGGCTGCCACCACCGTGACGTTGGTTTGTGCGGATGTCAACCGGCCACCGACAAAGATGGCAACCGTGACGCTGTACTGCCCAGGCGACGTGTACTGGTGAAGGGCAGTTGTCTTGGTGGTGTTCAGAAGGCCTGTGTGGTCCCCAAAGTCCCACCGAAAGGTGTCAATGGGAATTGGGGCCCAGACGCTGAAAGCTACCCCTTGGTAAGGGGCAAAAGGAGCGTCAGGCCCCACCAAGGAAATGGGCAGCTGTGCTGGGAAGACACTCGGAACGAGGGCAGGGCCGCCACACACAGGCCCGGCAGGAGGCACGTCACAAAATGGCAAGCAGTCCGAGGAAGAGTTTGGTTCGAGAGCGATGCCACACAGGCAGTGCGCCTCATGGCTGAAGCCTGCGTAGTCCTGCCCTCCAGCAAAGCAAAAAGCACCGCATGTCTCTTCCGTCAGGTTCTGAGGGAGGGTGGAGGTGAAATGGACAATGGAATCGGCCACACCTGTGTTGTTGTCTGTCAGGCAGGCAATGTAGTCAGCTCCTGCAAAAATGGCGGAGGAGTGGAGAGAGAGGACAAAACAAATGAGATCTCACATAAATACAGAATTCCAAATTATAGTTCTCAAGTCATTAGGCCAGAGGCAGGGAACCTCCAGCCTGGTGGCTCAATGCGGCCCTTCAGGATTCTCTATCAGGCCCTCAGAACTCTTGCATGCGACATGCCTTAAGATGCACCCCTCACCAGCCTCAATCTGTAGCCTCCTCAGCTGCTTTTGCCTGGCTGGAACATTCTCTGAACTGTCAACGATGAGCTGCCCTGTCTCTGTGGCACCCGCTATCTTGCACATGGCTTGGATATATTTTTAAAATTTACTTTCTGAGCAAGCAGTTTATGGGTTGCAGCTAATGTCAGTCCTAGCCTAGGTAGACCCATTGAAAATAATGGGTGTGAATTAGGTCTACTAATTTCAGTGGGTTGACTCTGAATAAAAAGTTAGTTGAATACAACGCCACGGATTTTCTAAGTAAAACAAATACACAATCCTCACTTCCCTATATGGTAAATATTCCCACTTTTGCTGGTTCAAAAAAACCCACAAAAAAACAACTGGAAGAGGCCTGATTAGCTGATTTTCTTATCTCAATGCAGCACAATGGAACTTCATAAAATGGGACTAAAAGGCATCTATTTTTGTAACGTCCTTCGGAGACAGGCCAGACTTGCATACCAGACTGGTACATTCCCTTTCTTGAACCAACATGCTTACGTCTCCCGTTATAAAAAGAAAACCTTGAATTGGTCTGACTTTATCAATCCACCATTATTTATTTATTTCCCAGCTTTCATCCTAAATTCCCAGTGTGGGTTACAGTATTAAAAACAACTTTCAACTATAATGCCCACCCTCCCATCCATAGCAAACAGAGGAGAGGCGCCTTTCCCCCCATTGATGGGGTGGCTGATATAAGTCACGCTTGCACAACATTGTGGGCCCTGTCTCTTTCTTTCCTTTCCCCAACCCCCGAAGCCATTTTGCCTTCTGCCACACCCTACAGCAGCCATTTTGTGACTGGCAGCGCTCACTCAACATTCTGAATGCGCCCATCGGCCCAAATAAATGTCGGCATCTCCTGTCCTAGCCTCACCGCAAGTAACGTCGCTGAACGACACGTTGAAGAGCGGGACATTTGCCACCTCAGGAGGCTGAGCGCATCTCGTTTCCGACCGACGCGCAACCTTCACTCTTCTCTCTTCCACCCAGCGGGGGAGCCAGGCGAGGCGGCAGTCGCAAAGGAACGGGTTCAGGCTTAAGTTTCTGAAAGCAGGCAGAGGAGTGAGATGAAAGGCACATTCTCCTGAGAAGCAAAAGCCAGCCTTTAAAAAAAAAAAATTCCTACCAATAACCGCTGTTACTTATAAAGCAGAATGCAGGATTCCCGCCTCCTCCCCCCCCCCCCAATTTATAAGTGCCTTGCAATTTCACATTGGATGGGTTGCTGCAGGATTTCTCTGGCCTAAGGAAGAGAACACAATGTCTCCATTAGGTTTCCAAAGGATTATGACAAAGTCTGTCAAAAGCTATGGCACGTTAATGGCAAGCCCTCAGAAATGTCAGAGCTCAAGAAACAATGGGAAATTTCTTTGCTGCTGTGAACCTACTTTCTGCAATGCTACACACCAAAGATTAGTGGGAAGGAAATGTGGGGGTGTAATTTAGAGATTAACTTTCATGGGTCCCTGCAGCTGCTGCCAGCAAAGGTGGCACTAGAACAGCGTTGCCATATTTCAAAAAAACCAGGAAACCACCAAAAGCTGTTGACGTATGGCAGCCCTACACTAGAAGTGCTGTAGTGGTGTCAGACCCGGGTTCAAATCCCCTTTCAGTCATGAAGCTCACTAGGTGACCTTGGGCCAATCACTGCCTCTCAGCCTGACCTACCTCACAGGGTTGTTGTGAGGATTAAATTGTGAGGGAGAAAACTATGAGTTTCACCTTGACTTCCTTGAGGGGCGGGCATGAAATATGGACTATAAATGCAATAAACCCACTGCACTATTACATCAGAAAAAGGAGAAAAAGAAACAATACTCTCTTGAAAAGATATGGAAGTTTAGAATGCTCAGACTTACATTTCACTTAAATTAAATAAATTATCAAATATTCCATCTTGTAATGAAGAAATCTTGTTGTTGCTTATATCTCTGCAGTCAGGGAGAGACAAAGAACAATATTATCTTGAGTATTATCTTGAGAACAAAAAGGCTTCGTTTTCTTGCCCAGACCCCCACATCCTGCCCCATATCAGCTGGAATGAAACAAGAGAGAAAGGAACCAGAGTCCTTGCTAATTTAGCAACAGCCTAAATAGATTTAAACTACATGTTACGTCATATTTTAGAGATGCATGTTTAGCACTACCCTCCTTAATTTCCAGAAAAAAATAAGGATTAGGAATGTGATACATGGAGAGAAGGGACTTTAATAACACTTTCCCACACTCCTTGCAATGTCATTTTCCTGCCACAGGTCCACCATCTGGCAAGTTCCCTTTTTCCAGGTGGTTTGTGGCAGGAATATGGCACAGGAAGGAAATGGTTAAAGCCTCTGGAGGTTTTTTGGTGGGCGAGGGGAGAAAGGAAAGTGGCAGGAGAGAGAAAATGGTGAGAACTAATTAGGCCTTTTAAAAAGCAAGTTTAATGTCATATGTTGTTTGGACCTTAAATCCCACTTTTTCATATAAGCCCTTAGAGCTGGTCTCTGTCTGAGCTGACACTGGCTTTCAGCCCAGAGTGGGATGCCAGCCTTGGTGTCTTTTCAGACCAAGGTACCCTGAGTATGAAACTGCAGCTAATTGTCATTGGCTACGTTGGCTTTCTCCTTAAACCACCTCTCCTTTCCTGCACCAGGAGCCAACAGGCCCCAAGATGCGCCAAAAATGTCCGTCCACCCAACCGACCACTTAGGGCTGACAGCCCTTCCGACACTGTTCTCCTTTTTCCCTTTTCAAGAAGGATAATATTGTTCAATGAATAGAGGGCAAAGGCTTTGGCTTGCTAGGGTAACGACGTTCTGAGGAAACCAGGGAACCAGAGCGGCTCAAATCACAGCCCATTTTGCTTTTTAAAAACCTCATTCTGCGGTAGGGATGCAGGGCTGTGTGAGAGAGAAATTCATTTGCGCTTCCCAAATCAACATGCGAAACAGAACACAGATATCCTTCAAAGTTTGCTCTTCTTTGAATTTTGTGATGCGGTTATCTAACCGAAAACTGAGTTTTTAACAATGTATTTCCCCCCCTTTTGCCTCTGGTCCTGCTCATCACTGGCATCTGGCCCCTAAGACAGCTGCCCACGAGGAAATGTGGCCCTCAGGCTCTGCTCCATGCTAAAATAAGTCAATATTCTGCATTAATGAGATGCAAATTCTTCACTAAGAAAAGAATGAAATCTGTGCTTTGTACAGATCATGCAAAGGTGCCAAGCTCCTCCTCCTGCAGAATAGCCACTGAACAACATGAACCACGTTCCCCTCCCCTGATCTTAGCTCAAAGTGTCCCTACACTTTTGACCTCAATGTCACAGCATTTAGAGATTTCTTTTAAAAATTAAAGCAGGGATTCCGCACACAATGAATGCAGCACTCGCTCACTCCTAGGGATGGGCAAATCTGTCAGTTCTTGTTCCATCAGTTTCTCATTTCTCCAGTCTTAAATTCATATCTTCACATTTCCAGATCAGTTGGTGATTTTTTTTCAACCCTCGTGAAAATTATCGTCTTTCTGTGAATTTCTTCCTAATACACATATTTTTGCATGCACCTGATGTCACATTTTTGCAAAATGATTTCCCCTACTATAATTCCTTTTCGTAACTTATTTTCAATAACGTGTGGGTTTTTCTGCACACATTTTTGTGCACATCACTTGGCTGACATTGCAACGTTCGGAGAAGTCAAATTTTGAAGGGCGGCTATGTTTTGGTTCACTTATTGTGTTGGAATGTGCCAATTAAACATGTTCGCCTTTAAATGTGAACTTAATCCCTGCTCAGTCCCACCTTTCCTACTTGCAGGGTGTCAACGGTGGGATCACAGAATACACACAGGCCTGGGTGACAGGAGGCTTGCCAAATACCAAAAAAGGGAAGGCAAATTTAAATGCTGCAAGATTTTAAAGGATGTAACAAGACACTCACAATTTTGTCAGGGAAGTCAGCTGTGCAAATGCCTCGACGTTTAAAACACTGATCTTGTTACTGGAAAGATTCCTAGAGAGAGAGAGAGAGAGAGAATGAGAATAGAGCTTGTTATCGTTCACATTTTATTTTGTCTTTGTTCCATCATCCTGGCTTCAAAAGTGCTTGTCTGTCTCCCCACTTCATTCCAGACTGAGACAAAAAGCTGTTTTTTGGCATGTGAAAACAGAGGGATCCGCTTAGCCAAAGACAACACCTTTCAGCTATAAGCCACTCACAATTCCTAAAGCTGGATTATCCATTGTAGGAAAATGAGGCCATATATGAACAAAAATAGCCCAAAATATTTCAACAGTAAAATACATTCAGGTGGAATTGGCAAAGGACCAATTTTTGCTGTTTTAAAAAATGTATTGCATTAAGAATGTAGTACATTTTATTTAAAAAATTGTAAACCTTAGTAAGTTTATTTTCATTAATCTTCATGTGCTAAAAACATTTGTCACTAAAAGATATTAGATAGAAGCATTCATGCGCATAAAATCAAACGAACTCACCAATGATATTCATATAAATAGCCACTTATAAAACGTCAATAAATATTAAATATTTTATACTTCATAAGTCTGCTTATAAATTTTTCATTTTTAAATTAAATATTAAATGTGATAACATGAATCTCCTCCATCTGCGGTTATTCCAACTCCTTTCTTAAATATATATTGCCCTACTAATCTCCACCCTTCCAATTCTCCTCTATAACCCCCTGATTCTTTAGTGTAATTTTGAATTTAAGAATTGACATTTGTTCCCAGATTTTCACCATTCGCTCATTTTAACCTGGCTTACTGTTTTCCTTCCCGTGTTTTAGCATGCATAATCATTGCGAAAGTTGAGATAAAAATAAAAATCAAGCTCAGATATTGTATGTGTATTCTTGGGTTGTTCAAACCATTTTGCAAATCAAAATCCATTTTAAAATCCATGTAACGTTATACCCAGGTGAATACAGTGGTACCTCGGGTTACATACGCTTCAGGTTACAGACTCCGCTAACCCAGAAATAGTACCTCGGGTTAAGAACTTTGCTTCAGGATGAGGACAGAAATTGTGCTCCGGCGGCGCAGCGTCAGCGGGAGGCCCCATTAGCTAAAGTGGTGCTTCAGGTTAGGAACAATTTCAGGTTAAGAACGGACCTCCGGAACGAATTAAGTACTTAACCCAAGGTACCACTGTAATGAATCTGGAGCAAGCACTTTTAAGATTTAACACAGATGTTACAGTTGACATGAAGGGGAACCTCTGGTCACACTCTTTTTCTAACCTTCCCTGTCACATCCAAATGGGAACTTTCATACCTGGAGGTGATGCAAAGTCCCATTCTGGATGCAAAAATGAGACTTTGCGCTTCCTGTTCCTCTCTTCCCTCCTCTGTAAAATCTGAGATATGTGTCTTGTTCCAAAACGAGAAAAAACGCATATATATATAGAGAGAGAGAGAGCACCCCCCCCCTTGAGCAGCTCCCCTTCTGGATCTCTTGCCTTAGCTATCAATGGGAGAACTGAGGCATGTTCTGGCAACTTCTCAGCTGGTTTACTGCAATATATTGATTGTGAGGCTGCAACTGAGGCCCAGGTGCAATTACATTGCATTAATTCTAAAACCGAAGTATTAGGTACTCATTTGCTTTGGAACTCAATTCAAGGTGCTGGTGCTCAGCTTTAAAACTACAGTGGTGCCCCGCAAGACGAATGCCTCGCAAGACGGAAAACTCGCTAGACGAAAGAGTTTTCCGTTTTGGAGGTTCTTCGCAAAACGACAATGTCTTGCGAGTTCCTGCTGGTTTTTTTCCCTTTCCCTCCCCCCTTTTCTAAGCCGCTAAGCTGCTTATCAGCTGATCCGATCAGCAGATAAGCCGCTAAAAGCCGCTAATAGCGCTAATCCGTCAATGGGCTTGCTTCGCAAGACGAAAAAACCGCTAGACGAAGAGAATCACAGAACGGATTCTTTTCGTCTTGCAAGGCACCACTGTATACGGTAGGATAGAAACTGTCTGTTTGGATCACACCATTTCCTCTTCATTCCATTTCCTCCAATGAAGCACACTGGCTCTTATGGGTGCTTAGAACAGGGATGAGCTCTTCCCAACACCATTGACCTCTTAACTTTTCTCACACCACCAGTATCTGTCAATATTCTGCTTGTGTGACACATTCCTCACCCACCCAGACCAGACAGAATCTCGGGAACATTCTGTGACATCTGACCTACTCTTCCAGTGACTGTGGGAGAATTCGCTAGCAACAGGCTAGGAAGGGTTTGGAGGGCCTTTTCAAAAATCCCAGCTTTCATTTCAGACTTAATTTAAACCCAATCAAGTGGCTAAAACAAAACAGGATTTGTTTGAAAAGGGATTTTTTCAGCTGGCCAAACCACAGTTCCCAAACGCAATTCCCCCTCCTCCCCAAGCTAGAAGACGACGATAAAAAAATAAAACTGAAAGTATTATTATTATTATTATTATCCTCCTCTGAAGTCAAGTTATAACTTTGGGATAAATGAAGTCTTTCAAAAGAGACTTTTTAGCTAAGATGCAGGCAGGATAGGTATGAAATATTCAATGGATTTGACGTCTTCTTTGAAAGGTTTGGGAAAGGGGTGTATTTCCTTTCCTTTGTTCCCTCTTCATTTTCTTTCATTTTTTTGCCTTCAGCTTAACAGCACATTAAAAAGAGAACTGCCAACACATACATTTTACAAAACTCTTTAATTTAATGCATGCAAATTAAAGCTCACAAAGATGCTTGCAGCCCCCCCCCCCGCCCTCATTTCCTGATGGCAGAGTGCTCAGGCGCAACCGTGCAAAATCCTTGGCACCCGTAAAGGAGCTCTTCTCATTTGACACTGAGGATCATTTCTGCCTACTCCCACTCACAAGGCTGGAGACCAAGAACACCAGATTTGCTCTGAAGGATCAATACCACAGCAGCTCCGCTCAAGACTGGCTGGCCCCTCTCCACTTGGTACGGACGCAGTTGTTTTTATAGCTCAAACACCATTTTCCTTGGCTCTTCGCTGCGTACATCTAGTCCCAAACTGCTTAGGAGGGTTTTCCACCTTCTGTCCCAAATACCCAAACGATGTGCAGTGAAAATTCAGATTCTGCAAAGGCTTCTTTTGCAAAACGTCATTCTGCCCGTTTGTTTGTCAAAGAGTGCTTGGTTTTTAAAAATAAGATGCGCTGAAGCTCAGAACCAACTGACAGCCCTTTTGTCTTAGCACAGATTTTTAAAGCATTCATTTAAATATAAAGGTGAGGTACCAATTTAACTTTTTTACTAATCGAAGGCAGCAAACAACTAAAAGGAACAGTCAGAAAACAGTTGAAGAGCCATGCAGGAACAAAGGGATTCTGCACATGTTCAAAGGCACTCTCTTCTCTGTTATTATTTGACACAGGCTCCAGCCCAACTCCAGAAAGAAGCTCTGGAGCAAAGACCTCATAAATCCTCGCTTAAACTGCAGGTGTTGCCTCTCTGGATAAGGAACACAATTGCTTACCTATTCTTCAAACACACTCAATATTAAGTTAAATTAAAACGGAGGAGGGGAAATTAAAATTAGGCAACCTACTTCTATTTGAGAAATGCTGGAACTCTGGCCTGTTACAGGGTTGTTGAAAGCAACTATTGAGACAAAACGGACTTCCTGAACCTAGCACCCTCCATATGTCTTTGAACTACAGCTCCCATCAGTCCCAACCAGCACAGCAGAGTTTTTATAGCTGGGGCTGATGGCAGCTGTAGTCCAAGACATCTGGAGGACACCAAGATGGGGAAGGCTGAAGACTCAGTTACCTTGACAAAGAAAAATCGCTTTATATACATTGTTTATGCATTCTAACACTGTGACACCAGATGGTGCTGTGGAGTTCCGTTTTTGCTAACCCGATTTCTCATACAAAGTTTGAACTTGTTTAACTGAAACACTTCTTTGATGTGTCTAAATCCAGCCTGAGTTAATCCTTGTCAATGACCACACACCTGGCTGCATCAGGCCAGAAAGAGGTTTAAGGTGGGATATTTAGAAAATTGGCTGTTTCCCCTTACTCCTTTTCCTCTTAAGCCACAAATTACTAACTTAGGTTTGTGGGGGCAAGCAGGTCTCCCATATTTGGTTTTAAAAGCAAAACAAAACTTCCCTGCATGTGGAAGAGCAGCTCAGGGGAAAAGCTAGTCTCCCTGAGATGCTAGCTTTCAATGGGGAAGGAGGGCTTTCTTTTTAATGTGTGTGGGGGGGAGCAACTGGTCCTGCCATTCTGCCCCCCCCCCCCCGCATTTCAAAAGTGCTTTTTCTGACGGGCCCTCGTTTAAGCTGCGGCAGAGTTGTTTTCCTTGTGACGGCTGCCTTCTCATTCCTTTCTGCGCTGCTGCTCTGCTACCTCCCAGCCTCAAAGAGCTGTTATCATGAAGCTGTCACATTAGAATATACTGGAGGCCAAATGCCGCCCCCGCCCCCAGCCGCTCAGCAGCCCCCTAGAGTCATGTGAGTGCAATACTGGAGGTTTGCCATTTCAGTTGCTACTCTTAACTAAACAGCAAAATTGTTCTCCGGTTTCAAATACCACCACCATCACCACGAGCCCCCTGAGTGATGGGCAAAATCTGTCCATTTCAGTTTCTCATTTTTCCAGTCTTAAATTTGCTTCCGTTCCATTTCTGCACAAGATTGCTTTTTTTTTTAAAAAAAAGAACACACAAAAATCCATTAGGCTTTTTGAGAGCATTTCTCTCCAACATGTGCATTGTTGTATGCAAAACACACACACGTATGTTGCAATGAGACAATGGAGTGTGCCTCCGGAGGTGGTCAAATCGCTGGAGAATCACACCGCCTGCTGTGGCTGCAGAGACTGGTAAGTCATTACTGCTGCCTTCTGCGTTGTTGTTTTCTGCGTTAGCAGCACTGAAGTGACCTCCCCGAGGCCCAAGCTTGGGCAGTGTGTATGGAGGTTTTGGGCTACCCATATGACAAGGACACACCCCCCCCCCCGGTCTAGCTGATGTGGTCTGAAGAACAGCAGAGCAATACATTTGGCACCAGCTTAGGGACTCCACTCCAGATTTGTGTAGGGTTTACTCCTTAGCCCTTTCTTCTCCTGAAGATACCCTGCAACGCTGCTGGGGTTTAGGACCAGTGTTTTCCTTCTCCCAGATGGGCTTCTTTTCCAGGTTGATGAGCCCCATCTGCCCCTCACTTCCTCTACAGCATGTGCAAAAACTGCCTTCTTGACGGCTGGACCCACTATTGGTCTCGTCTGCTCAATCTGCTGGAGCCTATCTTCGCATGCAGAGAAAGCCCCCACCACACTGAGGGTATGAGACTCATCAGCTACCCTCACCTGGTTTAGCCTGCCAGTCAAAGCCGTTTCCTGGGATGTGGCGGCTATCACATGCTGACAGCTTCTAGGAGCCACAGCTCGGAGCTAAGTGCAGGGGGGCACCGGACCAAAGGTGGACAAACTACCCCAGAAGGAGCATGTGTCCTCCACCAGAGGTAACAACCCTCCCCTAACACCCCAGAGGAGTGTCAACCCCTTTAAAATAAATGAATGAAATGACAATAGGCTCCCGAGAGCCCACAGCACCCAGTTGCCAAGGAGAAACATGGCAGCTCTTGCATTTATTTATTTCTCAAGGCCCACGAACACTTCTGTGGCATCACAGCACATGATTTGGAAATTACTGGAAATTGGGAGTTGAGTCCCTTCCAACACTACAACTCTTGTGGCCTACCCCCACAACACCTACTCACTATGGGTCCTACTAAAGCAAACAGTCTAATTGGTCAACGTCTAATAGATATTGAGCATCAGAACAACCTGGCCACTATAAGGAAATTCTGCCCCTGGTATGTTCATTTTCCACCTCTCCATTTTGACTCTCTGGCCCCATATCTGCACAAACTTATTATCCCAAAATACAGACATGATTTTACACTTGCAAGACTGGATGTTTTGCCATCTGCGGTACTTGAGGGTCGATTCCAAAAGATCCCGCCTGAGAAATGTCTTTGCCCCTGTGGAGATGGTAGCACCGAAACAGCGGCACACGTCCTCCTGTCTTGTACTCTCTACAAAGACTTGAGGAACGAGAGCATCACCCCACTCGTACTAACCATCCCAGGGCGCTCAACCACTGCCACAATGTCCTTTCTTCTATCAGATCAAAATGAGCAGATAACAGCAAAGGTTGCTAGGTTCATAGCAGGGGCAATCAGAATAAGGGCCACTAACTGACGGCTGATTCAGAACTTTAAATTGTGTTCTTATATCAGATTTCCTTTTCTGTGTATACTGTGATGTTTTACTGTAGCTATAGTTAAAGGTAAAGGGACCCCTGACCACTAGGTCCAGTCGTGACCGACTCTGGGGTTGCGGCGCTTATCTCGCTTTACTGGCCGAGGGAGCCGGCGTACAGCTTCTGGGTCATGTGGCCAGCATGACTAAGCTGCTTCTGGCAAACCAGAGCAGCGCACGGAAATGCCTTTTACCTTCCCGCTGGAGCGGTACCTATTTATCTACTTGCACTTTGACGTGCTTTTGAACTGCTAGCTTGGCAGGAGCAGGGACCAAGAAACGGGAGCTCACCCCATCGCAGGGATTCAAACCGCCGACCTTCTGACCAGCAAGCCCTAGGCTCTGTGGTTTAACCCACAGCGCCACCCGCGTCCCTTATTGTAGCTATGGCCATTGGCTAATGCAAATAAAGTTTTATCTTATCTTATCTTATCTTATCTACAATTCTTTGATTTTATACCATTCTCTGACTGCTAATGCCTTGAATGGAACGTGGAGAGGACAGGCTTTGCCACTGTATCACTCCCCTCTGGATGGAGCAGAGGGATCCCAGTGCAGATGCAAACTCCAGGCATGACAACAGCAAAGTAGCAAGCCCCTGCGCCTGCTGCGCACTGAAGGTGCAACGCATGGCCTTGCCTTTGATGTAATCTGCATCATGCATGCACCTCCTCTGGGGTGGCACAAGGGGCTGCTGTTGAGACCCGTCCAAAGAACACATCATGTGAAACAGGCAACTGTTCCTTTGCCAAGTGTGATGTCATGTTCCCATTATGTCATCCGTAGGCCCGCTCTGCCTTTGTTTCTCCGGGAAAAGAAATAAAAAATGAGGGGGAAGGGGGAAAGAAGAAGAAAAAGAGACTGGCTTCAGATTCCTCCTATCCTGGACCTCTGGCAAACGGCATCCAGCCAGAGCCGTAATGGGAAAACCATCAAGGAAAGGCATCTGCCCGGATTCAGGCAGGAGGAAATAGGCAGCGATTCGCTGCAGCAGATGGTGCAAGTTTAGAAGAAGCACAGTTGCAAACCAGGACAGGAGTAGAGAAACTGCAAATGGGGTACCAGTAGTGCAGTAGTCTGGGGTCATGGGGGGACAAAGACCCATTACTATTTCTGCAGCAGGGCCCTGCAGAGTCCCTGTCTCTAGTGTCCTAGAGCCTCCCAGTTAACATGAAAGGGAACTTTTTCAATCCATTACCCCTGAGGATGTGGACAGGCTGTTTGGACGCGTGAAACCAACCACATGTCTCCTTGATCCTTGCCCATCCTGGCTAATAAAAGCAAGCCAGGAAGGGCTGGGCAATAGGCTCTGCAGGGTGCTGAATGCTTCCCTCTGTGAGGGAGCATTCTCAGACCCACTGAAGGACTCAGTCATTAAACCGCTTCTTAAAAAAACATCTTCAGACCTGGCCAGTATAGCCAACTATCGTCCAGTCTCAAATCTTCCATTCTTGGACAAGGTGATTGAGTGGGTGGTTGCCGAACAACTCCAGGCACGCACAATTCAAAGTGTTGGTGCTGACCTTTAAAGCCCTAAACGGCCTCGGCCCAGTATACCTGAAGGAGTATCTCCACCCCCATCGTTCTGCCCGGACACTGAAGTCCAGTGCCAAGGACCTTCTGGCGGTTCCCTCACTGTGAGAAGCAAAGCTACAGGGAACCAGGCAGAGGGCCTTCTCGGTAGTGGCACCCACCCTTGGAACACCCTCCCATCAGATGTCAAAGAGATAAACAACTGCCTGACATTTAGAATACATCTGAAGGCAGCCCTGTTTAGGGAAGTTTTTAATGTGTGACATTTTAATGTATTTTTAATCTTTGTTGGAAGCTGCCCAGAGTGGCTGGGGAAACCCAGCCAGATGGGAGGGGTACAAATAATAAATTAAGCCACTCTTATTTCAAGTCACTCTGAAATAAGATATCAGAGCACTCCAAATAATTTGCCCATGTACATGAGAAGTCAACACATGCAAAGTCAACACATGGGAGATCTGAATTGATCATTGCAATGCATCCCTGATTATACACTAATATTATAATTATACAATACTAATAATCTTTGAATAATCTCCAAAGGCTGTGAGGAAGCATGGCTGGGACAATCATGAAGGGACCCTGCACTTTTGAATTTGCCAGGACACTACAGTGGAAAATACTGATCTAGGGGTCATCTATCTTTTAGTGTGGCAGCAGCTTTGGAAATCCCTGCCTATGGGCATCAGGCAAGGTGCCTTCACTGTACTCTTTTCAGTGCCTGCTAAAAACATTTTTGTTTAGGCCCATGTAGAATGTTTTAATATGTTTCTAATTTATTGCAGATTTTTTAAAAAATGTTTTCAATAGTTATTTTAACTGCTTTTACTGATAGATTTATTGTTGTATTCTCTTTGTAAACAGTTTTGCAAGGTTCCTTTTTTAAAAAAAACGCTCAAGCATTGTATAAATTTTATGAAACAAACAAACAAATGTCTAATGTTGTTTCAGGACCGTCAGAAACCTCTGGATTTTCTCTCCAGAGACTAGAAGACTCCAAATTTGCAGCACACCTATGATGTGCTGTGTGGTTGTTGCATTCTCAGTTGTGGCAAACAAAGCCATTTGAAAAGGTATTGGTGACAGGAAGGATATAGGAAGCTCACTTACACTGAGTCAGGTCCTTGGTCCATCTTGCTCTGTAATGTTGACACTGGCTGGCTGTAGGTCTCCAGGGTTTTAGACAGGGAGCCTTTTCCTAGCCCTACCTGGAGATACCAGGGACTGAACCGGAGACATTTGGCATGCAAAGCAGATGCTCTGCTACTGAGCACCTATAATAGTGGCTTGCTTGAGGCTATCGAGTGTCTTGGTGAAAATTAAACCCTGCAGCTTCCTGCCTCTCGAGCCACAAATCTAAACCCAGAGTGCCAATTTGCATGTGCTCCTTCTGCAGCAGTCTGAAAACATTGTGGAAGTCATCTTCCAAAGCCCACTATTGGAAAGGAAATCAGGGTGGGGGAAGCTTCTTTGACCATTTGGAATAAAGAAGGGAACAAAATCACCACAGGGAGACTCCCCCCCAGTCTCCATCCTGTGGTCCAGATTCTGCCTAACTCTTCTGCCTCTCAGCCAGGTTTATTATATTTAGTCATGATGCAAAGGAGGTTAATTTTAGAAGGATGATGGATTTTGGAAGCTGGAAGGGATCCCCTAGAGAAAACTATACACTGAAAGTTCGCTGTTTGCTTTCTCAGTATCAGCTGAACGTAGCGGACAAATGCTCCCATCAGCAACTTTCAGGCCTCAGAAAAGTTTCAGGTCAGCATCTAAGTACATGCTGGAAAATGGCCTTCCTTGGCCAAAACAGAAGGAGAAGAACCAACAGGATAAACTGCAGATCAGCCTCCTTGAAATCAAATGGGAGTTGTAGTTCAGCAACATCTGGCAGGTCAAAGGTTCCCCAGACATTGGAACATAAGAAGCTGTCTTAATATTGCCAGACCATTGGTCCATCTAGCTCAGTAGTGTCTACACTGACTGGTAGCTGCTCTCTAGAGTTTCAGACAGGGGTCCCTCCTAGCCTTACCTGGAAATGCCACTAAGGACTGAGCCTCAGACCTTCTGCACACAAAGTAGATGCTTTACCAATGAGCTATGGTCCTTCCCTGCCCAGAGGAAATCTCCTTCTGTAGAGACTGGAAGGAAGAGTGTTTTAAGGTAATTTCCTCTTACATCTTTTTAATTAAAAGCCTTGGTGCAGTGTGGGGCTGGGACCCAGAAGCTAAGCCTTACAAAACAAGAACTGCTTTAAAAAAATGTATTGATCTCCCTCTTTAGCAGTTGTTGTTGTTTAGTCGTTTAGTCGTGTCCGACTCTTTGTGACCCCATGGACCAGAGCACGCCAGGCACTCCTGTCTTCCACTGTCTCCCGCAGTTTGGTCAAACTCATGCTGGTAGCTTCGAGAACACTGTCCAACCATCTTGTCCTCTGTCGTCCCCTTCTCCTTGTGCCCTCAATCTTTCCCAACATCAGGGTCTTTTCCAGGGAGTCTTCTCTTCTCATGAGGTGGCCAAAGTATTGGAGCCTCAGCTTCACTATCTGTCCTTTCATTGAGTACTCAGGGCTAATTTCCTTTAGAATGGATAGGTTTGATCTTCTTGCAGTCCATGGGACTCTCAAGAGTCTCCTCCAGCACCATAATTCAAAAGCATCAACTCTTCGGCGATCAGCCTTCTTTCTGGTCCAGCTCTCACTTCCATACATCACTACTGGGAAAATGATAGCTTTAACTATACGGACCTTTGTCAGCAAGGTGATGTCTCTGTTTTTTAAGATGCTGTTAGCAGTCATAGAACTGCTGAAATCATAGAGTTGGAAGGGACTCTGAGGATCATCTAGTTCAACCTCATATCCAGCTGTCCCATATGGGGATCAAACCTGTAACCGTGGTGCTATCAGCACCACACTCTAATCAACTGAGCTATCCAGATGCTGATCAACAGATCAATTTCAAAGAATGCTCTTCAGAAGCAAAACAGTGCGGCTTTATTAGGATTCCAGAGCAGACCAAAGCGGCAACGAAGTGCATAAGGTTCTACTTGGTGGCTCAGAATGCAATGGCAGGTCACTCACCTAAAGTTAAGAGACCTGTGTGAGACAATGAATACTTTGCTCAGGATGAGCCACCTGGGAAGCGGAAGCTACGAGATCACTCTCTTCCTCTGGGGTGTCTGACTGCCTCCTCCACCACCAACCTGCACTGCCCAGCTGCAGCAAATAACAAAGGATGATGGAGAAGGGAGCATCATTCATTTTGTCAGTTAGTCAGAAGGGAATAAATGGTGCATCTTCACAAATCCCACATGTGGCGATGTTCTAAAGGCCAGAACAATCCATCTGCCCTTTCGTCCAAAGAACTGGGAATCTGACCAGGGAAAAGGAATTAGTAAGTGACAGAATAGAAATTGGACGCCTCTTCTGTGCAAAAGAAAACCACCTGTCCTGGTACCTAAGCCACTCGCCTTAATACGTGGCAGAGTCTGGACCGCTGTAATGCAGGAATCACAGCTAAAGAATCCCCATCAGATGGCCACCCAACCTCTCTTGGAATGCCTCCAAAGAAGCAGAGTCCAGCATCTTCCAAGGTAATCAATTCCAATGTTGAACAGCTCTTACCTTCAGAAAGCTATTCCTAATGTTTTGGTCAGAATATCCTTTCTTGTCATTTGAATCCATTGGTTTGGGTCGTATCCTCTGGAACAGCTGAAAACAAGCTTGAATATGGCCTAAGGCTGTGTACACAACATATATTTAAAGAGCCTATTTTATTGTTTTTATTATTGCTTGTTAGCCGCCCTGAGCCTGGCCTTGGCTGGGGAGGGCGGGGTATAAATAAAAATTATTATTATTATTATCACCCACCCAGAACCCTGGGAGCTACAGTTCTCAGTAAACTACAGTTCCCAGGATTCCGGGTGGGCGGGCGCTTTAAGTACATGTTGTGTAGTGTACACAAGCTCTAGACAAAACCTTCCTCTGCTTGTCTAAACTCATTTTTGCAATGTCTACCTCCTCCTGATCCTGGCCAGCTGTTCTCCAGCACCTTCAAGAGAGGCAAATCTGTCCTTTTAATCTTTTCCCCTTAAAGGAATTATGTATCTCACTGCGTAAAAGTCTAACCGCATTACCAATCGTTAACAGCCGGCGAGCGGCTGGGAAAGGGGGGTGTCCTTCCCTGAGGCCGCCCCAATGCGCCTGCCTCTGTTACCCCAAGGGTGCAGGGAGATAAGAGACAAGGGAGAGGGTTGCAGATATCGAAAGAGCTTTTGCAGGCCATTTGCAGAGCAGGCCCTGGGCACGTGAGGTGGGCGTCCCCTCCCCTATTTCCCCCTTCTCCCCCCTGGTTTGTTTGTGATCCTGTAAACCCAAGGCCGTCCAGTGCACGTGGTTGCGTCGTTCCCCACGCCATCCCAGCAGGGCTGCTGTGCTCGAGCGGATTGGCTCCCCCGCTCTCCAAAGGAAACATCTGCACATTCCAGACACATTTTGTAACGGGAGTGAAACCCATCCTTGAAGTGAAATTTTACAGCCGCCATAGCGCACAGTAACGAGGGCTGGCAGGAGGGAACGGAAAAGTCATGTTTAAAATATTATTCCAAGGGAGGCGGCTGCCAGGGCCTCAAATTAATCATTAGAATATGTCTTTGGATGGGGGGGGGGGAGGAGAGAGAGGAGGTGGTGGGGAGAAGAAGAGGCGTTATGTAACGTTTCTGTCCCCCTCCAGATTACAGAATGGCCTCCTTTCGCCGACCCACCCACCGCCTCCAAGTGCAGAATTGCGAAGGAGGCCTTGTTGACAGGGCTGAGAGCCTCTCCTGCGAGACGGTGGGCACAGCAGAAAGGGAAAGAAAGAGGAGGCAGGCTGGCCGGCCCTCTGCGGTTAACCAGGGCATCATTTCACGCTTCAGAGAAGTGGGCTTCTGAGGGCCGAATGAGATGGAACCATGACACCATAGTTATGCTATGGCACTCACACCACAGCTGTGCTTCCAAGGAACTGGCAGTACAGTGGTACCTCGGGTTACATATGCTTCAGGTTACATACGCTTCAGGTTACAGACTCGCTAACCCAGAAATAGTATCTCGGGTTAAGAACTTTGCTTCAGGATGAGAACAGAAATCGTGCTCCGGCGGCACGGCGGCAGCAGTGGGAGGCCCCATTAGCTGAAGTGGTGCTTCAGGTTAGGAACAGTTTCAGGTTAAGAACGGACCTCCAGAACGAATTAAGTACTTAACCCGAGGTACCACTGTACTGCCTCTGATGTGGCGCTGCCATTCTGAATGGTTAGCAGTTCTGACAGCTAGGGATGATGGGAGCTGTAACAACAACAACAACAACAACAACAACAACAACTAATATATTTATACCCGAACGTCTTGAGATAGGCTGGACAAAGGCCTGGGAGAACAGGGTCCCCACTCAGCCACAAAGCTCAGTGGGTGACCTTGCGCCAGTTGCCATCTAACAGCCTAGCCTACCCCACAGGGTGGTTGTGAGGATTAAATGGGGAGGGCAGAGTATGCTGCCTTGAGCTCCGTGAAGGAAACCATATGAATAATTCTTAAACATTAAATAATTATATACTGCGACACACTTATGTATTTAAACCAGTGGTCCCCCACCCTCAAGAAAATTGGGATTCATTGTTGCAGATTTGAATTTTATTGCCTTATTACCTTGCTTAGTGAGTGCTACAAACCGTTGTTTTGAATAATGCTTTTCATAGGGTAGGGGGCACAAAGTGCACATTGGAAAGGATGGCTGCATATCCCCCCCCCCCCGGAAATGCAAATTACGTAGATTTGTAAACTCACTGGAATTATTCTCTCCCCCCCCCCCCGCCTAATGTGATTTCCTCTCTACCCCCACCTTCCAGAAAAAGAAAAATTCTACACTCAGTCAGTTCATTTTCTTTGTGAAGAAAAGCTGGTGGCTATGATCTTCAGAAGCTCTGCATATTTGCAGGTGTCGTTCAGAAGCCATTTGGCATAATTTATCCTGCTTCTCCTTATTACAAGGGGCCAGGTCAAGGTATTGAACCCCTTCCTCCAAGGGCTCTCACTGGCTCACTGTGTCTTTGCCCACAAAAGGATCTCTGTAGCCGTGAGTGCTAGAACCTGGCTTTGCCTTTTCAAACAAGAGCCAAGATTATTGTTCTATTGTTGCTCCACACCCTCTTTGAAATGTGAATAATTAAGTAGTATATAAATATCATAAATGAATAAATAGGAGTGGGGAGCCTGTCAACATGCAACACTCCTGCTCAAAGATTGGCACTGGTTAAACCATTTCCATTCCTTTATAAACAGTTTGTTATCTTGATTTCTTATTCTTCCGGTAAGTTGAATATTTACAGATAAATTGTAAACAGATAAAAACATTAGCAGGATTGTTGTAAGAGCCTGCAGTTTTATAAGAGTATATATTTACAGTAGATAATTAAATGAGCAAGTCAAATGAATTTGGATATGCAGAAGACATTAAAAAATAAACTTAAGGAACAGCAGAAAGAGGGAGAAGGAAGTCAAATTTTGAAATGTCAAATTGATTGTAAAATTAATGAAATGTATACACTTGAAAAGTATAAACAAAAACTTAAAAAACAAAAACAAAGATCTGCACTGGTTGCCAATTTGATACTGAGCCAAGTCCAAGTTTGAGCCCTTAACAACTTGGGACCAGTTGCGGCATCACCTTACTCCAAATATACCCTCGCAGTCGCTTCAACCTGCTAAACTGTTACAGGTACCAGATAATACTAGCTCTGCATTTGTAAGAACTTGATTTTTCTGTGTGGCAGCTTCTACCCTTTGGAACTCCCTGTCTATTGATATCAGGCAGGCAACTTCACTGTACCCTTTTCAGAGCCTGAAGTTGATGGACTATGCAGAATTAGATAAACTAACAGGAAGGATTCGAAACCTGTGGGATCAGAGATTCTTAGAGGACTGGAGTAAATATATGAACTATTTGAAAGGTAAATGTGATGAACAGATTACACTAGTAGGACTGCAAGAAGTTCTGTGAGGTGGAGTATTCAAAATATTACAAGAAAGACTATGAACAGAATTATTAGTTAAGGACATTTAAATGCAATATAAAAATTAAAAAATACAAATATAAATATTAAGAAATGCAGAATAAGTGATAAAGAATGGAAAATCATCAGAGGTGTTAACGGAAGTCTAAAACATTGTATAAGATGAGAAGGTATGTTGTATGACTGTTGGAATTGATATATTAAAAAATCAATAAAAATGTATATATTTTTTTTTAAAAAGAGTTTTGTTTAGGCAAGCCTGCCTAGATATGTAGAATGTTGACATGGGTTTTCACAGAATTGTAGAGCCGGGAGAGACATCCAAGGGCCATCTAGTCCAACCCTCTTCAATGCAGGAATCTGTCCCCCCCCCCTTTTAATCTGGTTTATAGCTTATTGTTGATTTTCAAGAATTTTTGAAATGTTGTAAATTCTTGTTTCACGTTACGTTAAAGAGATAAACTCTGTTTATAACTTTATATATATATATAAAAAAACCTCAATGGGGTTGATCTGGAGAGAGTGGCGTATTCTGCCGAAATAAACATCTGCTGCAGATCCCTTCAAGTTTCCTTTTTTTCGTGAGCTCAATCAGACTCCAGTGTGAGCCTCCCTAGTCTGCGAGGCAGAGCCGAGAGCCGCCTGCCTCTGGTATTAATAATCTGTGCGGTTAGGTGGCTCCTTCTGAGCAACAGAATGTCCTCGAGAAAAAAGCAGGCAGAACATTTCAGCCTCAAGAATAGGACAATATGCACTGGGGACCCTGAACGATGCATATGGCGGATGGGGTGGGGCGGGGGAAGACAAAGGCTTTGGGGTGAGTGACATTTTCAGCAAGATCACATGGTAAAAAGTCCTTCCCTTTCAGGTGGAAAATGCAGGGGAACCACTGATCTTCTGCTGCTCTCATGTGCTGAAGAAAATAAAGATTCTCTCTATATGTCGAAAGCCAGGGCTAGCACACATCTTAGGGGGCACATTTCCAGTGTCTGTTCCAGAAGAAAAGCCCCCCGCCCCAGCACAACTCCTAACCCTAGAAGGGGAGGAAGGTGTGCAAACGGGCAATTCAACAAGGACATTTGAGAAGTTCAAAAATCCAAGCCGTGCAAAAAGTTGCATTCTGTTAAAGGTAAAGGGACCCCTGACCGTTAGGTCCAGTCGCGGACGACTCTGGGGTTGCGGCACTCATCTCGCTTTACTGGCCGAGGGAGCCGGCGTGCAGCTTCCAGGTCATGTGGCCAGCATGACTAAGCCGCTTCTGGCGAACCAGGGCAGCGGACGGAAACGCCGTTTACCTTCCCACCTATTTATCTACTTGCACTTTGATGTGCTTTCAAACTGCTAGGTTGGCAGGAGCAGGGACTGAGCAACGGGAGCTCACCCCGTCGCGGGGATTCAAACCGCAGACCTTCTGATTGGCAAGTCCTAGGCTCAGTGGTTTAACCCACAGCACCACCCGCATCCCTCCACCCGCGTTAGGTGATGTTAAAAATTCAAAAAAGGGACTGGGAATAGTAAATTAAGTAGTCCAGGCTCCCCTAGAACACCGGACCCTGATCAAACCCACCTATTTCTCCTCCACTTCTGCATTAATATGGTCAAATACCCTCTTTAGAGGATTTCCTCCTGCTATAGGGAGGCTTCGAATGCCGTGAAATGTATTGATCGATGGAATTGCTGGACCTCTCAGGAGTGAACATGGACCACTGGTACCAAACCGTATGGGAAATAGCCCTACAAGAAAAGCTAACCAACAAACTGAAATTGACGTGGGGACAAACAAAAGAGGATGCCTTCACCCCAGTGTGGCTTCCCTTCATCACATCGCTTTTTTAAAGGTGGAAGAGGGCTGTACTCTCATGAGCAACCTTCTCCGCCCGTGGTGCCTTCCATATGCCTTGGACTACAACTCCCATCAGCCCCAGTCAGCACAACTATGTTTTAGATTAGAACATAACTCCCATCAGCCCCAGACAGCACTGCCATGCTGGCTGGGGGCTGATGGGAGTTGTAGTTCAAAACCTTTGGAGGGCACCAGGTTGAGGAAGGTTGCTCATGTGTAAGCAAGACAATGAAGACCAGAAGGCAATAATAATAATAATAATAATAATAATAATAATAATAATAATAATAATAATAATAATAATAATAATAATACTTTGACTACAGAGTTTAAGTAGGAGTTGAGCAATTTCTGCTTCTCTCTTTCGGCTCTCAGTCTGTTGCTCTGGACATCTTCAGATCTAGGCAGAAAAGAGCCAAGATTTCTGAACTTGATCTGCCTGGGAAAACTCCCCATCCACAAACCCCGTCGACTCTGAGCTGCTGATAAGCACACGCTGACGAATGTTCACACAACTACCCAGGGACTGGGCGGGCTGCGGAACGCAGGTGTTCCCAAAAATCTTTGACAGGCCCTATGAAAACAGGATCTGTCTGTTGATCTGCGTGTGTGGAGACGCACAGAAAAGAGCCACAGCAACACCAGCTTCCACTTCACCTGCCAGGTGCTCTCCCCATTCCCCTACCTTTGGCCCGCCACCTGCCTCAATGGAGACCTAAGTCCGTCCTCTCCAGGGAAAACAAAACAAAACGGACAGCAGGAGACTCGTCTGAGCAGGCTACTGCTTGGCTTCTGTGCTGCTTTCAGGGAAGGTTGTGGGGCTGTCTCTTCCTACTTAACGCTGAATAAAAGGGCTTATGCTGAGCTCCCAGAGGTGGACAGGGCTGGGATGCAAGCCAAGAGCAGCCACCTGTGGAGGGAAGCATCGCGGAAGCGCCAAGAAGCACTGAATACTTTTCTTCTCTTCCTGAAGCTTAAGAACACAGGAAGTTGCAGGACACCGGGTTGGAATGCCCTTGCTCAGTGTTGTCAACACTAGCTGGCAGCCTCTCTCTGGTGTTTCAGGCAGGGATCCTTCCCCATCCCTACATGGAGATGTCTTCAGGGATTGAACCTGGGGCTTTCTGAGTGCAAAGCAGGGGCTGTGATCCAGAGCTACGGCCCGCCCCACAAGAGGTCAGGAACAGAGTTGGAGTATACTAGGCAGGCACCAAGGGATCAGCATACAAGCGTCAGGCTATTGGTCCATCTAGCTCAGCATTGTCTACACCAGTAGTTCCCAAAGTAGGCAGTACTGCCCCTTGCAGTGGGTGGGATTACTTGCTGGTCGCTAAGAGGCAAGGGGGCAGGAAGTGCCAATGACTATCAGACTTTGAGAAGCTGGGATGGCCGGCTCAAATTCATCCGTACTGTTGAATTAATAAAACAAACTGGATTTGGAATAAATATGCAAAACTGTTACTGTTTGGAATTTTATTGTGTTGTTCTCTTTCTTAGTGGGGTGTACAAACCACACTCTTCTGAATAATGCTTTTTATAGGGTGGGGGGATGAGTTTATGGAACCAAGGGAGCAGGGACCCCAAAAAGTTTGGGGACCACTGATCTACACCGACTGAAAGCTGCTGTCAGGAGCTGGAGTCAAGCATAGGTCAGCAATCAAAGAAAAGCATGGTGTCAGTGAAGTTGACTTTTTATTCAAGGAACCCAAACAGCGCGGGCCTAGTGACCCCAGCAACATTTCCCAATAGGTTTTGCTCCAACAAGGCAGCTGAGAGGACTGGAGGTCCCCCGTCATCCCACCACTTCCTAAGGCT
Source organism: Podarcis bocagei (assembly GCF_964188305.1). NCBI lineage: Eukaryota > Metazoa > Chordata > Lepidosauria > Squamata > Lacertidae > Podarcis > Podarcis bocagei. The sequence goes on along the minus strand of NC_138139.1, from coordinate 32,281,348 downwards.
CCTTCTCTCCAGGGTCTTTCCCAAGCAGTCACAAACTAAATCTTCATTCCTCTACGTGTTCTGGGAGACCAAAGGGGAAGGGAGCTAATCGCAGCAGGAGGGGGAGACTCACTGGCTTCTTCAGCAGCCTGCCTCATCACTGTCTCTTGGACCCCCTCCTCTCCTGCCTCCAAGTCTGAACTGCCCTCTGTCACAGCCTCTTCCTGCTCCCTAAACCCTGTTGCATCATCAGCTTCCGACACCACCTCCTCCCAGTCTGCTTCGTCTTCTCCCCTTTGGCCACTCGTCGTCATCCCACCACTAATCCCCTGGCTCTGGCCCTTCTTCCGCTGAGGGTTCCCTTGGGGGTCCCCCAGCTGATGCCTGCCACCACTCCTCTGCATCCAGCCAGTCCATGACAGCTGCTCTCCAGAGTTTCAGACAGGGGACATTCACAACCCTGCTTAGAAATGCCACCAGGGAATGAACCTGGGGCCTTCCACATGCAAGGCAATATGCATATGCATGCTGCATCTGTATCTATAGCCACACACACACACACACACACACACACACACACACACACGTGTATATTCCTCATCAGGCACCAAAGAACGACACAGGCAGGACCTGAGATGTATCATGCAAGAGTAGGTGCTGTTATGTACTGAAGTTCTCACCCTGGCCACCAGGGGTATTGTGTGTATATAGTTTTCCCTCAGGTCCACGTAAGTTAATTTAGGCAGGAAACCCTGTTTGCAGTTCAGTTTAGTTCCAGCTTACTATAAAGAACCACTTGGAGAAATCTCTGTGTCGACTGCTATGTCCACCCACAACTTAATAGATACCACCACACTGAAGGCCTGTTTCCTGAATCTAGGCGAGGCAGACACCTCCAGCCTTTGTCAAAAGCAAGCGGCTCATTCTGTGGTCTTGCTTCGGCCTGCGGACTCCACCACAAGGCCATAGCTGTCAACCTTCCCTTTTTTTGCGGGAAATTCCCTTATTCCAGTGCCGTTTCCTGCTGCTTCCCGCTGCTATCCCAGATTGTTAGATATCCCGTAGACTGTCTCCGGGACAGGTGAGGCTGCTGATCCCTTATTTTCAAATCCGAAAGTTGACAGCTATGCTGCTGATCCCTTATTTTCGAGGCTGCTGATCCCTTATTTTCAAATCTGAAAGTTGACAGCTATGCACAAGGCCCAAACAGGACATGATGACAGGTTGTTCCTGGGTGGCAGAGGAGCGGAGGGGATCATTTGTCCAAACTTTCTCAAGGGTAGGGGATGAAATTTCCCAACATTTCAGGGAGAACCCGACTGTGAAAAATCATCACGTGAGAAATTTTCGCCTCGTTCTAGGAATCACGTTTTAATTCCAAATCAATAAACAAATCAGAAGAAGTCTTGAGATTCAAGGACTGGAACTTCCAGTCCTTCTGGTACGAGGAAAAAGCATCTCAGACTAAACGACTCAGGGGAGTGGATCTTAACAGCACTGCAAATCTTCGCAGTGATTTAACACCTTCATAAACGGCAGGGAGATGTCAAGGTTCTGGTAGGAGAAAGCACCCGCCTTTGCTGCTGACACAAATTTACTGCTGCATGTCTCTTAAAAAAGAAACAGTTGGGTTCTACAGACTTTTTCCATCTCTTTTCCCCACCCCAAACTTCTTTTAAAGCACTCTCCGCAACAGCCTTCCTTCCACTACTGCCAGAGATCTCTGCATCGGTAGCCATGCTAAATTGGGTAATCCTAACCACAACTTTCTGCAAGGATCATTCACAACCTGCATCGATTCCTGCGTGGATAATTTGCAATCAGAAAGTTTGCAACCAACATCGATTCCTGCAAAGATAATTCACAACCAGCAAATTCACGACTAGTACTGATAATTTGCAACCTGTGTCAGTTCCTAGAACTATAATCCACAACCAACACCGATCACCCCACTTTTAGAATTTTGGTATCATTTTAATGGCTCTTCTATTGTATTTTATATTTTTAGAGCTTATTGTTTTGCAAATCCCTCCCAGCCAATGCTTCTCTCAATTCCTGCAGCCCCTGTTAACTCTGCTGGCCCAGCTCTCCCCTGTCTCATGCAAGGGGCAGAGAATCATAAGAGCAGGCGCCGGGAAAAATCACGATGTGAGGAAAACCGTGAAGCCAGCCAATGCCTTGACATAGCTCCATCTTTATCTCAGACATCATGATATATCAGTATGTTGCAGTGTTTAACTGGTGATATATTGAGATGCTGAAAACCAGATACAGTCAAACCTCGGTTGTCGAACGTAATCCATTCCAGAAGACTGTTCGACTTCCGAAACATTTGACAACCAAAAACTGAAAGGGGAAGCCTCAATACAATAGGGAAACACAAAACAGAAGCCGCGTAGCATGTTCGGCTTCCAAAAATCGTTTGAAAACCAGAACAGTTACTCAGGTTTTTGGCATTCGGGAGCCGAAATGTTCCAAAACGGAAGCATTCAGGAACCAAGGTTTGACTGTATTGCCCAGCCCTAGAGATCAGAGCGAGAGAATCCAAGAAGAGCCCTGCAGCTAGATAAGGCCACAGGGGGCTCATCTAGTCTAGCCCCATCCTCACAGTGGCCAGCTAGATGCCCACAAGCTGGCCCTTAACACAACCGCAGCAATTCTCCCCAATAGCGATTCCCATCAACTGGTATTCAGGGGCTCAAAGGAAGAAAGTCAGAGCATTGCACCCAAGAGCTTTTTTTGCAGGGGTGGGGTGGGGGTTGGCTTGCAGGATTCAAGACTGACAACCCAAGGTCCAGCCAGAATAGTGCCACTGCCTTAAAGGACCTTACACGGAAAGCCAAATGGCCCAAGCAACTGCCTGCTGATGCAAAGGAGCAGCTCTTGGTGGGGTAGCCTCTAACAAGCACCCCCCAAAAAAAAATGTATCATGCAGGAGGCCCATCTCATCAGGGCACCTGGCAGACGAATTCACCACCTCCGATACTTTCCAACTGATTTTCAATGTTCTCTCGATTCTCCTGAACACCAGCGGTTACTGCTGGATGCGGTTTCCGGTTACTGCTGGAGACAAACCCAGCTGGGCACAGCTTCCTCGGCAAGGAAAGGGATGGGAGATTTCTTTTTCCCCCAGGCTGCATAACCACAGGGGAACTTGCCAAGAGTCCCTCCTAAGCTCAGCCGCTGCTGGGAACAGGGAGGCTATTCATCCCTACCTGGGGTTTTAAGAGCACGGCCAGCAAGCCGCAGAATTGCCGCGACTTTGCCAAAGCAGCGAGCCCAAGACGCAAGAGTCTGGGAGGCCCGTCTGCCCCAGTTTGCTTCCAGAGCAGGGGTAACCAAGGATCTGTGTCGACACTCCCGTCGGCTGCACACTCCCTGTGTTCCCAGTGCTGGGTTTTTACATCAGCGCTCACACGATTAGTTTAGAGAACATGCATTTTGGATAACTTCATAAGAAAAGTCTGCTGAATCAGGCCAATCAAAGGCCTATCTCGTCCAGCATCCTGTTCTCACAGTGGCCAATCGGATGGCTGTGTGAAACTCACAAGCAAGGTTTGAACACAAGAGCCCTCTCTCCCCTCCTGTGGTTTCCAGAAACTGGTACAGTGGTACCTCGGATTAAGAACTTAATTTGTTTTGGAGGTCTGTTCTTAACCTGAAACTGTTCTTAACCTGAAGCACCACTTTAGCTAATGGGGCCTCCTGCTGCTGCCGCACCGCTGCTGCACGATTTCTGTTCTCATCCTGAAGCGAAGTTCTTAACCTGAGGTAATATTTCTGGGTTAGCAGAGTCTGTAACCTGAAGCGTATGTAACCTGAAGCGTATGTAACCCGAGGTACCACTGTATTCAAAAGCACTCCAACTGCAGAGGCAGGGCAGAGCCATCTTGACTAATAGCCATTAACAGTTCTCTCCCCCTCCATGATTTCGTCCAGTCCCCTTTTAAAGCCATGTAAGTTGATAACCATCCTGTGCCTCCTGTGGAAGTGAGTTCCACAGCTGAACTATGCACTGTGTGAATTACGACTTTCTCCTATCTGTCCTGAATCTTCCAACGTTCAGCTTCACTGGATGTCCATGAGTTTTAGTGTAATAACAGAGGCAGTGCATAATATTATGGACTTCTATCATGCTGCCTCTTACTCGCCTTTTATTCCGTTGGATGTGGTGTTTTTCAAACCAGCTTCACACCTATTAAGAGTCTGTAAGCCATTCCTAATCCATCTCTCGCCAAGGTGTGAACACCTTTGCCTGGGCTACAGACATCTGGCCTACATATGCTCAAGCATCCCTTTGCCACCATAAGGTCTAGAAACCTGGGGGTAGTTTTGAAATAAGTAAATAAAACCTGGACCCTCCACCCACCAATTCCTTTTTCTGTGTTTGTGTGGAATTACAAACACCTTTCTAGAAACTTCCCACCCTTTTCTACAAACTTAAAAAAAAGAACTGCTGTTATTAATTGTATTTATTACCTGCCTTTCTTCCAAGAATCCCATAGATTCATAGAGTTGGAAAGAACCCTCAAGGGTCATCTAGTCCAACCCCCTGCAATGCAGGAATCTTAACTAAAGCAACCAAGTCAGATGGGCATCCAACGTTCGCTTTAAAACCTTCAATGAGCCCACAACCTCCTGAGAGAGCTCTTACTGTCACAAAGTTCTTCCTGAAGTTTAGTCAGAAACTGGGAGTTCGAATCCTATCCTCCGGAGCAGCAGAAAAACAAGCTTGCTCCCTCTTCTATGTGACAGCCCTTGAGATATTTAAAGATGGCCCCGTTTTATACTCCAACAGCCCTGTGAGGTAGGACTAGATTGAATTTGAATGTCTGAGTGGGGATCTGAACCCAGTTCTCCGCAGCTCAATGTATGAACCACCACACCCTCATGGTGTGCGTTTTGAAACAAGCGACTGGTGAAGGGAAGAGTGGAAAGTGAGGGGACGGTTGGCAGCACATGCCTGCCCACGTATTACAAGGCTGTGTTGGGCCCTGTCGCTATGGAGCTTAACAAATGGCCACCGCTCATTTAGATATTAACCAATGCTCTCCACTCCCCGCCAGCTCGCCGGGTGATCTGGGAAACAGACCCACTGTGCCAAAATCTGATATTGCTTCCTCGATGCAAGAAGCCCGAGAGCAGCAAGGCGGGGTGATCCATCCCAGATCGAAGGCAGCCGCCCTGCCGCTCCACGAGGGCTAATGATTAACCTGAAAACTCCAGGCCAGCGTGTCTCAACTCACCTTCCTCCTTTCAGGAAACTTTTTCCTTTCCACATTCTCCTATGCTCTCTGTGGCTCACGTGGCCTGGACAATGCAGCCTAGCAGTTCCCAAAGTTTTTTGGGGGGCACCCTCCCCTTTGGTTCCATGAACTCATCCCCGGTGCCCCCCTACCCTTTAAAAAGCATTATTCAGAAGAGCGGTTTGCACGACCCACTAATAACGCAGCCAAATTCAAAACGGTAACATTTAATTGCACAGTTATTCCAAATCCAATTAAAACATTTTAGTTTATTCAAGTCAAGAAAACTGATGAACTCGATCCAATGATATCAGCTTTTCAGTGTCTGATTTCACCACCAGCCTCTCCCCCGCTCCCAGCATGCTATTTTCTTCTCCATCTTTAGGCACATTTTCTCCTAATATATGCATTTTTGCAAACATTGGTCACTTGGTGCAATATTCAGATAATAGAAAATTTTGAAGGCTGAGCTGCGTTTCAGTTCTCATATTATTTATTTCAAAAAATTTATATACTGCTTGACTGAAAAACAAAACAAAACTTCAAAGCGGTTTACAAAAAGATATAATGATGAAAGCAGTAAAAAAATTATAACCCTAATTTAAAACATATAAAAGTTAAAATACTTAAACAGATTAAAAATACCTCAACTTTTTAAGCATCTGGGAAGGCATGTCTAAGCAAGGATGCTTTTAGCAGGCACTGAAAACAGTACAGTGAAGGCACCTGCCTAATGTCAATAGGCAGGGAGTTCCAAAGTGTAGCTGCTGCCATATTAAATGATGGAGTTCTTACAAATGTGAAACATGTATTTTGTGTGGCAGTAGTGCCAATTCTGCTGATCATAGCAGTCATTGGGTACATGGGGGCAGGGGGGAGACAATTTGGCAGGTAAATTTGTCCCAACTTGTTAAGGGCTTTAGATATCAGTAGTAACACCTTGATCCTTGACTGGTAGCAAATCAGCAACTAGTGCAGATTTCGGAGCACAGGTATGGTATGCTGGCAAGGCCTCACTCTTGTCAGCAATTATGCTGCAGCATTCGGCACTAGCTTCCCTCAAGTGTGAGGGAAGCCCTACATAGAAGGCATTGCAGTAATCCAGTCTTGCAGTAGCCAACACATGAACTACTGTGGCAAGGCTTTCCTGGTCCAGAAATGGCTGCTGTTGTCAATCTAGTTGAAGTTGGTGAAAGGCACCTCTAGCCACTGAGGCTACCTGAGACTCCGGTGACAGAGCTGGATCCAGAAGCCACCCCCCACCCCCCAAAAAAAAACCGTGACTGTTCAGAAAGTGCGAATTTGAGAAATTCGGCTTTAAATGTGAACCGGATCAATTTTGTTCCCCATCCACGTTCCGGAACCCAAACAACAACTCTCTGACCCTTAGACCCTTAACTGCTCCAGAATCTGGACACCAGTCCCGATTCGATGGACCCCAACGATGCAGGAGAGAAAACACTGCAAATATATGAATGAAAAAGAAGGCGATTCTCTTTCCATCTGTCACTGGAGCTCCATGCAGCTTTATTTTGTCCTCAGAGCTCCGCAGCAAATTGCAGGAAATGCTTATTCCAACTTTTCCCCCCCTGCTTATGTAACCTTACCACTTTAAACACAAACACACACAGAGAGACGGAGTAGCAATGAGCCATCTTCTTAAAGAAACTCCCAGCAGAGGAACAGAAAAGCATCGAGATCTTTCCAAACCAAAACCAGTTGTCCCAGAGGACTGTTGCAGCACATTACATGCAACAATTTCGCTCCAGCCAGCTTCCAGGCTGGATGACTGGGTACCGCCTGGGGCAGAAACGACTTTTGGGGGTGAAATACCAACCTGGTTACAGCAGGTTCTGGAAATAACCGAGGAGTCTCTGCCATGGGGTGTGGGCTTTGTGGTTGGTGGGTGAGAAGTGGGAATCCTAGGAACAATATCAATAGCCATTTACGAAGCTGCTTTATACTGAATCAGGCCCTTGTGGTCCATCTACCCTAGCTTTGTCCGCACCGACTGGCAGCTGCTCTCCAGCATTTCAGGCAGAGGATATTCCAAGCCCTACCTGGAGATGCTAAGACCATCTGCTTGCACAGCTGATGCTCGGCCACTGAGCTATGGCCCTTCCCAGTCCAGCATGGTGACAAGCTACACCATAGCTTCTCATGGGCCAAGGCTCAATATATGCAGAAGAAGAAGAAGAAGAAGAAGAAGAAGAAGAAGAAGAAGAGGAGGAAAGGTCTAGTGCATTGGTTTCCTAAGTGGACTGTACCACCCCTTGGGGAGGCAGTAGGATTCCCTGGAAGCATGCTAGAGGGCAGGAGATGAAAATGGCTATCATAATAATAATAATAATAATTTATTATTTATACCCCGCCCATCTGGCTGGGCCTCCCCAGCCACTCTGGGCGGCTTCCATAAAAACCAAAAATACAGTAAAATATCACACGTTAAAAACTTCCCTGAACAGGGCTGCCTTAAGATGTCTCCTGAATGTCAGGTAGTTGTTTATCGCTTTGACATCTACTGGAAGGGCGTTCCACAGGGCGGGCGCCACTACCGAGAAGGCCCTCTGCCTGGTTCCCTGTAGCTTTGCTTCTCGCAATGAGGGAACCGCCAGAAGGCCCTCGGCGCTGGACCTCAGCGTCCGGGCAGACTGATGGGGGTGGAGACGCTCCTTCAGGTATACTGGACCGAGGCCGTTTAGGGCTTTAAAGGTCAGTACCAACACTTTGAATTGTGCTCGGAAACGTACTGGGAGCCAATGCAGGTCTTTCAAGACCGGTGTTATATGGTCTCGGCGGCCGCTCCCAGTCACCAGTCTAGCTGCCGCATTCTGGATTAGTTGTAGTTTCCGCGTCACCTTCAAAGGTAGCCCCACGTAGAGCGCATTGAAGTCCAAGCAGGAGATAACCAGAGCATGCACCACTCTGGCGAGACAGTCCGCAGGCAGATAGGGTCTCAGCCTACGTACCAGATGGAGCTGGTAAACAGCTGCCCTGGACACAGATTTGACCTGTGCCTCCATGGACAGCTGTGAGTCCAAAATGACTCCCAGGCTGCGCACCTGGTCCTTCAGGGGCACAGTTACCCCATTCAGGACCAGGGAATCCCCCACACCTGCCCGCCTCCTGTCCCCCAAAAACAGTACTTCTGTCTTGTCAGGATTCAACCTCAATCTGTTAGCCGCCATCCATCCTCCAACCGCCTCCAGACACTCACACAGGACCTTCACCGCCTTCACTGGTTCTGATTTAAAAGAGAGGTAGAGCTGGGTGTCATCCGCATACTGATGAACACCCAGCCCAAACCTCCTGATGATCTCTCCCAGCGGCTTCATATAGATGTTAAAAAGCATGGGGGAGAGGACAGAACCCTGAGGCACCCCACAAGTGAGGGCCCAAGGGTCTGAACACTCATCCCCCCCCACCACTTTCTGAACACGGCCCAGGAGGAAGGAGCGGAACCACTGTATAACAGTGCCCCCAGCTCCCAGCCCCTCAAGACGGTCCAGAAGGATGCTATGGTCGATGGTATCAAACGCCGCTGAGAGATCCAGCAGAACTAGGAAACAGCTCTCACCTTTGTCCCTAGCCCGCCGGAGATCATCAAGCAGTGCGACCAAGGCAGTTTCAGTCCCATGATGAGGCCTGAATCCCGACTGGAAGGGATCCAAATGGTCCGCTTCTTCCAGGCGTGACTGGAGTTGTTCAGCAACCACTCGCTCAATCACCTTGCCCAGGAATGGAAGATTTGAGACTGGGCGATAGTTGGCCATCGTGGCCGCATCTAAAGATGGTTTTTTAAGAAGCGGTTTAATAACCGCCTCTTTCAGCGGGTCTGGGAAGGCTCCCTCACGGAGGGAAGCGTTCACCACCCCACGAAGCCTTTGAAAAGCTACTATCACTGAATCAAGTTCCTGGTTTGTTTGTTTAAAAAAAATTAACGAAACTAAATAGTTTTACAGTGGTACCTCGGGTTACATACACTTCAGGTTACATACGCTTCAGGTTACAGACTCTGCTAACCCAGAAATAGTACCTCGGGTTAAGAACTTTGCTTCAGGATGAGAACAGAAATCATGCTCCAGCAGCAGGAGGCCCCATTAGATAAAGTGGTGCTTCAGGTTAAGAACAGTTTCAGGTTAAGAACAGTCCTCCGGAACGAATTAACTACTTAACCTGAGGTACCACTGTAGTCGGGTTTTGAATAAATGTGCCATGAATTGTAACTGCTTTGAATTTTATTGTGTTGTTCCCTTCCTAAGTGAGTTGTGCAAATTGCTATTCTGAAGAATTCTTTTTATAGGGCGGCAAAGTGGGGACTGGGGGTGAATTTATGGAACCCAGGTGGGGCAGTAGCCTGAAAAAAGAGTTTGGGAACCATTGCTCTAGGACATGACTGAGTTCTGGAAGAAAGGAATTTCATCCATGGGACCCTCTACCAAAACTCTGCAAAGCAGAAATCGGCAGTTTTGCCAGTTACTTTAGTTCAAATAGGTGAGGATCAGCCTTCAGGCGCCAGATGCCCACAGGAAAGCCTCTCTCCCAAAAATCTTTCATGCTCAAGAGCTATAGGAGACTAATGTGCCCAGCGTCCGCAGGATCAGACCCCCTTTCTTATTATTCCCCAGCATTTGGTGCTGGTGGACCCAGTTCTTGGCTCTGACAGCTCCTTCTGCTCAGAAAGAAGAGAGAAACATTCCCATGCGAAAGCCATTAAGCCTTTACACAGAAGCAGCACATGAGGCAGAACCCGTGACTGTTTCTCTTCCGAGCGCCGGTGCCAGAGTTTTTTCTCCCGTCAGAAAACAGCCGCAAGGGCAAGAGAGCAGGGCCCCACCTGCTTCCTTGTCAGGGTAGGGCGTGTTGAATTTTTCAGCTTTCAGATTCCCAAAATGAGGGGTACTAAAATGCTGCAACATGACTTGGGAATTCAAATGATATTTTGGTTAAACGGATATAATTTAGTATTGTTGGAAAGTAAAATGTGTGTAAAATTGCACAGAAATCATTAACAATTATTGCCAAGTACTTGCAGTTGTATTCTGTTGCTGTTGTTGTTTAGCATTACCTGACATTTTCAGGAGGTAATATTAAAACTCTTTGGTTTTCCGAAAGCAGTTAATTTGCTTCTTCATCCAATGTAGACTTACCAAACTAAATGCTGTCGAATCACAAAAATAATAGAAGATTTGAATTCTTCACACCCAAAAACCTATTTTTAAGATCCCTCAATGAAGAAACTAGCAAAAACTCCAGAACTGTAGACAGGGTGACAAATCTGCTATTGATGGTGATGAATCTGAGCATTTATATGGTGCTTTAGAAACCTCAACGCCCACAAAAAATACCTTATTTTTTTCTATATAAGACTCACTTTTTCCCTCCTAAAAAGTAAGGGGAAATGTGTGTGCGTCTTATGGAGCTCATGCAGGCTGCGCAGCTATCCCAGAAGCCAGAACAGCAAGAGGGATTGCTGCTTTCACTGCGCAGCGATCCCTCTTGCTGTTCTGGCTTCTGAGATTCAGAATATTTTTTTTCTTGTTTTCCTCCTCCCAAAACTAGGTGCGTCTTGTGGTCTGGTGTGTCTTATAGAGCGAAAAATACGGTATGTTGCAGAACAAATTCATGTTCATGAGAGAATTGAAAGCCTGCCACAGGAATATAAACTAAATGAACAACCAGCAGCTCCCAGGACTTAGCCACTCACAAAGAAGACTGCCCAATGCACCTCTGAATGAATCACTGCTCAGAACATCCCTTCTTCCAGCCAGTCTCCCCAAGTAATTCTGCCTCATCTCCTGATACAACAGAATGACAATCTTTAAAACTATATCAGATTACTCCCATGGGATAAGATGGGGGCAGAGAACCATTTTCCAGTTCAAGGGCCACAAAAGTTTATGTGCAACCCCCTGGGAGCCGCACACCAGTGGTAACCACTCTCTATCCTGCTTTGGAAAAAATCTTCTGCCCCACATCACCAGTTATGAATGGTGGGTGTCCCAAAATCAGCATACCCAAAACCATTCATGGGTAAGCATCTTCAAGCAAGTCAAGAGGTCCCTAAGGAACTGAAGGGTTGGGAGGTCCAAAATCCTTCCAGCTCTGCCCAGAAAACTACAGGTAGTCATTCTATGGATGCAATAAATGCTCACATCCAACAGGTGCCCTTTTTATAGACTGATTACTTCGGAAGATGATACAGATTACTTCCTTAACTTATAGGAATTCCCCCTGACAACCCAAATCAGGCACCACCCTGTTGTCTTTTTTTCTGCAGACAGCAACCTTCTGTGAGACTCTGTTTTCTCCAGATGTTATTTTTGGTACTTGAAAAAAACTATGCCGAGGGGCCAGGGTGTGCGCAGAGAAAGGATTTAAAGCTATAAATTATTTCAAAGGCTCAAGACTTGGAGGCATCATTGAGATTTTACCCAAAGAAGAAATAAGCAGCGTAATACTTTTCTGGATCGGTTTCTAACACAAATGAGAAATGCTGGCATCAGCATCAAAACCTTCTTAAAACCCTTTGAGAAATGTAGGATCATGGATCTGGTTTTGGTCAGGGGCATTAGTGACTGCTGTCCTCTGGATAAAGCATGCAGAAAGTCTGCTGATTAACCTGGCTTGCAGATAGCTATATGCCCAGCTGACTGGCTAACAAAAGTGATTTCATGACGACCAGGCAGGAAGTTCTTAGAAAAAAAATAGTTCTCTACAACATTATTCGTTATTCATCATCATCATCATCAAGGGCTGCAGTGTTTAATTTGCTTGACTACAAAGCTGTCCTAAGTAACCAAATGCATGCACACATTATCTAAAACCCAAGAAAATTTGCTTTTTCGCTTCAGAACATCTAGTTCCACATAAGTGCAAACTGAACTGATTAATCAAAGCTTATATACATAAAATTAGTCAAGACTCCTTTTTTTCAGATGGCATCTGCCTAGCAGTTTATAAAAGGTGCACAACTGAATACAGCAGGTTTGTGTAAACTACTAAGATTTTAAAAAATAAAATAAAAATTCCAAACCTGCTCATTACCAGAATATATTTTTTACCACTCCTTGAAACACATTTTCTCTCTATCGCTGGGCATACATAGCGCTTGAAATCTGCAGAGTCCTTTTAAGATCTGCATTTGGGTCCTTCCCAGCAGCCCTGTGGTGAGGTTAATAACATCACCATTTTACAGATGGGGAACTGAGAAATAAGAGACTTGTCATGCGAGACCACCAAAGTGGCGTTCTAAATATTTATGGGGCTGTAAACTCCAGTTCTCCACCATGCATGATTTGGGAAAGCAGAGATAGTCTTGCTTTAAAAACTCCAAAGGAGGCTCAGCAGAGCAAAACTTCAAGCAGGAATGATCAGTGATCCGGCAAAGTCACTTTGCAAGTCCTGAAACAAAAGTGTGCCACAAAGAAAGCAATGGTGATCAAAAAGTCTCTCTCGGCAAAACATCATGCCTTTAACAGAAGTTTCGATACCTGATCCACAAGACACTTCTTCAGAATCCTACTTCTGATTTACTAAATGCCCTTTGGATCAAAGAAGTCATACCTTTATAGCAGGGCACCAAGCAAACCTAAATCTGCTCATTTTCAATCAAATGAACTGCTCATCTCCCTGAGATGCTACAAATTATACCTGTATGCAATTTATACACATTTTATCATACGAAAGGCATGGTACCCTGACCCTAAGAATGTCTTCCTTTAATACCGATGCTTCCTGTCCCTTTAAAAAAACAAAAACCCATCATAATTCATTTTGAGGCACTACTGATCAGTTGCGCCGGCAGATATGTCCTAGAGTGGTGGTAGCCCGAGAAAGGGTCTTCTTTGTGGTGGCCCCTGAGTTGTGTCTGGCACCTTCATTATACAGCTTCTGGAAGATGCTGAAGATGCACCGCTTTACCCTGGCCCTTTGATACTTGAGGTGGAAGTACCCACCTTGTTTTTGTGATTGTAAATTGTTTTAAACTTTTTAATATAGTGTTTTAATGCTGTAACATGTCCTGGGACCTCAGGGTGAAGGGCAGGTAATTAATCGTATACCTCTAAACAGTTTACAAGAAATATTAAAATTACCAATAAAAATATTGAAAACAAGTACCTATAAAGATTAAATTAACAGTACTGTAATAAAATAAAATAAATCATGTCAACATCTATGTACCTGGATAGGCTTGCCTATACAAAAATGTTTTAAGCAAGTGCTGTCAAAAGTACACTGAAGATGCCTGTCTGATGTCAAGAAGTAGGCAGTTCCAAAGTGTAGGTTCGGTCACACTAAAATATCAATTTCTTACAATTGCAGAACGAGTATTATGTGGCTCCTACAAGAGTGTCAGGTCAAAGCGGTCAAGTGGGCACATATGGGGTAAGGTGTTCCTGTTTTATATGCTAGTAGTACACAACACCTCACCAACTGGGAAAATAGTAATAAGGGACGTGCTTCTATGAGGGGAGCCAATACAGAAAAGCACCTGTCCACCACCAAAGAGAAAAGAAAAGGCAAATCTGGAGACTTATTGTGAAAGGTAGCAAAAGGACATATTTATGGTATGATAAGGTCAAAGCTCATAAAGCATTTAAAAATCATATTGTCAGGAAAGCTTTGTTTAATGTTTGGATAAGATATAAGGATTTGTTGGAAAATAAAACCCCAAGGTGGCTGTCACCAATGGAAGCAAAAGCTTTGAAAAAGCTCAATATGGAGGCCAAATGGCCGACATACTGGGAAATTTTGGAACAAGACGGAGATAAATTGAAATTGCAGAGTTTTGAGAAATTAAAAAACAAAGTGAGAGACTGGCTTCATTATTATCAGATAATGGAGACATATAATTTGGATAAGAAAATTGGCTTCCAGGTGGAAAAGTCAAAATTAGAAACAGAACTGTTAGAACCCAAAACTAAGAATTTGTCAAGAATGTATAATTTGCTGTTGAAATGGAATACTCAGGATGAAACGGTGAAATCTGTTATGATTAAATGGGCACAGGATGTTGGACATAATATTATGTTTGCTGACTGGGAACAGTTATGGACCACAGGTATGAAGTTTACGGCATGTAATGCCTTAAGAGAGAATATTATGAAAATGATATACAGGTGGTACATGACCCCAGTCAAGCTCGCAAAAATCTATCATTTGCCCGATAACAAATGTTGGAAATGTAAAGAAACGGAAGGTACATTCTTTCACCTTTGGTGGTCGTGCCCAAAGATTAAGGCTTTCTGGGAAATGATATATAATGAACTGAAAAAGGTATTTAAATATACCTTCCTGAAGAAACCAGAGGCCTTTCTCTTGGGCATTGTCAGCCAATTGGTGCCAAAGAAGGACAGAATTTTTTTTATGTATGCAACAACAGCAGCAAGAATACTTATTGCAAAGTATTGGAAGACACAAGATCTACCCACCCTGGAAGAATGGCAGATGACGGTGATTGACTACATGGAATTGGCAGAAATGACTGGCAGAATCCGAGACCAGGGAGAAGAGTCGGTGAAAGAAGACTGGAAGAAATTCAAAGACTACTTACAGAAACATTGTAAAATTAATGAATGTTAGAAGGATGTTGGATAGAAACTAAGTGGTTTCCAGCTGTAATGCTTTAAGAGATATGAAAAAAAAGGTTTTACAAATGGGTAAAAGTTTAATGGTAAGGATTTGCTGAACTAACAAATCGAACTGGAATACAAAGAAGGGAGGTATGAGGAGGTCCGAGGAAATAAGTGTATGGAAGTTATGTTATTGAAAACTAATGTGTGTTTTTAACTGTTTTTTATTTTGTATGTTTATTTTTCTTTTTTCTTGTTATATCTTAAAAACTTTTAATAAATATCTTTTAAAAAAAAAGAAAGGTAGCAAAAGGAACCCACCTATAAGACCATTTATCACAACTACAAATCCCATTTCATTGGTGAATCAGATGTGACCTGATAGTTCATTCCTCCCTGATAATCTCTAGACATTCTGAAAAATGCGAAGACCCCTCAAGCTTTCCAGAGTTCTGGGGTTATAGTATTTGCAGCTATTGACACACTTTTCTATCAAAAGCCCTATCTATACATTTAAAACAGTAAAATGCCACTTTAAGCAGTCATAGCTTCCTGAGAGCTCATTCAGGGAGCTGAGAGTTGTTAGGAGACCACCATTCCCCTCAGAGAGCTACAATTCCCAGAGCTTCCTGGGATTCATAGGTAAACCCCTCAGCACCCTTAAGAAACTACAGTTCCCAGGATTCTTTGGGGGAAAGTGATGACTGTTTAAAGTGCTATGATACAGCTTTAAATGTGTAGTGAAGTTGAGGCCAAGCTCTTATCCTTTCATATCCCAGAGTTTTTCAAATAATTTGTTAAGATCACAAAGGCATGCGGTCTCAATGCATCTCTGTTATCTTATAAATATCACATCCCCGCCCTTCCAAAAAAACTTTAGGAAAAGGACATTCCCCAACACATATGTGTAACATAAGCATCCACTCTACGGGTCCAGCACTTAAAAAAAAAAAAATCATTTTATTAGTTCCATACATGCTATGGAGTCTGTCTGGTGTTAACATTCCATCTGTACAATGACATCGTATCTTCCTCCAATTCAAAGATAAAGTACATGAACAAAGAGAAACATATCTGTGGGTGATATCGAATCTTACTCGTACCCAGAGCAGAGGGGTCCCCAAACAATTTTGGCCGGGGGGCACATTTGGACATCTGAGAAACTGTCATGAGACCCACAGAATACGCATATCACAGAAGAACTGGTGATGCTTAGAACCCTCCTGGAAATTAATAGACACACACACACACATACACACCCTCTGCAAAACCCAAATAAAACATGAATGGAAAAGCAAGCAACACACCCCTGCAAAAAAAACAACGGAAAACAATTCGTCTATTATTCTCACTCTGATTTTTTTTGCCCCATTATATTTCCTTGGAGCATCTGTGCAAAGTAAACGCTAAATTTACAAACACTGATAAAATGGAGAGAGATTGTTCCCCAATACTTTCATGAACTAGACGTCTTGATTTGGGGGGATTTCAAAAAGAGCCCATGTTACACTAGGGAGGGGACACTCCACAAAGACATCTGAACATCCAAATCAAAGTGCAAAGGACCCACAACAGTGACCACGGTTAAATTAAAAAAAACCGAGCCAAGAGTCAACACAACGAGGTCCCTTCTGACAACTCTAAAGGTACATCTAGTTTAGCATCCAACGTGGTCGCCAACCTGATGCTCATGGGAAGCCCACAAGCAAAAAAATGAACAAAGATGTGGCCTTCGGCTACAATTTATTCCAGCCACTGGTATTCCAAGGTTTGCCCTCTTTATGAATATGGAAGGACCATTTGGTTATCATGTTGTCATGGGGGCTGCCAGGAGCTCTGGTTGGACTGCACCTCTCAGGATCACAAAACAGCTTCATCAGAACACCTGAGCTTTCGCTTCTATGCTTGACCTCATTATCCGTTTCCCCTTGGTGGATCTCAACTTCCCCTTCCATGAGCCACAAATGATCTATCTCAGGTTATCCTCTCTCCGTTTTCTAAACCAAATCACATGGACACTTGGCCACACCATTTCCACAGCGATTCATGGTGGTGGTAGCATATCAACCGATTTATTGGTTCTGATTGCTAGGTGGCAGGTCTCCTTCACTCGAGACTTTTAAGCAGAGGTGGCCATCTGTCACAGATTCTTTAGCTGTAATACCTGCATGGCAAAAAGCTGTAGTAGATGACCTTTGGGTCATTTCCAAAGGCTTCTACAGTATATGCTCACTGACAGATCAAGAAGCACCATTCTTCTGAAAGTCAGTTTCTGAGGAACATAAGCATGGAGAGTTGTTGTTGCTTGAGGACTCCCAACGGACATCTGGTTGTCCATGCTGAGAAACAGGATGGTGGACTCAATGGGGCCTTTGAGGTCTGATCAGTGGCGTAGCGTGGGGGGTGCCAGGGGTGCCAGCCGCACCGGGCGCAACATCTGCGGGGGGCGCGAGTCCAGAGGGAAGGGACAAGTTCCTTCCTCCGACAGGCTCCCCGCCGCCCCCCCCGCCGCGGCGGCTGCGCCTCCACTCACTGCTTGCAGGAGGAGCAGCCGCTGCAGCAGCGCTGAGGCCACCACCGACGCCTGGCCGGGCACGGGCAGCCTCCGCACCCTGACGCCATACCCTTCCTCCTTCCCTTCCCTTCCCCCTTTTTTTCCAGAGCTGGGGGAGGGGGAGGTTTTAAAAGAGGGTCTTGCATTGGCGATCCTGCAGCACTTTGGGCCGCACGACGCGAGCGCGCAGCACGGATCAGCCACGACCCCACCCCGTGCATTTCCCGGGGAAAAGTGCTCCGCGTGGGAGGCGCGTTTCCCCTTCATTCCCTCTCGTGCAAATCCTCCTTGGGTTCCCTCCCCCGTCTTCCCTCTCCCTACCTCACAAAAGCCTCACCTCGTCGCCTCCTCGCTGCCTCTCGCCTCCGCAGGAGCGTTTCCCTCCGCGGAAGAAGGAGCAGGGCGCTTCTGCAACTTTGGATTGCAACTTCTTGCTGCTTCCCTGGGAAACAGAGCCTGGCCGGGTCAGTTGTCCAGCGGAGGGCCAGTTCCCCCCTCCCTCCCTCCCTCCCTCTCTCTCTCTCTCTCTCTCTCTCTCTGCAACCCTTGCGCCCCCCCCCCCCCCGCGTACTACTTGCAATGCAACTTCCGCGCTCCGTGTGCTTTCATAGAATCTGTCGAGCTGGAAGGGAGCCGAGGGTCATCTAGTCCCACCCGCTGCAATGCAGTAATACGCTGCTGCCCCCTACAAGGGATCGAACCTGCAACCTTGGCCTTATCAGCGCCGTGCTCTTAAACTGAGCCATCCGGGCTCCCCTTTCCCCCACCTTCTTGCATGCCTGAACCTGTCCGCGTTTTGCATTCTAACACTTGCAAGCTCCATCCTCCAGCAGTTCTCTGATGCCGGCTGCGCTTCCTTTCAGGCCAATACTTGGCAGCCATAAACTCGCACCGTGTCCAATATCCTATAAAAAGCATTAATCGGAATACCTTGCAACATTTCATCAAAGAAAGTTGAGACGCCCTATTCCATAATAATAATAATAGTAATAATTTTATTATTTATACCCTTCCCATCTGACTGGGCTGCCCCAGTCACCTTGGATAAAAATATAATAAAACATGAAACATTTAAAAAAACTTCCCTTCAGATGACTTGTGAAGTTGTAGAGTTACTTATCTCCTTGGCTTGGGGGGTGTCAAATAAAAATAAAAATAAATTATTTATACCCTGCCCATCTGGCTGGGCTTCCCCAGCCACTCTGGGCGGCTTCCAAAAAAATATCAATACGTCAAACATTAAAAGCTTCCCTAAACAGGGCTGCCTTCGGATGTCTTCTAAAAGTCTGGTAGTTGTTCTTCTCTTTGACATCTGGTGGGAGGGTGTTCCACAGGGCAGGTGCCACTACCAGGAAGGCCCTCTGCCTGCTTCCCTGTAACCTCACTTCTTGCAGGGAGGGAACCGTCAGAAGGCCCTCGGCGCTGGACCTCAGTGTCCGGGCAGAATGATGGGGGTGGAGACGCTCCTTCAGGTCTACTGGGCCGAGGCCGTTTAGGGCTTTAAAGGTCAACACCAACACTTTGAATTGTGCTCAGAAACGTACAGGGAGCCAATGTAGGTCTTTCAATGTAACTTCATACATTATTATTGTTGTTGTTGTTGTTGTTGTTTAGTCATTTAGTCGTGTCTGACTCTTCGTGACCCCCTGGACCAGAGCACGCCAGGCACTCCTGTCTTCCACTGCTTCCCGCAGTTTGGTCAGACTCATGTTTGTGGCTTCCCCTCCCCATCCAGCTTGGTTTCCCTAGCCACTCGGAAACCCGAACCCTATGGAAATAGGGATGTCAAGGTTGCAGGTTCGATCCCCGCACGGGACAGCTGCGTGGTCCTGCATCTTTCCTCAGGGCCTGCAAGACAGAGCTGTTCCACCTGGCCTTTGGTTTGGACTCAGTGGGACCCTTATGTCTTCCCTCCCCTTACAGTTTTGATTTGTGGGCTACTTTTAAAATGAGGCTGCTTTTCAAATTGCATTTTAACCTGTATTTTAAATTGGTCCCTCCCCCCATTATGTTTCTATTGTAATTTTACCGGTGTTAGCCGCCCTGAGCCCGGCTCTGGCTGGGGAGGGCGGGGTATAAATAAAATGTATCATCATCATCATCATCACCACAGGGGGTTGGACTAGATGACCATCGGGTCCCTTCCGACTCTACGATTCTATGATTCTATAAAGTCAAGTGTTACCGGAAAAATCCGAGGGCGCGCTCGCACTTGAGTGCTAAAATCCACGGGTTAGGGGGCGCAAATTACTTGCCTTGCCCCGGGTGCTGACAACCCACGCTACGCCACTGGGTCTGATCCACCAGGGATTTTCTTATGGACAGAGCAAGCCTGACAACTGAACCCACCACAAAGGCAGTTGTATGTACAGTGGTACCTCAGGTTAAGTACTTAATTCGTTCTGGAGGTCCGTACTTAACCTGAAAATGTTCTTAACCTGAAGCACCACTTTAGCTAATGGGGCCTCCTGCTGCTGCCACGCCGCCGGAGCCCTATTTCTGTTCTCATTCTGAAGCAAAGTTCTTAACCTGAAACACTATTTCTGGGTTAGCGGAGTCTGTAACCTGAAGTGTATGTAACCTGAAGCGTATGTAACCTGAGGTACCACTGTATATTCATTTGCACTAGGACTCAATTAAACCATGTCCCAAACCACTTTTTCCCTGCCAGACCTTATTTGTCTTGCTCTAAGCTTCGCAGCCACTGCATTGTGGGCCCTTTCAGACAACCCACTGAATGTGTACCCAACTACAGATGCCATCTAAGTCAGAATGGGAAAAAAGACATCAGAAGCTTCCGACAACTAAGGGTCCTTTCATCCACTGGTTGCAAGGTGAGTCGCTCAGCTTCGGTACCCAAATTCCTCCAAAGTATATTGCTGTCAGTCTCTGCACTGGGCTTGGTGGTATTTTATTGGACTGACCCTGGGGAAAGGCTGTAGCTCAGTGACAAAGCATCTACTTTGCATACAGAACGTCCCAGTTCCAATGCCCGACATTTGCAGGTAGGGCTGGGAATGTCCCCTTCTCTGAAACTGTGAAGAGCCACTGCCGGTCAGTGTAGGCAATACTGAGCCAGATGGACTGTTGGCCTGACTCAGTATTAAGTGGCTTCCAACGTTGCCATGTAAGGCAATTTGCAAGCTACATATTTCAACAGATCTCTTCAACGTGCACCTCTCTTCACTAGGTGCCTAACTTCTCCTATATCAACTTCACATTTGTTTTATTTTACAAATGTATAGTGATATATGTGTGTATTAAATTCATAAATGTGCAACATATAAATAGCAGAATCAGTAACAATAGTTAATATACTACCTACACAAAATCAGGAAAAAAATTATACAATAACAACAAAGCCAACAGCTTTACAATAAATAAAAATAAAAGGTTCAATCTTACTATCTGTAAAGTTGTTGTCCTGGTAATTCACAAATCATCTTTCAATCGTCTATTGTCTTGGTTTCTAAATTAATATTTTGTGTAATAAGTTTTGTTTTGTTTTTACCAACAGAACAATATCTCTTTAACTTTTCTGAAATTATTGGAACTTTTGAAGTTTTCCAGGACCTGGCAATACAAATTTCTACAGCTAAGTATTTTTTCATCAGTTCTAGAACTATTAACCAATTTAAAATATCCCAAAATAATATCTTTTGGATGAAGAGGGATATTATATCCTATTTCTTGAATTACATTTCAAATTCCCCCCCCCCAAAGGGCTATATGTACATGAATACGCACCCAAAGCTATATATAGTTGTATCCTCCTCAGAACAGAACATGAACAATTTAGGATTATTATTTTAAAGAGATCTGCTCGGAGAAAATATTAGTTGCATGCAACCGAAAAAGCTGCCAAAGCTGATTTTACTTTGCCAACATGATTTACTATTGCTAAATGGATATTTCTTATTTATATGGAGTAAGGAATCATTGAGAAGTTATTTTAAAGCAGTTTTCTTTTCAAATGGATGATAATATGAAGACCAACTATCAAAAAGAGTTTTCCCTATAAATGCAATATTGTTCTTTTACCTACCTAAATAGTCAAAATAAATACAAATCTCAAAATTAAGGAAAACTGAAGGTAGTGGAAGAAAATGGGAGGCGGGTGAGAATTTGCTAACTAAAAAACATTTTGACTCTAAGAAAGGAGTTGAAATTCCAAGAAAAGAGTTGAAATTAATTCAAGTTATTAAAGCAACATTTCCCCTTTCTGCCAAAAGAGATATTTTAAATCCAATCTTTCTGCAGGCCTGATTGAGAGACCTATGCAACCCAGCACTTCCTCCATCACAAACAGTGGTCCAGCTCCTGAATCTATGCGCAGCAGAAACTTGTGATTAATGCTTGACATCCCATGAAAAGGTGGTCAATCTTGCCTCTGTCTTTTCTACTTGAGTACATAGGGGCATAAGAAGATCCCCGCTGGATCAGGCCAATGGCCCATCTAGAGCAGCATCCTGTTCTCACAGCAGGAAACCAACAGGATTTGAGCACAAGAGCAAATCTCCCCTCCTGTGGTTTCCAGCAACTGGTATTCAGAAGCACCATGGAGTATATTTAAATTCTCATATAGCACAGCCGCAAAATCTCACTCTCGTCTCGAGATTGACACTGTTAGGCTCAATTAAGCCAACTGGGAATTAAGCTAAAACGTCTACTCAGTTCAGCATCTGCACCCTGTTGAAAACACTTGTGGGTGAGATGAGCAGAAATTTCAACAAATACCAACTTAAAAATTACATTGGAATTTTCAATGGACTGACAATTTAAGGGCTCGATTTCAGCACTTGATTTGGGTCTCGTTATTCCTTTCAGTGCTGGACAGTGAAATTAGCCACCAAGATAAAGATCAGCAGAACAGGACCATCCCTTGCAAGTCCTGCTCCCTTACCTTTAAAGTATTTATTTATTTATTTATTTATTTATGCATGCATGCATGCATGCATGCCCCGCTCATCTGGCTGGGTTTCCCCAGCCACACTGGGCGGCTTCCAACAGAATATTAAAAACACGACAAAACATCAAACATTTAAAACTTCCCTAAACAGGGTTGCCTTCAGATGTCTTCTAAAAGTCTGATAGTTGTTTATTTCATTGACATCTGATAGTGGTGTTCCACAGGGCAAGCACCACTACCAAGAAGGCCCTTTCGAAGGCACATTTGAGGTGCATTAATTCCCTCGAAGAATTCTGGGAACTGTAGTTTATCCCTCACAGAGACACAATTCCCAGCAACCTTTAACAAACCACAGTTCTGGGGACCTTCTGCATGCCAGGCATGTGTTCTACCACTGAGCTTCAGCCCTTCCGATGCAGATTTAGTTCTGTAGAAGCCACTTGTTAATTAAATGAATTTAATCTAAAAACGAAACATCCAGAATGCAAAGTTATCAGTACTTTGTTTAAAATGGTGAGTTTGTTTCGAACCAACGAGATTCTTCACATTCACCAAGAAGACAGCACAGAACAACATCGTATCTGAGCAACGAAATCGTTATGCAAAGAAGGGGGTTTAAGCACAAAGCAAGCTCAAATAATTAATAAGTTTTGCTTGACCGCACGGCAAGATCTGCGGCTTTCCCAACAGAGAAAGGCCAGACCCCCTTGGGGTTTTCCAAGTGAAAGAAAAATCGGCCTCCTCCTTGCAAATTGCAACTTTTCTTTTCTTGAAATAGTAAGTGACCCTTTGCCGTTACAGAGAACTTCTCATCAGGCAAGCAGACAGGCAACGTTAGCTCTTATCAGAGATGCAAGCTGCAACTTCAATGCACACCTGAGATTTAGCACAATGATTTTCAGAATGTTTGAGAGACCTAACACGTAAGACGATAACACTGTTTTCATTTCATTTCCAGGGAGAGGTCTACCTACGTGGGGAATCTGCCTGGCTAACTCCTTTGACTCCCAGACGCCAACACTACAAAGGACAATGTTTTGGCTGTTTGTTATTTCTTATTCCTTGGTGTCAAGGATGCCACAGTTATCTGTTCTGGACATCCTCCTTCCATTGAATCAGGAGAGATCAGTGGTACACTATGCTCCTCAAGCAACAAAGCAACCAGGGATGGGAGATGGTTAGCTTAGCAAAACAAAACAAGGACACAAGAGAGAGTTTATAAAATGATGCACGTTGTGGACAGAGAAGAACAGAGAAGTTTGTATTCCAAGTACTAGAATGTAAGACCCTCCAATGTTGCCTTCCCCAACCCCGTGCCCTCCAGATGTCTTAGTTCTGGAGGGCACCAGTTTGGAAAAGGCTGATTCAATGAAACCTGAATCAGAGCAGGTGAAAGGAAGGACATCTCTACCACCAATATTGTCACAGACCTAAAACATGTGATGGACATAAGCTTAAAGGCAGAGTAGAGATCCATCAATGAACACAAAATAAACGTCTTTCTTTGCACTTTGATATTGATTTTGCTTGATTTATGTATTGTTGGTTTTCATTGTCTTAAAAAAAAAGTAGGTCTTGTTGTAAATGCCTTATGGAAGCTGCTTTGAGGTCACCAGTGATGGAAAGCAGCATGCAAGACCTTTAAATGAATGTAAATAATGTAACAACAATTAGGTGGAAGCCCAATGCTCAGAGAAAGTATACCTCTGAGTGCTGCTGGGATGAGGCAGTGAAGAGTCCCTTTTCCCTTCAGGCTGGGCTCAGGACTTCCTCGCAGGGGAAGTCTGGTCAGCCGTTGTGGGAGGGCAGCTGCTGGACCAGGCAGGCAGACCCTCGGACAGATTCAACAGGACTCCTCTTAGGTTCTTCAGCAGGGGTCGGGAACCTACGGCCCTCCAGATGTTGCTGGACGGCTGGGAGTTGGCGTCCAACAAGATCTGGAGGGCTACAGGTTCCCCTTCCTTGTTCTTATGAGATGGAAACTCTTGGAGACCGAGATCAGGGTGGGTGTGGAGTGAGACTGCCATCTCCTTGAGATGCAGGATGCCATCCTTAGGGCACAAATTATTTACAGAAGGAGGCACTAGGTTTGCCAGACGGCTTTGCAACTTCAGAAACTATCCTGTCGGGCCTGGGCACAGGAGGCAATTAAGGAAGGGTGCAAGGGAGATTGTCCTCCCGACAGAACATGGCTAAGAGATTCATGGATGTCCCTTGAATTGTGTGCTGCATCTTTGGCTGGGGCACTGCATCTCCCCAACACCCCCCCTTCTTGGTAGTCCCCATCCAAAACCCACACATTCTTGTGCATCCTGTTGGTGTATCAGATTAATGGCAGAACCAACACAAAGGTTACTCTAAGACTTCATGTTCTTCAAACCGTGGGTCTCTTAATTGTTTTTGTACTGTGACTCCTATCATCCCCAGTCAGTTTAGCAGATTGTTAGGGACGATGGGTGTTGAAATCCCAAAAGAATCTGGGAACCTAAAGCTGGAAAACACCCATCTAAGATGTATGAGAGACTCCAAGATAGGCATCCTCTGAACATGGAGGTTCCATTATGCCAAAAGCCACTGAAAAGGGGACACACACCCTTCTCTTCCACCACCTTCCTAACCTGTTCTACATGTCCTCTGGCCCCATAAGTCGCTTACAAGAGCCCCATCAAACACCATAGGGTTCGCTTCTGAGTCATAAAATCATATAACTGTAGCGCTGGAAGGGGTCCAAAGGGTCGTCTAGTCCAACGCCTTGCCAGGCACGACACACCCAAGCTCAGGGGCTGGAAGCTTAGCAACCCTCCCCTCCCCGAGAAACATCTGGTGGCCGCGAGTTCCAAAGACGCTCCTGCCCAGCCTTTCTTCCTTGCGCCTGTCCTGAGAGACGTCAACCTCGACGGCTGCCTCTCTCAGAACAATGAGTTCTCTCTCACTTTTTTTTGGGGGGGGGGGTAGGGGAGGGAACCCTCTCCCCCGACAGAGAAACAGACAAGAGCAGCCCCCTCCCGCCCCGCCAGTACTCACAGCGCGACGGTGGCAGCCGGGAAGGCCGGGCCGGGCAGGCGCTGGAGCCCTCGGGCGGCGCAATCCACGGCGCAGGCGGCGGCCGAGAAGCTCCTGCAGGCGCAGTCGGGGCCGCAGGGCTGGCAGCCGCGGGCGCTGGCCGGCGCCAGCCCGCCGCCCAGCAGGCAGCAGAAGAGGCACCAGCGGGGCCAGCCCGCCGCGGCTCCGTCGGTGGCGGCGTCGAGGCTGCTCCGATGGCTGCGTCGCGGCCGGCTCCCCGCTCTCCGTGGCCGGAGGCAGCGCCGAGGAGGCATCGCTTCAGCGCGGGCATGGCATGGCCGCTCCGGCCGGGCCGCCCCCTCGCCTAGCAGCAGCAGCGGCGGCGGCCCATGGCCGGGCCTCCCCGCTGCCTCTTCCGCCGCCCGTGCGCTCCGCCACTCCGCGCCCCTCCGCCGCGCTCCTCCAGCCGCCGCCGCCTCCTCGCCCGCGGCGCCGCAGCCAGCCAGCCGAGCGGGCCTCGCCTCGTCGTCGTCCAGCACTCCCGCCGTGGCCGTGCAGCGGCAGCCTCCGCCTCCTGGTTCCCCTCCGCCTCCGCCTCCTTCCCAGCCCCGTCGGGGCGCCTCGCCAGCATTCCACAAGCCCCGCTCCAGGAAGGAAATCCAGGCCTGCCCCGGCCAAGGCGGCTCCAGGGCCAGGCGGCGGAGGAGGGAGGCAACTCTGCCAGGCCCCTTCTCGGGGCAGCTCCGGACTCCCCGGCCAGTCCGACGGCAGCGGCCAGAAGAAGCCCATGCGGCCGCGCTTCTCCCGGGGTGCCCGCGAGAAAGGGCCCCGGCTCAGTGGAAGAGCATCGTCTGCCCTGCAGGATCAGTCCCCGGAATCTCGCTGCCCGGAGAGCCGCTGCCTGTCAGTGTAGGCAATACTGAGCTAGATGGAGAGATGAGTGCAACTTACTGGCAGAGCATCTGCCTTGCGCGCAGAAGGTCCTGGGTTCAATGGCATATCCAGGGGCTTAAAAGACTCCCTGCCTGAAACCTTGGAGAACCACTGCCAGTCCGTGTAGGCAATACTGAGCTAGATGGACCAAAGAACTGTCTCCAGATAAATCAGCTTCCTCTGATTCTAAAGCAGGCATGTCCAAAGTCCGTTTTGGGGGACCTAATCTGGCCCACCGGTAGTTTTAATCCCGCCCCTGTGGCAGTTTATTTCCTGGGGTAAAATCCCCCCAAAAGCTCTACCAATTCAAATCTTTAAAAAAGCTCGACAACTTTGGTCACCGGCCCTCACACATGTTCACTTCTTTGGCCCTCTTTGAAAAAAGCTTGGGCACCCCAAGGAGCGCAGCAGAATTAGAGCCCCTCTTTCAATCCTCAGCACCTCCAGGTAGGGCAGGAAAGCCTCCATCTGCAGAGGCACTGCCAGCCAGTGTAGGAAATATTGAGCTAAATGGACTAAATGTCTGGCTCAGTGTAATGCAGGGCTGGCTGTGATTTGTGGGAGATCATCAACTTTCTGTGCAGAAAGTCCCAGGTTCAATCTCTCATGACATTTCCAGGTAACATTCCCTGCCTGGATAGTTGCTGCCCATCAGTGTAGACAATATGGAGCTAAGTAGACCAATTACCTGAATCAATATAAAAAGGTTTCCCATTTTCCAGCCTCTGGTTCTGTTGCCTCAGTGGTAGGGCATCTGCTTTGCATGCATAAATGTCCCAGGTTCATCTGCAGGTAGGGCTAGGAATGCCACCTGCTTGAAAACCCTGGAGAGCGGCTGCCAGTCAGCGCAGACAATAATGAGCTATAGCGAGTGGCCCATTGAGCTGACTCATTGTAAGCTTCCTATGTTCTTTATGTTCAGATAAGACAACAGCCTTCCCCTCCTGTTCCTGCACTCAGTATCCGGTGCTCAGAAATAGACTGCTGCGGAATGTGGAGGTTCAGCGTCCTGTGACCAGCAAGCACGCCCAGGGGGATTTCAAGCTGTTGGTCTTTTCGAGTGGGATTGCATTT
The DNA here is from genome assembly GCF_964188305.1 of Podarcis bocagei. NCBI lineage: Eukaryota > Metazoa > Chordata > Lepidosauria > Squamata > Lacertidae > Podarcis > Podarcis bocagei. The sequence goes on along the minus strand of NC_138139.1, from coordinate 32,254,075 downwards.
TTCATTTCATTTCATTTATTTTGTATAGTAGGCGGTTTATATACCACAAAGATCACGCATCCTGTAACAATCCCATCCAATGCAAGTTTCATAATAAAAATATATGACTATAAAATAAACCTATACCAAATAAAGTGACATTCAATAATCCATTCAGAATATAACTTTGCACCATAAAATTAACCCTCAAAATATCAATAAATAATAATTAAACAAAAATTCACTCCCGGCAGTCACAATAAATCATTACTAGACTATAATCAATTAAAAAAAACCACCCTCAAAATAACAGCAAAACATAAAATACCACAGTACATAAAAGACTGTAAAAAGATCAAACTGAGCAGCAACGGCACATAGCTTATTAAATTACAAAATGCACATATGGGTGAATTTGGGTTGTGCAATTAGCTACCCAGCTAAGTTCAAGGTGCTGTTACTGGCCGCATACCTAAAGCATCCTCTCATCCCTTGTATCCCCAAGCAATCACTGTGCTGGGCAGGTGAGGGCCTCCAGGTGCCATCTCTTCACGAGGTCGGTTCTGCATAATATGGTAACCAGGCCTCTAGTGTCCTGGCACTGACCCTTTGGCATTCCCTCCCGTTAAATATTAGACAGGCACCATCTCTGGTGCCAGCTGAAGACCTTCATCTTCCAACAAACCTTTTAACTGGATATATTTATCCCAGTCTGTATTGGAACCAAGTTTCAACTTTTTCTATATGGAATTGTTTTTAAATGTTTGCATTGTTTTTTAAAAATATATTTTTAAATTACATATTTTTAAATATTTTTAAAAATATATTTTTTAAAAGTGTTTTTTATCTGGAACTGTTCCAAATTGTTTTTACACTTTCCTAGTCTGACCAAACTGCAGGAGGCAGTGGAAGGCAGGAGTGCCTGGCGTGCTCTGGTCCATGGGGTCACGAAGAGTTGGACATGACTAAACAACAAAAGTCTTAATGGATGTAGCTGTTTTATTGGTTTTATAATTGTATGTTATTGTTGTTACCCATCCTGGGTCCTTACGGTAAAGGGCAGATAAGAAATAAAATAAAGAAAGGATGGCACATGGAGATTGGATATTAGCATGTGCAAGTGAAACCCTGCAGCAAAATGTTGCAGTGTGGGCAGCTTTATCTTCCAGGTTTCAGCCGCTTTACTTCATTCCTATTCCACAGTTTTCTGACTCCACCAGAACCAGATTCTCCATCCTGAATCTTCCAAAATTCAGCTTTGCTGGATGTCTCCAGGTTCTAGTGTTATGTGAGAAGGAGAAGAATGCTTCTCTACTTTCTCCATGCCAAGCTTAATTTTATATGCTTCTAGCATGCTTTCTCCTACTTGCCTTTTCTCTAAACTGAAAAGCTCCAAATGTGCCTTCAGGCCTTGCCCTGGAACCACTCTTGTCCAGATTCGCCACAAAAAACAAATTAGCAAAAGGAAGGCAGTTCCAGACCATACAGGAGAAACAGAAGAGAGAACATAATTCACATCCAAGATGCACCTTTCTTTTAAAAAGCAAGCTTAAACTCTTTGCATTTATTTTGGAGAGAATGCAACATCAGGGCCACACACCAATTTCCTGCTGGAAAATTGTACCTTCCCTGGCTGGTCTAAATGGTACCTTTGCAGGCCAATAATAGCCGGGGTGGGGGCAGGGGGAGGGAGAGAGAGAGAGAGAGAGAAAGAGAGAGAGAGACTTTTGGAAGGAAACACATGGAGGGGGTCCCCAAAACCAGACTGGGAGCATGTTGTGGCTTGAGGGCCCTGATAATAATATATAAATATAAATATAAATAATTTATACCCCGCCCATCTGGCTGGGTTTCCCCAGCCACTCTGGGCAGCTCCAAACAGAATATTATAAAACATGATCAAACATCAAACATTAAAAACTTCCCTAAACAGGGCTGCCTTCAGATGTCTTCTAAAAGTCAGATAGTTGTTTATTTCCTTGACATCTGGTGGGAGGGCATTCCACAGGGCAAGCACCACTACTGAGAAGGCCCTCTGCCTGGTTCCCTGTAACCTCACTACTTGCAGTGAGAGAACCGCCAGAAGGCCCTCAGAGCTGGACCTCAGTGTCCGGGCTGAACGATGCCCTACCACTGAGGCAACAGAACCATAGGCTGGAACATGGGAAAGTGTTTTTACGCTGACTCAGATAATTGGTCCACTTAGCTCAATATTGTCTACATTGATGGGCAGCAACTGTATTTCTTTATATATCTGAGACCAGACTAGTGAAACCCAAGGACATGAATTTTTTTGTTTCACCACGTGGTGGCAGATGACCATCAACGTTGAACGAAGTAAAATCAACCGTCTGCCTAGAGAGAAAGCTGCCTCGGGCATAGCAGGGGATGCAAGTTGGTCACTGCCAATCCAGATAGTTTGGACTATAGCTCCCATCAACCCCAGGGAGCAGGGGCACGTGGAGCCAGGGGTTGATGGTAGCATGGCTGTGGTTGGCCGGAGCTGATGGGAGTCCAAAACATGGGAGGCACCAGGTTGACGAAGGCTGACATGAGTCAGCCAACAGTGGATTCATGGAGAAATAACATGCCGCCTTGGGACATCTTGGGAAAAACCCCAAGACAACAGACTCATTCTCAGCAACATGGGCGCCTTTATTTCTTTTGTTAATCAGGAAGGTGGTGGGACACAAGTCCTTGCCAGATATACACATTCATGGGACTCATTAAAGGTTCATCAAAATTTGTAATAGCAGCATCCAGAGGTGAAGGATGCTCCATTTAAGGTGAGTCCCCAATATGTCTTAAACAAGAGAAACACAAAAATATCATATAGAAATCCTTCTCCTCACCTTTACCTGAGATTCGATGCTGCCTTGACTTACTACATATGGCTATGCTGTTCAGGTGTGTTTATGCTGTATATGTTATTTTGGAACATTATCCGTTTCTTATAATTAACGTTTTTCAAAAAACAAAATATATGTCTGCTTTCGCCACAAGGGGGCAGATGTCTCCAAATAGTAAAACATGAAAGAATTGCAGCCGCAAAACTATCCCCTGCTGGCTCTTTCCTTCATACGGTATTGGTTATTTCCAACCTGGCTGGCTGCCATTTTGCACCCAATTCCAGGTTTGTTCCAGGGAATTTCTATGCAGGGGCAAGCAGGGAGACAGCCACTATACACAAAAACTGGGGGAGACTATTCAGAGTATTTTCTTCCAAGGGGTCTCTTTTTCTGCAAATGGCCAAGAGGGGGAAAGAGTCCCAAAGTTGGCTTGAGAGGTCCCATAATGTTGCCTCCTGCTCATGAAGGTCACTGGATAGAACTCGGTCATTTCCAAGAGCAATTTCCTCAAGCCACTCTGTAATATTGTTTACACCCAATGGCTCTGTCAAACCCTGTCTTTACTCCAGCTGTTGTGTAAAACAGATCTGTACTCCATTGGTGGCTGCTATTGTGATTGCTATTATGGTTAACGTACAGAAGCCGAGTTGTCTCCAACTTAAATTGTTGCATGCACGGAACAACTTCCACAAGCGCAACCTAACTACCCCCCACCATGTGCCTTCCACGCCACCCCCAAATCTGCTCAGAGGACTGGGGAGAAACACAGAGCACATTTGGGGGATGAGATCCATTGGCACTTGTAGAATTCATTCTGCAGGGGCAATGATTTTATTGGATGCAACCTACTGAGGTTTATTGGAAAATCTCATATGTTGCTTTCAAAACAAGAGGGTGCAGACAAAAGGCTGGTACTGGGCAACGGCGTGAGTTCCCATTGCTCTGTCCCAGCTCCTGCCAACCTAGCAGTTCGAAAGCATGCCAGTGCAAGTAGATAAATAGGTACAGCTGTGGCAAGAAGGTAAACGGTGTTTTCGTGCGCTCTGGTTTCTGTCACGGTATTCCGTTGTGCCAGAAGCAGTTTAGTCCTGCTGGCCACATGATCCGGAAAGCTGTCTGTGACCAAACGCCGGCTTCCTTGGCCTGAAAGTGAGATGAACGCCACAACCCCATGGTCACCTTTGACTGGACTTAACCGTCCAGGGGTCCCTTTACCTTTAACCTTTGGTATTGGGCACTCTGCGGAGCTCTGTGCATATGGCAGAGATATCAAAAGGCTCATTGACACCCCCTCCACCTATATGAGGAAATTGACAAGACTTGATAGGGACCAAAAGATCATGGTTAGGGCAGCAAATGTGTCATTGAACTCAATGCCTCTTGCTTGTCTGATGGAAGCAGAGAAGGTCTGAGTGCAGAAATTAGCCCACTGTGCAAAGGCATAATTCACGTTCATTGCTCCATCCATTGGCAAGTGGCTCCAAGTAGCTTGCTCAGAAGAGAAGAAGAAGAAGAAGAAGAAGAAGAAGAAGAAGAAGAAGAAGAAATTTACTATTTATACCCTGCCCATCTGGGCTCTTGGCCTGACACAAGTTCCTCATTCATGCATTACAAAAAGAACACGTGGCACGAACAGGAGAGGCACCTAGATTTTCAGTTGATTATCTATACATTAGGTGCGCAATCATAATTATCTTGCATAATACATTATGTTTGCACACAACGGCAAGAAATTTGTATGGTTATTTTTAGTATTCAGGATGATTTCCAGAGGCAGGTACTTACATTTTTCTCTAGTGGTATGGCTGCTTGTCTGGTTTAAAGTGAGGCGAGACGATTTCATATACTGTAATAAGGTTGTGCTGTGCTGATGTGCAGACTTCTTGTTTAAAGAACAAGAAAATAAGAAGAGCCTAACTGCTGGATCAGATCAGAGGTCTCTCTAAAGCAGCATCCTGTTCTTACATTGCCTTTAGGAACTCCAGCAACCTAGAAATGCAATAATTTCATTTCATTTTTTCATTTCACTTCTAATTTGTATACTGCCTTTCTATATAACTATGCACAAGGCAGTTTACACAACAAACTATACAACAAAGAACACACACCTTATAAAAATCTGATCCAATACAGAAAGTCATAATGAAACATAACTTTAAAACCGAGCAACTTATATCAAATAAAGTAATATTAAAAATCTATTAAAATATAATAGCACACAATAAAATTCAGCCAGAACATCAGCAAATGATAATTAAACATAAATTCACTCTTAAGAACTACAATAAATAAATACTTAACTGTTATCAGTAAAAAAACAACTGCAAGTCACAATGCATGTGATACCACAATACGTACAAAGCCATGTAAAAGGATCAAACTGAGAAACAAAGACACACAACTTATAAAATTATTCTTTTAAAATTCAGGGCCAATACTGAAGGTAGGGCATCGCCATCATAGCTAGTAGCCATTGATAGCCTTGTCCTCCATTAAATTGCCTAACACCATTTTAAGTGGTTCAAGGCCATCATAATGGGCTTCTCCACACTTCCCTTTCCTCCACTCTTTCCAGGCAGGGCCTGCACTTTAAAGCTCTGCGACTGAGTGCCCCCACCCCCTTTTTTTGTTCCAGAGCTTTCCCCTCAAAAACTTGCTCCATCTAAACAAATGCCAATTGTGGGAAATCTGAATGGATGTTTCCTCTTAACTGAGCGGGTTTTCTCAGGGAAAGCCCCAGGCCAAAAAGACACACAAAATGACGCTCAGATCTGTGCCTGGAGGTAGTGGGGCAAAAGGTAAGTGTGAATAAGCCCTCTATTATGAGAGAACAAATTCCATCCATATATATATATAGAGAGAGAGAGAGTAAAAAACAACAACAACTGTGGACGAGTCCTTCATTTTTTCTGTCCTGAATCTTCCATCATTTAGCTTCGTGGAATGACCCCACTGGGCTCTAGCATTGTGAGAGAGGCCTAGCCACTTTCTCGACACCACACAGTTTCAAACATCTCTATCACTGCCCCCCCCCCATTTTATTTTTATTGTCTACATACAACCATATCATATTTGTCATCCAGTCCTCCAAGTGGAAAGGTGAAGCTGCGTTCAGAGATGTTTTACATTATTACTGCCTCATTGTCATCACCTCCCCCAGCAATATTTTTGGAAGTATCATGACAGAGAAGAAACAACTTCTTCCCACATCACAGAGTTAAACTACGGAACTCACTTCCACAGGAGGCAGCGATGGCCACTCACTTGGATAGCTTTAAGAGAGGATTGGAAAAAATAAACAGGAGAAGGATATCAATGGCTACTAGCTACAACGGCTATGCTCTGCCTCCACGAATGCTTCTGAATACCAGTTTCTGGAGGACACAGGATGGGAGATGGCTCTTGTCCTGCCTACAGGGTTTCCCTTTGGGGCATCTACCTGGCCATGGCCACTACGAGAACAAGATGCTTGGCCTGGACCAGTGGGTTCTTCTTGTGTTCTTCTTGATAATTACTGTTATAATATTAGATTTACCACCCGCCCTTCACCATAAGGTCTCAGGGAAAGTTACGACGATATTAAAACATGATTAAAATTAAAATGCATGTTGAGGGCAAGCTTGATGACCCAAAGTTCATTATTTCGTTCAGGACAAGAATAATAACCCCGTCTTAATTGCACTGCTTCTGTTGATGACTTCCCTGTCCACCTTGCCAGTGGGTCAGGGGGAAGGAATCCTCTGGAGTGACCACCAGCAATTGCAAGTTGGCTTTGCAAGTGCTCTATTTTTACTAATCACACTGCTGCTGAAAACTACTCCTCTCTACATAACATTCCCCTGTCTTTCTCTCTACCTGAGGCAGCCCACATTATTGAAAAACGATCAGCGATGGGAGACTTGCTTAAGCAACCCAGCAGGTGTCTGCTTTGCTACCCAACAAGTCCCTATGCCTCCATTAAGTCTTTCTGAATGTTTTCCAAAACCAGTTCAAATTGTCCCCTGTGACACCAGACTAATAATAAGTTTGTTAGTAATTGACCTCAGCCCTTTTTATATCTGCATATGTGCCAGCAGTCATTAATGAATGAGCCCGAGCATGTTTACAGAGAGGCTCTTAACCTAGCATAGCAGTCATGATCATCTCAGATGATTGGGATTTTTTTAAAGACAATGTAAATTAGATACTAAATCATGAAGCCGGCACCTTGGGGATTAATTGGCATCTGTTGTGGCCAGGGGAAGCAGCTTCCACTGCCTCCCTACTGTGGCCAGCTTAGTGTTACGTGAATGAGCTTGAGGGCACCCACCTCCTGGTTTAAACTAACCACAGTTTCTTGTTACACAGAGAAGGGCCAGTGAGGGATGCTGCCTGGGAAGATTCCCAAAGGCCAGAGTTTCCTCACTCATTTTAAGAGAGACATTTTCACATAAGCAATTTCTGTGCAAAGGACAAAACATATCTTACTATACACACACACACACAAACAAACTTATGTGGGCATGCCAGTATACTCACAGGGAGTGTCAGCTTGCATAAGGAGAGACCTATCCTTCCTAGTGGCGTCCAACATGATTTGTTCGCTACCTGGCTTCATTCTTTATTACCGCATGGTGTACAAACATAGGAGCCTGGCTGCTGAATCCAGCATCCTGTTCTGTATGCAGTGGCCAGCCAGATGCCCCAATGGGAAGCCCACAAGCAGGACCAGGAACTGAGTGCAACAGCTTTCTGCCCACCTGTGATGCCCAGGAACTGGCAGGCAGAGGCACAATGTCTCTCACGGTGGAGGTAGAGCCAAGTCATGTTTTTTTAATGCTTCTATTCATAAGGCCTGCTGCCTGGGGGAATCGGGAGGAGTAAAAATGTGTCTAGTTGGAAGATGCAAACGTGATGTAAATGGGTTTAATTTGTAATAAGGGTCCTGCTGGATCAGTCCTAAGGGGGCTCATCTAATTCGGTACCCTGCTGCCACAGTGGCCAAACAGTTACCTCAATGGGACAAAATGATAAAAATCAAACGTATAAAAGTAAATAAGGTTGCAGTTCCAGACTTAGTAAGGAAAATAGTTCACCTAGGCTAGTAAACAAAGTGCCAGAAATGAGAGCAGATGTAGTGGCTGTGCTCTGCCTCCAATGTTGGAGGTGGATATGCTTCTGAATAACAGAAGCTGGAAAACACAGGGGGGTAGAGAGAAGGCTCTTTTGCTCCAGTCCTGATCCAGTGACCCATTTAACATGAGGCAACAGTGTGATGCAGCAGCAAAAAAAGCTAATGTTATTCTGGGCTGTATCAAGAGAAGTCCAGTGTCCAGATCAAGGGAAGTGATAGTACTGCTCTATTCTGCCTTGCTCAGACACCACCTGGAGTCGTGTGTCCAGTTCTGGGCACCATAGCTAAAGGAGGATATTGACAAGCTAAAATGTGCGCAGAGAAGCGTAACCAAAATGATAAGAGTGTCTGGGAACCAAGCCTTATGAGGGAGTTGGGGATGTTTAGTCTGGAGAAGAGAATACAGCTTTCCATCTATGGGAGCAGTCTGACAAGAAAGATGAGCTGCCTCTTTCCTAATTTTCACCTTCCCGGGAATTCCCAGCTGAGAACCTTTCCCCTCAGACATCACCTGATTACCATCTTGAGTAATATATCTGGAGTTAGAAAGGTGTGAAAATCACAATCTCCTGCCTACAGTGTGGAGGGGCATAAATATAAATAGCTCTTTTGTACTGGGGGGGGGGGGACACAACCGCTTTCCTGGAAACCACAAGATTAAAAATGGCATGTCCCGGTTTCATATCTTTGCATTCCTCGAGGTGATTAATAAAATGGTACCTTAGACTGTACAGCTCAAGTGTAGCTCAAAAGCGTTTGTTTATTTCACCTTCTCCACTGCCTCTCTCTTATTTTGCCTTGATAATTCTTGTGAATAAGTATTGCACAATTGGATTGCTGCGCAGTACTAGGTTCCTGGATCCCCTCCCTCCATGTATTTATTTATTTGCTGCATTTATATCCTACCTTCTTCTCCAAGGAGCTCAGGGTGGTGTCCATGGTGGTCCTCTCCTCATTTCATTCCAGCAACAGCCCTGTGCAGTAGGTAGGTTAGTCTGAGAGACTACATCACACTGGCTGTCAAAAGGGTTGACAAACCTTGTAAATTTATGCATTCTTATTTACTTCTAACATTTACACCCTACCATTCCTGCAAGGAGCTGAAGGTGATGTTATACATAGTTCTCCTCCTCCCCCATTTTATCCTCACAACAAGTTGCTGGAAGCCACAGCAGATGGAGAATTGGCTTTGTGTTCCTGTCCTGCCTGCAGGCTTTACACAGGCCATAGGAGCCAACTTCAGGGGGCCTTTGGTGCTTGGGCAGCCACAATAATATAATTGTGGGAGCTGGGCACCCACAAAATCAATGAGAGAAGGCGGCAGGCGGCAGTGGCGCTGCCACTGAGGAGGGGTGAGCAGGCTTGGACATAGAGACAGAGTCTCTCCCCTCCCCACAAAAAAGAGTGCCTTGCTGGCTGTGGAGCAGCCACCGCCGGCCACCACAATGTGGGTGTGTGATATCACACACACATACACCTGCATGTAGTAAAAAGGTAAAGGACCCCTGGATGGTTAAGTCTAGTCAAAGGCAACTATGGGGTTGCGGCGCTCATGTTGCTTTAGGCCGAGGGAGCCAGCGTTTGTCCACAGACAGCTTTCCAAGTCATGTGGCCAGCATGACTAAACCGCTTCTGGCGCAACAGGACACCATGAACATCATCTACCTTCCCGCTGGAGTGGTACCTATTTATCTACTTGCACTGCCGTGCTTTCAAACTGCTAGGTTGGCAAGTGCTGGGACGGAGCAACGGGAGCTCACCCCATCACGGGGATTCGAATCCCCGACCTTCTGATTGGCAAAGCCCAAGAGGCTCAGTGTTTTAGACCACAGCGCCACCTGCGTCCCATGCAGGTGTGCGCAGGTGTCCATGTGCAGGTGTGTGCATGTGACATCACATGTCTGCGTGGTGGTGGCGGCGAGCACCCACAATCCTGAGGGCGAGATGGCACCTCTGCCACAGACCTTTGGCTGTCCACTGTGGGAGCAGGATGCTGGACTAGACGGGCCACTGGCCTGATCCAGCAGGCTGTTCCTATATTCTTAAAACCAAGACACAAATATATTAAATAAAGAACTCCCTCGCCCCCCGTCTCAGCTCACCTTCACCCAGGTGTATCTCCTGGGGCAGCAGAAAAGCCTGGCAGTGGCCTGGCTCTCCCCCCCCCCCCTTCACAGCGTGAGTGAACTCGGGCGCCCCTAGCGGCGGAGACGCGCCGGGAGCCGCAGGCGGGGCCGGACGCGCGGATCGACGGACCGAGCGGCAGCGGCTGCGAGGGAGCGAGCGAGGCAGGCGGGGATGTTGCTGCCGCTGCTGCCGCTGGAGAGGTTGCTGAGCGCGCGGGAGCTGCCCGGCGGGAGCCGGCGGTGAGGCGGGCGCCCTGCCTGAGCCAGCAGCATGTCCCGAAAGAAGAGCCCCAAGACCAAGGGCGGCGGCGCCGGCACCGCCTCGGCGCCCTCCTCCGCCCTGCCCGGCCAGGGCTCCCGGGGCGCGGCGCCGACGGCAGCCCCCAAGGGCGCTGCTGGAGCCGGAGCCCGGAGCGCCCCAGCCGCCGCCGCCGCCGCCGGCTCCTCCACTGCCAACGGGGCGGCGCTGCCCAGCCGACCCTCGCTGAGCTCCAGCGGCGAGTTCTACGACGTCGCCTTCAAGGTGAGCTCCGGAGCTCGGCGCCGTCGGGGAGGGGGAACCAGACCCGGGGCGGCGGGTGGAGAGGGCGAGCGAGGCGCCCCAGGCCGTCCCGCGGGTGCGTAAAGGCGCTTGGAGACTTGAGCCAAGAGGGCTCCCAGAGCCATGGAGGGTGGCGGCGTCTTTTTTTTTGGGGGGGGGGGTTCAGGACATCAGAAAGCCAGGCTGTATCTCGCCACCTCATTCAAATTAAATTTATTTTGGCGGGGGGGGGGGAATTCTGAGAAAGTAAAAACTTACACACACCTGTTGCCAATGACCCGTTTGGCAATTAAGCCCCTTTCCATATGCACCTTTTGCTTTGGGGTGTGGGGTGCCTTGTGGCGCTGCGTTCTGCAAAGCTGGCTCCCTCCTGCAGAAGAGGGGTTCAAACCAAGCTTGTTTTGAGTCTCAGATAAGCCCCAGGAGAAGAGTCCGGCTGGTTGGAGGGGGAGGTGTTTAGTCACCCGTCAGCTGCATATTTATGGGACTCCTATGGAGAACACCTGTTGCTTTGCCTCTGGGATGTGGGTGTTTGCTGGTAGACTGCCTCTCTATTTGGAGGTTCCTGGTAGGGAAGATGGCAGCTGTTAGACATTACCAGGATTTCATCTGATTCTCTATCTGCCTGTCTTTTTCATTTTTTTTAAAGCTGCCTAAAGCTGCAGCCCTAGCCCCACTTGCCCAGAGTAAACCCCAAAGAATTCAGTAGGATAGGCATGGTTAGGATTGTGCATGGTCGTCATAATGTCTTGTGACAAAGAAGAAGAGAAGAAGAGTTTGGATTTGATATCCCGCTTTATCACTACCCTAAGGAGTCTCAAAGCAGCTAACATTCTCCTTTCCCTTCCTCCCCCACAACAAACACTCTGTGAGGTGAGTGGGGCTGAGAGACTTCAAAGAAGTGTGACTAGCGCAAGGTCACCCAGCAGCTGCATGTGGAGGAGCGGGGAAGCGAACCCTGTTCACCAGATTACAAGACTACCGCTCTTAACCACTATACCACACTGCCTCTCCATCACCCTTTTTTGCTTCCCAATCTTCCTGTGATCCTGAAGTCTAGCTGCTTAACAGGAGAGGGCTGCTCTCCAGAGCACAGAGAGGTTATATAGGAAAGCTGCCAGATAGAAAGCCTCTTCCCCTATTGCAGGTGTGCAGGAATGGAAATTGCTCTGCACATGCTCAGAATGACTGTTGTCTCAGGTGTGAGTCCTGGAGTCAGGGTTTCAGGGGCTGAGCCCTAGATCAGAGGAGGGGGGCTGTGGCCCTACAGAGGTTTCTGGGCTCCCGCTCCCTGGAGAGAATTGGGGGAAATGTTGTGGGCATAGCAATACTCAGCTGTGAGGGGTGTTCTCTGCCAATTAGTCCTTCTCTTTCCTTTCCTTTTTCAGTTTAGAAAGTTGTTAAAAAGCAACAATAGTGAAAGTGAATGGGTGCGTGCTGAGTGTTCCTCCTTAGCCCTTTTCACAGCAGGCCTGCCTATACTGCTGAGATGCCGTTGAGATATTCAGTCAGTCATGATTGACAGAAAAGTTCTGGGTTGCAGCACACCTTCAGCTGTGGGTTGACTCCCTGTTTTCTGAAATATTTGAAGGGCTCTGGTGGGGCACTCAGGTATCCCATTTACTGCACTTTTGCATGCCAGTAAGCAGAGCACATGGGACGCGGGTGGCGCTGTGGGTTAAACCACAGAGCCTAGGACTTGCCGATCAGAAGGTTGGTGGTTCGAATCCCCACGATGGGGTGAGCTCCCGTTGCTCGGTCCCTGATCCTGCCAACCTAGCAGTTCAAAAGCATGTCAAAGTGCAAGTAGATAAATAGGTACCGCTTCAACGGGAAGGTAAACTGTGTTTCCATGTGCTGCTCTGGTTTGCCAGAAGCGGCTTAGTCATGCTGGCCACATGACCCAGAAGCTGTACACTGGCTCCCTCGGCCAATAAAGCGAGATGAGCGCCGCAACCCCAGAGTCGGCCACGACTGGACCTAATGGTCAGGGGTTCCTTTACCTTTACCTTTAAGCAGAGCACATAAAACTCAATAAAATGTGTTTACAATTAAATGTAGAGTAAAAATAATTTAAAATATTAGAAAGCAAACAAATATTTGAAAACATGCCTGTTTGGCACATTTAGTACATGCTTGACAGCTGTTTGCATGTTTACTATACGTTTCACAAATGTAGTAAATGTGCAAACATGTAGCAAATGTGCAAAACAGGCATTCAGATGTAGTAAATGTGCCGGCATCTGCATGGTTTGCCTGTTTGCACATTTACTACACATTTGCACATACGTAAATGTCTGTGGAAGGTTGCACAAAAGATGGAATTAGCCTTTGAAATGAATACCACCATACTTTTTCTGCAATGTGTAATAGCCCACCTGCAAGCAAAAGTGATTGCCAAGTTAAATCATGGAGCGAGTGAGGCTGGTGATCAGTTTCCTAGGACTGCAGTTTAGAGAATCTTCTTGTGCCTGTGAGAAGGGTTTCATAACTTACTTTATGTGCCTTAGAGAAGAGTCTTGGAACCATAGAATTGTTGAGTTGGAAGGGACCCCAAGGGTCATCTAGTCCAACCACCATAGCTCAGTGGTAGAGCACCTCCACATGCAGTAGGTCCTAGGTTCAGTCCTGGCATGTCCAGGTAATGTGAGGAATCACTGCCTTCTGAAGTTCTGGAGAGATGCTGCCAGTCTGTGCAGAAAATACTGAGCCAGATTGACCAATGGTCGGACTTGGTACAAAACTGCTTCTTATGTAACAGAAACTACAGAGTTCAGAAAATTAGGATCAGACGAATTAATGGAGGATAAGGGTATCAATGGCTACTAGCCACAATGGCTAGGCTCTCCCTCCAGTGTTGGAGACCATATGCCTCTGAAAGCCAGTTGCTGGAAACACGATTGAGGAGAAGGCTGTTGTGCTTGCGTCCTGCTTGCAGGTTTCCCACTGGTTGGCCACTGTGAGAACAGGATGCTGGACTAGATAGGCTTCTTTGGCCTGACCCAGCAGGACTCAGTTTTTATATTTCTTAAATAACATGAGAGTGACCCACAAGCTATACAGATTTACCTGGGAGTAGGGCTCATTGAGTTCTCACCTTGACTCAGTACACCTTGGCTCAGTGGTAGAGCATCTGCTTCACATGCAGAAGGTCCCGGGTTCAATCCCTGACATCTCCAAGTAGGACTGGGAATGTCCATGAAACCCTGGAGAGCCTCTGCCAGTCAGTAGACAGTACCGAGCTAGACGGACCAGTCGTCTGACTCAGTAAGCATCCTACATCCTTTCAAAGTTCTAGGTAGCCAGAGACAGTCCTGGATGTGAACCCTGGAAGATCTGCTTCCTACCGTGCTGGATTTCCTCCACCAGGTCTGGGAGTAAGGGACTCTGACTGACTCCAGCTACAAAAGCTGCTGAACAGACTCTTATTGGTGTTGGTGTTGTGTTATTATTAATATTAATTTTTGCATCTTTAATTTTAAATCTTAATTATGATTTAATTATGTGGGCGTTGTTTCTATTTGCTTGTGTGCTTTTTGATGTTATATTGTTTACTTTATTATGTAAACTAATTATGTTTCTAATTATGTATTCTTTTCCTAATTATGTATTTTTTTCATGCCGTAAGCTGCCTTGGGCATGATTTTAACATATGGAAAGGTGGCATACCAATAAAATTATGTATGTATGTAGAAGCCCCTGCTTGAAATAATGCCTTGAGTTCAGGATGTGGGCTGCTGTGCAATGCTGCTCTAAACTAGCCTTCCCTGAACTGGCACCCTCCAACAGTGGTACAACAACTCTCCACAATCTCCCTGTTGGCTGAGACTGATGGGAGGTAGAGCACCAAACAACTGAGGTGCTAGGTTGGGGGTGGCTGCTATAAATGTTGTCTCACAGGCCACTGAAATAACTGGGGCCAGAGCAATGAATTCTATCAAAGTCCGTCAGGTCACAATTCTGATTCCAGCCCAGAGCCGCCGTGTGCCCGGCAGAAAACTTGCAGCCTGTCTGGCACGTAGATAGGTTTAAACTGCCAGGAGAGAGAGTTGATTATGAGGCACTGATAGATGAGTTCTCTCTATAAGGAGCTGGAATTGTGTTAAGAGGGCCAGCGTTAACTAGGCAAGCCAGAGGTTGAGGGTGGGGAGGGCAGATATCAATGCAGTAATAGTCGTAGTATAGAATGTGGTTTGAGGATTGTATTGGACCCCTGGATTTGAGGTTCCCCAACCCTGCCCCACTGTTATCCATTCACAGTCTGGTGCGCTAGAAGCAGAGCCGTAGCTAGGTGATCTTGCGCCCCTGGTAGAACCATCCAGATTGCACCCCCTAGCCACAGACAAATTAGCTCTTCTTTCTGCCTCTCCTACAACCCCCCATTCAATTCACTCTCTATTTAAAACTATTTCTTATGAGGCAATAATCAATATTTATATTTATGGACTTTTTTTAGCCGATTTTGCGTCCCCAGTCACCTGTGCCCCTGGCGGGGGCCCACCTCACCACCCCCTAGCTACGGCCCTGGCTAGAAGCAGAGAGCCCAGAAGGTAGAGCTTTGTGGCTCCAGGTCACTAGTAGTAAAAGGGGCTTATCCAGCTCTAATTCCCACCCCTCCATGCCTGTTCTTTTCTCTTTAGGTGATGCTGGTTGGCGACTCCGGGGTTGGCAAGACTTGCCTGCTGGTGCGATTCAAGGATGGTGCTTTCCTGGCTGGCAGCTTCATCTCTACAGTGGGCATTGATTTCCGGGTAAGGAGATTTTTGGGCGGCTTTGTTCCTTTGCTTTGGCTGCACAGGCCTGACTTCATAACATTTTGGGGGTCGGAGAGTCAAGAATCCACATGAACAGGGAGCCTAAGCCACCTGGGTGTTCATTTGCTGCTCCAGCCTTATAGGAACTGTGTTCACATGCAAAGGCTTTTGTTTTATTTCAGCACAACTGGGGGACAGGAGACTGTCTTGGTGGCTGGCACCCTGTAGACCCAATCTGTCTATCCCTTGCCTTTTACCAAGAGCCGCCAGCCCTCGGTGATTGCATGAGATGGTCCCGGACCAATGTCAGGGAGCTCTCCTGCCACTTTTTTGGTGGTTTGGCCATGTTGATAGTCACCGTGGTGCTGTAAGGATGGCAAACGACACCTGCCTAGTTTGCAAAAGAAACTCTTTCCATTCAAAGCTGGTGCTCTGAAGGGCTGTGTGTTTGGAGGACCTTTGAGGGCACTCAGTTGTTGCCAGATCAGAGAGCGTGCTGTTCCTTTGCTCTGTAAATGACCTCCCATTTTCCTGGGTTTTACAATTAGGGGAAGCAAATGTTCTCATTGTACATTTTGCAATGAGTTTGTGAATGTCGGTACTGCAGGTAGGGCTGGGTTTTGGAGCAGAAGTCCAGGGCCACGTAACCAAGGGGGAACTCAAAGGAGCAAGCAAACCAGAACCAGCATCAGCACCTTGAGTCATTGATGGCCTGCCAAGGCCCACTGGGACTGATGCTGGTTGCTGCAACATCTTCTGTTTAATCTTTCTTACTTTTCTAGTTTGGGGCAAGCCTGCCATGAACATGGTTATGGATGCTCACTTTATTGTTTTTTCCTTTAAAAATGCATTATTAGTAAATGCATTCTCTGGGCAGCTAGCAATAAATAAGTCTTTATTTAGTGCTATTTGTTGTTCTCCTTGCCGTTCTTTTCTCCATCACTTATTGCCAGGGAAGCAAGACCTGTTTTATTCCTGTAGTCCTGAAGGTGCTATGGTTTAAGTGGATTTTTGAAACTGCTCGTGTTCAGAGTATTTCCTTGTTATCGGAATTGGCTTTTTTACTGCAGTGTCAGGGGTATGGAAGCTGTTGTAAAGCACGGAATGGTGGTGTCGGTTGTGAAGATGAGAGGAAAGTGAATCGTGGGCTTCACAACTGAAGTAATAATACTTGTGGCTTGTAATACCTTAAAAGCCCAGGGTCTGAAAGTACCTGCCGGCAATGCTAGTTAGTGTTCTCGGTTGCAAATGTCATAACTGAAGTTTTGATGTGGTTAGGAAGATGCTGAAACCCTTCTCTCTTGGAAGAAAACCGTTTGTTCAAACATGGGTTTGCTTCAAGCAGGTCCATCTGGGTGGATGACTCTGAATTGAACATTTGCCTTTTTAAAACAAAAACAAAAAAACCCCTCTTATTCTATCTATAGTGATGAGACTATCTATTATGTGGGCGTTCTGAGGTGGTGTAGTGTAGTATCATAAAATAAATAACAAAAAATATACAAATGCATTTTGTGTACCAGTACCGCTTTACATACCGTTCTCAACCATCTCAGACCCATGAAGCCTTGGTGATGGTGTCCCCCCCCCCGCATCCCTGTATATAAATACTGTACTATATAGTAAATGGAATGGAATGGAGCTGGCTGGTTAAGTCTGCCTGTTGTGATTCTTTGCCTGGCCTCCCTTTAAGTCAACCACATAGGAATAGGAACATAAGAAGAGCTGGCTGGATGAGGCCCATCTAGTCCAGCATCCTGTCCTCACAGTGGCCAAACAGATGCCCCCAAGGGAAGCCTACAAGCCAGACCAGAGCAGAAGAGCCCTCTCCCCTCCTGTGGTTTCCAGTACTCATTTGTCTCTCAGGACAGACAGATGCGAATGATTTTTTTGACTCTTAACTTGCAGCAGCTCTCCAGGTTTTCAGTTGAGGGTGGGGTGGGGGAGTTGGATATTTGCAACCTGACCTAAAGATGCCAGGAATTGAACCTGGCACCTTCTGCATGAAAAGCAAGTGCTTCTACCACGTTTTAGACTTTTCTTTTTTATTTTTTTAACTGCGCTCTTTTCCTATTGCCTTTTGTGTTTTTAAATGGTTTGTGTTTTAGCTGGAGAAGCAACATGCACATTTTATAAATAGCTAAGTGGCTGGAACACACACAGTGTGCATGGCCCTACCTACCATCAATGGTGTGACCTTGTCAGTTTCTTACGAACTGCATCACGGAGCGTTCTGGAGTCGCGGAGCTACAGAACACGAGCTTTTTCCCTTTTAGTAGCGTCTGCTTTTTGTTCTTGCTCTCTTTCCCGTTTCCCCCTGCAGTATCTCTTCAGATCTCTCCTTCCTATTTAAGAGGATTTTGGTGTGATAAGAGTCTCTTTCAAGTTGCAAGGAAGCTGGCCAGCAAGCACCAGATTTTCTCTCTCTCCCTGCCCCCCCCCCCCCGCAATGGTTGCCCATGGAAGGCTTTGCTATGAAATCTCCCCTGCGGTGATTAGGACCTGCAAATGCAGCTAGATCTGGAAATATGTGTGGAGCGTATTGGTTTCATTTATGAATCACCCTCCGTGGGGCAGCCCAAAGTGATTTACAATCTAATAAAAGCATAAAACAGCTTACCTGTGTGAGACCACCTTCCCGCATATATGCCTGCTCAACTGCTTCGATCTGCAGAACCGGCACTGTTTCAATTGCTATATAGCACTCACTTTGCATTTGTAAGAAATCTTTTAGCACGGCAGCACCTACCCTCTGGGACTCCTTGCCACTTGACATCAGACAGGCACCTTCACTGTTCTCAAGCCTACTTAGGCAGTGCAGAATGTTGGTGTTTGTTTTAATCTGATTTTGGATTATTGCTGATTTTATCTTTTGAATGCCTTAAAGGGTTGTCTTCAGGGATAATTTTATTGTTTTGTTCTCTTCGTAAACAGCTTTGAGTTTTTACAATCAAAGGATGCATAGATTTTATGAGATAAAATAAATAAATAAATACAGAACTGTTAAATATATTAAAACAACTGGAAAACATTTTTTTTAACATGGCCATATAAGGATATATGTGCTGGCTTCCTGCTGTGCTTTTCTAAAAAAGAATTCCCAGTGAAATGGCAGTTTTTTATGGTAGCTGACCCCTTGACAGAGTGGGACTCAGTTGATTTTGTTGAGCTCCCCAAAGCCCTGTTTTCCTTTCATTGGAGAGGTCTTGCAGCCAGTTTCCTTGTTCCCCACAGGAGATTTTGGCTGATTTGTGGAGGGTGGGACAGCTATGTTCCTGGGCATCCTCCAGTGATAAATTTCCAGTACCTGAAGTGTATGTGATCTTTGTGATAAATGCCTTTCGTATTTCTAGACTCTTTGGGTGTGTTGACACAAGCATTGTCCCCAGTTATTTATTTAGTTGTGCACATACAGAGATTTGTCAAAGACTTTGTCAACTTCAAGTGAAGTTTAGGTGGATTTTCTCTCCCCTGTGTATATGTGCCACATATTTTGACTCATTTTATGTTAGTAGTTGTATGATTTTGGTGTTTTATTTTCTGTGGGCTTGTGGCAGGCGAATAAAATTGGATGGATGACTTGCCAAAGTTCTCAAACCATAAACAAGTCTTGTGGCACCTTAAATCCATTGCAATACAAACTTTTGTGAAGTACAATTCACTTTATCAGATGTGTGAAATATTCTGAGTTACAGGAATCTCTTTGTATGTTTTTTGGGGAGGAGGTGGGGGTTTAAAGCGTTAGATCAGAGGGACATGAAATGCAGAAAAGTGTGGACACTTGCAATTATGTAATTAACTGTGGCCATTCACAGAACAAGTTTGTAAGTCTTTAAGGTGAAAGAAGAGGCTTTCTTGTTTTTCCTGCAACGAACTTAAGACAGTTTCCCCTCTGGATGTCTTTCAACCATGTTTCCTAAAAGCTGGAAAAAGTAAACTGACTATGATGATAAATTAGAAATAAGGGGGGGGGGAACAATGGTATAGCAGCTTCTTCTTCTTCTTCTTCTTCTTCTTCTTCTTCTTCTTCTTCTTCTTCTTCTTCTTCCTCTTCTTCCTCTTCTTCGTCTTCTTCTTCTCTGGCGATCATTTGTAGCCGAGTAAGATTGTCTTCCATAAACACTGTATTAACAATGAGTCCGTAAGTGACTGTGATGCCAATTATGGATCCACACGTCCTTCCACAGTGGGGACATTGGTTTCTGGGCGGGAGCTGATCACGGTGTGGATTTGCCAAGCGTGCCTTCCTCCTAGCACGTTTCTCCCTTGCGTCCTGAGTTTGAGTGTCTTCAAAGCCCATGACACCTTTGGTAAAGGCTGTTCTCCAACTGGAGCGCTCGCAGGCCAGTGTTTCCCAGTTGTCAGTGTTTATACTACATTTTTAAAGATTTGTCTTGAGACAGTCTATAAACCTCTTTTGTTGACCACCAGCATTGTGCTTTCCATTTTTAAGTTCAGGATAGAGTAGTTGCTTTGGAAGACGATCATCAGGTATCCACACAACATGACCAGTCCAACGAAGTCCCACTCACTGGATCATCACTTTGTCGTGATGAGTGGGCTTGCATGTTCCTATGACCCTTGTGAGCGAAGCTGTCAGGAATCTCATACTCCCAGCAGGGTCACCCAAGGCGGTAAGGTCAAAGGGAAGGAGCCAGACAAAGAATGATCCAAGAAGTCCTCAACGGCAGAACAGGCGGATGATAACAAGTGGTATGTTACAACGGCTGTGAAGACAGATGAAGGCTGCAGCAGATAGGAATCTACTGGTTTGTCGTGACTACTTCATGCCTTTGGAACAGAGCCCTGCTGCGAAGACTGTGCGTTGATCAGCATGCACTGATCTACACACATAAAACAAATTCATGCACAGGCGTCTTCCAAAAACCCAACCCAAAACCCAAAAGTCCCATGGCGATCGGCAATGGTATAGCAACACCTGGATAGCTCAGTTGCTTAGAGCGTGGTGCTGATAATGCCAAGGTTGCAGGTTCAATCCCTGTTTGGTACAGCTGCATATACCTGCATTGCAGGAGGTTGGACTAGTATCAGCAGGGGGCCGGTCCACTGTCCCTCAGACTTTGTGGGGGGCCTGACTATATTTGTGGGGCAAAGGAATGAATTCCTTTGCCCCACAAATAGCCCAGAGATGCATTTTAAATAAAAGGACACATTTTACTCATGTAAAAACATGCCGATTCCTGGACGTTCCGCGGGCCTGATTTAGAAGGTGATTGGGCTGGATCCCTAGGACTAGATGATCCCTATGGTCTCTTCCAACTCTACAATTCTGTGATCTCAATCTCTGTCTTTGAGTCATCTTACTTCCTTGTTACAGAATGAGTGTGTGGGACGGAATGGGAACCATCAGGCCCTCTGGACCTTTCTGTGTGGCCCTCAATAACTCTCCCCAAGCTGGACCCCTCTCTCCAGGCCCAGACCCTTCACTGGTCCTGCAAGCTTGCCCAGAAGGGAGCCTGCAAAATGTTCGCCGCCTCTGGTGTAGCAGATATTTAGCTCGGTGGTATTGTTGCTTTTAAGCCCTCGTTTCATTAAAGGCAGTTGCCAATGTTGTGTACCATGCAATTATCTGGGACAGATTTCTTCGCTGTTGCAACAAGCCAATCCCAAGCAAAAAATTGTCTTCATATTCTATGAATTATTGATTGGGATACCGTTTGGCGGCCTACTTCTGCCAGTGGCAGGCAATAGGATAGCTTGCAATTCTTTCCTCATCATTTCCAGGATTGTCTGAAGCAGAGGGTGTGGGGCTGGTGGCAGTGAGAGACAGGGGAAGGGCCCCTGTGTTTGCACCCTGCAATGTGTTGAGTGGTGATTTGGGTGCAGGCACTAAACAGTATCCAGAAGCTCTTCCCGAGACTGAAAACCCTGGAGAGCTGCTGCCAGTCAGTGTTGACAGTACTGAGCTATATGGGCTAGCTGTCTGACTTGGTCTCAGGCTTTGCTTTGCTGGGGCTGATGGGAGTGGTAGTCCATGCCTCTGGAGGGCATGAGCTTGGGGAAGGCTACTCTGCCATTCTGCTTGTCCTTTCTGCAGCAGCCCAGTGCCTGATGCTCATTTCTGGGATATGCACATTCGCTTACGAACCGGAGAGTTTCGCTTGTTTATGTTGGACAGCTGCAATTGCCCATTGTTCCCATCCCGATATGAGTTGCAGAACAGGTGAGGCTTGCTCCAGTGGCACAAGGGGGACCTTCTGTCTGCCTGTGTTTTGTGCCTTTAATTTGTTTTTCCACCATCACAAAAGTGGTGCCTCTATCAGGGAAGATTGAGCTTCTCTGGCTCTGCCTAGGCCTTAATTAACGCATCAATAGGCTGACTGACAAGGTTTGAACTGTGTTTGATTCCTTGCATAATGGAAAGTGAAATAAATTAACACTTTCTCCATAAATGGGAGATAGCAGAGTGACAAAAGTATCAGCACCACCCTCATCTTTGACTTTTTGAAGGCTTTGAAGAGGCACCAAGCTGAGATTGTGAATTGATGCTCCTCCTGCCATAAGAATCAAGCTTCCAGATTAACAGAGTACCATGGGGGGGGTTTCTTTTGGGGGGGGGGTGCCCTTTTAATCTGGAGATGAGCTCCAAATGACTTACACTGATGTAAGTGAGCTAGTAGAAACTTATCGCTGCTATTAATTTTCCTAGACTTGTGTTGATTTCTGTTACATCAGACTTTTCTGTACCACTCACCATGTTATTTTGGGCTTGCCAATCAAAAGGTTGGCGGTTCAAATCCGCACAACGGGGTGAGCTCCCATTACTCTGTCCCAGTTCCTGCCAACCTAGCAGTTTGAAAGCACGCCAGTGCAAACAGATAAATAGGTACCGCTGTGGCGGGAAGGTAAATGGCGTTTCCGTGCACTCTGGTTTCCGTCATGGTCTTCCATTGCACCAGAAGCGGTTTAGTCCTGCTGGCCAAATGACCCAGAAAGCTGTCTGCAGACAAATGCCGGCTCCCTCGGCCTGAAAGTGAGACGAGCGCCACAACCCCATAATCACCTTTGACTAGACTTAACTGTCCAGGGGTCCTTTACCATTTTTTTACCTTTTAGGGTTGTGCAAAGCTCCCATCATCCCTGACCATGGTCCATACTGTGTGGGATGTGATGGGAATTGTAGTCCATAACATCTGATTGGTGAAGGCTGAGGTGGACATTGTTGGCGATATTGTGCTGTGCTTACAAATGCGTGGAGGAGAGGCTTACCGATGACTACTAGCCATAATGGCTATGCTTTCTCTCGGCAATTGGAGGCAGCAATGCTTCTGAATACCATTTGCTAGAAACCACAGGAAGGGAGAGTTGCTCTTGTGCCCGGGTCCTGCTCACAGACTTTCAACTGGGGCTTCTGGCTGGACACTGTGAGAACAGGATGCTGGACTGGATGGGCCACAGGCCTGATCCAGCAGTTGCTTTTTATGCTCTTGCATTGTTATGCATGGAGGATGTAGAGTCCGTTAACAAATCTCAACTAGAGAAGTTATCACATTTTTAAAAAAGGAAGTATTTTCCCCTCCATCTTTCCAAAGTCAGTATTTGTGACAAAATATGGGCGGTGCTTGACTGAGCTCTCTTGTGTTTTTCAATCTCTTGCCTAGTATGTTGAGGGATTGGGATGGGAATATATTTATTTTATTTTCACCCTGTCTTTCTAATATGGACTGGAGAAGGCTTTGCTTTTTGTGGGGTGGGATCCCAGGCAGTTTCCTTTCTGGGCACTTGGCCAGATCTAGGCCTGCTTGGGTTGAGGTGCAAGGCATCCTCTTCTTCTCCCCATGCCTCAGGAACTATAAAACATTTCTTTGGTGTAAAGTTTTCTCAATGCAAAAACGGTCCAGCCATTATAAACAGTCTGATGATGAAGGGGTAAGGTGAGGGTGGGGTCAGGGGAGAGAATCAGAAGGATGAAATTAGCAAATATTCAGCAAGCGGGATTGCATAAGATTGCCATCCAGGCATTCTGTAACCCTCCCCGCACGAGTCTGAATTATTCAGCGCGGAGAGTGCCATGGAGGAATCAAATTGTGTTCTTGCCTGATTTAATAGGAGAGATACCGAAACACCAAAATGCACACTTGGAATGACTAATTTGCAAAGACACAGACAAGTGTCTGGATAACGAAGAAACATCCCTAGAATGAATTATTAGATTTGAAGCCTGTAGCTAACTCTTTCTTGTCTCACTGCTGGAACGAGGAGAAGAGATGTGTTTGAAGTAATGGGTTCAGAATTTGCAGGATTTAGAATCTGTGTGCAAGTGTACTTGCATAGCAAGCAAAGGGCGACATCTGGTTATTGGGGGCTTAACTTTCACTCTCACATACTGAGCATGCTTCTAGCCATCATGACTGCAAAGCAGGAATGGCTAACCTGGTGCCCTCCCAGGTGTTGCTGAACTGAAACTCCCATCACCCCAGACCATTGGCCATGCAGGCTGGGACTGATGGGAGTTGTAGTCCAAAACATCTTGAGGACACCAGGTTGACAAAGGTGGGCTTTTTAAATCGAGTCTTCCCTTGCCTGAGACCTGTCCATGGTTCTGAAGGATGTGAATCTGAGTGTTCGTGCTTTCTAATTTTTGACAGAGTGGCAAAGATCTGCCTGTCAGTTCTCCACCCTGCCTGTCTCCTCCAGCTGACTCCCTATCCTAATTTCTCTAGGCTCTTGTGTCCCAGAGGCAAAGTGAGGCAGGCCAGTGAATCATGCAGAAGCACTGCAAGTGGAGAGCTTTGGGGCTCACTGGAGCATTTGATTAAATTTAATTTCTCATGACCTGCTAGCAGTCTTCCTGCAGCACAGTAACAAGCCCCAGTTTAGGACTTAAGTGCCTAGTTTGTTTATCATCTGCTAGGAACATAGGAAGCTGTACTGAGTCAGACCAATGATCCAGCTCAGTATTGTCTACACTGGCTCCAGGGTCTAAGGCAAGGGGTAATTTCTAGTCCTACCTGGAGATGCCAGAGGTTTAACCTGGGTGTCAGAAGCGAGCCAGCAATAAACCACATGGAGTAAGTGAAAGTTAACTCTATTAGAAGCAACAGATCCACTCAGGAGTGCCAGGATAAAGAACACAACAACTTTTCTTCGTAGCTCTTGCCCCTATGAGGGTGGAGGGGAGCTTTTTGCAGCAGAAGGGGGAGACACCCGTGCTTCTTCACCAGCCTGATTCATCTCTGCCTCTTGGCCTCCCTCCTCTCCTGCTTCAGCTGCTGCCTCTGATTCTGGGCTTCTCTCTACCACAGACTCTCCCAGCTCACTAAGCCAGGCGTAGGCAAACTCAGCCCTCCAGATGTTTTGGGACTACAACTCCCATCATCCCTAGCTAACAGGACCAGTGGTCAAGGATGATGGGAATTGTAGTCTCAAAACCTGTGGAGGGCTGAGTTTGCCTATGCCTGCACTAAGCCCCTTTTCCTCTTCAGCTTCTGACACCTCTTCCTCCCAGTCTTCTCCCTCTGACCACTCGTCATCATCCCACCACCAGTCCCCAGGCTCTTTGTCTTCTTCCCTTGGGGGTTCCCCAGCTGGTGTCTCCCACCATTCCTCTGCATCCAACGAGTCCATGACATTGAGCCTTTATTGACTGCAAAGAAGATATTCTACTCGCTGAGCTACGGTTCTTCACTATACAGTGTCAGAACATTGACCTATCTGGCTCAGTATTGTCTGCACTGACTGGCAGCAGGATTTCAGGCAAGGGGTCCTTCTCAGCTCTGCCTGGAGATGCCCAAGGTTGAACCTGGGCCTTTTTACATATGAAGTGTGCAGTCTATAGTCTTTCCTCTAAACTGAAAGTAAGGTTCTAGTCCTCTTGGTTCTGAATAAAGGACTGGTTTAAACAGGAAGCTGTCGTAGTGCTGTGCTGCTTAGTCATGGCAAAACTCAGTGGCGGGAAGGCCAGCCAAGTCTGAGGGGGGTACTTGCCTTGAGACAGCGTCTGTATGCAAGGTTCAGTCCAGTCCTAAGCTCAGGAGTATCTCAGCTCATGTAGTCAGATGGTCCAGGGGTCAAGAAAGCTGAGAGTCTAAGGTCACGAGAAGCAGCAAGGTCTGGCCAGGAATGACAAATGTTGTTTCCAGAAACTGAATAAATAATAATAATAATAATTTTTAATTATACCCTGCCCTCCCCTGCCAGAGCCAGGCTCAGGGCAGCTAATACCAGTAAAATTACAGTAAAAACATAATAGGGAAAAAAACCCAATTAAAAATACAGGTTGAAATGCAATTTAAAATGCAGCCTCATTTTAAAAGTAGCCCATAGATCAAAACCATAAGGGGAGGGAAACATAAGGGTCAGACTGAGTCCAAACCAAAGGCCAGGCGGAACAGCTCTGTCTTGCAGGCCCTGCGGGACTTGACATCTTTCCACAGGGCCCTAGTCTCTTGTGACAGAGCGTTCCACCAAGTCGGGGCCAGTACTGAAAAGGCCCTAGCCCTAGTTGAATACTGAAAAGGCCCTGGCCCTAATGAGGCTGGAATCCCTGCTTAAGAAAGCTGGAGCCAGCTGGTTCACATCAGGAGCAAGAAGGCTGATCAGCAGTGGGTGAAGTCACTGTGCCTTCTGCTCCTTCAGGCTGCTGCTCAGCAGGTGAAGCCAATTCCTGGCCCAGGTCAGAAGCCACCTTACACTGACTCAAGACTCATGGCCCACCTAGTTTAGTATTGTTGACACTGATTGGCAGCATTGTTCCAGGGTTTCAGATGAGGAGTCATTCCCAGCCCTGCCTGGAGATGCTGGAGAATTGAGCCCGTGACGCTCTGCATGCTAAGCAGGTGCTTTGCCACTGAGCTGTGGCCCTTCTTAGAACTACTTGCAAGAGTGTTCATTACAATGGTATTAAGATTGTTTAGTAGTCCTGATAAGCGCTGGAGCTGAATTGGAAAAACAAACTCTTCCCCTGTGAGTTTGAAAACAAGAATGGAATGGGGGGGGGGGACAACGACAATGCAGAGCCTTCTCCGCCAAGAATAACAAAAGTCTTAATTTGTAGCTTCCGACACTAATTAGCTATCTTAATTACTGCCAGAGACTTCCTCTCCTTCAGGTTATCGCAAGAACCTTCCTTTCTGAAATGCCTGGGGAGAGATCAGCCCTTTCCAGATGACAAAATTCTCCCCTGGAGATGGTGCACAGGTGTTCACAGCAAACAATCGGCTACTTTCTGTGATGGGGAGGAAAAAAAATGGTATCCTGCATTCCGTGACTTGTATAAATTATGAAACTATTCCCTTTGCTTTGCATAAGTGAGTGTTGTTGCAGCAGAGGTGATTCCTAGGAATCTTAGTTGCCCACCTTTCTGAAATTTCAGTGCATATACCTTCAGGGCCAGAAAGGAATAAAGCTTGCTGTTTCTTTGCTTAGAACACAACCACCACAACCACGAACTCAGAGTTTCTCAGGAAGGTGAAATCTGTGCCTCATGCCATTCTCTGCATTCCCCTGGATTTGCTGCAGAAACCTATATGCATTCTCTGTTGATCAGCTGGTAATTTGCACGACAGTTGGGGGCATGGGGACAAACTGCAAGAAGGCAAGCTCCTTTCATGTGTGGGACAGGTGTAGAAACCCATGCACAAATATATTTGCTAATATGCTAATCTGCATACTAGACCCCTGGCTAGTAGCTCAGGTCCTATCTCTACGCATCTGTCCACCTTCCTGCTCTTCATCTCTGGAGAAATTTAGCACTTTTCCCTTGCTGTAACTATTTGTGCTTGGGAGGTGACTCACTGCTAAGTCAGAAATGTCAAATGCAGCGCACACACACACATTTCTTCAAGTCAGTTTATTCGTGCCTTGGAGGTAAACGAACCTTCATTTGGAAGTCTAATGCTTGTATAAGGTGCTTTTTTTAAAAAAGCGAGTGGATGGAATGGGTGCTTTCTTTAATAACTGCAGTCCTGATAAAATGCACCTGTTTCTTACCAGCCACCCTTTTGAAAACTTATGGGCACATTTCTTACCCCACTGCCAAATTAGTTTCTTTTCAAAAGCACCGAAGCCAGGGACATACTATAACAAAAGGGTTTGATTTAGGTGAAAGCATACAGTGTGTCTTATTTATAGGATTGAATGATAAGATCCCGGCTGCGTCGGTTCTGACTGGCAACGGGAAAACCACTTAAATTATCTTTGTTGGGTTCCAAGCCTGGTTAAAATTAATATTATTATAACAGCTGCTTTCCTGGTCACCCATGGAGAGGAAGGATTGCCTGTAGGCGAACAAGCAGTGAAACCTTTGTAAACAGGAGGAAGGGGGGTATTTTTTTATTTGCCTTCCAGGCTGTCAATGTGTTAACAAGGGTGCATGTGAACTATGAAAAATGTGGGCTAATAATGACGTTTGTGGCCCTATTTGCCTGGTTGAGTTTAAACGTAGTGTTTTCCTAGCAAAGCTCTTTCTTGCCCTAGGAAATGTGTGTGTTCAAAATGGGTGTTGCAAGGAAATAACATAGGAAGCTGACTTATACTGATCATCCCCCTCAGTGCTGTTGACACTGACTTTCAGCAGTGCTCCAGGTTTTTAAATACCCAACCCAGAGATGCCAAGGATCAAAACTTGGGACCTTCTGCAAGCAAAGCAGTGCTGTATCCACTGTACAATGTCCCTTTATCCGCTTTCCAGTTTGCTTTTGGTGACAACTGTTAAGCATCAGCTTTGCAGGAGCTTTGCAAGCGATGCTCTGCTGAGCAGCAAATCCCACGGCGTGCAGAGAGTTCCTTTTCAGCTTTGCTGTAAAGAGTCCCCCCCCCCCCCCCGTTTCAGGAGAAATCTGAGCAAACCGTGAGCCCTGCTGCTGGTCCAGGCCAGAAGCTTCTCTAGTCCAGCATCTTCATTTCATTTCACTTTTAATTTGTATTCCGCCTTTCTATATTACTATACGCAAGGGGGGGGGGGGTTACAGCAACAAAATATACAACAGGGAACACACCCCATATAATAATCAGATCTAATTCAAAAAGCCATAAGAAAACATAACTTTAAAATGGAACGGCAACTTATATCAAATAAAGTAATATTCAGTCATCTGTTAGAAATTAATAGTGCACAATAAAATTAACTCTGAAAACATCAGCAAATAATAATTCGACAGAAGTTCGCTCTTGACAATTAAAATAAATAAAATAAAAGCCAGACGCCCCCAAGGGAAGCCCACAAGCAGGACCTGAGATTCCCTGCATGTGGCATTCAGAGGCATGCTGCCTTTACTAATGGAGCCAGTATGTAGCCTTTTCAGGTAGTAGCCATTGATGGCCTCCTTCTCCTTCCTGCTCACCAGATAGGATGGAAGAGGCGTGGGTGAAATGTAGGACTTCTGATCAGCAGTGGAGCCTAGGATTCTGCTTGATGACTGGTCCATCTGACTCAGTATTGTCTGCACTGACTGGCAGGGGCTCTCCAGAGTTTCAGGCAAGGGACATTCCCAGCCCTACTTGGCGATGCTGTGGCTTGAACCTAGGACCTTCTGCAGGCAAAGGAAGTGCTCTGCCCCTGAGCCACAGCCTTTCTGGACCCTTCTGAGTGACAACCTGTATTCAGAGCATCCCCACCTAATGCCTGGACCTGTGCCTTATAACACTTTATGGCAGAAACAGTGCTGAGAGTTCATGTTCTTCACCCTCCCATGAGGGCCAGGACACGACGTCTCAGGGGCAACGGGTTCCCTGTCCCTGGCCTTAAGGCGGCACAATGGCTGGATGTTGTGAGCCTGCTCTGAAGGATTTTTGCTTGTTTGCTTTGCTTTCTAGATTAGGGCCCCCTTTGGACAAAGCCCCCAATTGCCCCTGTGGAGGTGGCACTCCCAAGTGCCTGAATCCCACTACCAGCCTTGGATTTGGTTGTCTTTATTTTGAGTCAGCCAGAGGGTGTCAGCCCTTTCTCCTTCCTTTCAGACTTCCCCTCTAGCAGAGTTTCAGCACAATAAATGGACTTCCTTTTCGCTTTTGAGCAATGCCTGGTCAATGTCTGTGAGCCTGGAAGAATTGTGTGCATTCTCAGATGGAAGCTCCGAATTGTGTAACACAGAACCGCACACTTCGTGCTGCCAAGTTTTAATTATTTTTCTGTCTTTTATTTTTATATTTCTACCTCACCTTTCCTTCGAAGGAGCTCAGCGTGGCAAAAAAATGGTTCGGCTTTGCCTCTCCTCACAGCAACCCAGCAGTGTAGTGTATTCACAGGAACTCATCATTAACTGTTTGTGGATATCCATTTTCTGCCTATCTCGTTTCTTGTTGAGATCAGCAGAGAGAGGATATCCACAAACAGCTAATAGTGAATTTTTGTGAACACCCTACCCCGCTGACCATTTTTCGTCAGAAGACATGGCAAGTTAGTTTACAACCTCCACAAATTACAATATATGAAACAATAAAAAGTAAATTAATTTGTTAAACTATGGAACTCCTTTCCACTGGAGGCAGTGATGGCCATTAGCTTGGATGGCTCTAAAAGACGACTGAACAAATTCATGGTGGAAACAGCTATCAGTGGCTACTTGTCATGATGGATGTGCTCTGCCTACGTGGTTGGAGAAAGCGAATACATTAATTCTGAATGCCAGTTGCTGGAAACCTCAGGAATGGGAGAGGGTTCTTTGGGCTTGAATCCTGCTTGCATCTAGTTGGCCACTGTGAGAACAGGTTGCTGGACTAGATGGGTCATTGGGCCAGATCCTGCAGGCTCGTCTTATGTTCTTAAATACAATATGAAGCATCAAAATTTATAAGAGAGGATCTGACTCACTCGGTACCCACACAGATTCCACATATGCTAAACACACCTGTACCTCTGCACACATTCAGCCTCAGTTCCTTTTACTCTCAACCATTGGTGACCCCCAACAACCCACTAGGTCAGGGGTGGGCCCTCAGAGTTTGGTCTGCCAAGCTCTTTGGGCAAGCCTTACCCACCTTTCCATCCCCTGATGAGATGTAATATCTGGCACTGAACAAGCACAGTTGCAGAGGAACGCTTGGGAGCATGCTGGAAGGCAAAAGCAAGCAGAGTGATAGATGATAACTCTCTTTACCTTTTTAAAAGGCAGTTCAGAAACCATTTCAGAAAAGAGAGTATATCTACCATCGGATCTGAACTTTATTGTGACTTTTATGGGGTGATTCTTTTTGTACTTGCTGCCTCTAGGATTCACACCAAAATGCTTTCAGAGACAACTATACATTAGCATGGTGGTGTCCTACTTTAAATATATTTTTATTGCCCCCCCCCTTTTTTAATCCTTGCTTTTTTCCTCCTTTTTTCATGTATTTTTATATAGCTATCATTGTCATAAGAGCTTGGCTGCTGGATCAGGCGAGTGGCTCATCTTGTTCAGCATTTTTGTTGAGATTCCTGCATTGCAGAGGGTTGGGCTAGATGACATTCAGGGTCCCTTCCAGCTCTACAGTTCCATGATCCTGTTCTCACATTGGCCAAACAGATGCCCAAAAGGAAAACACGCAAGCCAGGATCTGAGCACAAGAGCCCTTCTGTGGCTTCCAGCAACTGGTATCCAGAAACAGTACTGGCTTTAACTGTGAAGACCAGGCGTGGCCATTGTGACTATGAGCTGTTGAATAGCCTTCTCCTCGCTGAATTTGCCCAATCCACTTTGAAAGCCATCCAGATTGGTGGCCATCATTGCCTTCTATGGGAGCAAGTTCCATAGTTTAACTACATGCAAAGATTATTTTCAGTACAGTGGTACCTCGGGTTACATACGCTTCAGGTTACATACGCTTCAGGTTACAGACTCCGCTAACCCTGAAATAGTACCTCGGGTTAAGAACTTTGCTTCAGATGAGAACAGAAATCGTGCTCCAGCGGCATGGCGGCAGCAGTGGGAGGCCCCATTAGCTAAAGTGGTGCTTCAGGTTAAGAACAGTTTCAGGTTAAGAACGGACCTCCGGAACAAATTACCGTATTTTTCGCTCCATTGGACGCAGTTTTTCCCCTCCAAAAATTGAGGGGAAATGTGTGTGCGTCCTATGGAGCGAAGGCAGGCTTGTGCCATAGCTGCGCACAACCCCTCCGGCAGGGAGAAGCTGCACGGTGCTATGGCTTCTTTAGCACAGCTTCTCCCGGGAGGGAGAGGTTGCGTGGGGCTAAAGAGGAAGCCAAAGCAGCCAGCGGGATCCATCCCACTGGCTTTCTTGGCTTGTAACATAGCTGCGCGCAACCCCTCCGGCAGGGAGAGGTTGTGGGCAGACTGTACGCTGCTCTTTGGGGCTGGGGAGATTTTTTTTATTGATTTCCCCATCTAAAAACTAGGTGCGCCCTATGGTCCGGTGCGCCCTATGGTGCGAAAAATACGGTAAGTACTTAACCTGAGGTACCACTGTATTTGCAGATGTGGTTTGTTGTATATCGTTCAACCTGCTCGATTATTTTTTTTTTAAAAAAAGAAAATATCTTTGGCCATAAGCAATAAAACAATTAAAGTTTGATGTGACCTAAAAAGATGTCTGTTAATTGCATTCATGTAATAAATGGGACCAGTTTACCTGTGAGATTGCCTTACCCTATATGCAACCACTTGACTGCTTTGATTGACAGAACAGGCACCGTTACAGGTGCCAAATAATCCCCATTTGTAAGAAATGGATATTTTAGCGTGGCACTTTGGAACTCCCTGCTTATGGACATCGGGAGCGTGCCTTCACTGTACTCTTCTTGGCAGCTGCTAGAAACATTTTTGTCTAGCCAAACCTATCCAGAAACATAGAATGCCAACGTGTGTTTTGATCTGGTTTGTAGCTTATTTTTTATTTTAATTTCCTTGAATGTTCCTTGAGCGTTTTAAAAGATTTTACCAATAATTTAACTGGGGGGTTTTCCCTCTTTGTAAAAAGAACTCCAGTCAAGTGGAGTATACATTTTCTGAAACTAACAACGTCGATCCTTAGATTCTCATCCCCTGCTGAAACTAATAACACTTCACCTATTTCTCTCCCTCTGCCCCCTTCCCTTTCCTTCAAGAGCCTCATGGATCTTCCAAGCCAAGCAGGAACAGTCAAAGTTTAAAGTGTTAGCTTCTTTTTGTCCACATGATTCCAGTCTACCCCAACTTGGGGCTGGTGGGAGCTGTAGTCCAGTGTGTCTGGAGGATGCTAGTTGGGGAAAGGCTTCCTTGTTCCATAAATCCCCATGTATGCTAATGGAAGCCCTGCAGGCTATTGCAAGCAATGGGGAGGGAGGCCTCTCCAGGTGCTTGCGAAGGGGATGAAAGGTCCTCCTCTCTCCGGGAATGTTTTTCCACATTAGCCTCCATCAGCGCATCAGCTGTGCGCCAATCAAAACAGATTTGCTTGCCAAACAGAAAGCGATCGTAAATCAGTGGCAGCGATTACGATGTTCCCTCTGCAGAGTAATATGCAATAACACAATCTCCTTAAAAGCTGCCCGTGGCAATTAGAAAGGAAAAAAGGTATTTACCACCAAATGCAGTTCTGGAGGGCTCCCCTTTTGGCTGGCTGCTAAAAGCTTTAGCTGGTTCATTGCAGCTGCGCCAACAGGATTGGGAGGGAGGGAGGGCGGGCAAGCAAACAGAGGAGGCAGCGTGGAAACTGTCGAAAGGGAGCCAGGGGCATGACCCTGGAACCACTGGGATGCTCACTTGGCCGAAGTGTTGGAGCCAAAGTGTGGCCTGTCACCACAATTGCACATGTCCTGTGGTTACCCCATCATCCAAATCCTACTCCAAGAAAGCGTGCCTTTCCTGTGTAGTTGCAACTTCTCTGACCTTGCATTGTTCTGGGTTTTGCTGGTCATGCGGAAGGGGCTGTGCAGGGGTCCGTGTCTTGGTGGCAGAACATCTGCCTTGCATGCCGAAGGCCCTCTGGTCGATCCCCTGCAAGTGCAGGAAGGGCTGTGAAAGACACCCTGCCTGAAACCCTGAAGGGCCACTGCCAGTCAGTGTAGACAATACTGAGCAAGATGGCTCAATTGGTCTGATTCGGTAGAAGGCAGCTGGTTCACCTGGCTTCTGAAATCAAGGACTGCTGAGACCTTTGGGTACATTACACATCCGGTCTTCCCGCTTTATGCTTTTCCACACTGACACGGAATGCGGAGCTGTGATGCAGTCCAGTCTGTGGTGGCTGGAGCCAAGGGTCCCTCTTGTCTCACATTCCATTCCAAAAGAATAGCCTGACATGGGAACTCCTATGGGAAGCTCATGGGAAGAGCAAGATGGAGCTGGCCAACTCCTGTTGCTTGCCCCTTGCAGTCGGGTACCAAGTTGGAGGATGCACTTGGTGAGCCCAGCCTTCCTGAATCCAGTTGTCATCCAGATCCAGGCGTGTCAACTCTAGAGGGTGGGGGAGGTGTCATCAACCCCCTCAATATTCCTTAGCAGAGGGCTCACCTCCCCCTATGATGGAGGGGGCGGAGGAGGCCAAACCACCAAGCCAAGTGCGGCACAGCATCAAAGGCAAGCTCCTCTTGTGTGTGAGAGAGGAGGAGCCATGACCATTGAAGCTGTGCCGCACTGGGCAAGGCCACCTCCCAACAATGCACTTCCAGTGATGTGTCTTTGGTCCAAGGTGGCACCTCTGTCCAAATCTGTTGGACCACAACGTTCATCAGCCTTGGCCAGCACAGCCATATTGGACTACAACTCAGGGCATTGATGGGAGTTGTAGTACAAAGCACCAGCTTGGAGCAGCCTGGGCTAGCATCGTGGCTCATAATTGCTGAAATACTGACAGACCAACCATCCCTGAATTTGTCTGATTCTTGCTTAAAAGCCCTCTTGAACATTTAATTCTGTCAGCTATGAATTTGAGACGTTCCCCCCAGTCCTGTTTTCTCCCTTTCCAATGGTTAGAGGGAGGGAGGGAGGGAGGGGAGAACCGTCTCTTTTGTGGGTGATGCCTAAAAGCATTTGATTAGAATAGCTAAAGACTGGAATCAGATGTCGTTAGGGTAATGCTCTGCGTTCATCATCATCATCGCCATAGAAACAGCCTATGATGTCAATCAGTAGAAAAGATTGGTGAGTACTTTGTCTGCTGATTGGGTAGGAAACAGCCTCCTGAATGCTGCTCTGCTTACCCATTAGGAAGGCTGAAGGAAGAAAATGAGAGGTGGGATGTAATTGCCCAGAGACAAAGCTATCAGTTGGCTGCCTTCTTCCTGCCGTCTGCCTGAGCCTCCCATCCCGCAATAGCTATTGGCTGAATGCTAGGATATCATGGAATGTTTGTTGCTGTCTCGAGGCAATTTGCTCATAAGATAATTTGAAACAGTTAAAAACAGCAAATGTAAACAAGACTAAGTCCCTAACAAGTGGACACTTGTGGGTCTTCCCCGTTGGACCAAAAATGTCTTCAGTTGCTTCCAGAATGTGCAGGCGATACCATATTTCGACAGGAATGCTATTCCACAGAATGGGGCAGCAACCCTGAAGGCCCTGTCATGTGGGCTTCTGATATCTTTGGATCTTGGAGGAGAAACTGGAATGTAACCATCTACTCTGGGTGTAAAACGGATGAGGTAGTTTCTCAAGTGGCCTGGTCTTGAGCTGTATATAGGGACTTCTATGTTAGGACCAGCACTTTGTTCACAATGCTTTTTATATGAATAATAATAATAAAACTGCTTTGATATGTAGAGGGTTTCATATAGAAAAAGAGAATAGTTTAAACTCTGCAAATGTCAGTATCTTTTGTCCTTCAGAAAGGTGCAAACTGTGTTCCAGTGTAGACAAAGGCTGGTTCCTGTTGCTCTAAAAGTATGATATGTCTGCTTCCCCAGAATCTCTTATGGTATACTACTTTGTCCATGGCCAAGCAAAGCCCCCCTTAGCCAGCCTGCCTGTATTTGCATAATGTGTTTGTTCTGATGTTGTGCTATCATTTCTTGTGCTGCAGTCGACAGATTGTTCACCAGACATTGCTGACTCCATTATTTACCTAGGCTAATTGGCCGCTTAATAGCATTGTTCTCATTTTACAGGCAGTTCATCCCTGTCTGCAGGGTCTTTAATTGCCAAAATAACAGCAAGTTTGTAGTTGATTGTTACAGATTGCCAGATGTGTTAAAAATCTGCATCCAGATGATTGCAGTGCCAATATCTTGTGTGAAGCGCAAATGTTTTGCAAGAATGTAGGCAAGCTCTGTGGGTGGCGAGATGTCAGTTTTGTCTAGGCTTAAACCTGGTGCCCTCCAGCTCTCATCAGCACCAACTGGGGTAGGGGGTGGTAACTGGGAATTTGGACTCAGACACCCTTGCTGATCTAACCTCAAATCTCTCAGTAGAGCCTAGACCACCTTCTGCCCCCTCTTGCTTGGAAACCCACTATACCTTTGGTGTGAAGATGCAGGAGATTTCAGCTGGGAATGGACCCAGGTTTGGAGGAGTTGAAAGTGGCTTGAGAGAAGCTTTGCTACCCATGAGAGGTGTCCATGCACTTTTGTTCCACTGTCCCTGCTGGTCAAATAAGTGTTGCAGGCTTTTTGAAGCAATGCAAGAACCTTTGAAGCTTGTTTTACCAGATACACAAATAGGCTGAATGTACATTCCTCGCACCATAGAATTATAGAGTTGATCCTGAGGGTCATTCAGTCCAACCCCCTGCATCAGCTGCACTCTCACTCAGGGCCTTCTCTCAAGGCATCATTTGTCTGCAGCTTTCCTTGTTCTGAAACTTGCAGTTGGCCTTTCTCCCCCCCCCCCTTCATTTCCAGCAGCTCTTACCCAGGCAACATTTGTGACTGCGTTCTGGATTTTACCAGCTCGCATAATGTCTGCTTTTACAAGCTCACAAATGCACTTTTCCTGCGTGCCCCTCCCGACCTCTTACAGTCAGCAATTAATATACTTTTTATTCCTCTTAACAAAGAGATGAAACAATTCAATGCAGCCCCATAAAGATAATTGCTGCAGAGTTTGAAACTGGCAAACTATTTTTTTTTAAAGGGCATGACAATTAGTAGCAATTAAATGTGGTTCAATCACAAATGGGGCTGCTTTTTTTAAAAAAAAAAATGCGAGAAATGAATTAAACCCCCAGCTTAAAGTAACCAACATGAATCAATTTATTCCACTTTGAGGCTCTTAAGTTAGACACACACACAAAAAGGTTTCCTGCTCTTGCAAGTGTGTGTGTGTGTACACAGAAATGAAAGTCCTTACCTCCCCAAACTACTGTCCTCCCCCACTGCCCCACTGACTTAGTTTTTCAAAGTTAGAACTTTTCCCTGCATTGTAGCCCCATTTTTTTCCTGACGGGAAAAAATAGCCACTGAGATAACTAACATCCCAATCATAAAAGGATTTGTCTTGCCCTAGATCATCTTTGTTCAATATTAGCAGAGGAAAAATGGAAGTGGCAGGAAACTGGCATGAGGCCCCAGCTGATAATTTATTACACTCTGAATGTCAGCAGTTTGGGTGCTGAGAAATTTGTTCATTTCTGAGACAGGTAGGTGAAAGTGAACACCCTTGAAGCTTGACATGAAGGAGGCAGGGGAGAGACTTCCTCATCTCTAAACCAGCTAGTGCCTCAACCTGGTGCCCTCTGAGTCTTTTGGACTACAACTCCCAGCCAGCATGGGAGTTGTAGTTCAAAAAGGTGTGAGGAGCAGCAAGTTGGTGAAGGCTGCTCTGAGGAGCTGAAATGGGCTTACTGAAGTGCCAGTTGTTTCTATGGTAATTGCCTGTGTGGAGATTGAGTGGCTGTTTACCTACTGAAATTTCGTAACCCAGAACATATGATTATTGAAGTCGTGTGTGTGTTCAATTGTAGAAAATGGAGCGGAGGAGAGGCTTGCCATTTTGAAGAGGCATTTTAGTGGGCTGGATCCTTGCCAAAGAACTACTTTTTAAATTCAATTTTGTCAGAAATTATATATACAGCATGTCACAGCGCTTGGAGAAGGGGCACAATCATGAATAATAGGCTTCTCTGGTCTTGAAAGCTCTCAGTGCAAATCCAAATACCTCCTGCCAAGGGGGATGGATTGAACCTGCAAGGCTGCCAGCTACAAATCCAGAATTTTGCACCCAGTTGCCTATTCCATCACATACCTGGCTCAGCCCTTCCTTGCTTGTCCAAAAGATTGTAGAAAAATCCCCAGCTATTCACCTCAGGTTTATGGCTGTGACACCTGTGAAACTGACACACCTACAAGAAACTGACTTTTTGGTGTGGCAGCATCTACGGTACTCCCTGGAACTCCCTGCCTGTTGATATCAAGCAGGCCCCTTTGCTGTACAGTGGTACCTCGGGTTACATACGCTTCAGGTTACATACACTTCAGGTTACAGACTCTGCTAACCCAGAAATATTGCTTCGGGTTAAGAACTTTGCTTCAGGATGAGAACAGAAATTGTGCTCTGGCGGCGTGGCAGCAGCAGGAGGCCCCATTAGCTAAAGTGGTGCTTCAGGTTAAGAACAGTTTCAGGTTAAGTACGGACCTCCGGAACAAATTAAGTACTTAACCTGAGGTATCACTGTACTGTTTCTGACACCTTTTTTTGTTTAGGCAAGCCTTCCTGACCTTGTGGTTTTACGATGTATTTACATATTTTTAACAACTGTTGGTTTTATCTTTTATTTTGATAATGTTCTTGTGCCTGCTTGTTTTTAAAGCGTTAATGCTGCTTTCTTATGAATATTTTACACTATATTTTATGTAAACTGCTTCAGGAGGAAAGCTGCTGTTGGCCCCAGTGGGAGGCTTGCTCCCGATGCAAAACAACAACAACAAAACAGGCCTGGGAACATCTCTGGGGGGTCCAAGCAGACTGAGAGTTCCATGTGTACCAAAGGGTTAAATCCTGCAAACTCTCCCCTACCCCCCCCCCAGTAGGGTTCCATTCTGGGCCACTGCACATGCGGTTGACTCTATAAAAAAAAATGAAACAACTTCATGTAATTGCTACTTCATGCAGTTGCTAAGGGGAAAGTGTTGTAGGCAAAAGGTGCAAGGTTCAATCCCCAATGGTCTCTCCCGGTAAGCCTGGGAATGTGCCCCTTGCCTGAAACCCTGGAAAGTCCTTGCTGCCAGTGGCATGCAGTGAAATTGTTTGTAGGGGAACAGTTAGGGCCAGAGGTGCAAGGGTGATTGGGGGCTGACACTGAGTGTGAGCATCACAGCAGAAGCTTCTTGGGCTTTGGGAAGGAGGTATCAGGTATCTGACAGGAATGCTAGAGCCCTGCTGCCTCCTCCCAAAGGGCAGGCTTTGGGAGAGTGGTGGGAGGGCTCTTGGACCTGTCTCCTACCTGTACAGTGGTACCTCGGGTTACAGACGCTTCAGGTTACAGATTCCGCTAACCCAGAAATAGTACCTCGGGTTAAGAACTTTGCTTCAGGATAAGAAATCGTGAAGTGGCGGCGCGGCGGCAGCGGGAGGCCTCATTAGCTAAAGTGGTGTTTGAGGTTAAGAACAGTTTCAGGTTAAGAATGGACCTCCGGAACGAATTAAGTTCTTAACCTGAGGTACCACTGTACTGTATAATACAGGATTGTCCTATACGTATTTCAATGTAAACTGCTATGTCCTGTATTGATATAGTTTTGTCCTGTATTTCAGGTCTTCTCTCTCTCTCTCTCTCTCTCTCTCTCTCTCTCTCTCTCACACACACACACACACACACACACTACCAAGTTAGGGATCCTCTCCCAAGCCATGTGTTTAAAAGAGTGTGTGAAAGGGTCGTTTAAATTTTTCTAAATTACATGCTTTTGATTTGTTTTATTTTGGCCAGCTGCTCATACAGGCTGCCCCTGCCAGCTGTGGCATGATAATGTTAGTAGTTTTGCTTTTGTTTTTTTAATTTAACGACCATTTTGTTTGTAAGCCACCTCGGGACAGGGGGAAAATTTGACTGAGCTGGAATCTACAAACATATAAAAAACGCTGTGAAAATTCTTTTTATTTTTATTGAAAACTACATTGAGTTTGCCATAGCTCACTGCCGCTATCTAGTGTCACATTTGTAGATTGCACTTTACAACACACTTAAAACGTTTTATTTGCAGCTATATAGCTGAGTCCAGGGTTTGCATTTGATGTGTAAGATGCTGATGGATTTTTATGAGGACTTAAAAAAGAATGCAAACTTATGTGGAAATGTGAATTTAAGATTGGAAAAAGAAGAAACTTGAAGTTGACTGTTTTGCTGTTCCTTAGAGCCTCCCTGGGAACTTGTCGAGGGCCACCAAATATATAATTCATGTCCCTCAATCAGCATAGTGGGGTTAGCAGGTAGGCACTTTACAGGGTAGCATGTGCAAAAAAGAAGGGGAGGTCCCTGCCCCGCCCCCAA
Organism: Podarcis bocagei; assembly: GCF_964188305.1. NCBI lineage: Eukaryota > Metazoa > Chordata > Lepidosauria > Squamata > Lacertidae > Podarcis > Podarcis bocagei. The sequence continues at coordinate 32,214,410 of NC_138139.1, read as the reverse complement.
AGAACTTGCAGTGAAAAGAACGAGAGAGAGAGAGAGAGAGAGAGAGAGAGAGAGAGAGAGCGCATCAGTGAAGCTGCACACACTTCAGCTCCATTTCAAGTAGTGATGGAGGTGAAGGGGGATTAGAGAATTGCAGGGGTAAAAGAGCAGGCAAGGAAGAATGGATGGACCTGTGGGAGGTCTGTGTTTACTAGGACAGACCGTCTTATTTCTCCCGCTTCTCGGCTACCCACGTTCTCCTGCGTTGAGTAATCCATCGCCAGGAGAGGAGCATAATTCATCCAACCTTTTATCTGTCTAAAAGAGAAATGAAGTATTTTTAGCCTCGCCTGAAAAAGAAAAAAAAAAGTGGCAAAACTCTGAGAAATCTGCCTGTCCTGGAGACAGTGGAGCCAACCAGCGTTCGAAACTCCCATTGTTCTAGGCGCATTTTGCAACAGGGAATTTCATTAGCGTGAGCAGTTTCTGAGCTCTGGGTGCAGTACTGTGCCTAAGATTTTAGATTAAAACTGCAGAGTGGAAGGAAAGGAGGACCCTTTTCTGCCTCCCTACTTCCAGCCACTCTCTGAAGACTGGAGAAGAGACCCTCTTAAGAATATTAGGGGGGCGGGCAGGGGGAGCATGGCTTTGTTTTTTGCAGTATTCAGATGAGGACTAGACTATGTGAAAAATGAACATAAGATTTTAGCTGCAGTTCATTCATTTTCAGCTTTGTATTCTTGTTATAAAAAAGTGTGCCTAGACATTCCGTTGTTGTGCCCATAACTTAGGTTTAAGGTGCCTTTTAGCTGCTAGCTTCTATATAGGTAACGGTAAAGGACCCCTGGACGGTTGAGTCCAGTCAAAGGCGACTAAGGGGTTGTGGTGCTCATCTCGCTTTCAGGCCAAGGGAGCCAGCATTTGTCCACAGACAGTTTTCCGGGTCATGTCGCCAGCATGACTAAACCACTATTGGCAAACGGAGGACTGTGATGAGTGCCAGAGCGCACAGAAATGCTGTTTATCTTCCCGCCACAATGCTACCTATTTATCTACTTGCACTGGCATGCTTTTGAACTGCTAGGTTGGCAGGAGCTGGGACAGAGCAATGGGAGCTCACCCCGTCATGGGGAGTCGAATCTCCGACCTTGATCAGCAAGCCCAACATGCCACTTTTTCTCCTGAGCACACAGCCTAAAGAAGAGTCCTATGTGACACAAAGTCTTGCTTCCCACATTTTAGATGCCGGCTAGTCTCAGTGATGCTCTTCCTTGCTTAATTTCTTTCTCCATGCTCACAAAGTTATTTGGGGAAAGTGGTGATGAAGCTGTATTGTGGTATAAACAAATCTCTTTCTGTTATTAGGTCCCTTGATCTTTCTTTCTTTTTAAAAGAAAAGGTCTGGATATACACATTCTGAATAAATTAAAAGAATGATAAATATCATGGCAAACTTGCATGCATGTCAGTAAAATGGATTTCCTTCAAGCATAGAAATAGGACTTCAAGCATGGCATTGAGATTCCTGGTATTTTTAGAGGGCATTAGAATATCACTGGAGGTCAGTGGGAACTTCGGTTTGGAGAAATGCAAGATAGCAAACTGTGCTTGAAGGTAGCATTGGGTGGGCAAATCTATCATGGTTTTTTTAAAGTCCTCATGGAATTTTTTTTCAGCATTTTACTTTGAATTTCTCCTAATATAGTGCATTTTGGGGGCTATTTTCAGTGGCACATGCATTTTTGTACACATGACCTGGCTGGAAAGCTGTGCTGCATAGTTTGTAAAAGTGCAGATTTTGAAGAAGTTTGCAGATTGGTGTGGAAAGTGCTGCAAGTTCTCCTTTGGATGCAAATAGATTTGAATTCCTCCCCCATCTCTCTGCTTGAGGAGCTGCATTTGGGAGTCATTTGGGTGAGGGAGTAGCTATCTCCCCCTTCCTGGACTGGCCATAGTTCATCAGTAGGCTACCTTCTTTGCAGAAGGTCTCATGTTCAGTCTTTGGCATCTCCAGGTAAGGCTGTACCTGTTTGAAACCTTGGAAAGCCACTGTCAGGCAGTGGCAACAAGGCTGAGTTAGGTGGACTCTGTATAAGGCAGATTGCAAGGTCCTTTTTAAAAAAATCAGACCTTATGGTAATTCTGAACCATGAGGACTGGAATCTTGCTTTATTTTTAAGGGAGTAGCTCTGTGGTCCCCTTCATGAATCACTGCCTTGCCGTGGTGAAGGGGCTTGAATAACTCAGAGAAGCTATGAGCTATGCCATGTAGGGCCACCGAAGATGGACAGGTCTTAGTGGAGAGTTTTGACGAAACGTGATCCACCTGGAGCAGGAAACAGCTGGACCATAAAGAAGGCTGATCGCCGAAGAATTGATGCTTTTGAATTATGGTGCTGGAGGAGACCCTTGAGAGTCCCATGGACTGCAAGAAGATCAAACCTATCCATTCTTAAGGAAATCAGCCCTGAATGCTCACTGGAAGGACAGATCCTGAAGCTGAGGCTCCAATACTTTGGCCACCTCATGAGAAGAGAAGACTCCCTGGAAAAGACCCTGATCTTGGGAAAGATGGAGGGTACAAGGAGAAGGGGACGACAGAGGATGAAATGGTTGGACAGTGTTTTCGAAGCTACCAGCATGAGTCTGACCAAACTGTGGGAGGCAGTGGAAGACAGGAGTGCCTGGCGTGCTCTGGTCCATGGGGTCACGAAGAGTCGGAGACGACTAAACGACTAAACAACAACAACAAAGCTCTGTGGTAGAGCATCTGCTGTGCATGCAGAAGGTTCTGGGTTCAATCCCTGCCATCTCCAGGTAGGAATGGGAATGTTCCCCGTTTGAACCCTTGGACAGCCACTGCCAGTCAGTGTAGTAGTAGACAATACTGAGCTAAACAGGATGGATTTGGTATATGACAACTTCCTCTGTTCCTATCCATTTGTGGCAGCTGAGTTTCCAGCGCTTCTGAACATTTGCTTTGTTCTAATAAAAGCCCTTATTTAACTGTCCCCACGAATGAGTAACGTTCCTGTTTTCAGTCTTCGTTCCGCACCCCTCTTCTTTCAAAAACACACACAAATGTTCAGGTTTCACAGAGCACAGGCTGCCTTATCTCTCACTCCCCATCCCTCATTCCCAGACGTGATGTTTCTAAGTCCAAATGCCATGCTGGGGAGACAGGAGGCCTTTTCCATTTCCAGCTTTGCTTACACTGCCGTCTCCACGGCAACTGCTCAGCCTCACTTCCGCCACAGCAACAGGCCCTTGGACAGATTCATCGCTCTGAGTGACGGCCTTGCACGGCGACTCCTGTTGGGACAGGGCAGAAAAAGCCTTTGTTATGTCTGCACCATTCGTGTTGTGGCTTGGGTCTGGCAAAAAATGATAACAAATAGATGAATAGATTTTCATTTTCTCTCCATCGCATCTTGTCTTATTTTCAGGGCAAAATATTAATCATTCACATTTAATTAATATCGTTTTTAAAAATGCATCACATTCACATCATGGCTGTGCACAGTGGAACTACCTGCCACTAGAAATTGAGCAGGAGTCACCCTTACTTGCTTCCAGAGCTCTTTTTCTGAAAATTTAATATTCAGACATGCCTTCTGAACCTGATATTCTTTTACTGAAGTATTTGATGTTTTAAACATTTTTATTTTAGTATTATGCTTCTACATTGCATACCAATGCAATATTTTATATGGAAGAGAGGTCTATACATATTTAAACAAAACAAACAAACAAACAAATAAATATTTTACCAAATTATTAAACAGAATAAATAATAAATGATGTATTAAATTTATATTCCGGTTTTTCAAACTCTGAAGGTTCCTAGGGTGAAACAGAAATTATATAATATAAAGGCTATTAAATAGTGATATAAACCATTTACCATATCTTTATCTACCCTCCTACCAATCTTAGCTATATAACATTGGATTGTAGCAAACTGAGTTTTTCTCGGGAGTAGACCCATTGAAAAGAATGAACCCCAATGAGACATTACGAACAGTGTCCCAAGCAATGTCATTGCCTAACAAAAATAGGTATTTTCTTAGCTGCTTTGTAAAAGTAAATAATGTAGGAGGCAACTGGTTTGTTTTTTGTGGCGGCGGGGGGGGGGGAGGAAATTCTATGTATTGCTGTATGGATATATTGATGGAATTCCTTTTCTGCAGTGAGCTCAGCTCCATTTTATACTCACAACAACACAAGGAGGAAGGTCGAACTGGAGATGGCTTCCAAGAAGATCTGGTTGGCTGCTAAATTCTGCCAGAAGTTTTTTCCACCTCAGTTAGCCCCTGACTGCTGAGGCTTTTCGATGTTATATTGTTGGAATGTCAAAGGATGGTGGAATCTGGGGCTGTGAGACCTTTTGGCCTGGGCTTTTAAAATATTTTTAAATAATTATGCTCCATCAGCCAGCCGCCTTTGAAAACACATTAGAATACTGATTAGGGTGGAAAGCATTTTGAGAGTGCAAGAGAATCAAATGCATTAAGAGACCGGTGAGATCAAGGAGATTTCTGTGGGCACCAGGGCAAGAGTGATGGAAATGTCAAATGGGAGGGGTGTTTTTTGGGGAGGAGAGGGAACTGACAAAAGGTGACATTAGAAATAACAGAGGGTCTGTGTCCTATAGGCAATCTGCCATGTACATTGTTGGCATCCGTCTATCTCAAAAGACAATGGAGTGCTCCTCTGGGGACGAAGTCAAACAGTGGGAGAATCACAGCACCTGCTGTGGCTGCAGAGACCAGTAACTCGTAACTGCTGTCTCCTATGTTCTTTTTGCTGCATTAGCCGCACCGAAATGACCTCTCTGGGGTGCAGGCCTGGGCAGTGTGTATGTAGCTTCTGGGCTGCTGTGGTCCAAAGGAAATGAGAGAAATACATTTGGCACCAGCTTGACTGCAGGACTAGCTGGAAGGAGGCGTACAAAATGCCATCCAACCACCTTAGGGACTCCATTCCAGTTTTGTGTAGGGTTTACTCCTTACCCTTTTATTCTTCCAAAGATGTCCTGCAAGACAGTGGGTATGGATTGTTCCTCAGGGTTTACTGCTGAAGTTTTTACAGTTAAACCTCGAAACTCAAACGTAATCCATTCTGGAAGACCGTTCGACTTCCAAAACGTTTGAGTTCTGAGGTGCGGCTTTTGATTGGTTGCAAGAGCTTCTTGCACTCAAGCGGAAGCTGTGTTGGACGTTCGAGTTCCGAGGAATGTTCAAAAACCGGAACACTTACTTCCTGGTTTTTGGCATTTAGGAACCGAAACATTCGGCAACGGAGCCGTTCGAGTTCCAAGGTTTGACTGTATGTCAGATGACTATAGCTGCAAGGCAGCACAGGTTTAGCATCAGAGTTTTCATTCTCCAAGATGGGCTACCTTCCCTGGCTGATGAGCTCCATCTGCCCCTCACTTCTGTCGCTACAGCATGTGCAGAAACCACCTTATCGACGGTTGGACCCACAATTCGTCTCGTCTGCTCAATCCGCCAGAATCTGTGTTCACATGTAGGGGAAGTTCATGTGTATTATTTGAAGTAATTTTTAATGTGCAATTTCCATCCTAGCAGAATCCCCCTTTTGTAGAATGCCCTCTCTGGTGGTGAGGTATGCCTCTCTCTCTCATTATTAACTTCCAGGAGGAACATTCAACATTCAGCATTTGATGGCTGAAAGATAGCTGTTCCTGGAAACCGTGGAAATTATTAGCCTTGAGAGTTTTACCTGTTTTGGTTTTTTTAGCTATGTTAATTTTTAAAAAATATATATTTATTTTATTTTAAATACAGTGGTACCTTGGGTTACGAATGTAATTTGTTCCGGAGGTCCGTTCTTAACCTGAAACTGTTCTTAACCTGAGGCACATTTTCGCTAATGGGGCCTCCCACTGTCGCTGCTCCGCCAGCGCGTGATTTCTGTTTTCATCCTTGGGCAAAGTTCTCAACCCGAGGTACTACTTCCAGGTTAGCAGAGTTTGTAACCTGAAGTGTTTGTAACCCGAGGTACCACTGTATGTTTTTATTTTATTTTAAATTCTGTTGCTTTACCACGTTTGTGTTTGCTAACTTGGACTGTTTTTGAGAGGAAGGGCTTGAACCCAAGTTGTTAAGTGCCTTGCAAATTAATACCAGAACCTTGAACCTGGTCCTGGAGTGTATGGGCACCCAGCAGAAGCTTTTGAGCAGAGGTGTGATGTGCTGCCGATAGTCTGTCCCTATCAATAATCTAGTCACAGCGTTTTGCACTAGGGGGATCCTCTGGACCAGGCCCCCAAGGGCAGTGCATTACGGTAATCAGGTCTTGAGGCTGCTGGTCATTACCCACACCTTTTCAATAAGGACTCTGCAACCTGAAAGATGAGAGAGTATCTTTTTGTTTTAAGGTGACAGTGGAATCTTTAAGAAAACTGACCCTTGTGCCTTTTTCCTGCACTGATGCAGAATTTCAAGAGTGTGCACAGCCCTGTTCTTAATTTACAATTCAGAACAGTTCCCCAGAGGACCTTTAAGGAGAAAGAAAGACTCACTTGGGATGCAGCTGGGAATGAGCAGCAGCTCCTCTACAGCCTCCCTTCATCTTCAGAGGCCTGGCGCAGTTCATCTCTTGCCAAGGAATGGACCTTCAGCACACAACTGATGCTTCAAAGCTTGCACCAGTTGCCCTTACATTACTGGGCCAGATTCAGTATTCTTGTATTCATCTGCAAGGCCCTTAATGACTTGTGTTCAGGATAACTTAAAGACCTCTTATTCCTTAAATCCCTGCCCAGTGGCTGAGCTCTTTGGAGAAATATTTGCTAGTGGGTTCAGGAGCACAGCAGCTGAGCGTTCAGCATTGTGGGGCCAATTCTATGGAAACTCCTGGCTTGAGACAGACCCCCTTTTCCTGTTGTACTTCTGGCACTTGACAAAGACCTTTCATAAGAACCTATGAAGAGCCTGCTGGATCAGGCCAGTGACCCATCTAGTCCAGCATCTTGTTCTCACAACAGCCAACCAAATACCCCCAAGGGAAACCCACAAGCACAAGAGAGTCCTCTCCCCTCCTGCGGTTTCCAATAATTGGTATTCAAAAGCATCGCTACCTCTAACTGCATAGTGACCATGGCTAATAGGCTAATTTCCTATTTCAGCGGGCGTTTTAAGGAAGTGCTTCAGTTTTTAGGATTAGTTTTAATTGAGCATGCCCATCGTATTCATCCTTATGCACACAGTGCTTAGAAACTTCGCTAATCAGGTATATAAACTTTGGTTTATAAATAGCTTGCTTAAACGAATAAATGAACTTTGTAAATGAACGATTCCTCCATCTGATCCTGCCCTCTGCCCTCCTCTTGCTTTCCTGGATTCAGATTAAGTATCTCTCTCGGTATGTGTCTTAATACCTACCTTCCGAGAGTATTAAAGTGTCAAGGAGATTTAGGATGGGGTCTGCACGCTCGCTGCTTGCTTCCCACATCACGTTCACCTGTTGTCGCCCCTTCCTTCTGCATTTGTCAGACTTGCTCTTCAAGTTCCCTTAGCAACGATGTTGTTTCTTGGTTTCGTAGGGAGGCTCCTCCCCCTCCCCTTTTCCATTAGTTTTTTTTAGCCTCCAAGAGGTAAAGGCTGGAAAGTAAGGAAACCAGATATTTTATTTTCAGTGTTAATGACCACAGTCATCACATTGCTATTTCAAGTAGCTTTGGGTGCATTACGTGAAGCAGAGCCCAATGAAAATGATGTCCAGAGTAGGGAATTGGAGCTTCCGAGCTTTTTCAACCCAGAGGAATATGTGGAAATCAACTGAGATAGGCGTCACAAAGTACCCATTTTACAGAAGGAAAACTGACAATGCTCTGCAGGTTGCTTTCCCTAAATGGACATCTACACCCCAACATATAAAAATAGACAAATCAGGCAATCCTCCTCATTAAACAACCTCCCTTAAGTTATATAAAAAAAGGAGGTTTGAGAGACCTCAGTGAAGCAACATCCATAAGAATAACCTGATCCTCCTGTGGTTTCAGAGCATTGCTGCCTCTAACATTGGAGGCAGAGCATAGACATCATGGCCTTTGTTAGCGCTCTCCTCCATGAATTTCTCTGATCTTATCTTGAAACCATCCAAGCTGGTGGCCATCATTGCCTCCTGTGGGAGCAAGATCCATAGCTGAACCATGTTCTTCCATAATTGAACTATGCAATGTATTATTTTTTTTGGGGGGTTGATCATCCTGTACTCCTCCCTTTCCCAACCTGGTGGTCTCCATATGTTTTTGACTGCAACTCCCCTTAGCCACAGCCACAACTCCAGTGCTGGCAGAGGCTGATGGGAGTTGTAGTCCAAGACATCTGGAAGGCACCAGATTGGTGACAGTAACTGTACCCCTTGCCCTGCACAGTTAATGCCAAAGCTGGCTCCGGGCATTTGACAGAGGCTTTTGAAAAATGATGGGCTTATTTTTGTACGCCTGTTGCTCCATTCTTTAGCAAGAAAGGATTTCAGGCTGATTTGAGGTTGTTTTGACAACACCACTCGCCACCTTTTGGAGGGTTTCTTTTTGCACTTTAGTAAAAGCATGTTTGGAGCTGGCATTGCGTGGATGATTGACAGCTTTGGAGGCTGGGTGGTCTTTTATGTGCCACTCATTCCTTCATTCGTTGGCAGAAAAAATAGGGGTTGCTTCTCTCTTTTTCTTTTGGCAACAGAGCTTTGAATGTCCTGCCATTCAGCCCAAGCTCTGGATTTGATATTGGACACCCTGAAATTCTTCTTTGCAATGAGTTTCTTATCCTCGTGACTGGGAAGGTGAGGCTTTGAAATACAGTGGTACTTCGGGTTAAGAATTTAATTCGTTCTGGAGGTCCGTTCTTGAGGTCCATTCTTGACCTGAAACTGTTCTTAACCTGAGGTACCACTTTAGCTAATGGGGCCTCCCACTGCTTCCAAGCCGCCGCCATGCGATTTCTGTTCTCATCCTGAAGCAAAGTTCTTAACCCGAGGTACTATTTCTGGGTTAGCAGAGTCTGTAACCTGAAGCATCTGTAACCTGAAGCATCTGTAACCCGAGGTACCACTGTTAAACTTCAGAATCAAACAGAATCTAAACGGGACGTGAGTAGGATGCCCAGTCATGGGGAGATGGTGCTTTCGTTATGTCCTTGTCCTTCCATGTGGCTTAAGAGAAACAGCATCAAACCTATAAAACAGCTATACAGTAGGCAAGGGCATCATCCTGGCTCCCTCCAAAAACCAAGAACAGCTGCACTTATCTGCAAGCAAATAAGTGAACTTGTACTATAGCTATCAAATGATGCAAACTTGGGTGCTAGGAAGGAGCAGAATCTAGTCCAAGTGCTTCTTTCAAGGCAAAGGAGTAGCAATAATAAATCTGGTCCAAGAACAAAAGCCCCAGAGTTCAGGAATGCAAGAGACTGGACAGGAGCTGCAAAGTTGTTCCAACGAGTTTCTCCACCTACATGCCAAGCTTTTAAGCAGAGGTGGAAAATGCCCTGCTAATTGAATCATAGAATCATAAAATTGTAGAGTTTGAAGAGACCCTGAGGATCAGCTAGTCCAACCCCCGGAAATGCAGGAATGTGCAGCTGTCTCATATGGGGATCAATCAGCACCACGCTCTAACCAACTGAGCTAATTGTGAGAATCCCTGTTCCTGTGGGAATTCCTGGCCTGCAGGTGGGTGCTCCGCTTTGGGGGATTGAGCCTCCTCTTTGCTCTGCTCCTCTTGGGAGACAGTGCCAGACCCCCTCCCCCTCATGAATCCCCCACTCTGTCAAAAGAAGTCACATCCCTGAGTCTTCGTTGTCATCCACCAGCAGAGAAGCAGCAGCCCCTTGGTCTGTCACCTTGTTTGTAACTCTGGAGAGGGGACTTCATCAAGAGGTCTCTGCTGTGTAGTTTTATCCCCCCTTCTTCTCTTTCATCACCCTCAAATGCCCCACCAGAGTGCTCAGAAGGAACTGTGACACTTCTTGATACTCCAGTTTTTGTAGTTTTGAGCAGGCAGCAAAAAATGTTCTGTGGCGTGGGACTCTCAAGTGCTTGGTGGGACACCTTCCTATGCTATTGAGCTGTCTTTGGCCATATGCAGACTTGAGAAGGGCTGTAGCTCAGTGGTGGAGCACCTGCTTCATCTGCAGAAGGTCCCAGGTAAGTCTGGGAGAGACTCTTGCTTGAAATGCTGGAGAGCTGCTGCCAGTCAGTGTGGGCAGTATTGAGCTAGATGGATCAATGGTCTGACTCAGTATTAGGCAGCTCCATATGGAGGGGCAAGCCCATCTCTCCTTCCCAGCTAGGCAGAGGGCATGGGGGGAGCCTGTTCATTCACGTGATACTTTTGTTGGCGTGTGTGTTCAGAGGCAGGAGGCTTTGGAGTGGAAGATCCTCTTGCTTTGATGTCAGTGGGTCGTTCTGTCATGCTTCCTTTGGACTTCCTAAGCTGCTTAATTGGGAACTCGTTTCCCAGGCAGAAAAACCAGCCTTTTGCACTGGTTGCTGCCGTGGAGCCTGGTGATGGTGCCAGCTGTGGGATGATAAAAGCTATTATGGGATGTGCCACTCCCGCTTACGAGTTGAATGAGAGGGGTACTTGAACAGAAGAATGAACACAATTTTTCTTAATGCCGCTCCACTGCCAAGGAAAAATTATAAATTGACAACATGTGAAATTCATGCAGCATTGGATACAAAGCTTTAAAAACCTCACGTTGAGTTAAATTGCAAAACCTCGTTTAGCGGGAAGGAAGGAATTAGCAGATGTCCTACTCTGTGCCAGGAAATGCGCTTGGCAACTAATTCCAAGAGCCTGGAACGGCGCCTTATCTTTTCACGCAGATGCTCAGCTGACCTTTCATCATATTTCACGTGCGCCCTTCCCAAAAGCTTCCATGGATCCGATACTCGGTCACCTGCCATCATTGGCTGCCCAGAACTTAGTGTGCCAGGAGGAGATGGATGGGTGTTTTGCAAAGTCCACCTACTGTTTCTTAAAGCTGCTGCGTCAGGTTGCGAGGTGGAGGCTGCCGTTTTCCTGGAATCTTGGCAGCTTATGGACTCCTAACCCCCGTAAACCTGTAAGCTAATAACTAGCTTGGCCCCACCTCCATTCTATAAAAGCTGTACCTGGCTCTGTTTACTCAGAGGGGAGCTTCAAACGGATCAAAGCCAGGAACTTTAATTAAAATGTATCTTGACATTTTGATAGCTTGCGGTCCAGGCATTAGCATTCATGAAAATTCATACTCCCAGAGTTGTTGTTTCTTCTTCCCTAGTATGAATCTGAGCACCGCAGCCTCAGAGAAGCAAAGCAAAAATAATGGTTTCCGAGAAACGTTTTTATTCTAGTTAACATTTTTATTATCACACCATGCCTCGCTTTTCTTCTCTCTGTCCCCTCCGCCATCCATCTTGCATGGAGCTGGCTAATGATTCTTTTCTTGCCGTGGTTCACAGTGAGCAGGAGGAGAGTTGGGTGATTCCAGGACATTCCCCAGCATCTTTGCATGGGACTTTTAGGTTGCGGGGGGGGGGGGAGTGAAAAGAATTTGCCGAACCTTTTCTGAATGCAATGCAACTAGGGCCAGCCCTGATGTGAAGCTGAATTGGTGAGCGCCCAATACAGTGGTACCTCAGGTTAAGTACTTAGTTTGTTCCTGAGGTCTGTTCTTAACCTGAAACTGTTCTTAACCTGAACCACCACTTTAGCTAATGGGGCCTCCTGCTGCCACCGCGCCGCTGGAGCCCGATTTCTGTTCTTATCCTGAAGCAAAGTTCTTAACCTGAAGCACTATTTCTGAGTTAGCGGAGTCTGTAACCTGAAGCGTATGTAACCCGAGGTACCACTGTATACCTCTACACAGGACAGGTTGATTTGGGTGGTTGAATCGCTGATCTCGGTTTCCCATTTTTCCAACCTTAAGTTTGGTTCTCCCCACTTCCACATCTATTTTTTTTTTTTTTATAAAATTTTTATTGGGTTTTCACATTTTAATAGACATACAAACATAGAAAGACACAATAAAACACGTATACTTTCATAAATTTACTTTCATTCCCTTCTTTCCTTGACTTCCCCACACCCCCCTTTCCACCTTCCAATTTCCTTAATTGTCTCAGCAAATTATTTTCTCCCGTCTCTTAAATGTTATTCTTATCTTTTCTTAAAGTTTATTACTTTTTCTTGGCCCAATTTTGCTTATCCAGCTTTATACATTAAGTACTTTCTCTAGAGTCGGCCTAAATTCTCTCCCACAAATTCCCTCCTTAAAATGTTAAACCAAAAATCATATATTCCCATTCTAAATCTCAGATTTTCACTACTCTACTCTCCCCTCCCCCCTTCCCCGGTTTCCGTCCCTTCCCAAACCAATGTCCTTAAAGAAAAAAAACCATTTTAGCCCGGATTTCTCACATCCGAGGCCCTTAAGCCCCAGTTGGTCTCTCTCCACCAGTTTTGTTGGCAGTCCATTTTGTTGACCTTCTCTTCTCGAGGGGGTTCTGCCATCCACCCCTCATATTTCCCTCTTTCCAGGTCAACCAAGAGCAATTTCTGGCCAGGATCAATCAATCTCCCAAACTCCAACCTAATGAAGAAGTCCCGATCATAAATGTCTGTTTTTTTATAATCCAATATTCGAGTTATTCCAGGGGCTTCTTCCTTTATCTTTCTCTCCTTCTGCAGATTTGTAATCCACTGGTCATCTTCTTTACTTCCCTTGTTTCCAAAGGTTGCAGGCTCTTGGTTGATTTTTTCCACTTGCATTTCCTCTCCTCTCTCTTCTTCTTTTTCCCCCAGCTCCAAGATTATCTTTTCTTCTGCAGCTGCAGAGTTTTTTTCCATCCCCTTTGTGTCATCGACAGAGTTGTTTAGTTCAAGATTGAAGGTCATCAATTGTTCACTCATAAGAGTACTGTGCTCTTGTAGAGTTCCCACAAGGCGAAGCATTCTTTCTATCTCCGCCCATACTTTTCCTTCTGCAGCCATTGCAATGTCTTTAGTTCCCTCCAGGGGGATTTCCATCAATTCCTTTCCAACAGTCCGTTACTTTGTTGTTCACAGTCACCTTGTTTCCAATCAGTTCACTTTTAATGTAGCACTTTTAAACCAAAAAGATATTGTTAACACAGTTCCAATCTTTAGTCTCCCGTTTGATAGCTCTTTTGACAGCTGTCAAACTCCTTGTTCTTTTTCTCGGGCTCACACACAGGGCACTTCCCGGGTCTAGGGGGGGGGGGTCGACCCAAAAAGAAGACCTCTGAAATTCCTCTCTCTTCCTCTCCAGCGCAAATACTTCTTAGTCCAATTTATGAAAGTTATCTATTTAAACACCAGCGTCTTTTCCGACCTAGTGATCTCTCTTTGCTTTAGATCCTTTAGTGGGGGGGGGAGTGTGGACTTCCTTTTTAACACGTCCCCCCGATCGTACTTAAATTCAAAAATAAAGTCTTTTAGTGCCGAAATTTCCTTCTACTCACGGGTTTCATTTTCCAGTCCAATTTCAGGAAGAAAGATAGCGCTCTTCGGTCCTGGCTCGCGGCTTCGCTCCGCCGAGGTAGCGATGGACTCTCAGCACCACGCCACCCCCCAGTCCACTCCGCAGCCTTTAAAAAGGCTCTTCGCGGGTCGGGGAGGGCGCTTAAGGTGCCCACCGAGTCACGAAGTCCGCAGGCTTCCGCGCCTGCGGTTTTTAAGGGTCCCCGTGTCGCCGGCACGGCAAGACCCGTCCTCGACGGAGCCGATTCCCTCCGGAGCTCGGAGGGAATCCGCCATTACCCGTTCGCGCTATCCCGGAAGTCCCCCCACTTCCACATCTATTGGTGATATTTTTTAAAGTCTCATGAAAATTCATCAGCATTTTAGGCCAGATTTCTCCCCAAAAATACATTGGGCTTTTTTTTTTTGGTATGCAATGTTGTGCGCAAAGCCATATTTTCCCAACTGGATGTTGTTTTCACTAACCTGCTCGGGTTTTGTGCATACCTCAGCACAGGGCCCGCATTTTTATACCCATTACCTGGCACTGAGCAGCACCGCAAGATTCAGAGTGCTGCAAATTCCGATGGGTGGCTATGTTTCAGATTGTTTTGGAATGCGCCAGTTAAACAGATTTGCCTTTAAATGCAGACTTGATTGAATTTCCCCACCATCCCTACTTAAGAGACCTTTCGGTTGCCTGAAAACGTGCACCAGAGAGCTGGTGCTTAGGCTTAAAAAGGTGGCAGCCGGAGCAGCTTTTAAACTGTTCCCTGAGGGGACGGCTGAGAGGATCTGGAAGCATCTGGTCTGTCATGAATAATTCCTGTAATGATGAAGGTGAACATGGTTTGGTTGCCTAAATGGGGATGAGAATAGAAATGGGCTATGGAAGTCCATATGGAAGATAGGACCATAGGGCTTCTTCAGGAGGGGCCACACCAGGAACCAGCCCCTCCTGCAGCGCAGCATTGACCAACGCCGGGACCCATCAAGACCATCCTCCTCTTCCCACTGTAACCTGGCTAAAGTGTTCAAAATTTCCTAGGCGCCAGGCAGTTTTACAGCTTGGCATGGTCTAACTGCGACCAATTTTAGATGCATGGCAACTGGGACGCAAGAATAAATCTGCTGCCCTTTGCACCACAACGTGAGCCACCTGGGTGGCACTGCAGGCGGCACTAGAGTAAGGTTACCAAATGTCCCTATTTCCCGGGGACAGTCCCCAGATTTACAAATCAGTCCCCATACAAAATCCATTGAAGTTGATTCATTAAAAAAAATCTGGTAACCTTACGCTAGAGTGCAAATGGTGCCTGATGCGACTCACGAGTAAAATTGCTAACAATTCTTGCTGCCACCCCCACCCCCCCAATTGCAACTAGACATTCTGCTGTGGCGAGTGCAGCTTTTGTTTAAGTTGCCTTTTGGTGAAATCTGAGTTTCTAACACTGCCTGGCAGGGGTGCCAACCAGTGGCGTAGCGTGGGGGGTGCAGGGGGGGCCGGCCGCACCGGGCGCAACATCTGGGGGTTAGGGTTAGGGGGTGCAAATCCACGGGTTAGGGGGCGCAAATTACTTGCCTTGCCCCGGGTGCTGACAACCCACGCTACGCCACTGGTGCCAACTTGAATAAAATATTGGGGGACCCAGGTACGCCCTGCCCCACACAATCAATCACAAGACATGGCAAACAGACACAATTTGAGAGGCAGTGCCCATCAACTTTGGGGGGAACGTTTGCATGGTAGGTTTAAGCGCCTAGTCCACAACAACTGACAATTATCCCAAAGAACCTGACTTGGCAGTGACCTCAGCTCTTTTTTCTGGAACTGCACTCAGGGGAGTCGAGTTAAGCATGAATATGGACAACTTTACTCTCAAAGTTGTCCCAGTAAAGTCGTCCCAACAGGCCTCCTGAGGGCTCCAAAATTGCTACCCTTTGGACGGACACACACACACAGAATTCCACCCAGCTTGTTTACAGGGTGCTGGTCATGCCCCACACTACTCACAGAGAGTTTTACGCAGCAAAATAAATTGCAAGATCCGCTCCTGGCCTAGTTTCCTCCTCCGTTATGTAATGCCTCCAACCCATCGCCTCTGCATGTTGACCCTTTGGGAAATCATGCTTGGAAATAAATGAGGCCAGGAGGAGCACCTCTTTTTCCTTGGCCAAAAAAGGAGCCACATGGCCTTATGAATTATTTATCCCTCCCTCCTACCTTCCCTCCCTCCCCCCCAAGAGTTTTTTTCCACCCTCCTGTCAATTTCCAGCAATGCCTTGTTTAAGAGGAAGTGCACAAACATTTGTGTGTTTTTATTATGGAAGGAACTTCTGTATGGTTGACTAGATAGGGAACAAAAAAGTTCATCTTGCTGAGGGAAGGGGCACCCAAGGGATCTGCATGGCTAGGAAATGAGCTTTCAGAGCATCTCAAGGCAGTTCCTGGTGCCCCAAACCAACAGAGACACCCCCCAGCTGTCTTCTAGGGTGAGCTGCTGTTCTCCCTCAGTGTGGAGAAGCTGGGAAGGTTAGACCATATAAGATATCTCTCTCCCTCTGGCACACCTTACCTATTTGGGGTTGTGAGGATGCTTTGCCAGCCCCTCCTCCAAGTCTTGGTTTTGTGGTGCAAAGATCAGAGAGCAGAGGTGGCTTCTTCTCCCTTTGGGTCTTTAGAAGCCCCACTGGAGAGACAGTGTGGTCTAGTGGTTAGAATGTCCGACTAACTGCCAGGAGACCAGGGTTCAAATCCCCACTCTACTCTCTGGGTGACCTTGGGCCAGTCACGGCTGCTCTACCTAACCTACCATGCAGGGTTGTTGTGGAGATGAAATCATAGAATTGTAGAGTTGGCAGGGACCACAAGGATCTTCTAGTCCAATACCCTGCAAAGGAGGAATCTTTTGCCCAACGTTGGGCTCGAACCCATGACCCTGATATTAAGATGAATGAGGAGGGGGAGGACCATGTAGTTCACCCTGAATTCCTTGGGGGGGAAAGTGGGGTGTCAATGCAATGCAATGCAATGCAATGCAATGCAATGCAATGCAATGCAATGCAATGCAATGCAATGCAATGCAATGCAATGCATAGGTATTCAGGTAGGGATGCTGCCTGGGGTTAGTGGCCAACCAAGAATGATCCTTCCAGTATTTGTTTCAATGAATTTGAGGCTCTTTGAGCCAATCGTGACATTCAGGCAGCCCTTGGATGGCTGCCATGCTCTAGGAACACAGGAAGCTGCCTTATAGCTCAGAACAATGGTCCATCTAGCTCTTCAGGGATTGAGGCAGGGGTTTCTCCCCAGCCCTACCTGGAGAAGTCAGGGAGTGGATCTGGAGTCTTCGGCATGCAAGGTACATGCTCTGTCCCAGAGCTACATCCCTTCTCTTTAGGAACTGTACCAAATCAGACGAATGGTCCATCCATCAGCATCATCTGCACTGACAGGTAAAAGCTCTGCAGGGTTTCAGGGAGAAATATTCCCAGCCCTACTTGGGGATTAGACCTGCAGATGCCCTAACACTGAGCTCCACCCCCTTTTCTCTTGTTATTTCACCATAATGTCCAGACCAGCCTTCATCCCACTCTTGGGCTCTTATTAGATTTATTGTCCAGTCCTTCACCAGAAGGTGCTAGGGCAAGTTCCAGCAAAATAAAATGCGGTATTCAAAACAAGATCCTGGTGAACTGTAGCTCTTTGAGTAGGAAACTACAGTTCCCATTATTCTTGGGGGGGGGGGGAGTCTTGCACTTTCCATGTGCATTAGATGTGCCATAAATGTGGGGTGTGGATCTGCCCCTTGACAGTTTAAAACTAACCACAGTTTAAAACTAACCCATCAGCCTCAGCCAGCACAGCCAGACTCCCATCACCCCGGCATCATGAAGCTGGCTGATGGGAGTTGTAGTCTAAAACATCTGGAGTGCACCAGGTTTGTGGAGGCTGGTTGAACTAACCAGAACACAATGCATTATGGTAAATCACTGTGCTGCATGTTAAGAATATAAGAAGAGCCCAAAGGGGGGGGCAATCTAGTCTAGCATCCTATCCTCACAGTGACCAACCAGATGCCCCAATGGGAAACCCACAAGCCAGACCAGAGCACTAGAGCCCTCTCCCCTCCTGTGATTTCCAGCAACTGGTATTCAGAAGCATTGCTGCCTCTGACTGTGGATTCAGAGCATCGCCACCCTGACTAGCAGCCACCGATAGCCTTCTCCTGCATTGTGTTCTCTTCTACCTCAGATCAATGGCTGGCAATGCCTGGCGCACATGATGTTCTGTCATCCGTTGTGTTCAAGCAAGCAGGTCGGCGAGTGAGCGAGCAGCGGCCATCAAGTGACTCCGTGTTTTGCCGAAATGCCTGGTTAAGCTTGTGCTAGAAAGCCTTTGCGATCCACCCAATTTCCTCTTGATTTCTTCAGCCTCCAATTTAAACCTGCCTGGGATGATTGCCAGTTCCAAGAAAAAAATATTGTTGTTTCTTCTCTCCCCCCCCCCCAACTTTCTACTTGCTTGGATTCTTTGTGCAAAACCCCAGGCTTTTGGGGAAGCTAAGGAGGTGAAGAAAGGAGACCAGGGACCATAACACTCTGGGTGCTCAAGCCCCCGCTTTTCATACAGCTCCAGTAAAACTGTCAGGTTTGTACCCTTCCTGTGGCTTCATGTGTATCAATTCTCACCCTAGCAAAGAATTATGAGGGTCTGGGGTCTATTCCAGTCTCTGGCTTTGTACACACCATGCATTTAAAGCACTTTCCCCCTAACTTTCCCCCACTCCAAGAATCCTGGGACCTGTAATTCACCCTACGCAGAGCTATAATTCCAGGCACCCTTAAGAAACAATAATTATATGGGGGGGGGGGACGGGACTACAGTGGTACCTTGGTTTATAACCATAATCCGTTCCAGAGGTCTGTTTGTAAACTAAAACAGGTTGTAAACCAAGGCGCATTTTCGCCAATGGGGCCTCCCCAAAAAAGTTGTTCATAATAAAAAAAGGGTTGTAATCCAAAAAAAAGGTTGCAAACTGGGACACGCACTTCCGGGTTTGACGTGTTTGTAATCCAAAACATATGCAAATCAAGGTACCACTGTATGTGCTTTAAATGTATGATTTGGCTATGACTTGCCTTTGTAGAATCATAGAACTGTAGAGTTGGAAGGGATCCCAAGGGTCATCTAGTCCAACCCCTGCAATGCAGGAATCACAGCTAAAGAACCCCTGAGCTGGAAGGACCAAGAATCTTGACTCAGAATCAGGCAACTTCATTTAATTCTCTTTTCCTGCTGTCGTTTCCCTGGCAACACATTTTAGATTGTAAACTCTTTGGGGCAGGGACCTGCCACCTTGTAATCCACAAAACACGGAGTGCCCAGATGGTGCTGTATAATGTTTGCAACTCTTCCCCTTTCACTCTTGAATTTGGGGGCCATGACTCTTACTATATCTGCTTCTAAAAGGGGTATCCAAGCATGGGACCCTGTGGATTCTGCTGGGCTCCCACTGACTCCCAGCCCTTGTTCCTGAGCAGCTGCCAGCAGTGCTGGTAGTGGTTGCCCCACCGCATCCAGAGTGGCAGTGCACTGGGTACCCCCGGCTGGGTTGCCGCTTTCAAGGCTGGCCAGGCTGCGCTGAATTTTTTTGCCTACCGCTGGCAGGATTTGGGAGACTTGGTTGCGTTGTGTGTAATAAATATTTTGCATATGTATTTATAGCTGCTGAGTGCTAATGTGGAATTCGCCAAGGGAATAAATAAACCAGGAGTTTGCTGAATGATAAATGACAGCTCTGCCTGCTCCCCGCCCTACCTCGCGGAAGCTGCTACAGCAAATGAGCTTCTGTAGCAAATTAGACTCGGTGGAAAGCAGATGCAGCAAGGATTGCTCTCCCCTGGGTGGGACTCCGTCAGCCTGGCTAGTGCCTGGGAGAGGAGCCTTATCCCGAGTCAGATCCTCAGGGCATCTAACTCAGTATTGCCTACACTGGCTGGCAGCAGCTCTCTGCGGTTCCAGGCAGTCGTCTTTCCCAGAGGTTGAAAACGGGAGCTTGTGCACGCTAAGCAGGTGCACTGAGTTATGGTCTTTCCATTTAGGAACTTAGGAAGCTATCTTATGCTGAACCAGACCATTGGTCCATCTAACTTGGCATTGATGATTCAGGTTGGCAACAGGTCTCCAGGCTTGCAGGCAGGGCTCTTTGCTGGCTGTACCTGGAGTTGGCAGCGATTGAACGTGGAATCTTCTGCATGCAAGACAGGTGCCCCACTGCTCAGTATGGCCCTTCCCTAAGGTAGGAGTCATAGTATTGTAGAAGTGAGGACAAAGGCGAGAGTGCCTCTGAGGCAAGTGCAGAGAATTTTTCTCTCTCCACTAGGCAACCACGATGAGCTTCCCAGTCCAAAGAGTATGTTCTTGACTACGTCTTGCGAGTTTCTCTGAGCTGGAAAACCTGCCTCTCACCAAGCATGAAGGAATTGCAGGCCCAGGTTCTGGAGTACTCTGGGGACCTGCTTTGAAACATCTTTTGTGTTCCTAGACAAGGCACCCCATTTATTTTGTTTCTTATGACATTCATGTCCCACGTTTCCTGCCAAGAATGCTAGTGGCTGTGCTACCCATTTTCTAGATCGGGTGCTGAGTCTGTCAGACCATAGCTGTCAACCTTCCCTTTTTTGCGGGACAGGTGAGGCTGCTGATCCCTTTTTTCGAGGCTTCTGATCCCTTATTTTCAAATCTGAAAGTTGACAGCTATGTGTAAGACAGATCTGCACGGGACTATGCCTTGAACCTGAGTTTTCTATTGAAATTTAACAAATAATACTAAAAAGTTGGAGCACAATCGCTTGCCCACTAGGCAGCACTACGGCGCCTTCTCCCCCCCCCTCCCCACAGGCTGCTTTCCTCCACACACTGGATAGAACAGCTAATTAAATGGATTCTGCAAGCAAGATTTATGCACACATCACAAGCCGTATCTTCTGCTCTGCTTTCTTGGCCAGAAATGCTTCCTCCTTCTCCCTCCTCCCTTCAGTTCTGGGGGCTGGCACTTCCACATCCAGCACCTGGTCTTCACCTGAAGGTGCACCCTTTTCCTTTTCTCTGTAGCCAGGATGGCCGTGTCTTCCGATTGTGGGTCACTGGGTGCCCCTAGCTGCAAATGGGTGGGGGGGAGGAGCCTCGCTGTGATGAGAAATAAGCTCGCGGGAGACCATATGCTTGTGAGGAGTTGTTGTCACACTGTCTGTGCCGTAGCAACATGCCAGGTTTCTACACAGACTCTATAAATAATGCAGCATCAGACAACTGGACTAAAAAGAGTCCCCCCTCCCCTCCCCTCCCGGACCAAATCTCTTAATCAGATGCCCTCTTTAATAATACATATTTGGTGTATTTTTGGATCCAGCTTTGTTTCCATGCTTTTCTGTTTTGCTTTTTAAATGTGCATGTGTGTCTGTAACATAGATACAACTATAGAGAAAGGCTTTAGTTTAGTGGCAGAACACCTGCTGGGCATGCAGAAGGCTCCCAGCTTCAATCTATGCAGGCACTTATGACTACATCCTTCCACAATGTTTAATTGATGTCTGTTTTCAACTTTTTATGGCTTTTGTGGTTTATTTGTATGGTTTTCGACGCGGGTGGCGCTGTGGTCTAAACCACTGAGCCTCTTGGGCTTGCCGATCAGAAGGTCGGCAGTTTGAATCCCTGCGACGGGGTGAGCTCCCATTGCTCAGTCCCAGCTCCTGCCAACCCAGCAGTTCGAAAGCACGTCAAAGTACAAGTAGATAAATCTGTACCACTCCGGCGGGAGGTAAACAGTGTTTCCGTTCGCTGCTCTGGTTTCGGTGTTCCATTGCACCAGAAGTGGCTTAGTCATGCTGGCCACATGACCTGTAGAAACTGTCTGCGGACAAATGCCGGCTCCCTTGGCCTGTAAAGCGAGATGAGCGCCACAACCCCAGAGTCGTCTGCGACTGGACTTGACTGTCAGGGGTCCTTTACCTTTACCTTTTGTATGGTTTTATTGCTCTAAATTGTTTTGATTTTTTTTTAAAAAAGGTACAACAGTATACAAATATTTTTATAAGTAAATAAAATAAACAAATGTCCAGTGGCATCTCCAGGTAGTGCTGTGGTAGAGAAGCGTGCCTGAAATTCTGGGAAGCTGCTCCGGGCCTCTCTGTCCATAAGCAAAAAAAACCCCCTGTGCAACCATATTGTGTCAAAAACGCCAGATTAGGAATATCATACCTTGCAATAGGCTCCTCAAAGTCAAGGGTGGTGCTGGATGGGGCTGGTGGTACTGCAAAATGCCTTCAGGACACCAGATTGGGGAAGGCTGGATTAGGGGCTGACAGCAGTATATAGACAACGCATCAAGCAAAACAGGCGAGGAAAAAGAGGAGGAAGGGAAACTAGTAGCAGCTGCTGGTCTGCTCCTGGAATCACTAACAAAGCTTTCAGAGAGATAACCTTTGCAGATCACAATCTTTTGCCCCAGATGACCCAAAACATGCAGTAATCACTTTAACCACATTAGGGATTGACTATTTTTCTTGAGGTAGGACTACCCCCTACTGCACCTTTCTCCTCTTCTTGTGCCAACAGTTCCATTGCCAGCCTTTGCTGTTCCAGAGGGGTTCTCCCATGCCTACCTGCTTATTGTCTTTCTAAGTCTCTGCCTTGTTTTTCAAAAAAATCATGTGCCTGTGTTTCTGTTGTAAGCCTATATCTTTCGCCTTTATATATAAATGAGAGTCCTTCGGGAAACTCCCATCTATATTGTATGTCTGCATTTTTTAAGGCCTCTGTCAAAAATTTCTCCTAATTCTTAATTTAAAAGGGATTTCCCTAAAAATCTCGACCCTTTTATTCCCAACCCTTAGTCCCATTTCACATCTCTTGTGGAGAATTGTTTCTTTGATTCCAAACAATCTCCAGGCTGTCTAGGAGGGCATCTCAATTGACACAGAAAGCAATTATTAATCCTAGGGCTTTGGGCGATGAGCAACATGATCAAAATGTATGCTTATCCACACCTAATTTGTGTAACCACAGGCCTCCCAGTAATAATTCCAATTATTTGCTTTTTAAAGGTCAACAATTAATACTGCATTTTCTTTGGAGTTCAGCCACACTGTGTTGTTGTTTTTGATTAAATAGATGCATGGTGCCTACCTAGCAAGGCAGATATAACCTGCCAGATCTAATTACTCAGCACGGGGTAGGGATGAGGGCAGGACTAGTCAAGGCTAACAAAATGGTGAGTACTTCTTAATGGCTTCCCTTCAGGCAACTCAGTTTTTGAGTCCAGCACTGTGTATCCCATTCGCTGCTGCTATTTTAGGATATTTACTAATAGCTTGTTATGCACAGGTCTCTAAGTGACTTACAACATGCAGCTCATAAAAAGTACCGTATTTTTTGCTCTACAGTGGTGCCCCGCAAGATGAATGCCTCGCAAGACGGAAAACCCGCTAGATGAAAGGGTTTTCCATTTTGGAGGTGCTTCGCAAAACGAATTTCCTATGGGCTTGCTTCGCAAGACGAAAATGTCTTGCGAGTTCCTGCGGATTTTTTTCCTCCCCCCCTTTTCCCCAAGCCGCTAAGCCGTTTATCAGCTGATCCTAAGTCGCTAAGCCGCTTAACAGCTGATCCGCTAAGCCGCTTATCAGCTGATCCGCTAAGCCGCTTAACAGCTGATCCGCTAAGCCGCTTATCAGCTGATCCACTAAGGCGTTAAACCGCTTATCAGCTGATCCACTAAGCCCGCTAAGCCACTAATAGTGCTAATCCGCTAAGGCGCTAATAGGCTTGCTTCGCAAGACGAAAAAACCGCAAGACGAAGAGACTCGCGGAACGGATTCTTTTCGTCTTGCAAGGCACCACTGTATAAGACTCACCAGACCACAAGACGCACCTAGTTTTTGGAGGAGGAAAATAAGAAAAAAAATATTCTGAATCTCAGAAGCCAGAACAGCAAGAGGGATCACTGCGCAGTGAAAGCAGCAATCCCTCTTGCTGTTCTGGCTTGTGGGATAGCTGCGCAGCCTGCATTCGCTCCATAAAATGCACACACATTTCCCCTTACTTTTTAGGAGGGAAAAAGTGAGTCTTATAGAGCAAAAAATATGGTATTTATTGAATGCATTTGTATTCCACCTTTCCTCCAGGGAGCTCAGGGTGGCTTGCATCGTTCTCCTTCTCCCTCTTCCCCCTCTCCTCCTTTCTTTCCCTGGGTTCGTTTCTCCTTACTTCAGCTGTGCTACTAATAAAACTTTTAAAAGTAAATGAACTGTTCAGTTCAAATAGCAATAACACCACCTTTTGTTTTCCTAACGCTGAGGCTGAGTGCAGTTGGAACTGCTTGGAAAAGAATGATGGATTGTTATGCTGCCATCCTGATGGGCTTGGCAGCTTTGATTAAACCATTTGTCTCTGTACAAGTTTTGACACCGTATAATTCAGCTCCCAAGAAAGCTGGAGGTGGTCCTTTTGCCTGTCTCTCAGCAGTAGATGCAGCTGGTGCAACATGCAATGGCTGAGGTGCCTAGTGGGACTTCTGCAGTATTACACACACCACCCTGGTGTTGAATTATCTGCACTGGCTACCTGTTAGTGACACAGAGCTTATCCAAACTTCCTCATGTCCTACTGCTTCCCTTAACCCCTGGAAAAAGCAGATTTTCCCTGGGAAAGAAGGGGGGCAAAGAGACAACGGCTTGGACCCATGCCTAGAAAATATGGATCAAGTGGAAAACTATGCATGGAACAAGCAGGAGTATTGCTGACAAAGGAAGAATGGCAATTGAAGCTAATGGAGTATGCGGAACTGGCCAAAATGACAGGAAGAATCCGAGAACAGCAGGACCAAAAGTTCATCTAGGACTGGGCCAAATTTGTAAATTATTTGAAAGACAATTGCATTCAATCAAATACGTTGGTAGGATTGCAAGAAGCTTTGTAAGGAAAGGTGCAAAAACCACTGCAGATAAGAATAAGAATGTATGGTGTTTTAATGTTTTTGATTTTAAAGCAATGGTTAAATAGTGAAAATGCAGAAATTTGAAATGAAAGATAGAAAATCATAAGGAAGGTTTGAAGGAAGTCAGGGCCCTAAAAAACCAAAATGTATAATATGAGAGGAGATATTGCAATGGAAAGTATTATTGTAAAACTAATAAAAATGATATGGGGGGGGGGGACAAGCAGGAGTATGGACGAGCCCTTAGTCAGACTTAAAGTTTCCACTGATGACACTGATGATAGTACCAACCCTCCTGAATTCCCTACCCTGGCTAATTCATAAGACGGAGACAGTAATGTCCTTGAAATGCCTCTTAAAGATGACCATGTGTAGCCAAGCTCTCTTGGTCTCGTGATCCATACTTTTTTATTTTTATTTTCTTCCCAGCTCAGTTCTATTTGTGATAATATATCGGAGTTTTGCTGCTCATGTAGGTCTTAGCAAAATTAGCTTAATGCTACTGTTGTATTTTTATGTAAACCGCTTAGAGATTTTAATTATATTAAGTGATACAAACTTTTTATTTAAAAAATGAATAAATGGAAGGGAAACTTTCTGGATTTCTCCCAAGGGATTTTATTGTATTGTATTGTGTTGTATTGTATTTCTCCTCCCACCTTGTGTACAAAACCTCAAGGTGGCACATGTTGTTCTCCCCTTGCCAGTTTCATCTTCACAACAGCCTTGTGAGGTAGGTTAAACTTAGAGACAGTGACTGGCCAAGGTCACCCAGTGAGCTTTGTGGCTGAGTGGGGATATGATCCCAGGTCTCTTAAGTCCTAGTCAGACACTATAACCACTACACCACACTGTCTTTCACTAGTTTTGTATCTGGGTGAGGCCTTTCCTCCTTCATCTGCTTTTGCTTTTGGCAACCAACTTTGTCTGCTTTTCTCTCTGTGTGTACTTAAAAAATGAATAAATTCCTGCAGCCTCTGGGTCCTAATTTGTGGATGCTGTAGTGATAATGAGGTTTGCAAAACTGATATGTATTCGCCCCTTGACAGTACCTCTGGAAGTCAGAGCCAAATCATTGCTGGTAATTAGCTTGACAGTGGCCTCACCTTCCCTCACTTGCACCCTGAATACATCACATCTTCCTCTTTAAGTTACAGCAATGCACCTCTAGAGGCAAGCAGGAACTCTCTTATTTTTATTTTTTGTTGGACTCTGTGTGTTGCTCCCTCACAAACCTGATACCTGTGTCGCATCTACAGGGCTTCATTTGAATATCTGCAGCCTCCCCCCCCCATTCCATCTTAAGACTCTTAGAAGATGCAGATTTGTGGCAGACAACCATTTATTTCTCTCTTCCTGCCCCCAATTTCCATGTCTATAATTTAGCACAGAGTTGTTGCCCTCTCTAAGCTCCTTTTGTCTGGCCCTTGGGACTTTTCTGCACACCACATCTCTGCCACAACCATCACTGGTCCTGCTTTGCCCTGTCCTTGAATGATTTTGCCTGGCTGGAACATGGCCTTGATCTCTGATGATGCCTCTCTTACTTGCTTGGATGGGGAATAGAGAGGGCTGTGCAAATGCATGGATAGAAACTACTCCACTGCAGAAAGGTAAAATGCACATTTTTTGTGTGCTTTGCCAACTCCCCACTAGCCTCTGGAGGTTCATCAGAAGGGGAAAAAGGAAGGGAAAAAGTCCTGATCCAGTGGCTAGCCGGATGAAGCATTCTGGAGAACTCTATTAAGTTTGCATTCTGGTTTTTTGCATTGTTTTTTCCCCCCCTT
This sequence comes from Podarcis bocagei, assembly GCF_964188305.1. Lineage (NCBI taxonomy): Eukaryota > Metazoa > Chordata > Lepidosauria > Squamata > Lacertidae > Podarcis > Podarcis bocagei. The sequence goes on along the minus strand of NC_138139.1, from coordinate 32,188,152 downwards.
TTACTTTTGGGTTGGCCTGATAAAGCCATTGCCATAATAATGGATTTTAGAAAATGTGTGTGTGTGTGTGTGTGTGTGTGTTGGAGGGTCACTGGATGAGGATAATGTGATAGGACCATATCCTGAGTAGTGCTTGGATGCTTTCTAGGCAAGTCAGGAGTTGCTTGAATGAGGCCTGTGAAATTATAAGAAAGAAGACACCAATTCTCGCTACTTCCTTCTCTATTCCTCCGTTTTACAGAAAGGCAATGCAGAGAGGGACTTGGCTTGCCTACTGTAGCTGTGGCAGAGGCAGAATCTGAACCCAGATCATGGTCCAACACTCTCTCCTCCAGGTTAGCTAAGGTCATAAGAACCTTAGCAGAGCCTTCTGGATCAAGCTAGTGGCCAACCTAGTCCATCATCCGGTTCTCACAGGGGCCAAAGGATGCCCCAAAGGGAAACCTACAAGCAGGACCCCACCACAAGAGCAACTCTTCTCTCCTGTGGTTTCCAGCAACTGGTATTCAGAAGCGTTTCTGCCCCCAGCTGTGGAGGCAGAGCATAGCCATTGCGGCTTGTAGCTAGTGATAGCCATTGAGAGTATTCATCTGTGTAGTTGTGTTTCCTGAAAGTTGTGTCTCTGTTAGATTTTGTTACCCACCCTTCTCCAGCCAGTCCCAACAACAATTTAAAAATCAGTGGCGAAAAGTTAAAACAGATTACAGTCCCAGGAATAGGAGGGGCCCTGAAAACGCACCTCTCAAGCGTCAAAGGCAGGGTAAAAGAGATGCGTCTTCAGCAGACAATGAAAACCGTGCAGCATACCATCCAACTTTTTCAGACACAAAACCGGGACGCTCCCAGGCAAGTCACATGACCTGTGCTGAGATCTCGCCTCGAAAAGGCACTTTTTCTGGGCAAGAACACAGTACGAAATCGAAACACCTAAAGTGGCTGCTGCAATCTCACGCGAAAAAAGGGGGTGTCTTGTTCTTACCGGGGCAACTGGCAGGTATGGTATAGTGTAGGTGCCAGATGAGAGGGAGTTCAGGAACTTGGGGGCTGCCACGGAGAATGTCCTCTTTGTCCTGTGGCACCTCCATCCTGAACTTCTGAGGGCAATGGAACAACCAAGAGGGTCCCCTCTGCTGACCCAAGCCAGCCTCTTAGTTATTTGGAGCCTAAATCGTTTAGAGATTTAAATACTAAGCGCCTTTCAATGAGCACAGAAATGAACTGGCAGCAAGGCACTTTCTGCTTTTAAACTGCATATCAGGCTAACTTGCCCTAAATCCAGGTATGAAGCTATAATAGGAAGTGTGGCAGGTTAGCCTGACACAGAATCAAGCAATGTATTAGAATAGACTTGGTTTCTATGTTCTATGTTTCTATGTGTATTTCATCACTTTCCAAGTGATGGCTGTGAAATAAGATTTCAGTCTCAGCCCACTGTGCCTTGACTTTTTAAGAAGGCCGGGATATCCATGTATGTTCCTCATCATCTCCTTCAGGGTGTCAGGGGCTCTCAGGCATGGAAATGAAACGGGGAGCAAGGGGTATCAGAGATCATTCTTGGGCAGAACCATACTATCCATTTAAAGCACATGGCTTTCCCCAAAGAACCCTGGGAGCTGTAGTTTATGAGTGCTGAGGAACTCTGTGAGGAGTGAACTACAGTTCCCAGGATTCTGTCAGGGAAGTTATGCGCTTTCAATGGATTGTTTGGATCTACGTCTTGTGTGCTTCTTCCCAGCAGCTGATTATTCTGATCTCATCTAGTCAGGGCTCAAAGCAGCTTCTTGCAAACAGATGCCCTCTGGATGTTTTGGACTACAACTCCTAAAGTTCCCTGTGTAGAGGAATTGACTGTGGAAATCACTCTGGGAGTTATAGCTTGAGCAAGGGGAATAGGGGTCTCCTAACTACTCTCAGCACATTTAACAAACTGCAGCTCCCAGAATTCTTTGGGGGAAGACATGACTGTTTAAAGTGGTCTCATAGTGCTTTAAAGCTATTGAGTAAAGGTGACCTGAGTCTAGTCTTCCAAGGAGCTAGTGGTTTGATCACAAATCCTTTGCTACTTTGAATTGTTTTTTGAACCAAAAAAATTCCTCCTGCTTAGTTAAGACATGTTTGTTTAATCTAACTTTTCATTAGCCTTATATAGTTCCCTCTCTCCAAACTCTGATTATTTTAATTATCCGTTGTGCTATCTAATTAATTTCTCCCCTCATCTTGTGTTTTTGTTTCGTTGATGAATTTGTTTTTGTCGCAAGGGCTGAATCTTTTAGCAGCAAAGGAGGATATAAACAAACAAAAATAGTTCTTTTTTTCTAAAGATGCCGCCGATATCCAAACGTCTTCTCCCAAAACACTATTTGCAAAGGCCCAACCTGCTCCCTCCCTCCCTTCCCCCTTCCAGTTGGTTGTGACTCCCAGATCCATTATAGGCAATTTGGGATGAAGAATATCTCATGGCAGCGAAGTGCTCATTAATCAGCCTCCGTGTTCTTTCTGACAGCTCGACAAAGAAGGAAATTAAATTCTTGAACTTCGTTCGGCAGAATCTGGTGGTCACAACACTTTTCCTGTTTCATTTCCAAGGAAGTGAGTCTGGGTATCTTTGCCCTGCCCTGTCTCAGTTGAGGCTCCCAGGGAAGGCTGAACTGAAGTAGCCAGGGCAGGCTATGCAAGAGTGCAACAGGTGAGGTCAGGACCTTGGACAGATCACTGTGGCTGGAACTTGCTGAAGGAGAGCTGTTGTCTCAGTGCTGCGCAGAGGCCTCCTGAGGCCATCTGAAGGCCATCTGGCCTGGGCCTGTGGTTAACCCTTGGAGGAAATGATGGTGCTTCACAAAGAAGAAGAGTTTGGATTTGATATCCCTCTTTATCACTACCCGAAGGAGTCTCAAAGTGGCTAACATTCTCCTTTCCCTTCCTCCCCCACAACAAACACTCTGTGAGGTGAGTGGGGCTGAGAGACTCCAAAGAAGCGTGACTAGCCCAAGGTCACCCAGCAGCTGCATGTGGAGGAGAGGAGATGCGAACCCGGTTCACCAGATTACGAGTCTACCGCTCTTAACCACTACACCACACTGGCTCTGCATGACTCTCCAGCTGCTGGCTCCTGCCAGGTGGAAGTGGAGAGGACCGCATCAGGGGTGCTTGTGTGTGGCTCCCTCTGAGGGGTCAGGTAAAGCCACATTCTCTGGCTGAGAAGATCCTAGAGTGGAGAACATGGCAGTGTGTTGCTGAACAGGAGTAATATTCAATCTTATTTCCAGATTTTGAGCTCAAAGATGGTTAGAAAAGGTTGCTTGGGCTAAAAGGCTGTTCTGTGTGTAAACAAGGCGGAGCAAGCTTGTTTTCTGTTGCTCCAGGGGGTAGGACCCAAACAAGTGAAATAAATTATGAAAAATGAGATTCTGAGTAAACATTAGGAAGAATTTTCTGACAGTAAGGGCTGCTTGACAATGAAACAGACTACCTTGCAAGGTAGTGGAGTCTCCTTCATTGGAGGTTTTTAAACAGAGGTTGGGGAGGACATATGCCAGGGGTTCTATAGCTGTGATTCCTGCATTGTAGGGAATTGGATTAGATGACCATTGGATCGTTTCCATTGCTATGATTCTGTGATTCTATGGTTCCATGATTCTATGAAATCACCTCCCAGGGTTTGTCCTCTCGTCATTGCTGCATGCCTGTTGCATTCCTTATCTTTTCTCCATCTCCCCCTGCCACTCCCACCTCACAATTTAATGCCGCTGTTGATACTATCCCAAAGTCATTTCACGGTTTGAGATTTTAGTTCAGTTTTTCTTCTTCACAGTTTTCATACGAGGTGATTTTTCAGCCTCCTCCAGTCCGTCGGGATAGTTTTCAGTTTCAATGCTGAGACACAGTCAGTCTGCGAGGAAGCTGAGCTTTTTTGAGAGTCATTAAAGGCAACTCTCAAAATTGAAAACATAAAGTTCTGCCTGTTTTTAAAATTACATTTTAAAATAACTTCACGTGTAACAAAAAAAAAAAAAGGAAACACGGTGTGTTCGTGGGTATTGCATAAAAACCCAACAAACTTTTGAACTCATTTCTAGAAGTCTGTAAGATGATTCAGTGAATCATATAACTGCAGAGTTGGAAGGGACCTCAAAGGATCACTTTGTCCAGCCCCCTCAGTGCAGCAATCACAGCTAAAGAATCTCTGACCCATTGCCTCTGTTTAAAAACCTGCAATGAAGGAGAGTCCACCACCTTCTGAAGGAGTCCATTCCACTGTTGGAACAGCACTTACTGTCAGAATCACCTTCCTTGAGTCAAAATCACCTTCCTTGTAATTGGAGTCCATTGGTTCGGGTCCTAGCCTCCGGAGCAGCAGAAAACAAGATTGCTCCATCTTCCATGTGATGACAGCCCTTCAGGTATTTGAAGATGGCTGTCATACCCCTCTCAGTCATCTCTTCTCCAGGCTAAACATTCCCAATTCCCTCAACCGTTCTTCATAAGGTTTGGTTTCCAGACCCTTGATCCTCTTGGTCATCTTCCTCTGCACACCTTCCAGCCCTGATCAAAAGTCCAGCTTCTCTAGTACCTTCTTTCCATCAGTGGCCAATCAGATGCCTTCAAGAAGCCCATAAGCAGGGCACAAAAGTAAGAGCTCTCCCCTGCTGTTATTCCTCAGGCTGCCTTTAGAGCTGGGACTTCCACACTGCCTCCCTTACCCATAGCTGTTGATAGATGTTCTGCCTTCTTCTCCTTCCATGAGTTTGTATAGATTTTCCCCTTGAAGGCACCCAGGTTAGTGCTCACCACCATATTTTGTGGCAGTGAATTCCATAAGATAAATCCTATGTTGTGCATGATGGAGTTGCAATTAAAAGGGATCCCACGTTCAGTACTATGGGCCCCTGCAAACGTTTTAGTGGGGACAACCTGCTTCTTTTCCAATTGGTGAATGTCCTTTAAAAGGTAAAGGGACCCCTGACCATTAGGTCCAGTCGTGGCCGACTCTGGGGTTGCGGCGCTCATCTCGCTTTATTGGCCGAGGGAGCCGGCGTACAGCTTCCGGGTCATGTGGCCAGCGTGACTAAGCCACTTCTGGTGAACCAGAGCAGCACATGGAAACGCCATTTACCTTCCCACTGGAGCAGTACCTGTTTATCTACATGCACTTTGTGCTTTCGAACTGCTAAGTTGGCAGGAGCAGGGACCGAGCAATGGGAGCTCACCCCGTCAGGGGGATTCGAACCACTGACCTTCTGATCAGCAAGTCCTAGGCTCTGTGGTTTAACCCACAGTGCTGTCCTATAGCCTGTTGCTGAAATCCTGCAACTTTTCACTATGCATATGTTCCAGGACTTCTGTGTGTGTGTGTGTCCTGCTTTTGTTGCACTACAGTGCAATGCTGCAATATTGGAGAAGCATTGCAGCACAACTTACAAAGCAGAATGTTGTGTGGATGGAATGTTGGGTGGACAGTTCAGCACAAATGCACCCCAGTACACAGTAACATATTGTACAAGACACCTGCCTTACTCCCCTCCCCCCCCAAAAAAAGCCAGTCTGGAGGAGTCCCTGGTGAGATGGAGGATTTGGTCTCTACAATCTCTACAGGCAGACACTGGTTTGCTTTCTAGCCTGCCTTCTCCTTACTCAGCAAATATGCCCGCAGAGAGCACTCTTAAAACTAATGGAGCCTGCAAACGTCAGCTTTGCAACTCCTGCTCGCATCGTGGTCCAGCGGGGCTTTGCTCTGGGCTTGCTCGTTCTGTTCCTTTTGCCTTTAAACATTTAATTCTAATTGGCACAAAGTGTTTAAATATGTATGTATTGGCTTGCCAAATGTAGGGTGGTACTAATTAGGTATAATCCAATTGCTGTCAGCTCCACTGTTAATTAAGCTTTTCTGGGCATGATGCACTCACCACCTCCATTTCATAGCAGCCGTTGCTATATATGTATATATATCTGCCTACACTTTTGTTGCTGGTTGAGTAGTTTTTGCCGTTGTTTGGATGCTGCTGAGAATCAGCAAGGTGGGGGGAGATATATAAGTATCTCTTCTCCCTTGGAATAATAGGAGTACAGGGATGGGTGTATCTGTCAGTGTTGATTTCTCTCCGTTTCTTGTTTTTCCAGTCTTAAGTTCCGTTCCCAGCTTTTCTGCAGAAGCTTGCCTTTAAAAAAGTAAGATCTCATGAAAATTCATTTTTTTGCTTCTCATTTCTCCAAATATACACATTTGGGTGTGCAATTTTGCCTAATATACTCATTCTTTCAAGCAGTTTCTCCTACTGAGCTGAACCCAAGGGTACGAAAGGCGCTTGTGGATGTAATATCAGAGCCTTTGTCTATAATCTTTGTGAATGCCTGGAGAACAGGTGAAGTTTCTGTGGACTGGAGGCAGGAAAATGTCTCCATCTTCATAAAGGGGGGGGGGAGACAGTGGCGTAGCAAGCTGCTTGAGTGCCCGGGTGGTCACACATGCCTTTCATGGGCACACTGCTCACGGGGGTGGGGTATCACTCCCTGTTGCCCTCCCGGAGCCGCACCCTGCACTGTTTTTTCTGGAAGCACTGGGCCTGCTGGAGGGTGGCCACAGCAGCTGGGGTGCCCTGCAGGCCACAGGCCATGGGCCACCCTCTGGAAGCTGCTGCCCAATATGGACCACCACCCCCCATTACACTACCCAGGTAACTACTGGTGAGCTGGACATCAGTGCCAGGAAAGGTCCTAGAGATAAACAGTCGGTCTGTGAGCACTTTGAAAAGCATGAATTTTTCAAAACCAAGTCATGCAAGGCAAATCACCCATGATATTCTTGTGGAGAAGCTGGTAAAATGTGGGCTGGATAACGTGACTGTCAGGTGAATTTGTAGCTGACCAAACCCAAAGAGTGCTCATTCTTCCTCGTCATCCTGGGGGAAAGTGACAAGCTGGTTGCTGCAGCATTCTCTTCTGAGACTGTTGTTGTTCAACATCATTATAAACAACTTGAACGAAGGTATTTGCAGGTGACACCAAACTGAGAGTGGTAGAGACAGAATCAGGATTCAAGATTGCTTTAACAGATTGGAGAAGTGGGTTCAAACTAACAAAATGAATTTCCATAGGGACAAATGTCAGGCTTGACACATAGGCAGGAAGAACCAGCTGCACAAATATATGAAGGGGGACATCTGGCTCGCCAGTGCAGTGGAACCTCTACTTACCACCATAATCCGTTCTGGCGGCCTGTCCTTTAGGCAAAACGTGTCTCTGGTAGAAGCGCCGTTGTGTGCATGTGCAGACGGCAGGAGCCGCTTCTGCGCATGTGCGAATCTCAGCAAACCCGGTATTTACTTCCAGGTTTGCCATGGTCGTGACTTGGATCGGGCCCAAGTAGAGGCGGTTGTAAGTAGAGGTTCTACTGTAGTACATGTGAAAAGGATCTTGGGGTCTCAGTAGACCACAAGGTTAACATGAGTCAATAGTGTGATGTAGCAGCAAAAAAATACAATTCTTTTCTAGACTGCATCAACAGAAGAAAGTGCAAATGACAGCCCTTTTATCATCTCCCAGGTGTCACTGACTAGATTTCAGCTGGAGCGCTCCATCTCCCAGTCAGCGGTTTGCTCCTGCAGTTGGATCACTTGGTTGCAGAGTGTGGTGGAGATTTACATTTTTAATGCCCATTCCTATTCTCCTTAATACCCCCCTTGCAACTACCACCACCGCCTTGAGATTCTGTTGGAAGTGGAGTTTCTTCTTCCTGTTGGTTTGGGTCCATGGGGGTCCAAATGTGTGTGTGTGTGTGTGTGTGTGTGTGTTTCAGAGAGTTTCAAGGCCAATGCGATTAAGCAGGCTTTGATGTTGAGGAGCCCTTATGTTTACTGCTAGAGATAAATGTGTTCACGAGTTCCATAAAGCTGTGATGTTTACAGGGAAAGGATGGAAACTCACAGAGCCCAGGGTTGTGTGTGTGTGTTGCCTAGGAAGCTGCTACTCCTGTTGTGTGGTTGTGTCCTGTGTGCAAAATGGGAGCCACTTGGGATTTCAAGGCTTCAGTGTGCCCACCAGCTTATCTTTCTATACCCAGGTATGGCTTAATTCCCATTGCTTCCCCTTGACCCCAGACCACCTTGTAAGTATTTCTGGCCTAGGCAGTTTTGGGCTTCATGAACAGAAGTATAGTGTCCAGGTCATGGGAAGGGATAGTACCACTCTAGTCTGCCCACCTGGAATACTGTGTCCAGTTCTGGACACCACAGTTTAAGAAGGCTATTGACAAGCTCTAAGGTATGCAGTAGGAGGGCGGCTGAGATGATCAAAGGTCTGGAAACCAAGCCTGATGAGGAACGGCTGAAGGAGTTGAGAATGTTTAACCTGGAGAAGAAAAGACCGAGAGGTGATAGGAGAGCCATTTTCAAATATGTAAAGGTGGAAGGTGGAACAAGCTTGTTTTCTGCTACTCTGGAGGGTGGAACCCAAACCAATGGATTCAAATTACAATAAAGGAGATTCTGCCAGTTTGAAGAACATTCTAATTCTAAGTGTAGTTTGACAGTAGAATGGACTCCCTCAGAAGGTGGTGGTCTCTCCTTCCTTGGAGGTTTTAAAGCAGAATTTGGATGGACATCTGTCAGTGATTCTTTAGCTGTGATTCGTGCATTGCAGGGAGTTAGACGCGATTAACCTTTGGGGTACCTTCTTGTTCTATCATTCTGTGATTTCCAGGCCAGGTTTTGGTAGCTTCATTAACTGTGAACACCAAAATTTGGGATCCCCTCCAAACTGGTTTTGCACTATTTTGCAGTGAAAACCCTGTGCCCCATAGTGAGTATATGATACACAAATTGTCATCTCATCTGTCCTCCCAGTTGAACGACGTGGCCAGGGAGAGAGGGAAAAATAGTGGAAGTGAACAGCTGGCTTCGCAAATGGTGTAAACAGGAATGGTTTGGATTCTTAGATGGACTTCTGGCAAGCGATGGGCTGCACCTCACAACGGTTGGGAGGAATGTTTTTGCCAAAAATCTCAGAAACCTCATCAGGAGGGCTTTAAACTGACTAATGTGGGGGAGGGAGACAGTGCTCCTGAAGGTAGGAGTCTATCAATTGATGAAGATGATCATCCAAATGTCATAGACCAAATGGAGCAAACAGCACGCAGACCTAGTGGTGGGAGGAAAAAATCCTTAAATAAGAGACACGGGGGAATGATTAATGGACTTCAATGTCTGTACACTAATGCGCAAAGCATGGGAAATAAACAAGATGAGCTTGAGCTCTTGGTACAGCAAACTAAATATGACATAATAGGCATCACTGAAACCTGGTGGGATAAGTCCCACGATTGGAATGTAATAATGGAGGGATACAATCTATTTCAGAGAAACAGACCAGACAAGAAAGGAGGAGGAGTGGCGTTATATGTCAGGGATGTGTATACCTGTGAAGAGATCCAAGATTTAGAACCTCAAAGCCAAAGTGAGAGTATTTGGGTCAAAATTAAGGGAGAGAAGAATAACAGAGACCTCATTGAGGGAGTTTACTATAGATCCCCAAGCCAAACGGAGGACATAGATGATGCCTTCCTGGAACAGATGGCCAAGCATGCAAAAGGAAGGGAGATAGTAGTAATGGGGGACTTCAATTACCCGGATATTTGTTGGATGTCAAACTCAGCCAAGAGCATAAGGTCAAACAGATTCCTCACTGGCCTTGCAGACAACTTCATTGTCCAGAAAGTGGGAGAAGCAACAAGAGGAACAGCCATTTTAGATCTGGTCTAACCAATGTTGATGACCTGGTTAGTGGGGTAGAAGTGGAAGGATCATTAGGTGCAAGTGATCATGCTCTTCTGAAGTTTACTATAGAGCGGAAAGGAGCAGCCAAGCATACTAGGACTCAATTTCTTGACTTTAAGAAAGCCGACTTCATAAAACTTAGGGAAGTGCTGGGTGAGATCCCATGGACAGTAATACTAAAAGGAAAGGGAGTTCATGATGGCTGGGAGTTTAAGAGGGAGATAGTAAAAGCACAACTTCAGGCAATACCAATGAGACGGAAACATGGAAGGTGCCTAAAGAAGCCAGGATGGCTATCTAAAGAACTTTTAACTGAGTTAAGATTTAAAAAGGATGTGTACAAAAAATGGAAAAGGGGGGAAGCCACCAAAGAGGAATTCAAACAAATAGCCAGCACATGTAGACACAAAGTCAGAAAAGCTAAAGCACAGAATGAACTCATAGAATCATAGAATCATAGAATCATAGAGTTGGAAGAGACCACAAGGGCCATCGAGTCCAACCCCCTGCCAAGCAGGAAACCCCATCAGAGCACTCCTGACATATGGTTGTCAAGCCTCTGCTTAAAGACCTCCAACTCAAGCTTGCTAGAGAGGTTAAAAGCAACAAAAAAGGCTTTTATGGGTATGTCCGTAGCAAAAGGAAGAACAAAGAAACAGTGGGGTCACTCAGAGGAGAAGATGGTGAAATGCAAACAGGGGACACAGAAAGGGCTGAACTCCTCAATGCCTTCTTTGCCTCAGTCTTCTCCGATAAAGAAAACAATGCCCTACCTGAAGAATTTGGAGCAAATGATTCAGCAGAGAAAACACAGCCCAGAATAACTAAGGATATAGTACAAGAATACTTGGCTAGTTTAGATGTATTCAAGTCTCCAGGGCCAGATGAACTGCATCCAAGAGTATTAAAAGAACTGGCAGATGTGATCTCAGAACCACTGGCAGTCATCTTTGAGAATTCCTGGAGAACAGGCGAAGTCCCGGCAGACTGGAGGAGGGCAAATGTTGTCCCTATTTTCAAAAAGGGGAAAAGAGAGGACCCAAATAATTATCACCCAGTCAGTCTGACATCAATACCAGGGAAGATTCTGGAGCAGATCATTAAGCAAACAGTCTGTGAGCACCTAGAAAGGAATGCTGTGATCACCAATAGTCAGCATGGATTTCTGAAAAATAAGTCATGTCAGACTAACCTGATCTCGTTTTTTGACAGAATTACAAGCCTGGTAGATGAAGGGAATGCAGTGGATATAGCCTACCTTGATTTCAGCAAGGCATTCGACAAGGTGCCCCATGATATTCTTGTAAAGAAGCTGGTAAAATGCGGTCTTGACTATGCTACCACTCAGTGGATATGTAACTGGCTGACTGACCGAACCCAAAGGGTGCTCATCAATGCTTCCTCTTCATCCTGGAGAAGAGTGACTAGTGAGGTGCCACAGGGTTCTGTCTTGGGCCCGGTCTTATTCAACATCTTTATCAACAACTTGGATGATGGACTCAAGGGCATCCTGATCAAATTTGCAGATGACACCAAACTGGGAGGGGTGGCTAACACCCCAGAGGACAGGATCACACTTCAAAACGACCTTGACAGATTAGAGAACTGGGCCAAAACAAACAAGATGAACTTTAACAGGGAGAAATGTAAAGTATTGCACTTGGGCAAAAAAAATGAGAGGCACAAATACAAGATGGGTGACACCTGGCTTGAGAGCAGTACATGTGAAAAGGATCTAGGAGTCTTGGTTGACCACAAACTTGACATGAGCCAACAGTGTGACGCGGCAGCTAAAAAAGCCAATGCAATTCTGGGCTGCATCAATAGGATCTAGATCAAGGGAAGTAATAGTGAAACTGTATTCTGCTCTGGTCAGACCTCACCTGGAGTACTGTGTCCAGTTCTGGGCACCACAGTTCAAGAAGGACACTGACAAACTGGAACGTGTCCAGAGGAGGGCAACCAAAATGGTCAAAGGCCTGGAAACGATGCCTTATGAGGAACGGCTAAGGGAGCTGGGCATGTTTAGCCTGGAGAAGAGGAGGTTAAGGGGTGATATGATAGCCATGTTCAAATATATAAAAGGATGTCATATAGAGGAGGGAGAAAGGTTGTTTTCTGCTGCTCCAGAGAAGCGGACATGGAGCAATGGATCCAAACTACAAGAAAGAAGATTCCACCTAAACATTAGGAAGAACTTCCTGACAGTAAGAGCTGTTTGACAGTGGAATTTGCTGCCAAGGAGTGTGGTGGAGTCTCCTTCTTTGGAGGTCTTTAAGCAGAGGCTTGACAACCATATGTCAGGAGTGCTCTGATGGTGTTTCCTGCTTGGCAGGGGGTTGGACTCGATGGCCCTTGTGGTCTCTTCCAACTCTATGTTTCTATGATTCTATGCTCCTGATGCCTCTGCCTGCCAGCCAGCCTGTTCACTGCCCCCCCTCCTCCTGTCTCTCTTACTGCCAAATCCTCATTCCAATCCCCCTTCAGGCAAACTTCTCAGCTGAGCTCCCAGCTCACAAATTGCTTCTAGATGGACTACCAGCTGTACCAATCCTCCCAATTTCTCAACATTTTTCTTCCTGGGGGGGAATGGACTTTCATTTTTCTGCCTTGTTCTCAGGATGCTTGAGGATTTCTTTATAATTTTGAGGGGGGAGGGTCTGTGGTTTGAGGATGCACCTTATTGTTGTGGGGTGGGCGACAGTGAGGTGTGTGTTTGGCTTCCTGGTAAACTCTGCAATGTCCCTGCCTACTCACCCTTCCTGATCTGGAAAAGCCCCATGGGAGAGAGAGATGTTTTCTGCCTGTGGCCTGTGCTTTAGTTGAGCAGCCAGGAAATCTGCACTCCAGACCCCTGGTGAGATGATTTGTTTGTGCATTGTAAGAAAAGCCCCTTACAAACACCTCAAAAGGAAAGTCAGCATGTTGCAAAAGCCAGCATGTTCTGAGTGCAGATAAGTATATCTGGATGCTATCCCTTGATTGTGCTGCTTGTGGTTCATTCCAGAGGAGCGATGGATGAATTTGTCAATTTCAGCTTATCATTTTTTTTCAACCTTAAATTCAGCTCCCCACATTTTCATGCTGGTGAAAGCATTTCTCCTAACAAAGTTCTGACCAACGTGCATAGTTTTGCAAGCAGTTTTCCCTGAAATAATTCATTTTTGCATGTTTTTTTCACCATCATACATATTTTTAATACACCCATTGCCCTAATATTGCATGTTTGCACACAGTGGTTAGTTCATTCATTGGGGGACTGTGTTGCAAAATGTGAAGTGTGGGTTATCAAGGAGAGCTGAGTTTCGGCTGGTTTGGGAAGTGTGGATGAGGTAGCTTCTCATTAAAATGCAAACGAACTCAATCCTCTCCGTCCTCCCTCCTCCCAGTGGCTTCTGTCACAGCCAGCTGTGGGCTGCTGTGGCGCACAAAGGAGCTGTATTTATGATGCTCTTGCTGGAGGGAGCAGGTGTGCAAAGCGCCCCCCCCCTTGCTTCTTTCCGGCGCTATCTCTCCAGCACCTGAGGGGCCGCCTTTTCTATTCTTGGCCAAATTGCTACAGAGATAGTTAGTATGTGACTTTTTCCTCATGCACTTTCATTCAAAGCAACAATGGGAGAGATTATCTGAAATGGAACGGGAGAGAGGAGGGTTTGGGCTCCATCAGCGCGCGAGTTAAAGCATAAAGAGTGCTCTCTGCCACTTTGGAGGAGGGTGCCGGGGACCAAACTGATTGCAGACGGCAAAGATGCTTCTTCCTGCCTCCTACTCAGCCACCTTTAATGATGCCCCAAATGCACCACTTCTCCTTCCTTGCTTTTGTGCAGCCTCAGATTGCCGGTCCTTCGGTAACTTTCTCTGCTCTTAAGAAAGTTCAGCGTGTGACTCAGGAATTAATAGCAAGCCTTCCGTGAATTGCAAGGGAGGGGAGCAGCTTCGTTAATTAAACCAACATAGTTTGAAAGGGCAGAGATGTCATAATTAGTGTTAACCAGCCTGAACGATAGCATCAGACGGATCTGCTTGATATGTAAAAGTCTGTAATTTCAAATCTCTCTCTCCCTCCTTACTCTTAATGTGTTCTATCTCAACGTTATGGTGCTTGACTTTGTCCTTGAACACCTTCAAGTCAGGATGAACTTACTGTCTCCTTCTTTGGAGGCTTTTAAGCAGAGTTTGGAGGGCCATCTATCATGTATGATCTAGTTGAGATTCCTGCATTGTAGGGGGTTGGAATAAATGGCCCTTGGTTTCCCTTCCAATTCTACAGTTCTATGATGCAGAGAAAGTTCTCCAAGTGAACAGACCCTCCTCGTTCTACATCTGACTCTCTTTTAATGGATTTCACCCTGAAGGTGCAACAGTGGCACTGAAGGCTCAAAGACAGGCAGTGATCAAAAGCCTTCCCAAAGCAGGGAAGCTAACTGAACAGGAGTTTCCAATGCAGTTGGAATCTAGGGGATTTGGGTAAATGATACTCCAGGAAAGGTTGGCTGCCTTTTGCACATCCGCTGCATAAATTGGTACAGAATTTAGCAAGCAAACAGTGCAATCTTAACCATGTCTATACTCGGAATTATGTCCAGGTGAATTCAATGGGTTTTACTCTAGGAAAAGTAAGGTTAGGATTGCAGCCTAACTGTATCATTATTATTTTTTAACTGCTCAAGTTTCTAGCCTTTAGGACATACAGACTTTAAAACACATGAACAGTGCATTGTGAAATTTGGGGCATCATAATGTGGCTGAGCAGCATCCCCAGTGCTCCAGGTGGGACAGAGCAATGTAGCTGCCTCCCACCCCCAATGGCTACTGGAAACAGAAGGTACATATTTGCATAATCCCAATCTTGGAATCTTACTTTTCTAGGCTCAGAGTCCAAGTCACTTTGATTTGATTGAAGCATCATAGTGTGATTTCAAGCATCTGATTTGAACAGCTCTGATCTGAAGCATCACAGTGTGAGACGCTCTGCACAAAATCATAGAATTGTAGGGTTGGATGGAGCCCCTCAGGGGGTCATCTAGCATAACCCCCCTGCAATGCAAGAATCACAGCTAAAGATTCTCTGACAGGTGGCCATCCAAGCTCTGTTTAAAAACCTCCAAAGGAGGAGCATCCACCACCTTCTGAGGGAGTCCATCCTGCAGTCAAACAGCTCTTACCATCAGAAAGTTCTTCCTCATATTTTGCACAACACCGTGATTTTGTTGAAGCCGAGAGTCTGTTCTGTCCATGTCTGCAGGGTAGGGAATTGAACTTGTATCCCTTGCTGTCGAAATCCAGACATTGTTGCATTTATCCTGCATTTAAACCCAGGCACTGTTGCATTTATCCTGCATTTAACCACCATCTGGTTATTACCTCCTCCCACATGCAGTTTGTTCTCTGCCACCTTTGCTTGCACTCTCTGTCCTGTGAAATCTTATCTGCCTTTCACTCTTCCAGCGCTCCCTAAAATGTTCCTAATGCGGCAGCTGCGTTCTCCATGTCTCCGATGGAGCTGCACCTTAAGGCAGCCATTTCCACGCAACACGGATGAGGGCCCTTCGGAGCCCTCTGCGCGCGCGCGCACACACACACACACACACACTGCCAGACTGTGTAGAACTGCGATCTGTGCCTCTTCTGAGGAACGAAGAAACCGCCAGGGGTTGGGGTTGGGTTTGACTTGACGGTTCCGCTCTTCCCAGGCTGGCTCCTGCAAGAAGCGTTTGCAAGTCAGAGCTGTCTGCATGGGGATCTGTATTGGCAGATGTGTGAGGAGACAAGCGAAAGCAGCAACACACAGGGAGTGCTAAGGAATAGGCAGTGTGCCAAGATAAATTCTCTCCATTGCAGAACAGAGCAGCTAATCAGCACCTGCCGCCAACACCGGGTCCTTCTCTTTCCTCACCTACCAAAGAAGTGGTTGTGTGGGAAAGGGAGGGGCTTTGGGGCTGCCAAACAGCCACAGGAGAAGAGCTATAGTTTCAAATTGGATGGGGGAACCATGCATTGCAGCGGGGTTGGACTAGATGACCCTTGGGGATCCCTTCTAACTCTATGATTCTGTGATCCTATGACAAGCTGCCTTAGGCAGAGTTCAGTCCATTATTCCATCTTGGGTGGCACTGTCTGCACTGGCTTGGCAGTGCAGCTCTCCAGTGTTGCAGGCAGCAAGCTTGATAAGGTTCTAGTCCTCATGGTTCTGAATGAAGGGCTGGTTTACAAAGGAAGCTGCTTTGTACAGTGGTGCCTCGCAAGACGAAATTAATTCGTTCCGCGAGTTTTGTCGTCTTGTGATTTTTTTCGTCTTGCGAAGCACGGTGTCAGAAAAGTCAAAAATCACCAAAGTCTTCAAAAACCTCAAAAAAGGCTACCACACCGCGTGCTATGAGTTGCTCCTCGAAGTCAAGTCGCAACTGTATTAACGGTGTTAAGACAAAGGAAACAAACTTGCAAGACGTTTCCGTCTTGCGAAGCAAGCCCATAGAGAAAATCGTCTTGCGAAGCAGCTCAAAAAACAAAAAACCCTTTCGTCTTGCGAGTTTTCCATCTTGCGAGGCATTTGTCTTGCGAGGTACCACTGTACCAACTCAGACTCTTGGTCCGTCTTGCACAGTGAAGGCAACACTGACCGGCAGTGGCTCTCTAGGGTAAGGTTACCAGATTTTTTTCAATGAATCCAGGGACACTTCTCAACTTCAATGGATTTTGTATGGAGACTGATCTGTAAATCCGGGGACTATCCGCGGGAAATGGGGACGTCTGGTAATCTTACTTTGGGCAGGGGGCATTCGAAGGCTTTCGTAGACATGCCAGGCATCGAACCTAGTGGGCAAGAGGGGCTAGCGCAGAATAACTGCCCCATGGGTCAGAGTCATGGGCAACCGCATGGATTCTTCCAATGAGGAAGCAAAGCAAAGGTTAGACATGCAGCGGTTCTCAACCTGTGGGTCCCCAGATGTTGTTGGACTACAACTCCTATCATCCCTGAGCTCTGGCCTTGCTAGCTAGGGGTGATGGGAGTTGTAGTTTCACAACATCTGGGGACCCACAGGTTGAGAAAGGCTGGGTTAGAGTGTTGGACTTAGACCTGGAGACCAGGGTTCAAATCCCTGCTCTGTCATGAAGCTCAGTGAGTTACCTTGGGCCAGCCATTTACTCCCTGCCTAACTGGCGCTGTGTGTTAAACCACAGAGCCTAGGACTTGCCGATCAGAAGGTCGGCGGTTTGAATCCCCATGACGGGGTGAGCTCCCGTTGCTCGGTCCCTGCTCCTGCCAACCTAGCAGTTCAAAAGCACATCAAAGTGCAAGTAGATAAATAGGTACCGCTCCTGCGGGAAGGTAAATGGCATTTCCATGCGCTGCTCTGGTTCGTCAGAAGCAGCTTAGTCATGCTGGCCACATGACCTGGAAGCTGTATGTCGGCTCCCTCGGCCAATAAAGCGAGATGAGCGCCGCAACCCCAGAGTCGGTCACGACTGGACCTAATGGTCAGGGGTCCCTTTACCTTTACCTAACCTACCTCACAGGGTTATTGTGGGGATTAAATGAGATCAGGGGAGAACCATGTCCCACCATGTCCCACCATCTTGAGCAGCTTGGAGGAAAGGTGGGATATAAATAAAGCAAGCAAACAAACAAACAAAAACAAACAAGTAAAGGATACAACTGTCAATAGGGGAGCAGGCTCATTTACCTACCTCCCAAATGAGAAAATGTGTGCCTGTCCATCTTGCCTTATATCTCAGGTTCTGCAAATGCTAGAGATGTGCTCTTTTAAAAAAAAAGAAAGCTGGGGATCTGGCAATTCATCTGGGCTGCGGCTGGGATTGTTGCCTCCCCCCCAACTCCTATGGATGCCCATGTTCAGAGCCGCCCATCTCACCCTCAGACATCCTTCATGACAACCAAAAGTCTGCTGCTAGAAGGGACTACCAGATTTGGCCTCCTGGCTGGGCTGTTTTCTGCTACAACAGGTCTCATCCAGCCGCAGCCTCTGCACTGACCTTCAACGCTCTCCTGGTGGAGCATCTCTCCAAGGTTCTCTTGCATTCTCGCTCCCCCAGATTTTGCTTTCTTTCTTACTTTCTTCCACCACCACCTTTCCCAATACTGTGATTCATTCTCTTTCTCCCTGTTCAGACAGTTGGGTTTTTTGTAAAGGTATTTTTAAACCTCTTAAATCATCATTTCCCCTCCAGCAGACGGTGTAAATTTAGCCTGTTGCCTCACTGCTGCTGCTTCTCCTCCTCATCTTCTCTCCTTTGTGAAGGCTTGGGGTGTTTTTTTTCATGGGGGGGGGGATAAGGAGAAGGGTCCTGGCCAGATCCTTTGGGAAAGAATGGAATCTGAATTCCTGACCTATCAATCAAGAAAAATCAATCTATTAGCAGGGCGGCTATCTGCTGCTTGCACACAAAACCGATCTTCTAAAAGAACTTTCTGTTTTTTAAAAGCCGGTTTGGGGATAGGGCCATTGGTAGAGCATCTGTCTTGCAAGCTGAACATCCCAGGTTTGGTCTGCAAAAACATCTCCAGGTAAGGCTGGAGTGTGAGACCCTGGAGAACTACTGCCAGGCAACATAGACAACACTGCTAATGTTCTGGAGTTGTGGGCTTTTATGTCCTGTTTTTGTAGCTCTGTGATGCAAAAGTGCCTCTCCAGATGGCAATGTTTCGGTGACATTGGGGAAGCATTGCAGGACAACTGATAAAATGGAATGAAGTGCTGACAATCCAGGTATAAATCCAGGACTGATGCGCCAATATTGTGTTGACGACACGTTGTAGAAGACACCCCCAACCCACCACACAGCCAGGGCCCTGTGTAACAACACTTTTTGATTTGTTTTCATGTTGCACCAAAAAGATCCCAATCTGTTTGTGCATGCTGAGCTTGCTTGATCCTTGGACGGCGTATAATAGAAAAGAGGGACGAGCCAGCACTGGATTTCTTTGAAATAAATTGGCAAGGGTTGATTTTTGTCTCCTGTTTGTTCTGGCTTTGAATCCAAAATGTCACCATGTTCTTGACTTCATTGGCACTCAACAGCTCCTGGAGACATTTCCTGGCTCAAAGAATGACTCTTTCACAATTGTTTGGGGCCGCCTTCATTTGTCCATTCCAGTAATGCACTACCTTCCCTCTCCTTGCCTCCCACTTCGCTGGTATTTTCCCATTAGCTCTTTCTACCCTGCACTGTTCTTTTAATAGAATCATAGAGTTGGAGGGGACCATAAGGGTCATCTAGTCCAGCCCCCTGCAGTGCTGGAATCTCAGCTAAAGAATCCCTGATAGTTGGCCTTCCAACCTCTGTATAAAAACATCCAGTGAAGGAGAGTCCACCATCTTCCAAGGCGGTCCATTCCACTGTTGAACAGCTCTTACTGTCAGGAAGTTCTTCCTGATGTTTAGCCAGAATCTCATTGTTTTGGGTCCTCCAATCTGAAGCAGCAGAAAACAGGCTTGCTCCATCTTACACTTGACAGCCCTTCAGCTATTTGAAGATGGCTCTCATGTCACTTATTAGACTTCTCTTCTCCAGGCTAAGCACCTCCAACTCCCTCAACTGTTCCTCATAAGGCTTGGTTTCTAGACCCTTGATCATCCTGGTCGCCCTTCTCTGCACACATTCCAGCTTGTGAATATCCTTCTTAAACTCTGGTGCCCAGAACTGGACACAGAACTCCAGGTGGGGTCTGACCAAGGCAGAATAGAGTGGGACTGTTGCTTCCCCTGATCAAGATGCTAGACTTCTGTACCAATACTTCTTTTGCTGGGCATTCACATGACTGCAAATGAGGAAAGTATCTATAGCAATTCAGTGGAGCAGAGAATGTGAGGGTATTTGTGCATGGCAAAATTGAAGAGATTTAGCACACACTTCCTCTTCCCAGGGTTCCTTGGGAACTATAGTTCTGAGAGACTGGAGGGCAATATTTATAACTCAGCCTCCAGTTCCCAGGATGCTTTGGGTGGTATGTAATCAGTCTTCCCCAACCTGGTGTCCTTTAGAAGGTTTGGACAACAACTCCCATCAGTTCCAACAATATGTTTTTTAGCACATTATTGATATCCGGCCCTACCATTAGCCAGAAAGAGTCAACTGCTTCAGTTGATGGGGGCCTTTGGCAGCAACCCTATGGCCATTTCTCCTGAGGAGCGCCTCCTGTTCCCCTCTGTTGGAGGACAAGTGTGTGTGCCCAACAGCCTCTACTGCTGTCCCACTGACAGTGTTGAAGTAAGATTCAGATGGCTTTTGTATTCAGAATGGGGTGGGGTGGGGCACCATCTTGGTTTTGCTCCAGGCAGAGAAACATATTGGGCCAGCCCTGGCAGCATATGTGTTAATTGACTCACCTGTGCACCAGGAGCAGGGCTTTTGTGAATTACTGCTGTTAATTGTGTCATTATTATCACCAACTTTCCTTCTTTGCATTTGATTTCCTTCTGACCTCACTGTTCACAATCCTGCTCCCACCCCAGCAAAAAAAGCAAAAAGCAACATGCCATGTGAATATATACTTTCCTTGCCTCTGATGAAGTGAGTCATCATTTGCAAAATCTTTATGCCCACAATAAATTTGCTAGCTTTGAGGTGGCCTCAAGACCCTCTGTTGTTGATGTTTTGCTGTCGACAGTAGGGGACTCAGATGATTGAAACAACCGCCCCTCTGGAAATAATGCCGGAGGCCGCTCTCAGCTATTTAGACTCAGGTTGCTGAAGGCTCTGTTTGTTTGATCAATTGTATAGGCAAGACCAGAAGGCAGCAGAGATACTGAAGTGTTGGTGTAACCTGCCGCTGAGTGCCTCTTCCAATCAGGATAAGAGCCACTGTAGCTCAGTGCTAGAGCACCTGCTTTGTATGCAAAAAACCCTGAGTTCAATCCTCAACAGCATCTCCAGGTATAGTCAGGAAGAAGTCTGGCCTAGAATCCTGGAAAACTGCTGCCTGTCATTGTTGACAATACTGAGATAGATGGACTCTGTTATAAGGCAGCTTATAAGGTAAAGGTGACCCCTGACCATTAGGTCCAGTCGTGACTCTGGGGTTGCGGTGCTCATCTCACTTTACTGGTCGAGGGAGCCGGCGTACAGCTTCCGGGTCATGTGGCCAGCATGACTGAGCTGCTTCTGGCGAACCAGAGCAGCGCACGGAAATGCCATTAACCTTCCCGCCGGAGTGGTACCTATTTATCTACTTGCACTTTGACGTGCTTTCGAACTGCTAGGTTGGCAGGAGCTGGGACCAAGCAACGGGAGCTCACCCCGTCGCAGAGATTCGAACCGCCGACCTTCTGATCGGCAAGTCCTAGCCTCTGTGGTTTAACCCACAGTGCCACCTGCATCCCAAGGCAGCTTATATTCCTATTCAAATCAGCTTTTAACTCAAAATCATGAAGGCTGGAAGCTTCATTTGCGAAGAAGGGGATGTAGCTCAGTGGTAGATCATGCAGAAGGTCTCAGGTTCAATCCACAGCATCTCCAAGTAGAACTGAGAATGTGCTCTGTCTGATATGCTAGAGAGCTGCTGCCAGTCAATGAAGGCAATACAGAGCTAGATGAACCAAGGGCAAGGCAGTCACCTGCGTTCTCCCCCACCTGAAGCCTCTCAACAGCTGTTGGTTTATTTCAGGAGGTGAGGGGTCTTCTCTCCCCTCCCCTCCTCCCAAGGTCATTTATATTCTGCAAGCAACTTCACTGCCTCCAAGAGCATCAGTACGATTCATTTCGAGGTTGGGTGCTCTGATTGAAAGGTGCTGCTGCCACATGCTTGTTATCAGAGACAAGCTCCCTTAGAGGGAGCAGCGAGATGAGGGAAAGAGGGCTGCGCAAGGTTCTGTGCGAGTGGAGATGGGTTGATGCTCAGCAGAAGCATGTCATGTAGGAGTCCAACAACTCTGTTCAGTCTCAAATGCCCATCTGCCTCTTCCCCCTGACCCCCACTTCTCCCCCAAAATAAAATAAAAATGCTCTTAGTTTGAGAGCAGTTGGAAACGCTAGTTTGCGGTAAGAGATGAAGGCATCTGCAGGCAGAGTTGCTTGTTGAGAACAGAAGAAGTAGCCAGGTTGGGTTGAATTGCTCCCCCAGGACAAGGATAAGTACCCAAGAAGAGCCTGCTGGATCAGGCCAGTGGCCCATCTAGTTCAGCATCCTGTTCCCAGATGCCTCAGTGGGAAAGCCACAAGCAGGATTCGAGCACAAGTGCATTTTCCTAGTGTGGTGCAGTGGTTAAGAGGGGTAGACTCGTAATCTGGTGAACCGGGTTCGCGTCTCCGCTCCTCCACATGCAGCTGCTGGGTGACCTTGGGCCACTCACACTTCTCTGAAGTCTCTCAGCCCCACTCACCTCACAGAGTGTTTGTTGTGGGGGAGGAAGGGAAAGGAGAATGTTAGCTGCCTTGAGACTCCTTTGGGTAGTGATAAAGAGGGATATCAAATCCAGACTCTTCTTCTCCTCCTCCTGTGGTTTCAGCAGCTGGCATTGTAAAGCATCACTGCCTTCAACTATGGAGGCAGAGCACAGCCATGGTGGCTCGTAGCCCTCAGGAGCCTCCATCTCCATGAGGAGGCTGTAAAAAGAACTTGTGCCTTTCAAGTGGGCAGAGAAACCGATCTTCTGAAGTGAGAATGGGGGCAAGACACCTGTCTGGTTCCACCAGTTGGGTTCCCTGCTTTTCGCTCCACCAGTCGCCAAAGGCATCCCTCTTCGCTGGTCTAAGAGCAACAGAAGCCACTCAGTTGCCTGGAGAAAGGACCACTTGTACTCAGTTGCCTGGAGAAAGGACCACTTGTAGCAGTTGGGCAGGTTAATTGGTTTGATGGGCCTGCACCTAAGTCCAGCTGCATGGCACCTCCAAGACTAGCGACTAGGGGAGGGGGATGTCTTCTCTGCTCCCATGCTCACCAGAGTGTGGCTTTTCAATCATAATTTGTGAATGGTGGTTCTTTCCCTTAACTAAAGCAGGAGAAGGTTCCCTGGTGATAATGAAATCCCTTGGAAATCCTTCTCTCCCCACGCCCAAAACCCATTGTCTTGTACTTTGCTAGAGACAGCCTGTCCCTGAGCTTAGAGGTGTTGAAGGAGGTGCAAATTACCCACTGCAAGCAGAACAGGGCAGAACTTCCTGTAACTGTTGAAGGTTTTTGCAAAGGACAAAATACAGCCTAATTGTTACTCAAAGAAAGGGGGAGGTTCGTTCTTGTTTCCTAGAGAGGTAGATTAGGGCATGTGTAAAGGTGTGACAGTTGAAGCAGGCCTGATTGAGGCACTGGTACGCCTGGCCATCTGTTGAGACTGTGGCACACTGTCATAGAATTGTAGAGTTGGAAGGGATGCCAAGGGTCATCTAGTCCAACCCCCTGCAATGCAGGAATCCTTGACCAGTGGCCATCCAAACTCTGCTTAGAAACCTCCCAAGGAGCTCAACGCAGCATTCTCCTCCACCTCCCCGTTTTATCCTCACAACAACCCTGCGAGGTACGTCAGATTGGGAGATTGTGACTGGCTGAAGGTCACATCAATGACCAATGGTCTCCCAGGCCCTGGTCCAGGGGTAGGCAACCTAAGGCTTGTGGGCCAGATGCGGCCCAATCGCCTTCTCAATCAGGCCTGCGGACGGTCCAGGAATCAGCGTGTTTTTACATGAGTAGAATGTGTCCTTTTATTTAAAATGCACCTCTGGGTTATTTGTGGGGCCTGCCTGGTGTTTTTATATGAGTAGAATGTGTGCTTTTATTTAAAATGCATCTCTGGGGTATTTGTGGGGCATAGGAATTCGTTCACCCCCCCCCAAAACAGTCCAGCCCACCACATGGTTTGAGGGACAGTGGACCGTCCCATGACTGAAAAAGGTTGCTGACCCCTGCTCTAGTCTGGCACTGACTGCTAAACCAGACTGGCTTCCTTGTGGTGTCTTGAAGAGCAGGGAACAGCTAAGGGGAGTCCACAGATGAGTGGAGAAGCCACTGATCAGGACCCTGGACAGTTCATTGGCACAGACTCTCCAGAGAGAGAGAGATCTGTTGCCTCAGCAGTGCGCTGTGGGCTTATCCACACTTTCCCTCTGCTTTTTCCAGACACGGTTTGCGATTTAAAGCTCTGTGTTGGCACCCTCTTTTTGTTTTGCTCCAGAGCTTTCACCACAAAACCCCACTTTTTAAAGCCATATCTGAGCAAACATCCACCCACAGAAAACCCAAATGGATGTTTTCTCCAATTCAGCTTTAAAGAGCAGGTTTTCATGGGGAAAACTTGGGGTAAAGCAAAACAAAAACAGCCATTTGGACATGGAGCATTAAAGCCCTGACCTGTGCCTGGAAAGAGTGGAGCAAAAGGTAAGTGTGGATAAGCCCCTAATGGGGCTGACTGTCGTGGTTGAGCTACAGTCCTCTTTTGCCTCAGGGCTTACATAAACCTGGAGCTCTCATCTTGCAGTTCTCTCAGAAAACCATTGTTTGTTTTCAGAAGTGGGAGCCCTTCTCTCCGGCTGGCATTGTTAGGACATGAATCTCACTTGATCCCTAATGAAAGCAAATCCGTGGAGGGGATAAGCCGTGCTGTCGACACGGGTAATGAACTTGAGGCCTTGCTTTTCTCTGCAAAGCAAACTCATTTATTCCTTGCATTGACTGAGGCGCCAGCTTGGATTGCAGGTCGTAATTGATGGACGGTCAGAGGCAGGCTGGTGAGGATTGTCTGAGATGCCAATATCCATTCCAGTGCAGATTCTGATAAAGCCTGATGCATAAAGATGGGTATGCTTAATAAAGAAAAAAAAGAGCATTTGATCTTGCTGCCACTTGCTAAGCTGCTAATGGAGGCAAGAGCTGGTTGAATGAATTTTTGATAAAGGGTGCAGCCCTTTCATTGGAGCAAAATGGATATGGGGTTGGAAAACAGACTGGTGACCAGGGCTCTGGGGGTGATGTGTAGTGGTTAGAGCATCAGACTAGATCCTAGGAGACCAGGGTTCAAATCCCCACTCAGCCATGAAGCTCAGTGGGTGACCTTGGGCCAATTAGCCTAACCTACCTCACAGGGTTGTTGTGAGCACAAAATGGAGGAAGAGATTTATCTTGGGATCTTTGAGGAAAGGTGGGATATAATTGTAATACAGTGGTACCTCTGGATAGGTACGGGATCCATTCTGGAGCCCCGTTCACATCCTGAAGTAAATGTAAGACGCAAATGCGTGTCTGTGCATGTGCGGATCGCGTTTCGGCACTTCAGCGCATGCGCGTGACTTCATTTTGAGCGTCTGCGCATGCACGAGCGGCAAAACCCGGAAGTAACACACTCTGTGGAGCGCAACTCGAAAATACTTAACTTGAAGCTACTTTAACCCGAGGTATGACAGTAAATAAATAACAAAGTGAGGTTATTTACACTATATCATCTTAGCTGTTCTGACTTTTCTTTAAAAACATGTTTCTTGATCCAGATTATTGATCCCCCCATGGGATTCTTGTGGCATATATGTGCTAAATGTTTAATCCAGTTATCAACCCTCTTTCAACCAAGAGTCCTTAGCAGGAATGTAAGAAAGCACTGTTTTGCTCATCTGTTCTGTATTTGGTAAACACTGCAACGTTTCTGTTCCATTGCAGTCCACCTTCCACTCAAACATCGTAACTTACATAACTAAGTAAGTTGCTATGTAAGCTACATTGTCATTACCTAATTCCATCCCATTCATTTCAGTGCAGAGAAAGTCTATGCAGATGAGGGGAAAATGTAATCAATTACCATATTTTTCGCTCTATTGGACGCACCGGACCACAGGACGCACCTAGTTTTTAGAGGGGGAAATCAAGGAAAAAAATATTATCCCCACCCCAGCCCCAAAGAGCAACGGACAGGCTGCATGCAGCCTGTCCACTTCTCCCAGAGCTTCTCGGGGCTGCAGGGTAAGCCCGGGTTTCCCCCCCCCCCCAGCCCCAAAGAGCAAAGAAGCCAAGACAGTGCACGGGATCCATAGCCGCGCAACCTCTCCAGCCAGGAGCTAAACCTCTCCAGTGCAGCTAAAGAAGACAAGGCAGCAAGCGCGATCCATCCCGCTCACTGCCTTGGCTTCTTCTTTAGCCTTGCACAGCATCTTTAGTCTTGTGCAACGGGATGGATTGCGCCTGCTGTCCACCGGGGCTGGACTAGATGACTCCTGGGGTTCCCTTCCAACCCTGCAATTCTATGACCTCGGAAGGTGTTTGGGGTCTCCACCACTGGAGGCTTTTAAGCAGCGGTTGGGGGACCATCTGCCTGGCGTTCTTTAGCTGTGATTCCTACATTGTGAGGGGGCTGGGCTAGATGACCCTTGGGTGGCCCTCCCAACTCTATACAGTCCTACAGTTCTGCGGCAGGAGATCCACAGCCACTTCACACAATGCCCACTCCCAATTTTCATCTGAGAGACATGTGTCTCTCAGTACCCCCCCTACCTGCCACACTTCCCCCACCCCACTTAAGCTGAGGGAATTTCTGCCCAGAGAAACTCCCAGCAATCAAGGAGGAGGAATCCGCTGCAGCCGTGAGCAGCGGAGGATCCATGGTCCCCTTCCTTCTCTCCTCCGTAGTTGCTTTGAAGCAGGAAAGTGGGAGAGGAGCTGCTTACATGAGTGTAAGCTGCTCCCCTCCCACATTGCCGCTTCAAAGCAATCACGGAGGAGGGAATCTGCTGAAGCCTAGAGCAGCGGAGGATCCATGGTCCCCTTCCTTCCCTCCTCCGTGGTTGCTTTGAAGGAGGAAAGTGGGAGAGGAGCTGCTTACACAAGTGTAAGCTGCTCCCCTCCCACTTTGCTGCTTCAAAGGGAGCCCGGGAGGAGGGAATCTGCTGCAGCCTCGAGCAGCGAAGAGGATCCATGGGTCCCCTCTTTCCCTCCTCCGTGGTTGCTTTGAAGCAGGAAAGTGGGAGAGGAGCTGCTTACACGAGTGTAAACTGCCCCCCTCCCACATTGCTGCTTCAAAGCAATCACGGAGGAGGGAATCCGCTGAAGCCTCCAGCAGCGGGGGATCCATGGTCCCCTTCCTTCCCTCCTCCGTGGTTGCTTTGAAGGAGGAAAGTGGGAGAGGAGCTGCTTACACGAGTGTAAACTGCCCCCCTCCCACATTGCTGCTTCAAAGCAATCATGGAGGAGGGAATCCGCTGAAGCCTCCAGCAGCGGAGGATCCATGGTCCCCTTCCTTCCCTCCTCCGTGGTTGCTTTGAAGGAGGAAAGTGGGAGAGGAGCTGCTTAAACAAGTGTAAGCTGCTCCCCTCCCACTTTGCTGCTTCAAAGGGAGCCCGGGAGGAGGGAATCTGCTGCAGCCTCGAGCAGCGAAGAGGATCCATGGGTCCCCTCTTTCCCTCCTCCGTGGTTGCTTTGAAGCAGGAAAGTGGGAGAGGAGCTGCTCCCACATTGCCGCTTCAAAGGGAGCCCGGGAGGAGGGAATCTGCTGCAGCTTCCCCCAACTCCCGCAGAAGCCGCCCGCTCTTTAAAGGGGCTGCGCGGCTTCTCCTGGCTTTTCTGGGAGGTGGGGGGATTCCCCCACCTCGTAGAAAAGCCTGCAGGAGCCGCGCAGCCTTTAAAGAGGGTGCCGCTCTTGGGGGCTTTTCCCCCAGGAGGGAGAAGGGACTGCTGCAGCCAGTCAGTCCCTTTTCCCTCCTAGAGAAAAGCCCGCAAGAGCGCACGAAGCTTGCGTGCGGCTCTTGAGGGCTTTTCCCGCCTGCCTCCCCCCTGCATTCACTCCATAGGACGCACACACATTTTCCCTTGCTTTTTAGGAGGGAAAAAGTGTGTCCTATGGTGCGAAAAATACGGTACATTTGCAGACTGAAACTGACAATAACAGTGAAAACATACTTGCTGGATTGATTGATTTCCATACTAGATGTGAGACGAATAAGTGAACGTGGGCAAATTTTGCTCTCATTTCCCGTTTCATTGGATGTCACTTACATCCCTAATTCTTAGGCACTCTGGTGCTGTGACAGGACTAAGGGCCTCTAATGAAGAGGTCCTGGCATCCTCAGAAAACTCCAATTCCTGTAGTAGCTTGAGGAACCTACGGCATTGAAACCTGTTTTGCAACCGGTTTAAGATACATTGTGCTGCCATTGTCATTTGAGCAAAGGACTACAGCTCCCATCAGTCGCAGCCTGCACATCTGTTGAGTTTCATGGTGGCAGCGGCAGTGGGGGAGGTAGGTGTTTGGCAGAGGGAGTGGCATTTTGAAGGGAGACACAGGCATTCAGGGAGTTAGTTCCAGGCATACAGGGTAGGAAGGTTGAAACAGGGGTGCCTTTTGAGGAAATGGGGGAGTTTGGGACGGTGGATCCTGCTGGAACCAGGAAAGCAAAGTTTGCAGGCATGGATGTGTCATGATAAAACAAGGCTGTGTGTGTGTGTGTGTGTGTGTGTGTGTGTGTGTGTTGGATTTGAAGGGCAGGGCAATGAGGCTGTGCTGACTGGCAAGCTGGTTCGGGGCTTAAGGAGGGCACCATGAAACCAGCTCAAAATCCTGGGCTAAAGTAACCAATACAGTGGTACAGTATCTCGGGTTAAGTTCTTAATTCGTTCCGGAGGTCCATTCTTAACCTGAAACTGTTCTTAACCTGAAGCACCACTTTAGCTAATGAGGCCTCCTGCTGCCGCCGCACCGCTAGAGCATGATTTCTGTTCTCATCATGAAGCAAAGTTCTTAACCCGAGGTACTATTTCTGGGTTAGCAGAGTCTGTAACCTGAAGCGTATGTAACCTGAAGCGTCTGTAACCAGAGGTAC
Organism: Podarcis bocagei; assembly: GCF_964188305.1. Classification (NCBI taxonomy): domain Eukaryota; kingdom Metazoa; phylum Chordata; class Lepidosauria; order Squamata; family Lacertidae; genus Podarcis; species Podarcis bocagei. Next base: position 32,159,635 of record NC_138139.1, on the reverse strand, counting down.
CACTGTACTGTATCAAGAGAAGCTGAATTCTGCAGCTCTGTGAATTAGGAAAACAACACAGAATCCTTGACCTGGTTCCAATAAATCCTTCATAGCCTCCCCACACGCAGGCCGACTTCTGAGAGTTTATCAAGCTGCTAGGGAAACATTAGCACCAGAAACTTGATTTTCTGAGTGGGGTAGGGGGAGCAGAGATACTTGCGCAGCTGAGCTCTTTGATGGCTTTTTGGAGTTTGCGCATGGGACGTTACGGCTTCTATCTCGCGCCTGATGTGCTTGCTGCTGGTGTGTGCCTCTCCCCTTCTTCCTCCCCCTGTTAGATCTCTTCAGCGTGCTCAGCCCCTGCATGGGGAAGGTTAGCGCTTTGCTTTTGTGAAGCTGGCTGCCTCTTGGCTCCACTCTCTCTGGGATGGTGGCTTTGGAGCCCGAGATGAGAGCTTTGTAGCTCTCGTTCTGGAAGTTCCTTCCTCGCGGAGTCTCAGTCAAAGCCGATGCAAATCTTCCTAAAGCAATGATGCTCACAGATTCACAGAAGGGCTGGAAGCTGACGTGATGGAGATGGCAGGCAGCCCAGTTTTGCTACCAAAAATCTGTACTGAGTCTTGAGGTTCAGTTCTTGGCATTTCCAGGTAGGGCTAGGAAAGACCCCTATTTAAAACCCAGCAGCAGAGCCGCCTCTGGTCAGTGCAGACAAAGCTGAGCTAGATGGACCAGTGGCCTGACTCAGTACAAACCAGCTTCCTATGATTCTGTTTCAGGCAGCTGAATAACAAAACCATGAGGACTAGAATCTTAGCTGAGTGGTAGAGTGTCTGCTTTGCAAGCAAAACATCCCAAGTTCAATCCCCAGAATCTCCAAATAAGACTGGGAATATCGCTTGTCTGAATGTATGAGAGTAACCACTGCCAGTGGTGTTTTTGCCTGACCTGTTTCCTGTAATTGTGTGCTAATCTTCTGGCAAGAACAGCTGATATCCCTTTTTAATGCCTATTGTTCCAAGCTTTTAATCTTGCTTCACGGTCGATTTTATTGCCTAGTAAACTCTGTAAATGCTGGAGGGAATCTGGGAACATACATAATGTTTCTCTGATGATAAATGACCGGATTTGCAATGTTTAGAAAATGCATAATGCAGCCAGGGGACCCCAAAATGGGGAAACCTTGTCTTCCATGAGATGTGGGACTCAATCCCTCAGGAGGCAGTGATGGCTCCCAACCTAGAGGGCTTTAAAAGAGGATTGGGCCTTGCAGGGGGCTGGGCTCCATAACCCTTGGGGTCCCTTCCAACTCTGTGATTCTATGATTTCTATCTTTCTATGTTCCCTTTGCGGATATGCGTACCCTTTAACATCGGCCTTTGTTCTCTTGAGACTTTGACATGGCTTTGAATTAACTTCTAAGGCTGGCCTATCCCAGGAGGGAGACTTTGATGTCTGTAGTCTCTTCTCTCGCCTAGCAGGGACGGATTGTCTGCAAAGAGTTTGCTGTGTCAGCTTCTGCATTTGATGGCAAAGTGTTGCAAGGAGCATGGTGAATGAGATGCTTGAGTGTGCAAGAACTAGGGAGGTGGGCAGGTAGGTTGGGGGGGTGTCCAGTGGCATAGCGTGGGGGGTCAGGGGGGGCCGGCTGCACCGGGCGCAACATCTGGTGGTTAGGGTTAGGGGGTGCAAATCCACGGGTTAGGGGGCGCAAATCCACGGGTTAGGGGGCGCAAATTACTTGCCTTGCCCCGGGTGCTGACAACCCACGCTACGCCACTGGTGGGGTCCCAGCTGGGTTTAAAGTTCAGCATCTGCCAACAACCAGCATCTGTTTGCTGGTGCCCAATACTTCAGGACTGGATTACTTCAAGGCACCATTTGTGGGGCTTCCCTTGCACTTGATCCAGAAACTATAATTGGTGAAGAGAGATCTTTGCTCAGAGATTTGCACTGAAAGCTGATTTGCTATTGGGCCAAGTTCAAGGTGTTACTATTAGTATGTAAAGCCCTTAACAACCTGGGGACCACTTTACTTGCGAGATCGCCTTACCCCATAAATGCCCACTCTACTCCTTTGAATTGTAGAACTGGCATTGCTACAGGTGCCGCTTAACGCCCATTCTGGATTTGTAAGAAATAGCTATTTTAGTGCAGCAGCACCTGCACTTTGGAACTCCCTGCCTATTGATAATAGGCAGGTGTCTTCACTGCACTCTTTTCAGCACCTGCTAAAACTATTTTTGTTTAGGCAAGCCTACCTAGATGTTTAATGGGACACGGGTGGCGCTGTGGGTTAAACCACAGAGCCTAGGACTTGCCGAACAGAAGGTCAGCAGTTCGAATCCCCGTGGCGGGGTGAGCTCCTGTTGTTCGGTCCCTGCTCCTGCCAACCTAGCAGTTCAAAAGCACATCAAAGTGCAAGTAGATAAATAGGTACCACTCGGGCGGGAAGGTAAACGGCGTTTCCGTGTGCTGCTCTGGTTCCCCAGAAGCGGCTTAGTCATGCTGGCCACATGACCCAGAAGCTGTACGCCGGCTCCCTTGGCCATTAAAGCGAAATGAGCACCACAACCCCAGAGTCGGCCACAACTGGACCTAATGGTCAGGTGTCCCTTTACCTAGATGTTTAGAAAGTTAATGTGAGTTTTAATCTTTTCTTTTTTTCTTTTTTAGCTTTGAGGGCTTTTTAAAAAACAACTGTCAAGCAGTGTATAAATTGTATGAGATTTAAAAATAAATTGGGACCAGCAGCAGGCAGGGAGCCAACAGAAAGTGGTACCAGGGCTTATGACAATCAGAATCAGAGCTCATTAATTTTTGTCTCCCTCCACCTTCCTTTTGAGTTCTACAAGGGCAACACTGAGATGGAGGAAGAGGAGGAAGGTGGCAAGCTGCCCCCACCCCTAGGCAAGGAAGGCAAGCAGGTGTGGGTTGGCTGTAGACAGACTGAAATTGGTGGGACAGTGCTCTGTTCACCCTAGGTGACTAGCCTCCACTGGGCATCAGAAGTATTTGTAATCCAGCTTCGTAGGTTATTTGGCTGGCCAAAACCTGATGTCAATGGTGGCTCACGTCACACATGGATTAATTCACTTCTTTCCCCTCCTGTCTTCCAGAATAAAGTCTTGAATGTGGATGGCGTAAAAGTGAAGTTGCAGGTAAGGCAAACTGTGTCTGTTCTGAGCTCAGGGTGCTTCTGATATGTTTAGGGGGTGTGTGCCAGGATAACTCTTTCCATGAGCAAAGCCCTTGTCATGTGTTGGGCTCCCAGTACCCTGCTACACAACTGTTAAATAGTGGAATTTAATGGAATAATCCTCTAGCAGCTGAGTGTGAAGAGAGGTGTCATATTTAAAGAGAAGCCCTACCCAGGCACATTTTTCACCCACAGGGTGATTCCAGTCTCACACCTTGCATGGTTTTCACATCCTGCTTGCAGCGTTTCCAGAAGAGGCATCTGGGTGGCCATTGCTGGGCAAGATGGGTCATTGGCCTGATCCAGCTTCCAGGCTCTTCTGAAGAACATAAGGAACTCCCTGCCTGTTGATATCAAGCAGGTGCCTTCACTGTATTTTTTTTGGCACCTGCTAGAACATTCTTGTTTAGACAAGCCTGCCCAGATGGTCAGAAAGTTGTTGTGAATTTTAACCTGATTTAGTATTTTAACTTTGTGTACATTTTAAAGTATTGTAGTGATTTTTAAAAATTGTTTTATCTGCTTTGAGGATTCCCCACCCCACCCCAGTAAAGCAGTTTATAAATTTTATGAAATACAAAATAAAAAGAACAGCCTGCTGGCTCCGACCAGCAGCCCATCTAGTCCAGCCTCCTGTTCTCAAAGCAGCCACCCAGATGCCCCAATGGGGAATGCACAAACAGGACCACCCCCAGCAGAAGAGCGCTTTCCCTTCCTGCTGTTTCCAGCAACTGGCTTTTAGAAATAGCAGACGGTGGATGTAAAACATAGCTATCACTGCTAGTAGAAATGGTCCTCAGCTGTTACATGCTCTTTATTATGACTGGCTGCAAACAAACATATTTCCATTATTTGCTGATGCTCATGCTACAATGCAGCCCCCTGAGGCATCAGGGTGCTGTGCTGTTAGAAGTCTTCCGCTACCTCCTTTCTCCTTCTGCTCACACTTACTTGGGTCCCTTCTAGTGACGCTGAAAACCCACCAAGTCCTGCCACGTAGTCATGATCAGTTGGGGGTATACCGTAATACAGCACCAACAGTTCCACAGGTAGCAGTTTGTCGCCACCTGTCTCCATCTTCAGAAGGGGCTTAGGGAATGTGCAAAATGGTGGGGTTTTTTTTAGTACCGATGGGACTGGTGGCATTGGCAATCCTCTCCCCACACAACAGAGGAAGATGGTTCACCCTGTGAAAATGCCTTTAGTCCATTAAAGGCAGATAAATCTAATTATGAGGGTGCCCTTCTGGCTGGTTGTCGGATGGATTTTCTCATTTAAGGATGCACCGTAAGCTCTTCGTCAAGTAAATGGGAACGGCTTCAGAATGCTGCCAGGCTGAGGAATGGCACGGCCCGTTTTGAAGAGGCATTACTCATGTCACCTTTTGCCTATAATTATCTTTATCAACATCTCTCTGCGGGCTGAGAAAATTAATCATGTTTCAGATTGATGGGGCCCCTTCAGTTCCTTGTTAGGAAGGACACCTTCCACCAAGGGCGGGGGCGGGGGAGCTGCCTTGGTGACCGTGGAGAGAGGAGCTCGGTTTCCTGCTTCTTTTCAGAAAGGACAACTTTAGATTTCTGCTCAACAATTTCCAAAGCAGTGTGTCAAGGGCAGCCTATAGTTTGAAGCCTGCGGAGACATCCTGGGGAAACAGAGGCTCTGTGGGCAGGTGGTTCCCGTAAAGATCCATTAAAGGCAAGTCCATTAAAGGTCTGGACTCAACCCTCAGAATTTTAGAAACCCCAACAAACAAGCTGAAAAAGGGAAATGTCACTTCCTACCAACCAGGTGTTTTCAGCAAGAGAAGAATGAATCTACCCTCTCTCCCCGCCTCCCTGACTGACTTGGGGCATTGACGTATGGGATGGAAGGAAGGAGATGATGTGTGTTACGAGTTGGCCTCTTGTGACTTCATTGCTTGTTGATGTTTTCAGATCTGGGACACGGCCGGCCAAGAGAGGTTCCGCAGTGTCACACATGCCTATTACCGAGACGCCCATGGTAGGAACCTCTAAGCGTTTCTTGCTTTCTGATTGAAACTCAGTTTGAGTGGGACAAGTTAGAAGAGAGAAACTGTTGTCAGCCTGGGGCTCCATCCATTGGTCTTCTGCTTTGATTTTCAGGTTGGAAGCAGGGCAGAAAGGTGGTACAGAAAGTTTGCCAAAATGCTTCTCCATCCTGGCAGAGCAAGTGGAAAGCAAGGGGAAAGTTGCTGTTGTTGTTCTTATTATTATAATCATTATTAGCTGCATTTGTATCCCACCTTTTTTCTCCAAGGAGCTCAAGGTGACGAACATGGTTTCCCCTCTCCTCATTTAATTCCCAAAACAACCTTCAAGGTAGCTTACGCTGAGAGGCAATGAGTGGCCCAAGGTCAACCAGTTAACTTCATTTGTGGTTGAGTGGGGATTTGAACCCTGGTCTCCCGAGTCCAATTCCAACACTAACCACTACACCACACTGTCCCTTACCTGGCATTTGGTCACAGTCTTCAAAGGGGATGGAATTTGCCACATTGGCTCAGAGTTTCCAACATCAAAGAGCCATTACCTCTCCTCCCCGGCCTCACTTGTGACTTTGCAGAGAGTGGCATTTTGCAAAAGGCAAGAGAAAAAGGAATGCCACTCACTTCTTGCAGAGGAAGATCAAGGAGCTAAATGGTGGGATATTTGGCGGGCATGGGGTGGAATTGGATTGATCCGACCCAATTTTTCAAGCTAGGCTCTTCCTTTCCTTGCATGCTTTGAACTTGCACAGAATTCCAAACAGGGAAAGCGACAGCATGAAAAGCCCCCTTTGCCTTGTCAAGGGCTGCCAGCAGATGCTGGCAAGCGCTGCTCCCTCTTCAGATTGCTGCTCTCCCAGCCCTCTAAAGTCAGGCAGGCAGCCCCATGAAGTGCCTTGAAGTCTCTGCCTAGCTCATTAGCAAGGAGGAAACTTTCCCACTGGAAGCCTTCAAAGGAAGCCTTCAAAGGTCTGCAGGAAACAGAGGTTTTTTAAAATGGGGGTGGGTGGGGGAAGGTGCACAGAACAAGGGAGGTGGGGCAAATTAGTGTCCTACTCCAGATTAAGTGGGTTGTCTCCCACTTCCCTCTGCTGAACAGGCAATGTCACGACCCCAGCAGCAACCAGGATACTGAGTTGGAGGCAACAGTGTCCTCGGCTAAGGAAGTGACCAGCTTCCTGGGTCTGAGCCTGATGTGGCATGGTTTTTAGAGTGTTGGAGTAGGACCTAGGAGGCCAGGGTTCAAATCCCAGCTCAGCCATGAAACCCATTGGGTGACCTTGGACTAGTCACCGTCTCGCAGCTTAACCTACCTCACAGGGTTGTTGTGAGGAAGAGAACCATGTGTGCCACCTTGAGCTCCTTAGAGGAATGTGATAAATCATCATCATCAGATGACTACTGAACTTGAGGCTGGCAGCAGGAGGCCACTGAACCAGCTGCCATGGCAACCAGGCCCATAGAACTATGGCCAAGATCCTTTCCCCTGGCACAGTGTGCCTCTGGCAAGACCTCACCAGTCCAAGCAGCGCAGGCTTGTGCACCACCAGTAGGGAGGCCAGGAGGAGGTCCTGCCTTCAGGCCAGAGAGTTGACCCTTTAAGAGACTCCAGAAGGGGTGGGATAGAGGCAAAGGCTCAAAAGTGCTCCATTCACCTAGTCAGAGCTCTCAAGGATATCTCCCCAGGCCTACAACAAACAACTGTCTGCCTGCTTTCTGAGCTCATCTGTGGAACCAGGGCAGGGCAGATGAGGGTCCCACTGCAACTGCTTCTCCCTCCTGCTGCCCACACACTCTCCACCCAGTAGAAAGAGCACCATGAGAGGAAAGCTGGCCTGGAGGTTGTTTTGCAATCCCAAACAGCTGGAGTCAGGTGTAGATCAGCAATAAAACCATAAGGCACCCAATGTCAGTGAACTCGTTATTCAAAGAAGCAAAACAACTCATGCCTAGTGGTCACAGCAACCCTCCCCAGTCTTGATCAAAAGAGGCAGTTGCGAGGACTGAAGGTCCCTGCCTTACCATCGCTCTCTAAGGTTCTTCCTCAGCAGCCTAAGGCTCCGTCGTCTTGTCTCTCTTTGCTCTTCCCTCTTCATTCCTCTGCAGGTTCTAGGAGACTAGCGGGGAGCTGGTTGCAGCAGGAGGGGGAGACTCCCTGGGTTCTTCAGCAGCCTGCCTCATCTCTGTCTCATGGTCCACTTCCTCTCCTGCCATAGCATCTCCCTGCTCACTAAACCCTGTTGCCTCTTCTCCTTCCGACACCTCCTCCTCCTCCCAGTCTGCCCTCTCTTCTCCCTCTGACCACTTGTCATTGTCCCACCGCTAATCCCCTGGCTCTGAGCCTTCTTCCCCTGGGGGTTCCCCTGCTGGTGCCTCCCACCACTCCTTTGCAATTCAGCCAGTCCATGACACCAGCTCTGCCAAAATGGGACACCCAAGAAGGCATTGAGACAACTCCAGAAATCCTTGCAGCAGTCCCACCTGGGTGTGTCCAGGGCCCCTTCTGATTGCAGCTGCTTTGCTGATACTGCTGGACATGGGAGCGCCCCCCGACACCCCATCTACTAGTCTTGCAAAGCTGAGGGGTCAGAGGGCAAGGGGTGTGTATGTGTGGAAGCCTCTTCCAGGCCAGTTTCCACTCGCCAACTAAAGTGTTGCCCGTGAATTAAAGACCACAGGAAGGAGGCCTGCCGGGACTCAGCTGTTTCCCAAACGCTTGTTGTTAAAACTTCAGTAGTAAAAAATTTAGAGCTCTCTCAGAGAATCAGTTAGTGGTTTCTCAAGTGGAAAGGGAGCTCGTTAAGTGAAAGTGATTAAAATGCTGATGAGAAGGAAAAAAATGCAGAAGCAGGAAGAGAGAATTTCTCACCACGGGGACCCTGGAGGTATGAGGAGTTGGGGTGGCTCTGGGTTGCACTCGCTCAAACCCTAGAAGCTCAAACCCTAGAATCGTAGAATTGGAAGGGACCTCCAAAGGTCAAGTAGTCCAACCCCCTGCAATCACAGCTCAAAAAGCCCTGATGGATGGCCAGCCAACCTCTGTTTAAATATCTCCAGTGAAGCTGAGACCACAAAATCCACAGGCTAGATTTTGCATTTGTTGTGTGGCAGAGAGGTGTGTGTCTGTGTTATTTGTATCTGCACCACAGGGGTCCATAAACCACCATTATTTGAACAGAATCAAATTTTCCCACTCCTCAAAAGCACCTTCCTTTTCAGTGGCATCCTATATTTTTCATGACATTTCCTACACTGTAAGGACAAATTCCAGTTAGACTAGGAGGCGGGTTTGGAATGTGACTGGTTAGAGGGGTGGGCTGGAGAGCAGGCGGGTGTCTGGGCTTAACAGTCCTGAGGGGCTTCAAAAAGAGGCCTAATTTGGCCCTGGCCAAAAGGTCCCCCACCCCAAAGGTACTGTCCTATGTAAAATACAAGGCATGCATTGCAGGGACATGGATGTCACTAGATGACCCTTTAGTCCCCTTCCAGCTCTACAGTTTTGTGGTTCTAATCTGTGGTGTTTGACTAGCGGGCTGACCTGTGCCTTGCCTTCTCTCCCTGTCCCTTGGTCTTCCTCTTCAGCTTTGCTGCTGCTCTATGACGTCACTAACAGAGCCTCCTTCGACAACATCCAGGTAAGTCCTGACAATGGTTGCTGATGTCCAGGGCTGCAAGAATTCTGGTGCCTTTTCCGGTTGTTCCATGATGCCGAAAGGTTTGGTCCTGACAAAGTGGGCTGCTGAACAAGGAAGGGAGCAGCTTGTTAATCCTCCCAGCCACCATGACACTGAATTCCCCCCCCCCCCAAACTCCCTTCTTCCTACCCTAAAGACCCAAACTGCAGCTGCTCACTGAAGGAAGACTTCTCCAGAAGACAGCACAACTCCTGCACCTCTCCGTTAAACACTGCCTGGAGCAGCATTTCCCAAACTTTATTGGGTCACCGTCCCCTTGGTCCCATAAACTCACCCCCTGTGCCCCCTACCCTATAAAAAGCATTATTCCGAACAGACCCACTAAGGAAGATAGTAACACGATAAAATTCAAAGCTGTAACAATTAATTACTCATTGATTCCAAATCCAATTAAAACTAATCAGTTCAACAACTGAGGAACTTGATCTCCCGTGAGGCATTGCAGGGATTTGGATAAGATGATCCTTGAGGTTCCTTCCAGCTCTACAATTCTATAGTTCTATGCCAGTTTTTCAAAGTCCAGTAATTATTTACACCTCCAGCACCAGGTTGGATAAAGGCTGCTGCAGTTTAAATTGTTCTCTGGTAGGCCTCGCTTTGTCTGAGCGCTTGGAGGGCCACAAAGGAGATGGCCCTGATCTTCCAATGGTTCAAACCAATCGTCTCAGGCAACTTCTGATATTTTCACTATTAGGAGAAAAATGGCCGTGTGCAGAATTAGTTAGCTTGCAGGACTAAGGAGCTTGGGAGAATACCAATTATAATAGCAGTAGTAAGTTTAAAAGGCCACAGTATTGAATTTGGATGAGGAAATTACATCTCTGGGAGGTTGGCTTTCCCCTCTGGGGCCTTTTCCCTCAGATACAGCAGGTTTAAATTGAAACGGTGTCCTTTGTCTTTTGCGTGTGACTGCGGGGGGTGGGGGCAAGCTCTGGTGTGGTCAGGATCTCATCATTTAGTTGGTGGCAAAATATTTTGCTCCTGAGGTTTTATTCCGTCTCATCTTTTCCTGCCCTCTTTTTTTGGGGGGGGGGTCCTCCTATTTAATTGAGAGGAAGGGATGCGGGTGGCGCGGTGGGTTAAACCACAGAGCCTAGGACTTGCCAATCAGAAGGTTGGTGGTTCGAATCCCCGCAATGGGGTGAGCTTCTGTTACTCGGTCCCTGCTCCTGCCAACCTAGCAGTTCAAAAGCATATCAAAGTGCAAATAGATAAATAGGTAGCGCTCCAGCGGGAAGGTAAACGGCATTTCCGTGCGCTGCTCTGGTTCACCAGAAGCGGCTTAGTCGTGCTGGCCACATGACCCACATGTTGAAAAAAAGCACTGCTGGTGGCAATTGCTGCCTCCTATGGGAGCAAGATCCATAGTTTAACTATGAACAAATGCAACACTAAATGAGAAAAGGGGAGCACCTGCCTCTGCACAGACGCAACGCTGATAACTGAACCAGCAAACGTTGGATGGTATGTTTTGCTGCTTGTCCAAGCTGGGCTCAGCCTATTGGCAAAGGACTCCACCGTGATTTCTTTTTATGTGCTCCATCTAGCTTTGCCCTCAGATAAACATCGTTCCACTGACTAAACACACCAGAGATACGTTATTGATTGATTTGTTTTTAATGCATAAATTTGTCCCTGGACCACGTTGGTGGAGTTTTTGTGTCACAAAAGTTATACCTATAGCATGCAAGTAGTTATTTGTTCTGAGATGGAGATACCCACCCCCCAAGAAAGCTTAGAAGAAGGGGGGCTTCCCCTCCCTGCTTTTAAATGAGAGCCAGTGTGGTGTAGTGGTTAAGAGCGGTAGTCTCGTAATCTGGTGAACTGGGTTTGCGTCTCTGCTCCTCCACATGCAGCTGCTGGGTGACCTTGGGCCAGTCACACTTCTTTGAAGTCTCTCAGCCCCACTCACCTCACAGAGTGTTTGTTGTGGGTGAGGAAGGGAAAGGAGAATGTTAGCCGCTTTGAGACTCCTTCAGGTAGTGATAGAGCGGGATATCAAATCCAAACTCTTCTTAAATCAAGGAATCCTTTCAAAAAGTCATGCCAGATTTGGACTTGGAGTCCAGCTGAACAAGCAATTCCAGTTGTTGTGATTGGCAACTGTCTGTCTCAAGAGACCATTGAGTGTGCTTCCGGGGATGCAGTGATACTGGTCTGAAGTGGCCTCCCCGGGGCACAAGCCCAGGTAGTGTGTTTGGAGGTCCTGGGCTGCCCAGATGACAAGACCCCCCTTTTGGGCTTGCTGATTTGGTCCAAAGAAAGCAGAGCAATACGTTTGGCACCAGCTTTGGTGCAGGAGTTGCCAGAAGCAGGCGTACAAAGCTTCATCCCAGCTGGCTTAGGGACTCCACTCCAGATTTGTGTACGGCTTACTCCTTAAGCCTTTTCTTCTCCCAAATCTCTCTGAATGCCAGCCGGTGAGAATCCCAAGTAGAGAGAGCGTTGTGGTACTCAAGTCCTCCTTGTGGGCTTCCCAGCGGCGTCCAATTGGGCAGTGGGGTTCCAGACTAGATGGGCCATTGGCCTGATCCAGAAGGCTCTTCTTAAAATCGGTTCTCAACCTGTGGGTCCCCAGATGTTGTTGGACTACACCTCCCATCATCCCTGAGCTTTGGCCTTGCTAGCTAGGGGTGATGGGAGTTGTAGTTCAACAACATCTGGGGACCCACAGGTTGAGAAAGGCTGCTTTACCAGGATTCTGGCAACGGATTGTGGTTAAGTGTCACATCTCCACTGGAATGATATCTGTACTGCTATCAGTATCTGTAAATACTGATAGCAGTATTTTTTTTTTAATGCCTTCATGTTATTCTGATAAACCTGGAAAGCTAACAGAGGAGGTTTTGAGACTACTGCTTTCTGGAGAAGGAAGGTGAGCTGCCTTTTATTAATCTGCTACAAGGATATCTCTGACAGTACCGATATCATGAAGATTAAGCGCCTGGATATACAGCTTCGAAAGAGTTTCCAGGATAAATTGGCTGAAACGTGGATTCCCCCTCCCCCTTTTATCTAGCAACCTCAGAGCTGTTCTGACACTTCAGGCAGTCGGTGTTGAGAGTCAGGATGCTGCTAAGTCTGCCTTTTAGCCTACATTGCGCTGCTTCTACATGCCGGTAACGTGATGGAGAAAACAAAAAAGGAGAGCCCAGTTTCCACCAAATGTACATTGCACAGTCTAGGGCATGGGTAGGCAAACTAAGGCCCAGGGGCCAGATCCAGCCCAATCGCCTTCTAAATCCAACTCACGCATGGTCCGGGAATCAGCATGTTTTTACATGAGTAGAATGTGTCCTTTTATTTAAAATGCATCCCTGGGTTATTTGTGGGGCATAGGAATTCGTTCATCCCCCCCCCCCAAAAAAATATAGTCCGGCCCCCCACAAGGTCTGAGGGACAGTGGACCGGCCCCCTGCTGAAAATGTTTGCTGGTCCCTGGTCTAGGGGCACTTCTGGGCTCAACTCTGCTTCTTGGAGGCCCAGGTAGCCTCAGGGGCTAAAAGTACCTTTTGCCCACTGTGCCTGATATGACAGTCTCAGCTATTCCTGGATCAGGTGAGCTTGAGCACTGTAGTCCAGGTGCCGGTTACTTCAGGGCTCGATTACTGCAGAGTGGGGCTTCCGTTGTGCTTGATCCAAAAACTGCAGTTAGTGCAGAACATAGGCGCCGACTCCATGGGGCCTGAGGGGGCCCGAGCCCCCTCAAAAATTCGTTTTGGGGGGCTCCGCCCCCCCAATAATCTCGGGTGCCCCTCCAGCAGAGCGCCACCGCCGCCCCTCCCCCAGCCCAAAATGCACAGGGTCGGGCTGCATGCCTCCTGCCCTCCCTCCCGAGCAAAAGCTCCACCCAATTTCCTTCGGAGCTGATTAATAGGCGCAGCACGCTCTCCCCTATTCGCTCACGAGGAGGCGGCGCCACTTTATCTGCATATTCATGGGCTTATTTATTATTCATGAGCTTTCGCGGGCTCCAACAATATTTTTTATAAGTCGGCGCCCCTGGTGCAGAATGCTGCAGTACAACTGCTGACAGGAGTGAGACCCTACCCTGCCAGCATGAGACCACTGCTCAGAGATCTGCACTGGTTGCCCATATATTACGCTGCCAAATTCAATGTCTAACCATGGGTATATAAAGCCCACAATAGCTTGCGACCAGTTTACTTGCAGGATCACCTTACCCCATATGTGCCCGCTCGGCCGCTTTCATCTGTGGAATGGCATTGTGACAGGTGCCAGTTAATATACTAAAAAAAATAAGCATTTTTGTTTGGCAGCAAACACCCTTTGGAACTCTCTGCCTGTTGATACCAGGAATGTATATTTATTCTTTAAAGCACCTCCTAAAAGCATTTTTGTTCAATCAAGCTAATGCAGGCGTGTATAAATTAATCTGTTTTTAGCTTAAATGTTTATTTTAATTATATTTTGATTATAAAACCACCTGATCTTAACTTTGCATTTTATTAAAAATTTCAATGTTTTTAACTTTTTTTGGTAAACTGCTTAGAGGTTCTGTTAACAATCAAGCAGTGTATACATTTTATATTAAGTTAGATGTTGCTTTTTTTAAAGAATCCAATTTTTTTTACCCAAGATGGGAATGTAAATAAAGCAGTTACCAGTGTTGTGTTTAACTCAGTCCTTAATTGAGAACCACAGGGACTGGAATCTTGCTTTATTTTTATGGGCAGAAACCATAGGTGATTAGTAGAGCCATTGTTTTGCATGTAGATGGTGCCAGGTTCAGTCCCCAGTGGCATCTCCAGGTAGGAGTGGGAATGATCCTTGCCTGCAACCTTAGAGTGCTGCTGCCAGTCAGTGCAGGTAATACTAAGCTAGATGGACTCATGGTCTCCCTCAGTATAAGGCAGCTTCCAGTATTCTAACTCACAGCAACAGGCACTGATCAGACCCAGTCCACCTTCAGCAAGGTAGTAGCTTCATGGGTCTTCAGACCATCTCCTGGAACCACTTTTGCTGTGTTGAAAAGTTCATTTGCCCCTCCTTGCCCCGCATCATTTCAGGGGGTTGGACTAGATGACCCTCGGGACCCCTTCCAACTCGACAGTTCCGTGATTCTATGATATTGCCCCATCCACAGGAAAAGCTCTGCTGGAAGTACCATGATACTTGGCTCCTCCATCTCCCACCTCCCCACCCCAAATACATCCAATTAACAAGAGCGCTTTGCCAGGCTGAGTAATAAATTTGGGATGACTGATACTGGAGGCAAGCTTCATGGACATCCCTTGATCTTTGAGCCCAGGCACCACTCCTCTGCTGTCAACCCCACCTTGAAGCCATTTAAATTGAGCGACATGGGTTCTTCTGCCCAAGGCAAATTCCATATTGGGGATCATTAGGCAAGGGATCGAAAACAAAAGTGTTGATATCGTAGTGCTGTCTTACCAAATGTTGGTGATGCCACATTTGGGATTCTGTGTTCAGTTCTACTTGCTTCATCTCAAAAAATAAAATAAAATGGGGGGGGGATATTGTAGAGCTCGAAAGAGGGCGGTAAAGGGCACGCCAAATGATCAAGACTCCCCTGTGATGACAGGCTGCAACCTTGGGGGGGGGGTTTATCTTAGAAGAAAATTGAGTAAGGGTGAGACATGATAAAGACATCCAAGATGATGCTTGGGGTGTGGAGGAAGTGGATGGAGAAGTTTTACTTCTCTCATAATTCTTGATCAAAGAGGATAGGATGGGGCAAATCCAGGGAGGAAGAGGTTCCCCCAGTGGCGTAGCATGGGGGGTGCAGGGGGTGCCGGCCGCACCGGGCGCAACATCTGGGGGTTAGGGTTAGGGGGCGCAAATCCACGGGTTAGGGGGCGCAAATTACTTGCCTTGCCCCGGGTGCTGACAACCCATGCTACGCCGCTGGGTCCCCCCCCCTTTTCTTTCACACAGCTGGTGCGATGGGCATAAGAACATAAGAACATTGCTGCCTCTGACCATGAAGGCAGAGCATAGCCATGGGCATAGCCTTCCCCTCCTCCATGAATTTGTCCAGTTCTCTTTTAAAGCCATCTATGTTGGTGGTCATTGCTGTCTCCTGCAGGAGAGAGTTCCATGGTTTAACTATGCACTGCATGAAGAAATCTCTTCTTCTGTCTGCCCTGAATCTTCATTCAGCTTCATCGGATGCTCTTGAGTTCTGCCTTTGATCTATTCCACTGTCCCGCCCTGGCCTCCTTACTTTCCTTCCTGATCTTCTGTTGCAGCGCATCTTGTGTCCCGCCAACATCAGAGATGTGTGTGTGTGTTGCATTAGAGGCGTTTTCCATGGTTGCCCCCAGGCTTTGCAACACCCTCTTTTGGGGGAGGGCCCATCTATCTACTTAATGACCTTGCACCACTAAGCAAAAACTATTTCTCTATGATGATTATTTAGACAGGCTTTCAGGCTGTTGCATTGATTGTGTCTTTCTGCTTTGCTTGATGGCACTGTTTTGACTCCAGAGGCTCCTGCTTTCTTCTTCACGTGCTCATGTTACACTTCTTGGTGCCGTTTTTAGATGCTGCTTTTGCTGTGTTGGGGTTGTATATTTTGCAGCTTTCACTGAGCTTCCGGGCACGGTGCAGAAGGCAAGGTATAAATCTGGATTAAATAAGTAAACAAAGAAGCCCCGTTCCCTCTGGAAAGTGGAATCCGAGCATATTTTGGCACGTGCCGTGTAGCAGACGGGCAGCAGAAGGTTGCTTCTGATGTATCAACTGTGTACCTCAGGGCCAAGCAATTAGGAAACTTTATTAAACCTTTTTTTTTTCTCCCACGCAAAAAACCAGCAGGCAAAGCATGATGACTTTACACAGCGAGGAGCAGAGGCTGCCAGGCGTTGCCTCCTCATTTCCTCTGTGTAATAATGACTTTAATTAGGGGCATTAGTAGCATTTGCAATTTAATTCCAATGGAAAATCCTACAAGATGGGGAGCAATTATTGGCTCAACTGTTGCTTGTTCTCACTTTATTTCCCTCCCCCTTTCCTCAAAGATGGAACATATTTTAAGAGGAGAAAGAGGAACATGTGTTGTTGGAACGTCTCCAGGGCACAGAAGACAAAAGCGTCATCCAGGCCAGCGAGAGTAGAGTCTGAAGAGCAAAACGACCTTGCCAGGCCATCCCACAGTCTGCCAAGTGACAGGGAGAAAACCCTGGAGCTACATGCACCCAAACATTCCCAGAGCTATGCTATGTTGACTACAGTCCTTTTACAGAGCCAGTGTTAAGTTGTGGGTGAACATATCAGACGACACAGCGATTCTTCAAGCAGCTCTTGTTTATTCACAGGCCAGGACAGAACTGAACTGAAGGGTTCAGCCAGCCTGCTTATATAGAGCTCCAGTCCATCGTAACTGTAACAACTTTCTAAAACTATCCAATCACTGAACGTCACTTTTGATCCCTTATTTGCATAACTATCTACAGTATCCCCCTGCTGGCCCAGGATGAGAACTTCAGTACATAACAGCCAGTGTGTTGTAGTGGTTAGAGTGTTGGACTAGGATCTGGGAAAGTAAAAGGTAAAGGGACCCCTGACCATTTGGTCCAGTCATGACCGACTCTGGGGTTGCAGCGCTCATCTCGCTTTCTTGGTACAGCTTCCGGGTCATGTGGCCAGCATGACTAAGCCGCTTCTGGCGAACCACAGCAGCGCACAGAAACACCGTTTACCTTCCCACAGAGCGGTACCTATTTATCTACTTTCACTTTGACGTGCTTTCAAACTGCTAGGTTGGCAGGAGCTGGAAACAAGCAATGGGAGCTCACACTGTCCCGGGGATTTGAACCACCGACCTTCTGATCGGCAAGTCCTAGGCTCTGTGGTTTAACCCACAAATCCCCACTCGGCCATGAATGAGGCTCCCTGGGTGACCTTGGACCAGTCACCACCTCTCAGCCTAACCTACCTGCCAAGGTTGTTTTGGGGTGAAATGAGGAAGGGGGAAACGAAGCTCCTTGAAGAAAAGGGGGCAGGGTTATAAATTCAGTAAATAAATACCCGTATTTTTCGCTCTATAACACGCACCCGACCATAACACGCACATAGTTTTTAGAGGAGGAAAATCCGTAGGCATGCCACCCGTAGGCATTCCCTCCATAACACGCACAGACATTTCCCCTTACTTTTTAGGAGGAAAAAAGTGAGTGTTATGGTGCAAAAAATACGGTAGCTAGTAGGAACTCTGAGTCACAGGGCGCTATCAAGCTTTCCCTGGTTTTCAGGTAGCTTCTCTCCATAGTTTGCCTGTCAAGAAACACTTGTATTTTGTAGAGCTGAGATAGAGGCAGCCTTTCCAGTCCGAGGGCCACATCCCCTTCAGGGCAGGCTTCTGAGGGCCAAATGCCCGTGGTGGGCATGGTCAGAGGAAAAAGTTGTCAGAGCAACACATGTGAATCTTACCTTTGCAGAGGAGACTAGTTTCTACACACTCAGTCTCTCGCAAATAGCTCTCTTTATGCAAGGAAACAAAACATATTCCAGCCAGGCAAAAACACTTGGGTGTGGAGTCTGGGGAGAGATTTTAGAGGTCTGGAATAATAATGATGATGATGATGATGATGATGATGATGATGATGATGATGATGGGCCCGGAGGTTCTCCACCCCTGTTGTAGAGACTTCTGAGGGCATATTGTAAGCCAAGATGGGCTGCCCCATGGCCCATGGGACACATCTCCACTAATCTCCTAATGGTCAGGGGTCCCCTTACCTTTACCTAATGATGATATTTGATCTCCCTCCCTGTTGGAGGAAGGATGTTTCTGAATGCCAGTTGCTGGAAACTGCTGGAGCAGAGGGCTCTTGTCTCAGGTCCTGCACAGGGGCATCTGGCTGGCCATCGTGAGAACAGGATGTTGGACTAGAAGGGCCACTGGCCTGATCCCGCAGGCTCCTATTGGGTTTGCATGCTCATATGCTCTGGTCCTGCTTGTGGACTTTTCAGAGGCATCTGGTTGGCTGCTTCTGAAAGCAGGAAGTAGGAGTCAGTGGGCGGCTGGCCTGATCCAGCAGGCTTTTCTTATCCTTGTTCTGGAGGAGCAGTTCATCTGGCTGTTTAATAAACACAGCAGCAGGAGGGTCCATTGCATCCTGATGAGAGCAGGAGAATCACAAACCCTGCATGCAACTCTGCGAGGCCCTTTGCAGTTCCACTTGGAGCAGATGAGAAAACTGAAATGGCCCCATCGGGAGCAACACAATGACACACTCCCGAGGAGAGCACATTAACTCGTTTTAAGAGCTCTGCCACCTGAAGTCTGTAGGCCTCTTCCATTTAAGCTAGGAGATTAATTAACAATGACTGGGCTGCAGGCAGGGAAACTTCCATCTTCAAGTAATTGCTGCACTGCAGGAATGGTGCGCTTACAAAACGGTTGCAGCATCTTTCTCCAAGCCAGTGCCTTCTAGATGTTTTGGACTATATGTCTGTTATCAGCCCCAGCTTCCACAAGGTTCAGCATCATAGGGTTGTGCTGGGCACGCATGATGGAAAACATTCTTCCTCTCCGCTCCCTGCTCAGGCCTCAAAATCATCAAATGGAACCAGGTTAGTTTTGCCATGGCCTGATGATGATCAGCTTATGGTAACATAGAAGCAGGGTTTTTCACTGGTGGCAGCAGTGTTGTGGAATTCCACCCACGCCGAAATATGGGATGGCCCATCAGCATTGGCATTCCGCCGGCTCTTGAAGAAATACCGGTTTATGCAGCTGCTTCCCTGAGCTTGAACCTCCTGATCTGATTGCTTTAATTGCTCTTTTAACTGTTATTTTACAGCCGCGTTTCAATGAAAAAGATAATTGTGGGTGGTTTAATGTTTTGATGGAATTGGTTTTTATTGTGTACTTTGATGGTGAGAGGGTTGATGGTGGCTGCAGTTTCCAGTGGTGAGATCTGTGTGAATGAGCTATCAGTGGCTACTAAGCCCAATGGCAATGTTCCACTTCCATACCCTCCAACATTTCTCTGATGAAAATAGGAACATCCTATTCCATAATAAGAATACTAATTTTATTTTTTACACCCCACCCATCTGACTGGGTTGCACCAGCCAGTCTGGACAACTTCCAACATATATAAACCATAACAAAACATTAAACATTTAAAAACTTCCCCAAACAGGGCTTCTTAGCTTCTTGGCTCAGGGGTTGCATAGCTCCATACCCTCCAACATTTCTCCCATGAAAATAGGGACGTTCTAGGGGAAAGTGGGATATTCCGGGATCAAATAAAAAACCGGGACATTGTAATAACCTGCCGTTTCATAAGCGTATATATTTAAAGTAGATAATTAAATGAGCAAATTAAATGAATTTGGATATGCAGAAGATATTAAAAAATAAATTTAAGGAACCACAGATAGAGGGGGGAAGTCAAACCTTGAAATTTTAAAATGATTGTAAAATTAATGAAATGTATAAATTAGAAAAAGTATGAATAAAAATTAAAAAATAATAATCAGAAACCAGGAATGCTTCTGTAAATCTGGGACTGTCCCTGGAAAATAGGGGTGCTTGGAGGGTCTGCATTTCCACTGCCATAGGAATTATGCCCCTGGAGACTAGTCGCTGGGAATCGCAGGGAAGGAGAGTGCTGATGTGCTGCTTGTGAGATCCCCCCTGGGGCAACTGGTTGGCCACTGTGAAAACAGGATGCTCGACTAGATGGGCCATTGGCCTGATCCAGCGGCAGAGCAATTCTTATGCTCTTACTGATGGAGCTTGCTTATGGGCACCATCCTGGCATTTCCGAAGCAGCTGTGAATCTCTGCATCGAGCAATATTTACACATGCCTCCAGTCTACACACACAGAGAGAGAAAGAGAGAAAGAAAAAGAGAGAGAGAGGAGTAAATGTGAGCCAGCTGCTTGGTATGGACTCTTGCACCTGAACTCTTTGCTCTTGGGAATGCTACTGAAGTAAAGCGCCCTTACCAAAGTGGGTGTTTTAAAAATAAAAGTAGAGAATGGTGACATATCAACAACATCTCTCAGCTGCAGCAACCGTGACTGCTTGTTAGGAGACATGTTGCAAATACAAATTATTTGCTTGCAAGCGCGGGTGTGTCTCTCTGGCACCATCGTGTGCCGAAATGCAGCCATTGCATGCTGGTCAGAAAACACACTGTACTGATACGTTCCCCCCCCCCCCCCAATCCAGCTTTGAAAGTACAGTATTAAAACTTCTTCTATCCTCTTAAAATACTCCAGCCTCCTTCCTGAGCAGCCTCTCTCAACCAGGCGCCCTCTCAATGTTTTCGCCGGCAACTCTCATCAGAGAGAGAGAGGGGTTTAGTTTCATCTTTGATGTGAATAGGCATCAATTGAGAGCCAGTGTGGCCTAGTGGTTAGTGTGTTGGACCTAGGATGTAGGAGCAGGGTTCAAATACCTCCTTGGGCATGAAGCTCACTGGGTGACCTTGGACCAGGCACTGCAGCTCAGCTTAAACAACCTCACGGTTGTTTTGGATATTTGTCCAAAATATTTATATTATTTGTTTTATAAGAAGTGTCTGTATATGTACCATAAAAAGGAAACTAAAGTGGTTTACAATAATAAAAACATTAAAAAGTAAAGAAACAGACATCAATTAACCACTGTAGAGGGATGTGTTCTTGATTGCTTGCATAGGCTTGGCAGAATGGAAACATTTTCAGCAGCCACCTCTGAATTGTTCCCAGTGTTGTGTTAAATGATGAAACGCCTTTCAGAGAAGTCGTAGAAATCTCAAGGCAATTTGAAATCATACAGTTAAAAATAACAAACAAACAAACAAAAGGTTTGAAAGCAATGCAATTACTATTTTTGAAAGATGGGTTTTTAAAAAATACCAATAAACACCCAATGCCTTTTTTTTTTTATGAGGGTTTGTGTGAGAGCCATTTCATAAAATCATAGAATTGTAGAGTTGGAAGGGACCCCGAGGAATATGCAACTGCCCCATATGGGGATCAAACCTGCAACTTTGGCATTATCAGCACCCAGCCCCAACCGAGCTATCAAAATGTCTTTAAAAAATAAGGGTGTGTGAGAGAACCATTCATATCACCTTGAGTTCCTTGAAGGAAAGGTGAGAGGTGAATGTAATAATGAATAGTTTGCATGGAGAGGAAGGGGGTCCTTGGGCCAGATGATGCTTTGGGGGGGCTGAGTTTGGCCGTAGATTTCTGCCCTGTTGCTTGTCTCTATGCTAGACGGATTTAATGTGGAATAAAACCGGTGGAGGGGGGATTTGAGTGATGAAGCAGCAGCTCCATGAGGTGAGCAGGTGTGGTCCTCTCAGCTTCCAACACCCCCTGCCGCTCCATCAGACACCCTGTCAAGAATTCGGCCGGACTCCCCCTGATTAAATCTGTTCCGAATTTTTAAAAAGGGCTGGTGGGAAATGCCAAACGAGTTCTTGCCCTGCTGGAACGGCTGTCTGGATGAAGCATCAAGCTTGCTGCTGGCCGTCCATACTAATAAGTTTGCGGGTTTTCTTTTACTACTGTGTTGTGGCACGGTATCAGGCTAGAGGCTGGCAAGGCAGGTGGCAGAATAAGTCCCCCACTCTTGATCTTGGGGGGGGGGGTGCATGTGTGTCGGGAGCTGAGAGGTGGTAGGGAAACAACCTCACATCGCAGCACTGAGACCAAAGACCAAGGGCACCACAGCTGATTTCTAGGAAGCCTAGTCGCCTTCTCTCTTTTGTTCCAGAAGTTTAAGTAGTTTTTTAGATCCTGTTTGTTTGTAGTGCGATGTGAGAGCTGTAATGTCTTGTTCTATTTTGCTAACTTTTGAGGTGGTTTGTTTTTTAAGGGATGTTTTCTTTTTTATGCAAGCTCCTCTGGTGACCGCTTTCATTGCGCCCCATAGAAGGGGGTTTGCTATATTGTCTACATCATTTTCCTTGACGTAGTTCTGGAGAGTTTTTGTGAGACTCTCTCTAATTTGTTTATTTGTGATTAGGATGGGACTGAAGGACCATGATGGGGTGGTTTGTGTTCCCTCTCCTATTCTAAGGGTAACTTCTACTGGGGCGTGGTCTGTGATTCTTATGTTACCTATGTCCGTTGATTCTACTGAGGGGATCAGACCTTGTGTGAGCAGAATGCTGTCCAGTCTGGACATTGCAAGGGCACCACAGCTGAAGGAGGATATTGACAAGCTGGGTGGCATCTCTGCCATGGATGCTTTAGCTGAGATTCCTGCACCACAGGGGGGTTGGGCTAGATAACCCTTGGGACCCCCTTCCAACTCGACAATTCTATGATTCTGAGGTGTGCAGAGGAGGGTGTCAAGAGAGGATAAAGGGACCAAGCCTTATGAGGAACGGTTGAAGGAGCTGGGGATGTTTAGCCTAGTTAAAAGAAAACTGAGAGGTGATATAAGAGCCGTCTTCAAATATCTCTGGGGCTGTCACATGGAAGATGGAGCAAGCTTGTTTTCTCCTGCCCTGGAGGACCCGAACCAATGGATTCAAGTTACAAGGAAGGAGGTTCCGACTAAACCTTAGGAAGATGGTTTTCTGATGGTAAAAGTAGTTCAGCAGTGGAATGGAATTCCTCAAAGGGGGTGACCTCTCCTTCACTGGAGGTTTTTCAACAGAGGTTGGGTGGACACCTGTCAGGGGTTCTTTAGCCATGATTCCTGCATTGCAGGGGTTGGACGAGATAATCCTTGGGATCCCTTTCAACTCTACAATCTGTGACATTTGCAGAGCTCTTTTCCTAAGTGTTCAAAGCGCTCAGCAGATCCCCATAACAACCCTGTATGGTAGGCCTCTTGTTATAGCTTAGAAATTGGAGGCTGAGGGTTGTATCCAACAAAGTTCTATGTGGAGGAGACTGAAATTAATGGAACCAAGTTAGCCACCCCATTGATTTCAATGGTTCTACTCTGAGTAGGGCTAATATTGGTTGCTTGCCTTGGGCTCCTCTCTGTGCTTGTGGCTCACCAGCAGTTTGAAGTGTGGGATCCTTAAGTATGCGGCTCATGTTCTGAACAGGCTGGTCTGCCCCAGCTCCCAACGCTCCTTACAAACAAGAAAGAAAGAAAGAAAGAAAGAAAGAAAGAAAGAAAGAAAGAGAGAAAGAGAGAGAGAAAGACAGAGGCTGTGCCAGGCTTGAAGAAAGAGGAGCATGAAATGTTTTTCTTAAAGGGCCAGGCTTGGCAGTCTCATTTCAACATGCCATGCTGCTTCTGCCCTGAGAGGAGGCTGGCATGCTGGACACGAAGGAGGAGGAGGAGGCCTGGATGTAAAGCAAGTGAACCCAGAAGAGTGCTGGAGGAGAGGCATTAACTGTTCTTTTCTCTTTTCTGTCATTTGCTTCCTCCCTCCCTCTGCCCCTGCCAAGTTGCATGGGAGCAAAACATTAATTCCAGCCTCTGATGCCAGGGGCTGGAGAAATGGTTTGGCTAATGGCTCATGACATTGTAATACATGTGCAGCCCACACAGCTCCCTCCCCAGAAAGGGTCCATTTAGATTCTGAGTCTCACTATGGGGCCGCAAGTTTTACTTAGATTGGAATGGCTTCCTCAGGTGTTGAATGTTGTTATGATGTTTTTGTGGCATCATATCGGAAGCGGTCTAGCTTCACTGGCTGAAATTCAGGTAGCGGCATTTAAAAGTCTCATTTTGCTGGCACCAGACCCCTCTAAAGTTACATCGTAATCCTTAATGGCATTTCACCCCTTTGCTGGAGGGGCTGTGGTAGAGCTGGGACCTTCCTCCACCTGTGGTGGGGCTGTGACCTTATGAAGAAGTTTTAGGAAATGGCATCTGGGGAAGTATCTAGTTCCTAGAATCATAGAATTGTAGCATTGGAAGAGACCTCAAGGGTTATCTAGTCCAACCCCATGCACTGCAGGAATCACAGCTAAAGTTTCACTGGCATATAGCCATCCAACCTCTATTGAAAAAGCTCAACAAAGGAGAGTCCACAACCTTGTGAGATGGTCCATTCCTATGTCCACAACTCTTACTGCCAGAGAGTTCTTCCTGATGTTTAGGTAGAATCTCTTTTCTTATCAGTGCTGGATTTACGTATAAGCTAAACAAGCTATAGCTTATCTTGGGGGCCCAAAAAATTAAAACAAAAAACTGGATGTACATTTCCAAAATATAAGATAAAAAACAATTACTTAGATAAAATATATATTTTATTATGTGCAAATGGCTTTAGATACCTATTAGGTCCATAAATTACCATATAGCATATATTCAACACCAAAAACAGTGACAATTTGTTGTTGACAAAGGACAGCTGGACATATAAAGGGCCCCATTACCTTCAGTTGCTTAGGGCTTCATCAAACCTAAATCCGGCCCTGTTTCTTATAACTGGAATCTATCAATTCGGGTTCTAATATTTTTGATTTTCAATAAGCACATGACAACCGTGTTTAACCCAAACCCAAACTGAATAAAAAGTACCGTCTGTCATTTATGTGAGGCAATTACAAATGTATATTGTGTTATAATACTCTTAAAACAATTAAATCTCTCCACAGCGTACGTGTGTCACTGGAAGTTTTATAGAGGAAGTTGACTTGTTGGCATAAAAGTAATAAACATAAACCAAGTTGTCTCCAACTTGTCTTTTTTAACTCGACCCCTAACCACTCTACTATGTTGAATTAGCCTCTCTGAGAGCAGCATTTCAGCCTGGCTGTTTTGAACTACTTCTCTCCATCAGCCCCAGCCAGCTGCTTCCAGAGAGGAGGCTTGAGGTCTCCACAGCAGCTGGCTATTCTCCTTGGTTTCTAGCTTTTAGCTCCTCTGACCTTGTTGTTTTTCCTTTGCTTTGCCAGGCTTGGCTGACAGAAATCCATGAATACGCAAAGCAAGACGTGGTCCTGATGTTGCTGGGAAACAAGGTAAGCCAAGCTAGTTCCTGGCAGAACAATACAGAGCCAGGCGCTCCACGGCAATGGAAGCCATTTGCTGGGAAGAAGAGGGTGTTGATGCAGAGGCAGGTGCCTCAGGGCTGACCCTGCCCATGCACATGGGAAGGGGCAGCAGCGGCACACCAGCTAGGCAGTGGAGCCCAACCTCAGCCTGCCCTCTTACCTGTCCGCCATCTTTCTTACAACCAGACAGCAGGTGACTGTACCTGTCACTGGCTGTGGCTCCAGCCACTGTTGGGATTCCTTGCTTTCTGCCCCACCAGTCCCAATGAACACTAGGCATCACTGCAGATACATAGTAAAAGAACACAATTCTGCTGCAAAGAGTGACAGCCACCAATGTGGATGGCATTGGAAGATTGGACCATTTCATGGAGGGCCATTGATGGCCACTAACCACAATGGCTATGATATCCCTCCACAGTGGAAGGCAGCAATGCTTCTGAAGACCAGTTGTTGGAAACCACAGGAGGGAAGAGGGCTATCGTGCTTGGGTCCTGCTTCTGGGTTTCCCTTTGGGGCATCTAGGAGGCCACTGTGAGAGCAGGATGGAAGACTAGGTGGGCCCTTGGCCTGATCCAGCCAGGCTCTTCTTATTCTCTTATGCTGGTTTGTTTTGTGTGTTTTTTTGCCACCCCTAGGTGGACTCGACCCAAGAGCGAGTGGTGAAACGAGAAGATGGGGAGAAATTAGCCAAGGTACAGGAACCACCTGCCCACACTAAAACGAGCTGAAAGTCTGCTTCAAGAGAGCCTAATTTTTGCAACCTTGTTAATTATTATTTTCACATCAACTTTGCAGACATCTAGGTAGGCTTAGCTAAACCACAATGTTTGCAAAGTTGTTGTGAAAATGATTCCCTGCCTGTTGATATCAGGCGCCAAAAGGAGTTCAGCGAAGGCCTGATATCAACAGGCAGGGAATTCCAAAGTGTAGGTGCTGACATACTAAAATATCAGGTCCTTACAAAATCGGTGCCCTCAAGCTGTTTTGGACTAAAATTACTGGCTGACAGGAGTCGTAGCCCAAAACATGCAGAGAGCACCTTGTTGGGGAATTCTGAGCTAGATTTCCTTCTAAAAGAAATGGAATGTAGGCTATTTTTCTGGAAAAAATGGTGGGAGAACTCACCACAAAGGTTGTTTGTTTGTTTGCTGTTGACCCAGTTCCCCCCCCCCCCCAGCAGTGGCTAAATGTAAGATGCGATTTAAAAATTCACACAGATAATGATCTGGATTAGAAATGGCCACATTATTCATTGCAGGTATAGGTGTATTTTTGGCTCAGGCATTGGGTGTCTATCCGTTCCAGCCCTCCCGACAATAAAATATATATATATTTTTAAAGGTAAGGGAGCTCAATTCTCCTGAGTTCCCGTCCCCCCCCCGCCAACCCCCCCCCCAAATCCTGAATTTTAGGGAACAGGCAGACACTGAATACCATCTTCGTTTTTGCAGGAATACGGAGTGCCCTTCATGGAGACCAGTGCCAAGAGTGGTTTGAATGTCGACTTAGCATTCACAGCTATCGCCAAGTAAGTTGCTTCTTTTTGACTTTCCATCTTTAACTTGCTCAGGGCACGTGGCACTGGGGGTGAGTTTATGGGACCAATGGGGCCGTGTCTCAAAAAGAACCATTTGTGATGGTGCTATGCTGGTAGCAAACTGGTCCTTACCTGAGACAGGTAAGCAGGAGAAACGCCTTGTTGCAGGGCTGTGATAAGAGACATGGGAACCAGATTGATCAAACCGCTTGCATTTTGTTTCCAGGGAGCTGAAGCACAGATCTATGAAGCTGCCCAATGAGCCTCGCTTTAAACTCCACGACTACGTCAAGAAGGAGGTGAAAGGCGCCGGCTGCTGCAGGTCCTAGAACCCGCCTGGCCCATTTGAGGTTCCGCCCTTTGTACAAAGACTCGCAACCAGCGCCCCACGTCCCCTGCTGCATCTGTCTATGCCACTACATGATTCCTTCTTTGTGTCTGTGTGTTTGTCCAGGTGAAATTGGACATGTGGGAGCGCGGGAGGCGGAGGAGGGCCTGGGTGGCTTCTTTCCAGGAAGCCAGACACAGCTAAGAGGCTAAAAATAATAGATCTGTTGGGGAAGAAGGTAGCTGATAATTAACGGGAATTGTGGCAGCGAGTGAAGGATCTTTGGCAGCCTTCAAGCACAGGTGCCACTAAAACGAACGGGGTGTGTGGTTTGTGTGAATGGACATGCAACTCCTGTGCATTTTGGAGGTGCGCACGTAGGACGTTTTCCTAGGGGATGGCATTCCGTACCCCCTTTGATGTTAAGCTTTTCCCTGTTGGCAGCAACCTTTTTGGAATTGTGCTCCATGTTATTGTTACAGCTTCAGCAAGTACCCAGGCCTGGTACTTCCAACCCTTATAAGTTCTTTATTATTATTTTTCAAACTCCGCTGACACTGCGATATGTGCCCTGCATATGTAATATAGCACGCAGATCAAGGGCAGAATTTGGCATCCCTTAACTCGGAGTAGGTACCCTTATAAATAGGGTTTTTTATCATTATTATTTTGCGCTCCCTTGGCTCTGCACACCCCGTGTGGGGGAAACTGCTCACACCTCCCTAAATCTTGCACAGTTCTTTACATCCGAGTAAGGGAGGGGAAATTGCTGCTGTCTGCAACATATGGATCGCTTGTAGGAAGGGGAAAAAATCCCATGTTTTCTTCTTGGGTCACTTGACTGCTGGAAGTCCGACTGGCTCATTCCTGAGCGCAAACACTTTGGCTTCTTTTTGTGGAGGTAGGTTATAACACAAAGCTAACTGGTTTTGTATCTTTGAAGTAACTATTTTTAAAGTGCAATTTGTCTCCCACCGCTCGGTACTGTTTAACTCCCTTCCTGTGTCTCTCACGGTTGCTCTTGGATACAAGAGGGTCTTTTTCAAACAGCTGCAACGTCGTGTACAAACGCTTGCCCTCTCAGCTACTTTGATGGTGGTGCTGCCTGGCTTTCTTTTTATGGCAGGGGTTTGAAAATGCAGCGCTTTGCTCCCCTCCCCCCCCATAGAAGCAGGCAAGTGCAATGCCCGTGGGGGTTTGTGGGGTCTCCAGGAAGGGGGCTTTGCTGTTCTTTGTTGCAAGGGAAGCTGCTGAGAAACCACCTTGCCCGCTTCTGCCTGCAGCCCTCCCTGGCTTCAACCTCCCGTTGGCGTCAAGAAAAGGGAGGTAGCGTAGCTTCGTGGCCGAGAGCACAAGGTGAAAAGTCCCTGACTCAATAGCCATAAGCAAAATCTCACAAACTAGCCCCAGATCTTTGGCACAACACCAGCCCTTGACAGTACAGGAATAACCCAACACCTTACATTACCGTTGTAAGGATAATTGAGAATGTATATGAAGTGCTTTGTACACTCAAAGTGCTATATATATGTATATTTATTTATAAATACTAAGTTATCATGCTTTCTTTGGTACTGTGGGAGTTTTGTGTGTGTGTATGCTGCTCATTTTCTTTTACTTAAAAGGTTTATTCAGAAACAAAGGCCCTAGGCTGGATTCCTTTCCCCTCCTTATTGTTTCCGAGCTACTACAAGTTTCCTAAGGAAGACCACCTTGCCTCAGAGCCGGTTTGCATGCTCACAGCTCTCCTAAATGCTTCAAGGGTCACCTCATCGCAGAGGAAACCAGCCACATAGTATGTGAATTGGGCCAGTTTCATTTTTCCCCAATCCTGTACCATAGGAAAGCAACTGGGCTGCCTGCTGCTGGCTCTCGATCCAAACACTCCTTTGCAGAATTCTGCAGCTTGGCTTCCGCGGCCGCCACTTTGCAAGAGAAGCATGGACTCAAAAACGCTGCCTCTTTGCAGGGACTTGGGTCTGCCTCCTACATAGACTGGCTGTTACTGCCACCTAGCAAGAGAGGCCTGTCCAGTTCCCAAACAGTGTTATTAATGTAGTAAGAAAATGCTGCCTCTTGTTTATAGCTTTCTCTCTCTCTATCTCCCCCCACCTCAATATTCCTAATAAAAGACTTTTTTAAAACGTCGTTTTCCAGTCTCAAAAGCCTTAGGAAAGTAAAGCCAAAACTCCCCCTACAAGAACTTGCATTTTCCGCTTTGCCGATCTGAAAGAATCTAAAAGACCTTTGGGTGTAAGTCCTGGTAGTTCCACCACCCAAAGAACCTAATGTGTGGCATGTGCAGGGGCAGCTTCCAGGTGACAAAGTTTTGGAATTCCCTCTTCACAAAGATGCACCTGGCACCTACACTCGAGTAATGCTTTCATCATGTGAAGATGCACCTCTTTACCATGGCGTTTTGACACTCGAGATTTATATTCTTAGGATCCAGCCTATTCTCATCATTGTAATTTGTATTTTTGTGACCCCCCCAGAGGACTTTGGGGGAATGGCAGGTATTTCATTAAACCAGTAATAATGTCACCAACCAATTTAAGAGTGCTGCACTCCATCACCATACATGGCAGTTTATTTAAAACCTGCCCAGTGTGAGAATTTCTGAGATTCCGTCCCCACCTAAACTACAACCCGAGAGATCTGTTGGCTGCACCCTGATTTTCAGCTGGCGATCTGCAAAGAATCTTGTGCCAAACACCATTCTCGCCATCCATCATTCCAACTGGGGTGAGGGGGAGTGGAAGAGAAGAATCAGTACAAGCCTCAGACATTTAACTGCCACTTAGCACAAATCTGAGTGTTATTTTTCCTGTTGGCAAATAGGCATATTGTATAATGGAAACAACAGCCAAGGAAACAAATTTCACCCCCCCAAACCAGCTCTCCAGGAGTTCCAATGGGGAGACACTCAGCCCAACCTGGAATCATGACTGTGGGGCCTTTCGCATTCAAGCAAATACTATACCATTGGGGTACCTGCCCCCCCCCCTTATCAAATGAAAGTGTGAGAAGTTCAGCTAAGTTGGTGTCTGTGGTGTGAGATGAAGGATTTGATAATCCCCAAACACCCAGAGCCAGAAACCCTATTCAGAGGCAGATGCTTTCTGTGCAGAATACTTTTGCCCCTGCACATTGCGCAAACACAATCTGTTTCTTTAATAAGCTATTGTTGTAGTTGGGAAAAAAGGATATTGTTGCAAACTTCATCACCAAAGGCTCTTAAATATATATTTTTGCATGAGAGAAATTCAAATCTGCTCTTATTTTTGTGACTGGAGAACATTTAGCTTGCTAAACATACGTTTGATTAAAAAGCTCCTGGAAAACCAAAGGATTTTAAGTTTACCTTCTGAAAATGTCAGATATTATAAAAGCACAGCCTTTCTGATAAAATGTGTCCTAAGCATACATTACCTTGTAATAATAAAGCATTAGCTTATTTGGTTAGAGCAGGCATAGGCATGTTTTGGGACTACAACTCCCATCATCCCTAGCTAACAGAACCGGTGGTCAGAGATGATGGGAATTGTAGTCTCAAAACATCTGGAGGGCCAAGTTTGCCTATGCCGGGTTTAGAGCATGGTGCAGATAACGCAAAGGTTGTGGGTTTGATCAGCATACAGGCCACCTGCATTGCAGGGAGTTGGACTAGATGACCACGGAGGTCCCGTCTAACACTGATTCTATGATTCAGCAAGCTGCTTTCTTCTCATCTTCTGCCCACTTCTGCTTTTTAATCAAGATAGGTGTCAAAGGTCAGTCTCACAATGGTTATTCAAAGGTTTCAACAGAAGACATCTCAAAAGTCTAAAAAGTAAAGTTTTCTCAATAGTTTTTCAAAAGTTTCAATGAAAGACGTCCCAAAAGTCTCAATAACTGATACTACTGTTTCTTAATAGTCTTCATCAACCAGTATAGTGAGCACTGATCCATAGCATGAATCTTACTTACATATTCTTGTGAAAAATATTGGCTGATGAAGACTATTACGAAACAGTAGTATCATTCTGGAAACACCCCTTGAGACTTTTGGGACATCTTCCGTTGAAACTTTTGAAAAACTATTGTGAAAACTTTACTTTTTAGAAGTCTTCTGTTGAAACGTTTGAATAACCATTGTGACTGACCTTGGATGCCTATCTTGAACACATGGCTTAATGTTCTGTGCCACAGTCTGTTACATTGTATATATGAATACAATTTATTTCTACTTTCTGAATGATCTCATTATTCTATTACATATGCTCTAACAGTTATTAGCCTACGTGTTGGGTCTATATTTCTGTGACTGGTTCTCATTGCAACACAGGGGCTTGTTTTTGGCACTTCTGCTTTTTGACTTGTCTGTTATGCTCAGGCGGATCTGGCAAGCCCACGTGATGCATTCCAATAGAACCAGTCTCTGAACACTAATGAAAGCAAGTTCCTTCAAGCAGATCTTCATTTCCTTAGGGTGCTTCCTATTTGCAACCAGCATCTGCAGGGCAGCCGAATCCAGAGCAAAGCATTTTTTTTACACTTGCAATTAGATGTCAAAAATTGATTTTACAGAATATTTTATTAAACAAAATTTACAAAATCTTGCCAGAAAAACTTGCATTTATTTTATAAGCCAGGCAACACTAGAAAGAACAGATAAAAATTTACAGAAGGAAAATGTATTAAACAAAATTTACATTTTTGGCCAGGAAAATCTGCATTTCAGCATTCTCTGGCAATAGAGATGCCCTTTGTCTTTGAAGAGCACTGCCAGCTGTGCTGAAAACACTTTCACACGGCACACTTGTTCCTGGGATAGCCAGAAACCTCTTCGCAAGCACCTTCAACATTGGGAAGGATGCCTCATGTGCCTTCCACCACATCAGAGGGCATTCATCAAAGTCCACTCTTGGCATAGCCATATAGCTTCTTAGCTCTTTTTCTGCTTTCAATTCAGACAACGGTGCGAATCCATCTTCTGCCAGGTCCTCCTCTTCCTCCTCTAAATCAAAAATTTTCGCCAACCCTTTTTTTGGCTGAGGAGGCGGAGTACTGGGCTCCGTAGAAGCAGCACACAGACTACCATGCAAGTCTGCCATCTTCTTTATGGCCTCCTGCCTGACAGCCTCAGGAGCCTCCAAGAACCGCAGGCGAAACCTTGGGTCACACAGCGAAGCTAGACCTAAAGTGGTTGTCATAGGTGCACTTTCATACTTTTCTGACAGTGCACCCAAAATTTCATGTTTAATATCCTGCAGCAGCATACTGTCTCCCTCATCAGGCTGGAGACTTTTCTTAATTTGTCTATAAAGCGGCAGAACAGATGAAGCAGTGATATCATTGCTTCCGCTCAGAGTCGTGGTGATGTCCTCTAACACAGTAGTTGCAGACACAAAGTCTTGTATAGCAGAGATATCACACTCTTCCAACATCAAATGGTTTTTGGAGGGGTAACCCAGAAACATCTCACTCAATGCACTTTTGTTTTCAAGAAACGTTTGGCAGAGCTTAAATGTGCTCCACCATATTGTGGGACAAGCACTTGGCAAACTAACTTTCTCCATCTGAAGTATCTCTTGAGATCTGGCAAAGTCTCTTCTCATTTTCCAACTATGGCTAATGCTATTCTGCAGGTTTTTCAATCTTGTAACTGCCTTTTTCAGCTGTGTCAAGTTTAAAGCTCGGTTAACCCCAACAGTTATATTGTGGGCAAAGCAGGAAATGTGCTCTAAACCAAGCTGCCCAACTACTTTTACAATATTTGTACCGTTATCAGTAGTACTGCAAAATATATTCTTTACATCTATGCCCCATTCCGATAATGTGTCTGTGAGCATTTCACAAAGATTATCTGAGTTGTGGTCCTTCAAAATATGTTTACAGCCCAAGAAAGCATTAGTCAACTTCCACTCATCTGATATGAAATGTACAGTCACTGCCAAAAATTGAGTGCCTGCTACTGATGTCCAGCAATCAGTAGTGATGACCAGCTCAGTATCCTTTATCCGGCTTACTTCTCTCTTCATTTTCTCCACGGTGTCATTGTACAGTTTTGGAACTCCTTTGGTTGCAAAGTATTTTCTGCTGGGCAACTTATATCTTGGGTTTAGAGTGTTAACCATCTGGATAAATTTTGGGTGGTCCACTGTGTCGTAAGACTGCATGCATGTAGCCACATACTCTACGATTGCCTGAGTACAAGATTTTGGTGCCTTCGAATTGAGCGGCTGAACATCCAATGTGGTTTTCAGCCGTTTTTTAGGATTTTCTGCAACCGTTACTGCAGGCTCAGCAGCACTAACCGCTGTTGCGACTGGAGGATCATCAGCTTCATTACACGAATCGACGGAAATGTCTCTTGATGGAGAAGCCAACTCCCTAAATTTCAGTGGGTGGTGAAACTTGAGGTGGCTACTTAGATTTGTGGTGTTTCCGCCTTTCGCAGATACCGAATTCAAACATATCTTACAAATGGCGACATTATCAACCACCACACGGTCACTTTCATCAGCAGGCAAGCCAAAATGCACCCAAACGGCACTTTTGGTTTTGGGCTTGGCTACCAAATGGTGGTATTCAGGACATTTCAAAGAACGGCGATGATGAGTTACATATAATCTGGGAAAACATTAAAGAAAAAGAAAAATCTAATTTTGATGTATATGATACATGAAAAGCAACTCAATGATAGCATTCTTCAACTAAACAATTAAAGACTTCTGGAGAAGATATTAATGTCCTATATAGTCTTGGGGGCAACTTTAAAATTTTAGAAAGTAGTAGATGGCAGTGGAGAGCTGAGCCTGCACTGCGCAGGAATCAAAAGAAGCACTGGCTTCACGGTTTTTCCAAAATCATGATTTTTGCATAGCACACACACATCATGATTCATGATTTATTGCCACATCACATACTATGAAAATGCTATAATAATGTGGACTTCAGAACCGGTTTTGAATGATATACAGTGGTACCTTGGTTTACGAACTTAATCCGTTCCGGAAGTCCGTTCTTAAACCAAAGCGTTCTTAAACCAAGGCATGCCTTCCCATAGCAGCGGGGGAACAACTTGGATTAAGAACGTTGCAAACCTGGAAGTAGGTGTTTTGGTTTGGGAACTTTGCTTTGGAATAAGAGCATGCTTCACTTCCTGTTGAGTGTGTTCCATTTGTAAATTGGTTTAAGAATAGACTTCCAGAACAGAGTAAGATCGTAAACCAAGGCACCACTGTACTGATACATCGCCCAGCCCCCCTCACCAATTTGTTCTCTTAGCTGCAGCCCATACCTCATAACGTCTCGCAGAGTTGGGAGTTCAGAGGGCAACAATTCTCTGCCAGTTCCAATTAGATCGCTCACGTGAGTGGATGTCCCAAGACTTGTTCTCTGGTTAGAATCCATTGAAAGTCAATTCCCACTGGTTAAGGCGGTAGTAGTAGCAGCAGCAGCACTGACAAGAAATTTTTAACACAATGATGAAGATTCTTCAATCTGTGAAACAAGCAAATACAGCTACAGCACATTAGTGAATTATATACGTGTTTAACTGTAATATACAATTCAATATAAAAATATGTATAGTATATACATAAAAAATAAAATCAATATATAACTGCAAGTACTTGACAATTATTTAAATGTTTATGTAATTTTACACATTTTTTAAAAATAAGACAAATTTAAAATTAAGTTGAATTCCACACAAATGTTAAAAATGTTTGTATGTACAGTGATACCTCGATGTGAACGGGATCCGTCATTTTGAGCGTCTGCGCATGCGGCAAAACCCAGAAGTAATGCTTTCCGTTACTTCCGGGTCGCCGCAGAGCGTAACCTGAAAACGCTCAACCTGAAGCACATTTAACCCGAGGTATGACTGTACTTATTTAGCAAGCAAAACTAAATTATATTAATTCAACCAAAATATTTTTTTAATACCCAAGTCATGTTGCAACTTTTAGAACCCCTCATTTTTTGAATTTGAAAGTTGAAAAATTCAACACACCTGAATTAGGTTTGTGCCAACCTATTGGCACTCCACATATTCTGTTTGCTGGCCATTTTCCTATGAGAAAAACAATGGAATAATACAGTTATCTCAATCCACTAACATTGGCTGGAGTAGTAAATGCATCCCAATGGCAAAACTCAATGTATTTCTGGGACATTTTATGTCACAGGTTGTTTTTTTCCCCAAAAGGAAAACTGTAACTAGTAACAGGCTGAAATTTGGGGCTATTCATCCAAGGAGCACCCTCTAGTTCTACTTATGCGTAAAGTGCACAATGAAAAGTGTGTCTGGTAAATTTTCTTGGATGAAGGTTAAAAACTCACCACAAAGGCCTGGCACAACCCAGTGTCCTGCTAGATCACTTCTGATACCAACATAGTCTCTTCTCTTCTCCCGTGTGCTTCCTGAAGAAAATTTAAATAAGAAATAAGAATGAATAAAGTGCCAATAATACATTTTGTTTTCAAAACAGACAGGAACAAGGTTCTAGTTTGAAAGGAAGGTGCCTCTCTGAAATCAGCTTTTAAGCCTCAGCTCGTGCTCGTAATCAGTAAACTGCAACCAGTTTTCATACGAGGTGTCAGAAAATTAAGAGCTCATCATTGGCTGCTGTCTGATGGGCCTAACAGATTACCCACACAGATTTTCCAAAATCACAGTTTAGGCTCCTCCCTATCTACTGGGTTCATATCATTCAGTGGCAGCAAACACACCTGGAAAGGTAAAGGAGGAGGCCTTAACAAGGACGCCAGGGGCTGGACCTGGTCAAAGGGGGTCCAGCATCCCGTTCTGAGAGTGGCCAACCAGATGCCTTGAAGAATTCTGTAATCATCCTAGCCACACTCAGAAACAAATGCTTCTCACAGGTAGGAAAAAAGACCAAGGGAAGGAGGCCTCAACAAAGCCTTAAACCAGACTGGAGACCTACACATAAAATGAACTGGCCCAACACTCAACATTGATATGACTGTCCTGCTATGCTGCCGGAGAAGGATTTGCATCAGCAAGAGGTTGCAAGATCCTCCCTTTCTGAAACGTAAAGGGTCCTTTGCAGGATCTAAAGCAGATCACCCATTCCATGAGAACTATGAGGCATGAATGAGAGCTTTTACCACCTCCTTCAAAGTTCTAACTTTCATTAACTCATACAAACAGGTAAACGCATTGTCTCCTTTCTGGCCCTGCTACCAGAAAATCAATTCACCCTATCACCAATTGTGAGAGATCTAGCAGTTAAAACAGTGGTCTTTTAACTTTTTCAGAATATAAACCTGGATTTGGGGACCAATTTCATAATTTTGGGCCATGCAATTTATCTAGTGGCCTGGTAAGATCTCAACTAAGTAATGTTGCAGACCGGGTGCAAACCCTGCTCAGCCATGAAATTCACTAGGTGACCCTGGACCAGAGTATAAATATACAAACTGACACGTGGGAATTAAAAAAACTATGGGTGTCATCCAGTGTCAATCCCACTCAGAGCATAGCTAGAGAAATTACTAGACCGAAGACTGCCCTGTCCATTAATTACCATGGGTCTACTCTTAGTAGAGTCCTGCCAACCTAGGAGTTCGAAAGCACGTCCAAGTGCAAGTAGGTAAATAAGTACCGCTCCGACGGGAAGGTAAATGGCATTTCCGTGCGCTGCTCTGGTTCGCCAGACGCGGCTTAGTCATACTGGCCACATGACCCGGAAAAACTCTGCAGACAAACTTCGGCTCCCTCGGCCAGTAAAGCGAGAGGAGCACTGCAACCCCCAAGTCGTTCATGACTGAACTTAACGATCAGGGGTCCCTTTACCTTTTACTCTGGGTAGAACTAACAGTGACTGCAATTCTACACCAGGACGAGGTTTTCCATTCCTTACAGCATTTTCGTAATATTCCAAAGCTTTCAACAGGTCTTAAATAAATATAAAACATTTTAAATAAAAAACACAACAGCGCCTGTTCACACGTGATTGGTGCCCCTTTTGGAATGCTCTGCTGTTGGGTCAAGCGAGACTAACCACTATAGACCTAGAAACAGGCCTTTCCGCCCGCGTAAAGCAAACCTTACCGTCAACAGTTCGAGCGCAAGCGGGAAAAAGAACGCGCAAGCTCGTGGAATCGGCTTTTATAAACTCGACCCACTTCCCAATTGGCTGGTACTTGCTCAGGGACGCTAGCCAATTGCGTTGCCCTGTCGCACGACCTTCTGCAGCCAATCGTCTTCCTCCACCTACAGACTCTCTTTCCACTGGCCGGCGCAGTCTACAACTTCACGCCATTGCTCCCTCCCCCCGCCGCTATCATTCTCTCTCAGGACACTGGATTGGATAAGCCTAACGTGACTCAAAGTCGGCACAGCCATAGAAGCAAAAGAAATCAAGGTGGGGAGTAGACGGAGGCCTTCTCAGCGAGACCAATAAAAAAGCAGCCGGAAGGGTCGCGCGACACGCCGCTGGAGCAGGCGCTCATGGGAACTGTAGGCCGCAGGCCGCAAAAGAGGAATTTCGGTGAAGCGCTGCACTGGGAGGAAAAAACCACGAATCCCGGCAGCCTGAGCGGCGAGCGACGCGTGGGCGTCATTTCCGGCCCAGCTTGCTGGGAGGCCCAGAGGTGGGGAGCAGACAACCAGGCGCTTGGCGGTGCAGGAGCTGGACTCTGGCTGGGAGAAGGCGGGGGAGCCACCATGTGCCGGGGGGCCGCGCTTGGGCCGGCCGCCTCCTCCCCCCGCCACTCCCCCGCGTCAGGTGAGAGCGCGAGGGGCGGGGCCTGTGGGTGGCGAAGGGGAGGGGCCTGCTGAGGCGGGCGCCCCTCCCTCCAGGTGCTGAGGGGAGGAAAATATTATTATTATTATTATTATTATTATTATTATTATTATTATTATTATTATTATTATTATTATCATCATATTCTATATCTCGTCAAGGAGCTCAAGACGGTATACGTGACTTTTTCATACCCCCAAATGCATTTTATCCTCACCACAGCCCTGTGAGGTAGGTTAGGCTAAGGTAGCATTATTCATTTACTACGTCCTTTTTAGCATAATAAGGATATTGAGATTATATATATACAGTATACACACACACATATACATACTGCAATATATATGGCAGAATATATATGTTTTTGACTGCCCCTCCATTTTTATCCTCACAACAAACCTGTGAAGTTGGCTATGCTGAATATTAGTTACTGGCCCCAAGGTCTGTGATTCTGTTGTTGTTGTTGTATCGTATTCTTTGTCATTGTTGTCCACCCTCCCCGCTCCTCCCTTTTTCTCTACCCAACAACCCTGTAAGGTAGGTTAGGCTGAAAGATAGTCACTGGCTCCAAGGTCACATTGCAGTGTACATGGTTAAGTAGGGCTTTGAATCCCTGATCTTTGACCAATGCATCAGCCCCGTCTAGCATGTCTGTATAATGCTGTCTTCAAGAATTGGTGCCCAAGTTTGCTTGTTTATTCTCTTCTTGTGCCCTTTCCTTGTGTGTCCTGGCTTGGACTGTAAGCCTGTGGATGTGAATTGTCTTATTTTAACTTATTGTATATAAGTTGTTCTAGAGGGGTTTTGTTGTTGTTTTTTTGTTGAAGAGCACTACAAAAATGCTTTAAATCAGTGGGCAGAAAGAAGCATATTGAAATTTCTGGCAGGTCTCTGAGCAATTTCTTGTAGATTGGCAGGTACGTAATATATATGTTAGAATAAAATAAACTCCTTTTCCCTATAACATAATATAATAACTATAAACTATAATAACTGTAGCAAAATGCAACCCCACATTATAATAGTGAAATGAAGAAAGCTTTGTTGGGGGAGGGTAATCAGAATGAGGACTGGCGGTCCCCCCACCACCACCTTTGGTATTCTAATTAAATTTGGAGGCTCAGATTTCTTTAATTCTGGTCCTTCACACCAGGTTACACTTAGCAGATCTCTGGGATCTAGATGTTAAAAAACAGAGTAGATTCCACAGACTTGAATCCTGACCATACTTGCTTTAAATATATATATGTTTAATGTTGGTGCTGATTGGGATGGCAGTCCATTTGGGCACCCAACTGACTGCTCTAACTACTTCAGGGCAACCAAGGCAGTGTCTGATCCATACAAGGGCCTGCAGCTGGATTGCCACTGCCTTCTCAGGCACCCTGTCCAAGAAGTGAGTACAGTGGTACCTCGAGTTACAAACACCTCAGGTTACAAACTCGGCTAACCTGGAAGAGTTACCTCAAGTTGAGAACTTTGCCCCAGGATGAGAACGGAAATCGTGTGCAGCAGCAGCAAGAGGCCCCATTAGCAAAAGCATGTCTCTAGTTAAGAACAGTTTCAGGTTAAGAACGGACCTCCAGAACGAATTAAGTTTGTAACTACAGTGGTACCTCGGGTTACATACGCTTCAGATTACATACGCTTCAGGTTACAGACTCCACTAACCCAGAAATAGTGCTTCAGGTTAAGAACTTTGCATCAGGATGAGAACAGAAATCATGCTCCGGTGGTGCGGCAGCAGCACCAGGAGGCCCCATTAGCTAAAGTGGTGCTTCAGGTTAAGAACAGTTTCAGGTTAAGTACGGACCTCCGGAATGAATTAAATACTTAACCCAAGGTACCACTGTATTTGTGACTGGACAGTAGTTATTTAACACTTATGAGTGCTAAGGCGGGGCACACCAGAATCTCTTTCAAGGCAGATAGCACACAAAGCACTCCTGCAGCAAACCCCCCCCCCCCCCAGATTTGGAGGGCCTTTGCAGTGTACTTCAGAGTTGGAGAACCTGTGACCCTCCAGATATTGTTTCACTACAATT
The DNA here is from genome assembly GCF_964188305.1 of Podarcis bocagei. Taxonomy (NCBI): domain Eukaryota; kingdom Metazoa; phylum Chordata; class Lepidosauria; order Squamata; family Lacertidae; genus Podarcis; species Podarcis bocagei. Next base: position 32,120,175 of record NC_138139.1, on the reverse strand, counting down.
ATCATCATTCCTTGCTGACTGAGGCTGATGGGGTTTGGAGTCCAATACTATCTGAAGGGTCATAAGTTACCCACTCCTGCTCTAAGTCTGCCTGCACACCATACATTTAATCCACACCCCTGAATCCTGGGCACTGTTGCACTCACAGGGCTACAATTCTCAGCACCCATAACAAACTATATCTCCCTTGATTTGTTTTCCTATCAGGTGTGGGACCAGTGATGTGCTTTAAAAGTGGGTACACAGCCTTAGTATTTTTATGAGATTCTGATTTTATAATTTTTACGGTGGACTTCCTTGAGTTTAGGACAAGTGTTACAGCAACTTACTGTTTCAGCCTTAAATTTGCAGGCTGCAAGAATGTATTTCATGGGTTGCTTTTAAAAAAAACCTTGATATGTTCAAATGGATGGGTGTTGTTGTTTTTTTATTAAAAAAAGAAACACTTGCCCTTCTATGAGTAAGGAGGGCTTCCCTTTCTTGGCTGAAGCCTGTTGGGAATGAGGAAGTGCTAGATGATTGGCTGAGGTTGGTAGGGGATTTTCCTGATGAATTTACATATCGCCTATTGCTCTGCATGCCTTCCTATTTACATCACTGAGAGAGCAGACTACAGCAGAGGCCAGCAGGCATGCAAGAGACATTTTGAAAGAGGGAAATCTTTGCCTGAGATCTTCTCTGTGGAGTGTTCTGCATGATTCAGCTCTAGGTCTGCATGTGAGGTAAAATACTTCCTCTGTGGACTCTCTCGCTCTCGCTGGGAAAATACTATGGCTCTGTGTGAGCCCATCAGCAGATCACTAAACTGCTGCCTAGATCAGAGAGAATTGGAATCAGTTGTGTCAGTTGAATAACTTGAGCTCAAATCAGTTTATGGACTTGAAAAACCTTCATGTTTTATTTTTCCAACTTAGATGCCACTATTCATCCTCACAGGCTCCCAAGGTGGTTAACTGTTTAGGTTCCTGTTAGCTCTTAATGGAGCTGTAGAAGGTTTTGAACTCTTAGGTGCCTGAGCAAAAGGATGGTTTGAGGTGTCCTGGTTCTGACTGGTGTTAAACTGTTTGCTGCTCTTTATTCCTACTCATTCTGGATAGCTGCTGACTGTTGCCTCCTTCCTTGGAGGAAGGTGCAGTGTTCTGCCTATGGGCGGTTGTGCTTCATAGTGGCTTTGTTTAACTTCCCTTTCATGCTTAGGAGGTTTTGTGTACAAGGAGGGCGTAAATGTCAGTGATTCCAGAGTTTTCATTTCTCAGGGCAGCTCTTTAAGCCAGCTGGTCTTTCACCCATTGGATGAAGTGCTACAGCTGTTTTCTGGGCTCTTGGGCCAGCTGAAGCAAAGGTTAGCCTTTGCTTTTTAATTTGGTTTAAGAACAAAGTTAAAGCAGACAGTTGAAAATCACCTATCATTTTCTTGCTTCTCTGATTTTGTTACCTTTTGAGATGCAAGGAGGCTAGGTTCTGGTGGATTGTGAAATGGTGCTGGGGGATGGAATGCAGTGTGCTGTGATTTGTCAAGCAATAACTAGCAAGGGTCCAGACCTTCCTAATGTGCAGGTGCAGTGTTAGAAACTCAGCATTATGGTTCCAGAAATTCATTCCTAATTGTACAGATAAAGTATAACTGATAGCATTCTACAGAATGGGGTATTAGCATGTGAGAACAGTCCAGATCCAAATCCAATGATTCCCAAGATGCACCTCCAGATGGTGGAGATGTCAGGTGCCATCCTGGCTGCTAGGCATCTTCACTTGGTCACAAGTGGTTGATAGCCAGATACAACCTGCGCCTGCCGCCTGACTACCGTATTTTTCGCCCCATAAGACGCACCGGCCCATAAGACGCACCTAGATTTTAGGGGGGGAAATAAAGGAAAAAAAAATTATTTCCCCCCCAGGTGCGCTGCGCTAATCCAGAAGCTTGGGGCAAGCTGAGGTCAGCGCGCCCCAAGCTTCTGCGTGCCGGCAAGCAGTCCGCTGCCGCCCCAAGCCTCCCGCACCCGGCAGGAGGTCCCGCTGGGTGCGCAAGGCTTGGGGCGGCAGCGGACTGCTTGCGCGCACCTAGAAGCTTGGGGCGTGCTGAGCTCAGCACGCCCCAAGCTTCTGCATGCCGGCAAGCAGTCCGCTGCCGCCCCAAGCCTCCCGCACCCGGCAGGAGGTCCCGCCGGGTGCGCAAGGCTTGGGGCGGCAGCGGACTGCTTGCGCGCACCTAGAAGCTTGGGGCGTGCTGAGCTCAGCACGCCCCAAGCTTCTGCATGCCGGCAAGCAGTCCGCTGCCGCCCCAAGCCTCGCGCACCCAGCGGGACCTCCTGCCGGGTGCGGGAGGCTTGGGGCGGCAGCGGACTGCTTGCGCGCACCGAGAAGCTTGGGGCCAGCTGAGCTCAGCCCGCCCCAAGCTTCTAGGTGCGCGCAAGCAGTCCGCTGCCGCCCCAAGCCTCGCGCACCCAGCGGGACCTCCTGCCGGGTGCGGGAGGCTTGGGGCGGCAGCGGACTGCTTGCGCGCACCGAGAAGCTTTGGGCCAGCTGAGCTCAGCCCGCCCCAAGCTTCTCGGTGCGCGCAAGCAGTCCGCTGCCGCCCCAAGCCTCGCGCACCCGGTGGGACCTCCTGCCGGGTGCGCGAGGCTTGCAGACACTCGCCCGAAGCAGGGGGAGCCCTCCAGAGGGCTCCCCGTGCTTCGGGCGACAGGCTGCCGCCCCAAGCCTCGCGCACCCGGTCGGACCTCCTGCCGGGCGCGCGAGGCTTGCAGGCATTCGCCCCATAAGACGCACCCCGATTTCCCCTTCATTTTTGGAGGGGAAAAAGTGCGTCTTATGGGGCGAAAAATACGGTAATTTTGAACACTGCCCAGGTGCATCCAGTATGAATGTGGGCTGTTTCTGGCTTTCTGCTAAGTTGGCGCATCATAGATGAGCTCTATGCATTAGTTTCCATGGGTATATGTGACCAGTATTTCATGCAGCAAGCATGTGAAATGTGAGTGACATGTCCTTAAGTACCTAGAGCAGCAGATTAGTCCAAACCCCCTGATAGAGGCCTCGTGTAAGGTTTTGCATGCACCATTCACAAGTAAATGTGTATTTACAGCAGCAGCAGCAGCATAGCAAATGTACCCTGAGTAGTGATGATTGCGGCATGGCAGAGCAGCTCTAACTGCACAGGGATGGAAGATACCTAGTGGTGCTGGCATAATCAATAATATAACTAGAGTCCTGTTGGAACTGATCAAGGGTCTCTCTAGCTCAGCATCCTTTTTCCAGTGGTGACCTTGCCAATGTGTCCAGGAAACCCAAAAGATAAAAATGCTGAGTGCCAGCTTTCACTCTTTAGGGATTACTTCTATGATGAATTATGAAAATGTTCAGCTGTTTCTTTGGCAGCATTGTAAAATGCCCAGGTGACTCAGCCTGACAACCACATGTGAAATACCTCTAAGGAAGTAATTGTGAACTGATTTCAGTGCAGAGTGTCTTGGCTTGGATTTGTTTTTTAGAGAGTTAGACATGAATTAGTTTCCATCCTTGCTCAGTCTATGTAAGCTTATATTTTTTAAAATTCTGTCTTTTCGTTGTTGTAAATAATACATTAGGTTCTCTCTTAAGCTTATTTAACACTGATTATAGTGGTACCTCGGGTTAAGAGCTTAATTTGTTCTGGAGGTCCGTTCTTAACCTGAAAAAGTTCTTAACCTGAGGTACCACTTTAGCTAAAGGGGCCTCTCGCTGCCGCTGCACTGCTGCTGCACGATTTCTGTTCTTATCCTGAAGCAAAGTTCTTAACCCGAGGTACTATTTCTGGGTTAGCAGAGTCTGTAACCTGAAGCGTCTGTAACCCGAGGTACCACTGTATATGCTTCCTAGTGTGGTTTGGGGAAAATCCTTGGTACCCTGTCTGCTGTGGCAGCTTGGAATTTGAGATATTTATTCACTTACTTTAGTATCGGGCTGGCAGTCTTGCTTTTGATTCTAGTGTCTGTAATTTTATTTTATTTTCTGCGATAGTAACAGCTTACTTAACCAGTTCTTAAATGCTTGGAATATTTCCCTTCCTCCGTATTCCATAATTGGGCTAAACTAATCTTTGCTGCCAGCAGCATAAGCTGGACCAAGCTTGAGCAACATTTTCTGGAACAGATCCAGTAGTAGTCCTTCAGGTTCATCTATTAACATGCATGTATTCATAAAACTGGTAATGATCTGGGGAACCTGTGACCCTTCAGTTGTTAGATGCCATCGGGCCAGTGGCCAGGGATAATCAGAACTGCAGTTCATTGACATCTAGAGGACACAATATCGCCCATTCTTCCTCTATTCCCAGACCATAGGAGAGGTGAGACTTGGACAAAATAGCCAGTTCCCAGAGAGAAACATAGGTGAGCCCTCAGTTGCCTTTCTCATACCTTGTTTAATCTTGCCTAAGAGGTGATACTTCTGAGTGGTTTTGAGACATCAAGATGGCTGCAGGCTGCACTTTTGACTGAAGAGCTTTTGTGGTACCCTTCCAGTATTTTCTCAGCAAAGGACAACCCCACTGATAACTAGCATGTCTATTTAAATAATCTCTGTGTTACTAATTTGCAACTTTTGTCAAACCAACCTGCCTTGTCAGTTGAAGGTGATTCTGTTGTGTTAGAGTTTGTTGAGCTTGAGTCTGAAGGTGCAGGAGACAGATCTATTTTCTCTGATGCAGCTTTGGTGAGTGCCTATGAGCTGCAGCAGAAGTTGGCTAAGGAAGCAGTTTCGTGGGCTATGGTCAGTGTTCCCAGGACAGTGCCTGGATCTGTGGCCTCTAAGTGCAGATCAACAAATGCAGGAAACGGAGAGCCCTGTGGGTTTTTTCTTTCTTTCACCATGAGTAACTCCGCTTCATTCTAGAGTCCTGCAATTGTTTGTTTTCTTCTGAGTAAACAGACTTGCAGCAAAGGAAACAGGAGGACACAAATACTACTGGAGTACATCAGATTTTATAAGGGGGCAGGGAGAAGGAAGTCTAAATGTAAATAAATCCATATAAATAATTCTATGACCAAAAAAATGGCGTAGGTTTCTTATGTACCAGCACATCACTTGGCCATATCCATCTGGCTGGCCAGAACTGAGAACAAATTGATGGAGTATTAAGCTGTCAATAGCTACTAGTCACAGTGGCTTTGCTCAGCCACCTCTGAATACCAGTTGCTGGGAATCACAAGTGGGAAGATGGCTGCTGTTGCACTCATACCCTGCTTGTGGGATTCTCATTGGTGCATCTGGTTGGCCACTGTGAGAACAGGATGTGGGACTAAATGGGGCCTTTGCTCTGATCAACCAGAGCTGCTTTTATGTTCTTAACAGAATGATGGCCTCAGTGGACCCTGATTGGTCTGACCCAGCAGGGCTCTTATGTTCTTATCCCTGTTCCTAATCATATACGGAGGTGGATGGCTTCCACCTCCTCGCTGGCATCTGATTGCCATCAGCAATGTGACTGACCGAAAGCTCGTTCTTTCAGCTTACTCTTTCAAGTTTTTTTTTTTTTGGCAAAAACAGAGAAGTAAATTAAACAAACAAACAAACAAACAAACAAAAAAGCACAACCCTGAGTTGCACAGCTGTCTTTTCCAAACAGAGACAGGCCGTGGGACCTGGATCCAGTCATTCCACCACCACCTCTTCAAGGTAGGGCTGCATGTTCTTCTTTGCCAGCTGTGGGAAGAGGCTACTCAAACTGCTTGTGTTCCTAGTGCAAAGTGAGAGGTTTGGTTTGCTGATGGAACAGGCAGGTTAGAACGTGGCTTAGCACATACAGTCTTGGGAGTAGAGAACACCAGAAGAGACTAGCTGCTGGATCAGATGGGGGGGAGGGGGCGATTTAGTCCAGCATCTTGTTCTCACAGTGGCCAACCAGATGCCCACAAGCAGGACCTGAGAGCAACAGCACTCTTCCCCGCTTGTCATTCCCAGCAACTGGTATTCAGAGGCATGCTGTCTCCAACAGAAGAGAGTAGGATTTACCCATCCAACTTGGTGGCCATCACTCCTTCCTGGAGCTAGGGCACTGTTGCTGGATAGGTGCTTCTGCAGAAAGAGAGCTTGTCTTCTTCCAAAGGTAAGATCAGAATATTATTTTTGTTTTTTAAACTCTCTCATATCAAATGTAACGGATTTGTAGAAAAGGCTTTACATCCTGAAAAAAAGAGGCAATGCATGTACTGTCGTAAACCAAGAAAAATTTTAATAAAATATTTTTTTTTTTTTTAAAAAAGGGATATGGGTGGCGCTGTGGGTTAAACCATAGAGCCTAGGACTTGCTGATCAGAAGGTCGGTGGTTCAAATCCCCACAATGGGGTGAGCTCCCATTGCTCAGTCCCTGCTCCTGCCAACCTAGCAGCTCGAAAGCACGTCAAAGTGCAAGTAGATAAATAGGTACCACTCCGGCAGGAAGGTAAACGGTGTTTCCATGCGCTGTTCTGGTTCGCCAGAAGCGCCTTAGTCATGCTGGCCACATGACCCAGAAGCTGTACGCCGCTCCCTCGGCCAATAAAGCGAGATGAGCGCCGCAACCCCAGAGTCGGCCACGACTGGACCTAATGGTCAGGGGTCCCTTTATATTTACCTATATTTTTTAATAATCACTTTAATTAGGAAAACAAAAAAATAAAAACACTTCCATAAGATATAAACAAGGCACACATCATTACAGTCAAGCCACCGTTATAAAATGAGTCAGGAAAAATTAATTAGATCTTGCCTATGACCAATTCTCCAGGAGGGTCATCTATTGGTCAAAGTAAAGCAAAACATTCCTAAGAGCAATGTAGCATTAAATAGTAGGATGTGCATTTAAAAAATAGGGCCATGTTTCCCAAGCTGCGCAAATCACTTAATTAAGGCATTCCTTAAATTACTGAGGTTTGTCACATTCTCCCTGACTTTGGAACTTCATTTGGTGGCCTCGCCAAGCTTCTACATACCCCCTCTCCACAGTTGGTGTACATACATTTGCTCCAGATGACACCACTTTATCTTTGGCGAGAGGTAATTAGATTCACAGCAGTTAGAAATTCACAGCCCCAACTTTTTTGGGGCAGGAAATCAATCCAAGCCTTTCCTGCTTATATTCCTGTTGGGCTTGCAAAATCATTTGCTCACCCCGTTTTTCTGCTGTCATATCTTGTTTAATCACCATATTTTTTGCTCTATAAGACACACCAGACCACAAGACGCACCTAGTTTTTGGAGGAGGAAAACAAGAAAAAAAATATTCTGAATCTCAGAAGCCAGAACAGCAAGAGGGATCGCTTCGCAGTGAAAGCAGCAATACCTCTTGCTGTTCTGGCTTCTGAGATAGCTGTGCAGCCTGCATTCGCTTCATAAGACGCACACACATTTCCCCTTACTTTTTAGGAGAGAAAAAGTGAGTCTCATAGAGCAAAAAATATGGTACTTACTGTGTCTGTGGAATGCTTTCCCTGGGGAGTTTCGCCTGGCACCTTCATTGTACACCTTTAGGTGCCAGGCAGAAACGTTCCTTTTTAACTAGGCCTTTGGTTGATTTGATTGATATCTTATGCCCTTTTAAAATGTGGGGTTTTGGAGGGGGGTTATTGGGTTGTTTTTATTTTGATTATATATTTTGTTGTCTTATATTTTGCTTTTGTTCTGTGAACCGCCCTGAGGCATCTGGGTATAGGACAGTATATAAATCATCATCATCATCATCATCTGCTTTTTCTGTGTTTGAAAGCCCACATGGCTGAGCATACAACTAGATGCTCAAGGGCCTATTCCTGGGGTCCTTCCACTTTTGTTCCTTCATCATGTTTATTTTGTGGAGCTCCTGTTTCATTTTACATGCCCTTTTAATCTATGAAAGTTCATCCCTTCTTTGGCTGCTGGTCTTAAACCCATTTCCAGGCTGCTATGAATAATCCAAGGATATTGGTAATCCCTAGTAAATCTCCCTCGCTAGAGATTCTTTCTTCATGGCATTGAAGGAAGTGCCTTTTTTGGAAGCATCAGAAACTCCATCCCTTGTACTCATCTCAGGATAAGTTGCAGGCTTCTTTCATCACGCACCTCCCTCATTTAATTTAAAAATTAGAGGCTACGGTAAACATGGCTGCTTAGCCACATTTTGTTTGACTCTTAAGTGATGTGTGTGAACCAGCTCAGAATGTTTCCTTAATAGCTGCAGCAAAAGAATTTGTAGAAAAATGGCTAGTATCTACTGCTCTTTAATGCAACGAAAGTGATTGGTTTCTGCTGCTTCTCACAGCAGCAAAACCCAAAGTTAATTTCCTGTTGAGTGAGGTACTACCTCTTTTTGCCCATCAACTTCAAAAAAATGTAATTGTCTCATCTGGTTGAAGTACACATTCATTTTGTGTTTAGCTTGGAAGTAGCGAAACCATTTCATATGCCACAATTTTTTTAATAGCACCCAACTCAAACCAAGGCTATACAGGGTGGGGGACATTCCTTTGTTTCCCTCTCCCCCCATGCCCTTTACGATTTTGGTTTCATTACTGGTTGCTTTGAGAATTTGAACCTAGTAAAAGGTGTTTAAAGAGCTGGAAAAAAGAGAAAGCACCTGGAAGCTGAGCTCTCTTGTAAGAATGAATTGTTAGTTTCTCTGTTACGGTGTTGACGGCTCCACAGTTTGCCTTGTCATTTTCTGAGCTGAACAGGGCAAGTAGAGTCCAGGAATTGCAGCTCCCTTAATTGATTCATGGTTTTGCTCTTGGCCTCTTCCCACATATGGCTCAGGTCACATGGAAGAGAAATGTTTTTGCAACAGAAGATCCAAGTGTGTTAGCCGTGCCTCCTCCAAGAAGCCAGCCCACACAAGGAGAGGTCCAAGCACCTAGGTACCTGGCTTTGTAGCACATCACAGAACAGCCTAATAAGAGGCCAGCTAGGTACGGCTTCCTTTCCTATGCCTGACACCTGACATGTGGGGATTGAACCCTGAGCTGTGTGTATAGGCAAAGGCTGAGCCTCCAGCTCCTCCCAAGCTCTGCCAAAGCACAACGCCTGAGAGAAGTTTGTATCAAGGGGAAGCACATCCAGCACCTGCCCTCTGGAAGGGCCGGATCTGGCTTCCTTTGGCATTTGTTTTACATGGTAACCTTTTGTCTTTTTGACCCAGTCAGACTCTTGGAGAAATGTTGGGAGTATTTCAGGTGGACCCACCATCTTCCATCTTTACTTGGATAGAAGTTGGACTGAGAGCAAATCTGCCATACAGTTCACCAGTTCAGACAATTATCTAGCTGTCGTTTAGATCATGGAATCATAGAAGGGAAGGGATGCCGAGGGTCATCTAGTCCAACCACCTGCAACGCAGGAATCTTTTGCTCAACATGGGGCTCTAACCCACAACCTTGAGATAACAAGTCTCTTGTTCTACTGACTGAGCTATCCAGCTGTTTCCCAACCTGGTGCCCTCCGAACATTTTGGAGTACAGTGCCCATCAGCCCAAACCAGCAGTGCCAGGTGAGGGCATTCTCTGTGGCAGCCCCTAAGCTGTGCACTCACTGTCTGGTGGTACCTTCAGTATACAGCTTCTGGTGAATACTGAAGACACACCTCTTTATCCTGGCCTTTGACACCTGAGATGTATATTTTTAGGACCCACCCTATTTCTGTGCTTGTCAGTTATTTTAAACTGCTTTAATATTGTATTTAAATGCTGCAACCCACCCTGGGACCTTACAGTGAAGGGCAGATAATTATGAATAATAATAGCAATAATGTGCTATTTTTTAAAATATTATGTTCTTTTAAAAAAATATTCTTAAGCCAGCTGTGCACAGGCTTGGTGCAGCACCTTTTGCATGTCTGAGATAGATGATAAATAAAGTATATTGTCCTTTAACAATGTTCTTTATTTTTATGTTACCAGAGGCAGCGTTTAGAACATTCAAATGTGGGGTTAGATTATGAGCGCCAGTAAGAACACCCGCTACAATCGTTTCCCCAGTGGTACAACAAACTGTGCTGCTTCAGAAAACACTAACGGGGTAAGAGAATGCAACATGAATTTGAGGGTGGGCCTTTATAGTCCTGGCTTTTGTTAGCTTACTTTCTCAATTTCTCAGAAAAATGGGCTGTGCCTCTCTTGACAGTCTGTGGTCGTATCCAGTCACCCCTCCTTTTACTAACCCTGGTTAACTGGTGCTTTCAGTCTACAGAAGACAGATTATGTGATGATGTGTTTCCTCTCTTTTTCCAGACCAGAATGGAGACAACTTTTGGGCCTGCTTTTTCTGCAGTGACTACCATCACCAAAGGTCAGTGTTGAGCAATCTCTAGTTATTATCACACTGCATTGAAGGGTTATAATTTTGCTTCTGTGCATTGAACAATGAAACCCCGCAGCATCTTATGTCACATCCGCAACATGTATTTATACACATGACTTTCCCCAAAGGTGCTGGGAATTGTAGTTCTGGGAGGGGTGAACTTCAGTTCCCAGGATTCTTTGTAGGGGAGCCATGTGTTTGAAATGTGTGATGTGAAAGTGTTTCACTGGATCACAGTGGTCAAAGTCCTCTCCCACATATCCACATAATGTTCAGCCCCCACAGGTGAAATGTGGAGGAGAGGTGCTCCCCGTCCGATGGGAGAATATACTGGGAGAGGCACCAACACCAAGAGCCATTTAGGGCTTTAAACATTAGCACTGACACCTTGAAATCAGACCAGTGCAGTTCCTTTAGGGCTGGTGTTGTATGATCCACTGTACAATGTTCCTGACAGCAGTCTATCCTCTGCATTCTGCAGTAGCCGTGGTTTCCATGCTGTTTTCAATGGTAATCCTATGTAGAACACACTGCAATAGTCTGTCGTATCTTGTGGAGTTGATGGAAGCAGCCAGATTTATATATCGCCAATGAATTGCAGTAGGCAAACACCACAACATTGTGTGCCTGGTGGTGTAGGAAGGTGGGTGCGGAATGCCCCTGGTGTCATAACTGAGGGGGGTGACCGTGGGGCCTGGCCTGCAGTGTGCCCAAGCCACACATCTCTCCTTGGGAGTGACACAGTAGCTCGGGCACCTGCAGGCTCCATTCTGCCCAAAACAGCAACGTGGGGCTTGCAGACTCCATGGAGGTTCCATGCAGCATGCTTTGCCCTGGCTTGCCCCGCCCCCGGGTGCAGAGCATTTGTGCTGCCCCAGGCGCCCAAGCAGCTAGCTACGTCGCTGTGTGTGCCGATCGCAGTTGTAGCAAGCTAAAGAAACCTTTCATAGGCGGAGCCAATTGAGAGCACCAGTTGGGAGTGCTTAATAAATACACATACCATGTGTGGCTGTAATGCCAACAGCCGCTAAGAGTAGGAGCATTCATCTTCAACTGTTTTTGAGTTTGCAGAGTTAAAAGCCTATGGAGGGGAATTGGAAGCTCTTGTTCCTTTTTGTTCTCTTTTTCTTTTATGTGTGTGGTTGGGGGAGTGCTATTTTTCCCCAAGAGCTGCTTCATTGGGAAATTGATCTATGGGTAGATTATAGAGCAGCCTTTGCCACTTCAGCTGGGGTGGAAGGCAGCAGGTTGGTGAAGGCTCTTCTAGAGACATCTGATCTGGTGTATAGAATTTGCAGAATGTCTCAGATGCCTGTCCTGGTTCTTCTTTTAGCGGACGGGAGTAGTACATTCAAACAGCATCGCCGGACACCCTCCTCTTCCAGCACACTCACCTATTCCCCTCGCGACGAAGACGATGGCATGGTACGTTCTTTGGCATGAAGGGTCACTTGCAGCTGGGAGAGGAATGGGGTTAGTGCTGTGGGAGGTGGCTTTGCCAAGCTGCTATCATGGACTCTGCAGTTCCCATAGTTATGTTTTCATTTTTCATTTTTTTAAAAAAGATATTTATTCAAGTTTCAGCATATTACAAAAATAAGAGAAAAAAACTAAAAGAAAAAAAAATGAAAGTACAAAGTAAAAATAGTTAAAAACAAATCAATTTGCTTGTTTCCCCGACCTCCTCACACCTCCCTTTTTTGTATTCCAGTTCAAATTAGTTAATTCAGCAAATCCTTTCCCTCTTTGGTTTTATCTTAGTCTTTTATCTTAATATATTATAACTTTAGATTATCACCTGTTAACAATCCATTTTTACATATTCCTTTATAACATTGCTGCTAAAAACCACTTCAATCCAACATCATTCTAACATTCATTAATTTTACAGTATTTCTGTAGATAGTCTTTAAATTTCTTCCAATCTTCTTCCACCGACTCTTCTCCCTGGTCTCGGATTCTGCCAGTCATTTCCGCCAGTTCCATATAGTCCATCATCTTCATCTGCCATTCTTCCAGAGTGGGGAAATCTTGTGTCTTCCAATACTTTGCAAGAAGTATTCTTGCTGCTGTTGTGGCATACATAAAGAAAGTTCTATCCTTCTTTAACACCAATTGGCCAACCATGCCCAGGAGAAAGGCCTCTGGTTTCTTCAGAAAGGTATATTTAAATACCCTTTTCATTTCATTATAAATCATCTCCCAGAAAGCCTTAATCCTTGGGCACGTCCACCAAAGGTGAAAGAATGTACCTTCAGTTTCTTTACATTTCCAACATTTATTATCGGGCAAATGATAGATTTTTGCAAGCTTGACTGGTGTCATGTACCACCTGTAAATCATTTTCATAATATTCTCTCTTAAGGCATTACATGCCGTAAACCTCATACCTGTGGTCCATAACTGTTCCCAGTCAGCCATCATTATGTTATGTCCAACATCTTGTGCCCATTTAATCATAGCAGATTTCACCGTTTCATCCTGAGTATTCCATTTCAACAGCAAGTTATAAATCTTTGACAAAATCTTGGTTTTGGAATCTAACAGTTCTGTTTCCAATTTTGATTTTTCCACCTGGAAGCCAATTTTCTTATCCAAATTATATGCCTCCATTATCTGATAGTAATGAAGCCAATCTCACACTTTATTTTTTAGTTTTTCAAAACTCTGCAGTTTCAATTTGTCTCCCTCTTGTTCCAAAATTTCCCAATATTTTGGCCATTTGGCCTCCATATTGAGCTTTTTCTGAGCCTTCGCTTCCATCGGTGACAACCACCTTGGGGTTTTATTTTCAAGTAGGTCCTTATATCTTATCCAGACATTAAACAATGCTTCCCTGACAATATGATTTTTAAATGCTTTATGTGCTTTGACCTTATCATACCACAAATATGCATGCCATCCAAATACATTATTAAAACCTTCTAAATCCAAAATGTCTGTGTTTTCAAGAAGCAGCCATTCTTTCAGCCAGCAAAAAGCTGCTGATTTAAGGTCTGGCAGGGCAAATCCACCCCTTTGCTTTGTGTCCGTTAGTATTTTAAATTTTATTCTAGGCTGCTTGCCCTGACAGACAAATCTAGAGATATCTCTCTGCCACTTCTTGAAACAATCCATTTTATCCAAAATTTGCAATGTTTGAAACAAAAACAACATTCTAGGCAGTACATTCATTTTTATCACAGCAATGCGGCCTAGCAGTGAAAGCTTCAAATTTGACCAAATTTCTAAATCTTTTTTCACTTCAGTCCAGCATTTTTCATAATTGTCTTTAAATAGATTCCCATTTTTAGCTGTCATGTTAATCCCCAGGTATTTCACTTTCTTAACCACTGTTAAACCTGTCTCATTCTGAAACCTCTCTTTCTCAATCGCTGTTAAATTTTTCTCTAAAACCTTTGTTTTTAACTTATTCAGTTTAAATCCTGCAACCTGACCAAATTCTTGAATCAGTTCCAAAACACTTTTAGTACTAGATTCTGGCTCCTGTACTGTCAATACTAAGTCGTCTGCAAATGCTCTCAATTTGTACTGTTTAGCTCCGACTTGTATAGCTTTAACCAATTGGTCCCTTCTAATCATATTCAACAGGACCTCCAGGACCGAAATAAAAAGCAATGGGGAGATTGGGCAACCTTGTTGTGTCCCTTTTTCTATCTTAAATTCCTCCGTCACCACGTTATTAACAATTTAGCCTTTTGTTCTGAGTAAATTGCACTTATACCATTTCCAAAACCTTGACCTACCCCCATCCCCTGTAGGTTCTTCTTCATAAAACTCCAAGAAATGTTGTCAAAAGCTTTCTCCGCATCCACAAATATCAAAACTGCCTTGGTATTAATATTCACTTGTAATTTTTCTAAAATATTGATTATGTTTCTCATATTATCAGACAAGTGTCTACCCGGGAGCATACTTATGTTTTCAAGTCCCAGTTTCTGGTTGCCTGCTTTTGTTCCCTTCACTTCAACACCACTAGAAGGTGCTCCTCTGCACATCAATTCTGTGCTGTGTGAAATGGAATGTAGGTACATAAGCCCGACACTGTGATCCATTGGACTGTGCCACCCACAGACCTCCCAACTGTGTTCATGTCTGTCTGCTTCCATGGACCTTGAGCAGGAGGCTTCCATCGTAGGGAATGTATTTGCAGCTGTCAGGGTGCAGACCTCGCCTGTGCTGTTATGGTTTCTTACCTGTAGTTTTCCAACAAATACATGTCTGCTGACAGGCTTCGGACTATGGTCTCAGCCTAGCCTACTTCACAGGGCTGCTGGAAGAATAAATGAGAGTAGATGGCTTCAGCCAGACATTGGTTGTGTAGTGCAGAGCAATGTGTTAAGTATTCTCATGTGTGTACACACATAGAGTGCGCACTTAGGCTTGCCCGGTCACAATGCTGCAGTAACAGTAGAAGCCACAAGCCCCGCACCCCCCAAAAAATCAAGCTGTAGGCCTAGCATCCCTCCAGATTGGATTGCTGAAACATGAAGCTGCCCTTTGTCTGGAAATGTCAATTGGTGTGAAAAGCTGCTGTTATCTGGGGTGTGGTGGTTTGAATACTTTACCTTAGTGTTCCATCAGCACTGGTTATCTCTTCATTTCTGGGCCAAGTTTAAGGTGTTGCTTCTTACCATTGTGCTGACAGCTGGCTTTTCTTCTTCTGTTGTGCCCTTTCCTGCTGCTTCCACCCCAACCTCTCATTTATATGGATATTTGCTTTGCAGATTTGTGTAGCCGTTTCCATTTTTATTTTGATGTAGACAGGACCTAATCTGATTTTGGGCATTGTATGTCACTCTGGTTTCTGTTGAAGAAGCATGGGGTTTGAAATCCTTTACATTAAACAATAATTCCCATCAGTGCTCTACATATTGAACCACTGTATCATAGAGGCACTGTGGGCCGAGCATCCCTGCTTCAAATCTTTCATCAGCCCAGCAAGATCGCTTGGTAATCATCAGCCAAGTGCTGTGGCTGTGACTGTCTCATTTTCCATCTGCAATAACTATTGTGATGGCTACTGGCTTGCTATACTTATTTTAAGGCATTTATATTCCACCCTTCATAATATTTGTCCCAAGGCTATTTATGCTGCACTTAAAAACACACACCAAACACAACAATATACTATGCACTGGCTGAATTAAAATCAATAAACAAGTAACACACTTAAATAGCCCTTAAAACCATAGAGAGAGAAGCAGAGCTTAAAATACAGCTTCTTTCAAGTGTTAAAAGCACAAACCATTGAAAACATCTTCCCCAACAGCCTGAAAGTTAACATGGTGTATCTTAGGTGGGTCCCCGTGAGTAAGTGAGTTCCATAATCAGGGTGCCCTGTATGAGAAAGCCCACCCCTTTGTGGGCACCCACTTGACCTCGTGAGAAGGCTCTCATGGAAAGATCTCGAGGTTTGGGCAGGGTTAGTATGGGAAGAGGTAGCCCTTTTATGCTACCTGGTAGTATGAATTTCAGTGTATAAATCTGTTTCATTTTGTTTAAATTAGTGTATTCCACATCCATCAATCAGGGTGGTTTTATGGTCAAATATTAACATATATAATAACAACTAATAAAAATAAACTAATAGCAATTTTCTTAAAGCAGCATAAAAGTAATAGATGGATCAACAAAAGCTAAATGCCCAGGAAAATGACAAAGTCTTGGCTGCATGATGTAAAGAAACTGGAGAGGGTGTCTGGGGAGAGCGTTACAAAGCCGAGGCATCACCCCTGAAAAGACCCTTTCTCTTGCAGCCACCCACCATACTTCAGATCAGCCTTCCCTGGCCAGCTGCCCTCCATATGTTTTAGATTTTAACTCCCATCAGCCCCAGCCAGCATGACCAGTGGTCAGGAATGATGGAAGCAGTACCCAAAACATCTGGGGGTGCCAGGCTGGGAAAGGCTTCAGACAGCAGGCAAACCCAGAGACTGGCCTCTGGAGATGGTCTCCTAAATACAGGCAGGCACATAACCGGAGACAGGCAAGTCTTTTGGTACCCTGGTCTCAAGCCATGGAGGGATTTAAAGATCAAGGCTATCACTTTGAATTGGGCCTAACAATGGAACAGGAGCCCGGAGCAGTTTCCAAAGCGTGGGCAGCATTTCCTCCAAAGGCCTCCTGAAAAATATTTGTTTCACCAGGCGCTTTGGGAGAATCTAAATCAATTCAGTGTTGGTCAAGTGTTCTGTATTTTATGGTTGTTGTTTTTATGTGATGGTGACTTATACGTATGCCTGTAAATAAAAATAGAGTAATGGAAAAAAATGTATTATTGTAATAACCTGCAGCTTTATAAGAGTATATATTTAAAGCAGATGAATAAGTGAGCAAATTAAGTTAATTTGGATATGCAGAAGATATTAAAAAATAAATTTAAGCAACTGCAGAAAGAGGGGGAAGGAAGTCAGGTTTTGAAATGTTAAAATGATTGTAAATTTAGTGAAATGTATAAACCTGAAAAGCATAAACATTTTTTTAAAAAGAGTAATGACTGGTTCCAGTTAGCAGATTTCAGGCATTTTTCTGAACTGCATATTCCCAATCTTCAGTAGAATAACCTGAAGGTTACCAGAGCATTACTGCTAAGTAATATGTGTTTGTTGATGAAACAGTCATAAGAGCTGTGCCCTGACTTGTGATATCCGTCTTACTCATGGGCTGGATTTCCTTTTGAGGCTTGTATAATACAACCTGCTGGTTGCCTAGTCTGAGAAGTATTAGGGAAGGTTTCTAACTTGGTGACAGAATGTCTGCTTGCATGCAGAAGGTCCCAGGTTCAATTTCCATCATTTCTAGGTAGGGCTGGGAATTTCCCCCCTGCCTGAAACTCTGGAGAACTGCTGCCAGTCTGTGTAAACAACACTAGGTCAGCAAGACCACAATGGTTTGATTTCTGGGGAAGACCCATGGCTCAGCGGTAGAACACCTGCTTTGCATGCAGAAGGTGGTAGGATCAATCCCCGATGGCATCTCTAGATAGGGCTAGGAAAGACTGCCAATCAGTGTAGGCAACACTGACTAGATGGACCAGTTGATTCAACTCGCTATAAAGCAGCTACCTGTGTTTATTCTATTTGGATTTTCTGTAGTCACACTTGGCTCCTTGGCTTTTAACCATTGCCATTTAACTGCCAAATCAGTTCAAATGAAAGTGTCTTCTGAAAACCCCAAAGCAACCCACCCAGCCCTCCTACTCAAGAGATCCTTTCTGGTGCTGCTTTGAGGAATGCTGTGTTAGAAATCTGAGGGGCGTGTGGTTCCACTGGCAGAACATCCCTTCCTGAGCCAGTCCCAGAAAGCTTGCAGCCAGGACGAGCCTGGCGATTGGTGGGCTTTCTGCCCAGCTGGCTCTCCCGCCAAACAGGAAAGCCACAAAGCAGAACCCGGACTGAATTGAATAGGAGGAAGTCTCCAACCATCTACGCAAAGAAATTTGGCAGAAGTGAAAGAGGCAGCCTAACAAGTGCTCTTAGGAACAGCAGCACCCATGAGAGAAGCATGTTACCCTTTGGGTAAAGGATCCTAGCCGGGAACTGGCGCTTCTGGAAGGAAGCCCAGCCAAGCACCCAGAAGTTCCATGCCAGGAAGGTGAGCCGATACACAGAAACATCAAATATTGAGACAGAAGTAGGCACTTTCCAGGAGCTGTTTCACACTTGTCTGAGGTTTGTCTAGCTTGAGTTTGCAGCTTAACATTTCTTTTGAAAGAAGCAGGTTTTCTGCAAGTCATTTAGCTTGCATAAAATGAAAATGAGATGATTTACAGAGGGCAGGAGTGTGTATATGTATTTTCAGGTGAGGTATTTAAAAGAAACAGCTCTGCAGACTAAATAAAATCTGTTCTGTCTCCTCCTGCCTTTGCCTCATTGCTGAGGCCCAAATTCACCCAGATATCACTAAATTTTAAGTAGCTGCAGGGTTTTTATTGTTGCTCCTAAAATGTGAACAACTTGTAGTTGTTACAAAAATGGTGCTGTAGGGTTCCTTCTGTTCGCTTAGAGCATTAATTGGCATTCTGCAGACCATCTTTTACTACCAGAATCAGAGGAACCACCCTTTGAAATGGAAGCTCAGTTTCAGTTCAGCACAAGATATGTGGATTTTGCAGAAAAGCCACAAAAATTCAGCTTCCTGCAAATCTTGGTTTTGGAGTAGAGATGAGACCTTTGAAAAAGGCAGTTGCTGAGCCCTTTATGATTGCTTGAAAATCTTCTGCAATACCTGGTGAAATCTGAGGAGGCAGAAAATATTTGCAGTGTCTAGAAGATGCTGACCTTCCCTGTGAACAATGGAAGCAGAATAAATTTGCTGCATAGTAAAAAATGCAGAATAGAATGCAAAAACAAGAGAGATGCAGGCTTGCTTAATTTCCATAACTTAGAAAGGTTGCAGAATCCAGCTTTGATTGGCATAGAATGTTGATATGAATTTAGTCCAAAGAACACACAGCCCTTGCTTATGTGTGTAAGCAATAGTTTTCTGGGATCTCCCACAGTGCCCAAACCCCAGACCAACTGCTAAGCATGGCAGAGCCCTGCTCTGTGTTTTGTCACATGTGACTCTAAATTGCTGTCCTTTTTCTCTCTCTCTCTGCAGCCACCAATCAGCACTCCACGCCGGTCTGACTCTGCCATCTCCATCCGCTCGTTGCATTCAGAGTCCAACATGTCCCTGCGCTCAACTTTCTCTCTCCATGAGGAAGAGGAAGAGCCAGTAGGTATTTGGGGGTTGTTGTTGTTGGTGGTGGTGGTGAGAGTTTTCCATAAAAAGATGCAGAGGAAAAAGCCCACGGGCTTTTATAAACTGCCAAATAGAGGAAAGGCGTGTAATGTGGCAGCCATGACCCAAGTAATTGGTGGCCAAGGAAGATAAATAGCAGTGCTGTGTACATTTATCAGGTGATTGGTAACTGAAGCAAGGTTGGTTAGCCTGCTTCCAGCTCAACCTACGAAATGCAAATCTCTACCACAGCCTTGCTGCAGGAAGAGTTTTCCTAAGATCCGGACTTTGGACCTGTATAGAGTTCAGAATTGTGACCATGTTGTAAAAATTATTCACACACAAAAATGCACAAACCAGATCCGGGACCTTTGTAATATCTTAATTGCATTTTAACCCGTTTATCTCTTGTTGGCTGTAGTCACAAGCAGCAAAGGTTTGTTTAGATGTGCAAATGTAAACCTTTAGTCCTATTTTCAGGTTGATTTAAACTAGTGGTTCCCAAAGGGGGTGATACCACCCCTTTGGGGGTGGGAGTGCTAATGGGATTAACTAGGGGGCACTAAGGGCTGCAGGGGGCGGTTCTAGAGGTATAAATGCTGGTATTGGAAAGCTGGTATTACTGGAGCAAGTTAATTTTGTTGAATTATATAAGCTAAATAGTCCTGATGGGATTTTGAATAAATGTGCAATTAATTGTTACAGTTTTGAATTTTATTGTGTTTCTGTCTTTAATGGGCTGTGCAAACCGCTGTTCTGAAAAATGCTTTTAATAGGGTAGAGTAGGGGGCACTGTGGATGAGTTTATGCAGTCAAGGGGCTCATGGCCTGAAAAGGTTTGGGAAGCACTGATTTAAACCCTTTGCAAAGCCTGAGCTTGGATTTAGTTTTCTGCTTGCTAATTGTTCTTGGCTCTTGCACTCTGCAACCTCACCACTTGTACTACGGAAGGTTGCTGAATCTGAACAAAAAGGGTGAAAGCTTCCCTTGTTTACCTTTGTTTTCTGGTTGTTCTCCTTGTTCAGGAGCCGCTGGTGTTTGCTGAGCAGCCCTCAGTGAAGCTCTGCTGCCAGCTGTGTTGCAGTGTATTTAAAGATCCAGTAATCACGACCTGTGGGGTAAGGACAGGAACCAGGCTGCAGTTTCAGCTGCACAGAAGAAGAATACTTTTTTTTTAAAGCTACAAATGCTAGGAATCCTTTTCTTCCTCCCCCCACCGATAAATAATGACTTCTCTTAAGAGAACAGATTTATAGCGATGGAGAGGAAGAGGAAAATTGTCACCTTTTCCAGCCTGGAATGTTATTGTCTCACGAGTGATGAAAATCATTTTAAAAACACTAGCATGTTGTAGCTTTGTTGCTTTACACATATTTCACGTTGTACAATTATGTTGAGTTTTTGCATATTTAGTCTCGCCAGCTTTTTTCTTTCCAATTTATTTGTTTATAAAAAATATTTGTATACTGCTGCATCATTAAAAAATATGAAAGTGGTTTCCACTTTGAAAAGTGGTTTGCACAATGAAAATAGAAAAAACCATAATATAAAACCATTTTAAAAGTTAAAAACTGGCATCAGCCGTTGTGGAAGGATATATTCTTAATTGCCTGCATAGCCTTTGCAGAAGTAGAAAAGGTTTCAGCTGGCACAGAAGGTGCCTTCTGGATCTTTATTGGTAGAAAGTTCCACAGGACTGGGCCACTAAATGACACTATTAAGGCTCAGTTTCTTGGTTGAACCTTTTTAAAACAACAACAACCCTGTGTTGTGTTACAGGCAGATAGCAAGTATATAGCTTTTTTTAAAAAAAAAGAAAGGTGGGCTGATAGCTGGCAATTGAGGGATTGGGGATCAAGTGTCTGTCAGCAGAACCTTGTTACCTCAAGGAAGATGACTCAAGCATTACCCACCTTTCTAGCTTTGTGGAATATCCATATTTTGAAAATCCTGCCTGCAATCCTGGAGCGCCACTGCCAGTATGTATAGACAATTCTGAGCTAGGCGGACCCAAAGGTCTGACTCAGATCTTAAGGCAACTTCCTGTGCTCTTGGGACTAGATAGAGATTTTGGCTGATCTGGAAAAGTGATTCTTAATGGTCATGCACTCTCTTTCTTCACAGCACACATTTTGCAGAAGATGTGCCTTAACCTCTGGTAAGTGCTCAAAGACATTATTTTGCAACATTCTCAACTGTCTTTTCAGCAGGGGCGGGACAGATGTGTGTTTCTTCCTCTTTTGCTTTCTTCTGAGAAATGCAACTTGTGCTTGTATGTCTGCAGCTCTCTTCACCCCTCTGAGAATTCTGTGCCTCCCCTAAAATGCAAATGGTCTGGTCCTGCTTTGCTGATAGATTGTCCTGTTAGCTCTCATTGAAAAGTAGCTTCTTGATTTCATCAGAGCCCCGGAGCTGGTGCTGGGCCACTAGGCTCCAGTCAGTCATATGCTTTTTTTTTGCCTTTTTTAAAAGGGTTTATGGAAGAAGAAAACCCCTGTCAAAGATGCATAACCAACCATTATTTGCTGATGCTCTATTGATGTTGTTAATTATATTTTAATGAATATTTATAGGTTGATTTTATTGCATTTTGTTTGTTACTTGATATCCTTAATGAAAGTGTTGGTTATAAATATTTCCGTAAATAAGCAGAATCAACCAGCTCTTATATAGTCAAACCTCGGAACTCGAACGTAATCCATTCCGGAAGACCGTTCGACTTCCAAAACGTTCGACTTCCGAGGCATGGCTTCCGATTGGTTGCAAGAGCTTCTTGCACTCAAGCGGAAGCCACGTCGGACGTTTGAGTTCTAAGGAACGTTCGAAAACTGGAACACTTACTTCCAGATTTTTTGGCATTCAGGAACTGAAACGTTCAGCAATGGAGCCGTTCGAATTCCGAGGTTTGACTGCATACTGAAAAATTGCAAGGCACAAGCAGTCTGCCTGTGTAGTTGCAGTTCTGCATCTCTGATCAACTCTCCTCTCTCTTGCCTAGCTGAGAGCTTTGTAGTGGCTGTTTGTGAATCTACTTAAAGAAAACAGACCACTGGTCTCTGCAACCGCTTGTGATTTGTAATTTTTTTTTTTTTTAAATGAGCTGCAGAAATCCCCAATGCAAAACAGCTCGGCCTCCCTCCCGCTGAACAACTCAAAATCCAGCAAGTAATCAGGGCTGCTCTGAACAACACTGAAATGTGTAACTAATCCACTGAAAGGAGATGAACTCTGCTGCCATTGTTATAACAATTATTATTGTCATTGCATTCTCCATTACCAAAATGCCCATCTTCATGGTGGGTGTGCATGCGCCTTACTGCTGCCGGGCTGGGCAGGTTTCTCCTGCTTAGCAACCATTTCCCCATGTGCAGTGTTGTACCCTTCCTCAATAGGAGCAAATGGCAGTCACTCACCCTTGTTTTAAGATGGTTTTGTTTAGCTCCATCAGTGAACATGGCACTTGTTGCAGATTAGGGAAAAAGCAGGTCCCTACCCCAAGGAGCTTACAGCCACAGTTTTGACAAAAGAGGAAAGTGAGAGATCAGAGTCACGTGATAGATATGCACAGATGCAACTGCACAGGCTCAGGGTTTGCTTTGCTTAATGCTTGACCTGTGTCAGTTACAGTGGTACCTCGGGTTACATACGCTTCAGGTTACATGCGCTTCAGGTTACAGACACCGCTTACCCAGAAATAGTGCTTCAGGTTAAGAACTTTGCTTCAGAATGAGAACAGAAATTGTGCTCCGGCGGCACAGCAGTAGCAGGAGGCCCCATTAGCTAAAGTGGTGCTTCAGGTTAAGAACAGTTTCAGGTTAAGTACGGACCTCCGGAACGAATTAAGTACTTAACCCGAGGTACCACTGTACTTTAATTAAGCATATCTTCGTAACTACTTCTTGTCCAATAATGTGACATCTGGTGAATCCCAGCTTGCTTGTGCAACAGGGTTTCATGTTCTCCATCCTGTCCTGCCCCCCAAGAAAGGTTGGTGACACTCAGTGTGGTGTCTGAACTGACCGATCCTTACATGGCGTTGTTGGGGCGTCTGTGTGTTTTCCTGCAGAGAAGTGCCCGGTGGACAATGCCAAACTGACTGTGGTGGTCAACAACATTGCTGTTGCTGAGCAAATTGGGGAGCTCTTCATTCACTGCAAGTACGGCTGCCGGCCCGCTGCAAGTGGCAAGCCTCCTGCCTTCGAGGTGGACCCTCACGGGTGCCCCTTCACCATTAAACTGAGTGCCAGAAAGTAAGTCCATGTGGAAACTTTTTCCCCAAGGAAAACCTCTGCTTTCTAACTTGTTCCCCATATGTTAAGGGGGGTTGTAGGGCTTATGCCTTCATTTTTATGGTCGGTGACCACGTGAACACCATCAGTTCTTCTACTGTGAAGTGGGTATTTTGTGGTGTCTACACCACAGCTTCTTAGATCTCCAGCTGTAAACCTGACCCCGAAAGGCTGGGGAAGGCTGCTTCATAGCCTGTTATACTAGAGCAGGGGTAGCCAATGCAGTGCCCTGGAGAAGTTGTATGACAACTCCCGTCATCCCTGACCATTAGCCATAGTGGCTGAAACTGGTGGGAGTTGTGGTCCAAAACATCTGCAGGATGCTGCATCGGTTGCCTCTGAACTAGAGGATGAACAGTGTCATGGGAGAGCTTGAAAGGGCCCATTACCTTGCTGCACTGCTAGGGGGTGCTGTTTTGCAGGCATCTCAGTTGGTAAGGAACAGAGCAACCTTCGTCAACCTGGTGCCTTCCAGATGTTTTGGATTTGGAATGGCCATAGCTCAGTGGTAGAGTGTCTGCCTTGCAAGCAGAAGGTCCCAAGTTCAATCCCCGGCATCTCCAGGTAGGGTTGGGAGAGCCTACTGCCTGAAATCCTGGAGAGCTGCTGCCAGTCAGTGTAGACAATACTGAGCTAGATGAACCCAATGTTTTGACTCTGTATAAGGCAGCTTTCTGTTACAACTCCCATCACCCCCAGCATTATTTTGCTACACTATCTGGGACAGCTAAGACAGAGTCAGCTTTTGGGGGGTTAGGCTTAGTTTACCCATATGCTCTCTTTCAGATAAACGAAAAGTTACTAAATTTCAGAACCTTCCCTGATCTTTCCAAATGACAAGATCCACACACACTGCCATGTTCTAGCCTATCTTAAAAAAGGGCTACATGAGGAAGTTGCCCCTGGTGCAGTGGCTGGAACGTGTCCCATATTCCTTCCCCCTTTCCCTCATGAGAGTAGCTCAGGGACAGATGATTGTTTTCCTCCCGCTTGTTTGCTAATAATGTGCCATCTTCTTCATCCAGGGACCATGAAAGCAGCTGTGATTACAGGCCGGTTCGCTGCCCCAACAACCCCAGCTGCCCGCCACTTCTCAAGATGAACCTGGAAGCGCACCTCAAGGAGTGTGAGCACATCAAGTGCCCCCATTCCAAATATGGGTAAGCAGAGGGGCAGAATCCTGAAGATTTAAACAGGGACCTGCTTGGAACACCATTTATTCTCTTCTTGTTGTTGTTTGTTGTTGTGATGATGATCTTTTGGGTAAGTGGGAAGGTTGTTTTGTTAAGTATGCTATTTGGACAATCACTTTCCAAGTTTTGAAAGTGGTGGTTTTGATTTTGATTCTTACAAAATGTAATTATATAAGCCGCTTTGGGGCTGTTCCTTTGTAAAATGACTCATGAATGATGACGACGACAACGACAACGACAACAATGCTAATGCCGAAGATCAATCCTCAAGCTCTTCCCCATAATGCATTGCTGAGCCCCCATAATGCTCAACTCCATCCTTCCCCAGCCTGGTGCCCTGCAGATGTTTTGGCCCTCAACTCTCATCGGTCCCATCCGGGATGCAGTCCAAAACATCTAGAGGACCACTAGGGTGGTGAAGGCCACTATAACTACTCCTTTCCTTTAGATCAGAGGTCAGGAACCTCGGGCCTAGCAGCTGAATGCAACCCTGGGGGCCTTTCTCTAGCTGGTAATTGGTACCCCCCCTCCAGGCAGTGCCCATCAATGCTCTCTCTTCACCCTCCTCAAGTGCCTTTGCCTGCCAGGAATGCGTCTTTGAATTGTGTTAATGCCTCTTGCTTGTTTGGATGGAGAGGTGTGTGTGAGTCATTGAAGAAACCTCTGACTTTTGCATGGTTGGAATGGAGCCTACATATAAAGGTAGTAAGTAGCCCATTCACTTTTGTTCTGCTCACTTGTTGCTTTTGGCTCTGCTCACCACCAGCATGTGACCTGCCACCTCCCAATGGTTGCTTTCGGCAGGGGAAATGCAGCCCTCAGGCTGAAAGAAGTCCCTCCATCCCTGCTCCTAGGTGTACATTTATAGGAAACCAAGACACATACGAGACCCACTTGGAAATGTGCAAGTTTGAGGGCCTGAAGGAGTTCCTCCAGCAGACAGACGATCGCTTCCACGAGATGCAGGTGGCCATGGCACAGAAGGATCAGGAGATTGCTTTTCTGCGCTCCATGCTGGGCAAGCTCTCAGAGAAGATCGACCAGCTGGAGAAAAACCTGGAGCTGAAGTTTGGTAGGTTCCCCATCTGATGTGGTGGAGGGAGTTGAGAGAAGCTTTGGGAGGGCATGAGCCAAATCTTCAAATGACCAAGAATGCCACTAGGCAGCCCTGAAGATTAGGGCTCTCTTTTTAAGAGGATTGTCACCTCAAAAAGGTGTTTGGGACTTTTCAGTTTAGAGAAAAGGCAAGTAAGACATGACGGATGTTTGTAAAATTATGCACGATATGGAGAAAGTAGATAGAGGAAAGTTTTTCTTTCTCATAACACTAGAATTTGTTGGCATCCAATTAACCCAAATGTTGGATGCTTCAGGATAGAAAAAAAAGTTCTTCACGCAGCACATAGTTAAAACTATGGAACTCGCTCCTATTGGAGGCAGTGGTGGCTTTAAAATAGGATTATGTAAATTCATGGAGGAGAAGACTACCAATGGCTACTAGCCACAATGCCTGTGATCTGGCTCCATGACCAGAGGCATTATGCTTCCGAATGCTAGTTGCTGGAAGCTGCAGGAGGGATGAGTCCCCTTGCGCTCAGGTCCTGCTTGAGGGCTTCCCATAGGCACCTGGTTCAGTATAATATTTATGACCAGTAGGACTTAAAGGGACTGGGATTATGGGGTTGGGGTGGCCTATACAGTTGGAAATATCAAGCAAAAATTTAATACACTTACACCTGAATTTGCTTTTAGAAATTACAAGCTCTTTTCTCCCAATTTTGTCACTCTTTAGATGTCCTGGACGAGAACCAGAGCAAGCTGAGTGAGGACCTGATGGAGTTCCGGAGAGACGCTTCCATGCTGAACGTGAGCATTGCTGCTTGTAATGCAGGGTCTCCAAGCTCAGAGCGCCCCTTTGGCACAGAGGCAGAGCAACCCCATGCAGTTCTGCCTCCCGTCTGGGTCTGAAGAGGGAGGTGGGGAGCTCTATGGGCTTGCCTCTGCCCCCCTGGGGTTCTCAGAGTGGCTGTTGAAGGCAGAGCAAAGTGACATTCCTCCAGCTGATGCAGCTTGTGTCTGCATCTTGGGCTTTGAGCTTTGAGCACCTCTGGTGCACTGAGACAAAACAAGATCCTGTTCCCTTCCCTTCAGGTTGATTGTTAGTTGCACGGGTTTATTTTCTGGCTCCCTCCCCAACTCCAACAACACCCTCCCCTGCTCTGTTTGAGACATAGGATGAAGTTTGGAAGAACCCTGTACCCCTTGGGGGAATGTGAGTCCTAGCAATGACAAATTTTTGATGGTCCGTAAGGCCAGCTAAAGTTTGTCAACCTCAAATGTATCATCTTGCTATCTTACCATTGGATGGCCTCACCCCGTGAGAGAGATGGCTTCCCATACATTTCCTCTCTCATGTGATTATGGCTGCTCTGGCCCTAACCTGCCTTAACTTGCTGTTTTAGGATGAGCTGTCCCACATCAATGCCCGGCTGAACATGGGAATCTTGGGCTGTGAGTACCCTGTTCTTTCTCTCCCCAAGCACTGGCAGAATTTCTTTGTTTCTGGATTTTGAGGTTTTTCGTTGGTTGGTTGGTTTGCTTGCTTGCTTGATTCCAAACTGTGCAGATGCCCTGAGAACCGCCTCCCATTGAATGAGGGCAAGGGTAGGTTGCAAATGCAAGGACATATTAGTAGGTCTAATTGGACCATCTTAGATTATGGTAAGTAATCTAGTAAGATTATGCCAGGCTTCCAATTTACAAAAGTTTTCCAGGGAGGCTTAAGAAATGGAGCAAAACCTCAGGCTTACGGTGGAGCAGTTTGAACAAACACTGGTTGTCCATATGCAACCATACACTAGGTTTAAAGAAGACCAAAGGAGACACAATATTTGGTTTCCACTGAAGCAATAGTTGTATGTTGATAGTGCAACAGTCATTGTTATAAGAGGGCTGCTGGGCGGGATAGACCCACCATGGTCTGATCCTGCAGCCCTGTTCTTATGTAGGAATAGCTTCTCAGCACCCTCCCCAAAAAGCAGTTCAGGGGGTTCTGCGTATAGAAAGCAGTGGCAGTGTAACTAGCTTCAGGTGTGTAAGTCAGTGCTTCCTAAGAGGACATTGATCCTTGGCAGGGGTCCTGCTCTCATGCTGTTGGTATTGCCTTCTTCCTCTCCCTCTGCAGCATACGACCCCCAGCAGATCTTCAAGTGCAAAGGCACTTTTGTTGGTCACCAGGGCCCTGTCTGGTGCCTGTGCGTCTACTCCATAGGGGACTTGCTCTTCAGCGGCTCTTCAGACAAGACGATTAAGGTAAGAGCTGCTTGTTTCTGAGCCTGCACTGAAGCCACAAGGAACCTCCAGTCTGCAAGGTTCAGGCAGTCTCAGTGGGTTGTTGTTTTTTTTAAAAAAAGTTTTCATGTTGCTATTCCTCAAGTGGTCGTTTGCAACAAGCTATAGAACTAAGGAACTGAGCACCCCCTTTGTTTATGAGGAGCAGGCAAAAGACTGAAAACTGAAGTAACCATTAATATTACAGTGGTACCTCAGTTTAAGAACAGCCCTGTTTACGAACTATTCGGTTTACAAACTCCGCAAAACCGGAAGTAGTGTCCCGGTTTGCAAACTTTACCTCTGTCTAAGAATGGAATCTGAATGGTGGAAGGGCACCGGCAGCTGGAGGCCTCATTAGGGAAAGCATGCCTCGGTTTAAGAACGGTTTCAGTTTAAGAATGGACTTCCGGAACAGATTAAGTTCATAAACCGAGGTATCTCTGTAAAGTAAACAGATGAAAATTATTATGTATTCTGAAAATTATTACTCCTCCTCCAGTCGTCCACAGTGCCAAGCAGACATAAAACACTTGTTTCTATTAAAAGAGCTGAGAAAAAGAGGGGTTGGGGTGGGGAACTAAAATTCATTGAAAACTACATGACTTTAATCAGCCTCATTTTCTCAGTTTCCGCTTCATATTTGTCATAAACTACTAAAAATGGAAAGTTTGCCTGACTTCCAAGTGTGGAGTCCTGGCTCTTAGGAGGGGAAAGGATACTGTAGGTCTCTAGTCACCCATGTCATTTTAACAGGGTACACCAGGGGTCAGTAAACATTTTCAGCAGGGGGCCGGTCCACTGCCCCTCGGACCTTGTGGGGGGTCGGACTATATTTTGAAGAAAAGAACAAATTCCTATGCCCCACAAATAACCCAGAGATGCATTTTAAATAAAAGGACACATTCTACTCATGTAAAAACACACTGATTCCCAGACCACCTGTGGGCCGGATTTAGAAGGCAATTGGACCAGATCTGGCCCCCGGGCCTTAGTTTGCCTACCCACGGGGTACATGTTTAGATCCAAGCAAGGACTTGGAAGGGAGGGTTGAGCACTTCTCAGAGCAGCTATGTGCTATAATCCTCTCCTTCTGGAATTACTTCTCAGTGGAAGTGCACTTGCACAGCCTTCTGAGTGTGAACCAGGGAAGGGCATGACAACAAAACCACCCATTTCTTCTGCCCTGCCCTTGGGCTCTCTGCTCCCTGCCAAATATCTGTCACAGTGAGAACTGCTAGGGATTGCATTTCTCTGTTTCTGGCTCCCTAGGAAAACCTGCCTATTCACTGACTTTCCTGGACTGGCTTATCTTGGCCTGGAAGTCGGGAAAGCAGGTGCTCAGATGACTGGCAACCTGCTTCCTGCCTTCCCAGCTGTGGCATATCGGCTGACTTCCTGCCCTGGTTCCTGGTTGCTCTGGAGCCCAGTCACATGACTCCCCCCTTCTGTTTCCTGTTAGGTGTGGGATACCTGTACCACATACAAGTGCCAAAAAACCTTGGAAGGCCACGATGGGATAGTCCTGGCTCTCTGCATCCAGGGGTGAGTCAGAGCGGCCACCCTTTCTTTTCTGTGGCTGCTTGTGTGCTGAATCCAAATAGGAGTCGTTCTCAAACCCAATATTTTCCTGATTGCAGAGGTTTTACAAGTGCTCTCGTAACATGGCATTTGCTGCTGCTCCAGTTATTTGGTTGGGCAAACTGAGCTTCTAGTGGTAACCCTGGAGATTTGCTTCAGGCAAATCCATCTCCCTTTATTCAAGGCTGTGTAGTTTAAAATTCTCCAAGAAAGATTGAATTCTGTATGAATTGTGCCAATAGAGACGCATTGCACATTTTTTGTTACTTTCCATAATTCTGGTTTTCCTATTGGGGGCGGGCGTGTTCATAAGCAGCTCCAAACCCTGATCTCCCTCTCTCACTTCTGAGGCTTCAGCAACCACTTACCTGCATCTTTTCACAGCCATGAGTGCTAGAAAGGTGCTTATTTTTTAGTATGAAAGTTAAGCTTCTCTGGACGATAAAATTTCCAGCTGATCATTTGCATTGGGCATTTTATTCTGTGCTTGAGGGGAATCCCATGCCTCTTAACATAGGCTTGCCAATAACATCATCAAAGTTAGCCGTCCACAAGATTTTACAGACTTACCTACCCACACTTGCCTACACCAGTCACATCACTAGCAGCCTGAAGATAACAAACAGCTCTCTGTCTCCCTTAAGCAAACCTCCTCTGCCTGATTGCTTGGAAGTGCTCATCACAAGCACCCAAGCCAAACCAGCTGTGCTTTCTCTTCTTCGGACGGTTGTCTTGGCACGCCCTGAAGGTCTCTGTTTCTCTTTTGCCCAGGAATAAGCTGTACAGTGGCTCTGCTGACTGCACCATCATTGTAAGTATCCAAGTCTGGGAAGGGCCTGGCTCTTGCTTTATTGAGGGTGAGCCTGTGGGAAAAGCTCTTCCTCTCTGTGCTGTGGAGGGCATGGCCAGGAACAATTTTACATGCCCTGCCTTTTTGTAATCTTTGCAGGTCTGGGATATTCAAACCTTGCAGAAAGTTAACACTATCCGGGCCCATGACAACCCTGTCTGCACGCTGGTCTCGTCACACAATATGCTTTTCAGTGGCTCCCTAAAAGCCATCAAGGTACCATTTAGGATTGGGTCCTCCAGCCAAAGAAGGCCCCCAGACCATCCCTTCTTCTCTCCCCCCTCCTGGCTTCCAGGCCACCTTTCCTCAACCCTCATCCTCCACTTCTCAATTCTGACTTTTTATTTAAAAAAATCTCTCTTCACTGTTGCTGATTCCTCCTCCAGTTACCCCATTCCCTCATCTAGCAGGCTGTACTAATTTCCCTCGCCCCATTCGACTTTACCACTCACAAAACCTGTGGTTGAGCAACAGAGAGATTCCCACTTCTTAGGTATTATAATACATTTACAGTCGTACCTTGGATCTCAAACGGCTTAGTTGCCAAATATTTCGGCTCCCGAATGATCGAAAACCAGAAGTGAGTATTCCAGTTTTCAAACTTCTTTTGGAACCCTAATGTCCGACAAGGCTTCCGCAGCTTCCAATTGGCTGTAGGAGCTTCCTGCAGCCAATCAGAAGCTGCGCTTTGGTTTCCGAATGTTTTGGAAGTCGGAAGGACTTCCGGAATGGATTCCGTTCAACTTCCAAGGTACGATTGTGTATCCCACACTTCTGCTAAGGAGCTAAGAGAGATGTGCATGGTTCTCTCCCACCACCCTTTATCCCCACAGAAACCCTGTGAAGTAGGTAAGTAGGATAGACTGAGGGATGGTGACCCAAGGCCATTCTGTGAACTCTCAGTCCCTCACTTCTTGCTCTTTCTCTCTCTCTCTCTCTCTCTCTCTCTCTCTCTCTCTCTCTCACACACACACACACACACACACACACACACGAGAGAGAGCACTATTTGCAGTGTAACTAGAGCTACTTGTGGGACGCGGGTGGCGCTGTGGGTAAAACCTCAGTGCCTAGGACTTGCCGATCGCATGGTCGGCGGTTCGAATCCCCGCGGCGGGGTGAGCTCCCATCTTTCGGTCCCAGCTCCTGCCCACCTAGCAGTTCAAAAGCATCCTTAAGTGCAAGTAGATAATTAGGTACCGCTTTATAGTGGGAAGGTAAACGGCGTTTCTGTGTGCTGCGCTGGTGCTGGCTCGCCAGAGCAGCTTCGTCACGCTGGCCACGTGACCCAGAAGTGTCTCCGGACAGCGCTGGCCCCCGGCCTCTTAAGTGAGATGGGCGCCCAACCCTAGAGTCGGACACGACTGACCCGTACGGGCAGGGGTACCTTTACCTTTTTTAGAGCTATTTGCTGTGTGGTTGGCTTGTGAGATGCTATGCTGTAGCCTGTCCATATACTGATCTATGGAGATGTGCTGGGAGGGTGGGCAGATGAGCAGAGACCTTCTGCTCAAAGGTACGATTCTGCCTGTCCTTCTGGTCTCCAGGTCTGGGACATCGTGGGCACTGAGCTGAAGCTGAAGAAGGAGCTGACGGGCCTTAACCACTGGGTCCGTGCGCTGGTGGCATCCCAGAATCACCTCTACAGTGGCTCTTACCAAACGATCAAGGTATGTGCGCTCCCAGATTCCACACCCACCCATCCCATCCCCCCCAATATGCGCATCATTGTCTGCTGCCATTTTTCTTTTCAGCCCAGGCACATCAATCTTCCCTCCCATCTTTTTCTGCCCTAGATCTGGGACATTCGGAACTTGGAGTGTGTACATGTCCTGCAGACGTCGGGTGGGAGCGTCTACTCTATTGCTGTCACCAACCACCACATTGTCTGCGGCACCTATGAGAATCTCATTCACGTAAGGGTGGCGGAGGCTTGGAGTCAGGGGTGCAAAGGTGCTGGGGTTTTGCATTCCACACAGGTGGGTGGTTGGACCCCCCCCCCACACACTATGGCCTCATCCATCCCTTTGTGGTGCTTGGCAAGCCAACACTGGCAGAACGAAAGCTCTGGCACCAGGAGAGCTTTGCTGTGTCCATGCAGGTTTGGAAGGTAATCCTAGGTCCTTGCTTCCTCCCGATTCCAGGTGTGGGACATTGAGTCCAAAGAGCAGGTCCGTACCCTGACGGGGCACGTGGGCACCGTGTATGCCCTGGCGGTCATCTCCACGCCAGACCAAACCAAAGTCTTCAGCGCTTCCTATGACCGGTCATTGCGGGTATGTGAGGTGCTGCTAGCTGGGGCAGAGGGTTGTGCTTTGGGGAGGAAATGGAGCCTGGCTATTATTATTATTATTATTATTGGTAACATTTGAATAGTGAGGGGAGTGGGTTGATCAGGTTAAACCAGCATTTTTCAAAACTGCCATTCAGGGGTGGAAGAGTGGGAGAGGCAGTATGGCTATTGGTGTCCAAGCACCATGTCTCCATGGTATGATTGGCAATAGGGAAATCCCAGCCCTTTCAGCAGGGTCACAACAGAGAGATAACTCCTTCTCACAGCACATAGGTAAACTATGGCACTTGTTCCCAGAGGAGGCAGTGATGGCCACAAACCTAGATGGCTTGAAAAGAGCGGTAGACAAATTCATGGCGTATAAGGCTCTTAGCCAGGATGGCTATGCTCTGCCTCCACAATTGGAGGCAGCAATGCTTCGGAATAGGGGAGAGGGCTCTTGTGCTTGAATCCTGCTTGTGGGTTTACCACAGGTATCTGGTTGGCCACTGTGAGACTAGATGGGCCACAGGCCTGATCCAGCAGGCTCTTCTTATGTCCGTACCCTGCAAATGTGCTTGCAGAGTACAGCAGTCTGTTTTGATTCTCATGGCCTGAATTTAAGTGTGCTTCAAAAATCCTTGATACTGATAGGAGGGAGCGGGTTGGGACAGAGCCTGATGGTGCTAGCCCGGGGCATTTTTGAAGCACTTCATTCTTGATAATAGCTTGTGTTCTTTGCCCAGGTATGGAGCATGGATAACATGATCTGCACTCAGACTCTGCTACGCCACCAGGGCAGCGTCACAGCACTGGCTGTCTCTCGGGGTCGCCTGTTTTCTGGTGCTGTTGACAGCACGGTTAAGGTAGGTCGCCGATGTGTTCAGGGGTGTGCGCAGCGTTGAGCAGGAGGGAACAGCATCACGCCCCAGTAGGCAGGCAGGTTGTTGAGCAGGTTTAGCTGTTGGAGCACTGCTACTCCGTGAACCCACCAGCGCCTTCACACCAGAGTTCCTTATACTGCAGATAGGCATGTGGCAGAAAAGGTGGTGTGGGTCCATGAATGTGAGCCAGTGGTCTGTTGCAGAGCACCTTCCTTCTAGCATAGGCAAATGTAGAAAGTTATTGGCCAGAGTGAGAGGGCTTTTTCTGTTTCTTATCTGATTGAGCAGGGGGGAAACTTGGATCAAGCTATTCTGGGTGCCTATCTGTTTGCTGTGGTTTGCAGGGTAAAGAGCTTGCTGCAGCAACAGTGTACTGCTGAATCCTGTCTCTTTGGAGTTCTGATAGTCTAGCACAGCCTGTCTGTGCTGGCCTGTGGCTGAGAGGAGTTCTGCCCTAAAACATCTGGAAGAGACTAGATTAGAAGAGGCTGGTCTAGCATGCCTCTTCCCCATGCCCCATGAGTTGGGGTAGACTGCCTGGACCACCCAGTCCCCAAGCAGTTTGTGCTCTTTTGCTCATTTCTCAGCACTAGCCCAACCGGATCATCTGATTTGTTATTTGCTTAGTTAGGTTGTATCTCTGATTATTACGGGGTGTGTGTGTGAATTTTGCTAAGGGCCCAAGTCCTGGCTGTCCCTCTCCCTCTGTAACCTCGTAGGGCCCTCGCTCCAAGCAGTTATCCATATGATGTGTTCCTTTAAGGCAGCCTTTGTCAACCTGGTGCCCCCCAGATGCTTGGGACTACAACTCCCATCACCGCTGTGCTGACTGGGGCTCACAAGAATTGTAGCCAAAACATCTGGAGGCCCCCGGGTTGGGGGAAGACTATTTAAGGGCAAGATTTCTGAAGCAGATTTCTCTTGAGTTGGCAACTTTGTGGAATCCGCACATTCCCAGACAGCAGCCTTCCATGAGTTGTTGCAGAGTCCCGGAATGGTTTATTCTCATAAGCTAGTGATAGGTCAACCTTCTGCCTACTTGGCAGTGCAAAAACTCTTGCAGTTGTCATGCATACATCAGGGGCAGATGTGGCTGGTGTGCAGACATGAGGTGGATGGGTCACAAGTTGTGTGGACCTCACTGGTAGATCTGCTGGTTTGAATCCCTGTGGGGTCTCTCACCTTGTGGGGCAAGTATTGTCTGAACCTCACCTTGCAGCAGATTGGCCCTCTCTTGCGCAGGCCCTACTGACTTTCCTTCCTGCCGCAGGTTTGGACATGCTAGTGGGTGCCACTGCCTGCTTGTGGACGGCAGACTACCAAATAATCCTCCGGCTCACATGTCGTCCTGCTTCCTTGCACTCCAACGCCCCTCCCACTGTGCGCGCCAGCCGTGAGCGAGCTTCACAACCCACGTACCTCAGCACTGCCACCCCTGACGCAGCAGGCCCTGTCCCAAGCAGGGCTGTTTGGAGATAAAGCTTGCAAGACCACATCACAGCGGCACCGTTTCTGATGGAACAAGTAGGGCACTGCAGCCTCAAGACAGCAGCGTTTGGGTGAAGTGGGATTAGATCGATGATCCAGGTGTGAGCACCCACAATGCACCTTTGCCAACAGCAGTGCCAGAGCCAAGGATTGGGGGTGACGGGCGGAAGACCCCTCTCTTCTGGCATTTAAATGTATCTGCTAAGCTCTTTCATTTGTGCCCACCGCCAATGATAAAGACCAGTTTTCCCCTCATGTAACCAGGTACGATTTTTATGTCTCAAAGATTCCCATCCCTCGCATCAGGTACCGCAAGGCCATCCATTCACAGCATCATGTCATAACGGCACCAAGCCCCCAATGGTTTAAAACAAAAACAGGGAGAGCCCACTGTTGTGTTTTTACTGACATTTTCTACTGTTTTTAAGATTGTGATATAGATTTGGATTATTTCTTCCTTGACAATAAAAATGGACCATTATTTTAGGCCAGCATGAGTTATTGACCAGCTTGGAGCATCTTAGCAAAAGGAGTGTAACGTCTCTTTGATAGTTAACCTACCTTGCAGCCCCAGCGCGTGATCAGAGACAAGCAACTTCAAAGTTTACTAGCCCACCTACCTGCAGGTACTTCTGTTCCTACTAGCTAGTGAATTTGACAATTTTGTTTCCCCACTCTATTACACAAGTATTGCAGAGAAATGGCAGAAGACTTGGATTTGCTTCTTTGAAGGTGCACATCATGCCTCCAGCTGTCAAAGGTGGAATGCTTTAATAGCAGCCAAGGGAATGTGCACTTTCACCCTTGTCAAGAAACACTTGTGTTGATGCAAGAGCCGAAATGAAACCTCTTCTCTCCGTATTTTGCTGGCTATGTGCTGCACCAGGGAGGATAGCTTTGGTCTTTATGCGCCGTTTGTGAGCTTCCCAGAAGATCTAGATCTTTTGGAAATCAGAAGTGGCCGTTGTTAAAGTTGGTGCTTTAATACGTTTGTATGTGGGTGTTGGCTGTGGAAATGAAGTGAAAACAGGTGCCCATCCGCTCCTTTCCTCCCAAGCACCAGTTTGTTGAACTTTGTGGGTGCATAGAAGCAGGGAAAATCTGGCCTCAGCAAGGTGAGAGAAGCAGAAAGGCTGGAATGCTCAGTAAGTAGACAGGCGCTCACTGTCTCCTCTGTCCCTCCCCCCTTTTCACCATCAAATGTTTGAATCACAGAACTGCAAAGTTGGGAGGGATCCGGAACCCCTGCAATGACGGCACAATGTGAAAGAGGCTAGCTCTGCAGACTGCTAAACATTTCTGTGCTTTGTTCCACTAGATAGGGTTACCAAGTGTCTAAATCGCCAAGACCCACCTGTGTGACTAACACTCAGCATCTATTCTCAGTTAAGTACAGTTCAGACTCCCCCCCCCCCTTCCCTCCTTAGGCTGCAGCCAAAACAAGAGTTTCACAGGACCAGACAATTTGGACATTTATTAAGCACTGATGGCCATCAGTGCACCCACAGCGCCGCCTACCTGTCTATTGTAAAATTGCAGCATGAGCCGATCGCTCAGCACCATAGCGTCCTTGCATGCACCCAGCGGTTTAGCACCTCATGGAAAACTGCCTTTGGAGGTCGTTTCCCAATAAAAAATATTATTAGTGTTAACGTCATGTTATGTATAGTCATGGCAAGCGAGGAGGGCATCTTTCCCATGTTCTTAAGTATTTGTACCCAGACAACTTCTATTTTTTTTCCTTTTTTCCTTTTTTTTTTTAAATAGGAGCAAATATTTTTTACAGCACCACAAAAGCCATCAAATATTATAATAATACAGGTGGGGATGCAAGAAGCAAGGAAAGGAGGCTGGCAGCAAGATGCATAGCTTTGACAGAAATGGGAAAAATACAATACAGTTTCCATAACTTAATAATAAAAATATATATAATATATATATAATATATATAATATGTATATATCCAGCATTAGAATCTTGGAATATTCTTTCTTTTCTTTTTTAAGATACATTTTCTTTCTTTTTATTTTTTATTTTTTTTTACAACAGGTATCTTCATGTTGTCGTTTTATTTATTTTTTTATTTATTTTAATGTAAGAAATTTCAAAGTTGTGCCAGACACATTTTGGAGATCAGCAAAGACAGAGCTATCTGTGCTTGAGAAAAGAAATGAGTGTCACCACTCAGACATAGACACCTGGATTTCAAATAGAAACAAACAAACAAAAAATACCCACAGCGCCAGGGAACCATAGGTTATGATGTTCAGACCAAAAAAAAAAAAAAGCCAGTTCTTAAAAAACCAAAACTGGATTGACTCCCATTTGTACAATGATATACAGCTGTGCATACATTACCTACTTCCACACACATGCATTTAAACACGCACACGCATATACACACATGTGGCTGCTCACACACACACCCCAACTTAAAAACAGGAAACGGCCGTACAGAAAATAACACGCTGAGAGATGAGATTTAACAAAAATTCTGAAAACAAGGCACATCCTTTGATTTTTGTTTAAAACTGTAAAAATAAACATGGCAACCAAAAAAATCCCATATAACAGAAACGTAATATTTTTGCACACTTTGAAACAAGATAAACTGTACCTTTTTAAAAAACATTGTGCTACTCTTAAATGATGTCACCACAAGACACACAGCTTATTATAAGTCTAATAGTCAAGCTAAACTCCAGTTCTTTCAATTTTATCTCTTAAAACTGTTTAATATACAGTTGATAATATTTTAAAATCTTTTTAATATATATTAAAGTCCTTTCTGATATTTTTTTTGTTAATTATCTCTGGGGGTGGGTGGGAAATCCATTCTTAAATAATTTCTTTCCAATAAATTAATACTTCTTTTATATAGCTTATTTTTCTCATCCCTTTATCACACGCCAAAGGGGACAGAAAATTCTTTTGCTTTTGTTTTCACATGTAAGAACATTCATAAACATGGCTGTTGCGAGAGGAGGAGAGACCCTCTACCAAAGCAATAATAAACTCAACAACAGAACCCAACTCTCCTTTTTTTCCAGCCTGTCACTACACTGGCCCTATGTAGCAAAAGCACAGGCATCAAAATCAAGTGGGTTTAAGAGGCTCGGTGGTCTTGCTTGGAAAAGTAGTCATGCTGCAGGACGGCTGGAAGGGGGTTCTCCTGAGTTGTTGATCTGACCTGATTGGTTGAGATTCGCGAGTGGACCATCCCTCAAGCCAAGGCGGGGCGCTGCCCCCCCTTTTTTTTGTCTTAAAGATTTTTTTAAAAATGAAATGAGCTGCAAGTAAAGAGGGAGAACAAAGAGGAAAGAGAGAGAGAGACTGACACAGACAGTTACTAAACATTAGAAATGGGTGAATGGTGAGGTGATATAAAAAAAGGATGACTTTGGACCTAAGAAGAGCCTCAGAGGCTCACAAAGTTTCATGCCCAAGGCATATAATGTCATCATTTGGCCTCAAAACTGCAGGGAGAACAATTCCCTGAGTAATTACTTGCTTAGGAAGAAGGGTTCCAGTGCTTTTGGTGGG
This sequence comes from Podarcis bocagei, assembly GCF_964188305.1. NCBI lineage: Eukaryota > Metazoa > Chordata > Lepidosauria > Squamata > Lacertidae > Podarcis > Podarcis bocagei. The sequence goes on along the minus strand of NC_138139.1, from coordinate 32,081,733 downwards.
AACAGAAGGGGGTTCCTTATCTCAAGAGGAAGCCTGAAGGCCCACAGCAACCAAAATCTCTGATCCAATGATAGCTTTTCTCTCTCCATCACTGCCAGATAATTTCTGGTGCTTATACAGCTATGGATCCAAAGGCAAGATGGAACACAAGGGAGCAACATTTAGAGAAAGCTATGGCAATGGTGCAAGTGTTAGCAGCAATGAGGGAGAGAACAGAACAGAATTAGGTATTTGAACCACCGAAAGAGTCCAAAAACTTATAGGGGCAACATGAACTAAATGTAAACCTCGCTGCACGTTAAACAAAACCCCCAGAGATTACAGCACCAAGACTGAAGCTGCAGCCTTCTGCTGCAAGTGGCAATGAAGATACAGATTTTTGAGATGCCTTTTTGGACTTGTCTTGGTGAAAAATGGCTGTAGTCCTTGTGGTGGTTTTAAAAGGAAGAGTGCCCACAAGGGAAGGATGAAATGCAGCAGGCCAAAGACACTTAAAAGGCAGCCAGGGCTCAGCAGTAGGAAATTCATTTCAACTACTAAAAACAATTGGGTCTGGGCAGAATGTCATTCCAAGGATCTCCAAAATCTCCTTCGATGGAAGACACTACAGGTCAGTCATCACAGCCAAACCAGTAATCTTGAAATAGTTGCCAAAAGGTTTAGTTAAGTCATAACAATACCCACTGCCAAGATAGCTTCCAGTCCAACAGGACAGAATAAAACTCGGGTTCATGCTTGCCCAGTGCCATAAAGAATGCATGACAAGCTAGTCAACTTTGGTCCTGCGACACTCTCTGAAATGACCTCCACTTCCTGCCAGGCTACCACCACCACCACTTGGTTTCCTCTACTGGTAAATGATTCAAGTATCCAACCATCAAGATTAACATAAGACTGGATTCTCACAGGGGACAGTTTTAGCTTACCAAGAAATACCCCAGGAAGGAAGAAGAGGAGTATTCCATTGCTGCTTTAAGAAGAGAAGACTGCAGCGAGAGAGTGGATAATCCATTACAGTGGTGCCCCGCAAGACGAATGCCTCGCAAGATGAAAAACTCGCTAGACGAAAGGGTTTTCCGTTTTTGCGTTGCTTCGCTAGACGAATTTCCCTATGGGCTTGCTTCACAAGACGAAAACGTCTTGCGCTTTTTTTTTTAAGCCGCTTGAAGAGGCGCAGTTGCGACGGACCGTGCTTCGCAAGACGAAAAACATCGCAAGACGAAAAGACTCGCGGAACAAATTCTTTTCGTCTTGCGAGGCACCACTGTATTGGAGATTCCAAGATTGTGCTTCTTTTTGAGAATGACACGGGCCCGTGATGTGGCAGCCGGGAAGATTAGAAGAACCTTGTGTGCCAGGTGTTAACAGCTGTGGACCAATCCAAAGGGAGCTGCTCTGCTACTCCCATGATGCTTTGAGCATTCAGAGACTGGCTCTCATTCCTTAACTCCCTGCAATGTACAAAGATCCCCACTGCAACCAACGGCAGAACAAGGGGACTTGCAGGGCGGTCACAACCAATTCAGTCTACATGCTACAAAACTTCCGGATAACCTTGCAGCCTTTGAGGCACCTAGAGCCCAACCTTCTGTTGAGAGATCCTTCCCCATAAACTCCTACAATGCTGAGAGCCTCAACCTTGCAAGGGCCATAAGCCAGAAAAGAACCAAGCAAGACACAATGTTGGGCACTGGCGGAACAGCTTTGCCTCGCTGCTGCTGGTCCCTCTCTCCCAACACCCAACAGCTCTCAGGTTGCTTAGGATATTGCAAGAGTTGACACTAGACAGGTGGTGCAGACACTGATGCATTTTTCATAGCTGTACACACCAAAAGTTGCTGTGCCTTGGGTGGACCTCCCTGGGAGACTGCCCTTGTCAGCACTTGCTCAGACCACACAGCACTGCAAGCCCAACAGAGCTGCCTCTGCAGGGGTCATCATCTCCATGTCAGGCCTCTCTTAGCTAGCAAGCCACCATCCTCAGCACTACAAGCTGTTGTGTGTCCACAATCTGCTGAGAATTGCAACCGAGATACAAGTTGAGAGTCAGAGGCTGACATCACATCCCAGCTAACTATTGCAATTCACTCGCCTTGGCAGAACCAATTTGGATAGTTGGGGTGCAACTGTTATTGCATTTGGAACGACAGAAATGGAAGCTGCAGGGGAGTCCTCTTTTACCAAACTCCTGCTAGACTACAAAACTACCACTGGCCCCTGCTCAGTGCTGCTGCTTCTCCACCAAAAGCTCTGCAAGATCAATACATTACATTGCCCATGTCTGTTTACTGCCTCCTTAACTCTGCCCCACTTCCTGTTCCTCCCGGGAATAACCACTGTAGACAGTACTTAAGGAGGGCTGCATTGTCTAAATCAACAACAAACTCTTTGGAAACAAGTGCCTTGAAGTGTGAGAGAGCGCAACCAAAGTCTCTCATGCTCATAACCCCAGCTGCCCTAAGAATAGAGAGATATATGTATATCTTTAAAAGAAAAAATCGGGAATAAATATTCATTTATGGCAGCTCCTGAAGCCACCAGGGATATATTTACAGGGATTTTTTGGCCAGGATTTTTTTTCCTTTTTCCCCATTTCCCCTTTTTATGTTTCAACACTGTATCAGTCATGCAAATGTACCAAAGCTTTTGCGCGGCCCTTGCCAGGAACAATACTTTTTTTTTTCAAGGCAAACAAACAGGAGAAGAAGAAGAAGAAGAAGAAGGAGCTTATTTCTCAAATGGGACTCGTTTAACGGAACAGAACTTCTTACAGTCACAGCTTCATTATCACCAGGAGAAGACAAACACCTTTCGGGACAAAGAAACGAAGCATGCAGCTAGCCGAAAGCCTCCTCGACTCAACGGCTTCCCTTGGGCATTCTCCTGCCCCGCTTTTTCCAGCGCTTCCCAATAAGGGCAGATGGGCACAGGAACCGAGACAGCAGCACAGGAGAGAGAGGACAGCGGTGCTCAGTCAAGGAACAATACCAACACGGAAGGCAAGAAGAGTTTCACTAAGACGAGATTCCACCCCAAACAGAAAACATGAAGAACCAGAGAAGACTCCATAGTTATTTGTGCCACATTTTGATAACACACTGGGGGACTGTAGCGACTGGGGATTGGTTGGTTGGGAGAAGGGGGTGAGGGCAGGAAATACTTTCCAAATTAAACGAGGAGACTCAAATTTAACCGAGTGGAGTAGATTTGCCCGAAGATCGTCTTGCAGGTAACAGAAGCTCCTGCCCCAGGCATACGGCTTTTTGCTTCATTCTTAGGAGGAGAATTGAAGTCACCTTGTATCCCCCAAAGTAAACAGGTGTTAAGGAAGGAAGGGGGAAAATAACAGCGTAAGAGCGGCAGCTCTTTCCTTTTCTTTGCCGCTTCCACAAAACTGGTCTCCAAGCCCCAAGAAAGCCTTCCCCAAGCATCTGGGTTTGTTTCAGCACAATCCTGAGGTAACCTTATCTTTGTGCAAACCTCAAAAGATGGAAGCGGAGGAAGGGAAGATCTTCATGGAGATGATTGTGCCCTTGTGCCCATGGCAGATCCTGAGGTTGGCTGCAATTGCTTCCCAGCTCTCATTCCAACATGGCATCCAGCTGGTCCGCAAGGTCGTCGAACATGCTGCCGATGTCATCGAGAATGCTGACTGTGCTCTTGGATTCTGCGGTGGAACTGAGGGCAAAGGACACCGGCGTGAGTTAGGAGAGCACAAGGAAGACCCTCTTTTCTCACTGCACAACTTTCTACATTCTCCCATGCCTACTAGCTTTCAATGCCCCTCTCCTCCATGAATTTGTCCAATCCTCTTAAACTTGGCGGCCATCACTGCTCCCTGTGGGAGTGAATTCTAAAGTTACAACTGCACTTTGTGACGAAGGACTTCCTTTTGTCTCTCCTGAATCTTCCAACATTCATCTTCATTGGATGTCTAGAACTCACAGATATCCAGTGAAGCTGAATGTTGGGAGATTCAGGAGAGACAAAAGAAAGTGTTGTGAGAGAGACAGAAAAACTGTCCTCTATCAATTTTTTCGATGCCATACATCATTTTATAAACTTATGTCATGTCACATGGACTGATCAATTAACATACAGTACCTAGCCATCCATCCACTTAAAATAAAATTATTATTATTATTATTCATTCATTCATATGCCACCCATCTCACTGGATTGCCCCAATCACTCTGGGCAGCTTCCAACAAATTAAAACACAGTAAGACATCAAACATTAAAAACTTCCCTATACAGTGGTACCTCGGGTTACATACGCTTCAGGTTACAGACTCCGCTAACCCAGAAATAGTACCTCGGGTTAAGAACTTTGCTTCAGGATGAGAAGAGAAATTGCATGCTGGTGGCGCAGCGGCAGCAGGATGCCCCATTAGCTAAAGTGGTGTTTCAGGTTAAGAACAGTTTCAGGTTAAGAACTGACATCCGGAATGAATTAAGTACTTAACCCGAGGTACCACTGTACAGGGAAGTATACCAAAGAAAGAAAACCAAAGCTGCTTTTTCTGAGTCTCTTTAATGGAAGCAGATTACTCAGGAGGGCTAGCTAGCCACCCTTCCCTGACTCCCACCTAGTACCTCTATTCCAGCAGCCTTTTTCTCTACCATGCCCTGGCTTTTCACTTTTGTTTTGCTCCCATCCCTCCATCACCACCACCATTCCCCACTCGCCCAGCCCAGTAAAGGCCCTTACTCTGCTGCTTGCCCATCCTCTTGCTTGATCTTTTCCTCCACGGCTTGCAGAGCGGCAGCCAGGGAGGCGCTGGTCTCCTCCAGCTTCTGGTGCACGCTCTCCGTGCTGACGCTCTCCACCGACGGCCCAGCCATGGAAGAGCGGGGAGGCTTGACTGGCACTGTCTGAGGGGGGCCCCCGCCAGGAGACAAGGGCTTAGCCGGGCTGGAGCACAGTGAGGGAGGTGTGCTCGAAGGCTTGATGGTGGGCGCCAGCTGCTTGGCAGGCGACGGCGCAGGCGTGGAACTGGCACTCGCCGACTGCAGGGCAGCGTGGACCTTAGGCTTGGGCGCCGTCGGGGGTGGTGTGGGCTTAGGAGAGATGGGCGGCGGTGGGGTGCCGTGGACACGTTTCACCTCTGCGAGAGAAGAGAAAAGGAGTCGCTTCTTTGCCACTTCCTTACATGCAATTTGCCCTTTTCACAGCTGCCACACACTTGGGTCAGCGTCCATTAATTTCAGTGAGTTTAATCTGAGTAAGCACTAACATTGGATACAACTCCCTGACTCCCTAAGGCAGGGTCCTGAGGACACTGATCTCTTTCTAGGCTTAAGAACATAATCAGAGCCAAAGGCCAATTCAGGTCAGCATCCTCTTCTCACTGTGCCTGGCCTATGAGATGAGAAGCCCAAAAGTGGGACCTGAGTGCAACAGTTCCTACTCCTGCAAGTTTCCGGCAACTGGCATTCAGAAGCATACAGTTGTACCTTGGAAGTCGAACAGAATCTGTTCCGGAAGTCCATTCAACTTCCAAAACGTTCAGAAACCAAAGCGCGACTTCTGATTGGCTTCAGTAAGCTCCTGCAGCCAATCAGAAGCTGTGGAAGCCGCGCCAGATGTTCAGCTTCTGAAAATCGTTTGAAAACCGGAACACTCACTTCCAGTTTTCGATCGTTTGGGAGCTGAAATGTATGAGTTCCAAGGCGTTCAGCAACCAAGGTACAACTGTACTGACTTCAACCACGGATGTATCACCATAGTGATCAGGATTAGTAGACTTTGATAGCATTATATCTCAATCAATTTGTCTATTCTTCTTTTAAAGCCAACTAAGGGACGCAGGTGGCGCTGTGGGTTAAACCACAGAGCCTAGGAATTCCCGATCAGAAGGTCAGCAGTTTGAATCCCCACAACGGGGTGAGCTCCCGTTGCTAGGTCCCTGCTCCTGCCAACCTAGCAGGTCGAAAGCACGTCAAAGTGCAAGTAGATAAATAGGTACTGCTCCAGCGGGAAGGTAAATGGCGTTTCCGAGCGCTGCTCTGGTTCGCCAGAAGCGGCTTAGTCATGCTGGCCACATGACCCGGAAGCTGTACGCTAGCTCCCTTGGCCAATAAAGTGAGATGAGCGCCGCAACCACAGAGTCGTCCACGACTGGGCCTAACAGTCAGGAGTCCTTTACCTTTAAGTTGCTAGTCCTCCATACATCATATGGCAGTGATCTCTGGAAGGCAGTTAACTCGTAAGAATGTAAGAAGAGCTGTAAAGCTGGATCAGGCCAAAGGGGTCCCATCTAGCCCAGTAACCTGTTCTCACAGTGGCCAACCAGGTGCCCCGAAGGGGAGCCCATAAGCAGGACCTGAGTACCACAGCATTCTGCCTGCCTGTGATTTTCCAAGGTTAGATGGCCATCTCTTCTGCAGTTCCGATTTCTGCACTGTAGGGAGTTGGGGAAGGTGGCCCTTGGGGTCATTTCCAACTCTACAATTCTGTGATTTCCATAAACTGGTATTCATAAGATTGCCCACTCTGACAGCTGGAAGCAGAGTATAGCCACTATGGCTAGTAGTAACTTATTCCATCATTAATATTCTGTCTTTACCACATCAGCAAAGTATTTGCCGTCTGAGACAACAAAACTGCATCCTCTCCTGCATTCAGTCACCAGAGATGATAGCCTCAAACCAGGCTCCCTCCATCCCAGCCTGCTGACCCCAGACACCTGCAACTTCCCTGCCTCGGCGCAGACATCCATGAGAATATGGTTACACCAACCGCAACCATAGCCACTGAAAGCAGCTTGGCGGGAGTGAAAAGGGCAATGGGAAGAAGCAGAGAAGTAGTGAGCGGGTCAGGAAGGCTCCCTGTTGAGGGAAAAGACAGGTTATGGTTTCTCCCCCCCCCCCCCCCGCCATGGCAGGGCACACCTACCTGGACTGCCGGGGCCAGGAATCGGGACCTTTTTGGAAGTGGGCGTGGGAGGCCCAGAGACTTTCTGGGGAAGGACCGGCTTGGGCGAAACCGGCGGCTTGACGGGCCTCTTGGGTTCGCCTTCCGGAGGGAGCTGGGCTGAGGTATTGTCACATTTCTCCTGCTGATCAGTGAGGGCTGTGGCCTCAGCACCGCTCATCTCGGAGGCCGGCCGGCGCTTGATGGTGACAGTGCCGTTCTGGTAGATAGACAGCGGCGCCAGTTCATGCTCCTTGTCTTTAGACTTTGGCCGCCTCTTGACAGTGTCCGACTCAGTCAGGATAAACTTGACGCTGTCCTGTTGGCTCTGCTTTGCACGGATCCTCCTCTTGAGAGTGGCACTGGCCTCCACCTTGGACAGGTCCCCGTGCCGGTGGGCCAGCGACAAGCCCTCTCCACCTTCAGCCTTGGCGACCCCCATCTGCCGGGGCCGCTGCTTGATCGTCAGGTTGCCCTCCTCGGCAAAGGGAATGTTCTCGCCAGAGCTGTTCTGCGGGGAGCCTCCGCCGTGCTCCACCCGCAGCCGCTCCATGGGGCCGCCATCTTTGCCCGTCTCCGACTTGATGCTGTCGGAACGCTCACGGCGAGCTGCAGCAACCAGCCCCGTCACGGGGCCGCTGATGGTGCGCCGGCGGTTCACCACTTCGCCATCCGGCCCAATGGCATCCTTGTGCTTGACAGTGGCCAGGACGGTGGCAACACGGGAGTGTTCTGGGCTGGCTGGGTGCACCGCGACGCCGGGTTGCAAGTAGTAGCCGTCGGGGCCCTTCCCAGCTCCGGGCGGCTTCTGCAGAACAAGACCTCTCCCGCCGCCAATGGATGACATTTCCAACATGGCAGCGATGCTCTTCACACTCCCAGCACTGCCAGTGTCCACTGTGCCACCAAAGTCGCTTGCCCGCCTCTGCTGGTGCTCCTGGGGCAGTTCCAGGCCCTCCTCCCCTTCCTTGGTGAAGTCATCGGTCATGTTGGTGCTGGAGATGGCCGAACTGGAGCGTTTGGGCGGCGGAGGTGGAGGGCCCTTCTTCTTGGGCCGCACCGCAAAGGACTGGCTGCGGTTGACGTTCTTATCGCCGCCCGACTGTGCCCGCACTGAGTGGCTGCGCCCGACTCGCCGTTGCACGGTGGCATAAGGCACAGCGTCCGGCACCAGGAGCTCGTCCCGTTCCTGCTCGCTGTCCGACATGGCGTAGCGGTTCAGGCTGTGAGCCCTCTTCTTCGGCCGACCTCCCTCTTCTTCCCCCTCCGCAGCTTGAGGCGGCAGGCACAGCACGGGCACCGAGACAGGCAGCACGGGCACCGCCTGCGCCAAGGGGCCTGCCGTGTGGATGTCTCCCTCCACGGGCTGCGGCATGACGTAAGCAAAGCCCCTATGCGTGGGGGACTGCGGCAGCGAGCGAGGAGACATGGGGCGGTCTGACTGTGGCAGCAGCTGCGGCGTGGGTTTGACCTTGGCTGTGGCGTGTGGCACGGAAAGCGCCTGTGGTGAGGATGGGCGGGGCTTGGTGGGTGTCTGTGGCGGAGTGTAATGGCCTGCAGAAGGGGGGAACGATTGCCGGGGCTTTCCGGGAACTGGCGGCACGCTGGCTCTCTTGATGCTGTGTCCGTGCCGGAGACTCCGCACCTCCTTGGGCAGGGTGGCCGGGCCTTCCTTCCCGTCCTCGGCCAGGAACTCCTGGCTTTTGGACATGCTGGTGCTGGTGGCTTTGGGTCCGTCTCCCAGCAGCTCCTGGGAGCTGCTAATCTGCTTCGCTCTCCCACTCAGGCTGTTCTCGTGGACGAGGCGGGAGGAATGCCGGAAGGGCGGGGCCCCTTCGCGAAAGTGCCCCACGTGGTTGACTTGCTTTTCCGTCCCCCCCTCCTCACTGGTGCCCGTCATGGCCACCTGCAGCTCGTTGCTCAGCTCGCTGTCCTGGAAGGTCTTCATCTTGGGAGACTGGCACTCGGCTGCCTCCTGAGGGGGCTCTATGGCCACTGAGTCCTGAGACTGTGGTGCCCCTTTCTTCTTCAGCGTCCCCGACACGTACTCGGCCTTCTGCAGCTCCGCCAGCTTCTTCACTGCTAGCATTAGCTTCTTCTGATGGCCTGAAAGAACATGGGGCAGAGAGGAGTCTGTCTCTTTGCACAAAAAGCCCAGCCCGCTGTTCAAAATCCCGAGACTCTGCAAACCACAACAGTGGGAAATGACACATTGCAGAGGGTTGGACCAGATAACCCTTCGAGACACTTCCAACTCTACAATTCTATGATCTTGCGATTCTATATTTTATTTTATTTCATCAGCTAGGAAAGCACTCAGCTCAGTCCTTATAACGTTACTTATAATTTACTCCAGGGAACAGATTTGCTTTTTTCCAGCCTTGTACCACCAGTCATGAACTGGATTGAGCCAAGCCTTCTCCAGTTAAGGAATCAGCTTGTTTTTGCCTGCTGGAGGGCAATCTCTCTTACTCCTTGCTACAAAATGCACCATGGATGGATAGGGGCCTTTTCCTGGGCTTGGGCTTGTCCATCAGCAGCAGCAGCAGCAACTTTATGTGGCCACTTAACTCTTCCCTGGCATTTAAGGCGAATTCCCCCTCTGTCATAAAAAACCCCCATATCCTGTGTCCATGGGTCTAGCTGCAGTCTTTTTTCTTTTTCTTTTACCCTCCACACACAATTGCTTCTTTTGCATGTAATTCTAAGCCATGGTTTGTTTCGCCTGATTAAGGTCAGTTTGAGCAGCCAAACCTCACACAGCAGGCTTAAGCATGGTTTTCTTTCTGGCAACACAGCCACAATGTGAAGGCATGCTTTGTATTTGGGCTTGTGAACTGCAGGGCTTGCTTGAACAATGGTTTGGTGTCACGTCTAAATCCAGTAGCGTTGCTTAACTGTTGTTTGGTCACCCCACCCCAAATGCCTACAGAGGCAAGACCAGCTGAGGAAAAAAACCCAAACTTTGGGGGGGGGGGGAGAAGAAGCCAGGTAGCTGGTTTGCTTATCTGTGAAGAAACCATGGTTAAAACAAACCATGACTTAGAATAATGTGTGAATGCAGCCACTGTAACATCCTTATTGTGTCATTTTCTCCATTTGTCCTTCTTTTTAATGACATCATCTAAATAAGGCAAAAGAGAAGACTTCTTTAAAGGGTAGGTAAGAGAGTTTGTAGATTTGGCATGTCACACATTCAACTGGACATCCCTGCTATGCTCAGACTAAATTCTCATTGCAAAAGCAATGTCCCAGGCAATCTGAGCCACCCTCCCTGCCAAGCCCACACCTTCCCACAAACAAAGCATGTGGGTAGGTGGCCAGGATGCACAAATGCAAAATCACAAGACATGCTGCACTCCCCTGCCCAGCGCCTTCACCCCCCAAATGCCCAGAGAGAGAGAGACGGCAGAACCACGTTGGGAATCTGCCTTTTCTCACCCAGCTTTGTGATGCCAATCTCCTGCAGGTCCTCCCAAGTGATGTCAGTGATGAAGTCAATGTTCTCATAACCATTTTCCACCAGGACCTTGTAATACTGTGCCAGCCCAATCATGGAGAGCCAGAGAGCCAAGTTAGCCTGGGGGGGACAGAGGACAAAGTATGTAAACAGCACTCCCTGAATCACATCGTAACTGAAACCACCAGAGCTCTGAAATCAAACCTTGGTGCAGTTTGTTTCCTCCCTAAATCCACGAGTTGTTTCCACAGTAACAGTTCGGTCTTTGGGCTGCCATGCTTTGGAATCTGTTTTATCGAGTATCCAAGGTACCTTGTTACCAGATCATTGCCAGCCTGTCTATTGAAGCTCTATTGTGCCATTTTGAGGATTATGCACCTTTAATTAAACACTTTCTGATTCCAGCTTCCACCCTTTTTATTGCTTTCTGAAGAACAGGACGGCAGGTTTAATAATTCACAATAAAGTCCCTCTTAAATAGCGGTATTAATTGCCCCTTATTGTCAGTTTCTATTTCTGCAAATGGAGGCTTTAGTAGTGGCTTCCTCCAGTGATTAAAGTTTGAATGAATGAATTTTATTATTACGGTCACAGACCAGTTCTGGCTGTGATTAAAGATTCTATCCCCAGTGCTTCCTCACCATGGGAACAAGAACATGTATAACATTCAGGGTAACCCAGAAGGTAATTTATTAGTAATATTGCATTACACTGAACTGGGGAAAAAGGCAGAAACTATAAACGGGAAGCTTTTAATTAATGTTTCAAGGTTCTTTCCTGATTTCTGATTCAACATTGTAGCTGGATCCTAACTATGAGGAAAGAAACTGTTGGATACAGTGTTATATTAAGTGATGTATGGAACCAGAATTTTAATTTTGATTCCAGCCGATTGCAGAAAAAGCAGTGCCTTAGCAGCACTTAAGAGAGGCCGAGTGCAGAAGCAAACATGGGGACCCAAAAGTGACAGGAGACACCCTGGAATTTCTCTTGGTTGGTGTAGGCTGGGACTTGCCACCTCAGGGTAATGAGCCTGAGATGGTGACCACTCTGTGTGCAAGAAAGAAAAGGCTTACTGGCTTGTACTCTGGAAGCCACTCAGGGATATTTAGGCTGTTGATCTCTGAAGCGATCTTCTTCCTATGTCCTGGTTTCGTGACCCCAATGGCAGTCAGGTCCTACAGCAAACAGAAGAGCCACTTCTTACTAGGTGCCGCAAAAGCAGCAAGCAGAACCCCCAAAAAGGGATCAGTTGGAACCGCGAAGAATCACATGTCAAGGCAGGAGGGTCACTGGCAAAGCCTTGAGGGTTCCTTTGAACCCGACCAAGTTGTCCACTCACCCAGCTAGGTAAACGTGGCTCGTGGACTGAAGGCAAAGACCAAAAGCAAAGTTAACATCATAATTGCGTACAGAATGTGGCAGTGTCTCCTCCCTCCTAAGACAAGTGTTCCGGGTGCCAGCCATGTCCTACAACGGGAGGCTCATTTTGGCTGCCCCCACCCACAGTCTCCACCCAGTTTTCCATTTAACATAAAAGAGAGAGTGTTGCTGGAAAGGAACTAAAACTTGATAGAAGAGATTCTGTAGGCCTAGTGTGTAAGGCACATTTGCAAGAACAAGTAACTAGGGAAGAAATCCAAGATCGTTTCACCGTGCAACTGATACTTCTTATATTTTAAAACATATTATCATCTAAACCAGCCTTCCCCCAACCTGGTGCACTCCAGATGTTTTGGGCATGCCAGTTGGGGCTGTTGTGCAGAAAAAGCTGGAGGACACCAGGTTGAGGGAAGGTTGATTGAATTCACAGCATATGTTACATTGCTTAATATCCATTGCCAGGCAACATATAGGAGACAAAATTACTTGGCAGGGATGCATTGCACACCTGTAAAATTAGCCAGCTCCTAACACCAGAGCTTTGTGTGAAAGAGAGCCTGCCATTGCACCGTGTGGCAAACTCAGCTCCCTCCCACCTCCCTCTTTGCCAGCCCTCACCTCTGGCGTCATCCGGCTGATGGTAGGGATGTCATACCCAGCATTGATGAAGTTGGAGGCATAAAGCTGCAGCTGGAACTTGTATAGCCACTGGTAGACAGCCTCTGAGCTCTGGCAGCAGGGAGATGAGCAATTATTCACGGCTATTTTTAATCCACTTGCAAATTTCCTACCCTGAACCCTTGAAAAAGGGAGGGCTAGATGCTTAAATGAACCAATGCAGCACTGGTGGGTGCTGGTGTGTCCACCAGTTAACCAATGGTGCTTGCAAAGGTCTCAATAAATTTCCCCTCAAAAATCCGCAGTACACAGAAGAATATTTGCTTTTCCTGCTTGCTTCCTGTTTCGCGCTGGCGCAGCCCCACAGCAGCCATTTTGTGGCCTGTCCCGCCCCTGTGGCAGCCATCTTGCGACTGGTGCCTATGGCTCTTTATCAAAATTCCACTGGCCCAGAAAGTCTGGCGACCCCTGAAATAAACAGGGCCGTTCTCTTTCTTTATATCACACAAGAAGTTGCGCCACCAGCTCCCTATGTGTAGCGCATTGCAATTTCTGTGATTCAGAGTTTACAATCACAGGTGTGCGTGTTTGCGAGCTGTGGGCCCTTGTGCTGGTAAAACCCAAACCAGTGAATTCAAATTACTGGACAAGAGTCCCTAGAAAGCCTGGACTGCTCTTTTCCCCAAAACTATTGCTAAGAAGTATCCCTTCCCACATGCCTGCACTATTCTATCAATACCACAACTCCAGCCCCCAGCAGTGAGTTTCTCAGACTTGCCTTCCCTTCTGACATGGGCTCCACTTTCTTCGGCTGCTCACTGTAGGGCTGCCCTGGATATGATGAGGTGCCCAAACTATGCGTCCGAGAAGAACCTGGAACAAAAGCAGGCAGGGAGGCGGTGGATTAGCATTACGGAGAGGCCTGCTGGGACCCTTCACACAAAGGCCAACAGCAAAGTGCAAGGCTGCCAGGTTGCCCACCACATTTCAGATCTTGGGAGAGCAGTAGGCCTCATCAAAAGCCCCTGGTTTGTCAACCTCTGAGCAACATTTGAAAGTGGCTCCCAGCCGCGCGCCTCTCTCTCTCTCTCCCTCTCCCTCTCCCTCTCTCTCTCTCTCTCTCTCTCTCTCTCTCTCTCTGTCATAAGAATGCCAGACAGGACATTTATTGCCCTTGAGCTCCCATTAAAGCAAACGGCAAGGATGGTGTCCAGCTGTCCATGCATCAAGTATCATGGACGGGGCATCTTTCAGCCTCAGGGCCCCGTGGGAGAGGCAAAAGTGGGTGCAGCAACAAATGTGTGCTTTCATTTTGTGCAGTAGACTACATTCCTGCCACGCAAAAGTCAAGAGGCTTCTATCTATATCTACGCAAACACAGAAAGGATGACATCAGAAGAGCCTGTTGGATCAGGCCAATGGGGGTTCAGCATGCTGTTCTCACCTTTGCCAACCAGGTGCCTGTGGGAAACCTGGAAGCATAATGGCACAAAGGGCTTAGCGGAAGGGAGTCTGATTCGCACGTAGAAAACCCCCTGCCTTAAAGCACAGTGAGCTACTGCCAGCCAGTGTTGTCAATACGGAGCTGGATGCACCAATGGCCTGAGGCAGTAAAAGACGGCTTCCTGCATTCCTTAAAGGACCACAGCTCAGTGCCAGAGTGCCTGCTTTGAGTGTAGAAGGTCCAGGTTAAATCACCGGCTTCTCCAGGTAGGACTGGGGAAAGCCTCCCTGCCTGAAATGCTGGAGGAACCCCTGCCAGTCAGTGCAGGCAATACTAAGCTAGATGGGCCAAAGGTCTGACTCTATAGAGGCAGCTTCCTACGATCCTATGACATGTCCCACCCAGGCAAACGGAGCAGGGAGAGGGAAGGGTTTGGCCTGGGGAGTGAGGACAGGGATGATCCTGTGGAGAATTCGGAGGGCCAGGCAGGGAGTCCAGGGGGTGGGGGCAGTGTGGGCGCATTGAGGTTTCTCACCTTTGACCTAAAGAGAAAGAGGGAGCCCCAGAAATTCTGAGCTGGAAACAAAAGGCTAAGTCACTGTCCCAGAAGCAGAGGCCTGGCACCTGCGTCCCCACAGCGGGGCAGGGGTGGAACCAGTCCAAGATGGCAGCCAAGGTGACCTTGAAGCTCCCCAGCGAGGAATCGGTGCTCTCTCTCAGCCAGCAGGCATGCAGCCCATCCATCTGGATCAAGGGGGCGAAAGGCACCCCAAGCCTCCAAGAGACTAGGCTAGACGGGGAGGGGGCATGGGTCTCTTGGCGGGTGCTAGCCCTGTCAACCCCCACCCAAAAAATAAAAAGACAGACTCTACTCCCGAAGCTGCATCTTCCCTTTCAGAGTGCACAGAAACTCCTGGCCAATAATAAGCAACCCTTTCTCACGCTGGAGAAGCTCCCTGGAGCCACACCTTCAGCTCTGCGGACTACTGAATCTCCACGCTTGAGTGGCAGAGCAAGGCTGGGGAGAAACTTATTCCACTTTGGAAAAATCAACCTGAAAATGCGACACACACAGACACGCACACTCCCGGGACGCAACCGTCTCGGCATTCCCACCTGAGTCCTGCCTGAAAAGGAACATGTGCAACATCACCCTTGAGATGCTGAAAGGGGGGGAAAGCGCCATCTGCCCATCTCCGCGTTCCCCGACCGGGAACATCATCACACTTCTGAAGGCGCACTGCCACCAAGCCCGATTCACCGTGCCAACGAGGGAACAGGAACCATCGTTCTCAGGGGTGGGGTGGGGGTCCGCCGAGACCCACCTCCTGGCGACCTGTGCCTGGGGGACCTAGCAGAGACTTCTGGGAAGCGGGGTCCTCATCAGTATTTCAGAAAGGGATGTCTGGAGCTCAGAGCCCCCTCAAAATAGAATACAGATACACGGGTTGTTGGTTTTTTCCGAAGGGGGGTGCAGGCAAAGGCAGACCAGCCAGCGATAAACAGCAATCAGGGACCAGATTGCTCCTTCGCTGGAGGTTGGAGGCCAGCCAGGAAGCCAGATTGTGGGGTGGGGGGCTCTTTCTGGGACACAGGCACCACCAACCCCCCCCCAGCCTCACCCTGGCAGCAGCACCCCACCCACCCCCCAATTTCCCCCTACTAACCAAAGCAAGCGAAGGCATGGCAGCAGCAGAGAGGAAGGGTCATGTTTAGCTCGGAAGGTTCCCCTCAGCTCTTCAAGGAAATAAGTGGGGGGGGGGACCCAAAAAGGCTCCGGCGGATGAGCTGTGAGCATCCACGCACCTGCAGGCGTCTCCAGTGCTTTGGCAGGCCCATCACCCACGCCGGATTCTTGCACAGACGCCTTCTGGGAAAGGACGGTTGCCAGAAGCTGAGGAATGGCAGGCGGATGGGGGGGGGGTGAGAAAAAAACACACACTGTTAAAAAGAAAGAGACTGCAAATAGGGTCCTGGAAGGCAGGGGGGAACTGGCAGGGGCCCCCCACCCCAAAAGATCTAAGACTCTGTTGGCAAAGCTACTCATTTGGGTACAAGAAGGAAAACAGGTGGCACAATGGCACGGCTGCTTGGCATGCGTGCCTTGCAGCACAAATTTTAAAAGAGGCTTCCGGTATCTAGAAAAAGGAACGGCTTGGGGGGCAGGGGGAGCAGTGCAAGGAAGTCTCTCTCCCTCCCTCCCTCCCTCCTCCTCCTGGCCCACTTTCTGCCAGGGAATGGAATGAGCCCCTGGTCAGCTTGCCAAGTAGTCAGAAGAGGTGCACCAACGCAAGCTGCGGGCACCAGGGGGCAGCAGAGGACGTGCAAAACTGCCAATGGTATCTAAAGCTATTTTCACCAACCTGGTGCCCACCCCCCTCCCAAATGTTTTGAACTACAGCTCCCATCAAGCGCAGCCAGCAAGGCTGTAGTCCAAATCCCCCGGAAGGCTGCCCAACTCAACTTGCAATGGCGAAAGCTTTCTTGGGACGTAGCGGAGCTTGTTTTTGGAAGCCAGGGTGGTGTAGTGGTTCAGAGTGAAGGACTGGGACCTGGGAGACCTGGGTTCGAATCTCAGCTTAGCCGTGAAGCTTACTACGCGTGACTTTGGACCAGTCACTGTCCGTCAGCCTACCCTACACCACAGGGTTGTTGTGAGGATTAAATGAGGAAGGGGAGAACCTCTTGAACTTCTTGGAGAGGAAAAAAAGTGGGATATAAATGCGAATAATAATAATAATTTTAAGTGCTGGGATTCAAAGAAGCCAGGATGTGGGGGCTTTTTGTTTTGTTTTGGGGAGGGGAGATAATTCTTGCATCTCAGACTCTCTTGATTAAGATAACATCACTCCGAACATGCTTTGAAGCACATTATCCTTTTAGAGAATTGTGGAATCAAAAGAGATGGAAGGGACCCTGTGGATCATTTAGCCCAGTCCCCTGCAATGCAGAGACAACGTAGGCAAGCTCACCTTGACACCTTCCGAGCCCGGGTGGAGGGGGGCGTGGCCTCCGCTGCCGGTGCTTTGGCCACTCCCTGAACTCCGCCCACTGGCCACGCTTCCTGTGCTGCCCACACTGCTGCGGTCGCCACCTAGCCAACAGGGAGGGGAGAGGCGGTTAAAGGCCCAGAGGGGCAGCAAGAAAAAAGACTTGACTCTACAGCATGTTAAGCACTCGCCTGGTAGCCAGGGGTGACCACCGGGACCATCGCATACAAGGGAACTGTGAGCCAGCTAGAGGAAGGAGCCCCAAGCAGAGAAGCCAAGCAGGCTCCTCGAGGAGAAAAGGTGTGGTATAAATGCAACAAATAAATAAAACTTGGGGTGGAGGGACCAGGTATCATGGCTGACACACAGCTGTTGCCAGTGATATCTCATTCTCCCCCCACAGGAACATAGGAAGCTGCTTCACTCCAAGTCAATCCGTTGGCCCGTTAGTTCAATACTGTCCACGCTGGCTGGCAGCAGCTGTCCAGGGTTTCAGGCTGGGGACGTTCCCAGCCCTTCCTGGGGATGCCACTGGGAACTGAACTGGGGTCCTTCTGCAAGCAAAGCAGGCGCTCTGCCGCTGAGCTTAGAAAGCTGCTGCCTCATGATTATGACCACTGGGTCATCTAGCACAGTATTGTCTACACTGGCTGGCAGCAGCTCTCCAGGATTTCAGCCAGGATTTATCTGGAGATGCTGGGGATCGAACCTGAGACCTTCTGCATTGCAGTGCAGGTGTTCTGCCACTGAACCCCAGCTCCAGAGTGCTAGACCAGGTGGGTTTCTGGCCTGATCCATTAGCGCCCTTCTGATGCTCTTACCTGCATAGGGTTTGCGAAGCACCCAGATCTCTTCTGGTGGGGCTGGTGTCCCGGCAGACCCACCTGGCGATGGGGACAAGTGGGACGGGCTGGCGTCAGACCCTCGGGAACCTTCTGGGCCGAAGACCACAGGAAAGAGAGCGAGAACATGAAGCAAGTCAGCAGAATCCCATGAAGTTGCGTGTGAGCCAGAGAGGAGGGGGCACAAACGGCGGCGGCCGCCCCCACAACCAACCTCCACATCTACAGGGTATGGGAGGTGGTCAGCCTGCCAGAGGTTGCCCCTCCCTCCGAGGGGGCACCAATTGTTGCCCAGGGCTCAAGAGATTTATTCTTCAACAGTTAACTCTTCTCAGCCACTGCAATCCTCCCAGAGCATTCCGACCCACCCTGCCCACCCCCAGCACAGACGAAGGTCCAGAAGAAGAGCTTGCAGGATCAGGTCAGCGGCCCATCTAGCCCAGCATCCTGTTCTCACAGTGGCCAAGCAGGTCCTCGTGGGAAACAGGATTCGGATGCCAGAGCCCTCTCCTTTCCTGTGGATCCCAGCAACTGGCAATCAGAAGCATTGCTGCCTCCCAAGTGTCAAGACAGAGCACAGCCATCCTGGCTAGCAGCCCTCAACAGCTTTACCCCTCCATGAATTTGTCCAAACCTCTTTTAAAGCCATCTGAGTTGGGCGCCATGCCTGCCTCCAGTGGGAGCGAGTTCCACAGTCGCTTTGTGAGCTTCAAGGGCATGGAGGTGGCAGTGGCTGCCTGTCCCTTATATTTTGCCCTTAGCATCTCATACTCAATAATAATAATAATAATTTTTTATTTATACCTTGCCCTTCCTGGTGCAAGTAGATAAATAGGTACCGCTCCGGCGGGAAGGTAAACGGCGTTTCCGTGAGCTGCTCTGGTTCGCCAGAAGCAGCTTAGTCACACTGGCCACATGACCCGGAAGCTGTACGCCGGCTCCCTCGGCCAGTAAAGCGAGATGAGCGCCACAATCCCAGAGTCGGTTACAACTATACGACTGTCAGGGGTCCCTTTACCTTTACATCTATCTATCTATCTATCTATCTATCTATCTATCTATCTCCCAAAGCAGCTTACAAACCGCAGTCAGAGGCAGCACTGTTTCCAAACACCAGTTGCTGAAAATCAGAAATGCATGAGGGTGGGGTGGGAGAGTTCCTGCTGCTTGCGGGCTTCCATTGGGGTCACCTGGCCGGCCGCTGTGAAAACAGGAGCCTGGGCTAGATGGGCCACTGGCCTGATCCAGCACTGCAGGGCTCCTCTGCTGACCCAAATAAACCACCACGCAGGCGAATAGTGTGCATCTCCATTTTTGTTCTCTGGCCACATGGATGGGGCTCAAAAGTGCTAAAGCCCCCAACCCGCTAACAAGTGGAGCAAGCCAGCGCTGCCCTGAAGAGTCCCTAGCTTGGCTCAGCAACCAAGAACAAAACTTTTCTGGTCCACCCGTTTATACTGACAGGGATGTTTGTCCCCCTTGTGCAAAGAGCCACACGATGGGGGGGGGCTGTTGGGAGGGGGAGAGGAGGAGGGAGGAGATGGGATGCAGCGGTGCTAAAACAAACACTAAAATGGTTCTCAACAGGGGAAAGGGAAGTATTGGCACTCCAGGGCTCACACCTCACTCAAGTCATGCTACACCTCACATTGCAACCCTCGTCTGCCTGTAACACAAGCCACACCTTTGCAGATCTTCATTGTACCCCCAAGCACCCTGCTTTTCTGAGTCTAGGGTTCCCACCTTTGTTCTTGCAAAATACAGGGTGCAGCAGTTGGGGGACATTTGTTTTTGTTTTTTTAATCTGGTGCTGAAGTGACTTCAAAGCAATCCATTGCAATTTATTGCAGCCAAACAGGATAGCCCTTCTGCAATTCGTTACACACACACACACACACACACACACACACACACACACACACACACACAAACATGAATTTGTAAATCTGTCTGTGCTTGGCTACCCAGAGCTTAAACACATGCCATTTCATACATCCATTCAAACACATGCATTTGGAGAGGAACCCTGACTTGGCACACAGAGAGGATGTCAGAGAGGAAAGACCTGAAATGCAGGACAGAACTGCATCAATAGAGGAGTCAGCACTTGACATTGAATTACAGGGCAATCCTGTATTATAATGGGCCTAGATGGCAACCCTACAGTTTCTACCCCAGCCTGGGGCTCTCAAGATGCTTTGAACTACAACTCCCATCAGTCCCAGCCATCATGGCCCTGGGATGCTGGAGCTGATGGGAGTTGCAGACCAGAACATCTGAAGGACTCCCAAGTTGGCAAAAGCTGCTCCAGCCGTTCTGCTTTTGCCGCTTCTTACTCTCCTCTGAAATGACTTCCCTCCTTCTCCCTTCTTTTGTACCTTAGACCTGATACTGCTCACTCCCTGGAGATGGGTCTCTCCCTCTGCCCTCCACACCTTGAATTCTTCTTCAACACACACACACACACACACACACACACACACACACACACACACACACCACCTTGGACTTCCATCTGCTTTGATAAGTGGCAACATATCAGGGTGTTGGGACTAGATAGATGAGTCTTTGGGTCCCTTCCAGCTCTCCAGTTCTATGATTCTATGAACAAGGAAGTTTCTTAAAGGCAGATTTTGCCAAGGGGTATAATAAAGAAGCCTCCTTTGGAAAAGGAACATTTCCCCCCCAAAAATGAATTCAGGAGTGCCAGATTTTCATTCTTTCGTCTTGTCCTTGGCTTTCATCATTCACAAAATACTGCCCCTGCACCCAAAATTGTGCAATCTCATTTGCAGAAGTGTGTGTGTGTGTGTGTGTGTGTGTGTGTGTGTAATATTGATTATTTATAGGGATTGGGGGCAATGAGGGCCTTCATCATCATCAGTGCTCCTCTGGGTAGTTACTGGCTGCCAGCTCTCCTCTCCCAGAATCCCCCTGGGAAAAACACTGCAATGATGATGATGATGATGATGATGATAGGCCAAGGATCTGGTTGTGGGGTGTGTGTATGAGGGTTTCATAGCCCCCCAAACCACCCAAAATTTCAAGCCAAGAATTCTCTTTGGAGAGCTTTCAGCTTGGCCAAAAAAATAAGATTGTAAGTTGCTTGGAGCAGAGACCTCTCTTTTTCATTTACTTTGCTTGGCAAGCCCCTCTTTGCACCGTGATATTACCAGGCGTTGCATAAATTGGTAATATGGAGATCATATAATCAGAACCGTAAAGTTGGAAGCTCTCCCAAGAATCATCTAATCCAAACCCCTGCAATGAAGGAACCACATATTGAGAATCCCTGACAGATGGGCCATCCAACCTCTGCTTAGAAGCCTCTGATGAAGGAGAGCCCACGACCTTCCGAGAGAGTCCATTCCATGCCAAGCAGCTCCTACCCTCAGAAAGTTCTTCCTACTGTAAAGCCTTGTAATTTTTTGTTATTTTCAACCTCTCTTGCAAGCCTGAGCTTGTTCCAAACTTCCAACCTCCTCTTTGCAAGCGTTGGCTACTTGTGTATACCCTTCCTTCATGATTTCCCCTTTCTTATATGTGCCCCTTTCTTTTTTATATTTTTATTAATTTTTAACATATCATTTTCAATAATCATAAAACATAATTTTATGTCTTATACAATTTTTTGACTTCTGCCAATCACATCTGAAAATTTTCCAATCTTTTCCACTTAATTTACATTTCATACTTCCACTATTACATGTAACTATCATAACTAATGTCTCTCTTCTTTATCTTCTTTGCAATATTTTATATATTTCTCCTCACAAAACTTCTTGGGGTCCTACTAGCGTAATTTGTTTATATGTGCCCCTTTCAAACCTCAGCTCTTCAGTAAGCTCCTTATGCAGCCGCACTAGTTTCTTTCGACGCCTGACCCACATCCTTGGACGCATTCACACACAGAGAGCAGAACCTGGATGAGGACGGGGAATGAGAGGAATGCAGGAACCCCCCTGGGAGCAACAAAAAAACATGACAAAAGCACAAATCAGAGGCAAACGAAGCGATGCAGGACAGACTACCTGGGACGGCGCCAGGCCCTTCCACAGCGCCGTGGGGGAGCCGGCGGTAGCCAAAGGAACTGAAAAGAGGCTGGTGGGGGTTTGGTGGAGGTGGAGGCAGGAAATGGACCTGATGATGGGAGGAGGAGGTGATGGAGGAGGAGGAGGAGAAGAAGGAGAAGCAGGAATGGCCGTTAGGCACCGAGGCCCCTCCAGCTGGGAGGGAGATGGCTTGAAACTGCCCCCGGTAAGGCCCAGCGTCCCACGGACCTGGCAATAGAAACAACAAGAGGCAAACCGTGAAATGGGTCCTGCAGACCTGGAGAAGGAGGAAGGTGATTTTTAAGCTGCCTATCAAAGTTGGAAGATAGGGAGTCAGACCCAACTGGCTTCATACTGTCAGCACTGACTGGCAGTAGCTCTCTGGGGTTTGGGGCAGGACCCAACCTTTTCCTGTGTGGCTGCTTTCCACTGAGTCAGACTACTGATCCACCTAGCTCAGTGTTGCCTACACGGGCCGGCAGTGGCTCTCCAGGGGTTCAGATGGGGCTCTCTCCCAGTCTTACCTAGAGACGCCAGGGATGGAACCCAAGACTTTATACATGCTACTGCCCTTCCTGTTAGGAATGTAGGAAGCTGCCTTAGACCAAAGGTCTGGCTTGGTATATCGAGCTCAGTAGTGTCGACACTGACTGGCAGCAGCTCTCCAGGGCTTCAGGCAGGGGACATTCCCATCCCAACCATTCTGTATGCAATGCAGATATTCATCTACTGAGCCAGCCTGTGATCCTATGGAAGCCACACCTGCACTTCCTGCCCCCACCTGTGCCAGCTGCAAAAAGTCATAATTGTTAAGATTGGAAGGGACCCGAAGTCAGCTAGTCTACAACCCATTGCAATGCAGGAATCATAGCTGAAGAGAGCCATGGAAATTGGGTGGGCCTCAGAAGGAGGAGCTCAAGGGTCCTGCGTATGCTACAACCTCCCTGGCATTCCCAAAGAACAGCCATTCAGGGTGAAGAATCGGAATTGCCTCAGCTCCGAACTTCCCCTTACTGATTTGCTTTATGGCAATGAACAGAAAACTCCAGGGTCTCCGTCTGCAAAGGGCCTCACACCTCAAGAATGAGGCAGGTCAGGTAGGAAGCGATAGGAGAAAAATAGCCCACACAGGGAGGAAGTCTTGCCTGTTCGTTTGCTGATCGCTTCGACGAGGGTGGAAGGGAAGTAGCCCACACGGTCATTGCCGGTCCGGTTGTCATGGATGCAGCCTTTCCACCGGCCATCGGCGTGCTGCTCCAGGACCTGGGAAATTGGGGGGGTAGTGGGGGGTTAGCAGAGAAGGGGGGGACCAAGTAATGGGCCAACATCACCTTCAAAGTGGGTTGCTCCAGGGCCTTGACAACAGGTTGGCCATGGGAGCTAGAAGATGCCACCCAGCCTGGGATGCTTCAAGGCCTTGAGACGGCCTCCAAGCCCCAGCCCCCTAACTCAAAAAGTCTTCCCTACTAACCCCAGAGTGTCCTAACTGCAGTTCCTCAGTAGTGTGCCAGGGGGAGCTGGTCCACGTAGAAACTGGCCTATGGTAAAATTTGGCATTCCTTGCTCCGCCCCTTTTGTCTCTGGCCACGCCCACCCATCATGTGCCCTCCTCCCCCAAGACAGCCCGGATTGCAATGTGGCCCCCAGGCTGCCAAAATGCTTTTTCACCCCTGACATAAATCCTCTGAATGAGGGAGAAACCAGGGTAGGACCCTCCAGGTGTTTCATAATAGGACTTGGGGAGAGATCTGGGTTCTAATTCACACCCTGGGCTGGTTAACCCTGAGCCAATCACTATGGAAACAGAGTTGGAAGGGACCACAAGGGTCACCTAGTCCAACTCGCTGCAATGCAGGAATCTTCTGCCCCAATGTGGGGCTCGAATCCATGATGCTGAGATTAGGCGTCTCATGCATTACCAGCTAAGCTATTTCAGGTCCCATCAGCACCGGCCAAAGATGAGGGATGAGAGGAGTTGGGATCCAGCAACATCCAGAGGGTGCCACATCTCACTCGTCTTTGCCCAGAACAGACCCCCTTTGCATGGTGCACTGCCAAGGCTGAAGAGCTTTTTCCAAAAACTCTAATGCTTAGATTACTGCGGTGCACAAGCAGATGGCTGGGCTTGAGGCACTTCAGGCAATGCAGGTGGCTAATCCTAAATACAGCTACAATAGCAGCAGGTGCTCTTACTGGCAAAGCTATGGATGTTGATCCGACACTTTCACACTCTTTGGCTATCCTATATATAGGAATGGGGCCGGTTCCTCAAGCTGAAAGCATTTCTGCAATCTCTCACTTTGCCTGGTGGGTGGAACCCTCTGCTACCTTGTCTTTGGGCTCCTCCTGCACCTAAGTGATGGGGGAGGCATCTCCCGAGATGTGTCTAGGACCAGTGAAACATCCCCCTCTGGGCAGACAGGGACGCTCCCAGTATCCAAGGGCACCTGGGGAAGGCATGTCAGAGAGAGGCTCTGCCCAACGTGGAGACGGAAGTCAGACTCCCAGGATATCCTATGTATGGTACAATCGCATCTTGAGTAGGGGCTACGTACATTCCAGTGATGGTGCGCATACACAAAAACGCCTATATTTGAACTTGCATGAGCACCCTTACCTTCCACAGCCGATTCACCAACCTGGCTTTACCCTCTCATTCCCCAGCAACCAGCAAGGTAGAGAGCGTCAAAACTCTTCACCTGGATTACTGGGCAAGCCTTGCTCAGGGTGCAGGCTCTGGGGGCAGTCTTGTGGGGCTGCCCAAATTCCCACAAGATCTTGCGAGAGCACCCCTGAGCAGGGCTTGCCTGGGAAACAAGGTGGAGCGCTTAAAAGCTCTTTTTCCTTGCATTTAATTGGCCAGCTTTCAACCACGCAAGGTGTGGGGGTTTTTTAAGCCAAGCAGTGCCGGCAGGTTTCAAATCGCTGTAGGCAATTGGAAGATCCAAGAAATGTGTTGGTCGGTGGAACCACCGGGCTAAGCTGGCCCCAAGGTTGGACTTGCACAAGTTAATTGTGCATACGACGCAGCCGTACCATGTAGGAACGGAGTCTTCCGCAGGCCGAAAGCGTTCCTGCAATTGCTTGCTACACCTAGTGAGCAGAGCCCTCTGTTCCCTTCCTTTTGGCTCCTTCTGGACACAGGTGACAAGGGAGGCGTCACTACCTCCTGAGACGTGGCCATGTCTGCTGCAACATCTCCCTTTGGGCAGGCAAGGACACTCCCAGTATCCTATGGTGCTGGGGTGAGCATGTCAGAGGTGACAAAAAGGGAGACAAAACTCCTGGCTCCCCTTGCAGAGATGAAGGAGACCAGGGAAGCCCCTGCCCCCTCTCGGATCCTCGCTAGCTGCTTCCCGCATTCCCGCCAGAGGCCCCCACATCTGGCTGGAGTCCTCCTCGGGGTCCTCAGCTTGTCTTCCATTCCTGACTTGGTCAGCCCAATGTTAGAATATTCCGTTCCACCTTAAGAGGGACAGGCATGACTGTTGTGTGTCACATGCCTGTTTACACTCCAGCACAGCTTGCTGGGAACTTCCGTTTGCATATAGCTTTTGCTTATGCTGCTTGCTTGGACACGAAGGGGAGAAGACATGTTTTTCCTCTTGTCCTGATGTACGCTGAATAAACTGCTTGTAAATATGCTTTACACAGCCTCTCCCTGCCACTTCTGTTGTGCGTTTACTCTACTGAGTTGCGTGCCCAGCTTCTGAAGCTTCTGAAGCTCTGGGTCGCAGATTCATGCTGCATCAAGGACTGGAGTTCGACTGGCACATCGGCTGGTGGGCTGGAGCCAGCTGGGGGCTTGCCAATTGCCCCCGATTCCTTAGCAGCATCCCAACACCCAGGACAACAGGCAAACTCACAGTGATGATGTCCCCGGCTTTGACGTTGAGGCTGGTCAGGTCGTAGTTGTTGCAGTAATCTTTCATGGCCCTGACCTGCAGGGCGGCGGAAGCATCTAGGCAGAGACAAAGGTAAAGGTAAAGGAAGAGGAGGAGGCGGTTGCATGCATCCTAGCGAAAGAGGCGCCGGGGCTCAAGACTACAGGGAAGCAGGGCTTTTCCACCCAGGGACCCTTCCTCCGAACCCTTGGCGGGGCCAGCAGAGTTTGTGTGTTGGTGGCAGATGGGTACTCTGTACATGCTTAAAGGCACTGCTTTACCTGACCAAGGAGTGGGGCAGATCAGTAAAAGGCAGTGTTGTGTAGTGGTAAGAGTTGTACTTTAAGACCTGGGGGACCGGAGTTCACCCTCAGCCATGGAACTTGCTGAGTGACTACAGGACAGTCTCCCAGCCAGACCTACTTCACAGGGTTGTTGTGCGAATAAGAACGTAGAGGCATGGATGCCTCTTGGAGCTCCTCGGAGGAAAGGTGGCATATAAATGTAATAACGAACAATAAATAAATGGAAGAGGAAGGATTTGCAGCTTCCCATTGTTTAGCAACAGGAAAACCAAGCTATTTATTCCACCTAAGTAAATTGGTAACCCAGGAGAGGTTGTTTGTGTGAAAGGATTGTGAGCTCTGGTTCTGAAAGCAAAGCCCTGCACTCAGAACATGCTCAGAGGCACCTCACTTTTTAATGCTATAGCTGTAAATCTTTTGCACCTGGCTCCAGGTGGTAGATGTTTCTGTTCCAGCAAAAAAAAACCGAAGCAGACCTTGCAAGACTGACATCTGCCTGGCCGAAGACATTTGGGGAAACCGAGGCAGAGAATCCAACTGGCAACCTCCTCTAACTAGGGAGGGAAGAAGGCTCCAATTCCCATTCTGCCCTGCACCTGTCATGCACAACACTGTTTCATTCTCCTACAGTTCACCTTTTGCCCCAAACTACATTGTTCATCCTGTTGTTTCAAAATTACATAACTTGTGTAATTACGTAAGTTCCATTCCACCCTGTTCATTTCAATGCAAAGGAATGCAAATTGGTGGTGGTGGTGGTGTGTGTTTGTGTGTGTATAATCTGAGGACTAAAATCAACAACAGCAGATGCCAACTATATTTGCTGGGTTAATTTCTGTTCCAGACATGGGGCAATTAAGTAAACATGGGCAATCTGGGCTCCTGTTTCTGTTTCCGTCGGAATTCTCCAGCATCCCTTCTCCTGCCCTGTGTTAATTAAGATGGGAGTGTGTAATTGGCTAAGAATTCTTCCAGAGAAGCCTCCCTAAAATGAGGCATTGCACAGGTATCGCCCTCCAGCTCCCAGCATTTAGGAATATTCAAAGAAGAGACTCACCTGGGAACGGCCAAATTTGGGGCGAATTTCTCTCACTGCTCTACAGATTAAACCCACTTGGAAAATGAACGGTTCACCCATTGCAAACCGCTTTCTGAAACCTACGTTTATAAACTGTGAGATTCCCAATTCTGAGGTACCTACAGAGCTAGTGAAGGGGGCTGGAAATGAGGCCCCACAAACCCACTAGGTGGCATCTGGCAACCTGGATTTCCTTCGTTCTCTTTGAAGCGAAATGGGTATAAACAATCAACACAGGTGGCTGTTGTGATGATGACTGGGAGAGAATGCCTACAATGTGATTTTAGGACTTTAGAGAAAGCACCTACATTAGCTTAAAAACACGCTAGAGGGAGACAGAGCGCTGTGGCATCGCCATTCCTCTTATATTTGGCGTTTATCATTTTCTGACTGTTGAAAGGGCCTCACATTCACAACCCCAAAGCTGCATGCTCCAAAGTGAAGGAAAGAGAAGGCCTTAAGGTCTGTCAGAGAGACCCTCCTTGTGATAGGAAAGACAGTGACATAAGACAAGGCCTTCTCAGTGCCTGCCCCCCTCCCCTTATGGAACTTCCCACGCCCCACCAGAATGAGATATGACAAACCTCCTGTCAGGGGTTCAGGAGCAGAGGCACAGGAAAGGGAGGAAACAGAGAGCGAGGGGGAGGAATCCGAAGGAAATATGAGCGATGACAGCGGCCCGAGATCTCCAAGTCTTTCCAGTGAATCGGAAGATTCACAGAAAGGGGCGCCAGTGGTCAGAACAAGGGGGGCGCCTAGGGGGACACACCAGGAAGAAGGGACCAGAGGAGACTCAGAGAGCAGCAGTTGGAAATCGGGACCAGCTTCCCCACCAGAGCACAGTAGGGGGGAGGGGTCGCAGGCATCGGGAGCTGGCGGCTCGCGGCAAGCGGGAAGGCAGGAGTTAGGATTGGCCACACCTCCATCGGGGAGCGAGGAAACGGTCAAGAGGAAGGTCGAAGGCTGCGCGCGCGCGCCAAGTTCAAATGCACAGGAAGGCGGCACAGTAAGCAGTCCGGATAGGGAGCCAGGTCCTAAAGCCCGCCGCAAAGAGGGAGCAGAGTCCGGGGGGTCGGCGTCAGAAGAGTCCAGGAAGGAAGAGACCACGGGGGGTAGAGGGACCCAGAGGAGGAGGGAAAGACGGAAGAGGTGGAGTAAGGCTAGAGTATTAAGTTGGTGTACAGGAGGCGGAGACTCAGACGGAGCTTCGCCGGTCTAGCTTCTAAGACGTAGAGCTGCACGCTGCGGCTTGAAAATGGAACTTGTAACTCAATAAAGACTTTTGTACAGTAATACCGGCTAGCGTGGTCCTCTGTGAGCTGGGACCTGGAAGCAGCTCTGACAGTAAGCTCCGTCTCAGTTGCACCAAAAGCCTCGCAGCGTGAGTGGACGCAGCGAGGGGTGAAGATTGGTGCTTTGCGAGCTCACGAAAGTCGGACGAGATGAATACTGAACAGCAGATAGCAGCCCTGCAAAATGCAGTGTCACATCTAAACACTGAGATACTCGCATCCAGGAAGAGGGAAGAAGAAGCGGCCGCCGCCTACAAGGATCTCCAAGTCAGGTTGGAAGTGCTTACAAAGCAGGGGCAACTGGGACCCAAATCGGAGGGAATTGGGCTGGGGAGAAGAGGAGGCAGCCTGGTATCTCATTTCGATGGGAATTTACAGCAGTACCCCAACTTCCGAGCAGATGTGCAGTTTGCGCTGCAACTGCTGGACAAAGACTTTAGAGATGAGCAAGAGAAGGTGGGGTTTATTCTATCCCATTTGCATGGAGACGCTAAAGCGTGGCTGCGCAATCTGTGGAGAGATAAGGATCCGGCACTCCGAAGTGCGGATGCCTTCATTAAAGCGATGGACTCGTGTTTTTTATCAAATATAGACGTTGATATCGCCAGAAAAGAGATACATGGGCTGAAACAAGGGAGGGACAGTGTAAGGCAGTATCATTCCCGCTTTTTTGCACTGGTCAGTGCACTGGAATGGGACAAAGATTCAGCTCCAGTCAGAGATCTTTTCTGGGAAGGTTTGAACAGTGCAGTAAAGGACGAAATTGCGAGGGGGGAGAGACCCCGGAGCACTCAGGAGATCGTTCAGAGGGCGCTGACGATTGGGGTGCGGCTAGAAGACCGTCCATGGAGCAGGGACGAAGGGCGTGGAGGACGCGAGGCAGCAAGATCACCTTCCTTCTTTCCCAGGGATGCAGCGCGTGCGCACTCCACGCCTCCGCCAGGAGGAGGAGGGGAACCTATGGAGGTTGGAGGTGCCAGGGCTCAATCAGCAACCAGAGCCCTAGCACCGGGAGCAGTCAAAGCGAAGCCTCCTAGAGGGAACAGGAAGTGCTACCTCTGTGACAGTCCTCAGCACATGGCGAAAGAGTGTCCCCAGAGGCTCCACAAGCACACTGCAGCCTCAGCGACGGTAACAGAAGCAACTCAGCAGAGAGAACCACAGCAGGGAAACGACGGAGTCTGGCTGGAAACAGAGGCACTGGGGCCCAGCCAGACGAGTCAGGGAAGCAGTCCCCAGAGATTTTGCAGCCCACAGACCCCCTCCCGCCCAAACCAGTAGTGCAGCTCACCGCATCGCTCCAGCTACCCAATGGACTTACAATGGAAGTGCCAATTACCATTGACTCTGGTAGCAACGCGGACTTTATAGGACAGGATTTCATCGAGCAGCACAATATAGCGCTACTGCCAGCCACGCTGCCCCTGAAGGTTGTCACGGTGGATGGCAGGGAATTGCTAGGGGGGCAGGTGGTGCAGCAAACGCCACCGATGGTGATGCAAATTGGCAATCACAGAGAAGTCATCAGCTTTAAGGTCACCCAGCTGTCGGACACGCCTATAGTATTGGGCATGAGTTGGCTGGACAGGCACAGTCCAACGTTGGCTTGGTACCAGCGGCAACTAACCTTCGGCTCCTCTTACTGTGCAGAACACTGCATCCTGTCCGGACCGGAGGGGGAAGAAGAGGACGCACAGCTGCAATTGGGCACGCTGCAAGCAGTCCCCCACAAGTACGCAGAATTTTTGGAAGTTTTCTGCGAGAAGGAGGCGGACAAGCTGCCTCCCCACAGGCCCTATGACTGCAAGATTGACCTCCTGCCAGGGGCGACGCTGCCGACAGGGAAACTGTATTCCATGTCTGAAGATGAGATGCAGGAACTCAGGGAGTTCATAGACCCAGAGGAGGAGGGAAAGACGGAAGAGGTGGAGTAAGGCTAGAGTATTAAGTTGGTGTACAGGAGGCGGAGACTCAGACGGAGCTTCGCCGGTCTAGCTTCTAAGACGTAGAGCTGCACGCTGCGGCTTGAAAATGGAACTTGTAACTCAATAAAGACTTTTGTACAGTAATACCGGCTAGCGTGGTCCTCTGTGAGCTGGGACCTGGAAGCAGCTCTGACACCTCCACATTAGCTTTATTTATTTGTTGAGGCCTTTGTAGCCTGATTATCCTGATGCTGATTAGGGTTTAAGGTTCCATGTCCTGTTTTTATATAAAGGATGTATGATTTCATTCCAGTTTTTTATTTTAAATTTAATATTACAGTTTAATTTAATACTACACCTGTAGACAGTCCTGTATAGGGACGTTTATTGCTTGATGTTTTACTGTGCTTTTAATATTTTGTTGGAAGCCGCCCAGAGTGGCAGGGAAAACCCAGTCAGAAGGGCAGCATATAAATTATATAATAATAATAATAATAATAATAATAATAATAATAATAATAAGCAGCAGCAGCTTTGTTGTAAGCAGCCTGGTGCTCTGATCCAGAGGAAATGCTGGGTCTAAGAGATACAAAATTAATCACTTAAGTGGGTTGGATCCCACATAGGCCTGCTGAAATTAACATGAAACACGGCTAATGGAGGCCCATTAACCTCAATGGGCCTAATGGCCTGGCATAAAATGAGTTGGGTACAATCCAGTTCAATAAAAGAGCTGTGCAACAACAGCCCTGCCAGGGAGGCCAGCTGTGTCATCTCCCGTTCTGCAGGCTACATTTGTGTGAGGGGAGAAGGCAGAACACCTCCACTCACGTGCGGCCAACTTTAGACTGACCGTAGAGTCGGACGGGGCTCCGAGGGTCATCTAGTCCAACCCCCTTTAATGCAGGCATCGCAGCCGAAATCCCTTATCCTTACCTCGGAGCATCTGCTTGATCTCCCTGCTGGCCTGGGTGGCCGTGAACTGGTTGACAATGTCCAGCGCCGTCTGGCTGTAGGTGTTTCGGATGTGAGCGTTGATTCCGCTCTGCGAAAACAGACAGGGGTGGGGAATAGGGTGGGCTGCCTGAGACAAGGAAAATGGAGATCTGGGATCGTGGCGAGGCTAGTGAGGGCAAGGAAGAGCCTGAAGATGCCATCCAGGGAGGGCACCGGCTCTCTGGAGCTCAGGGAACCTTCACCAAGCTCTGCACCTTGGCACAAGAGAGGGGCTGCCCCCCACGTTCTGTGCCCTCCCTCTCCCCGCCATTCCTGCAAGCGGACCAGGGCAGGGTGCTTACATCCAGGAGGAGGCGCACGACCTCCGTCTTGCCGCATAAGGCCGCCTCATGCAACGCGGTGCCTGCCTTCGTCTGCCGGTTGATGTCGATCCCGGACTGGAGCAGGAGTCTGCAGGAGGAAAGAGGGCAAAACAACAACAACAACTAAGCCCCTAAACCCCTGGCAGATGCTCCCGGGTTCAAGGGCGCCTGCCAAATGGACAGAAATCCAACAGGTGCCACTGCAGAGGCCTGGAAATGGAGCTACAGAGACAAGGAGCCCCCAGACAGAGAGAAGACAAAAAAAAAAAAAGGTCTGTAAACTTTCACCCGCTGCAAATCCCACGCAAATAATGTATTTCATTCTGCTTTCTGGGGTTTCGAAGGCGCCATGGCTACTTGAGTCTTCAAACCCATTTCCCAGAAGCAGCACTGAAGACCTTTTTTTAATTTCAGGGGGAAAGAAATAAGCGGCGCACTTGCGCATTAAACCCATGGGCATTTCCTTTGGCCAAACGTTTGCCCCAGCTTGGTTTTCCTATGCACAAAGTATCAGTGCCTTACATCAGGAGGAGGAGGAAGAGGCACCCTTGACTCACAAGGGTTTCCAGGCACACTTTGGATGTGTGAGCCTAACACACTAAAAATGGGGAGAAGGGGTGGGGTGGTCCTGCTAGATAAGGTGAGGTGGCCTAGCAAGACCATCCGATGCCAGGGTAGATGGGAGCAGATGGCTGGGGCTGAAGGGGGCTGTAGTCCCAAAAAACTAGAGGGCATCAGGTTGAGGATAGCTGAGCTAGGCGATCTCACTTAGCCCCTCCTGGATTCAAAACCACTCCATCAATCAAGACTCTAGCCCTGATGAAACCTCAGTTGAGGCTCAATTCTCTGCTCCTCCCCAGGCAAGGTCTCTGAATACTGCTTGCCCCTGGAGGAAGACCCTCACATTTGCTGAGCTATTAAGTGGCTGTTTCCTGTCCACTAAACTCTTGGGCCCCGCAAGACCACCCCATTAATAACTCCCAGGACAGGAAATGACTTGGCGGGAGGCGGGGGGGAGAGATGCTTACAATTAATGCTTTGCCTGCAGCTCCTGCCGCCCTCTGGCTTTGACTTCTCTTTTCTGAAGCCTTCCAAGCCCTTCTCTACCTTACAAGGCTGATGCGAGGACAAGCGAGATAGCAGATGCAGAACATTTCGACAGTTGCCCATAATAGGCCAGGGATGAACCTTTCTGGCTCTCATGGGTAATAAATACTCTGAGAAGCTCAAAATCCAGGCATCCCAGGCAGAACCCAGGGGGCAAAAGCAAAGGAGGCTGTAATAGGGAACATGCTGGGGTTCAACCCACCCCAATGGGGTCCCTTCAACATGCCAGGGAAGACAAGAAGCCCTATATAATGTATTGCACAATGGGGGCCTGCGCTACCCCAATAGGGACATCCCACCCCATCCATCATTCCATCAGGCTATAGGAGAGGGGAGAAACTGGTCTGAGACTTCTCCATCCGCTGAAAGGCCACCACTCTTTGGCTCATCCTCTCCCAACCCAGCTGGTCATTGCAAGGACTTCAGGACAATGACCAGTTTGAGCAGCTTCCTCCCTCCCAATTCCATACACATTGTGGGTTTTTTAAAGACCCTTGGCTTGCTGGTAGGAAGAGTCCTATCATGGATATAAACAATGGTGGAAGTTGAATAAGAACCTAAGAAGAGCCTTCTGGATCAGACCAATGGCCCATCTAGTCCAGCATCTCATGCTGGAGTCACAGATGCCCCATGGGAATCTGAACCCAAGAGCCCTCTCCTCTCCTGCAGTTTCCAGCAACTGGTTTTCAGAAGCATCTCTCCCTCTGACTGCAGAGGCAGAACAGAGCCATGCTGGCTAGCAGCCATAGAGACCCCTCTCTTCCATGAATTTGTCCAATCCTCTTTTGAAGCCACCCAAGTTGGTGGCCATCACTGCCCCTTGTGGCAGCGAGTTCCATAGTTTAACTATGTGCTATGTTCTTTTATCTGTCCTGAATCATCATCTTTTTTTTTCCAGCTTAAGAGCAGGATTACAGATGCTTTAAAAAAATTTAATGCAGTAATCCCTCATCTTACACAGGGGTTTGGTTCCAAGGGTTATGCATGTATACTAAAATTGTGTCTGCCCAGGATTCTTGGAGCCATGCCACTGCTAGCAAGTGGGGAGGGGGGGAAAGCACCCCCAGAGCAAATGGGCCTTGCCCAGCAAACAAGGCAGAGAACTTAAAAGCAGTTTCCATGCCATGTAACCCAAGCAGACCTGGTGCAATGCAAGCTTTTTAGCTCCCTGCCTTGCTTGAGGGGTGAGGTCAACTCAGCCTGTCAGCTCTCGAAGGCCAGGGATGCTCGCGTGAGAACTCATGGATCATGAGCGAGATCTCACGAGAACATCCCAGAGCCAGTGCATGGAAAGGGCCTTGCTAAGCAAGCAAGACTTAAAAGCCCTTTTCGCATTGGTTAACCCCAAGCGGAACTGGCACAATAAGAGCTTTTGCTTGGAACTTGACTTGTGCAATTTCTCCCCCCCCCCCAATTTTTTTAATTGATTTCCCACATTTATCACAAAGAAAACATAACAAAACACACAACAAAGAAAAACACAATACACTACAATAAACTAAACTAAACACGAAAGAAAATTATTACTTCAACTACCTAAATCTCTTTACATTGGTGACTGACTTCCTCGAATCCTCTCTAACTGAATTTCATTATGTCACCTGTGTAACAGTTCTCCAAATTCATATTTCTCATAATATTAACTCCTTTCACTTACTAACCTCTTCACCTTTATTCATATTCATTGACTTGTGCAATTTCAACCAGCCCACCTCCAACTGGATGTGCTTGAAATCATGCAAGTCAAATGCATCTAAGACGAGGTGTTGCTGAGAAATACAGAGAAATAAATAAAAGTGGGGCAATTTGTCTGTGAACAGAGCGCTAACCCTCCTAACTATTGTGAGAGGAGGAGGAGGAAGAGCAAAAATTTGGTTCCCCACCCCCCCAAAAAAAGCATTTTAAGAACAATGATCTCTAGAAACACGGTCCTGCTCTTCCTCAACCTTGCACCCTCCAGATGGTTTGGACTACAAATCCCCACCCAGCTGGTCCACTTTGGACTACAAGTCCCATCAGCATGCTGGCTGGGGGCTGATGGGAGTTGTAGTCCCAAACATCGGAAAGGCAGCAAGTTGAGGAAGGCTGCACCACCCCTTCAGGAGCCTCATCCCGGGCTCATTCAAGTGGAAACACAGCACGGAAATCTCACAAATGATCCTAAGCGCTGCGGGAGAGGCCTCCAGAGGCCAAGATTAGCAGCTGCTATCCTGCTGAGATACAAGCCCCAGATTAGCACAGCAGAGGCTGCAGACAATTTGCTAAGTGAGTTGCGTGCCAGCGGGGTGCACAGGGCAGCTCCCTTCCTAACACACTGGCGCACACCAGAGATGAGAGGTGGACCTGGCAGTCTTGGGATTTGCAATTTCAGCCACTAATGCATCAGGAGCGGAGGGGGGGTAGGGATAATCCTATGCCACAGGAAAGCCGGCCGGCCAGTCAGATCGCCAGTGCTGATGCCAAGACAGAGATGCAGGCACCTAGACCTTGAAAAGCCTGGAGAGCAGATCCTGGCTGGACGCCCAGGAGATCTGTCAAATATCTGAAAGCTGACTGGCACCTTGGCGGTTCTGCAGGCACTTCGAAACGGAGGCTGAAATCTCCCCACGACAAACACTTAATGTTTTATAGCCATATTTTGTGCGCTGTGCCAATGCCATTCTTCTTCTACCCTTCCCCAGACGCCAGGCAGAAGGGGGCATACCTGATGATGTCAATGTGGCCGTTCTTGGCCGCCAGGTGCAGGGGGCTGGTCCCATTGGGGTCGGTGATGTCTCCTGGCTTGGGCTCCAGGAGGGCGGCACACATGTTGCTGCTCAACAGCAGCTGCACTACCTGGAAGGGCAAAAGAGATGATGATGATGATGATTTTTTATATCCCGCCCATCTGGCCGGGTTTCCCCAGCCACTCTGGGCAGCTTCCAACAGAACACTAAAATACAATAACCTATTAAACATTAAAAGCTTCCCTACCCAGGGCTGCCTTCAGATGTCTTCTAAAAGTTTGGTAGTTATTTTTCTCTTTGACATCTGGTGGGAGGGTGTTCCACAGGGCGGGAGCGACTACCGAGAAGGCCCTCTGCCTGGTTCCCTGTAACTTGGCTTCTCACAGCGAGGGAACCACCAGAAGGCCCTCAGCACTGGACCTCAGTGTCCTGGTAGAACGATGGGGGTGGAGACGCTCCTTCAGGTATACTAGGCTGAGGCCGTTTAGGGCTTTAAAGGTCAGCACCAACATTTTGAATTGTGCTTGGAAACGTACTGGGAGCCAGTGTAGGTCTTTCAAGACCAGTGTTATATGGTCTTGGCAGCCACTCCCAGTCACCAGTCTAGCTGCTGCTGCATTCTGGATTAGTTGTAGTTTCCAGGTCACCTTCAAAGGTAGCCCCACATAGAGCACATTGCAGTAGTCCAACGGAGAGATAACTAGGTGGCTGGAGGAGAAGCAGCACGAGGGACAACGGAAGCCACCTGATTCCAAGCCAGATTCCAAGCCAGAGCTCAAGATTGACTGCAAAGGACCAGCAGCAATGGCTTGCCAGGATTTCAGGCAAGGAGTCTCACTCAATTCTCTCCAGAGATGCCAGGACTGAACCCGGGACCTTCTGCACACACAAAGCAGGTGCTCTATTACTATGGCCCTTTTCATAAAAAAACAAAGCAAGGTTCTAGTCCTCAGCGTTCTGAACGAGGGCTGCACTACATGGTGACAAAGGAAGGTGCCTCATACCAAGTCAGACCACTAGACCATCTAGATCAGTATTCTCGACACCAGGGTTTCCCAACCTTGGGTCTCCAGCTGTTTCTGGACTACAACTCCCATCATCCCTAGCTTGCAGGACTAGTGGTCAGGGATGATGGGAATTGTAGTCCAAAATCAGCTGGAGACCTAAAGTTGGCAAAGCCTGGTCTACACTGACTGGCAGCAGTTCTCCAAGGTTTTCGGCAGCGGTCTTCCCCAGCCCCACCTGGAGAAGCCACTGGGGGTTGAAGCTGGGACTTCCTGGTGTGTTCTCTCCCACTGAGCCAACAGGAAGAGGGCAGGAAGTCAACCTCCTGCTTCTCCCAGGGAAGCATTTGGTTACACACCCCACCCCACCTCAAGCGCTCACCCCCAATTTCTGCCGCCGCAGCCGGTTGACTTACCCCAACCCTTCCGAACTCGCAGGCCAGGTCGAGCGGGGTCTTGCCCGAAATGTCCAGGATGCAGGGGTTGGACTGGTGCTGGAGGAGCATCTCTGACTGCGGGATGGAGAGAGCGAAAAAGAGGCAGGCACAACAAAATGCAGACGCTGAGTGGAGTCATGGGCCAAAATCCACCAGTTAGAGGATTCGATCTCTCAGCCCACTGTCTGCATTGCTGGAGTGTCCTGGGTGGGGTGTGGGGAGCTGCTTCCCAGGGGTTTCTTCCCACACCACTCCAGCAGGAGGGAGAGTCCAAATAGGAGAGGCAAATAACATTTGGTGTGTTCAGGCCTTCACCTGAACACTTATGCGCCAAGTCCAATAAGGGAGCAGAGGGGAAGGCATAAGGGAACAGGGGTTTGGATTTGGATTTGATATCCTGCTTTATCACTACCCAAAGGAGTCTCAAAGCGGCTAACATTCTCCTTTTCCCTTCCTCCCCCACAACAAACACTCTGTGAGGTGAGTGGGGCTGAGAGACTTCAGAGAAGTGAGACTGGCCCGAGGTCACCCAGCAGCTGCATGTGGAGGAGCGGAGACGCGAACCCGGTTCACCAGATTACGAGTCCACCGCTCTTAACCACTATACCACACTGGCTGTCGTGTAGGGTGGTGTAGGGCACATGTGGTGTAGGGGTAGGGCACATGTAAGCCCCACCTCCATCAATGCCATGCACTCCCCACCAGACCCCAATGTTGCCCAGGATCTGCAGGGACGGTTTGCTTACGGATTTTATGGGCCCTTTGCAAGTCAAAGACAAGTCAAATTCTCTATGCCATTGGGCAAGTAAAATTCTCTTCCCACCCCCAGAGAGCTGGAACAAGATGCATCTCTCATGGCATGGCGCAGATGAGGGAGAAAATTGGTTTTGTTTGCACCTCAATGAAAAACAACCTCATTTGCGCTTCTCGAACCAATATACCAACTGAAACAGAGTCAGCCTTTGAAATTGGCTCTCCTCCGAATTTCTCCAGACAAACAAAGCGTGCAGAAATGCATATATTGGGGGGAAACGAGCAAAAAAAAAAAAGTCATCTTACTTAAAATAATATACAGAACTGCACTGCAGTCAATGGAAAATTTGCTTGCAAAAGATATCTATCAGCCAAAAATGCATGCAAAAATGTGTTTATCGGGAGGATTTCACATTGAAGCGCTGAGAATTTGAGACTGACAGATTCATCTATCCCTAGGCAGGACCCCCTTCCCCACCCCTTTTGCCCCTTACCACATCATAGTGGCCGTGCTGGGCTGCCAGGTGCAAAGGGATCTGCCCTTCATCCGACTGAACATTCACAGAAGAGCCAGCCTTCAGCACCAGCTTCATGGGGTCCTTCTTACCCTGCCAGGCAGCGTAGTGCAAGGGGCGCATCCCTGTACCACATCCAGGAGGGGATGGGGAGAGAGAGAGAGATTATCAATGCTAGCATTGAAACCACCCTTCATTTCTGGGGGCATAACTCAATCCAAAAGAACTGGGAAAACTTCTCAAGGCACAGGGAGAACATTGGAAGTGTCCAACAGCCACCTCAAACAAACCACAGTATCGGAATATGGGAAACTGTGGTTTGCCCAAACCACATGTAGTTAATATACTAAGACATGGTGGGATCCACTTGCAACTTGATGACACACTGGTTGAATTATATTTGCCGGGCTTGTTCCAGCTGCCTCCAAAGAAGGGTTCTTAATAATAAAAACACATTAAGGTCATAGTGTAGATGGGCACAAATCTGACCTCAAAGCTGGAAATAGCCACAAGCCCATGGGGGTACTCCAAAGCTGACCTTAAGGTGGCCATAAAGGAATAGAGGAACAGAGTGGGGGCACCAGTGAAAAACAGCTGAATTGCAATTCATCAAGAGGCTGATTGCATGTGTTAACTGGTTTACCGATGCCAGGGTGCCTGTGGTATCAACACCTGGTTTGTGTGGAGGTGTAACATAACCATTATCACTATCTCTACTTTTCTGCTTTGTCTTTCCTCCTGCCCTCACTGTTTACAATCCCTCGCACACCTCAAATCATGATCTATGCAATATTGCATGCTTCTGATGGAGTGGAATGCAGCCCAAAAAGTCTTAGGCCATAGTACGTACACATGTCCCGCCCCACCCGCCGTCATTAAGGTTGTTTTCTTTGCAAGAGACTAACAGCTTCTCCTCTAAAAATGGGACACATGACATGAAAAAAGACCATAGGACCTCCTTCAGCACCTTGTGAGATCTGCCTCTTTCTCTCTCTCTCTTTGTTCTCTGCTGTAGTACAGCTCAGTTCCCCAATTCCAGAACCCACCATGACCAAAGCAAAGCCCCGCCCACTCAATCAAAGCCCTGCCCACCTTTCCCCAAATCCCACCCCCAGGCGCTCTCTGCATTCCTTCTAGGAGTCTCTCTCCTGTGCTTGCCTTTGTTATCCTTGATATCCACAGCAGCCTGAGCCTCCAACAGCAGGGAGATGAGTTCTGTGTTGCCATTGAGGGCCGCGTGGTGCAGGGCAGAGAATCTGCAAGGAAAGGGGGCAAAGCAGAGATGTCAAGTGCCAGAGAGACTTCCCACCACGGCCACCACCTCCTCTTGCCCTGCCCAACTCCCCAGCTCTCAGTTCACACCAATGCAGAAAGCAGCAGCCCCACAAAAAGGTAACCCTTGCTAAATTTGGCCCTGCTTCAGATTTTCAGGCCAGCTCAGAGCTCCCAGAGCTCTCTCCCCTTTCCTTAGATCAGCAGGAGACGCACTGCCCAGGTACAGCTGGCACAAAAGCAGGTCAAGGCTTTCTCTGCCGCAAACCCCAACTCTAAGGGAAGGACCTCCCCAGGATCCTTCCTGGCTCCCACACTCTATGCGCTCTCTCTCCTTCCATGCATGGCCAGAGGCAGAAATGCTTCTGAATACCAGTCGCTGGGGATCACTGGTAGAGAGAATGCTCTTTTGCTCAGGTCCTGTTGTGGGTTTGCCACTGAGACATCTGGATGGCCACTGTGAGAACAGGATGCTGGATCAGATGGGCCATTGGCCTGATCCAGCAGGCTCTTCTTATGTTCTTATCGTTAGTTGCATGCACCCAGGACGCGGGTGGCGCTGTGGTCTAAACCACAGAGCCTAGGGCTTGCCGATCGGAAGGTCGGCAGTTCGAATCCCTGCGACAGGGTGAGCTCCCGTTGCTCGGTCCCTGCTCCTGCCAACCTAGCAGTTCGAAAGCATGTCAAAGTGCAAGTAGATAAATAGGTACAGCTCCGGCAGGAAGGTAAATGGCATTTCCATGCGCTGCTCTGGTTCGCCAGAAACGGCTTAGTCGTGCTGGCCACATGGCCCAGAAGCTGTATGCCGGCTCCCTCGGCCAATAAAGCGAGATGAGCGCCGCAACCCCAGAGTCGTCCATGACTGGACCTAACGGTCAGGGGTCCCTTTACCCTTTACCCAGGTAGAATGATAGAACGGTAGACTTGAAAGGCACCACAAGAGTCATCTAGTCCAGCCCCCTGCAATGCAGGAATCTTTTGCCCAACGTGGGGCTGAAACCCAGGACCCTGAGATTAAGTCTCACAATCTACCAATTTAGCTATCCCAGGACATACTGCTGTCCTGTTCTCCCTGGGCTCCTGAAGAAGCAGGCAACTGGCCAAGAGTCACCTCAAGGGAGCAGCAACCAAAAGAGTATCCCAGGCTGGTCCAGGCTCAGAGTCCAAGCAAGAGAAGTCTGATTCAGTAGAAGCCAGTTTCTGATGTTTCTGTGTCATGGTGT
Source organism: Podarcis bocagei (assembly GCF_964188305.1). NCBI lineage: Eukaryota > Metazoa > Chordata > Lepidosauria > Squamata > Lacertidae > Podarcis > Podarcis bocagei. Next base: position 32,041,188 of record NC_138139.1, on the reverse strand, counting down.
CCCAAGCATGTGCACAGATTTTAAGGTCATCATTTTTTAACTGGCTTTAGTGTTAGTTGGTTGCATCCTACCCTGGCATCTGCTGGTGAAGAGCAGGTAATAAATTTAATTATCATCATCACCACCAGTCCTTCCTTGCTATCCCAGCCTCTGGAGGCAGATGCTGACCTTCCCGGAGAGGCCTGCCAAGACCCGGGTGTCTATCTTGGCGCCAGTGAAATACTTTCCCCGCTGACCGGCACACACTTAAAAATAATCTATGTGTTTTTAGCTTAATTTTTTAGATCCTGGATTAAACCGGATTTGGTACTGCTCCACAACTTTGCCTCTCGCTGCTACCTCCAGATTATTATCGTTTTACTGCTTTTAAACAATGGGTAGCTGCTCCAAGAACCTTTTGGGGCTAAAGAGGAAGACAGAAAACTTTAAAAAATAAATTAAAGAATTAAATGACCGATGGGTTTTTTGGACAGAGAGGCAGAGATGACGATTACGGGCTGGATGTGTGCACGTAAGTCATATCTCGATCCCAGGATATTTGGGGAAGACGCACGCAGCTTTCCAAACATTTCCATAAAAGCACAGACCCAAACTCTGCAGATGTAAACCAGAGCAGAGTTGTTATAGCTGCTAAGGAATGCCCCAATTTAGCACAGGGCTCGTGGGGTCTGCTTGGCATTGTAGCGATTCCACACATACACACAAAGAGAGAGAGCAGTGGGACTCAGCAAATCTGTCTCTCCTGCTCTTTCCAGGAAAGCTGCCCAGAAGCCTGGATTTCAGCGTTCCCTGGGATTTGTGCGTCTGGGGGCCATGGGGAGGACGTGAGAAACGCACTTGGGCGCCTCCGAAATGCTTCCAGCAGAGAGGCTGTTCCTGTTATTTTTCTTCCTTAGATCACTCCACAAGTAAAGCAAAAATATCCCTCTCCACTGAGCCATTTCGGTTTGTTTTTCTGCACTTCTATGTTGTGAACCGCCCTGAGACCTACGGGTACAGGTGGTTATACAAATTTCTTAAATAACCAAATAAAATAAAAGTGGGGAGAGAGGAAAAGCAACAACCGTATACTCTGCCTTGAGCTCCTTGGAGGAAAAGGTGGGGTATGAAATGCAACCGTTAACGAATATTCTGCAACGCCACAGTGGTGACACCAGTTCAGCTGGCGCATTGAGATACAACGCAACGAGGTATTCTCTCTCTCCCTTCCTCTCTCAGACACACACGTGGCTACTTGCTTGGGCGGCCTCTGGTCTCTGTGAGACCGCTCAGGATACTGACCAAAGAGACCTATTCTCTCCCTTGCCTGCACAGGGCCAGAAAAGGCTGTGTGTTGAGCACCCATCCCTTGCCTGAAGCCAGAAGAGCCCAGCTTTGCGTGGGAGTCTGCGCCTCTCTCCAGCTAATGGAAGAAGCGTCCCCCCCTTTCCGCCCCCTCGTCTTTCAGCAAAGACTCATTTACTTCTCCGTCTCCTCCGCCTGCCGCCTGCCAAGCCGTCTGCAAGGGCTGCTTGGAAAGGGAGGTGGCACCTGCCCAGGAGAGGACAGAGCCGTTCTCTTCCGCCAAAGCAGGCTTCCCCAACCTGGAGCCCTCCAGAAGTTGATCTTTTTATTTACGACTATTTATTAAATTTATATCCCACCCTTCCTCTCAAAGGGCCAAGTTCAAAGACCTTAACAACTGACAGGCACCTTCACTGTACTCTCTTCAGTCCCTGCTAAAAGCATTTTTCTGCTTAGGCAAGCCCATCCACATATGTAGAAGGTTGGCACAAATTTTAATTTGTTTTTAGTCCATTGTTATTTTGACTTTTCGAAAGTTTCAAATTATCGTTGGCAATTTTATTGTTTTATTTTTTTTCTAAACCGCTTCGAGGGTTGTTTTTGTAAAACTATGAAGTGGCGTATAATTTTGTTGAACTAAATAAAATAAATAAAGGAGCCCAGGATGGAAAGAAACAAGCGATTATTAAACAATATAAGTGGCTTAAGACCAATTCCACCAAAAGGAAGTCAGAGGTGGCACCTGTCTAATATTTAAGGGGACAACATTCCAAAGGGCTGGTGCCACAGCACTAAAAGCCCAATGCCTACATTGCAGGGAACAGATGTCCCTGGGAAGATGGTGCCTTCAAGACAGCCTGCAAACAGCCATGATTGACTGGGTATATAAGGGGCGCAATGATCTTTTGGGTATCCCCGTCCCGAGTTGTAGAGCGCTTTAGACCTAACAATGCACCTCCTCTAAATCCAACCATCTTGAACCCTACGAGGCTTTATATCCCACCCTTCCTCTGGAGCACGTGACTTTCCCCAAAGAATCATGGGAACTGTAGTTTAAGGGTACTGGGAACTGTAGCTCTGCTAGGGGTCACTACGATTTCCAGGATTCTTGGGGGAAAATTTTGTACTTTAAATGTATGGTTTGCTACAGGTGTAGAACAAAAGCCTGTCTAGTTGAGCATCCTGGTTTCTGCAGAGACCAGTCAGGTGCCCTGAAGCATAAAGCCAATAGTCATCCCCTGGTATTTGCCCCAAAACCTGGACAAAGAGCTTGCTGTTGTTTTGATGCCATTTGGTGGTTGGCTCCTGTGAAAACAGGATGTCAGACTAGACGGGTCATTGGCCCGATCTGGAAGCCAGGCTCTCCTTATGTTCTTTGGTTTTCCGGAAGGACACACTAACCTGAATTCACAGAGATCTCACCTGGGGAGTGCAGAGAAGGGGGGGGGGAGTTTGCTCCATTGTACTATTTTCCATCTCAGCAAAAATTGCCTCCTCTCATCTCCTGCAAGTCATCACAACAGTGAAATTACCTGGGCCCCGGCAGCTGCAAGCAGCTTTCTTATATCAAGAAAGGAATGGAAAAGGAATACACTTCAATGGGAAGCAAACGAGGTCACCTCATAAGGCAGCAGAATTGCTTCCCCCCCCCCCTTTCAGGCACGTGCAGCGAACAGAATTAAGAATTCTGCCTTCGGAATTCTGTGCCTGGCATAAATTACACAACTCAGACAGGGTTGTACAACGGTTCTCTCAAATTTTGCGTCATTTCCTTCTTTTGTTGAAGAGTGGGATCCAAGTCTCAAAGGAGGCAGTGAAGGCCAGAGACCTGGATGGCTTTGACAGAGGATGGGACAAAACCATGGAGGAGAGGAGAGGGCTATCAATGGCTACTGCTCTGCTTCTCTGAATGCCCAGTTGCTGGAAAATGCAGGAGGGGAGAGGGCTCTTGTGATTGAATCTTTGAATTGCAGGTTCCCCAATGGTCGGCCACTGTGAGAACAGGATGGGCCACTGGCCTGATCCAGCAGGCTTTTTTTAACGATCTTAAGTCATGGGGAGGCCAGGCACAGTGCTTGTGATGTACAGAGGAGGCCACCGAGAGAGCTTCATGAGGTCCTCTGCAAAACTGGATGCAGGCAACACAAGGGGGTCTTAAGAACAAAGAGAAATTTCTTCATGCTCCCCTCCTGCAAGCCTTTCCATCCACTTATTTATTTCTTTTATTATTCCTTCTTTATCCCGCCTTTCCTCCAAGGAGCTCAAGGTGGCGTGCACAATTCTCTTCCTCTCCCTGTTTTAGCCTCACAACAACCCTGTGAGGTTGGCTGAGCCCATGCACAGCTGGAGCAAGCCCCCTAGGCAGAAACTTTCCCCAGCCTGCTACCCTCCCGATTTTGAGGACTACAACAGTTCCCATCAGTCTCGGGCAGCGGAGCTGTATTGATGTTGGGGGGGGGGGGCTGATGGGAGTTGTAGTTCCAAATGTCTGGGGAAAGCCACTATCCAGCCCTCCCCCACAAAAAAAGGATCTCTTAACCATTAACTGTTTCCATCTGTGGGAGACAGAAAGATTCTTAATGGCTACTGTCTTGCTGTGTCCAGGATCTGACAGGATTGGAGGAAGCCTTGACCAATGGACAAAGCTCTGGGCTTCCCAAGGAATCCCCTTTCCTATCGCTTGAATCCATTGGTTAGGATCCTTCCCTCTGGAGCTACAGAAAACAAGTTTGCTTCATGTTTGTGTGGCAGCCCTTCAGATATCTGAAGATGCCTAACACAGGCTTCCTCAATCTCGGCCCTCCAGATGTTTTGAGACTACAATTCCCATCATCTCTGACCACTGGTCCTGCTAGCTAGGGATCATGGGAGTTGTAGGCCAAAAACATCTGGAGGGCCGAGGCTGAGGAAGCCTGGCCTAACATAATCCCTCTTCTCAGTCCTCTAGATCAGTGTTTCCCAACCTTTTTTGGGCAAAGGCACACTTATTTGATGAAAAAAATCTCGAGGCACACCACCATTACAGCCCCGTGACGTCAGCGCGCAGCGTCACGCCGGGAGGGACGCACGAAAGTGTAAGTTTCAATTTTTTCCCTCCCCCTTGCCGGGGAACCTCCAAGCTTTGGGGGTGGGGGGGGGGAGGAGGCAGCAAAGCGAGGCAGGAAGGAGAGCGCGGCTTGGCTGGGTGAGCTTTGGCAGGGGCAGGGAATGAGAGCCGCGAGGCGGGCGCTGCGGACGGAGGCGCTGCCCGCCGAGCTCGCAGGCAGCCAGGCAGGCAGACGGCGAGAGCCCCGCGCTGGGCGGCCTCTCCTCGCCGCCGCCGCCCCGCCTCTCGCCGCCCGACTCGCCCGCCTCCCTCCAGGCAACATCTCGCGGCACACTAGTGTGCCGCGGAACAGTGGTTGGGAAACACTGCTCTAGATAAACGTCCCCATCTCTTTCAACCGTTCCTCATAAGACTTGCTTTCCTTGCCTTTTCCAAGTTCCTAGATCCTTGGATCATATGGTAGCTAAAAATCTCCCCTTTCCTTTCCTGCTCACTGGGCACCTGTTGGATGCTGGAGACAATGACCCTGCTGCAGAGATAGCAACAGCCCTTCAAATCCCCCACCCCCATGACACTGGACCGCTACCCCACTGGTGCTAATGGATAAACAGATTTCAACCTACTTACCCATCAGTGTCTTGGAAATTCACATTCACCCTCTTGGTTGATCCCAGGAGCTCTGGGGGAGAAAAAACAATAAGAAAAAGAAGGTAAGGATTAGAGGTGTGGAAGAAACAGAATAAGGAGCAATATTGCACTAGATGTGGTGTTGCTCCGACTTGGTCTAAACTGCTTCTGGCTCAGGTGAAAGGTTGCCTTCCTCATCGGCCCTGCAGCAATATGCCTTAACAAATCCCAGCAGAGGATTGGGGACACACCCAGGGAATGGAGCGACTCGCCTGTTAGGAAAAGTTGCAAGGTTTGGGACTTCTAAGTTTATAAGCAGGGGTCAGCAAACTTTTTCAGCAGGGAGCCAATCCACTGTCCCTCAGACCTGGGGGGGGGGGGCAGATAATATTTTGAAAAATAAAAAATGAATTCCTATGCCCCATAAATAAATAAATAAATAAATAAATGGAATTTCAGCATAACAATTTATCAAAAATACATCATCCTCATTCCCCCCCAAAAAAAGAAACCCCCCTCACCCACCCGAGATTTCCCTCAGCTCCTCTCTCTGGTTTCTCAGCACATATTGTTCTCTGCATGTTATAAAATTGCAGAGATCCTCAGTTTATCTGTCTGTATATTATCAATAAGGGAGTTTGTGAATGTTTATTCGAAACCTTCCAAGGAGTCCAGTTCATTTTGTTTCTTTAAGTACTTCATAAAAGGTTCCCATTCTTTAAAGTCACAGTTATCCTTGTCACATAGTTTATGTGTCAATTTCGCACATTCCGCATAGTCCATCAGTTTCTGTTGCCACAGTCCTATGCCCCACAAATAACCCAGAGATGCATTTTAAATAAAAGGACACATTCTACTCATGTAAAAAACACACTGATTCACGGACCATCCGTAGGCTGGACTGAGAAGGCGATTGGGCCAGGAAAGCATTATATAATGTTTGGATTAGATACAAGGATTTGCTGGAAAATAAAACCCCAAGGTGGTTGTCGCCAATGGAGGCAAAAGCCGTGAAAAAGCTCAATATGGAGGCCAAATGGCCAAAATATTGGGAAATTTTGGAACAAGAGGGAGATAAACTGAAATTACAGAGTTATGAGAAATTGAAGCTTAAAGTACGAGATTGGCTCCACTATTACCAAATAATGGAGGTTTACAAACAGGACAGGAAAATTGGCTTCCAGGTAGAGAAATCAAAATTAGAAACAGAACTGTTAGAACCCAATACTAAGAATCTGTCAAGAATGTACGACTTGTTGCTGAAATGGAATACACAAGATGAAACAGTGAAATCAGCCATGATTAAGTGGGCACAAGACATTGGTCATAACATTATGTTTGCTGACTGGGAACAGTTGTGGACCACCGGTATAAAATTTATGGCATGTAATGCCTTAAGAGAGAATATCATGAAAATGATTTATAGGTGGTACATGACCCCAGTCAAGCTTGCAAAAATCTATCATTTGCCTGATAATAAGTGTTGGAAATGTAAAGAAACTGAAGGTACTTTTTTTTCACCTTTGGTGGACGTGCCCGAAGATTAAGGCCTTCTGGGAAATGATATATAATGAAATGAAAAAGGTACTTAAATGTACTTTTCCTAAGAAACCAGAAGCCTTTCTCTTGGGCATTGTCGGCCAATTGGTGTCAAAGAAAGACAGAATTTTTTTATGTATGCTACAACAGCAGCAAGAATACTTATCGCAAAGTATTGGAAGACACAGGATCTACCCACTCTGGAAGAATGGCAGATGAAGGTGATAGACTATATGGGACTGGCTGAAATGACTGGCAGAATCCAAGACCAGGGGAAAGAGACGGTAGAAGAAGATTGGAAGAAATTTAAAATTTACCTTAAGAAAAATTGTAAAATTAATGAGTGTTAAAATGTTGTGGTTATAGAAAGTAAGGGATTACAGCTGTAAAAGATCAAGTAAAAGAAAAGGAAAGGAAAAATTGGATAAAATTAAGGGGAGGATTTGCTGAAACAAATTTGGGAATTGGAATGCAGAAAGGGGAGGTATGGGGAAGTCGATGAAGTAAGTTTTAAGAAAAAAAGGATTTGAAATTATACGTGTTTGTTTGTTTTTGTGTGTGTACGTTTGTATTTTGCATTGTGTGTGTTTTTATAATTTGTGAAAATTTAATAAATATTTATAATAAAAAAAAGAGAAGGCGATTGGGCCACATCCAGCCCCCGGGCATTAGTTTGCCTACCCATGGTTTAGAGGAAAGGTGAGTTGGAGGCAACACGATGAGTTTATGAAATTAGGCATTGCACAGAAAATGTGGATTGAGAAACGTTCTTTCTCACAGCACTAGAACTCATTGACATCCTGCGAAGCGGATGGTTGGGAGATTCAGGATGAGTAAAAGGACTTCTTTTTTGTTTGTTTTAAATTTTCATAATTGATCCTTATTCGAAGATATACAGAAATACATACCCACTGCAAAGCATCTTTTTTATAATATACTGAGATAAAACAGCTGCTTAGTCTAAAAGAGAACAAAGTCAGAAGGAAGAAAATACAAGAAAAGGAGAAATCTAGAGGAGGAGAAAGTAAGGGGGGGGGGAGAGAAAAAACTAGAGTAAAATAAAAGGACTCCTGGCTCTCTGCAGCTACAAACGATATTCATTCTTTAAGATCCGACTGTTCTATCTTCTATAATCTTCAAACCCAGATGTTACAAGTTCATTTTCTCTTTCACGCAAAAAGTCCGCAAGAAACGTTCAATCCTTAACAAACGTTAGTAAGGATTTTTCTCTAATTAAACACATTAGCCTTGCCATCTCAGCCAAGTCCCATCATTTTATCAGCCATCCTTCTATCTGTAAAAGAAAGGACTTCTTGGCACAGCACATTGTTCAACTACGGAACTCACTGCCACAAGAGGCAGTGGGGGCCATCCACTTGCATGGCTTTAAAAGCGGATTAGACAGATTCGTGGAAGAAAGGGCTATCAGTGGTTACCAGCCATGATGGCTATGCTCTGCCTTCACTAGGGGAGGAGGCAATGCTTCTGAATACCAGTTGCTGTGCTCTTGCGCTCAAATCCCACTTCCCCACTGGGGCATCTGGTTGGCCACTGTGAGAACAGGATGCTGGGCCTGATCTAGCAGGTTCCTCTGATGTTATGTTCTTATGTTCAACTGGGGAGAGGATGATGGGGTCTGCACGCCCACAAAGCCACTTGCTGTGGCTGAGTCAGAAGATGGGTGGAGGCTGATGGGGAGAGGTCTGCTTCAAAAACTGGTCTTTGGCCCATGTGAAAGCAACCACACATGGCCATTTCTGCCAACAGAGGAAGGATAAGACAAACGAGCTGCAGGTTCCCGGGATCAGAAATTCCACAAATATAATTGCAAGGGGAAAGAAGTTGCTATGGCAACCCCAGATTTGTCTTGGGAGGGTTTCTGTGTGTTTGGGGTGTGCGTGGAGACAGATGAAAATCTGCTTCAATCTTGGAGAAGACACTGGGAGCCTTGAGATCTCCGCGTGAAACCAAAGTCCCCTTGGCAGCAGCCTTCCCCAATCTGGTGCCCACACCCCATATGTTTTGGACTAAATTCCCATCTGCCCCTTGAGCCAGCACAGATGATACGATAACAAGTTCACCCAATCGAAGTTTCACATGTTTTGATCATTTAGTGTTGATATTAGTTTCTTGTGCTTTTACTGATACTTCTAATGTTCTGCTTTGAGGCTTTATTAAAATCAGGCAGTATTAATTCTGGAGGGGGTTAAAGAAATAAATGGTGATGCTGGGAGGGGAGAACTGTACTCCAAAACATCTGGAAGGTGCCATGCTGAGGAAGGCTGCTTTAGAGCGCATAATGCAGCCAAATCCCCACAAGCATTGCTATGGATTTCCTAATGCTCACCGTTAAAAATCTGGATTGTGTGTTCATGCAGAAATGAATACAGTGGTACCTCAGTTTACAAACAGCCCTGTTCACGAACTCCGCAAACCCAGAAGTAGTGTTCCAGTTTGCGAACTTTACCTTGGTCTACAAACGGAAGCCAAACGGTGGAACGGCACTGGCAGCGGGAGGCCTCATTAGAGAAAGGGTGCCTCGGTTTAAGAACGGATTTAGTTTAAGAACGGGCTTCAGGAACGGATTAAGTTCGTAAAACGAGGTACCACTGTATATAGAGATATATCTAGTGTCAGGGAACTGCCCTTGGCTCAGAGGCGAGGAACAGAAGGGCAGTTGTGTTACAGGGAGCCTCTGAAAATCTTGCGAAGCAGTTCCTCTTCCGGGGAGGAGGAAAGCCCCACCTCTAGTGGGGAAGAGGTGCAAGGACCAGAGGATGCTGCTGGGAGCCTTAACACCGCTCCTGGGCAAGCCAGACAGGAGGGAAACACGCCCTTGCCATTGCCCATCCTGCGCAGTAACTTAAGGCGCAAAGAGGGAAGTAGAAGGTTGGGGGTAACGAAACTCTTATGTTGGGGGAGGTCCAAAAAGAGACCACTCCCAAATTCTGCTAGCGATTGAGCCAGACATGAGCTTTGGAGCTCTTCACTGTTAATTTTTTGCACCAAAATAAAACCTGTAAAACAAAGGTTTGGAGTCCTGCCTGGTTACTCTCGAACAACCGCAGCAGCCATCTGACATCTAGCAAAGGGCCACAGAGGCAGAGAAGATGTCCCAGTGGCATCTCTGAGTAAGGCCAAGAAGGACTCCAATCCCTGGAGAGCTGCTGCCAGTCAGTGTAGGCAGTATTGAGCTAGATGGACCAAAGGTCTGATACAATATAAGGCGGCTATTATTTCATCCTTTTGTTCAGAATCATAAGGACTAGACTCTTACTTTATTTTATTTTTTTAGGGGAAGGTCAGGAAGGATTCCTGCCTGAATTTCTGGAGAGCTGCTGCCAGTTGGTGTAGACAGTAATGAACTAGATGGATCAAAGATCTGACACCGTTTAAGGCAACTTCCTATGTGCTTCGACATAGCAGTCCAAAAAGGAGAAAGTGGGGGGGGGGATCAGGACCTCCACCCCAGTATATCGCAAGAGTTTGGATTTGGATTTGATATCCTGCTTTATCACTACCCTAAGGAGTCTCAAAGCGGCTCACAATCTTCTTTCCCTTCCTCCCCCACAACAAACACTCTGTGAGGTGAGTGGGGCTGAGAGACGTCAGAGAAGTGTGACTGGCCCAAGGTCACCCAGAAGCTGCAGGTGGAGGAGCGGGGAATCGAACCCGGTTCCCCAGATTACAAATCCACCGCTCTTAACCACTACACCACCCTGGCAAGACCCATGAAGACAATGGGATGTGCACGTGCGAAGGAAAGGATCGGGCCTCCCCCCCCTCCTCCCACCCCAGGCTTGGAGGAAGCACCCACACAATCCAATTTCCCATTTGCTACTTCCCTGAGACCAGGATAAGGAGCAGTGTGCTGATAATGGGGTTAAGAGCAGAGAACAGCCATCGGTCTTCTTGACAGGGAAAGCACAATCAGGGAGAGAGGCTGGCTTGTTAAGGAGCAGCGCAGAAGGAAAGGCGGGGGGGATGGAGAAGAGGACTCGAAGGGTGGCGATGGATGGGGAGGGTGCAAGGAAGGACGTGCGCCCCGCAATTTGCTTTTATTTAGCAATGAATGAATCATTTGCAATTTAAGCCACATAAGTATATGGGGTGTTGATGGCATTAAGAAGCACAGAAGCAGATCACTGGTCCACTCAGCTCAGTGTCACCTGCACTGGCTGGCAGCAGCTCTCCAAGGTTTCAGGCAGCGGTGCCTCATTAGAAGAGCTTGCTGGACCAGGCGAATGGCCCATCAAGTCAAGCATCCGGTTCTCACAGGGGCCAACCAGATGCCCATGGGAAACGAGTAAGTAGGATTTGAGCACAAGAGCAAATCTCCCTTCCTGCAGTTTCCAGCAACTGGTATTCAGAAGCATTGCTGCCTCCAACTGTGGAGGCAACTAATGACCATCATATAACAATTGACAATAACACTGCTAAAAATGCACACTGATGCAACTTGTAAAACCCAGAATAATAATGCCAAACACAGCATGTGCATATATATCAGGCAATTATAACTGGTCAAATGCGGATGGCCATATTCAAAAACTTCGCCACTTGCTCTGTGGCTGACTTATTGCAGCCCTGAAACAGAGTAGTCATAAGAGATTTATCACCTCTCCGTCTCCTCCTCCATCAAGCTAAACAGACTCAAGTCCCTCAACCGTTCTTCATAAGGCTTGGTTTCCAGACCCTTGATCAAATCAAATCAAATTTTATTAAACGGTCACAGACCAGATTAACTCGTACAACTAGTCAGCGAAGCTTGGCACCGGAAAAAACAAAGGACAATTTCAATACAGATTAGGCCAAAACAGCAATTTAAAATTAAACAACATACATAAAATTAAGTATTTGCCTTTGCCTGCATATTGACATTGGAAAGCTCTTGTTTCCTACGCCTAATAGCGGCTACACAGAATTTGGCCACATTGATCGTAATTTCAGGAACCTTATCTTCTATCAAGGCTCTCATACGTTGGAGTTCTGGTTCATTTTTACGCTTTTGTAGAACTGGGGCAATAAAGGTCAGGCGTAGATCCTCGTAGTAACTACAGTGTAGCAATACATGCAGACTTGTTTCCACTTCCGATGAGCCACATGGGCAAACACGTGACGCATATGACCCTTGATCATCTGGGCTGCCCTCCTCTGCACACATCCCAGCTTGTCAATATCCTTCTTAAATTACGACACCCAGAACTGGACACACGACTCCAGGTGGGGTCTGACCAAGCCAGAATAGACTGGTACTCGGGAGAAAAGCAATGACAAACCTAAAAAGCAGAGACATCACCTTGCCGACAAAGGTCCGTATAGTGAAAGCTATGGTTTTCCCAGTACAGTGGTACCTTGGGTTAAGTACTTCATTCATTCCGGAGATCCGTTCTTAACCTGGAGACCACTTTAGCTAATGGGGCCTCCTGCTGCTGCTGCGCCACCGGAGCACGATTTCTGTTCTCATCCTGAAGCAAAGTTCTTAACCCGAGGTACTATTTCTGGGTTAGCAGAGTCTATAACCTGAAGCGTATGTAAGCTGAAGCATATGTAACCCGAGGTACCACTGTAGTGATATATGGAAGTGAGAGCTGGACCATAAAGAAGGCAGATTGCCGAAGAATTGATGCTTTTGAATTATGGTGCTGGAGGAGACTCTTGAGAGTCCCATGAACTGCAAGAAGATCAAACCTCTCCATTCTTAAGGAAATCAGTCCTGAGTGCTCACTGGAAGGACAGACCCTGAAGCTGAGGCTCCAATACTTTGGCCAACTCATGAGAAGAGAAGACTCCCTGGAAAAGACCCTGATGTTGGGAAAGATGGAGGGCACAAGGAGAAGGGGACAACAGAGGATGAGATGGTTGGATAGTGTTCTCGAAGCTACCAACATGAGTTTGACCAAACTGTGGGAGGCAGTGGAAGACAGGAGTGCCTGGAGTGCTCTGGTCCATGGGGTCATTAAGAGTCAGACATGACTAAACAACAACATTACTTAACTCCCATAGTGTGTGCAGAACCACTTCTTATATCAGCAAGCATCTCTGCCACCATGACAGGTAGGAAGGAACATCAGAACGTAGGAAGAGCCTTGCACTGCTGGATCAGACAAAAGGGGGGGCTGTTCTCACAGTGGCCAACTAGATGCCCCTCTGGGAAGCACAGAAGCAGGACCTGAGCACAGTAGCAGCCTCCCAACTTGTAATTCTCTGCAACTGGTATTCAGAGGCATTATTCCTCTAGCTGGAGAGGTAGAATACAGCCTTCATGACTAGTAGCCACTGATAGTTTTGCTGTCCACCAATTTACCTAAACCCCTTTCGAAGCCATTGAGGTTGGTGGCTATAGAGTACCAGATTTCACTTATATGCTAAAGAGAATGTGACCAGCTCCCCTGCGAGCCTCACCCTGGATAATGTTCCTTCTCATTTGGCAAGATAATGGGAGACAGCATCAAGCAGTTTGCTGCATGGCACACTAGGGTGAATGATTTCCAGACACTATCCATACCCCAAACTCAACACCAGGTTAAGTGAGGTTGTGGTCAGCGAGGGAGGGAGGAAAATGTTGAAAGATTAGAGGAGGGTCGTTGCCTGTACCCCTCACCCAGCAAGGTAGCAAAGAGGTACGGGGGGGTTAAATTTCACCTATGGGCTTGGAAGATCACTGGAAACTGACAGGCAAAGACTGATTTAAAGCAACCACATCGACCTATGAATTCAGCGCCTGACAAGACCCTTCAAAAAACTGAAGCACATTTTTCATCTTGAAGAAAGCCACAGGCAGAAGGCCACACAGGTAGAAGACTCCTAGCTCTGTGCATCATCACTTGTGCTGATGGAGGAAGTATGCCTCTGGGTACCATTTGCAGGGATGCAGGCAGTGGGAGAGGACCTTGAACTCATGTCCTGTTTCTGGCTTCCCAAAAGCATCTGACTGGCCTCTGAGAGAACAGGATGCTGGACTAGGTGGGCCACGGAGGCAAAATGTTCAGTCCTAGCGCCGGCCTCAGTACCTGGCATCCAATTCCCTTTTTTTTTTCATTTTGAAAGGCACCCTTCTAGTCCTTGTGGCTATGAGAATTATTTAGAGAACGTGTGGAGCTTTGCAGAAAGACAAAAAGAACTCAGTGGGGTTGCTGAGCAGGGTTGCCAGGAGGCGAGACTCCTCAAGACAAACAGCAAGTGTTATGCAAATTAGAGAAGTGCATGCAAATGTATTCAAACTTGCGTGCAGCCTTCAGAATCCAGATCTCCACCCACCCACTCTTTAGAGTGCCCCAGTTTTAAGGGCCTGCCCTGCCAGCAGAGCAGAGCTGATGCAGGGGCTGCCTCTGCTTCCAAGGTCAGCTGAGGTCCCAAGAAGGCTGAGGTTGGAGGCGCTCGCTCCAGCCTCTGGAGCATCATCTCCCAAGATGCACCACTGCGCCTCTCAGCAGCGGAGAAGCCTTATTTGATCTTATCGCTTAGCTTGTCAACACGATGACATTAAGAAGCAGCAAAACAGGTTGGCTGGGCTGCGGAAGAAGAGGGGGAGGTGGATGAGTGGGTGGGCGGGGGCACGAGATGAGGCGAGGGACCCCCCTGGCATCCATCTGGCCTCCGCCTGTGGGTAGAAACTGCTGGCGCAAGTAGATGCTAATGACTTCCACTGATGGGGATCGATTTGCTGCTACACCAGAGAATCGAATTCCTGTCAATGGGGAAAATTGAAACTGAATATAAGCCAGCTTATTTTTTTATTTTATAGATGATTTATATATTAAAGAAACCAGCTCTTCCTGGATTTCATTACTTTGGACAGCTCCCATCTTTTCACTGGAATCATGGAGGAGGGAGGGTCTGCAAAGAAAGGAAAGTGCCAGCTTTTAATGCATCACTGCCTGGGGGAGGCAAATCACAGTGGACTCAGAGGTGGAGATCTTGGGTTCGGATCTCAGCCAATTTGTGATCTTGCACAGATCTTCAATAGCACTCAGGGAAGCCCATTCAGACTTCTGGGTTTGATGTGGGTCAAGCATAAATAAAGAGGAGGCTACCCATGAGGATGTGCAGAGTTTAATACCCTCGCACTACAGAATGCTGGGATCGGGGTTGGGGGGTCAAGATTTCCACAAGAGCTGAGCTCATGCCAGAAACTCTCCCTTGAAGAAGTAGCCACAGGACTTCAGCTCCTCACCTTCCTCAGGTGTTGCACCCCAGAAAAATGAACAAATTACATCATTTGGTGGTTCTGAAGATGAAGAAAATTAAAGGCCTTTCAAGTGGACAACCAACTCCTCAAAAGAAATTTCATTCTTGGTTATAATTTGGGATGGATGGGCAAATTTTTGCTATTTTTTTTTAAAAAACTCACCAAAAAATTGCTGCATTTTATCGAGGATTTTTCTCAATTTCCCCCTTCTTTGTGTGCATTTTTGCCTAATACTGTATACACATTTTATGGAAACAAATGCATTTTTTGCATTTTCATGCCCGCTTCCCCCTAAGAGACCCATCTTTTGTAGAGATATTTTGGTCAGAGAAGTTTGAATTTCAAAGGACAGCTGCATCCCCCAATTGCTGATTCTTTCAGGCAGCTGAATTAGACTGGTTCACATTAAAATGCAAACTGAGTCAAATGTCTCTTCCATGCCTTGAATATTACTAACTCTAAACCAACAGCCCGGCTGGCTGCATTTGCCACTTAAAAAAATTCTGGCCAACATACGTTTGCTAGGAGTTGCTGGGAACTGTAACTGTGCTGAGTGGTGTGAACTATAAACAAGGGCAGTTTTAGGGCAGCACGACTGGTTTGCCTGCACTGGTGCCAAGCTGAGAGGGCACCACAGGGGGCACTGCAACAATGACTTAGAACGGAAGGTGAGAGGGTAGAGGGCACCAAATTTTGGCGCAGCTGAAATTTGAAAGCCCAAAGTCCGCCACTGCCCAGAAACCTCTGAGGGAAAGAATGTGCATTGAATGTGCTTTAAATGTATAGTATGAACGCAGCCAAGGAAGAGTAGATCTGCACTCCAGCACAGACCACAGTTTAAGTAGGGTATTGACAAGCTGGAAGGGTGCAGAGGGGGGCAACCAAGGGGGGGGGTCTGGAAACTAAGCATTATGAGGAATGGGGAGGGAGTTGGGGATGTTTAGCCTGTGGAAGAGAATAACTGGGAGGTGCAGCACAGCCTTCTTCAAATATCTGAAGGGCTGTCACATGAGACGTGGAGCAAGCTTGTTTTCTGCTGCTCCAGAGGGGAGGATCCAAATTGGTAGATTCAAATGACAAGGAAGGCGATTCCGACTAAACATTAGGAAGAACTTTCTGATGGTAAGAGCGGTTTGACTTAGTGGAATGGTCTCACTTGGAAGGTGATGGACTCTCCTTCCTTGGAAGTAAGTAAACAGAGGTGGGGTGGGCCATGTGTCAGGGGTTCTTTAGCTGTGATTCCTGCAATGCAGGGGGTTGGACTAGATGACCCCTGGTGCCCCCCTTCCAACTCTACAATTTTGTGATTCTAAGTAAGAGGAGGAAAGGACAGCTTCCATTCACAGCTGTGGGGAGAAGCTGGTTCAAGAGTGATTTTCCACACCAGTGTGCCTCTCCATTGCAATCCCTGCCACCCCATGCTAAAGTTGCAATTCTCCATTGCCACATTCGTCTCTTCCTGTGCTGTCCATGAACAGGTTCAGACACACACACAGAAGTCCCAGAAACTCTGAGCACTATCGACATTGCAGAAAACAAATATGAAGCTCTTGCACACCGGTATCCGATAGCTCGTGGGGCAAGTGCAAACCCTACATTTAAAGCACCTATAAAGCACATGACTCCCCCCACCAAGGAATCCTGGGAACTGTAGTTCCCCCCATACAGCCACAATTGCCATCACCCAAGATTCCTTGGGGAAAGTCAAGTGCATTAAATGTGGATTGGCTGTGCTTCTAAAGGTAAGGCGAGGGTCTGCCCCTTGTATTAAAATGCTCTTGGATTGATTAATAACAAGAACCACATGACCCCTCGTCCAATCACAGCCCACCTTTGCATTCGTCAGGTTGTCAGTCACATTCCTGTCCCACCCCTTCCCATCCTCAGCATTATTCTCATCCAGGCTTCTCCAACCTGGTGCCCTCCAGTTGTTTGGGACTATAAGAGGGTGATGCTGTGGGGTGACGGGAAGCACAGCCATGCTGGCTTAGTTATAGTCTGAAACATCAGGAGGGCACCAGACTGAAGAAGGCTGGATTCACTGAGAGAGAGAGAGAGAGAGAGAGAGAGAGAGAGAGAGAGAGAGAGAGATTTCAGCATTTCCCTGGCCATCCGCAGGGAGCTTCATGGCTGAATCAGGGTTTGAACACAGATCTTCCCCACTCAAGTCTACCTCACTGTCTCCTTGTGCTGGGGCTTTGGCCCTTTAGCAATGCAGATCAGAAGATGCTAAGAGGCAAAGGAAATATGCCAGTGCAGGATCTGGTGAGGGCCACTGGCTTCTTCCCCTTATCTTATCTATAGTATTTATATCCCATCTTTCCACCTCCAAGGAGCTGAGGGTGGTGTGCTTGCTTCTCTTCCTCCTCATTTTATCCTCACAACGACCCTTCATGGTAGACTAGGCTGAGAGACAATGACCTGCCCAAGATCACCTGGCAAGTTTCATGGCTAAGCAGGGATTTCAACTCTGGTTTCCCAAGTCCACACACAGACAACATGCTATAGATACACGACATATATGGCTTTAAAAGTGGGGCCTGGAGGAAAAATAGGTCTATGAGCCATAGTAGTGATGGGGACCCTCTGAACACACCACCTCCTGGACCCAAGCAAAAAACAGGCAGCCCACGCTCCCGCCATTGAATGCAATTGTATCGGGTAGCTAAAGGTGGCCAAGGGGTGACCACTACAGGCCGAAAATAACCAAGATTGCCATGGTTACCACTGTGCCTGGCAAGGCCGGATTTATGTATAGGCTAAGTAGGCTGAAGCCTAAGGCCTCTAGATCTAGGGGACCTCACCAGCCTGCCCGCTCCCCGGCACAGCAGACAGTCTTCCCTCTCCCAAAATGGCAAACCAAAGACTTCATGCGAGGGCAGGGCAACTCGGGCCTCTAAATCGAGGGGGTGTCACCAGCCTGCCCACTCCCCAGTACTGCAGTCTCCCCTCTCCCAAAATTGCAAACCCAAGACTTCATGCGAGGGCATCCCCCCCCATATCAATGACATTTTGCTTCAAAAGGAAAGGCGGACCTGGACATCGTCTTCCTCCATAATACGCTAAGGGAGAGGTCACGTACTCAACTTGGATACCACCCTACCTCATAATCCTTGGGATATACAGTCAAGTACAGTGGTACCTTGGGTTACAGACACTTCAGGTTACAGGTTACAGACTCCGCTAACCCAGAAATAGTACCTCAGGTTAAGAACTTTGCTTCAGTATGAGAACAGAAATCGTGCTCCGGCGGTGCAACAGAAGCGGGAGGCCCCATTAGCTAAAGTGGTGCTTCAGGTTAAGAACAGTTTCAGGTTAAGAATGGACTTCCAGAACGAATTAAGTTCTTAACCCGAGGTACCACTGTACCCAGCACCCCTCCCTTGAGGCGAACAATGAACATCCATTGATGGGTTTCCTGAGGCCAGGTGTTCCCAAAGCCCATCCTCTGGAAGGCCAGAAGACAAGGATATGCACTGATAGTTTTATTGTTCTTTAGGTGGCCCGGCAAAACTGCCCAACAGTTGGCAGTGAAGAACAAACGGCAAACAAAACCCCCAGCTCGGCTGATCTTCTGCCTGAACCTGGACACGCATCCCTGGTCTTCAGTACAATCGCTTGCCTCGAAGCAGGCGGAGCCTTTTTTTTCCCCAGAGATGTGCCAAAGCTCAAATCTCTGCACGCTCTTCCAAGACTGGCTGGGGCTTAATTAGAGATTCTAGGTGCCCATTAAATGCTGATTGAATGTTACGATTCTGAGCTGGGGAGGGAGGCAGGGAAGGAGGAGCCCTTGGCAGAAACCAGGACTGCCGCCCCCTTCATACCAATAAGAAGGGGTAGGGAAGGAAGGAGGAGGACCAGCAGGGCACCCACAGCTGGGCAACAGGAACCGGTTCTTTGACAGCCTTCTCTGGGGAAAGGAATATTATTTTTCCTGCTCCAGTGCACCATCCTCCTCGCTCCCACCATCAATTCTGCCACCTTAGTCCACCAAAGTGCTCACTATCTATTTATTTATTACATTTTTGTCCCACCTTTCCTCCAAGACATTCCAGGTGGCATGCATACTTCTCCCCCCCCCACTTCATCCTCACAACAACAACAACAACAACAACCCTGTGACGTAGATTTGGCTGAGAGGCAGTGACTGGCTTGAGGTCACCCAGTGAGTCGGGATTTGAACCCTGGTCTCTCCAAGGACGCAGACGCTCTCTAAAGGGATGCGGGTGGTGCTGTGGGTTAAACCACAGAGCCTAGGACTTGCAGATCAGAAGGTCGGCGGTTCGAATCCCCGCGACAGGGTAAGCTCCCGTTTCTCGGTCCCTGCTCCTGCCAACCTAGCAGTTCAAAAGCATGTGAAAGTGCAAGTAGATAAATAGGTACCACTCCAGTGGGAAGGTAAACGGCATTTCCATGCGCTGCTCTGGTTCACCAGAAGTGGCTTAGTCATGCTGGCCACATGACCCAGAAGCTGTACGCCGGCTCCCTTGGCCAATAAAGCGAGATGAGCACCGCAACCCCAGAGTCGGTCACGACTGGACCTAATGGTTAGGGGCCCCTTTACCTTTCCAAGGAGGGCGCTCTTGTGTTCTAATCCTGCTTGCAGGCTTCCCTTGGGGGCATCTGGGTGGCCGCTGTGAGAAGAGGATGCTGGACTTGTTGGACTATGGGACTGATCCAGTGGACTCTTGTTATGCTCTGACTCACTTGGCTGCCTCTACTTCCAGGCCAGCTGACATTCAGCCATAATGTTTTAATGATTTCATTGCACAATATCTTTTTTTCTTGCATTGGCAGTATATAAATATCCTTGCAAATAGATAAATGAATGTAAACCACTCAGAACAGGAGTATTACAAGCCCCCTTATTTTTGGATACTCTCCCCTTTACCACCCCACTCGGATAAATTGTGCCTTCTCGGAACTGAGCACAATTTGCTACTGATGAGCACTAAAAATAGGGGCTTCCCCCCTCCCTTTGCCTCCCTGTGCAATCAGAAGCCCTGGAAATTATTCACCGTCTGCCTTGGCGATTTGACAAAAACAGGCCCACTGCCGAAACATTTTAACAAGCCAGGAGCATCGCCCGATCTCCTTCCTCTGCACTTCAAAACCTGCCACATCCCAACGGTGCTCATATAATCTGCTCATAATCTGAACATGGGGATGCCTAATAAACATTAACGCAAAGGAGCGACGGGGTGGGAGGGAGGGGGAGGGAGGAAAAAAGGAGCGCAGACGAGGAGCAGAGCAACCAATTACTATGCAGTGGGTTTAATTCTCAACAAGCAGCTACTAATTATCTGGCATTTCAAGCCCAAAGTGGCTTTAAAATAAAAAATGAAACCCCAGAGCAGGAGTGTCAACTCCCCGGAGAGTTCCCATCCTGCATCATTTGACGTGGTACAGTCATCAGCAAGGACAGCGCTGGCGAGTGGATGGGGCGGGGGGTCACCCAGCTGCTTTCATAGGCCAGGGGGGGTGGGTTAGAGGGGGGGCCCATCACATCACCTGCAACATTTCAGAGGTTTTTTAAAAAGAGATTGGATGACAGCCTGTCAGGGATTGTTTAGCTGTGGTTCCTGCACTGCAGGGGGTTGGACTGGATGACCCTTGGGTGCCCCTTCCAACTCTACAATTCTATGATTTTGAAATCTGAAACGCATATTTTTAAGACCCATCTTATTTCTGTAAATTGTTTTAAACTGTTTTAATATTGTGTTTTAATGTTGGAACCCACCCTGCGACCATAGGGGGAATTTTTTAAAAAATTATTATTATTATTATTATTATTATTATTATTATTATTATTTACTTATTTCATAAACTTTATTTACCTCTTGATACTTTAACCCCAATAATTTATCAGTAATAAAAATTAACAACAATAATTTAAGACTTTCAAGAAGTTAATACAGTACAGTACCTATCAGCAATCAACTAAAACTCGCATCTACTTTCTAAACATCTGGGCAGGCTTGTCCAAACACAAATGTTTCTAGCAGGCACTGAAAAGAGTACAGTGAAGGAACCTGCCTGATATTAATAGGCAGGGAGTTCCAAAGGGTAGGTGCTGCCACACTAAAAGATGGCGTTCTTACAAAATTGAGTGTTATGTGGAACCTGTGGAAGTGCAAGTTCCTCTGACTGAGGGTGTCAAGTGGGCAACTTTTTATAGTAATGGTGGTGGTGGTGATAATAATGATGATAGAGTGCCGTGAGGAAAGACTTCCCTCTTGTCATCTGGCAAGCAGGACAGTCCTCATACAGATTCTTGACAGCTATGTTTAAGTCGCAGGCAACCATGCAGAGGGCCTTCTCGGTAGTGGCACCCTCCCTGTTAAATGCCCTCCCATCAGACGCCAAGGAGATAAAGAACTACACAGCTTTTAGAAGAAAAAGTTGGGAAGTTTTTAATGTTCAACGTTTTACTATGTTTTTAAATGTACTACAAGCAACCCAAAGTGGCTAGGGAAACCCAGGCAGATGGGCGGAGTATAAATAATAAAATTATTATTATTATTTGCATCTGGCCGACGAGAAGCGGGTATGCCAGCGGATGACAAAATTTCATTCAGCACATGTGCAATACAGCTTAGGCTGCCCCCTCTTTTTTTTTTTTTTTGCTTTCCTCTTAGGGTGGCCAACTGGACCCAGGGTCCTGGCCTCGTTATTCATTTATTTGCATCCCATGAAAAAGAAATCAACAACAAGAAAATAAAAATAATTCCAGACCCAGTATTAAAAGGCTTGTGGAAAAGTGAAGGTCTTCAACAGCTGCCTAAAAGACAATAGCTATGGCACCTGTTTGATACATAGCTTGCTATGGATGATGGGAGTTGTAGTCCAACAACATCTGGGAACCTAAGCTTGAGAAAGGCTGGCTTAGACAATACTGAGCTAGGTGGAATAACGGCCGTGCTTGCTGGGGCTAATGGGAGTTGTAAATTAAAACTTCTGGAGGGTGTCAGTTTGGGAGAGGCTGGCCTGTTCTCCTAGTAATATCCTGGAATAATTGGCCACACACGAGGTTGAGAGGCCTCACTGCTGGGTTCTAGTTTTAGCGAAAAGCACGCAGAGTTTTCGAGCGGTTAACAAAACCGCCTATTAACCAGGCTGGCTGCCTTCTTCAAAGGCTTCAGTTGCACCATGTGAGAGGCACCATGTGCACAGACCAGACCAAGACCACGCCTGGCGCATGGATGCAAAACAGTATTATAATAATGCAAAAACTACAACACTTATATAATAACATAGAGGCTAAGGAGAAATAAATCACGAACAAATCAACAAACGATACGAAATGCCGTTGTCGGCTGGCTGGGGATTTGCTTGTAATCTTTGTAATGGCTAGCATTTTAATATTGCGAGATGGTTTTATATTGCATCTGCATGTGCTTGTAAGCCGCTTTGAAGAGGGCATCCTCAAAAAGCAGATCATCAATCCAGCAGTCGGCTGGCTCAGTATAAAAGGCAGCTTACTAGGTTCCAATATTCCAGGCCATACCGTTTGTCCCTATGGTGTGGTCTAGTCTGTGCTCTGCCTAAGAGGCATCTTCCCCATTGCTTTCTGAGACCCTTCTAACTGGAGATTCCAAGGACTGAACCTGGGACCCTCTCCGAGCAGGGGCTCTGTCACGAAGGATGCAAGGCAGCCTCCTTTTCCATTCTGCCCTGTAGGCATAAAACTGTAGGGCTGAGAGAGATCCAAAGGGCAATCTAGTCCAACCTGCTGCAATGCAGGAATAACAGCACGCAGCGGCGTTTCTGTTCTGCAGTTCATCTTCTGCCAAAAAAACCAAAACACCTTACTGATTGTCTTACTGCCACCATGTTGAAATCACATAACTTAACACAGCGGTTGCAATTAATTACATAAAATACATTGTTGCGACATTGCGTTGCATTTCCTTTGCAGTAAAATGACAAACGGGGAGGAAAATGCAGTCAGTTATGTACCATTTATGTACTGTACTGAAAGCAACCACAGTGAATACTGATTGCATTAGCTGGATTGATTTCTGTTCCAGACACGGGACAAAAAAGTGAGGGTGGTGTCGCGGGGTTGGGGCTAGGACCTGGGAAACCAGGGTTCAAATCCCCATTGAACTCATTGGGTAACCCTGAGCCTGTCACAGTCTCTCAGCCTCCCGGAACTGGTCTGTGACCGTAATAATAAAATTCTCATTCTAATTCTAGTCTCTCAGCCTACCCTACCTCACAGGGTTGTTGTGGGGGAGAAAATAGGGAGGGAGAGACCCATGTATACTACCTTGAGCTCCTGGGGAGGGGGTATAAATGCAATATTTATTTTTTTAAAAACAACACCTGCAATTCCTGCTTCTGTTTTCACTGGAATTCGCCAACATCCCTCTCTGTTCTGGAGCTGTAGCAACCAGTAGTGACTTCAAATGAGGCAGATTCTGCAGCCACTGACATCTTGCTGCCCTGTTGCAGAAGATGCATTAACACACACACATGCATGCACACACACGCAGTCGCATTCTCTGCTCTCTGACCAAATGCATTGCTCAGCCACCCCAAGCTGGCGCCTTCCACTTAAAGGCAAACAAGCTGGGAAATGGTAGAAACAAACTGTAAAAGAAAAGGGAAACCCAGAACTTGGGGTGGGGGCGGGGTGAAGGTGGTGGGAGGTGTTTCTCTAACCCAGCAGGTTCCCTTTGCAAGCTTCCTACACAGCCATCACCCCCCAGAGCAGTACACACAAAAC
Source organism: Podarcis bocagei (assembly GCF_964188305.1). Classification (NCBI taxonomy): domain Eukaryota; kingdom Metazoa; phylum Chordata; class Lepidosauria; order Squamata; family Lacertidae; genus Podarcis; species Podarcis bocagei. Next base: position 32,017,770 of record NC_138139.1, on the reverse strand, counting down.
ACACACACAGACCCATGTGTGGGGAGGGAAGGAGGAAGGAGAAAGCCAGCCATCTGCCACCGACAAGAGACGGCAAACAAGCTGCATCTGTGGGCAAACACACTCCCAGATCAGAGCCCAGTGGCTGTCAAGGAAAGGGGGCTTTCCTCTCCCTCGCCCCCGGAGGTGGCGAGGAAGGAGCAACATGCCTCTCCCAGGATGCAGCGACGGGTGGCTCCTTTCAAGGGTGCAGGAGAACTTCTCAGGGGTTTGTGCTTCCCGCCTCTCATAGCGTCCATCTCTCAACATGTCGCCTTTAACGACACCCAAAATCAGTGCCAACGCTTTCCCTCGCAGCCAAGTCCAGCCAAGTCAGAAATTAAGGAGAGGGTTTTGCAGTTGCTTTTGCAGCTGCAGACATCTTCTCTGATGTGTCTTGGGCTGATAGTTAAGATGCCCGGCCAAGCTACAAAGCAACTCTCCTGCCTCACTCTCTGCGGGGAAAGTCTAACAGTCACACACACACACACACACACACACACACACACACACACACACGGCCACCTTGTTCTGTGGGAACCTGAAAGGCAACTGATTTGATCCATCTCCCAGCAGGTGATGCAGGCTCTGCGCTTCGCTGCGCCAGGGGTGGCAGCGAGAGTGTCCGGCAGGCGGGTGCGAATCCCCACAAAGCCTTGCGACAGCAGGCTGTCCAAGGACCAAAGCGGGGAGATTTCTCTGACCCACTTGGCAGCGTCACGGGCAGCTGTGCCAACCTGGATTCTGCCCTTCCTAATCCCTTCCCCCAGAAGCAACCCCCTCTTCTGGGTCAGTGATGCCAATTCCCAGCCTCCTAAAAGCACAACAGTGGGGAAGATGTGGTGAGGGTTTCTCTGGTCAAGTTTTTTAAATTTTATTTTATAGTGTATATAAAGCAGGACCATTATAACCGGAGATGAAAATCAAAACTACAAAATAGGCAGTTGCACAGGGGTTAAATTAACAAAGTCAAAGTAAAGAAAATGAGCAGATCAGACTTGATCTGATTATCAAGTACAGTTCCAGATTAACCTGGCTTGTGGTGTGGGTTATCTTGAAAATGACCGCTCTGCTGGACAGTCCATAAAAGAATTCCAAATCATATTAAAAGTGTCTGGAGGTCCTAGTCCTTGTTAAAATCTCAAATTATAGCTATATTCCAGAGAAGAGTGGTACCAACATGAGGAAGATGCATTGGCTGATTATTAACAGAATTCTTTTTTTAAAAAAAAAGGGCACAACCAATCTTTCTCAGCACTCCAGCAACTAATTTAAAAATCCAATGGGAGATAGAGGGCGTTCTATGTACCCTAGGCTCATTTGCTCACACTCTCTTAGGGTGTCTCTGAGCACAAGCAGAGTATACTCTCCTCACAAGCGAGTATACAGGAACAAGCCTCTTCCATGCACGGAAAGGATGCCGCTAGGGCTGGTTGACCTGATTATTGGCCATTGCATCCTGATTTTCTTGCACAAAACTTAGACTATGTCCAGTCTTTAGGATCATTTGTTTGCAGGGAGGTTATATAAGAAGGGAGCTTTGTACAAAAAAAGGTACACAGACATGAAGACAGCCTTTGGACCAACAGTCCGGAAAACTGCACCACTGAAGACCTTGTCTGGAGAGATCATCACAGACTGCAGCAAACAGATCAAGTGGTAGAAAGAGCACTATCAAGAACTGTGCTCACAGGAAAACACTGCATCCAGCAGCAATCGACAGCATCTCTGCCTGTCTTGGAAGAGCTGGGTGTCCCTCCCTCCCCTGACAACTTGAAGAATGCCATCAACTCCCAGGAATTCCAAGTGCTGAAAGCCGGCCTCAATTCCTCCCTCATAATGCAACTCCACCACTTGCAGCATTGGGGGAAAGGATCCATGCCACAAAACATGCACAACCCCAGCACTGTGGCCCTCTGCAAGAACAAAGGTGACCGCCATGATTGTAAGAACTACCGTGGAATGTCCCTGCTGAGTACTGCGGGAACGCCTTTATCCCATGTAAGTTCTCAACAGATTACAGTTACTCGCTGACAGGGTCTATCCTGAATCACAATGCAGCTTTAGGGCTCAGAGGTCAACAGCTGACACGGTTTTCTCACTGCGCCAGCTGCGGGAGAAAAGCCGAGAGCAAAGACGCCCCTTGTACATCGCCTTCATAGACCTGACAAAGTTATTTGACCTTGTCAGCCAAAAAGGACTCTCCACACTGCTCAACAAGATAGGATGTCCACCTAAGCTTCACGAGATAATGGTGTCCTTTCACAAGAACATGAACAGTACCGACCAGTATGACGCTCATCCTCAGACACCTTCCCTGCGGGGTGAAACAGGGCTGTGTTCTCATCCTGACTGTCTTTGGCATACAGTGGTACCTTGGGTTAAGAACCTAATTCGTTCCAGAGGTCCGTTCTTAACCGGAAACGGTTCTTAACCTGAAGCGTGCTTTTGCTAATGGGGTGCACAATTTCCGTTCTTATCCTGGGGCAAAGTTCTTAAGCTGGAGCAACCACTTCCTGGTTAGCAGAGTTTGTAATCTGAAGCGTCTGTAACCCAAAGCATCTGTAACCCGAGGTACCACTGTATTCTGTCTCCTGTTGATCTCCTATGCCTGCAGCTTGACTGAAGATGGTGCGTACTTTCATTCAAGGACCGACAGGGGTCTTTCAACTTGAAACATCTCCATGCCAAGACGAAAGTGTGGCAGGTTCATATCCAAGAGGTATTATTTGCAGATGACACAGCCTTGACAGCTCACTCTAAGGAAGCTCTACGGAGACTCATCAACCATTTTGCCCAAGTCTGCTTGGAGTTAGGCCTCACCATCAGCCTGACAAAGACCAACATCCTGGGGTCAGGACATGGCCAGCACTCCACGCATCAGCAATGGTGACCCCACACTTGAGGTGGCAGACAATTTTGTCTACCTGGGTTCCACCATAACTGTCAGAGCTGCTTCAAGATCCTAGCTCACAGAGGATCACGCTAGCCAGCGGTCATTAAGTAAAAGTCTTTATTGAGTTACAGTTTCCATTCCCAAGCTGCTGCGTGCAACTCTACGTCTAATGGCTAGATCGGCGAAGCTCCGTCTGAGTCTCCGCCCCTTGTGCACCAACTTAATATCCTAGCCCTGCTCCACCTTTTCCGCCTGACTGCTCTCCTCTGGGTCCCTCTGCCCCCCGGGGTCTCTTCCTTCCGGGATTCTTCTGACGCCGACCCCCCGGAACTCCCTGTCTCCTTGCGCCGGGCTTTAGGACCTGGCTCTCTTTCCTGGCTGCCTACTGCGTCACTTTCCTGTGCATTTGAACTTGGCGCGCGCGCCCAACCTTCCACTTTCCGTCTGACCGTTTCTTCGCTCCCCGATGGAGGTGTGGCCACTCCTGACTCGTGCCCTCCCCCCTGTTGCGAGCTGCCAGCGCTTGATCTCTGGCGCTCTTCCTCTTCCCTGCTCTCTGGCTGTGACGCTGGTCCCGATCTCCAACTGCTCTCCTCGGAGTCCCCTCTGGCTCTATCTTCCTGGGGTGTCCCCCTAGGCTCCCCCCTTGCCCTGACCACTGGTGCTCCTTTCTGTGAATCTTCTGATTCACTGGAAAGACTCGGAGATCTCGGGTCGTCGTCATCACTCATCTTTTCTTCTGCCTCCTCCCCCTCGCTCTCTGTTTCCTCCCTTGCCCTTGCCTCTGCTCCTGAACCCCTGACAATAACCAACAACCTTCCCATCAATGTTGAGCTGGACAAGGCAGCCACAGCAATGGCTCACCTCTCTAAAAAGATATGGGAGAATGTGATGCAAATAACCAATACCACGATGAAGGTCTACCAGGCTTGTGTGTTGAGCACATTGCTTTACAGAAGAGAGTCATGGGCAACTTACAGCTGTCAGGAGTGATGCCTCAATGCCTTCCATATGCACTGTATCAGGAAGATTTTGGGCACCACATGACCAGACAGAGTCTCAAACAAAGATGTGCTCTCCCAAGCCCACATTCCCAGAATGTCTGTACTTCTCTCTCAGTAATGTCTATGCTAACTTGGTCATGACCACAAAATGGAAGATGGCAGGACCCACAAGGATGTGTTCTACAGGGAGCTAGCTTCAGTCACTAGGCCTGTTGGCTGACCAACTCTGCATCACAAAGATGTCTGTAAACATGACATGAAAGCTGGCAACATTAACCCCACCATATGGGAATCCCTTACTGATGACTGCATTGCCTGTCATGCATCCACAGCAGTGACCAGGGGAGGAGTGGCTGCTGGGAGGAGCACAGAGAGAAGAAATGCCATGGTGCATCTGCAGCAGCCCAACTGGATGCCTTCATCTGGCCCAGCTATGACAAAACATGTCTCTCCTGTATTGGTCTCTACAGCCACAGCAGGTGCTGTGACGCTCCAACAGTTTGATGCCCCCCCCCCCAAGCTGCACTCTTCCATTGTCTCCCGAGGCAGATGGATGCCAACAACCATACAAGAAGAGCATTCACCCTGATGTGCTTACAAGGTGTTCATACACCTTTCTGTTAACAACTGGTTCATCACACAGTTCTCAGTGAATTTTCTCCATCACTTTCCTAACTGCAAACAGCCTGTAGTTTGTTTTTAAGAGATTTGTTGCCCTAGGCAGCTTTTGTCCAGTTTAATTGCTAGCTTGCGCTTGAATCCCTCCAGAAAAATAGTGACAGTCTAGAGAGACTTCCAGGCCATATTATTATTATTATTATTATTATTATTATTATTATTATTACCCTGCCCATCTGGCTGTGTTACTGTTATCTATGCAGATTTGAGCACCATATTATTATTATTATTATTATCTTCTTAATCATCAAACCACTAGTTGCCAATATGAAGATGATAAGACTGGCCTACCTTTTCAGGTTGTTGTAAGGACTATTGAAAAAATACCAAGCCAAGCGTTTGAATGTTATTTGTATTATTTCCCGCAACTCTGCCCATAACCTGCTCCTGTTTTGGTGCCAGACTTTCACCATGTGTCTTTGTTTTCAACAGAGCGCTTTCACGATGGAGACTCAGGGAGGGGTGGTTTGGGTGACAGAAAACACTGTGAATTGGCAAGGAAACCGAGGAAACAGAAATAGCTGCCTTCCCCTTCTGTTCGGGCTGCCGTGAAATGGGGCCAGGAGCTCCTGGGGCCTTAATCGGCTACTATGGAGAGAACAATCAGACCTTCCGCTCACAAATAAAAGCAGGTTAAGAGGAGAGGTTGTGCCAGCCAGCCAGAAAACGGCACTGGGGAACAGGGGTTGCTGTTGCCCAGGGAAGGATTCCAAAGGGAATCCCTGGGCAATCCTCCGGCAATGCAAGTGAGAGGCAGAGAGGGTCTCTCTGTGGCAAAAACACAGCTAAAAACCAAAACACCCTTGCAAGTATGAGCAGCACCCATCCCATAATGAGCACCCATTTGAAGGTATCTCTAAAGCGAAAGCTCAGGGGGGCCGAAGGAGCATTTTGTCCAACCCTCCATCCCAGGTAATGATGTCAGAGAATTCCAACAAAAACAGGAACGGAAAGTGCCAAAGTTTGCTGATTCATTTTCAAGTCATTCATTTATTGCTTTTATATGCCATCTTTTTATCCAAGGAGCTCAAGGTGGTCCCATGGTTCTCCCCCATCTCATTTAATCCTTGCGTCAACCCTGTGTGGTAATAGGTGAGGCTAGGAGGCCATCTGGGAGCTTCATGGCTGAGTAGGAATTTGAACCCTGGTCGCCCAGGTCCTCAGTCCAATACACTAACCACTACACTACACTGAAGAAGAAGAAGAAGAAGAAGAAGAGTTTGGATTTGATATCCCGCCTTTCACTCCCTTTAAGGAGTCTCAAAGCGGCTAACATTCTCCTTTCCCTTCCTCCCCCACAACAAACACTCTGTGAGGTGAGTGGGGCTGAGAGACTTCAGAGAAGTGTGACTAGCCCAAGGTCACCCAGCAGCTGCAGGTGGAGGAGCGGAGACGCGAACCCGGTTCCCCAGATTAGGAGACTACCGCTCTTAACCACTACACCACACTGGGCTTGTGCACAGAACAGAAATCAACCCAGTGAATCAGATTAGCTGCCAAGGCTTTTGTTCTGCAAATGAGACATAACTGGTTAAGTTTCCTTATTTGCACTGCATTTCCTTTGAAATTAAATGAATAACGCCATGACAACATAACTTACATAATCTATGCAATTTACTCAACTAATTATGCAGCTTGTGTAATTTCACCACACAGGACAGCTAGACGGATAATGTAGGTTTTGGTGGAAGATGAAGCGCAGCAGAACAGAAACAGGGCTGCATGCAGCAAGCAGAGGGGAGAACAGAAAGTGATGCCTCCTTACCTCCCTAGTCCAAAGCCTACCTGTCTCCTCCTTCAGAGATCTCTGACATTCAGATATCATCAAGATGCAAAAAGGAGCGAGCAGGAAATTTATTGTTTGTGAAGTCAAAAGGGACTCTCCTGCACACAACCTCTTCCCTGGTGGTGGTGGTGGTGGGTAACTCCAAACTCCACAGCTGGACAAAACGCAATAAAGGCAGTGTTGTAGCATGGGTCGCCAGAGCCCAGGGCAAGACAAGCATCCTTGGCACCATCCGCCAATAGGCTAGAACCAACAGCTCAGCGACCTACCCACGTAGAAGCCACAGCACCCCATGAGCATTGAGCACGGTTCAGAGCAGGACAGGGGATTGGTCAGGAGCGGGTATCTTTCTAAAGTGTGCGCAGAGGGTGCCCCCGCATCCAGCTGTCACTCAAATCCACTCCTCAGTCCATCCATGTGAACACTGGGAGATTTTAAGGGGTGGCGGGAGAGCACACTATTTTAAATTTATTACCTTCTCTCTCTCCTTCTCTCTCTTGAAATTTTGCACCCCTAAGAATTTGCATCCAGGGTAACCATCCCTGTTTTCATCCAAGGGCAACCACCCATGCTACACCACTGAATAAAAGTATTGCCAATTATGGATGCTGGAGTCATCCCCCCACCCCCACCCCATGGTCCAATACTTTTGCTGTTCCTTGGAAAATAACATCCCGTGACCCAGGTGACGGGAACACCTTGGGTTCCTCAGCACCTTCTGCTTTCCGTGTGTCTTGATGGAGCTGCTCTTCTGCAATAAGTTTCCTTTTCCATTTAAAAGCTCCTTCACACTAACGTGGACCTGCACCCAGGGGAAGGGCCAAGGCTCACTGGTGGAACATATGCTTTGCATGCAGAAGGTGCCAGGTTCAACCCCCAATGAAATCTCCAGGTAGGGCTGGAGAAAGACTCCTGCCTGGAAGAACCACAGCCCATCAATGTAGATAATGAGCTTGGTGGACTGATGGTCTGACTCAGGATAAGGCAGGTCCCTTCATTCCTATGTCTGCAAAATAATCCATCAAAATGCGCTTTGTATCTCCGCATCTAATCCTCTGTTTCCTCACGTGCCTCGTGGGGCAGTCAGGCCTGCCTGCCATGGAACAGATTGGTATGAAGGAAGCGAAGGGAGCGGACGTTTGTCCCTGGAGCAGCCAAGAATCTTTAATGGGCCTTTAGAAAAGCTGAGGCAATGGTTTCATTCTCCTTTTCCTTTTCATCCCTTTACAAATGGGAGTGGGGGGGAGCGCTTCTGCCTCAGAGGCTTAGCTAAAGCATTTGCAATGGACAGAAACCATGCCTGTCTAATATCTCAACACTTCCCTCCATCCCCTGGCCCAGGGGAAGGTGCTCCCACAAGGGAACAGACCCTGAATATTCTCATCCACAGGAGCCAACTCCTGGGGGCCAAGGTCCCTTCGGAGCCCCCAATAAAATATTTGAGGGGGCCAGGGCCTGCCAAAGCTGATGGGCATTGCCATTCAAATAGTGTGCATGCACCGTGTCATGTGATCAATATACGAGGCAGGGCTTACCTGCCCTCCCCATATTTTATTCAAGTTAGCCAGTAATTGACTAAGAGTAAATAACTGTAAAACAATTAAACTTCTCTCATGGAATGTAACAGGGTGACTGAACAAGATCCACAACAGTGATTTCTGTTTCTATCTACAGACACATGATACCATCTTTCTTCAAGAAACTTGGGCAAAAGAGGGCACTATGGTTGAATTACAGGGTTTTACAAGTTACACTCAACCAGCTCTTAAAACTGTAAAGTATGGAAGGCCTAGCGGGGGCTGGCGGTGCTGGTGTCAGCCTCTCTTAATGTATCAATTCAACAGTGTCCTTCGTTGACCACCCCTAATTTTTTAGTGTTGTCCCTTTCTGATAGTCTCCTGAGAAATGCTTACTGTATTTGTGTGTACATACCTCCAGTAAAGTCTTGTGGGGAACCGAGATCATATTGGGAAAGACTTGACCAACTACTCGAAAGTATAGACTCTCTGTCACCCAACCCTCGGTTTGTCTTGGGAGGTGACTTCAATGCCCGTATCGGCCTTGTTTCCCCACAAAATACAATATTACCTGGACTAAACTTGGAGGACGAACCTGAAATCTGTCAGAGGGCAGCAATGGACACCACCTCTATTCAAGTTAGCACCCCTGTTCTCATGATGAAACAAGCCTCATCGCCACGCACAGCCACTGCCAGACAGATAGAATCATAGAGTTGTAGAGCTGGAAATGCAGGAAACTTGCCCAATGTGATGCTTGAACCCATAATCCTGAAATTAAGTCTCATGCTCTAACGACTGAGCTACCTGGAGAGATAAAGCCTGATGATCTGACTCAGTAGAAAACAGCTTCCCAAGTTCCTATGTTTGCTCCATCCTTCAATGCCAAGCAGGGCCCTCGATGCTGCCCACCTTTTGGGGTAAACAAAGTGCAGAAAGATCCCACTGCTGGGAGATCTACAACAGGGTTTTCCCTCTGTGTGAACTGTAAGGTCTCTGGGGCAGGAACCCATCTTCTGCCTAAGTTGTTCCACCTTGCACTGTGCACGGAAGAGGCATGATGGTGCCAAAACCAAGGACACGGGACAGCAGCTTTTAACAACTGCTTTCGAAGCTGCATTTGCAGCTATTTGGTCCCATGGTGATGCTGAGAGGCAGGACATCAAGTCCCTCCCTGTGTGGTTCGTTCCACACAGACAATTCCTCGCCCCATGAAATGAGCATCTGCTCAGGCATGGAGGAAATTGGTCCACTTTGGGTTCTCCCAGTTTCTCATTTTTTTCAATCTTAAGTTCGGTGCTCCACATTTCTACAGCAGTTTGCAAATGGAAAAAGAAGTCTTATGAAAATCCATCATTTTAGCACCTAAAATATATGTGTGTGTACAATTTTGCCTAATATACTTTTTTTCTTTTGCAAAGCAATTTTCCCTTTTATAATGCGTTTTTTGTGTGTTATGTTCACTAATATATGCATTTTAATGTGTACATTTCCCCCCAGCATTTGTACGCATGACTTGGTTCAAGAACTGCCTCGGAAAAATCAGAGAATTGTGAATTCCAAAGGATGGCTGTGTTTTGGTTCTTGTACAAGCTCCATATAGAGTGCAAATTAGGAAAGCCTGCCTTTAAATGCAAACTGAATCCAATTCTGCGCCCCCCCCCCATCCCAACCTGTGATCGGTCCCATTATTAGCATTCCACTGCCTCCTTCTGCTCCAGGAGAGACGCAGATGCACAGTCAAGATGCCTGTGTCACCCAAGCCAAGATATCGATTGGCACATCGTGAAATCTGGGAAAGGCCATGGTGGAGAGAGGTCGGATGAGGACGGAGGACGTGGAGGAGGGAGGGAGAAGGGGGGGGGGAGGGAAGAGATTGTGGGCCAGTCTGGCTGCAGCTCCTCAAAGAGGATATTGCAGAGCCGGACAAAAAAGTTCAGAAATGGGCAGCTAAAATGATCAAGGGGATGGAGCGAGGAAAGGCAAGCAGCATTTGTGGCTCTTTAGCTGGCGGGGGGGGGGAGTGAGGTCAGTGGCGTAGCGTGGGTTGTCAGCACCTGGGGCAAGGCAAGTAATTTGCGCCCCCTAACCCATGGATTTGCGCCCCCTAACCCTAACCCCCAGATGTTGCGCCCAGTGCGGCCGGGGCCCCCTGCACCCCCCACGCTACACCACTGAGTGAGGTGACATGATAACTAGAATTATGCCTATTGTGGAGAAAGAAGACAGAGGTTGTTTCTACTTCTGTTACCTGGCATTTTTATTTTATTTTTTTATTTTTTTAATCTCACCTTTAACCCAAAGGTCCTGGAGCAGAATTACTTTGTGCTGTTATATTGTGCCGTTAATTACAGAATTAACAGCACAATATTTATAACTGATTTAAATAACTGACGATCACAGAAAGAAGGTGAGCCCTTCATTGGAATAACCAGGACTTTTGTTGGGGGGGGGGACCAACAAGTTTGGTCAGTTACTATTTCTATTGTTTTACTTGGGGGGGGGCAGCTATCACCCCTTGGCTATACCCATGGGGTCCTTACTAGAAATCAGTGCAGTCATGGAATGGTTGGTAAAGAAATTAAAAAAGAAGATAAGATCTTGTTTCTATATGCCACGACAGCTGCAAGAACTATGTTAGCACAAAATTGGAAATCAGAAGCAATACCCAACATAAGCGAGTGGCAGGTTAAAATGATAAATTATGCTGAGCTTGATAGAATATCAGGAAGATTAAGGGACCAAGACGAACAGAAATTTCATGATAATTGGAAGAAATATTTAATGTATATGGAATCTAAAGTTCAGGTGACACTGGCGGGGTTGAAATAACTCTAACAGCGGGAAAGGCCTATGTAAAAGAGTTAAAAAGTACGCGACTATATAATTTATTCGATACTTACCAAAGGAGTGGAGGGAAGTCCAAGGCTCAGTCAAGACTAACTTAGTTTTGTACTTTATTTATGATTTGTGAAGTGGATATAATTTGTATAAGGTATGTGGTGGATTTTTTGTTTATGTTTTTCCTGTATATATGTGCAAATATGAATAAAAATTTATGGGGGGGGGGAGAAATCAGTGCAGTCATACAATGAAGCCAAACATTGGAAGATTCAGGACAGACAAAATGAAGGACCTTTATCACACAACATCCAGCAAAACTAGAGAGTTTATGTTGTGAACTGCCCTGAGATCTACGGATGAAGGGCAGTATACAAATTATTATTATTATTACTATTATTATTATTATTATTACTGCTACTTGCAGGCACAAGATGCAATGATAAGCCACCAACCCAGACAGCTGAAAAAGGGAGCTGGAGAAATTTATTTCACATTATTTATGTGATAAAATTTAATATACTGTTTCCTAGAAGGAAAGCCCCTTGAATGGTTACAAAGTGCATGGAGAATAAGTCCATCAACGGCTGCCAGCCTTCAGGGTTGGAGGCAGGATGCCTTTGAGTACCATGTGCTGGGAATCACAGGTGAGCATAGGTACTGCTGTTGTGCTCAGGACCCTTCCCAGAAGAAGCATCTGGGCCCCCTTTGCACTGATCCAACTACAGGGCTCTTCTGACATGCTCATCACATCAGCCCACAGGTCCATCCGGCTCTTAGTATTCCATCTACACTGGCTGGCTGCCCAGAGTTTCAGGCAGGAGTCTTTTCCCAGCCCTACTGGCAGATCCTATTGGGGAATTGATCCTGGGTTCTTCCACAGGCAAACGGGGGCTCTATAGTCCTTCCCAAAATTGTGTTGGCTCCTTGTGAGAAATTTGGAAGTTAAATTACACAGATCTGAAGCTACTACGGAGCAGATCTGCTGTACACCTGCAACTTTTTCATACCATGAAGGGGGTGGGGGTGGGGTTGTCCTACTTTTGTTGCACTATAACACAAGAGTGCCTCTCCAGATGGCGATGGGGGGGGGTCCAGTCTAAAGCCACCAATCGTGCCATATGATACGAATGTAAGAACCAGCATTAGAAACTCAGATATATAATCTAATTGCCAAATGGCACCTTAAACCTAGGTTACGGTCACACAATAGAATGTCTAGAGGCTGTTTATTTCCCCCAATGGAATTCATTTATTATTGACTTCATTTCATTTCTATACCACTTTCTATTTTAAAGAACGAATCTCAAAGTGGTATAAAGCACATTAAAGCATCAAATAAAACAATTCGGAATAAAAAAATTAAGGTTTCAAGGAAAGTACATATTTCAGATCCTCCTCCAAGTGACATACAGTGGTACCTCGGGTTAAGAACTTAATTCATTCCGGAGGTCCGTTCTTAACCTGAAACTGTTCTTAACCTGAAGCACCACTTTAGCTAATGGGGCCTCCTGCTGCTGCCGTGCCACTCGAGCACGATTTCTGTTCTCATCCTGAAGCAAAGTTCTTAACCCAAGGTACTATTTCTGGGTTAGCGGAGTCTGTGACCTGAAGAGTCTGTAACCTGAAGTGTCTGTAACCCGAGGTACCACTGTACCGGTTTTCCCTGTTGCCAACCTGGTTGCAATTGGACCTGCACCAGTTGCAAAACATGCCTGGTGAAATCTTAACACTGGTAGCAACGTAAGAAAAGCCCACTGGATCAGGTCAGTAGCTCATCTAGTCCAGCATCCTGTTCTCACAGTGGCCAACCAGATGCCCCAATGGGAAATCTGAAAGCACTCTCCCCTCCTGTGGTTCTTCAGAATCTTTGCTGCCTCCAAACAGTGACTAATAGCCATCAATAGCCAATTCTTCCATGAATTTGTCCCATCCTCTTTAATAAATAGGTACCGCTCTGGCGGGAAGGTAAACAGCATTTTTGTGTGCTGCTCTGGTTCGCCAGAAGTGGCTTAGTCATGCTGGTCACATGACCCGGAAGCTGTACGCCGGCTCCCTCGGCCAATAAAGCGAGATGAGCGCCGCAACCCCAGAGTCGGTCACGACTGGACCTAATGGTCAGGGGTCCTATTACCTTTTAGGTTGGCAGCTATCACTGCCTCCTGTGGGAGGGAGTTCCAGAGTTTAACTTTGCGCTGTGGGAAGAAGGACTTCCTCTTCTCTCTCCTAAATCTTCCAACCTCCAGGTTCATTGGATGTCGAATTCTAGTGTCACAAGAGAGGGAGAATTATAGCGCCAATGGCTCGCTGCAGAAGGTACCAGCCTAAAAAATCCCACCCCCACCCCCCCAATCTGGAAAGGCCAGCAACACCCAGCTGGAGAAAGGGCAAAGCTTGTCTCTGGAGCATCCTTCAGTTTGCTCAGAAGCAGAAGGAGGGGAGGTCTAAGCTGTCACAGCAAATGGAGAAGTTAATCGGAGAGGCTTTATGGCTGCAGAGCGCCAGGATGAACAGCCCAGGGAGGAGAAATAAAAACACCCTCAAGATGTACGGCCGCAGAGGTTACAGCTCTGCCAGCGCTAGCCTTGGAACGAAAGGCCAAGCCATGGCTCAGTCGAGGCTGCTTCTGCCTGCCACAGCAGCTGCGAAGCCTTCCACCTCCCTGTGCACCTGAAAGGCCAGGATAGGTCCATGGGGGTTCAGGGCCTCTCAGAGGATGGGGAGAGCTGAAGGGCCACTTCCAGGAGCTGACCAAGGCTCAAAGCAAAGCTGTAGGTCACAGGAGAGGAGAGTTTGTGCTTCCTCTGACAGGCAGTAGTGATTTACTGCCTTGGTAAAAGAACAGCCCTTAGAAGACCATGTACCGCTCTGCTCACTGGACCTCAACAAGGATATTGTAGGGCTGGGAAAGAGAAAGCAAAGGGCAGCCAAAACAAACCAGGGGCCAGAGCTGTGATCCCTGTATTCCCGGGGGGGGGGGCTAGACTAGATGATCCTTGTAAAGGTAAAGGGACCCCTGACCATTAGGTCCAGTCATGACCGTCTCTGGGGTTGCGGCGCTCATCTCGCTTTACTGGCCGAGGGAGCCGGTGTACAGCTTCCGGGTCATGTGGCCGGCATGACTAAGGCGCTTCTGGCGAACCAGAGCAGCGCACGGAAACGCCGTTTATCTTCCCACCAGAGCGGTACCTATTTATCTACTTGCACTTTGACGTGCTTTCGAACTGCTAGGTTGGCAGAAGCAGGGACCGAGCAACAGGTGCTCACCCCGTTGCGGGGATTCGAACCGCCGACCTTCTGATTGGCAAGCCCTAGGCTCCGTGGTTTAACCCACAGTGGGTCCCCTTAAACTCTACAATTCTGTGATTCCATAACCTCAGAAAGTGGTGAACTTCACTGCAGGTCTTTTGTCAGAGGTTGGATGGCCATCAGTCAGGAAATCTTTAGCTGTGATACCTGCATGGCAAGTGCTCTACCACTCACTCACATTCCTTCCTCTCTAAAATATAAGATTCTAGTCCTCATCGTTGTGAATAAAAGCCTGAGTTCAGTTGGAACATAGGAAGCTGCATCACACCAAATCAGACCATTGGTTGGCAGTGGCCCTCCGAGCTTTTCCAGCAGGGAGTTTATTCCCCGCTTGGAGATTGAATCTGGGACTTTCTGCATGCAAAGCGGATGCTCTGAAGATTCTTTCTCCAACCCCCCCCCCCCCCGATGCAAAACTGTGGCTCACTCACATTGCATTATCCACAGGAAATGGACATCTGCAGAGCAACAAGAGGCTTTTAGCCGCTCAGCTCTCCAGTGACCCTCAAATAACGCAAAAGGTCACACTCCCTCCCTGCCCCTCTTTTTTGGCGTGACTCATCTTTGCATCCGACATCATCGCGACGCTGCAGCAAAAAACGTGATGTAAAGGCAGGAAGAAACAAGAGCAGGATTGGGGTGGGGAAGAGACAAGGTGATTTCATTCAGGGCCTGATGTGTACTGCATGGGAGGAATGTGTGCGCAGGGAGGTGAGGCACATTAGCAAGGACGATGCTCTCCTGGCACATCCATGAACAGTGAACTCAGGCCACAACAGGTGCAGGTCTGCCAGCGGCATATTGGTATGGCCACTGCAGAATGCAGGAGCCGGCGCAGTTTTGCAGTCTCTGCCCCTAGCCACATGCAAAAAGGACACCTGCCCAGAACCAGGGTGTGTAATGCGCCATCAGCCCCCGCTAGCATAGCCAGCCAATGGTCACAGCTGATGTGATTCATGGTCCAAAACACCTGGAAGGCTACAAGTTAGCGAAGACCATTCTAAAGCACAACAGGAAATGCACATGCAGACCTGTGAACCAGGTAAATATTTTAATTAACTCCCCATGTGCCCACTTGACTGCTTAGAAATGCCACATAAAATTTGTCCTGCACTTGCAAGGAACTGATTGTTCAGTGTGGCAGAATGAACACTTTGGAACTCCCTGCCCATTGACATCAGGTAGGCACCTTCACTTATTGCTTTCAGCACCTGCTGAAACCTTTTCTGCTCCAGCAAGCCTCCCCAAACATGTGATTTCAGCACACAATCTTCACACATGGTTTCAGGAAGTTCAGCTGTTTCCGATTTTAGTTTATATCCCCCCCAATGTAACTTCTTAATTATAATTTTATTGGCACCTCACTGTCTATCTTGGACCAACTACTGTAAATGGCTTAGAGGCCTTTCGTTTTTGTAAGCGATATATAATTTTTATGAAATTGCAAAAATAAACAGAACGAATAACACCTTCATGCAGTCCAGTCACACCAGTAAATCTTTTCAACACGTTACTCTGATCTGTCTGCCCAATTTCTGCTTTGGAAGTCCATTGCAAGGACTTCCCATACTACAGGGTGGGGAGGGGAGGCACTCCACAAATGCTCAGAGGTTCTCTCTCCTGCCCCCAGGTCCTTTTGACAAGGTGTCAGACTGACCCTGAAACCTAATTCTGCAGCAACCTCCCAGGTAAACCACAGCTCAGTCCAAGCTGGAGGATGCAGCTATCAATAACTACAAGCCATGATGACTATGAATCTACCTGCACTGTCAGAGGCAGCAAATGTATCTGAATACCAGTCGCTAGGAATTGCAAGACGGAGAGTCAACGTTGCGCTCTGGTCCTGGCTTGTGGACTCCCTTTGCGGGGCCATCTGGTTAGCCACCGTGAGAACAGGATGCTGGAATAGGTGTTGTAAGGTAGAATTTGGATAGCCATCTGCCATAGATGCTTTAGCAGAGATTCTTGCATTGCAGGGGGTTGGACCAGGTGAACCTTGGGGTATCTTCCAATGCTACGATTCTGGCAGCCAGGCTTCCCTGAAGCTTTTAGGTAGGGCCTAAGCTCCCCTAAGCCGATCCTTTGACCGATGTGTGTGTGTGTGTGTGTGTGCATTTGTGTCAGCCGCAGTGATTCATTTGCCATCCAATCAAGCTCTCCAAACGCAGGGGACGCTCATAATTCAGGGGGCCTCCTGACTGGCGGAGCCTGATTGATAGTTTTGGCACATCTGGAAGCGTTTGGCTGCTGTCCCACTAACTGTTCTGGCAGGAGACAGCTGAGCAATTGGATTTGAGGTGGGGGGGGAGAGAGAAACAGGGGGGAGAGAGAGAGAGCGCTGGAAGGAACAGGAGGCTGCTTGGCCAGCCAGAGAAAATTACAGGCTCTGTGGCTGACAAGATGAGCCTTTGCAGGACTGGCGGGACCAGGAGACCAAGAAGGAAAAAGCAAAACACATAGCCCCCCCCCTCCAATCACACACACTCGTCTTCTGGCTGAAGATGGCCCCATAAGGCAGTGCAAGCGGGGGGGGGGGAGGCTGCCTGGCTCCAAGTCCATCCCCCAGTAGCAAAAAGAATTATATAACACAGTCAGGATCAGCATCGCTCCATGCCAGCCCCTGGACTGAGGCTGGCTTTGTGTCCAGGAAGCCTCTGACGTGGGTCTGTGAGGAGTTGGCCTCACCGGGGGGGGGGGGCAGGGCTGTGAATATGCCATTGAAGAACAAAAGGAGAGCCTGCTGGATCAGGCCAATGGCCTGTCTAGTCAGGCATCCTGATGCAACGGCAGCAAGCCAGATGCCTCTGTGGGAAACCAGCGAGCAGGACCCCAGCACAACAGGAACTCTCCCCTCCTGTGGTTTTCCAGAAACACTGCTGCCTCCAACTGTGCCAGCAGAGCAGGGCCATTTTGGCTAGTAGGCATGTTGCTGGCCATCCCTGCCTCCTGAGGAAGTGAGTTCCCTAGTTTAACACTGCACAAAGGATGGCTTTCTTTTCTCTGGCCTCAATCGTCCAACTTTTGGGATGCATGCCTGAGTTCCCATAGCCATGAAACTGGCCGTGGTAAGAAAAGAATGTTGGACTTAAAGGCCCCTCCAAACAGAGTTTTCTGCAGCTGTCCATATACAGTGGTACCTCGGGTTACAAACACCTCGGGTTACAAACACTTCGGGTTACAAACTCCCCTAACCCAGAAGTAGTACCTCGGGTTGCGAACTTTCCCCCAGGATAAGAACAGAAATTGCGTGCCAGAGGAACAGCAGCAGCAGGAGGCCCCATTAGAGAAAGTGCGCCTCTTGTTAAGAACGGTTTCGGGTTAAGAACGGACCTCCGGAACGAATTAAGTTCATAACCCGAGGCACCACTGTATAGTCATCGAATCAAAGAACTGGAAGGGAGCACAAGGGTCATCTAGTCCAACCCCCCGGATCCTTTCCAACCCTGATTCTTTGAATATTTATTAGACACCTGTAGAAAACTATCCGTCCAGAGGGGTCCCCAAGTCCAACATCCTTTTCTCACCATAGCCAAGTGTTTTCTACGAAATGCCATTGAGGCAATAGTTATGCATCCGTGGTGGTTTTCTTCTGGACTGAAAAGTTTTTCTCCCTCTCTCATATCACTAGAACTCACGGGCATCCAATGAAGCTGAAGCCTGGAAAACTCTGCAGAGAGAAACGAAGCCCTTCTTCAAACAGAACACTGTTAAACTCTGGAACTCACTTCCACAGGAAGCAGCGATGGGTACCATCCTAGATGGCTTTAAAAGACGATTCAACAGATGCATGGAGGAAAGGTCTTTCAGTGGCTACTGGGCATGATGACTATGCTCTGCCTCCATCCTGTGAGGCAGGGATGCTTCTGAAGGCCAGTTGCTGGAAACCACAGGAGGGGAGAGCTGTTCTTGTGCTTGTGGCTTTTCCATTGGGGCATCTGGTTGGCCCCTGTGAGAACAGGATCCTGGACCATTAGCCTGACCCATCAGGTTCTTCTTATGTTAAAACAAAGCATCCCAACTGAAGGCAAAACTCACAGTTTTGAGAAACTTTGCCAGTGGAGAAACCGCATCAAGGGCCCTACCAAGCCTGGCATCTGGGATGCTGCATGCATGAGTGATGCGTCATCAGTGGACCTGCGGCAATGTAGGCCTGAGAGCTCACAGCACACAGCTCCGGCAGCAGAGGAGGGCATCTGGTGACTCACAGGAGGCCTAAGGAAAGCAAGCAGATAACAGCAGCCGGGAGAGGAGGAATGGGGTAGGGAGGAAGCCGGTGGGGTCTTTTTCACCAGGATGCAGTCCCGATTCCTGTCCTCACCATCCAGGCACAAGAGTGAAGCCTGGGGGCCTCTGCAACCTCCTGAAAACCTTGGAAGATTCAGGACAAACCAAACAAAGCAATCCTTTAATAGAGCCTGACTGATGGATCAGAACCAGCACCCATCAATTCATTGTTGTTGTTGTTGTTGTTGTTGTTGTTGTTGTTGTTTAGTCGTTTAGTCATGTCCGACTCTTCGTGCCCCCATGGACCAGAGCATGCCAGGCACTCCTGTCTTCCACTGCCTCCCACAGTTTGGTCAAACTCATGCTGGTAGCTTCGAGAACACTGTCCAACCACCTCGTCCTCTGTCGTCCCCTTCTCCTTGTGCCCTCCATCTTTCCCAACATCAGGGTCTTTTCCAGGGAGTCTTCTCTTCTCATGAGGTGGCCAAAGTATTGGAGCCTCAGCTTCACAATCTGTCCTTCCAGTGAGCATTCAGGGCTTGATTTCCTTCAGAATGGATAGGTTTGATCTTCTTGCAGTCCATGGGACTCTCAAGAGTCTCCTCCAGCACCATAATTCAAAAGCATCAATTCTTCGGCGATCTGCCTTCTTTGTGGTCCAGCTCTCACTTCCATACATCACTACTGGGAAAACCATAGCTTTAACTATACGGACCTTTGTCGGCAAGGTGATGTCTCTGCTTTTTAAGATGCTGTCTAGGTTTGCCATTGCTCATAGAATCACAGAATTGTAGAGCTGGAAGGGTCATCAAGTCCAACCACCAGGAATCACAGCCAAGAACCCCTGACAGACCTCTGCTTAAAGACTTCCAATGAAGGAGAATCCACCACCTTGCAAGTGAATTGTCCCCTTCAGAAAGTTCTTCCTAATGCTGAGCTGGAATCTCATTTGAACCCATTTCAGCCCAGGATCCTGTTCTCACAGTGGCCAAGCAGATGCCTGTGGGAAACCTGAAAGCAGGACCCGAGCCCAAGAGCCCTCTCCCCTCCTGTGGTTCCCAGAAATTGGTATTTGAAAGCATTGCTGCCTCTGGCTGTGGAGGCAGAGCATAAATGCCACCATGGCCAGCTGACATTGGCAGCCCTGTCCTGCCTGAATTTGTCCAACCCGCAAAGAGGAATGCGGTACACACAGGGTTTTTTTGCCGTGTGGTTCCTTCTTTACAGCTCCATGTCAGAGGAGGGAGGTGTCTGCTCATCGCCTATCAGTCCCGCAAAGCTGCCCCTTCTCGCCAAGGCAGCGTCTTGACCAGGAAGAACCTTTGCCAAGCCAGAATTGGAACCCGCCTCCCAGTGTCCGAGGCTTTACTCAGCAGCTTCATCTCCAGCATCCCCCCTCCCTCCCTCCCCACCACCGTATCTCATGTAGAAAGAAACATCTGTTCCCTTCATTATTTTGTTCCATTTGGAAGCGTGAAAATGAGAGACAGACGTCAGAAGAACGGCTCCACTCAACGAAGAATCTGGCAGAAGGGTTTGGGAGGGAAAATCCAGCCTTGCAAAAAGCTGAGAGGGCAGCTGAGAAGTTGTGTCCAACATGAACAGGACCAATTCCCCACCCCCCACAGCAAAAATCTACTTTGAGGCCAGGAAGGTGGCTTTTCGCTGGGTGGCTCACAGCCTCATCTGGAAACCATCAGGAGCTCTCCTGTTACTCTATGAGACAACCAAAGGCAGCAAACTGCCCCTACCACCAGACCAGCACCGTCAGTGCCGGACAAGAGGCAGATCACATTACTGAAACAGAAGAGGATGAACTGAGGTTAGAGCCAATCTTGGACAAGAGGAGGCCAAGTGAGGCTGGGTAGCCCTCAGGCACTCAGAAAACAGCCTTGGCTTGTGTCAAACCTTTGGTCCACTGTGCTCAGCATATTGCCTACAGAAGATGGTAGATCTTGTAATTTTCTGCTCCCCTCTGGAGCAACAGAAAACGAGCTTGCTCCATCTTCCATGTGAGGGCCCATCAGATATTTGAAGATGGTTCTCAGAACCCATCTCAGTCTCTTCTTTTCCAGGCTAAACATATCCAACTCCCTGAACCGTTCCCCAGAAGGCTTGGTTTCAAGACCTTTTATAATCTCAGTCGTCTAGGCACTAGGCAAAAACATTCCTCTTTGACCAGACTTTTGGCTAATTGACATCTGATGCCCTTTTAAAATGTGTTGTGGAAGGGAAGTTTATTGGGTTGTTTTTTTTTGTGTGTGTGTGTGTGTGTGTATATATATATATATATATACACACACACACACACACATATATATATATATATATATATATATATATATATATATATATATATATATAGTGATTTTATGTTGTGAAGCGCCCTGAGATCTAAAGGTCTAGGGTGGTATACAAATTTAATATATATATTATTTTATTATTATTATTATTATTCCAGCTTGTCAATATCCTCCTTAAACTGTGGCGCCCAGAACAGGACACTGGACTCCAGGTCCAGGTCTCATTGGACCTGCAGCAGGTCAGGGATGATGTGAGTTGGAGTCCAATAACATTGGGAGGGTAACAGCTGCTCCCCAGTCCTGGTCCTCCCCAGTCCTGGTCTACGGTGACTGATGGCCACTCTCTGGGGTGTGAGATAGGGGTCACTTCCCAGACCCTACCTGGTGATGCCACTGAGGACTGAACCTGGGAGCTTCTGCATGCGAGGCAAATTCTCTACCGCATCTACAGCTTCCTTAAAAACAAGGGAAGATTCCAGTCCAGTGGTTCAGAATTTAGACTGTGTAGCTCAGCATTGCTCACACTGACTGGCAGCAGCTCTCTAAGGTTTCAGGCAGGGCTCTCCCCAAGTCCACCCCAGAGAAGCCATTGGCGATTGAAACCTAGGACCTTCTGCCTGCAAGGCAGGTGTTCTCTCACTGAGCTACAAGAGAAGCAATTTCCAAACAGATGGTTGTTCAGCCTTGAACTACAATGGTCCTGAGTTCCAGCCCTCTGCTCAGCTGGTGACTTGGGGCAAGTTCCTCAGTTTCCCCCTCCTCACCTCTCACAATGACAAGTGCAACAAGCACTGGACCCGACAAGCAGGACTGCAGAGCTCTCTGCAAATTAGAAGTGCCCGATAAATTGTTTGCTGGTGACCGCTGGGAGCACACAAATGCTTTAGCACTGCAGCACCGCTCATCTGGAGACAGAAATCCAGTCCAGACCCAGGCAATCGGCTGCTTAATCATGCCAGATATTAATGGAGCGAAAATCTATTTCGGAACTATCTGAAAAAACACAGGAAGATGGCGGCTCCATGGAAATCCTCGTCTGGGAGGCAGCAGGGGGAGGGGGGCTTCTGTGGGTGTTTTTTTTCTGTGCTGCTCAATTGCATTCAAGCCCCGCACCCCAGCAACAACACATAGAATTTAAATTGTCAGGCTTCTAGTCCCCATGATGGAAGTTCTTTAAGCTTCCAGACCAGAAAATGGAAACCGGGGTGGATAAAAATCAATGGTTTTTTAAAAAAATAAATAAATCATTTTTAAAAAATTAAAGCAGATTTTTTTGGTTTAAATTGGATTTTTTTAAAAAATAAATAAATCAGATTTTTAAAATAAAATGCTTTTGGAGGAAAGATCTTGCTAAAGATAGTTTTCTATTTAAGTTACATTATACTCCAAAGGCTACTCATCAGGAAATAAGGATTTGTTTTAAGTTTTTCATGTGTGCTAAAACTCAGTCTAAGGTGTATTTTTTAAACAAAACAAAACAAAAAAAACTTTAACCACATCAGTAAACAAACATGGATACTGATACATGGATACTGTTGTTATTGCTTTAGTTAAATAAATTGTTTAAATTGTTATTAAGGAAATGATTATTTTTCTCCTTCCAATAAAGTACAGAAGAAAAGTTGTCCAAATATAAACAGTTAACTTATTAAACCTCACAATAATTTCATAATTATCTGTCTATGTATTTCTAACAGTACAACCAAATCAGTAATTTTTGATATAACTGTAAAAACTACTCTGAAAATTTATTATTCCAAAAATGAAACCTTCCTCTGGTTGTAAATATTAAGATTATACCGGCAAGAATGAGTTTTTCTGTAAAAAAGAAATGATTTAAATCAAGTCTTACTGACTAGTGATTTAAATCGTGATTTACATCTATTTGATTTAAATCAAACCCACCCACCCTGATGGGAACAGCAATCATCTACCGTGTAGGCTTGCTCTGAAGGCATGATGAGTTTCAAGAACATTAGCTAGGATTCCTGTATTGCAGGGGGTTGGTCTAGATCAGTGTTTCCCAACCGGTGTTCCGCGGCACACTAGTGTGCCGTGAGACACCGGCTGGTGTGCCGTGGGAGGGAGGCGGGCGAGAGGCGGCGGCGAGAGGCGGCGGCGGCGAGGATCCGCGTCGAGCCGGGGCGGCTCCACGGTGGTGGTGCCGAGCGGCGGGGCAGCGCGCGCAAAAGGGAGGAGCGCGAGACAGCGGAGGAGGAGGAGGCCGGCATGTCCGGGCAGCAGCAGCAACAGCAGCAGCAGCAACTCCCGGCGACGGCTCCTCCTCCGCCCGCTATCGCAGCCGCCGCCGCCTCAGCTGCCGCCGCCGCCTCAGCTGCCCTCGCTCTGCTGCCTCCTCCCACCCCGGCAAGGGGGAGGGAAAAAACGTTCACTTTTGTGCGTCCCTCCCGGCGTGACGCTGCGCGCTGACGTCACGGGGCGGGGCTTTAATGGTGGTGTGCCGCGAGATTTTTTTCCGGTAAGCAGGTGTGCCGTTGCCCAAAAACGTTTGGGAAACACTGGTCTAGATGACCCTTTGTGTCCCTTCCAGCGCTTCTACAGTGATCCTAATGTTACAAACAAACGTGCTGTTTAAAATGTTGGCCGGCCAATTGGTGTTAAAGAAAGATAGAACTTTCTTTATGTACGCTACAACAGCAGCAAGAATACTCATTGCAAAGTATTGGAAGACACAAGATCTACCCACCTTGGAAGAATGGCAGATGAAAGTGATAGACTACATGGAACTGGCGGAAATGTCTGGCAGAATCCGAGACCAGGGAGAAGAGTCGGTGGAAGAAGATTGGAAGAAATTTAAAGACTATTTGCAGAAATATTGTAAAATTAATGAATGTTAAAATGATGTTGGATTGAAATGAAACGGCTTTAGCAATAAGGTTAAAAAGAATATGTAAAAATGGATTGATAACTAGATGAAAATACGAAGTTATAATATGTTAAGATATAGAATTAAGATAAAAACAGAGAGGGAAGGGATTTGCTGAATTAACCATCTGAACTGGAATATAAAAAAGGGAGGTGTGAGGACGTCAAGAAACAAGTAAATGAAATATAAGACATGAAAATATTGATTTGTTTTTAATTGTTTTTTACTTTTCATGTATTTTGTCTTTGTATTTTTGTATCTTTTTTTCTTTTATTATTGTTATTTTTTTCTTTATTTTTTTCTTTTTAATTCTGTAACTTTTTATTGTCTGTAAAATTTCAATAAATATCATTTTTTTAAAAAAATAAATAAAGTCAGTGGAATTTACCTCCGGGGGAAAAAAATGTTGTGTTTCAGTTTCGAACGTTCCGGCGTGGAAAACTACTGTCTTTTTGAGAATTTTCCAGGCCCCCCCAAAAAATTTTTTACAATACAAGGAAGGAGATGAAACTTTAAAAAAAAAGTATTATCTGTTCTCTCTCTCCATTTCCCACAAGCAGGTCTGCATAGCCCATAACTACACTCAGCAGAAACCTATGGGCTCATCCATACTTCTACTTGTGCCCTGCCTAGAAAGCACATTCCCCTGCTCCTTTCCAAGGGAAAACCCAATCTTTAGTGATAGACTGAGTGCTAAAGAGTGGCTCTTTTCCTGGGGAAAGCTGGGCAACAAGAGAAAATGTGGCTAAGCTCTGAGCGAACCCAAGTTCCATTACCAGAAAAAACTGGATTTTGCAACCTGTATGAGTTTATGCGAATTTGTTTGCAGGGCTTTGTATAATTTATTCTGTTTCCTAGACGTAAAGCAGGTCAGCGAGTTTTGCTATTTCAAGCCTCTCTTTTCAAAGCATGTACGCACTGCTTTCAAAAATAGTTTACAAAGCAAATTACAATATGAACAGAAGGCAAAAAAAAAGTAGCAGAGAATAAGGTACAACTTCGTAAATGCATACATTGAAAGCGAGATCTTTAGGGGTAAAACACATACAAAGAGAGAGAACATAACCAGCAAAGCTGTCCATGGGAAGTTTCTCTTTACAATCACCAGGACTAGAAACTTAGTAAGGTACTATTTCTTAAAAGGAAGAGATTTGGGATGATGCTGATTTCTGTGTTCAGCATAGATGTCAACACCAACATGGAAGGCACAGCTGCGTCCACAAGCTTAGAAAAATCAGAAGACTATCGTAAGCTGCCTTACACGGAGTTGGAGCATTGGTCCACCCAGCTCAGTATTGTCCACAGTGATTGGCAGTGGCTCTTCCGGGTTTCCTTGCCTGTTCCCACTCTAGCTTGGAGATGCCATTGTGGACTGAACTTGGGACCTTCTGCCTACAAAGTAGGTGCGCTGCCACAGAGCTACGGCTTCTCCCTTAAAAGTAAAACAAGATTCCAGTCCTCATGGTTCAGAATTAAGGTCTGATTTAACTAAAGACACCAGAATCTGCCTTCTACAGACCTTTGGGTCCACCTAGCTCAATATTGTTTACACTGACTGGCAGCAGCTCTTCTGGATTTTAGGCAAGGGACGTTCCCAGCCCTACCTGGAGTTGCCAGAGTCAGAACCTGGAACCATTGCATTCAAAGCAAGGGCTCTGCCACTGACCTTTGACTCTTCCTCTTCTTCCCCACCCCTCAGTTACCTCCGAGCATCAGTTTCCATCACCACCTGAAGCAGAAGCAGCTGACCAAATGGCACAAGACTGGCTTAAAGGTCAAGGACCCCTGACCATTAGGTCCAGTCGTGGCCGACTCTGGGGTTGCAGCGCTCATCTCGCTTTATTGGCCGAGGGAGCCGGTGTACAGCTTCCGGGTCATGTGGCCAGCATGACTAAGCCGCTTCTGGTGAACCAGAGCAGCGCACGGAAACACCGTTTACCTTCCCACTGGAGCCGTACCTATTTATCTACTTGCACTTTGACGTGCTTTCGAACTGCTAGGTTGGCAGGAGCAGGGACCGAGCAACGGCAGCTCACCCCGTTGCGGGGATTCGAACCGCCAACCTTCTGATCGGCAAGCCCTAGGCTCTGTGGTTTAACCCACAGCGCCACCCTCATCCCTAAGACTGGCTTAGGCAGTCCAATTAGGCTGCCGCAGAGATCGACCCATTAAGTCCTAGCCAATTATCTCCCTCAGGCTTTCCTGGGACTTCCGCCATGTGGGAATCCCTTGCAGACGGCTACAGCGCCTGGAGAGAAGCAGGTCATGCATCCCACAGCAGTGACCAGAGAGGGAGAAGAAACACCATTGTACATTTGCATCAGCACAACCGGACGCCTTTATCTGCCCCAGCTGCAACAAAATCATCGTCTCTCCTGTATTGGTCTCTACATCCACAGCAGGTGCTGTAACTTTGCAGAGGTTTGACTTCACCACACCCTTCCACTGTCTCCCGACACAGACAGATGCCATCCAAGACTGGGTGCTGAGGCACCTTCACAAATTCCTGGTGTGCTGCAGCGAGGAGATTTGCGCTTAGCAAGAAATCAGCAAACTGGCAGACTGTTCACAGCTTGGGTGACTGAGAGGGAGCGTTAAAACACTTTTGGTTGGGAGCTGTGAAAACCCAAAAGCGCTGGTTGTTTTCTTCTGTTCAGACCTTCCCACCCCCAGACTGTTCTTCAATTAAGAATTTTAAGAACAAGTAAAAAAACAACAACACCACCAAAAAACCCCTATGAATATTATTACTAGTACGACTACTATTTTGGAACGAAATGTCTTTTTAAGACGAGGCTTTACTCATTCAAATAGCACAGCATGAGAACTTTCATGTAAGGCATCCTGCAGCACTGGACAATCATCATTTGTGTGTGGACAGAAGATATAAACAAAAGTTAATTGGGAGTTGAACTAGGTAGCCCCTTGGCCATCAGTTCTGATTACAGTGGTACCTCGGGTTACATACGCTTCAGGTTACAGACTCCGCTAACCCAGAAATATTGCTTCATGTTAAGAACTTTGCTTCAGGGTGAGAACAGAAATCGTGCTCCGGCGGAATGGCGGCAGCAGGAGGCCCCATTAGCTAAAGTGGTGCTTCAGGTTAAGAACAGTTTCAGGTTAAGAACGGACCTCCGGAACGAATTAAGTGCTTAACCTGAGGTACCACTGTATATGATTCAGAACAGGGACAGGGAACCTCTGGTCTGTGGACCAGTCTTGGCCAAACAGGAGGTCCAATCTGACCTGTGAAGTCATTCCCCCACCCAAAAAACACAGCCACTTTTGACTTACCCAAAGCCAATGGGTAGGATTCAATCCTTCTAGGTGATAGGGATCGGCATACTGAAGCAGATCCCCACTCCCACCCATGAGGGTCAACTTTGACAGGTAGGAAGGACCACCTATTCAGTCACCTGATGTCATCATGACACCAGGTGACTTGCAAACAGTGGCCTCGGCCATCTATCCAAATTGTCCCATGGGGCGGGGGAAACACAAAGGTCAGGACTGTGAGGCCAAAAAGGTTTCCTGCCCCTGATCTTGTCTGCACCAGACACAGGTGAGCAAACTACCAGATTGCAATGGTGCAGAGAGGGAGTACGATTTGGGGGGGTGGATCTTGTCAGGGGGGAACTGCTAGGTTCCTCAGCACAGGCCCAACCATGTCAACATTGAGCGCTGACCCCAACACCCAAGTTGATCCACACACAACAAATGCAATGGGGGCATTGGGACCACCTCCTAAGAACGTGACAAGAGACCTGCCAATGGCCCATCTAGTCCAGCACCCTCTTCTTATTGAGACCAAATGGCCCTAAAAACCTAGGAGTTAAGATAGACTGTGTCTGGACCTGGAGGCTCCATAAGTACGTAAGAAAAGGATGGCTGATGGATCAGGACAAATTGAGCCCATCTAGTCCAGCATCCTGTTCTCACAGTGGCCAAGCTGGACCATAAAGAAGTCTGATCGCTGAAGAATTGATGCTTTTGAATTATGGTGCTGGAGGAGACTCTTGAGAGTCGCCTGGACTGCAAGAAGATCAAACCTATCAATTCTTAAGGAAATCAGCCCTGAATGCTCACTGGAAGGACAGATCGTGAAGCTGAGGCTCCAATACTTTGGCCACCTCATGAGAAGAGAAGACTCCCCTGGAAAAGACCCTGATGTTGGGAAAGATAGAGGGCACAAGGAGAAGGGGACAACAGAGGACGAGATGGTTGGACGGTGTTCTTGAAGCTACCAGCATGAGTTTGACCAAACTGCGGGAGGCAGTGGAAGACAGGAGTGCCTGGCGTGCTCTGGTCCATGGGGTCACGAGGAATCAGACACAACTAAACAACAACAACAACAGTCCAGCATCCTGTTCTCACTGTGGCCAACCAGCTGCCCCAAAGGGAAACCCCTAAGCAGGACTCAGGGGCAACAGCCTCTCCTCTTTTCCTAGGCTTCTGCTTTCCAGGACAGAGTGCTATCTCTCTTGCGCACGCTCTCCGTTCCTCTTTCTCTCATCTACGCATGACCTACATTCAGAGATCCTCAATGGGCGCTGCTCAGACAAAGGCAGCATGCACAAAAGAGCCCCCCCACTGGACGTCCCACATCGTTTCTGGGTCCTGGCCTATTATCTACCACCCTTGTGGGAGGAAAGGGGAGGGAAGAGAGTGTGCCCAGAGCAATTACACGGTTTCTTTCATCCATATAACAAGCAGGAAGAGGGACACATTTTCACATCTGCAGAGGGGGGAGCATCTCAGGCCCAGGAGCAGAGCCCTCAGTTGCCATTGAGAACGATCCAGGTACGGTTTCTAGAAGCATCTCCAGGTGCCTTGTAAGGGGAAAGCCCACTGGAAGAGGAGAGAGCTTATATCGACAGCTACTAGCCAGCACAGCTCTGCTCTGCCTCCATGCATGGCCAGAGGCACCAATGCTTCTGAATACCAGTTGCTGGAAACCACAGGAGGGGAGAGGACTCTTGTGCTCAGGTGCTGCTGGAAAATTTCCCACCTGGCTGTGATAAGAGGATGCTGGACTAGATGGGCCACTGGCCTGAACCTGCAGACTCTTTTTAGGTTCTTAGACTCTTTTGCTGGTGAAATCTCAGTCAGAAGAGGCAATACCTCAGCCTTCCACACCTTAGTCCTCCTCCAGATGCTTAGTCATGCTGGTTGGTGCTGGTCCTTATTGTCATACAAAATGGCCACGTCGGCTTGGACTGATGGGAGATGTAGGCCTAGTTTATCATATTAAAACACAACTAAGTCATTCTTTGTCACAATTTTGACTGAAGCTGTGTTGTTGTTGTTGTTTTGAGGGGGGAAGCATCAAAACGCAGTATTTGATTAAAATAAACCCTGCAGGATAGAGACAAGGGCCTCAACTGCACCATACATTTAAAGCACTAAGATGATGCTCTAAGTTTAAAGAGCCATGGCTTCCCCCAAAGAATTCTGGGAGTTGTCATTTGTTAAGGTTGCTAAGAGCTGTTAGGAGACCCCTACACCCCTCCCACAGTGACAATTCCCAGAGTTCTCTCAGAAGACGGACTGATGGTTAATCCACTCTGATAATTGTAACTCTGAGGAGAATAGCAGTCTCCTAATGACTTTTAGCACCCTTAACCAACTGCAGCTCCCAGAATTCTTTGGGAGAACTTGTGACTTCCAAGGTGACGTCCTGCCCAATTGCTCCTTAAGAAGGTGCCCTTGTTTCTGCCTTCCAACCTTCTGGCCAAAGCAAAGCCACTGGGATTCCTAGCACACACTTTGCACTTGATTTTATAGATATTAAAACATAAATTATTAAAGCCTCTCCAATTAAAAATTAAGTATCTTTAAGCTTATTAGACAGCTGTGTTTAGGATCTCGGGGCTTTACATTCAAGCAAAGCTCCACAAAAAGGTGTGGGTGAGAGAAGAATTAAACAAGGGCTATTCCTCTGCCCTGTAAACGATGCCCCAAACTGCCCAGCTGAAAGCGACCAGCCCCACTTCCATTCGCTGCTTGCCACCCAGAAGCACCAGCAACATCAGGGCAGAGGGGTTAGCCAAGCCCATCGGCTGAAGTGTCAAGCTGGTTTTCATTGTGAACTGCTGTATTTTTTATAGTTTTCATGTACAGAAATTTGGAAGCCATCCCAGCCATCTAGGTGATGAAGGGCGGGTACAGAAAATAAAATAAGAAAATATAGAGAACAACAGAAAAGGCTTTGCACTAGAGCTCTAGCTCAGCAGGAGGCTGCGGAAAACCCCCAGAGAGCCACTGTAGTCAGTACTGGGCTTGATGGGCCAAGACGTCTGACATGGAATAAGGCAGCTGCTACGTTCTATAGCTCAGTGGTCCAGCATCTGCTTTGCATGCCGGTTCAACTCCTGGCATCTCCAGGAAGGGCTGAGAAAGAGCCTGCTCTGAAACCCTGGAGAACCACTGCGTTTCCCAAACTTAGGTCTCCAGATGTTTTTGGACTACAACTCCCATCATCTCTAGCAAGACCAGAGGTCAGGGATGAAGGGAATTATAGTCTGAATACAGCTGGAAACTCAAGTCTGGGAAACATGGTGTAGACAATACTGAGCCCAATGGGACCAGTGGCCTGGTTCAACATAAAAGGCAACTTCCTACGTTCTACTATTTCGGGTCATATAATCTGCATTGCAAAATGCTGGACTAGATGACCTCCTACAATTCTATGATACTATAGATATAGTCCATGCTTTGCCTAAGAGGCATCTTCCCCACTACTTGCTAACAGATCGTTTTCATGAGACTCTATGATGCACATTCCTATGTCCTCATATGCAAGCCTGTCCTGTTGCAGAAAATGTAGTTCAGCCACACACAACGGGCTGCTCTCTCTGTTCGATGGGCTTGCTCTCCAATAAAATGAATATAATAATAATAGTGAAGACAGGAGTGCCTGGTGTGCTCTGGTCCATGGGGTCACGAAGAGTCAGACACGACTAAACGACTAAACAACAACAATAATAATAGTAATAGTAGTAGTAGTAGTAGTAGTAGTAGTAGTAGTAATAATAATAATAATAATAATAATAATAATAATAATAATAATAATAATACTATTTATATCCCGCCCAGCTGGCAGGGTTTCCCCAGCCACTCTGGGCGGCTCCCAACAGAATATTAAAAACACAATAAAAGATCAAACATTAAAAACTTCCCTAAACAGGGCTGCTTTCAAATGTCTTCTAAAAGTCAGATAGTTGTTTATTTCCTTACTATCTGATGGGAGGGCATTCCACAGGGCAGGTGCCACTACCAAGAAGGCCCTCTGCCTGGTTCCCTGTGATCTCACTTCTTACAGTGAGGGAACCACCAGAAGGTCCTCGGAGCTGGACCTCGGTGTCCGGGCTGAACGATGGGAGTGGAGACACTCCTTCGAGTATACTGGGTGGAGGCCATTTAGGGCTTTAAAGGTCAGCACCAACACTTTGAATTGTATAGCTTGGCTGTCCCAAAAGCTGGTACACTCCAGAGGTTTGGACTACAACTCCCATCTACCCCAGCCAGCATGACAGGGCAAACAAAGAAGTGACTTATTCATGCAGCACATAGCTAAACGATGGAACTCACTCCTGCATAAGGCAATGATGGTCGCCACCAGCTTGGATGACTTAAAAAGAGGATTAGAAATATTCATTGAGGAGGATAAGGTTATCAGTGGCTATGAGCCATGATAGAGACTATGCTCTGCCTCTACATTTGGAAGCATCATTGCTCCTGAACACAAGATACTGGAAGCCACAGCAGGGCAGAGAGCTCTGATGCTCGGTTCCTGCTTGCAGATTTCCCACTGGAATTTGTTTGGCCACTGTGAGATCAGGATGCTGTACCAGATGGGCTATTGCCCTGATTGAGCAGCCAGGCTCTTCTTATGGAACCTCCAGATCCAGGTGCAGTCTATCTAGATTCCTAGGTTCTTTGGGGTATTTGGTCACTCTGAGAAGTTGCTGGACTAGATGGACCATTTCCCTGATTCAGGAGGCTCTTATTAAATTATTGTGTTGTTATGACTTGCAGTGCAAAACCTCTGGAGGGGCACCAGGTTGATGAAGGCTGATCCAGACACCGTAAAGGGCAAAGAAAAGGGAGGGGGAATTGCACCCACTACAGCTTGCGATCAGCTAGGATTCCCTTTGGAGAGCTACAACCCCAGAAGATCTCCCCCTGGCAGGGTTTCCGCACTCCCCGGCTGCCTAACAACGCTGCTGACGATTTGCTCACCCAGCCCTCCCAGAGTCTCCTTAGTAACCCAAGCTCAAAGGCCTTTCTGTTGACTGAGTGGGACGGAGTTGGCGGCATCCTTTGAAAAACACCGAATCTGACAGACGCGCCTCGGGTCTCCAGAGCATCCCATGACAACAGTGCAAGGCTGAGTCATGCAACCTGAACCACACAGAATGCAACCTTCACTGTTTACGCAGAACGGACACACAAACGAAACAAGGCTTCTTTCTCCCCAAATTCTCTTGCTTTCTAAACCCTTTTTAAAATGTACTTATATATCTCTTCTTCCCCTTCCTCTGAACTCACTCCAGCCTGCCTCCTTCCATTCAAGAGGCCCCCAATACGTGCAGAGACACAGCCACAGAGAGTAGCTCAAAAATCCCTGTCTCGTTTCAAACCTCTTGAAAACCACCAAGAAAATGCATTAGAAAACAGAAAAAACAAAGACCAAAAACCCAACCAGGCTCATCCTGTTTTTAAAGCCACTTATATGGGATATTTTTGGAGCCTGACTCACAACTTTTCAAGCTGCCCAAACAGGATTGTGATTCGGGATGCAGCAGCCTAAAGGGTGCCTCTAACTTGGTGTCCCCTTTCACCTTGCACAGCACCCCGAGAAAATCAGCCTCTAGAACAGGGAAGAAAAACAAGCTTTGGGAGCTCCGGAAGCTATGCATTCAGGCTCTACTGACCAGTGGCTCCCTGAGGCCACTGGCCCTGCAGGGATCCCTGCAAGATCTGTCTCTTGCCTTCATAGGGCATCAGCAGCATCAAGAATTGTCATAAGGCAGGGAGTCCCATGCTTCATGTGGCAAAATCATCAATATTCTGGTCTCTGCCCACATGGGGCTTCCAAAAATCAAAGGTGAACAGAAGAACAAAACTGTAGCCAAGACTATGGGTGCTCTTAAAAAAGGCAAAAGTATTTAGCAAACACAATCTCCCCTTCCAGAGTGCCCTTTTCATGCCAATAATTCACCCAAGCATGGTCCTATGCAGATTCTAGAGTGTCTGTTATTTCCCTGCCTGAGCAAGGAGTGCCATTCCAAACGGCCTTCTAAATCCTTCTCCCTTGATCAAAGCACTGCAGATTTCTCAACCTGGTGCCCTCCAGATGTTTCAAATGAGATTGCCTTATCCATATATGCCTACTCAACCATTTTGATCTGTGGAAGTGGCACTGCTACAGGTGCCACACGATACCTGTTCTGCATTTGTAAGAAATCAGTATTTCACTGTGGTAGCACTTACACCTTGGAACTCCCTGCCTATTGAAATCAGGCAGGCACATTCGCTGTAGTCTTTTCAATGCCCACTAAAAGCAATTTTGTTTAGACAAGCCCACCCAGATGTTTAGAAAGTTGATACAAGTTTTAATCCACTTTTAGTCTATTGCTATTTTAACTTTTTGAAAGTCTTAAATTATGGCTGTCGATTTTTCCTATCAATCATTTCATTGTATGAATTTCACAAAATAAAATAAAAACAGTTCCCATTGGCCCCAGTCAACATTTTGAATAAAAACAATGCATTAAAAATGATGCATACAGCAACACTCACCATAAAGCCAGGATAACTGCCGGAAGTGTGGTATTAACAGTCAACAAATGCTCTGGCAAACTGGTTGCGTCTTTAACAAGCACCAGTCAAAGTTGATACTTGTCTTTGCACAGAAATCTATACACTGCGCACACAGCTACACCCACAGCCAGAACCTAAACAGGTGAGGCCTTATTTATATGCTCAGCAGATAAAAAAGGCCAGAGCTCAGTGGCAGATCATGAGGATTAAAATCTTTATTTTTAGGGAGAAGAACAAAAGGAAGTGAGCAGCAGAGCACCCGCTTGGCATGCAGAACTTCAAGTCCCCAGTGGCATCTCTGGGTAGGGCTGGGAAAGACCTGGAGAGCCACTCTGTCCTGAACCCTGGCCTACCTGGCAGCAATTCGGTATGTCAAGTCCCCTGTGTGGGGTCAATCCACATGTCCAAAGTCCAAACCAAAGCACAGTCCCACAGAGTCTGCAGCATCCAAGCTGAGACCCATCAACAGGGGCAGTTGAGCAGACACAGCACCTCAGATCTGCTGCCCTTTTATAACTTGCATGCTGATTGTAGCATCTGGGCTTGATGGGGCCTATGACCCTCACCTGTCCAAGCCAACTCCAGCTGAGGAATCACA
This sequence comes from Podarcis bocagei, assembly GCF_964188305.1. NCBI lineage: Eukaryota > Metazoa > Chordata > Lepidosauria > Squamata > Lacertidae > Podarcis > Podarcis bocagei. The sequence goes on along the minus strand of NC_138139.1, from coordinate 31,983,884 downwards.
CCCCTCCTCCCAGAGCTAGCAAGCCCCACCTAGGCAGCTAGGGAGCTGGGCTGTGGGCCCTTGCCTACCTCAGCCTTCTAGAATGTCCCTCCCACTGCTTCCTTTGCCTCAGATCCTGCCATGTTCATGGAGAACAGGGGTCCCTCTGACTCTTGGGATGGGTCCTGCTCCTCTGGTTCCTGTGCACTGACCCCCACCCCACCCTCTCATCATCCTCTGTCACCCCCTGAATACTTCCCACACCAATGTCTCTAGAAGAAAGTGCTAAATCATCATCATCATCATCATTTTATTGTATGCCGCCTTTCCACAATTAAAAACAATGCTCAAGACTGCTTACAACATGACAAGGTTTACATATTTGCAAAAGTCATAAACAATAAATAAACCACATCAAAAAAATACGCAACCAAACGGAAAACAATTTCCACATAAAATCTAAAACTAAGAATACAGCATTAATATCACAGTTTAAAATAATAAAGGTAAAAAATAACAGCAATTAAAAAAACAAAAAAAGGAGTCCTCTCTGTCCAGCAGCAACGGCAGCAGTCCTTTAAGGAGCCTGTCAGGCCCCGTCCTAGGCCAGGTGGTGAGTGGCAGGATTGGGGCCCTCAGGTGCTCAGCAGGGGAGTTCTCCTGGGTAAACCGGAATTTGACAGCCTGGTGCCCTCCAGATGTTTTGGACTACAACTCCCATCAGCCCCAGCCAACACCAATGGGAAATGCATTACAAAACACCTGGATTGCAGGGGAGTTGGGCGAGAGGACCCTTTGAGTCCCTTCCAACTCTATGATTCTGTGGAGGGCACCAGATTGTCTAATGCTGTGGGGAACCTTTCCCAGGACTGTGCCACTTCAGACTGCCGAGGGTAGTGGTGTGTGTGCTGCATTTTTGAATGCCTCCCCAATGAAGAAAACAAAACGCAACATCTCCCTGCATGAAGAAAAACAGGGAGGGGGGGAAACCAACCCTGTCTCCCTCCTGACAGGATGGTTTTCTGTTTGCAAGGAGGTGTTTCCATAAAGGAGGGTCCGAAAACGCAACACACACCCTCCCCTACAGGCCTAAAGTGGTACCGTCCAAGGACAGCTGTATCCCTGGGTGTTTCCATTGGCCGTTCCCTATTTGTCGGCCCCATCAATGCCATGGCCTGGATGTTTGCACCTTGCCACAGCAAGAAGTTCCCTGCTTCCAGAGCAGCAGAGAAAGAGACAATGACTCCCCTGTTTTCCCTGGGCTGACTAATTCCACCTCCCAGCCAGCCAGCCTGGAACTTGGAGCAGGGCAGAGCACACCAGGCGTCCCAACTTAGGGAGAGAGACACCCAAAACTGTCTGGCCTGGACTCCCCCTCCCTCTAACATGTGCCTGGGAAGGAAAGGATGAGGCAAGCAAGGGTGGCCTGCCAACTCTGTAGGGAGGGCAGGTCTCCAGTGCCGAAGACTCTGCTAGGAACACACCATGCAGAAAACTGCCAAGAGTCACCAGTCACGGCTTGGCCACTATCATGCTCCCATGATCCACCGTAGTTGTTTTCTAACCAAAAGAGGTGGCAAGGCCCATCCTCTTCTAGAAACTGCTCTCTCTGACTTGGAAGCTATACTCTCTATGCGGCGAAATATGGCCCTCAAGACCACTCTATCAGGCCCTTGGAATACTCCACAGGCCACACACACCCCGGACTGGCCTTACATCACACACCAAGTGTTTTTCCTTGCCTGGGACCTCATGGGTCATCCAGACCAACTCTTTGCAATGTGTGCTTGAACTCTGATGACAGAGGGAGGACAGACAAGGGTGTGTCGAAGCTAGGGTATTGCACTTGATTTGGCATTGTATTAATGTGGCCTCCATTGGATTGTTATTAATGAAAAATTAATTAAAAAATTAATTCAGAAAAAAAGGTAAAGATTGGCAGCCGCTGTTCCATCCTCTCTTGTTTCAGCCAAACCCACAACTGGCCCTCCGAATTCTGCCCAGAATGAAACTCGGAAATAAGTTTTGCCAACCCTACTCTATGTGCAGGGAGGCTGTAACTACTTTGCACATGTTCAGAGTTGCTCTTCTGCATACAACACACACTAATCCACAAAGGTCTGGGATCTACTGATAACAGTAAACTTCATTGCCTATTGAAAGGAAAATATAAACAATTCTATGACGCCTGAAGACAGGCAACAGAGGATTATCCCACTGTGCTAATAATACTGATTATTTCTTTATTTTTTAATCTAGTCTAAGGATGATGCTGCTGCTGCTGCTGTATAACTGATTTAATGAATAAACAGGTAATGGTACCAGTGACCCAATACGATTACAAAATGGAGGCAAGGTACCAAACAAGATGTTTGGAAGCCATTTTACTGTCTCCACCTACATGATAAATAGATCTATTTGTGTACTTGAAAATAAAAAATTAATAGAAAATCATCATCCTCATTATTATTCATATATATATATATATATATATATATATATATATATATATATATATATATATGTAGCTGTGATTCCGGCATTACCAGGGGTTGGAATAGATGACCCTTTAGGTCCCTTCCAACTCTGAAGTTCTATGATTCTATGTGCCAATAAACTATCCGTCATTCTCAGACAGATCAAACTGCCAAGGGGGTGAAGGCAAGACGGGGCCCAACTCCTCTCTCACCCCCTGGTGACAGAACCCTGAATCTCCAGAAATGAAAGCATCTGCCTCCCGGCAGAAGACCCACAGGAACATGCACCAAGGGTGTGTTAAACCAGGTCAGCGAGAGGTTCTGGAGGGCCAGACAGTGAGGTCTGGAGGGCAGGATTTGGCCAGCGCTCCAGAGGTTCCTCCAGAGGTTCTCAGGAGTTTGGTTTTGACTGGCGCCCCCCCCCCCCAATATTTGAACAACACATCTCTCCAGATCGCCTGCGGTGCTTGTTAGTGTACTGTCCAATTATTTCAGCAGCAGGATAAATCATGTAGCATCATTATTTTTACAAAAGGAGGCAATTCAGCAAGGGGAGAGAGGAACAGCACCAGGAGAGGAGTCTTGACAATCTGGAATTCCACCTTCTCTGAAGGAAGGAGCAGCCCCGCGGTCAAGGGCAAAGGCACAGCTGGCATCCCTTGCTTTCTCCTCAATAACAAAAAGTTAGAACTTCAGCCCATAAAGCTCCTAACCCACCCGCCCCCTCTACTTCCATTACAGAATCATGCTTGGTTTATCATTCACAGAATCACAGAGTTGTAAAGTTGTAAGGGTCCTAGTCCAAGCCCCTGAAACACAGCTAAAGAATCCCTGACCATCCAACCTCTGTTTAAAAACCTCCATGGAAGGAAGGTGTGCTGCTCCAGAGGAATCCAAACCAATGGATTCAAAGGACAAGGAAGGAGACTCAACATTAGGAAGAGCTTTCTGATGGCAGGAAGTGTTCGACCGCAGAATGGACTCCCTTGGAAGGTGGTTGTCTGTTGGAGGTTTTTAAGCAGGAGTTGGATAGCCACCTGTCATGGATTCTTTAGCTGTGATTCCTACATTCCAGAGGGTTGCACTGCATGACCTTTAAGGGTCCCTCTCCAACTCTAGAATTCTATTATTCTTAGGACATGGGTGGCATTGTGGTCTAAACCACTGAGCCTCTTGGGCTTGCCGATCGGAAGGTCGGCGGTTCAAATCCCCATGACGGAGTGAGCTCCCGTTGCTCTGTCCCAGTTCCTGCCAACCTAGCAGTTCAAAAGCACACCAGTGCAAGTAGATAAGTAGGTACTGCTGGGGCGGGAAGGTAAACACTGGTTTCCCTCACAGTGTTCTGTTGCACCAGATTTAGTCATGCTGGCCACATGACCCTGAAAATGTCTGTGGACAAATGCCAGCTCCCTCGCTGCGACCCCAGAGTCGCCTTTGATTGGACTTAACTGTCCAGGGGTCCTGTACCTTTTTTCACCTGTATGGTTCTATACCATGAGTGGCTCAACCCTCGCATGGCAGCTGTGAAAAGAGCAACAAATTTGGCCTCTCATTTGAAAATGAAAACTTACACCAATAACATCCTCCTTTACACACATAACCAGTGACCCCAGTTCCCTCCTATCAGAATCTGTACCACCCCATCACGGCCAGCTCCCATCATTGCTGCCTACAAGATACACTTCTGCCACAACGTCGCAAGGAGAACATTCAGAGCTCTGCAAAGCCTTTTCTGGGTTTCATTAAACACGGCTGCCGGAGGAGGAAGTTATTAAAGTGATCAAATGGAACGAGGAAACCCAGAATTAACTGACAGCCGCAAGAGAATGGAGGGTTCCCTCAACCAGCAGAGACAGAACATGACAGGTTTGGAAACAGAGGCTGGCTGGGAGGGAAGCGCAGACTCCCCTGAAGACTGCCAGCAAAGGAAGGCTTGGATTTACGTTCACACTCAATACTCCGCATGCAAACGGGCATTTGGAACTGCCCTACACCAAAGTCAGGACAGTCTAAGCTCACGACTGTCTAAACTAACTGACAGCAGCTCTCCAGGTTTAAGAGCAGGCATCGCATAATAGGTTAAACGGGGTTTTGAACAAATGTGCAATTAATGGTTACTGTTTTGAATGGTATTTGATTGTTATATTCCTTATTGGGTCATGCAAATCACTATTCTGAATCATGATTTTTATAGGCTATGGAACTGGGGATGAGTTTGTGGAACCAAGCAGGGCAGCTCCAAAAATTTTGGGAACCACTGATTTAAAGCAGTGTCAGATTTATAAGCTATTCACCAAATGGCTCCTGAAACCTAGGTTATAGGCACCATAATGGAACATCTAGGGGCTGGGTTTCCCCCCCGGTAAAATTTTATTATTGTCATTGTTGCTGTTGCTGTTGTTAATTTCATTTCTATACTGCTTTATATTATAAGGAAGAAATCTCAGAGTGGTTTACAATACGTTGAAACATCAAATAAAACAAAATGTGCCTGGCACTTGTCTAATTTCTAACAGCGCTCTCAAACCCTTTCACCAAGCTATCCACCTTGACCTCAATATCTTCTTCCTGTTCATCACCACTAGTTCAGATGTCAATAGTGAAGTTAGGGTTTTTTGCGTTTGCCATTTTCCTTCCCATTCTTGGAGAGATCCTTTCAGAGCACCTTGCAATCCCTTTCTGCTTTAACCTCCCTGAACAATTTGGGGACATCTACAAACTTGGCCACCTCACCACTCACCCCTAACTCCAGATCATTTGAGAACAGCTTAATTGGGAAGTAAAAGAAAACTTTGGCACATTCCTCCCAGTCAACACTGGGCCAACAATAACTTTCTCAAAGGGAGGTTGATTTGGGCAGAGGAGCCATTGTTCTAGTTCGGAAGAACAGTTTCCACTTGGCAAAGGCCTAAGAAGGATGTCAGATCCTAATCTATAGTGTTGCTGCAGTAAACTGGCTTTTCCCATCACCTTTTGCTGATCTGGGAACATAAGAATACAATAGCTGCAACAAATCAGATAACTGTTTGTCTGAGTGCTTTTTCGGGGTGAGGTTTCTTATTCTTATTCATTTAATTTCTATATCGCTTTACGTTTTAAAGAAAAATCTCAAAGCAGTTTACAACACCTTAAAACAACAAATAAAACAATCCAGAATAAAACAAATTCAAGCTTCAATGAAATATTTCAGATCATTCTCTAAGCGACATTTTGCTTTCCTCAGTTGCCAACATCCAGAGATCTCCACATGGTCGCAATTGGACCCACACTGGTCACAAAATGCGCCTGGCACCTGGCTAATTTCTAACACTGCTGTTGACCAGTGTTTTAATCTGGTTTTTATCTTATTGTTAATGTTGATCTGGGAACATAAGAATACAATAGCTGCAACAAATCAGATAAGTGTTTCTCTGGGTGCTTTTTCGGGGTGAGGTTTCTTATTCTTATTCATTTAATTTCTATATCGCTTTACGTTTTAAAGAAAAATCTCAAAGCAGTTTACAACACCTTAAAACAACAAATAAAACAATCCAGAATAAAACAAATTCAAGCTTCAATGAAATATTTCAGATCATTCTCTAAGCGACATTTTGCTTTCCTCAGTTGCCAACATCCAGAGATCTCCACGTGGTCGCAATTGGACCCACACTGGTCACAAAATGTGCCTGGCACCTGGCTAATTTCTAACACTGCTGTTGACCTGTGTTTTAATCTGGTTTTTATCTTATTGTTAATGTTAATTATTTTTTGAAGGTTTTCAATGGTCGTCTTTTTGCCAATAATTCTGTTGTTCAATTCTTTTTGGCAAACCACTTTGAAGTCTGTTTGTTTTGACAATTAGGCAGTATACCAATTTTATGAAATAAATACTAAGGGAAATAAACTGAGCTGTTCCTTCGCCTCTCCTTTGCTTGCACATTCCTTCACCTCCGCTAAGAAGGAGAGCACATTCCAATCCTGTGGATGTGCTGTATCGCAGCATCTGTGTCGCGCTTTTATGAACAACCTGGATCCCAAAGGAACAGAGAGTTTGGCATCTGCATATTTATAAGCCTCTGCATTATTCAGCTAGGCAAATGAAATGGCTTTGAAGAGTGAAAGTGGGCGGTGGGATGCAACCTGTCTCCATCATTGGAAACAGCCCTTCTTGACCCCTTGGCTGCATCCATCCATCCTACATTCACACACAAACACCCCTCAAAAGCTGGAAGAAGTCAAGCTGCACAAGAAATCGAGAGATCATAATTCAAGGGAGCCGTTCAGTCAGCAGCAACAGGTGTCCAGTGCAATCAATGGAAACCTCAAATGCAAAAGTAATAATAATAATAATAATAATAATAATAATAATAATAATAATAATAATAATAATTTATTATTTATACCCCGCCCATCTGGCTGGGTTTCCCCAGCCACTCTGGGCGGCTTGCAAAAGAATATTAAAATACTATGATACATCAAACATTAAAAGCTTCCCTAAACAGGGCTGCCTTCAGATGTCTTCTAAAAGTCTGGTAGTTGTTGTTCTCTTTGACATCTGGTGGGAGGGCGTTCCACAGGGAGGGCGCCACTACCGAGAAGGCCGTCTGCCTGGTTCCCTGTAACTTGGCTTCTCGCAGTGAGGGAACCGCCAGAAGGCCCTCGGTGCTGGACCTCAGTGTCCGGGAAGAACGATGGAGGTGGAGACGCTCCTTCAGGTATACTGGACCGAGGCCGTTTAGGGCTTTAAAGGTCAGCACCAACACTTTGAATTGTGCTCGGAAACGTACTGGGAGCCAATGTAGGTCTTTCAAGACCGGTGTTATATGGTCTCGGCGGCCGTTCCCAGTCACCAGTCTGGCTGCTGCATTCTGGATTAGTTGTAGTTTCCGGGTCACCTTCAAACGTAGCCCCACGTAGAGCGCATTGCAGTAGTCTAAGCGGGAGATAACCAGAGCATGCACCACTCTGGCGAGGCAGTCCGCGGGCAGATAGGGTCTCAGCCTACGTACCAGATGGAGCTGGTACACAGCTGCCCTGGACACGGATTTAACCTGTGCCTCCATGGACAGCTGTGAGTCCAAAATGACTCCCAGGCTGTGCACCTGGTCCTTCAGGGGCATGGTTACCCCATTCAGGACCAGGGAATCCCCCACACCTGCCCGCCTTCTGTCCCCCAGAAACAGTACTTCTGTCTTGTCAGGATTCAATCTCAATCTGTTTGCCGCCATCCATCCTCCAACCGCCTCCAGACACTCACACAGGACTGTCACCGCCTTCACTGGTTCTGATTTGAAAGAAAGGTAGAGCTGGGTATCATCTGCATACTGATGAACACCCAGCCCAAACCCCCTGATGATCTCTCCCAGCGGCTGCATGTAGATGTTGAAAAGCATGGGGGAGAGGACAGAACCCTGAGGCACCCCACAAGTGAGAGCCCAGGGGTCAGAACACTCATCCCCCCCCCACTTTCTGAACACAGCCCAGGAGGAAGGAGCGGAACCACTGTATGACAGTGCCCCCAGCTCCCAGCCCCTCAAGACGGCCCAGAAGGATATTATGGTCGATGGTATCAAACGCCGCTGAGAGATCCAGCAGAACTAGGAAACAGCTCTCACCTTTGTCCCTAGCCCGCCGGAGATCATCAACCAGTGCGACCAAGGCAGTTTCAGTCCCGTGATGAGGCCTGAATCCCGACTGGAAGGGATCCAAATGGTCCGCTTCTTCCAGGCGTGCCTGGAGTTGTTCAGCAACCACTCACTCAATCACCTTGCCCAAGAATGGAAGATTTGAGACTGGGCGATAGTTGGCCATCGTGGCCGCATCTAAAGATGGTTTTTTAAGAAGCGGTTTAATAACCGCCTCTTTCAGCGGGTCTGGGAAGGCTCCCTCACGGAGGGAAGCATTCACCACCCCACGAAGCCCATCGCCCAGCCCTTCCCGGCTAGCTTTTATAAGCCAGGATGGGCAAGGATCAAGGAGACAGGTCACAAAGACATCAAAACCCATCATGCAGTGCTCCTCAGCTGCCCACTCAAATCTATTTCAACCGTTTCCATAGCCTGAAACTCAAAGGCAGGTTTCATGGGATTTCCAGACAGACTCTGCCCTTCCGTTCAGACCCAGACCTGCTTGCCTTCCCTTGGGTTTCTGCATAACCAGCCCTCCAGCCATGCCCAAGGAAGTTTTTTTTTAAGCTACCTTGAGCATCTTCCCACTCCAAACAGCAGCCACTTATGCCTAGGAGAGCTTCAGCAGTTAACCCTCGCCTGCCCTATTTCCAGTGCCCCTTCAGAAGCGGTTAAGGCATTGCCGTTCATAGCTCCATTCTCATGCTGTGAAGGGATGACTCTCATCTTCACCTATGGCATGGAAGGCGGCACAGAGACAGTGCGCAACATTTTCATGGAATCATAGAATTGTAGAGTTGGAGGAGATCCCACTAAGGCAAAGCTCTTCCTCAAAATTTGACCGATTGATTCAACTCCAGCCTGAGCCTTTGCTGCACTGTGAATGCTGTTTGGTCCTGAGAGATGCATTGTTTTTACTGAGCATGTGAATTTCGCACCCTGTTATTAGGAATGTGGCCCCTGCCTTATAATGAGCCACACCATTGGCCCATCAAGCTCAGTGTTGTCCAACAGTTCTCCAGAATGTCCTAGTCTTACCTGGAGATACATGCCAGGAATTGAACCTGTGACCTTCTGTATAAAAGGCAGATACCCTACCACTGAGCTAGGGGCCCACAGACTGCCCACAAGTGATGCATCTTTTGAAAAGGCCCCAGCCATTTCTCTCTGGGTAGCAGAGCCCATTGAGTTTTCAAGGGGCGACAAGCAATGATGTCCAAACATTGTAAGATACAGAAACCAACATCATCCTGGTGATGAAGATGCCCCACCTTCCTCTCTCAAACAAACTCTCTCCATAAGTGCTGAGTGTATTCACTACTGGATCTGAACATTCATCTTGCATGGGGAAAACGAGTGAACTCTGCACATGCTCTGCACATGGCCCACCTAGTCCAGCATCCTGTTCTCACAGAGGTCAACCAGATGCCCCAATGGGATAGGAAACCCGCAAGCAGGATCCAAGCACAAGAGCCCTCTCTGCTCCTGCAGTTTCCAACAACTGGTATTCAGAAGCACCGCTGCCTTTGACCATGCGGACGCATTGTATAACCATCATGGCTAGTAGCCACTGACAGCCCTGCCCCTCCATGAAACCGTCCAAAGGTTGGTGACCACCACTGCCTCTTATGGCAGTGAGTTCCATAGTTTAACAATGTGCTGCGTGAAGAACGACTTCCATTTCTCCGTCCTGATGGGAACAACCTGGCTGTACGTATAAATGGCAGGTTTGGCTAGGCACAGATAAGTGGGGCGGTGGGGAGCAAACCTGCACCAGGAAGCATTGCTGCAAACTGGCAAAGCCTTCTGTAAATGGTGGCACCTGTGCTCTCACCTTCTAACAAGATCACACCGTCTTACAGTCCTCCAGGAAATCTGAGCACGCCAGCTCTTGCAAGTGAGGCTGGCAGATTAACGCAAACACTTCCAACTCGATTAAGGGGTCTTTCCGCCTGAGCATCTGAGCTTGACAGGAGCAGACTTTGTGGGGTCTGTGCCTGCAGGGTCCTGGGCCCACGCTTTCCTCCCCGCTAGGAACCCGACACACCTTTGCAATGTGTGCGCACACAAACGCCTCTCTTTCAACCTCTCTTTTCCAGTAGGAACAAGAAACATTGTTCGAGAGAGCTTTAACATTCAAACACAATAACAAGAAATAATCGCCCCGATGTAAGGACGGGCTCCTGCTGCAGCTATCATGGCTAAGCTGCTTTGGGGAGCTTTAAAGAGATTGTTGGGAGCTTTAAGACAATTAAAGGGGAAGAATCAAGCAGCACGACTAACAAGGAGAGCACTTCATGGCAAAGCAGTGGCGCGCGGGGGGGGGGGCAGTGAACTCTGTACATGTCTGCCCACCCCATAAAAACATACAAAGAATTCTGCCAGGTCATTCCAAAGGCATGCCCTGGAGTTTGGAACTTTTTTCCAACTGGAGGGCCACATTCCCGCTTAGGAAACCTTCTAGGAGCCACTACCAACTCCCCATCCTCCATCCAGGTAAACTACAGCCATCATCACAGACCAGGGACACATTCCAGGCAGTCACAGATACAAGAATCTGCTGGTTTCATTTCCTCTCTGTTTCTCGTTCTTCCAATCTTTACTTCAGTCTGCATTTTTTTTTTTTTTTTTTAGGAAAAAAGGTGTCGGTGCCCAACATGAAGTTCTTATACAATAAATGCCACATTTTAACCGGGGGCGGGGGGAGAGAAGGTGCTGATACTGCGTACCCTTGATTCGCCCCAGAATAAAGGCACTAACACCGTGCATTTTCATAAGTTACTTTCACTAATATACGCATTTACATGCACATTTTACCCTAGTACAGTGCATCCCAATTTTCCCCTCCCATGGACCACTTGAAAATTGCTGAGGGTCTCAACAGACCACCTAACGCCTTTTCTGCCCGTTGCAGCAATTGTACTGCGCTGTGCTAGACAATGGATAGTTTTTAATTGCATTTTTATTGCTTCTTTCATTTTCTTCTAGATTGTATTTTCTTGTACTGCAATTTGCATTCCATGGAATTCAAACTGTATTAATACAGGAGAATGCAACATAAGAAAGCAAAGAAGCAATAAAAATGCAATTAAAAATCAACATGAATATCTATTGTGGATCACCTGAATGAAGCTCATGGGCTGCTGTGGGGGCCACAGTCCAAAATTTTGGAACAGCTGCCCTAGAGTAGGCCTTTTTTTGTACACCTTCCTTGGCTAGAGAGCTGCACTGCAAAATTCAGAGAAGTGCGAATTTCAAAGGATGGTTGTGTTCAGCTGTTAGAGCATTAGAATCTTAATCTCAGGGACAGGGTCAAGTGTTCCAGCCCCACATTCTGCAAAAATATTCCTGCATTGCAGGAGATTGAACTAGATTACCCTTGTGGTCCCTTCCAGCTCTATGAATCTGTGTTCCAGTTCTCATACTCTTTTAAGGGAGTGTGAATTAGGTCGGTTTGCCTTTAAATGCAATATGAATCTTCCCGCTGCCGCCATGCCACTGTGGCGCAATTTCTGTTCTCATCCTGAAGCAAAGTTCTGATCCCGAGGTACTATTTCTGGGTTAGCGGAGTCTGTAACCTGAAGCATCTGTAACCCGAGGTACCAATGTATAGTGGTACCTTGGGTTACAGACATTTCAGGTTACAGACGCTTCAAGTTACAGACTCTGCTAACCCAGAAATAGTACCTTGGGTTAAGAACTTTGCTTCAGGATGAGAACAGAAATTATGCGGCGGCAGCAGGAGGCCCCATTAGCTAAAGTGGTACCTCAGGTTAAGAACAGTTTCAGGTTAAGAACGGACCTCCGTAACGAATTAAGTTCTTAACCCGAGGTACCACTGTACTTCTAAGAAGCAGCGAGTGATTCTTCCAGCCTTTCCCAGGTCCTACCAGTGACAGTGAAAGAACAAAGCTCCCACGGCAGACTGGAAGAGACAGAGGCCATCCCCAGAGAACACTCTCTGACCATGAATAGATCATCCATTCACACATGCAGCCATGTCAAGCGCAGCGTTAGCTGGGCACGTAAACACAGATGACCACAGACCACAGGGGGAGGGCTGTAGCTCAGCGACAAAGCATCTGCTTTGCATGCAGAAAGTCCTGAGTTCAAATCCTGGCATCTCCAGGTAGAGCTGGGAGGGACTCTTGCCTGAAACCCTGGAGAGCTACTGCCAGTCAGTGCACTCTCAGCAGTGTACAGTGAATTAAAAGCACAATTAAAACCCCCACCCTGCTACCAAAGTATCGTGGGAACTGTAGTTTACCCCACACTACCCTTGACAGCTCCCGGGATTCTTGAGGTGTGTGTGCTTTAAATATATGGTGTATAGGCAGACAGTAATGTGGAAATTCATAAATTCCCAAATTTTTGATACTGGGGTGGGGTGGGGGAACCTGTGCACTTCTCATCCCCCCCCAACCCTGAGTGCATTTTGTTATCAACCTTCATAAGATTTTGGACAGCTACCTTACATGTCACAATCTCTTCCTAATGCGGAGATTATCAGGAATGTGGTGGGTGGAGTGGGAACCATTGTATTATTACCCAGTTATATGAATTAGCAAGGTTTGCAATCTGAAGATGAAAAAATCTGCTGAGTATCTAGCTTAAGGGGGGGGGGGAGCTTTCCCAAAAGAAAAATTGTCAATACCTGCAAGGTATGTGTACGATAATGAGGCCCTTTATTGTAAATAAGAATAATCATTTCCACACATTTCCAATCCCCAAACAGATCATTACTGAACAGTGTGTCTGCGCCTCATGGTAAGCCGTAGTTAAAGGTTTCTTGTGCATGAACAGAGTGCCCTGCTTTGCTCCACCCTGATAGAGTGGGAGAAACAAACCATGGCCCTTGGCTTTGCACTGCGTCCAAACTGGGGACTGTGGGTTTTTTTATCTGAAGCCAGAGTTTGTTCTTGGCTTTTCTGCAGGAAGCAACCCACAACCCCAGTGTTATGTAAGGGATCTTTGTCCATCATTCCCACTTGCTAGCAGCAGAGGGATCACCTCTTCACAGGAAACTTTTAACTATGACTTAGCACAAGGATGGGAAATCTGTAGCCCTCCTGAGGCTGTTGGACTCCAAAGTTCACCATTCGGGACCATTGGCCAGGGTGGCGGGAGCTGATGGGAGCCAGGACTCCAACAGAACCAGTGCAGCATAGTGGTTAGCGTAACAGACTAGGGCCTGGGAGGCTAGGGTTCGAATCCCCACTCAGCCATACAGCATACTGGGTGACCTTGGAACAGCCAATGCCTCTCCGCCTAACCTACCTCACAGGGTTGTTGTGGGGATTAAATAAGGAGGGGGGAACCCTGAATGCCACCTTGAACTCCTTGGAGGTGGGGTATAAATGCAATCAATAATATACAAACCAACAAACAGCATCTTTAGGGTCACAGGCTCCCCACCCTTGAAGTTACCATGATGTACAACTGTAGCTAACTAGGTCCTGAATCTCACCCTCGTGTCCTGGCACAGAGACCCTGCAGCTGTGGCTTTGGAGCAGTCAATCAGTTGGTTGCCAGTGGCTAAATCATGATCACTTCCAGGCAGGGGAAATTTACCAAGCCTGGTTCTTATTTATATTTCCTGCAGGCTGCAAATGACTAACACAGGGTTACACCAGCCAGAAGCTGAGTAAGAGAACCTGGAGGCCAGCGCTTCTGGTCAACTTATTTGCAAGGCTGAACTTCCCAACACAGGAGCAGCCAACATGGTGATGCCCCTCCTCAGATGTTGCTGGACTTTGGCCCCCTCCAGTGCGGTGGTGGGGTTTTTGCAGGTGTTTTCTGCAACATGCCATTGGTGCAACAATAGTGCAGTAGGGGTGGATTTCTGCTGGGTTGTCCTCATATCATTCTGCTTTGTCAGTTGTTCTGAGAAGCTTCCCTCGCATTATAGCTGTCCAGAGGGGTCCACTTTCAGAAGAACAACTCAAAGCCTCGCCATGTTTGTGAGCTGAAAAGTTACAGGGTGTCAGCGGGACATGTGCAGATCGTACATGAAGCGGTGTGGCCTCTGTGAAACTTTTGCAGGTACAAGGGGTGTTAAAAACGGGGTCACAGAATCATAGAATACAACTCTACGCAGAGCTGTAGCTCCACAAAAACAATTGTAGAGTTGGAAGGGACCCAAAGGGTCATCCAATCCACCCTCTAAGCAGCTTAATGCCATCATGAGCTCAAATGAGCATGAATGCACAATAAGGACATCTAGTGGGGCCCTTTGAACTCTTCAACCCAAGCCAGTATGACTAATAATCAGAGATTACTGGAGCAGCGTTAGAAACTCAAATAGGCACCAAATGGCTCATTAAACCAAGGTTACAGTCTCCAAAATGGAATGTCTAGTTGTCATTTTTGGGTAAGCCCGCTCTAAAGTCTTATTTTTCAAATAATAATAATTTTATTATTTATACCCCCACACCCATCTGGCTGGGTTGCCTGGCTGTGATTGATTCTCAGTTAAACATCTGGCTAGTTCTGATGACTACCTTGAGCTAGTTTAAAAGTTTTAGGAACTTAAGGAAGAAAAGTCACTTGATTCAGGGAGAATCCACACATATATATTGGCCTATTCCAATGTCTTTTTATTAATGGTGACTGCTCTTGCTCAGGCTGCACAGAAAAAAACCATTTTGATTCCAGAAATGAATTCCAACTGTGCAGATAGAATATAACTGATAGATTCGGCAGGATGTGTTGCTAGTGTGTGGTTCTCCCAGGATGCACCTCCAGATGGTAGAGATGTCAGGTGCCATCCTGATGCCCAGGTATCTTCATTTGGAAGCAAGTGCTCAATAGCCAGGTGCAAAATGCACCTGGCGAATTTCAAACACTGTACTGGAGTTGGAGTCCAACACAATTTGGAGGACACCGTGCTAGTTACTACTGTACGGAAGGGTGGCATGGCTGGATCAGGCCAACGAGGGCAAACCTATTCCTGCATTCTGTTTTGAGAGTGACCAACCCCTGACAGACAATGTGGTGTAGTGGTTAGAGTGTTGGACTAGGGCTCAGGAGAGCAGGGTTCAAATCCCCACTAGGCCACAAAGCTCACCTAGTGACCTTGGGCCAATTGCTGCCTTCTCTCAGCCTAACCTACCTCACAGGGTTGTTGTGGGGATTAAGTTAGGAAGCAGAGAACCACGTGCGCTACCTTGAGCTCCCAGGAGAAAAGGCAAAAAAATGAAATAAACCAATGGGAAGCCTCAATGCAGGACCTGAGCTCGACCACAGTGTTCTCCATTGATTCTCAGCAACTGGTGCTCGGAGGCGCACTGCTTCCAACATTGGAGGGAGAATGTAAGCAACATGGCTGGTAGCCACTGACAGTCTCATTCGCCTCCATGAATTTCTCCAGACCTCTCCTAAAGTCATCCCAGTCACCTTGAGCAGACTCACATATTTCTTCTCACCGCAACGGCTGCCTTCCGACAAGTGCGATTAGCCCCAAGCACCATCTCAAACTTGGAGCCGCAGAGGTGGACAGAGGTCATCTTGGTAGCTGCATGGCTGATCTCTCCACCCGGCCCAGATAAACTTTGGCTGGAAAGGGGGAAGCAGGGAGCTGTTTGGCCACAGGGAGTGGCAGAGCCAGCAGGGGTGCCTCAGCCACACAGCGGCCCAACCGGGACACGCAAGAAGCTGCTTGATATACAGAGTCAGATTCTTGGTGCATCTAGCTCAGTATTGCCTACAATGGCAGGCAGCAACTCTCTGGGTTTGAGGCAGGAGTCTTTTCCCAGCCCTCCCTGGAAGTGATAGAGACTGAACCTGAGATCTTCTGCATGTAGAGTGGATGCTCTGCCACTCAGCTATGACCCTTCCCCAAATCTGGAAGGGAAGCAGAGAGTGCTCGAAACTAACCAGGCACCAACTGCATTCTGCAACAGGCAACCAGCCTTTGGCGAGGAAGCGGACATGTCTGGTTGTCAGGTTTGGCAACTAACATCTCCATCCGGCTGGCTGGCACCGATGCCGTGCCAAACCAGTCAGCTGGCTTGCGGGACAGCACGGCATTGAAACAATTGCCACTTCTGGTGCTGTGCTGCTGCACGAATCAGTGGGTCTGCAGGGCAGCACGGCACCAAAAGACACACATATTTTGGCGCTTTGTGAGCCAACCAATTCATGCAGCAGAACAGCCCCAGCTCCTCTTTCGGTGCTGTCCCTAGGCATTCCATTATGGCGACTGAAACTTAGGGGTAAGGTGCCATCTGGCTCCTAGCTTTTATATCTCAGTTTCTACCACTAGGAGCAGACTATAGTCCCTGACCTTAAAAGTAGGCAAAAAAGCAAAGTCAGCCATCGGCGGGAGAAGGATCCCACTGGCCACAAAGCTTGGTTTGACTACCAAGTCTAGACAAAAACAGTGGCACTTAAGGCTGACTCCATATCACAGGCTCGGAATTGCTCTCAACAACAGTAATAATAATAATAATAATAATAATAATAATAATAATAATAATAATGGTACAAGCTTATTTTGCCTTCAGGATTATGATAAGACCCAGCTAGAACAACATTAATGAAGCTTGGGGGGGGGGCATCATAAAACAGAACCAGCTTCGCCTTTTCTGCGGTGTGGGGTCACTGACCCACAGCAGCCCTGACCATATCCAGCTAAGAGTCTGGGGGTGGAGATGGCTCCCATTGAATAGCCCAGGACTGTAGTGCCTAGATAAAATATTTAATGGGTAGGGGGCAGAAGAGAGACCTCTTCATCCCCACGAGGCCTGAGTATCTGGGCATCTACCCAACTCCCATCTCCTGCTTATTCCCCACACAAATGAGAGGATAGCCCTCCCCCCATTTCAGAGCAACCACCAAGAGCCCTTTCACCTGATTTTGTAACTGACCTCATGTTCTGAGGTTAGTGGATGAGTGTGCAGTGACAGGATCCAAGAGAAGGGCCTTTTCAGTAGTGGCTCCACACCTGAAAAATGCTCTTCCTACTACAGTCTATCTAACCACTTTTTTTTTAAAGGAAATAGTTGACTCCTTCTATCAGGCTTTTGGATGAGGGTATCTGTGACCAAAATAGCATACGAATAACTTGACACTACTGCTTATTATGAATTGTATTTATATCTTATTTCTTTTGAGTGTGTATTTTATTGATATTATGTTACACACAGACATTGTGTTGTTTAATATGTTGCAAACTGCCCTGCAGCTTTTTGACAAAGTGTGGTATATATATTACTTATATGAATAGAATAAGGGGCTTTGGGCAATCCCAGTCCCTCAAAGGATAGACCCCAGTATGATGGACCAGAAATCTCACATGCATTCTGTCCCTAAAAGCATTCCCCCAGCTGCCACAGGATCCCTTCATTCAAAATAAATACATAGGTTTCAAGTGGGGAAGAGCGGCTGTTATTAGGTAGCGCCAGAGACGAGAAGCCCTCTTGGACAGGGGTCGCAGTCGAAGGATTTCCAATTTGGAGGCAGCACTTCCAGGAAGCGCAAGTCGGTGCATTCCTGTGTGCGAGCGTGAAGAAGCCCAACTCAAGGCTGCATCACCTGCAATCACGCCCAGGTCTCAGAGGCGAGAAGTGTTTGTCCAAAGGCCAAGAAAGCTGCAGGAGCTCAGCATTTCTGCAAAGTCCTGGCATTGGGCAATTGACGCTGCAACACGCACACACCCATTAGCTGGGAAGCACAGCAGGCTGCACAAAGCAGATTTCCCCCATCTCTCACACAAACACAGAGGGCTCAGCCCCAAATAGATGGTGGGGTGAACAAACCCCCTTTGAGTGTCACACATGCAAGAAAAGCAATATACAAATAAAAGGACAGGCTTCTGAACTGCTGTCGACCAAGGCAAGAATCAGGTAATGTAAGGAAGGAAATCCCTTGTAAGGGGAACAAGATCCTGAATCCCATGGTGATCTGCCTGGAAAGCAAACCCCAGACCCATTTGCGGCAGAGACCTTTTCAGGGGCACCAACCCAGGCAGAGCATTCCAAGATCCCTTGCACTGCTGCATGTCACACACCCCACCATACTCCATGGCATTGTAAGGGACTCTTGGGGCAAACCGTTTAGATTACATGGTATGGAAAATATATTGTGCTGGCCTGGGTGGTCAGCAATGAGGGACATCAAACCAGCTTGGGAAGGTGGGCTAAAGGTAGCAAGCCCCTCTCAACAGCCCCTGTTTCTGCCCAAGTCCAGGAAACTGCTTTCCACCAAGTCCATCTAGCTCAGTATTGTCTACACTGACTGGCAGCAGCTCTCCAAGGTTTCAGAACATTCCCAGCTTTAAATGAAGACGCCGGTGATTGAACCTGGGACCTTCTGCAAAGCAGATGCCCTACCACTGAGCTGCAGCGCTTCCAAGACCAACATCCCTGCTAGGGCAACTTTAACTCAGCACCAAGACCTGCTTTAATTGCAGCGCTTTTCTGGACCAGGAAGCTACAGCTCCCCCAAGCACTAAAACCCACCATTTAACCTTAGTTTCTCCCAACAGTTTGCTTGGGGTTGGACAAAACACAGAATTAAATGAGTTGCCCCTGTCTAGAGGAGCACAAGGGAGCATCAGAGTACGAGAGAGACAGAGAGACCTAGTTAGCCATTTTCTGCTCGGGACTAACTCATACCTAAACCCAACAACTCCCGCAATAACCAGGACTACTCAGCTGCCCCCCACAAAATGCCTAAGGACCCCTCCCAGGCTGGAGTTTTCTGTGACATCTCATCGATGGAAATAACATATTAGTAGCAGATTCATACCAGACCATCCACATGTCACTCTGCTTTTATCCGTTGTTCTGCGATTGTCCCCCAATGTTACTGCATTATTGCCATCCAGAGGGGCACTCTTGCGCTATAGCGCAACCAAAGTAGAATGACACACCACTCGGAAACACTTGTGGCATGAAAACTTACAAGATTTCAGCAGGAAAGCGCAGGACATGCACCGCTGGGCAATGGAAGCCGTCTGACCGCTGTGAAACTTCTGCAATTGCAAACTGTTCTAAAAAGAGGACGGCGTCTAACCACTCTGAGCACAAAACATGACAAATGCACAACCAACAGGATGTCTGGAGGGGCAACAAGTCTCCAGATTCCCAGGCCTCAGCCTTCCCAGCCTATTTTCAATGCAAGGCTCAAATGCTCCATACATCACAGAGTATTGACCGGGAATCCGCACACACATCCGAGGACCAGCCAGATGGAGTTCCTCCCACAGCGAGCCAGCGATGCTTTCAAATGGAGTGGAAATCTGATACCTCTTCTAGAAATTGAGCACCAATCTGATCCCAGTTTCCCCTAGCTAAGATGTCACAGGCAGCTCAAAAATCAGTTCCTTCTCCGCAAAAATAAAATAAAATCCAGCCATCCTTGCACGCGGCTACAGGAAAGCAGTCCAGAAAGGACTGGCCACACAGTCTATACAGGTGAAAAATTACAGCCACACAGCTCCCCTTAGAGCCAGACCTAGCCCAGAAAGGGCCGCTCGTTCCAGGCCAAGAAGGGAAGGATGCCCACATCCCCTTGCCAGTCTAACACTTATCAAAGTGCAGAAGGGAAGCCACAGCGGGCACCTCTTATCTGGAGAGCGGGCAGAAAGCAGCGTACTACAACCTAGGGATGGGTATGGCGCCAGAGGCACTGCACACGGCCTTGGCACTCAGGCACCAGCTCCCTCCAGGCACTCGGAACCACTTTGCCCTCGCAGAGCTCTTCAGCCTCCCTTAATCCACTCGGTGCCAGCGCCAAGGCAATTCTCTGCTATGTCGCTGATATCAAATAGAAAACGCAACCTGGGGCAACAGCCACTGGCTAACAGGAGAGGAGCTCGTCTCTCACTCAGTTGCACTCGAGAGTTCAAAGCCAGCAGGAGAGACACCCCAGTGGCTAAGCATGGCACCTTCCTTGCCACCCCCCCATGCCAGTTTGCCATGTGAGTGGGCAGGTGGGTGTGGAGCAGCAATGTGTGGCGAGGCGAGTAACGCTGAATTTCATCTCGCCTCCCTCCCCCCCAAAAAAACACACACACATCACCAGCGTAAAGCCTGTTTACATGGGCCAGCAGCGCTGAGTGTCACTCCAGGGTGGCACTGTGGAATGCCACAACATCCAGCCTTGTTTAGGCAAATGCCCCTTCCCCCAGCAGCCCTGGACACCCCCTCTCCGGGGGGGGTGATGGGCTCAGAGCCAACTAAAACCCCAGTGCCAGCCTGGAATAAGGGAATGAGCAGGAACCACCCTGGCTGGGTGTGGGTGAATATCTGGGGGGGGGTCACGGTGGGGGGAGGGGCAGCATAATGCAGAAGAGCAGCAGCAGCCCCCTCCGCCCCACCCTCTGCAAAGCGGTTCCTGATGCCATCTGGGGAAGGGATCCTTCCCCTAGACTCCCTCCCCCCACCCACCCCAGGAGCTGGGCATCCACCCAGGCAGAAGGCGCGCTCTGGGTTGCATCCCATTCCTATTTTTATTCTTTCAAAGGCCAGGCAGGTGGGGGAAGAGGAATTAAATCGAGGAATTAATTGGGGGGGGGAGGATAGCGCTGGTCACTCACTGGCTTTGCCCGGCTTGGGCCTCTGCAGCAGCTTCTGCACCGCCCCGATGTCCTCCGCCTTCACCGCCTGCATCAGCTCCTGGTCTTTGCCCATGGCGAGCGCGGGGAGACCGGCCCCCGGGGGCGCGGAGGGCCGGAGGGCGAGGGGCGCTCAGAGCCCGCGCATCCCCGCCGGCTCGGATCGGGTCCCGGGCGGGCGCGGAGGTGGGGTGTCGCCTTCTCCTCCTCCTGCGGCGGCTGCAGATGCTGCGCGCAATGGAGACGCGCGGCGGTGGCAGCGGCGGCCGGAGCGCAGCGCCTGGCGGGCGGGCGGGGACCGGGCTCGGCTGATTTGCGGCGGCGCCGCGGCGGCTAGCGCTGCCCGGCTGCGCTGGGGCTCCTCCCGGCTCCGGCTCGGGCTGTTGCCGCCGCCTCCTCCTCCCCTGGTGGCGGCAGCGGCGAGCCCTCCATGGTCCGGGCGCGCTGGAGCTGCAAACGCGACGCGACGCCTCGCCGCGCTCTGCTCCTGCTGCTGCAGCCGCCGCCGCTCCGGAAGGAAGGCGGATCCCGCCGCAGCCTTGCCTGGGCGGGGGGCCGAGGGCGGGGGGCATCCGGGCGGAGCCCCCACCTCTGCTTCCCGGCTTCCCTCCCGCCTCTTCTCCGCCGAGGAAGCTCGAAGGGGTTGCCGCCGCCGCCGCCGGGGTGGTGGAGGGGAAGGGGAAGAGCAGCGGCGCAGGGCGAGAGGGCCTCTGAGCGCGTGCAGAATGCCCGGCCTGGAAGGACGGAAAAGAGGGCAGGATTCGACGTGCCCTCAAAGGCCTTTTCGGGGACGTTTTGAGAAAGACCAGAGGGCAGCCAAGCATGTGCAGAGAGTCTCGAAGGGCTGGGGTCCGCCCTCTCTCGTTCGCCCCAAAGCACAGGGCTAAAGTGGGCTATCGACGCAGAGCTTGAAAGGTCTTGCCCAGTGCCAGGGATGGTAGTTTCTGAGCATAAGCAGAGGACGTTCTTGAACCCGCAGCAAAATTAAAGGGCACCTGTAGGAGGCGGTATTCGGTTTTGCAGCAGGAGTTTGCAGCAGGTTACTTAGCGAGAAGGAAAGGCTTCTGCTGTCGTTTTGTTTGTTATTTTAATGCTGGTCATTTATTTATTGGCTAAATTTATATACTAACTTTCTTCCAAGTTGCTCAAGGAAGGGGAGCTGGTTCCTTCCCTCTGACCTCCCCCTGATCTTCGCCACAACCCTGTGAGGCAGATCAGACCGAGAGAGATAGCAATTGACCCAACCAGTGGGGAACCTGAGCCATTAATCAACACTCCACCACACTGGCTCTCATTGCCTGCACTGAAAGAGATTCAGGGGCTTACGCTCTCAATCATGGACCGCTCCTCAGTTTTGTGAGGCTCCCACAAGGTGTGGACAGAGGCCGTTCCTTTCTTTCACAGGGGACAAAACGGCTCAGTTAGTATCCCCATTTCACAGATGGATTGCCGCGGCCAAGAGTGCATGGAAGACTTGGCGAAGGCTTCTCCATCGAGCTCTGGGCCTGAGACGTTGGTGGAAAGAACAAGGCCTCCCTTTTCTCCTCTGGCATGGGAAGGAGGCTTCTAGAAGAGGTATCCGGCCAAGCCACCCACCCGCTCTCAGATCTTGACAGCTGCTTTGGCTTGGCACCAGCTCTGGCATTTGAACCCACTACTGTGTAGGTAGCCAGCAGAGGGCCTGGAAGGAAGGCTTTGATCAGGATATCCTTCCGGGGGCTGGCAGTGGCTGAAGCTTATCTATAAATAAAAAATGCAGGTTTTGCACAAAGCCAGCCCTGCTCAGTCAATACTTCAAAATCTGGCTCTGGGGCAGCCATTGACAACCTGGTGCCCGCCAGATGTTTTGCACCCAGTAGGATGCCAGGGCTGATGAGAGGGCAGTTGTGCTGGCTGGGGCTGATGGGATTTGTATGATATCAGAATCAGGGCTTCTGTGCCCAGCCCTGCGGAACTTCCTCCCACTGCAATTCAGACAAGTGCTTGTCTCTGTTGTCTTCCCTGCTAAATATTTTTCCTCTTTCAACAAAGAAGGGGATTAGCAAGTTTTGTCTTGGTTTAGTCTATTGTTATTACAACTTTTTTTAAGTTTTAAATTATGTATTGTTAGTTTTTCCTAATACTTTTATTGTTTTGCCTTTTTTGTAGACAGCTTTGAGGTGGGGTTTTTTGTTTGTTTGTTTTTACAATCAAGTAGAGTATAAATTATATATCTCCGCAGTTGCTATCTACATTGGATTTGAAATAGCATTTATCTATTTCAAAGCCATTCTAAACTGCTTAATATTTCAAAAAATAAAATAAAAAATCCCTTGTCGGTTTATTACGTCCAATATAAAAAAACAGTATCCATGACAAAGAAAACATCAGGCTAACATCAATAATGAAACAGTATAAAAGCAAATCAAAAAAAGAATCAGGAGAATTCATATACATAAAGGGGGGGGCAGACTGACGAGTCAAGGAAAAGTCAGGGCATAAAATATGTGTTCTGTTCCAATTGTGTATTCATAGTCTCATACAGTTGTAGAGTTGGAAGGGATCCCATGGGTCATCTAGTCCAACCTGCTGCAATGTAGGAATCACAGCTTAATTCCTCCCTTTTTCTGGCTTCTCTTGTGCAATATAAATCTGACTATGTGCAATTGTCTTAACTAATTCCTAATTCCTTAACTAATTCCTGTGTGCAATTGTCTTAACGGTTTCTATTCAATTGTCTTGTGTAGTTTGCTATTGCATTGTGAAGTGGCCTGGAGGTGCATCGTAGGAAGCAATACATTAATGAAATAAAAACAGCAATAGTCCGAAACATCTGGAGGGCAATGGGCTCAGGGAGGCTGTTCTAAGGACCCCCCCCAAACCCCTGGAGACCAGGCCTCAAAGAAAGCAGCAGCATCCGCTGCAGCAAGATTAAAGGGCAGATTAAACGGCTTCACCCACCCCCAATCGTGGAATCCCAAATGCCCTGGATTGGAAAGTGGGGGAAGGGAGCCCTGCCATGCTGGGTGGCCGGATAGGATGCCATTTGTGCTGGGGGCACAGCCTAGGAAAGGGAGGGGCGGCAATTGGGCCAGGTTAGAGATGGCTCAGCCCAGTTAGCGGCTCAGGAATCCACCTGGCAAGCAGAGTTCCCAGGGCTTGGCAGCTACGGTATATTTTATTCCTTTTCTTCTGGGTTTCTGATGTGATGAAGCCTCTCTCTCTCCTGGCAGAAAACGGGGGTGGGGGTGTAAATAAATGACTTCCTTTACTTACTGCAGGCTAATGCATATAAGTGCATGCTTCCATTTGAGTGAACAGATTGAAAATCCCTTCACTCCATTTGCTTGTGCCAAACAGGGAAAGGGGGCTGCAAATGGGGGGGGGGGCTTGAAGATGAAGCCTGACATTTTCTCCCCAAGAAAATGAGATGGGCAGAACAAAATTGAGTTTTATTTACTCAAGCCTTTGGATCCAATTGTGTGCTGCCAGTGCTGTTTTAGTACTCTGATGGTGACGGTGTACAGAAGTTAGATTGGATTTTATATTTTTAAATTATGAGTATTTTATTGCTATCTTGCTTTTATCTTTTTTTATATGGTTTGGTTGCTCTGTACTCCTGGCAGACCAAAGGTGGGGCACAGAAATGACATATGGATAAGTCAGGCAGCAGGAGAGCAAAATTGCTTTAGCCAGTATTGGGACAACCTTTTCCATTTGTTCCACTCCTGCACCCCCTTTTGCCTAACTGAAGTATATTTATTTTGTAGTTTTATTCATTTGTTTCTTAAAATGTATATACTGCTTAATTGCTATTTTAAAAACCCCTCAAAAGCACAGTGGTGAAAGTTTCCAGGTCCAACCTTGGCTGAATTATTGCCACCTGCAGGGACAGCACCACCCTGTTTTGGCTCTGTTTAATTGCTTAAAACCTTGGATCACCGCAACCTGAGTCCGCATCCCGGCAGCTTCTGCTCCATGACTGATAGATCATGGGACACAGTTCTTGACCCCAGTTTCATTAGTGCCTTGTGCCCCTGGACAGGGTCTGCTGTCGCAGAGCTACCAGAACTGACTGAAGACATTTCAAGCACCTGTTCTCTCCCCCATAATGCTGGGAACCAATGGGGCCATCCAAGGAAGCCGAGTGTTGGAAGGTGCAGGACAAATGAAAGGAAGTCCTTTTTCACACAGCGCATTTGGAACTCACTCCCCACAAGAGGCAGGGATGGCTACTAGCTTGGATGGCTTTGAAAGAGGATTGGACAAATTCAGGCAATGTATTTTAAATATGCGTTTCATAAAATGCATACACTGCTTGATAGTTAACAAAAAACAACAACTCCAAGACAAAAAGAATAAAACAAGAACATTAGAGAAAACAATTAAAACATTCAGAAATTAAAACCAGCAATATGCTAAAAGCACATGAGCATTCAAGATATCTGGGTAGCCTTGTCCAAACAAAAATGTTTTTAGCAGCTGCTGAAAAGAGTACAGTGAAAAGGCCGGCCTGAAATCAACAGTCAGGGAGTTCCAGAGTGTGCAGTTGGTGCCGACCTGCTATAAGATTGATTCCTTACAAATGCCCCAAATTGCTAAGGATGCTGTATACTAACTTCCTGAACTTTGCCCAGTAGCAAATGGGCAACCTGTGTGGATCTCTGAGCACCGGGGTTGTATGCTGAAAAGTCCTCACTCTGGTCAGCAATTGTGCTGCAGCATTCTGCACTCACTGCAGCTTCCGGATCAAGCGCAACAGAAGGCCCACATAGAGCGCATTGCAGTATTCCAGTCTTGGAAGTAACCAGTGCATGAACTATTGTGGCCAAGCTTTCCCAGTCCAGGAATGGCAGACAGGGCTTCAACTGGTAGAGGTATTCGATGCACTGGAGCATCAGCAGCACTTCCTGGTCTATTAAGCAGCCGCATTGCTCTGGGCGAGGTCCTTTGCCGTCTCATTACCTCCGTAATGGTGATGTTTCTGCACCCTGATAATGTTTCGCTCATGGAAGTCACAGGCGGGCCTAAAGGTCAACCGGCAGACACTCCATCCCAAACAGCGATTACAGTTTTATTTAGAGGAAAGGGCTATCTTCCAATATTAAGAGCTTCCAGCAGGGAGAAGCTGTGAAGCCTTTGCAAAGGACAAGCAGCCTTGAAGTTGGGAGGTGGGAAGAAGGTAGATTGGGATCTGCTAGGAGATCTCTGAATGATTTTGAGGGGATCATTAGGGATTATATGTGCCCCCCATATGTCCTTTTTATTGTGCATTAATTATTATTTGCACTCGTGGTTGCATATGGTCAGTTAGAAGTGATCCCACATCTGCACCTGCCAAGGTTTTGGGGCGGACCTACTGTTACATTATGCCTTTAGGTGACAGCTGCTAGGAGTCACAAGTGGGCAAAGTCCTATTGAGGGTTTCCCACTGGGACATCTGGTCAGCCGCAAGATGCTGAGCTACATGGACCACTGGCCTCATCTAGCAGACTTGTCTTACCTTCTTATTTCCACCCAGCAGGGAGTGCCTGGCGCTGCCCAGGAATCTGTACAAACAAACAAACAAACAAACAAAAATGTGGTTTTTAAATGGATGTCATTTGTGAGTTTGGACACATCACACCAAGAATCAGCTGAAGTCGTGCCAAGGTCACGTTTTGGTCCACCATCTTGATTCAAAATGGTGCCTGGCATCCGAAGACTGCCGCCCCCTGTGCATAGTTTAGTGACAAGATCTCAAGAGACGTCCAAACCCCTAAAGAACAGACCAGACAGGCAAACCGCTTTCCAAAATACATAGCAGATCAGCGCATGTTCCATAGCTTCCTGCTTAAATCCTATAACTTTTCATACAACCGTTTATATGGCATGGATGCAATTCTTGGATATCAGTTTGTTCCCAAGGGTCACATTCACACCATGCTTTTAAAACCCTTTGGAGGTTCCCCCCCTCCAAAAAATTCTGGGAGTTGTAGTTTGTTAAGGGCACTTATAGTTTTTAGGAGGCCCTTATTCTACTCCCAGAACTATAAATCCCCTGTGAGGTGTGTTTGATTGTTAAACTAATCCAGCACAACTCTCAGCAGCCTTAAAAATTACCGTTCCCAGTACTTGGGGGAAGCCATGACTGTTTTTAAAGTGCTTCAAATGTATGGTGCAGATTTGGACCTCCTCACTATGCCACCCTCATTCAGGAAAATCATTCTGGGTCTCGTCCTGGGATGACTCAAGTTGCTCTCTTTTCCCCTCTGTTCATCTGGCTGCATCCTGCTAGATGCCTTTGCCTCTACCTCTTTGCCTCTACCTCTGTGATCTGCCAGCCATGCCAGGCTAGGCATTCATGCATGGTGGCATCTGTCCGCCCAGCCCTTAATCCAAAGACCTCCCAGTTTATTAGAGAACAAGAGATGGGCTTAAGCAGCAGCAGATGCTCTAGGCAGCGGAAGGGCAGGAGACCTGTTTAATCAGCTTGCTGCAAACTGGTTCCATTCTTCAAATTGACTGGGCGATGGGTTGAGGGATTGCTGGTGCCAGTGCAGCATGGCAATCAGGGTGAGCCCAGGACTGGCAACACCAACTCCAAACAGCTCACATACACACACCATGGAAGGGACCACAAGGGTCATCTAGTCCAACCCCCTGCAGTGCAGGAATCGTTCACCCAAAGTGGGGCTTTAACCCACAACCCCGAGATTAAGAGCCTCATGTTCTACCGGCTGAGCTATCCCAGTCATCCTGGGGAAAAGTGACAACTGGGGTGCTGCAGGGCTCAGTCCTGGGTCCAGTGTAATTCGATATCTTTATAAATGTCTTAGATGCAGGAATAGTGGGGATATTCATCAGATTTGCAGGTGATGGCAAATTAGGATGGGTAGCTAATACTGCAGAAGATAGATTCAAGATTCCAGATGACCTTAACAGATTGGAGAACTGGGCTGAAACTAACGCAATGAATTTCAATAGGGACAAATGTAAGGTTTTACAGATGCACAAATATAGAATGGGGGGGGCACCTGCCTTGACAGTAGTACATGCGATAAGGATCTAGCAGTCTAGTAGATCACAAGCTTAACGTGAGTCAACAGTGTGATGCGGCATTAAAAAAAGAAGCTAATGCAATTCTAGGCTGCATCAGCAGAAGTATGGTGTCCAGATCAAGGAAAGTAATAGTCCAACTCTATTCTGCCTTGGTCAGAGCCCACCTCGAGTGGTGTGCCCAATTCGGGGCACCACAGTTTAAGAAGGATATTGACGAGCTAGAAGGTAACCAAGATGATAAAGTGTCTGGAAGCCAAGCCTTATGAAGAACAGTTGAGGGAACTGGGTATGTTTATCCTGGTAAAGAGAAGACTGAGAGGAGATATGATAGCCATCTTCAAATCTCTCAAGGGCTGTCACATGGAAGATGGAGCAAGCTTGTTTTCTCCTGTTCCAGAGGGGAGGACTCAAACCAATGGATTCAAATTATAAGGACAGACTTCCTTGAAAGGTCATGGACGCTCCTTCAGAGAAGGTTTATAACTAGAGGTTGGATGGCTCTCTTGCAGGGAATCTTTAGCTGTGATTCCTACAGTGTTAGACTAGATGCCCCTTGGTTCTATTATCATGATTTGCTGAGAGGCTCTCTTACACAAATCCCTTCCAGAGGAATGCAGATGGTGCAAAAGCGTCACTTCATGCCAATGTTGGACTTGTGCAAGAGAATCTCCCTTTGGGCTTGGATCCCTCAGTCTCTCACACAACTGCATGCCTGATGCCCCCCGCCAGCAGCCACCTGTGGGAAGGCTGCCTCCAAGATCAACTTCTATGGTTGCTAGACACAGACTTGCTTGGGGATTTCCGCATGACAGGTCAGACAATACCCTGCTGCAACAAAATGTCGCAGCCTATCCCCACCCGCTTAGAAATGTTCTCATTCATGGCTCAAGCAGCCTTGTACAGGAACAGGAGCCTTGTATAGGAAGCTGCCTTACATTGAGTCAGACCATTGGTCCATCTAGCTCAATATTGTCTACACTGACTGGCAGCAGCACTCCAGGATTTGGACAGAAGATCTTCCCAGCCGTACCTGGAGATGCTGGGGATTGAACCAGGTACCTTGTGCATGGAAAGCAGGTACTCTACCCCTGAGCTACAGCCCTTCCCATGGCTTGCAAGCCTCTCAAAGGGGTGGAGGGTGGAGGACAGAGGAAGGGGGAGGCATGAATTATTTCCCTTTCCCCTCCCAAGGCTATTTGCTGCTGTGGCACCACCAGAGTATCCTTGTACTCCAATAACATCTAGAGGGCACCAGGTTGGGGAAGCCTGCTTTTGGGCAAGGACAGCTAAGGTCAGCAACATAATTTTGAGCATTTTGAAGCACGGGTGTTCAAGATAGCAGCTGACACCCCTCTCCCCGAGAGTCCAAAAATGCAGGCAGCTGGGCTAACAAAACAGAGATATTAAAGTCTTAGCAGAAAAAAGCGTTCCAGCTTCCGCCTTCTTCAGCTGCTCTGATTTGAATCAAAGAGGGCTGCTGGAGCCAAGGTGGTAGTTATCTTACACTGAGAGGGTGGCACATTCAGAAGTGTGGCATTTTCTGTAGGCTGCAGCTGAGGGGTGTTGGGTCTTATCCTTTGGCCACATGGCTAAGGTGTTCCAAATACAGTGGTTGTTGTTTAGTCGTCTAGTCGTGTCCGACTCTTCGTGACCCCAGGGACCAGAGCACGCCAGGCACTTCTGTCCTCCACTGCCTCCCGCAGTTTGATCAAACTCATGCTGGTAGCTTCAAGAGCACCATCCAACCATCTCATTCTCTGTCGTCCCCTTCTCCTTGTGCCCTCCATCTTTCTCAACATCAGGGTCTTTTCCAGGGAGTCTTCTCTTCTCATGAGGTGGCCAAAGTATTGGAGCCTCAGCTTCACGATCTGTCCTTCCAGTGAGTGCTCAGGGCTGATTTCCTTCAGAATGGAGAGGTTTGATCTTCTTGCAGTCCATGGGACTCTCAAGAGTCTCCTCCAGCACCATAATTCAAAAGCATCAATTCTTCGGCGATCAGCCTTCTTTATGGTCCAGCTCTCACTTCCATACATCACTACTGGGAAAACCATGGCTTTTACTATACGGACCTTTGTTGGCAAGGTGATGTCTCTGCTTTTTAAGATGTTGTCTAGGTTTGCCATCGCCTTTCTCCCAAGGATCAGGCGTCTTTTAATTTCGTGACTGCTGTCACCATCTGCACTGATCATGGAGCCCAAGAAGGTAAAATCTCTCACTGCCTCCATTTCTTCCCCTTCTATTTGCCAGGAGGTGATGGGCCCAGTGGCCATGATACCTCAGGTTAAGAACTTAATTCGTTCCGGAGGTCCGTTCTTAACCTGAAGCTGTTCTTAACCTGAAGCACCACTTTAGCTAATGGGGCCTCCTGCTGCTGCCGCTGTTCTTATCCTGAAGCAAAGTTCTTAACTCGAGGTACTATTTCTGGGTTAGCAGAGTCTGTAACTTGAAGCGTATGTAACCCAAGGTACCACTGTACATTGATCCAGGAGTTTTTCCTGGATCAGAGGCTTCTCTATTTCAATTACTCTGCTCTCTTTTTGCAATAAATGAGCGAGTCTGTAATTATCTAACTTTGAAGAGCTTCAAGACTGGTTCCAATCTGACACATCCTAACCGATGCAGCTCCTCTCTGTTCTTGAATCTGCCTTCATTCAAGCAGGACACCCCCTTTTAACAGCCTTCCTTTTATACCACCATTTTATAAGCAAAGATTGAAATGTCAACTTGCTATATAGCACTTTGTCGTCAAGCTTTCGATATTGTCTCTCAAGGCCTTGGGATTTATGCACCTTTGTTCTAAATGTTCACCACTGGAATGTTGTAAGATTCTGGACAGGGAAATGAAAGTCTTTCATGTGGCGCATAGTTAAATTGTGGAACTCAAACCCACAGGAGGCAGTGGGGGCCTTTAAACAGAGGCGGAGCAAGCCAATCGGGCGCCTGGGGCAGCGTATGTGCCCTGAGCCTGGAGGCGGGGCCAGCCACCCATGGGGCGGGGCCAGCTGGGGCAGGACGCTCCGCGGGGCCTCCAAGGAGTCTGCCTGCCTCCTCCCACTCAGCTGCCCTACAGCTGAGGGAGAGGCAGTGGGCAGACCGTTTGGGGCAGTGTACAGCAAGAGAGACGCGTGGCTCGGGTGCGCTGCAGGCCCCGTGGTGAGTGCCGCTCAGCATTTTGTCACGCCCTCCCCTCAGTGGTGACACCCAGGGCGGCCCGTCTCCACCACACACCCCTTCCTTTGCCCCCACACTCCCCCCCAGGGATGAAACCCAGGGCGGCCACACCCACCGCACCCCCTTCCTCCGCTAGTGGCTTTATTTTTAATGTTTTTATTAAGTAATTTCAACATAACAAATTATCAAACCGTATGATCACATACATTATTTTTCCCCTTTTTTCCCACCCCCCTTCCATTCCCCCCTCCCCCCCAAGGACTTCCCTCAGCTCCTCTCTCTGATTTCTCTGCACATATTATTCCCTGCATGTTACAAAAATATACATATCTCCTTACCTTATCTATCTATCATGTTATCAACCAATAAATTTGTGTATGCCAAGGAGTCCAGTTCATAAATTTGTCTTTTTAGATAATTTGTAAAAAGCTCCCCTTCTTTCTTAAAGTCACAGCTGTCCTTGTCCCGCAGTTTGTATGTCAGTTTAGCCACCTCTGCATAGCTCATCAATTTTTCTTGCCACTATTCTTTCGTTGGGATTTCCTCATTCTTCCATCCTTGCCGCTATTGTAGCATACATAAATACCGTAAGTTCTTCGTTTTTCTTGGTAGGTCTTGTCCTACAATCCCTAACAAAAATGCTTCTGGTTTTTTTTTGTTTTTTTTTTTTTACAAATGTCATTTTAAACATTTTTTTTCCAATTTATTGTATATCATCCTCCACCAGTGGCTTTAAATGAGGACTGGACCAATTCATGGAGAATAAGGCTATCAGTGACTATGAATGCTGTGCCTTTGCCGTTACAGGCAGCCATGCTTCTGAATACAAGTTGCTGGAAACCACAGGAGGGGAGAGGGCTCTTGTTCTCACGTGCTGCCTGCAGATTTCTCTTTGGAGCATCTTGTTGGCCTCTGTGAAACGAGGATGCTGGACTAGACGGGGTATTGGCCTCATCCAGCAAGGCTCTTCTGTGTTCATATGAACTTATGTCAGTTACATTTTAGGGCCGGCGGGTGATGTTTTTGCTTGATATTGTGAGTTTTGCTTGATATTGTGACTGGCTCCATGAGATAAACACAGGTCACCCAGCGTTTCAATTCAGAAGGATGTGATTGAGAATTGTTGACGGATGGTTTAAGCACAACTCGTACCGATACTCTGTGTAGATTTGGAGGCTGGCAGGATGCTATAAAAGCAAAAGGCTTGCCAATTGCTTTAGAAAGACTTTTTCCCCCTAAAATGAATTCGGAGGAGTTTGGAGGAGTTTGGATTTGATCTCCCGCTTTATCACTACCCGAAGGAGTCTCAAAGCGGCTAACATTCTCCTTTCCCTTCCTCCCCCACAACAAACACTCTGTGAGGTGAGTGGGGCTGAGAGACTTCAAAGAAGTGTGACTGCCCAAGGTCACCCAGCAGCTGCATGTGGAGGAGCGGAGACGCGAACCCGCTTCCCCAGATTATGAGTCTACCGCTCTTAACCACTACACCACACTGGCTCTCTTTTCGGGGTTGGAAGAGCTCGCCAATGAGGAAAAATTACAAGGTTTGGGGCTTCTTAATTTAGAAAAAAAAGGCAAGGAAGCAGGAACATGATAAAGGTGCATAAGATGATAGATGGTGCAGAGAAAGTAGTTTTATAAATCATTTAATGTGTCAATACGATTGGAAGTTGTTAATATTGCAGTTGTTGTATGAGGATTGTTATTTTGACCAGAGTGTAATTGAAATTAATAAGATTTTGGAATGCAGAGAAAAAGTAAACCATCAAACCATCAGTTCTAGCATGCGGGGCCCACCTAAATTATATAATTTGGTATCTGAATTATTGGTATTAGTAATTGTATTATAATTTGGCATTGTTATAATGAGACTATTATTGGATTGTAATTGAAAACTAATAAAAATTATTATCAGAGAGAGAGAGAGAAATTTGCATTTTTGCTCCCTCTCTGGTAATACTAGATCCCAACAGGGTCATCCAATGAAGCCAGCTGTTTAGAGATTAAAGGAAAGACTACTTCACACAGCACTTAGTCAAACTGGGAGATTTGCTCCCATAGGTTGCAGTGATGGACACCAATCTGGATGGCTTTAATAGCCTCAGCATTTGCTAGGGCAGGGCCATAGCACAGTGGAATAGCAGTTGCCTTGCAGTTGCAGTAGGTTCCTGGTTCAATCCCCAGGGGCAGCATCTTCAGCTTGAGCTGGGAATGTGCCCTGCTGGAAAGCAAGGATGCTCTCGGGCAACTGGATGGACCAAAGACCCGGCTCGGTATAAGGCAGCTTCCTCTGTTTGTAACACAGGGGCTGGTGGCCTTGGTGAGAACTTGGCCTCTGTCTGTCAGAGCTACCTTGCCCTGCAGGCGGCAGTGCCGGCTGCCTTCCGAAGGAGAGACCAACCAGCTGCCAGGGAGGGACGTGGTTCCCTCTCAGGAGGACTCGTTGTCACCCAGGCAGGAGTGACCCAGATTCCTGTCTGTGGCAGGAGCCTGTAGCAGTGCTGTGCCTACATTTCCCCCGCCGCGGAAGTGCTGGGCTCAGCGGGGAGCGAGGCAGGCAAAGAAGCAAGATGGATGGATCCTGCTCTCCCAGCAGGGCAGCAAGAGGCTGCGGGCTCTCGTCTCTTACGGCTCGGCTCCCTTGATTAAACAGCATCTTGCTCTCCAAAGGCTGAGAAATCGCCAACCTTCTGACGCAACACCTGGCTCAGCGCTGCACCAAGGATCCGCTCTGCTTCCAGCTACTTGGCCAAAAGGAAAGAGCGCTTTGCCCATGCTCAGGAACACCAACGGCTTTGGGTCTAGCCGGGTGCCAGACTGGGCTCAAGCATTCCAGACAGGCTCTGGGGCCAAACGCCAGGCGAGATCTTGGCAGGCGAGATCCAGAGAAACCTTGGAGCGGTGGATGGGGCCCAGCTCATCAGTGAATGTGCTGGTCCTGGGGGCTAACCAAGAGGCAGGGTCCGAGTCCAGTCTGAGGTCGATGGTGTGGTATGGAGGCTGTCCGTTAAAGCTGTAGCTGGGTCCAAGGCAGGGAGACGGGTGGGGTCAGGAACTCTGGCAGAAAAGCAGGACAGGGTGCTGGCAGGAACAGGCTACCAACAACGTTGCTCCCGCAACCTGGGACTGGGGCTGACTGGCTTTTATCTGCCCCGAGGCATAGGGCGGCCCCAGTCCACAGGTGACTCGCCTCTCCTGGCCTGGAGGTGAGCACTCCTCCTGCAGGAACTTAGTTCCCTCCGCCTCTCTGCCCTGAGCCTCTGTAGCTCAGGAGAGGCTGGAGGGTTACCGGACTCAGAGGCAACCTCCTCTTCCCCTAACTGGGCTGAGAGTGGAGCACCTGCAGGCAATGGGTCCTCCATCCCCTCAGGGGCCAGAGCAGACTCAGCTGGTGCCTGCACCTGAGGATCCAGCACAGGTGAGGACCCTTCAGGCTCAGGCCCCAGCCCCGGCTCAGCTGGTTCTGGAGGCGGGGACTCCTGTGCAGGCTGGGATTCCTCAGGTTCAACCTCTGAGTCCGAATCCCAGGCCATCACAGTGAATCTGCAAAACCGCAGGGACTGGCCATGCTTATGGTACATGTTGCTCCAACCTGTGTATGGCAGTAAAAGTTTGTGTGGCATTAGTTTGCTTTAAGAACATCAGAAGAAAAAGAAGAACATCAGCTGGATCGGGTCAAAGGCCCACCTGGTCCAGCATCTTCTCCTCCCAGTGGCCAACCAGTTGCCCCAGTGGGAAGTATGAAAGCAGGACCTGAGCACACCAGCAACTCTTCCTACCCACCACGACCTCCAGCAACTGGCAATCAGAAGTGCATTTCCTTTAACAGTGAAGGTAGAACACAACCATTGCTTTATTGGTGGCCGTCACTGTATCTTGTGGGAGTGAGTTCCATAGTTTAACACCTGCTGCGTGAAGAAGAGGATAGAGCCAGTGTGGTGAAGTGGTTAGGGCCTGGGAGACCAGGGTTCAAATCGCTGCTCAGCCACGAAGCTCACTGGGTGACTCTTGGGCCAGTCAGTCACTCTCAACCTATCCTACCTTGCCAGGTTGTTGTGGTGATTAAATGAGGAGAGGGAGAACTATGCACACTGTATTGAGCTGCTTGGAGGAAAAGGTGGGATATAAACGCAAATGACAATCAGCCCTTTCTTTTTGTCTGTCCCAAATCTTCCAATATTCTTCTGTGCTTTATTGTTCTTGGGGTATTGCCCCCTCCCCAGCCATCCTATTAGTGTGAGCTGCCTTGAGCTTCTGAAATTGAAAGGGGGGGGGGGACGACGACAGGTGGCACAAATCTCCCTAATAAATAAAATCAGCAAAACAGCTTTCTGGGTGGATGCAAGAGAACCTCTCACAGCCATGGATGGAACTGCTGGTACTCGGTCGCACCTGCCTCCCTGCAAGAGGTCTGAGAGAACGGCTCCACCTCTTGGCTGAAAGAATTCTGCCTCCAAATCGAGCACAAAAACCACAAGGGACAGATGTGAAACTGTATCAGCAAAGAGGCTGTGGTGGTGATGCTTGGCTGAAACACTCTGGGGGCTCTTCCAGCTCTCCCTGTTATTGAGCATGCAGACTGGTTTGCTTGCATGGAGATTAGACTGTCTAGCCTTTACTGAGCATTTATTGTGATTTGTTTATGGGACGGCTACAGAAAAACAAGCATACATCCTGCATGGCAAACTTAAGAGCCCTGCAGTACCGGATCAGGCCAGCGATCGGTCCATCTAGTCCAACATCCTGTTTTCACAGAGACTATGTAGATGCCCCAATGGGAAGCAAGCAGGCCCAGAGCACAACAGCAGCAAGCCCCCGCTCCCTTGCATTCTGCAGCAACTGGTGTTTAGAAGCATTCTGCCTCCAACAGTGGTTGGAGAATGCAACCCAATTTGCTTGCAGGGTGCTTACCTATCTTCCCATTCCTCATTTGTTCATCCTGCACTTTGCAATGTGTTTCCCTAACACCTCCCAAACTGCAAAAAGTCTTTGTTTTTTCAGTGTGGATTTGTCAACCAGGCTGTCTAATTAACTTAAATAGCACAAACCTACATCTCTCCCCAGAATGTGCTTGAATCTCTCCTGAAAAATAGTGAGTCTGGAGACCATCTTTCTCTCTCATTTGCTGTTTCTTGTCCCAGAGTAAGAGCCCAAATGAATCCATAATGGGATATTGACTCTATTTTTATAACAGCATCTAGCTTGGGTGGCTACCAGTTTGGGAATAGAGCAAAATGGGGCAACCCCCCAAAAAACAGGGTTGCAGTTTTTGAATATTTGGGTGGGTGATCTCCACAAGTTATCTATCATTAGATTAGTTTGAAAGCTAAAATAAAACGAAAAAGCCCAAACCAAAAGCAACATAGCTAGACAAGGACCTATCTCCTCAGTGACTTAAATATTCCATAGTGTAGCCATTAACAAGCTGATGCCCTCCAGAAGTTTTGGATCACAACTCCCATTAGCTCCAGCACCTGGACCACAGTGTGAAAATCTCTGAATTTTCATTGTTTGTTCCTTTAAGTTCATTTTCAAACAAGATGTTTTCTTTTTACCTCTCTCTATATGTACTGTATGTCACTAATTAGAAACGAAAAGATTAATAATAGCAAAAAAGATAGCTCATACTACTAATGGACTCATTAGACATTTAGACCGGTCGTATTTTTTGGACATGGTCATGTTTAAATAAATAGGTGAACAAACAAGATCCCCGCAAAAGCAGTATATAAATAATCTTATATAAAATAAAAACCTTTTCTTTAATGTCCTTTTTTCTAGCCAACATCAGAATACGAACCTTGAAAATATATCCCAATATCGCCCCCCGTGTCTATTTAGCACAAACACTGGCATACAGAGGACCACTTATTTAAAAAAATACTTTATTATTACCATCGTTTTTGTCATCCACATTACAGAAGCAATCTGTTCTGTACAAAAAAAAACCAAAAACCCAAACAGCAATGCAACTTGGAGATCCCCAACCAAACCAGATCCACCAGTGACCGAGATCACGCCTTCTGGGAGGGGCAACAGCTGTCAGTCACCGGAGCAATACCAGAGCAGCAGAATCCACAGCAGGGAGAGAAATGGGGACCTTTTATCCAGAAGGCAGCCTGAATTTAAGAGAAATGAGTGAGGTGAGCAGCCCAAACAGGGTGAGTGATCAAGCAGGTGGAACTGATAGAGAGGCAGAAGAAGCACCAGGCAGAAAGCACAAAAGGAGAGGGGTTGATTTTCAGATATTGTAGGAACAAGGAAGTTTCACCAGCTGATTCTCTGCCTCTGAATGGAAGGAGGAAGGAGGAAGGGGGTGGGGAATAGAACTTTTCAGAAATCTTCCAATCAAAACAAACTCAACCCCAGGGAGGCTCCAGAGCAGCAGCAGGGGGCGTTCAAGATACATCCATCACAACTGGTCCAAGACGAGCAGGTGCCAAAGACCCACCAGCATTTCAGATTAAAAAAAAAAAACAGGCAGCTTTTGGCTGTTTGTTCTACTGCGCTGAGAACCTGGAACCAGGCCAAGAGCCGGACATTTTTTAAAAGCCACATTCATATGAAACCCAAGCCAGCTTGCTTTGTTCCAAAGCGGCCTGTTTGGAAGCTCTGCTGCCTGGCCATGACTAGCAAAGGATGCAGGGATGCAATGGCATGGAGGCTCACTTTGGGGGCCCCAGAAGGAAAGGTTTCCTGCCTGCAACAGGTCAGCTGCTTTCACAGACCCACCAGAGAACCTCCAATGTTTCTTTTTGGCTGCGAAAGAAGGCAAGACTCCTCCCCACCCCACTAGCACATCCTCCTTCCAATCTGGGGAGCTCCAAATGTTTTAAACTATGAATCCCACCAGCCCCAGCCAGAGGGTTAGGGAGGTTGTGGTCCAACAACATCAGGTTGGGAGAGTCTGCCTTAGAGGTCGTGAAGGCGAGGGGATGAGTTTCTGCAGGGACTCTTTGCAAAAGGTTGGGCCATGGCTTAGCCATACTTAGAGCTGGCCCACTGAAATCATTTAAGCTGGTGATAACTCAAATCCCATTGATCTCAACGGCTCTATTCTATATGGGGCTAAGGATCCAGCCCAATAACAGCTGTTGTGGTAAACAGAGGGATTTCCTCTCATGCAGAAAGAGAGAGATAAGGAGGAAGGGAGGGAGGGAGGAAGGGAGGGGGTTCACAGCTAATGATGATGTTCCTAACTTTTGCTGACTTGGGATTGTGCTTTTTAGGCTAGATGTTGGCAACTGACACCTCCAAGCCTAACCTGCCTACTCTCACTGCTGCACCATGCTACCAGTGTGAAGTCAACCAAGAGGCTGAAGGGATCAATGGAGGAAGAAGCAGCCACATCAGCAGACTTGGAGGAGGGGGCATATGAAGGATGACTGATGCTTCGGCTCACCCCCCCCCTTCAGGACTGCCTCTTCAAACAGGCGTTTTGGTAAAGTTTGCCCCCCATTGTCACCCACTCCCCCAGGAGAAAAAACTCCACTATCCTGGTTGGAGCTGCTCCAAACGCTTCCTTTTGATTCCACGTCCCCCCCAGGTGGAAATGGGAGATTTGCAAGGTGGATGAAGAATCCCTGATGCAAATGTGGCAGCCAATACGGAGGCCTCAGGATGTCGTTAAAGACTCCAAATCCCTCCATCCTCAACTCCTGGGACTTATGGAGAGAGTCCAGCCACATCTGAAGGGCACCACTACGTTGGCTATCCCAGATCTGGTCATTTCCGTGGGGCAGCATTGCAGGGGGTTAAGAGTCATTCCAGGAGGGAGGAGAGCTGAAGGTGGAGGGATGGCTAAGCGAGCATTTAAAAGGAAGGAAAAGAAAGTGAGGCAGGGGCTGTTGAGAAAGCGGCCACCAGCCTACTGCCAACACCCAACACGTACCCCATGAGATTGAGATGTCATGCCATGGCATAGTGACATTCCCAGGGGAAGGGGGGCAATGTGGTGCAAAACGGCAGCCACTGGGCCTCTGGCAGAACTTAAAGCAGCAGGAATTAAAAGGAAGAAGGAAAGTGTCATTTTGCAGAGGGAGGGGAGACCACATCACTGTCCACCACTTACAGCAGTGAAAAGTAAAAGAAAGAAGGGGGAAATGGGGAAGCCGCTGCTCCCACTGCTTTTCCCAGTGGGTGGGGGACTGGGGCGTTTTGGCTCAGCCCTAATTCCATCTTCCAAGGGGGTGAGAGAATGAAGCCTGGTGGAGACTGGCTGTAAAGAGCCTCCAAACTCTGCCCACTGAGCCTCTGCTTTGATGGCCGAAGGGCAAGGCACAAGACCCCTCTCCTCTGGCCTGCACACTCCTTCCAAGTTAAAAGACA
Organism: Podarcis bocagei; assembly: GCF_964188305.1. Classification (NCBI taxonomy): domain Eukaryota; kingdom Metazoa; phylum Chordata; class Lepidosauria; order Squamata; family Lacertidae; genus Podarcis; species Podarcis bocagei. Next base: position 31,944,744 of record NC_138139.1, on the reverse strand, counting down.
ACACAACAGTGGAGCAACTGAATCGGACACCCACTTCTGGGCTGGCGATGGGGTAGGGGCACCCCACTACAGGGCCTTGGGCCGGGCGTTGAGGCGGATGACTTCCCTGAAGTCCCGGACAAACTCGCGCAACCGGTCCAGGTAGGGGTTGACGTTCTCCTCCATCCATTCCTCCACCGTGTCTGGGAAGTAGATGCTCTCCATGCGGGAGCGAAAGCTCTGGACGAAGTTCTCCCAGTCCTCGTGGACTCTGGGGTGGGGGGAAAGAGCCCAAGAGAGTCAGGAAGGAAGGATGGTGGTGTGGAATGCCCCCCCCCCCGGAGAACGAGTGGCACAATGCGCAAAGGCTTGGCAAGGGAAGGACACCGGGTTCAACTCCCAGCTGGCCTCTTCAGTTAAGGATTTCCAATACAGTGGTACCTCTGGTTAAGAACTTAATTCGTTCTGGAGATCCGTTCTTAACCTGAAACTGTTCTTAACCTGAAGCACCACTTTAGCTAATGGGGCCTCCTGCTGCTGCCGGAGCACGATTTCTGTCCTCATCCTGAAGCAAAGTTCTTAACCTGAGGTACTATTTCTGGGTTAGCGGAGTCTGTAACCTGAAGCGTCTGTAACCCGAGATACCACTGTACCAGGAAGCATGTGGATGGAGAGGTACCCCCTCCCCAGATGCCATGGATAGATGCTGCTGCCCCCCAGACAAAGGAGAGGGCTGAGCTAGATGGGCAAATGGGTCAGTCCACTCAGTGTCTAAATGGCAGGCAGAGTTTTTCTGTGTATGAGAGAGCTTCTTTGACTGATACGTTAACTTTCCATTCCTAGGCTATATCCCTGTATTAATACAGATCATCAAAAAGCAATTCAGAATTGATTGCTTTGGCTCTGGGTGGTATTGCTTTTACAGAGTTAAGGCTTAGTGCTCTTCCTTCTGCCTTTCTGGATAGCCACTAGGGCTGGGTGAGATATATATATATATCCTGGCAATATATAGTGAATCATGATGTATGTGTGTGCTGTACAAAAATCACAATGTGGGAATGACAGTGAAGCCAGCCAATGCTTCTACATAGCTCCATCCTTATTTCAGACATCGTGATATATCAATATATTGTGATATTTAGCTGGTGATATATCACGAAGTTGAAAACCTATCGCCCAGCCCTAATGGCCACGGTAAGAAACTACCTTTGGAGCAGCATTTATGTGTGCTTTATGTAAAACGGCTACAGAAGACAATGCTCAGTGCATTACCTAGCATCCTCTATATAAAGATTATTGTGAAAAATGTCCAAGTTCAGCTGCAAAAAAACAACCTTTTGCCAAACATCTGCCCTCTCGAAGATTTGGACCAGCATCCAAACCATCTGCACCAGTTGGGGCTGATGGGAGTTGTAGTCAAATACATTTGGAGGGCACCAGGTTGGCAAAGGCTGACCTAGAATGCAATGTCCCTTCCTGTCTGTTTGCAATGGCAAATGACCATGCACTCATAAAACACACGCAACTTCCCCAGCTGGTACTCAATAGTTAGGAATGGCGAAGGAATTTGACTCAGTTCACATAGAAAGGTGACTCTACCTAATTCTCACTTCCTGTAACTATATGCGGACAGAAGCATGACCATCCTTTGCAATGTTTGCTTCTCTGAATTTAGCAATGTCAAGTAACATGTACAAAAGTCAAGTAACATGTACAAAAATGTGCATGTACTAACTAGGGTAAAGTGTGCATAAAAAGGCATATAATTACTGAAAATAACATACAGAAATGTATTAAGTATATTTTAGATGAAGTTTGCACTGAAACACTCGTGGATTTTCATGGGGACATTAAAAGAAAAAGAATTCGTGAACTGATGTGGAAACTGAACATAGATAACTGAGAGAAACTGTGACTGACAGATTTGCCTGTTCCTAGTCAAGAGAGGTCTCGGTTTATATAGTGTCGTGGCTAGTGTTGGACTAGGACCTGGAAGAGACCAGGGTTCAAATCTACACTCAGCCATGAGGCTTACTAAGTGACCTTGGGACTGTCACTCACTCTCAGCCTAACCTACATCACAGGTTTGTTGTGAGGACTAAAATGGGGAGGCAGGGAAAGCACATATGCCACCTTGAGCTCCTTGGAGGAAAAGGGAGGATATAAATGCATTAAGTAAATAAATAATAAATAAATAGAGGACTGAGCCCCCACCCCCTTGCCTTCCCAACCCACCCCTCAATCACTTGCAGGGTGGGTGTGCTCACTCACTTGAGAACTTTGCTACCAAAGCTCTCCAGGTTACGAGGGTTTCCAAACTGGTGCTTCCGATGGTAAGGACTGAACCATCCCTTGACAGAGCTGTCGTGCACAGGGAGAGAAGAAAGAAAGAGAAACCCCATTAAGCAGCCAAACAAAGACCGACCTGGCAATTGCATCAAAACACTCAAAGCTATGATAGCTCAGTTGGCTAGAGAGTGGTGCCAATAATGCCAAGGCTGTAGTTTCAATCCCCATAAGGAACAGCTGCATATTCCAACGTTGCAGGGGGTTGGACTAGATTATCCTCAAGGTCCCTTCTAACTGTATGATTCTATGACTCAGGCAATGAAACTTCCATGACTCCTAACTCAGCAGCATCAGGGACACTAAAAATGCATCCTTTAAACAGCAGCCAAAATTCCCTTTATTACTAGTCCAATTTAGTTTCTCCCCCTATGAGGAGGGGAGTGTTTTCAAGATGGTGGATGTCTTTACCTAACACTATTTCTTCTGGGGGTGAGAAATGTGGGTTGCTGATGCATTAAGGCTAAAAGCAAAACAGGGGAAGTGCCACAGCTTAGCAGCAGAGCAACTGCCAACAGTACTGAGCTAGACTGACCAATTGGTCAGACTAAGGCCGTTTCCTTGTCTAATTTTCTGCAGTCCCTGGAAGCAGAATTAAAACAGCGGGTCCACATGGCTGTTGAGGTGCTTCCAGACAAAGGGCTCAGCAAAGGGGGGGAGGGACCAAGGCCAAAATTTCACACACACACACACACACACACACACACACACACACACACACACACACAGAGTCTTTGTACTGCCTTCCCAAAGTTATGCAAGATGCTGGGCTTTGGGAAGGAGGCATGAAGCTCTGGCAACATCCTAAAGTTCTCCCCACCTCCTTCCCAAATCTGGGAAAGCACTAACTAGGCTTTGGGAATGTGCCTCACCTACCAGCTTTGGGAAGGCACCGTGAAGGTTGGGGTGGTGGTCAAATGTTGCTGAGGGCCACCAAAAAGGCTTCAAGGGCCACATGCGGCCCTTGAGACACATGTTGGACCACCCTGGTCTGCACTTAAGGGTATGCACTACTTTTTGGGGGGGCTGTACATCCCTCTAGGGACGCAGATGGCGCCATGGGTTAAACCACAGCCTAGGATTTGCCGATCTGAAGGTTGGTGGTTCAAATCCCCACAACGGGGTGAGCTCCCGTTGCTCGGTCCCTGCTCCTGCCAACCTAGCAGTTCGAAAGCACATCAAAGTGCAAGTAGATAAATAGGTACCGCTCCGGCGGGAAGGTAAACAGTGTTTCCATGCGCTGCTCTGGTTTGCCAGAAGCAGCTTAGTCATGCTGGCCACATGACCCGGAAGCTGTACGCCGGCTCCCTCGGCCAATAAAGCGAGATGAGTGCCACAACCCCAGAGTCAGCCACAACTGGACCTAATGGTCAGGGGTCCCTTTACCTTTACATCTCTCTATGTTCTGCTCACAAAGAGGGTGAGACAGTGTTGCAACACCCCCCTTTTGACACACACACCCCTCTCTTGACAGGTGCTTCTCACCACCATTTTAGCACCCTCCTTGTGTGTGTGTGGCTACTGACTTGGAATCTGAACATATGCGGTAGTTGTGCTATTCCACCGAAGCGCAATTGCACAGCTCCCAAAGCAATGTCTATCCATTTATCTTAGCCAGTTGCATTATCTGGTTTGTTTTGCTGACCTATATTCTAAAAGAGGTTGAGTTTGAAGCTTTGCATCTTTGAACCTGAATGCTGCACTGCTACCCTCTTCTCACCTTTGGGGATGCTTGATTTACAACTCTTCCCTGAACTTCTATCCTGATCTTTGTTGCCCAGCTTTTCCTGCAGTTTAGTGGCTCAACTTAAAATTTCCTGTTGTTCTCTGGCTGGAAGGCTAGCAAAACAGTTTCAGATCATCTTCTGTTGACTCTGGCCAATGTCTAAAGAAGGCCTGCAATCCAGGGCAAGAAGGGTCTCAGCCTGCCTTCCATATAAACATTCCCGGGGAATCGGACTGCCAGTACGGACTTTTAATTGTCAGTTTCAGAACTAGAATGTTATTACATTGTAATTGTGCTATCGATATGTATAAATAGGTACAACTTAAGAAGCAAAGCAAACAGCAGTGTGTGAAGGCTGAGACAGCTTGTTCCAGGAAAGGAAGCTAACTGATTGTTTTAAAGGTTTGTTTGCTTCCTTTTATATTTAGAACAGGAGCTCTGGGTAACGCAGGCTCTGCTTCCTCTCTTCCCTCAACCCAGCAGGATATTCCACAGCTCCTGCTGTGTCCTACACACCCTAAAATCGCATCCAGAGGATTAAGAAGAACTGCATAGTTGGAAGGGACCTCAAGGGGCATCTAGTCCAACTCCTTGCAATGCAGGACTCCTAGCTCCAGAATCCCTGACAGATGAACATCCAACCACTGTCAAAACAGCTCTTACAGTCAAAAAGCTCTTCCTATTGTTTAGTCGGCATCTTCTTTCTTGCCATTTAAATCCACTGGTTCAGGTCCTACCGTCCAGAGCAGCAGAAAGCAAGCTTATAATAATAATAATTTATTATTGATACCCCGCCCATCTGGCTGGGTTTCCCCAGCCACTCTGGGAGGCTTCCAACAAAGTATTAAAATACAGTAATGTGTTAAACATTAAAATATTCCCTAAAGAGGGCTGCCTTCAGATGTCTTCTAAAAGTCCGGTAGTTGTTCTTCTCTTTGACATCTGATGGGAGGACGTTCCACAGGGCGGGTGCCACTACCAAGAAGGCCCTCTGCCTGGTTCCCTGTAACTTGGCTTCTTGCAGTGAGGGAACCGCAAGAAGGCCCTCAGCACTGGACCTCCATGTCCGGGCAGAACGACGGGGGTGGAGACGCTCCTTCAGATATACTGGACTGAGGCCGTTTAGGGCTTTAAAGGCCAGCACCAACACTTTGAATTGTGCTCGAAAACGTACTGGAAGCCAATTCTCCATCTTCCATGGGACCACCCTTTAGATATCTGAAGATGGCTGTGATATTACCTCTCGGTCTTCTCTCCTCCAGACAAAACATCCCCAATTCCCTCAACTGTTCCACATAAACAAGGCTTGGCTTCCAGACCCTTGAGCACCTCGGTCACCCTCCTCTGCAGACGGTTCCTGCTTGTCAATATTCTTCTTAAACTGTGGTGCCCAGAACTGGACACAGCACTCCAGGTGGGGTCTCACCAAGGCAGAATAGAGTAGGACTATTACTTTCCTTATCTGCAGCTCTTTTTATTTAAGGGGCCGTGCAGGTATGCAGCAGCCGTAAGAGAAAGTAATTAATTAGGGCAAACCTTAAAATTAAGGCTAAAAACAGTTAAGAATGTAAGACGCCTGTTCAATGTTCCCATATTTCTTCTAATACATCATGGGACTGTTGGAGAGGTTGTGGGGACAAAGGGACTCCCCCCACCAATCTATGATGTGAATACCCTTGCTTCATTCCACAATGAAACTTATCAGGAGATATCAAAGGTTATTTAAACACACTTTCAAAATTCCCTCCATTTATCCCTAACGAAATATGCGAACTACGAAGACATTTTGCCAAAAGGATCTTTTGACATGGATGCTGGCAGCTGCCAGGAACTCTACAGCACAACAGTGGAAATCATTTTTAAAACCTATCTCATTAAGAGTACAAAAATATATTGAATTTAGTTATTGCAGAAGAAATGCCACATAAGTTCTGGGTCTCTAAGGGACAGGAAGATCCTGATCACTTCTATTCCATACGGTGGGATTTTATTTCATATAGTTAAGTTTCAGGGTTACAGGTTTCTCTCCCCACGCTGTCTAAAGAAATACGAGTGCCGTTATTTTAGACTGGGTGTTATTATTTAACATGTTTAGGTTTCGAATGCCCTGCCGTTAGCTGGAGTTACTATGGATTTTTTGTTCTTGTTTACTTGTCTCTGTGTTTCCATAGTAATTTGAAAACTAATAAAAATTACTTTAAAAAAATAATAATGTTAAGAATAGTCCTGCTGGATGAAGTGCCGGCTCATTTAGCCCCAGAGGCCAATGAGATGCCTCTTTGAGGAAACCCACAAGCAAGTCCTGAGCGCAGCAGCCCTCTGCCCTCCTGCAATTCCTGGTACCTGGTATTGTGAAGCATCCTGTCTCCACTAGTGGAGGTAGAACACAGCCTTTGTGGCTAGTAGCCACAAATAGCTGCTTTATCCCCCATGAGCACACACTGTTGTGATTTTGAGCAAATGTTGTGTTCTTCCGTTCTCCCCATTTTCCAACCGCCTTCTCCTGCTGTCAGCTCCCTCCGCATCCTGCTTCAGTAAACAAGAATCCTGGACAGCAGACAGATTTCCTAGTTTTTGTTGTCAACTTGGGAGCGCCAATGAACATCCACCTCATTTGTAAGGCGGGATAGAACACAGGTTGGCTATGGGACAATTCTGAAAAGGTCGTTTGTGAAGGTAAGGAATACTATATCGTGCCATCCCAAAAGGTTTTCTGTCCCCAAACTACTTGCAACACAGACGCTGCTACCCCCCCCCCCCCACTTTCCATTTAGACCAGCACCGTTGGGGGGGGGGGAATTTAAGGGGAAAGCTGCCTTGCATCACAGCCTCCCTGTACATTTAAAGTGCATGGTTTCTTCCAAGGAATCTTGGGAACTGTAGTTTGATAAGGGTGCTGTGAGGGGCAAAGTACAGTTCCCAGGATTCTTTGGGGGAAAGTCCTATGCTTTACATGTGCTTTCCACTACCTACTTAAACATTATTTTCTTTGTTTAAGCAAAGCGATCCTGGCAAAAGTCACATGTGTCTTAATCCATTTTTAGATTATTGTTGCTTGTTGTTGGTTTCAATGCTTTTTAAATACCTGCTTTTTAGACTGTCATTCATTGATTATTTTTCTTTTACGTAAGCTATTTTGAAGCTTTATTATAATCAAGGGACATGTAGATTTTGTTAAATAGATACGTTTAGATTTATTTATTATTTTATGGCGGTGGAAGGAACTTTGGTTTCATCCTGACATGCACACACACATGTCTGCAGAGCCTCCCTGCCACCATTCCAGATCTCCTTACCTCTCTTCTTCCAGGACTTTGATAACGGAGTCTCTTAGCTGCCCCGTGACCTGTTCCACCATACGGTAGATATCAGAACCTGGAAATGCCCCATTGCCATCACTAATGAAAAACACAGGAAGGGGGGGGGGGAGAAATGTTGAGGCACCACAGATGCTGAGTTAGATGTGTACAAATGGCTGCCAGCTCACCCCCAGCTAAATCTCTACGCACTTGCTCACATAAGAACATTAGAAGAGCCTGCTGGAGCAAACCAGTGGCCCATCCAGTCCAACATCCTGTTCTCATCGTGGCCAACCAGATGCTTCAGTGGGAAACCAGCAAGCAGGATTCAAGCACAGGAGTATTCTCCCCTCTGGTTTCCAGCAAATGGTACTCATAAGCATTGCTGTCTTCAAATGTGGAGGCAGAGTATAGCAATCTTGGCTGCTAGCCGTTAATAGTCTCTGCCTGCATGAATTTGTCCAATCCTCTTTTAAAGCTGTGCCAAATTTAAGAAATGATGATGATGATGATTAATAGTAAGACCTATATTTACTGTATATGGGTAACTCCCAAAAACATCCATTTTAAAAGCAACTGTACCAAAATAAATTATTGTGAAAATAAGAAATAGGGGGGGGGGATTTTGTCTCTGCTCAAAGCGCCATATTACCAAAGTCCACCCCTGTTTAAAGCCATCTAGGTCAGGGGTATGCAACCTTTAAGACAAAAAGAGCCACTTGGACCCGTTTCCGAAGAAAAAAAAAACTGGGAGCCGCAAAACTCGTCATTATAAAATAACTTTTTTGTCACTTTTTTATTATTTCTTTGTTTGACCCCTCAGAATTACTCCTCCTCATAGAAATAAGCGTTAAATTAACAAGTTACCTTTTTGTGTGTGTGTGTTCTTCACTCCCCTTCAAAACAGTGACCAGCGTACATGCCCCCTTTCAATGCAGTGACCAGCGTACATGCCCCTTACAATGTAGCGGGCTGGCGGGCGGGCAGGTGACGTAGGGACGGTGCGTGACTAACGCACGCACCGCCCCCATGCAACGTCACAGCCAGTACAGCGCCAGCCACAGTGGGGAGTGTCGGGGTGCACAATGCGCCTCCTCCCCTCGCTAGTATCCGCCCCGGAGCCGCGGCAAAGGTGTAAAAGAGCCACATGCGGCTCCGGAGCCGCGGGTTGCCGACCCCTGATCTAGGTTAACAGCTATCACTGCCTCCTGTGGGAGTGAGTTCCACAGTTTAACTACATGCTGTGTGGAGAAGTCCTTCCTTTTACCTGGCCTGAATCGTCCAACGTTCAGCTTCACTGGCTATCCACAAGTAGCCCAGCAACTGCTTGGTACAAGAATGACCACTCAACCACTTGAAAACTGCCCCCCACCCTATCACCAGGTGACATCCCTGCCCCATTCAACCCCCTACACACCATATGCTCTTCTCCAACTGCATGTTCTCGAAGCCAAGCATGGACAGAACCTTCTTCTTGGTAGCTTCTGTAAATCCCCCTGTGGCAAGAGAATTTGGGGTGCGGGAGAGGGGATGTGTTAGTGGATATTTTGCCCAGCTGAGTTTCCATTGAAGCAAGTTCTTCCATGCAGAGCAACTTCGGGTTCTAAACTGGGTGATGTGAATGGGAACTTTAAGCTGCTGTTCCTCTGTGACTTATGGGCAAGAAAAGAAGACTACGCTGCTCCACTGCTGGTCCAAGACTAGCTGATTGGAACTGAGATTAAAGGCAAAGGAAGGAGCGAGAGACACTTAATACATTGCAATCAAATCTTACACAGGGGTTTGGTGCCAAGGGTTCTGCATATACACAAAAATAGTGAAAACCCCAAATGTTGGAGCTGCCCACACAGCTAATAAGTGAGGGGAAAGAGAGAGAATCCCCCATACTTCCAGAGCTTTGCCTAGCAAGCAAGGCAGAGAGCTTAAAAGCTCTTTTGTGCCAGGTACGTGGGTGGCGATGTGGGTTAAACCACAGAGCCTAGGACTTGCCAATCAGAAGGTCAGCAGTTTGAATCCCCGCGAGGGGCAGAGCTCCCGTTGCTCAGTCCCTGCTCCTGCCAACCTAGCAGTTCGAAAGCACCTCAAAGTGCAAGTAGATAAATAGGTACCGCTCCGGCGGGAAGGTAAACGGCATTTTTGTGTGCTACTCTGGTTCGCCAGAAGCGGCTTAGTCATGCTGGCCACATGACCCGGAAGCTGTACGCCGGCTCCCTCAGCCAATAAAGCGAGATGAGCACCGCAACCCCAGTCAGCCACGACTGGACCTAATGGTTAGGGGTCCCTTTACCTTTAACCCCAAGCAGATCTCATGCAAAAAGAACTGTTAAGTTCTCTGCCTTGCTTGGGGGGCAAGGCCCGCTCAGTGCACTGGCTCTGGAACGCTAGAGATGCTTGTGGAAGATCTCGCAGGAACTCAGATGACCCTGTGAGATCTCGCAAGAGCTGGCATGCTGACTGGGACTTACCCCTGCCCCCCCCCAAGCAAGGGAGAGAGCTGAAAAGCTCTTTCTGAGCCAAATAAACCCAACCCGTTGCTTAGATTTAATATGCGCAGTTTCGGCCAGTCTGCCTTCAATCACACACGCGGTTGAAATCACACAAGTTAAATGCGCATGAGATGTGACTGCAACACTTATACTCCACCCATCATCCTCCCTTTCCTACAGACACCCCCTCCCGCTGCACAGCTCCCCAGCCAGGTCCCCTCACCATTCACCAAAGTCTGCAGACACACAGCCAGCGAAGGGATCCCCACAGGCAGGAGCTCACACAGAGCTGAATAGTGATCATACCTGCAAAGGGAGAGGAGAGAGGCCAGTCGATACCTTTTGGGTGGGAGCCCCCCATTATTTATCACCACAACCCTCCTGGTGCCACATTTCATTGGGAGTCCACAGAAAGCTCACAGAAACAACAGCCTCTATTCCTTTGGTAGCTCAGGATTCTCTGAGATGGGTTGTAGTTCAGTGGTAGAGTACCTGCCTTGCATGCGGAAGGCCCCAGATGGAGTCCCTGACATCTCCAGGTAGGGCTGGGAAAGACCCCCACCTGGAAACCTGTTGCCAGTCAGTGTAGGCAATACCAAGCTAGAGGGACCAAGGGTCTGACTTGGTATAAGGCAACTTCCTGTGTTATTATTTAAGCCAGTCCTATATTCAGAACAATGTAGACTGGAATCCTACTGTATTTTAAAGGGAAGGACTATAGGGAAGTGGTAGAGCAACTGCTTTGAAAGCAGAAGTGGTGCTGACAATGGCAAAGTTACAAGTTTGATCCCCTAAGGGCCCCTAAGGACTAGATTTGCAGGGGGTTGGACTAGATTATAATCATAGAGTCCCTTCCAGCTCTATGATTCTCTGAGAAAGATTCAATACCTGGAAACTCCCAGTAGGGCTGGAAGAGAAACCCTGAAGGTCTGGCTCAGTATGAAGCAGCTCCCTGTTGGAATAAACAACTTGCCTCTGAACATGAACAGAGTGCCTTCCCTTCCCCACTAAATAGTAATACATAGGCCCTGGATGTGGGGAATTAGAGTTATTAGTGAGGGGAGGGTTGATTGTTAAATCACTTGGAATTGTAGTTCTGCGAGGGGAATTAGAGGGGTCTCCCATCAACTTTCAGCACCCTTAACAAACTACAGCTCCCAGAATCCTTTGGGGGGGAAGCCATGACTGTTTGTAGTTACAGTCACACCTTGGGTTGAAGTAGCTTCGGGTTGCGCTCCGCGGCGACCCAGAAATAATGGAGTGTGTCATTTTGAGTGTCTGCACCACTCGTGCATGCGCAGACACTCAAAATGACGTCACGCGCATGCGCGGAAGTGGCGAATTGCGACCTGCGCAGACACGCGGACACCAGTTGCATTCGCTTCAGGATGCGAACAGGGCTCAGGAACAGATCCCGTTCACATCCAGAGGTACCACTGTAGATCATAAAATCATAGAATCGCAGAACTGAAGAACTGGAAGGGACCATGAGGGTCATCTAGTCCAACCCCCTGCAATGCAGGAATATTTTGCCCAACGTGGGGCTCAAACCCACAACCCTGAGATTAAGAGTCTCATGCTCTACCAACAGAGCTTTAAATGTGTGCTGCGAATGTTGACCTATCAGGGTTCAAGGATGTATTCCAGCAAAGCAAAAGCACTCAAGGAGGGCCAGTGGAGGAAGATAGGTGAGAGAGAGGCTGTGTCCTACAGACAAGGTGTGGCCCAGGGAGAGTCAACAGGGCCAGACACAGATGCCTGGAGGGCCTGAGGTCCCTCCCACCCCATGGCAGAGCTCCCTCCCTGGACTTGCCTTTGCCACCCGGTGAGGACGATGCCCTGGAGCCGGATGGAGGGCGTCTTCGACATGGACTGGATGACCTTCAGCCACCTCAGGTGATTCTGCAGGTGGTTGTTTAAGGGTGTCCAAGCCTGAGCAGGGCCCGTTGTGCCCTTGAAGGCACTGGCAAACCAGATGGTCTTGAAGCCACACTCTGCATACTTGGCAATGTATTTTCCTAGGAGGCAGGGGAGAAGACAGATGAGAAAGGATCGCCCTGGATGCACAGAAGACATTGACGGGTTAGGTCTGCTGTGCCATCTTTCAGTGCCAGGGATAGACTTACCTCCCTCCACCCCAGCCTTGATCACAAAATCATAGAATTGTAGGGTTAGAAGCGATCATGAGGGTGATCTACTCCAAACGCTTGCAATGCAGGAATTCTTTGCCCAATGTAGGGCTTGAATAAGAGCCTGAGAATAAGAGTCTCATGCTCTACCAGCTGGGCTATTGATTGAGGGAGCTGATTTTGTTCTATTGCTAGCATGCTGCCATGGCTTTTATTTTTTTTGGGGGGGGAGGGTGTTTGTATGTTTATTCATTACATTTATATTCCACTTTTCCTCCTGGGAGCTCATGGTGGCATACAGACTTCCCCATTTTACAATTGTGTGAGGCAAGTTAGTGACTGGCCCAAGGTCACCCAGGGAGCCTCATTCATGGCAATGTGGGGATTTGAACCCTGGTCTCCCAGGTCCTTGTCCAACACTCTAACCACTACACCACGCTGACTCTCACATGTGATATATATGTATAAGAATTGTACATGTTCTACAAAAACATCCTGGTGTCCCCACTCCTTTATTCCCTGCCAGTCTTTCCATACCTGAAGGGATCGCCTCCTCCAAGACCAGCCCCCAACTATCTGAAGTGAGATAGGTTATAGCAGGGAGAGGGCTTTTTTGATGGTGGCTCCCTGGCTATGAAATTCTCTTCCTGGGAAGGTTCATCTAACACCTGGTTTCTTTACCCCGCCTTTTAATTCTAAATTTATCTGCCAATTTCGCCAGTTGCTTTCCCTCTTGTATTTTAATGTTCCATTTGTAAACTGCCATGAAAACTTTTTTTTTTAATAGAAAGGCAAGCTATACATTATTTAATAAAAATGAACAAATAACCCCCACAAACCTATTTGCTGTGTATCAAAGTCCGGGGCGTAAAACCACAATACAGGAGAAGCGTGTTTGGCAATGCCAGAGTCTGAAAAGATTTAAATCGACAAACAAAATGAGAAGGTGGAGAGGAGGTGCTGCTGCTCCCACCCTAGATTCAACAGCCTCAGCAACAAGACATTAAGGACTAGAGCCTTGCAGCCAAAGATTTGGCTGGGTCTTTCACACCAGCTTATGAACTTCCTTCTTCCACGGCTTTGTGGCCCCAGGACACATGTACATCTCCTCTCTGCCCACTCTCTCTTCCCGTCTCCCTTCTCTCCCCTCTATCCTGCTGCTCTTCACTGCTGTCCTCAGACCCACAGCCCTAATTTCCTAAGCCTAGTCCCTTGTGCCCAGACATCTACTGCAGGAATGTTGAAGGACTCAAAACTCCCATAATCCTTGACCAGCAGTCATGCTGGCTGGGGCTGATGGGAGCTGTAGTCCAGAAAGGCCTAGATGGTTCACACATAATGCCAAACCACAGTTCAAACAAACCAAGGTTTGTGTCCATCAAGAAACTAAGGTTTATTGGCAGTAAACAAACCATAGTTATGCTGCTGGGTAGGATTCATATGTGGTGTTAAGCCACGGTTTAATAAGCCAAGTTTTATTAACAACTTAGAACTGGGATAATAAACAAATGAAATAAAGGCAACTCAGCTGATCGCTGCTAGAGACACAACCACCATCACGAAAAAACAATTTTGTGTATCCAGTTGTAGGTTTTAAATAGAAGATTTTTCTGTTCCAAGGTAATATCTAAGCATCCATTATGGGTCTATAATAGCAAGTCGCCACTTGGTTCTTTGCTGCGCTGTTACGCAAAAGTCTTTAGAACTAAAATAAAATAAAATCCTGCTCCTGTTCCCAAAGAAACCCAGGGTGGCAAAGTCTGGAGTAACCAGACAAGACTCTGAAAGCATCACAGACCTTGAATGGCTGCCATGTCAACTTTCCGCAGCATATCATCCCAGAGGAGGGTATGCAGACCCCACTGACCAGTGATGAAGCTGACCACCTCCCGGATGTGGTTCAGGTACATCTTGCCCATGTTGCCGGCGTTGCGACTCATCCAGTTCTTAGAGTCCATCCCTTCCCCTAGATGGAAGACCTGGAGGGACAGAAGGAGAAAGGAGGGCAGGTGGTAATGGAAGGTGCAGGAGGAGCCAGGTACGAACGTCAGGGCCAAGGCTGGTACCAGGAGGAACCTGGCAGGCTCACAAGTCAAGAGCCTGCCTGGCATGCTGGCAAGGAAGGGGGCCATTTGCTGGGAGCAATCCTAGAATCATAAGAGTCGGAAGGGATCCCAGGGGTCATCTAATCCAACCCCCTGCTGTTCTGGAATTGCTGCTAAGGAATCCCTGACAGATGTCCATCCAAGCTCTGTTTAAAAACCTCCAATGAGACCTCCACCTGCCCAGGTAGTCTGTTCCAGCCTGGTGCCACCAGGGAAAACACCGACATTCTCTGCTCCTAAAGCAGTGGTCGGGGGGCCATATTTGAACCCACGTGGAGTCCTTTCTGGATAGCCATCTGAGGGCCACATGCCAGTGGAGGGCAGGGCCAGAGTCAAAACAGGCGAAGCAACAGATATGAATTCTACCTTTTGTTCAAAGGCAAGAGAGAGGCTTGAGCAGAGCTCAAGGACTCTGGTGCCAATGGCAGGATGACTGTGCTATCAACAACTGTTTTGTGAATGACTTCAGTTAGCTAAGTACTTATCATGCAGGATGGGGTTCTACCATTGAGGAACAGACCTTGTCCGCCTTATCTAACCTCCCCCCCCCCCACTTCATCCAGCTCCTTTACCTCATCTGCCCCAATATGCACCCAGTTGGCCTGTGGGTGCTTGCTCAGGACTTGGGTCAGCACAGACTTCACGACGGTCATTGTTTCCTGGACGTGGGGGTTGAAGCTGTTGGGGAAGCGCTCCACCTCCCGGAGGTGCCGGTATTTGTCATGCTTCAGGATGAACTGCAGGGGAAAGGAGGAGAGGAAGCTGGGGCATGAATGGGGAAAGGGGAAGGCCTAGGGGGACAGCACAGATCGGGGTGCCCAAACTTTTTTGGGCCACAGCCCCCATGGTTCTGTAAACTCATCCTCAGTGCCCCCTACCCTATAAAAGGCATTATTCTGACTAATGGATTGCATGACCCACTAAGGAAAATGGCACACTCATTCATTCATACATTGTTGTTGTTAAATTACCGTAATTACGGTACCCACCCTTTACCCTAATGTCCCAGGGCAGGGTACAGCATCAAAAGCAATAATAAAATCTAATAAGATAAAATTCAAAACAGTAGCAATTAATTGCACATTGGTTCAAAATCCAATTAAAACTACTTTCTTTAATTCAACAAAACTGATCAACTTGATCCAGTGATACCAGACATTGCACACACAAAAATTTTATGTCTTCTTCCTAACGAAAACATAAGGAAATACATAGCATAAAATGTTAATATATACGGTAACTACTTATTAAACACGCACAAACGTTCACCTACCACAGATATGTATGGTAACTAATTTATAAGAAAATCAATAGCTATTGCCAATACTTGGCTGTCCTGTGACTTGTGACAACTCAGAATAGTAAACACTTTGAAAGCGATAAGAGCAATAAAACTTTAAATACCAAGCAGGGAAGTTGTTTTGCTCTAGGTTCTAGCCTGGGCAATTGTAAATAAGAGATCAATGCACTTGGAGAGGCCCACAAAAACCCCCACCCTGCTGCCCCATGCCTCTTAGTGCCCTCCCTAAGTAATCCAACCACCCCTTTTCAGAACCACTGGCATAGACCATCTATTGCATCTTTGCAAGTGACTAGTCCACACTGAACCATTTAACTCGCCTGCTCCCAAAAATATACTAACAGGAAGTCCTTCATGGCAGTCCAGCAAATACAGTGGTACCTCAGGTTAAGTACTTAATTCGTTCCAGAGGTCCGTTCTTAACCTGAAACTGTTCTTAACCTGAAGCACCACTTTAGCTAATGGGGGCTCCTGCTGCTGCTGAGCACGATTTCTGTTCTCATCCTGAAGCAAAGTTCTTAACCTGAGGTAATATTTCTGGGTTAGCGGAGTCTGTAACCTGAAGCATATGTAACCTGAAGGATATGTAACCCAAGGTACCACTGTAGAAAATACTAACTGCAGTTTCTGTGTTAAGAAAACGTCTTGCAGCTCCTCTCCTGGGGGCAACTGTAACACAGGTTGGCAAGCAGTACAAGTCTGATCTAGGTCCATCAAACTCAGAATTGCCTACACCATCTGGCAGTGACCCTCCAGAGTTTCAGGCAGAGGACATTCCCAGCCCCACACAGACTTGCTGGGGTTTGAACCTGGGACCTTCTGCATGCTGGGCAGCTGTTCTCCCACTTTCCTATGGCCCTTCCTGCAGCCAATTTAGCTGTGATTCTTCCATTGCAGAGGGTTGGACTAGATGACACTTGGGATCCCTTCCTTCTTTGCAATTCTGTGCATCCCTGCAAAAACAACCTGATACTCAGAGATTCAGCAGTCCTAGCTGCCTCCATAATTTTCTCTCCATGCAAAAAGAAAACACTCCTTCACATCTTTAATTTGTCTATCCGACTGCTATTAAAGATTTCTGTTCCGTGCAGAATCCACCCCACCCTGCTGGCTCGCCCAGGTCAAGAGAACCAGTTTCTGCAACTTTAACAAATCAGAACAAGTAGTCATTGTTTGCTGAGCGGCACAACTGGAGTCCAGCTCCCTGGGCAAGAACTGGCCTAACCAGATATGAAGGCTGCATCACTCTGAACAGTTACACCCTTCTTCCTTGAAGGCAATCCAAGGAAAGACTAGCCCTCCCTGAGCAAGATTGGTCAAGATTCTATTGGAGGGAACAGGAGGCAGCAGCAGCAGAAAATATGGGGTGGGGGGAGTACAATTTTAAAACAACACAGCCATTAAGGTTACAAAACACACAGGCGAAAAGCAGCTGTCAATAGTCTGCCTTCTCCTAGCTCAGAGTTTCCCAAACTGTTGTTGGACTACAACTCCCATCATCCCTAGTGGTCAGGGATGATGGGAATTGTAGTCCGAAAACTGCTAGAGACCCAAGTTTGGGAAACCCTGGGCTACAGCTTCCATCAGCCCTAGCTAGGATAGGCATGCTTTCAACTACAACTCCCATGATTCCCAGCTAGTACAGCCCTGTTTTTGGACTAGTTTCCATTAGCCTTGGCCAGCATGGTATGCATGGACACCAAAGGCAGGGTGGGGGAAGGGGAGAGACCAGGTCATAGATCTACCAGAAAGGCAACCAAAGACCAGCAGTGCTGGAATGGAGAAGGGGGTTCTCCTACCTCTACGTGGCCAAAGGTCTGCACTAAAGGGATCAGCTCCAGTTTGTTGAGCGCTGCCAACTCCTGGATTTTCTCAATGTCTTCTTCGCTGTCAGGAGACAAGAGCACCAGTCAGCCACAAGCTGCCAGCATCCCAGAGACCTTGTTGAGCTGGTGGGTAGGAGCAGAAAGGGAGGCCGCTTCCAATAAGTCAAACCACACAGAGCCGGTCCTGCCATGAGGCAATGAAATGGGATAGAGACCCCAATCCAAGGAGCGCCACCTCTCTGGTGCACAGGGTCAGGTCTTGGCCTGGATGCCCTCAAAACTGTATGGCACCAACCAAACACACACAGCAGGCCAGTAGCGACTGAGGCAGACCTCTTACCTGTAAGCGTACGGAGACTTGAGGATCTCGAGGTCTCCCTTGAAAGGAAACATGTCTTCGTATTCGATCAGGATGCCGTTGGCACCCAGCTTGGAGAAAAGCGGGAAGATCTGAAGGGAAGAACATGTGAGATGTACCATCTAGCTGCCACACGGGTACAACTGCAATGTGGCAAAGCACACTCTTAACTGGCAGAACTGGCACTGAGGGCCACCGCCTCAAATGGCATTAAAAGGAACCTGCACAAATTTGCGGAGAAGGCGATCATTGGCTACTAACCCTGATGGATATATTCTCTCCTCCACTGTTGGAGGCATTGTGCCTTGGAATGAGAGAGCTGTTTGACTCATCTGGGCTTCTGCCCTTTGGGGCATCTGGCCAGGCACTGCGAGAACAGGATTAGATGCCCCCCCCCTTTGGGACTGATGCAGACTCAGGGCTTTCTTAGTTTCTTATGATTCCTAATGGAACCCTAACATGGTGAACAAGAATGGGGGAACACTATTACTCTCAGATCCTGCTTTGTGGGCTTCCCTTGAGGGCATCTGGTTGACCCCTGTGAGAACAGGATGTGGGGTTAGATAGGTCCCCTTTGGCCTGACCCAGTTCCAAGGCTCTTCTTCTGTTCTTAGAATTGGCTCCAGAGAGGAGGCAGAAGGAGAGAAACAAAGGATGTCCCATCTGGGCTTCAATCCACTAATAGGTCTCTCTTAAATCAGAAGCAGGGAAACTGTGGACCTCCAGATCTTATTGGGCTGCCACTCCCATCAACCAGCAAGGCTAGTGTTCAGGGATTATGGGAGTTGTAGTCAAACTGCCCAATCCTGGTTCGTGGGAACCATTGCTAAGCTCAGTAGTGCAAGCATCCAAGGCGGTTTTCCCCAACTTGGTGCCCTCCAAATGTTTTGAGCTAAAAGTTCCATCAGCCACAGCCAGCGTGACTTTCAGCAGCTCCAGCCAGCATGGCTGTCACTCACTGGTTTATTTGTTTGATTAGAAGATTTATAAGTGCCTGGTTAAAAATCCTTCCATGTGAGATAACGCAGCTAAAGTGCACAGTTCTGTTAAGGACAATGTATACAAAATAAAATAATGGTGAAACACACACACACACCCCCCTCCAATGAGGTAGTTTAGGTTGAGAGGCAGTGAGTGGCCCAAGGTCATCCAGTGAACTTCATGACTGAGTGGGGATTTGAACTCTGGTCTCCCAGGTTCTAGTTTTGACAGGTGCTAACTGGATCAGGCCATGGGCCAGTTCCTAATCTCCCTGCAGACCACATTTGACAGGTGGGAGGGACCACTCCCGTGTCAATCGCCAGAGATGATAATGATGTCAGATGACTGACACCTGTCTAAGTTCAAACACAGTTGGTATAACTTCTGGCCAGTAAATTACAGCAACCTCCTGTGAAGACGTCTTTTCAGTACCAATCAGGTGGTTCATAGTGGGACCACACCTTCAGCATTCTCCCCTCTGCAGAGAAAGTGGTTTGTATTTAAATTGCTTTCTCTGGAAAGAAAGGGGGGGGGGAGTTCACTTAAAAAGCCTTCCAGAGGAAGCAGTTTGTGTTCAAGCACTGGAGGAAACCTCATCACCCGTTAATGTCTGCTGCTCAAGATGTGGCATCAAGCACAGTGACAGGAGTTAGTGAAGTATTTGGCAACTTTATCCCCCTCTCTCCCTTCCCCTCCCCTCTTCCAGTGTTGGGGAAATATTGGAGTACAATACCCTCTGGGTTCCACCTGGATGGCCAGTCAAGAAGTCAGCAAAACAGGACATTTATTTAGGTGTTGCAAAGCTGGTACAACACAAACAGCAAAGAGTGCAGAGTGGTGCACTAGATATGAAAACAACACAAGGAAAGGGAAACAGAAGGAAAGGGAAACAAAAGGGCAATTGTGTCCCAATATCACAATACTTCCTTCTACTAGTTAGAGCAATACTTCCTGCATACCTGTCATCCTGCCCTTCTCTCATGCTTCTCTTGCAAACACAACCTTCACATTCCAACCATCACTTGCTCAGACCTCTTTACACACATTTCAGTTTTCACTCTCTATAATAATTTCTCCAACACCAGGATTCACCTGGCGTACAAGCCCTGCTCGAGGTGGGCCTCCTCACCTGCTCCAGGTAGGATACTTTTGGAGCCGCTCCCTTGAGGTCCAGATGGACCAGCCGCAACTGCATCAAGCTGAAATCCTGGAGGGCCTTTTTCTTGGCGTCCTGCCTCGCAGGGGCGGCGGCTGCCACAACCTTGACATCTGGGATACCCAAGGACTGGCCCTGAGACTCTGCGGAGTGCTTGGGGTCGCCGGCCTTGCCCCAAAAGCTGCTCTCCTGGCTGGATCCCTTGTATTGATTCAGGGAGAAGCTGTGTGCGTGGAAGAGAGTAGAAGACCGGCAACATGGTTAAGGTGCAGCTGCTGGCAAATGTGGAACTGAGTTTCCACCTCCCCATAATGTCAAGAGCAGGCCCTTCCCCAACCTCGGGACCTCCACATGTTTTGGACTACAACTCCCATCAGCCCCAACCAGCACGGTGTCATGGACTGGCTAGGTGCAGAGAAGTGGTGGGAGGCACCATCTGGGGGAACCCCCAGGGGAAGAAGGTTCAGAGCTAGGGGATTGGTAGTGGGATGGCGATGATAAGTGGTTCGAGGGAGAAGAAGGGGCAGACTGGGAGGAGGAGGTGCCGGAAGCTGAAGAGGCAACAGGGTTTAGGGAGCAGGGAGAGGCTGGGGAAGAGGGTAGTCCAGACTCAGCGACAGGAGAGGAAGCTGGAGCCAGAGATGAGATAGGCTGCTGAAGAAGCCATGGGGTCTCCCCCTCCTGCTGTGGCCAGGTCCCCTCTACCAGGTTGCTTGGAAAGGACTCAGGGAAGGAGTCTTAGAGAGCAGTGGGAAAGCAGGGACCTTCAGTCCTTGCAACAGCCTCCCTAGGGCAAGACCTACTGGGAAGAGTTGCTGGGATCACTAGGCCTGAGCTGTTTTGGTTTCTTCAAACAAAGAGTTAACTTTTCTGGCACTGGGTGTTTTACTGCTGACCTGCTCCTGACAAACAGCCATTTTGGACTACAACTCCCATGCCAGCCAGCACGGCCATTTTGATCTACATCTTTTATAGGAGTTTTTAATTATGCTCTTTCTGATGCTTTAACTCTTGTCTTAATCAAAGTTACTATAATCTCATATGTTATATACCACCTCTCTGTATTCTTAGGAAAAGTGCAGCCTATAAATATTTTAAAATAAACAAAGCCCCGGCACCATATAAGTATTTAAACAAGTAAAGAAATCCTGCAACTGTGCTGGCCGATGGGAATTATAGTCCAGAACATCCGGAGGGGACTGGGTTGGGGAAGGCAGCTGTACCCCACAATCTTGAAACAGCCCCAGAGCAATAGGCAAACATTGATTTCCACCCATGGCTGCAAAAGAGCTTTGAGCCAGCCCCATTTATGGGACCCTGGAAGACTAACAGGTATGGGGGACCCTTTGGCCATCCCTGGTATGTTGGCCAACTCCAGCTCCCAGTAGCCAGCAGGCCCAATGGTCAGAGATGATGGAAGTTTGGGGTCCGGCAACATCTAGAGAGGGCCGCAGGCTCACCACTCCCACCTTGCAAGACAACAATGCCTGTCCGAAAGATACTCACCTGTCCCTGAAGAAATACTTGATGGCCGCCAGCACCACAGTGAGAAGCACCAACAGCCGCAAGAGGTTCAGCTTCTGGGTCCGGTGAAGCGCCATCCCTGCTAGGGAGGAACAGGAGCCACGAAGGGGCATGTCACAGCTCTGCTCAACACAACCCAGACGGGCCAGCAGCAATCTGGATTTTAAGGCTCCACTACCCCCACTTTCATGAGATGCCACAGTGCGGGGAGATATGCCCACAGCCCCTCCACACCCCCAAACCTGCCGTAATCCTAGGCCAAACTGAACTTCTAGAACGTTCTACACACTGAGCGTGCTCCTCGGGAATTATCTGCAAGGATAAATTGCCACACCCTTTACCAACTAATTAATTGCAAGCGTATCGGTTATCTCTTCCTGAGAGCCAACTCACTGTTTCTGTTTGGGTTTGGCACAGATAATTCACCACGGCAACAAATGATAGGGTGATTAATTAAGTTTGGGAAGGGGAGTTCCCTCAAATGGTTGCATGTGGCTGCCATGGTTAGTAGCATGGTTAGCCAGTGTGGTATAACAGTTACAGCGCCTGGACCTAGGAGACAAGGCTTCGTAATCCTCACTCTCAGATGCATAACCTTGGGCCAGTCTCTGCCTCTGATTAGCCTACCTCACAAGGTTGTGGTGTAGATCAAATGGGGAGAGGGGGAGAACCATGTATATACTACCTTGAGTTCCTTCGGGGGAAAGATAGTGTATAAATGGAATAAATAAATAAAACATCTTTTACCTGATCTAACCAGAGAAGGAGAGATTGGGCTGGCATTAGTGCCCTGCCGGCCCAGGCTGTAAAAGAAACTTGCCCTCTCTGGGAGTGTGAGATTCCCTCTACAGCCCCTTGGGAAAATAATAAGAAACGTAGGTCACATCAAGACCATATATTTAAAGCACTTTGATACCGCTTCAAACAGTCATGGCTTCCCCCAAACAATTCTAGGAGCTATAGTTTGTCAAGGATGCTTAGAGGGGTGAAGAGACCCCGTACCCCTTCCAGGGCTACAATTCCCAGTGTGGCTTCACAGTGGAATCCTCTTCACAGGAAACTCTGGGAACTGTAGTTCTGTGAGGGGACAAGGGACCTCCTAACAACTCTTAGTACCCATAACAAGCTACAGCTCCCAGAATTATTTGGGGGAAGAAGCCATAACTGTTTAAAGTGGTATCATAGTGCTTTAAATGTATCATGTGAACATGGCCTTAGTTTGGCCTATATAGCAAGTCCTAGCTGCTATGAGTTTTTGTTTCTTCTGTTGTTCATAAATAAACACTACTACTATTTAAATTCTTCTGGCTTCCTAGGATTAGGGCAGGCCTATTCTGAAGAAGAAGAAGAAGAAGAAGAGTTTGGATTTGATATCCCGCCTTTCACTCCCCTTCAGGAGTCTCAAAGCGGCTAACAATCTCCTTTCCCTTCCTCCCCCACAACAAACACTCTGTGAGGTGAGTGGGGCTGAGAGACTTCAAAGAAGTGTGACTGGCCCAAGGTCACCCAGCAGCTGCATGTGGAGGAGCGGAGACGCGAACCCGGTTACCCAGATTACGAGACTACTGCTCTTAACCACTACACCACACTGGCTCTCAAGAGCTTTCTTCATACAGGGATTGCCCTTTTTTGGGTCAGCAGAAACGGCCTGACAGATCTTGATTCAGAGCAGACTTTTGAAATGGCTCTCAGGTCAAAGGATATCACCCAGAGGTAGGCAGCATTTGCTTTGCATGCAGAAGGTCATGGGTTCAATCCCCAGTGGCATCTCCGGGTGTCCCCTGCCTGAATCCCTGGACAACCATTGCTGCCAGTCAGTATAAACAATACTGACCTAGATAGACCAATGGTCAGACTCAGTAAAAGGTAGCTTTCTATTTTCCAACTAGTCATTTCCCTGAAATTTGGCTAGATTTATATCCCTCCCAATGTAGCTTCTTGGCCTTGAGTTACAAAGCGTGTTCTCCCTAGCAGAGAGCACGTGTTGCGGTTGGGAACAGGCCACCCTCCAGTGACTAGGCAAATTTAGTTGAATCCCGACCATTTAAATGGTTAAACTGGGTTGCTGGGGTGTTTTGATTGTTGCCAATTCGGAGGAGGGGTCAGAGTCTATATATACAGGGGCCAGACGTTGGCACGGCCTCTTGGCCGTTTTGCATCGGATCACATGGAGCACTGGGACAATCTTCTCATTGTCTGGTTACATTTCTTTATTTCTTTATTTCCCCTTTCTTTTAATCCTCTCTAGTCCCTTAAATAATTTAATTCCCCCCTTTTCCTGTTCAATTTCCCACCCCACCCCTTACCCTGCCCTGTAGGAAGATTCTCCCTGTATCTGTGGCTTGCCTTTCCCAATAGTGAGAGAGCCCCCGTTAGGGGCTTTCTTTCGCAAAAAGGTTTCCCCCATTTCTCTTGTTGAAATTGTGGGGCTAGTCAGGGCTGTTCCCAGCTTAGCTGATATCACTTTCGTTTATAGTATCCCCGAAGGTTGGCTTTATGGCTCCCTGTGCCTCCAAGGACTATGAGCACTCTGTATATGCTCTTGAACTATGCTGTTTCTGAACAAGTTTATTTTCTTTAAGTTTGTTTTGCCCTGATAGAGGCGACTGCCATTTTGAGATGAGCCATTGTGGCTTAGTGGCTAAAGTGCAGGACTAGGACCTGGGAGTTCATATCCCCCTCTTAGCCATTGTTATAACAAAACAAAACAAACTGCTCCTTATGGGCTATTCTGTCGCTGGGCAGTTCGGCCCATTTGTGATAAAAGAACTTTGGGTTTCTTGAAGGGGTGCTTCCCTCTAAAAGGGCAAGCAGGGGTACCTGGACAAGCTGTGGGCTACCTCAACTCTGCTATTTCACTGGAAACATTTATGCCTGGCCTAGCAGGTGATCCTAGGGCTTTGCCCTAGAATTCGATGGCCTGGAAGCGTTTCCGGCCTGAATAGTGTCCCCATGTGGTCCATGAAGCATTGGTTTCACTGGGTCAGCGCATAGTGCCGGTAATGCCTAGGTTGCAGGATTGGTCCCTGTATGGGACAGCTGCATGCTCCCCCATTGCTATACCTGGACACTTAAGTCCTTTTGGTGGTTACCTCACTGCGAGGGATGTAATGGGCGCCATGTTTGCAATATGCAACTGGGAGAAAGCACCTTTGCGTGCCCGCATTGCAGTTTGCTCTGTGCGTTGCAGAGCACGGCACTGCACGGGCTGCAATTGCATTGCATTGCTAGGAGATTTGCAGTTGCATTGCACGGAGGGTGTGTAGTTGCATTGCACGGAGTGTGTTGTTGCATTGCACGGAGTGTGTAGTTGCATTGCACGGAGTTTGTTGTTGCATTGAACAGAGGGTGTGCAGTGCACGGAGTGTGTAGTTGCATTGCATGGAGTGTAGTTGCATTGCATGAAGGGTGTGTGCATTGCAGGGAGTGTGTAGTTGCATTGCATGGAGTGCGTGTGCATTGCAGGGAGTGTGTAGTTGCATTGCATGGAGTGCGTGTGCATTGCATGGAGGGTGTAGTTGTATTGCACAGAGTGTTTTTTGTTTTGCTTTGGTTTTTTGCATTGCACGGAGTGTGTGTGCATTGCACGGAGTATGTAGTTGCATTGAACAGAGGGTGCAGTGCACGGAGTGTGTAGTTGCATTGCATGAAAGGTGTGTGCATTGCAGAGAGTGTGTTTTGCATTTCACGGAGTGTGTAGTTGCATTGCACAGAGGTTTTGTGTGTGCATTGCACGGAGTGTGTAGTTGCATTGCACAGAGCGTGCTTTTTGCATTGCACGGAGTGTGTAGTTGCATTGCATGGAGAGTGTGTGCACTGCACGGAGTGTGTGTTGTTGTTTTTTTTGGTGGGTTTTTTTTTTTTTTTTTTTTTTGCATTGCACAGAGTGTGTGTCTGAAAAGGAAGCTGGCTTGGCGGCAGCTTGGTTGGGACTTCTTTAGGGGTTCTGGCCAGCGTCGGCCCTGTAAATTTACATATCATGATGGCTGCACAAGATGCCCCCTGCCCAAGCGGGGGCTGGAAGCTGGCAAGCAATAGCTCAATACCTTTTGCCCATATTCCCATTTTATTTAGGGATCCAGTTGGATATCGTTGCTAAAACATACCACTTGGCTATGGAGAAGCTGTCTGCCTTGAAGGAAGTTATTTTGTAATACTTCCTCTGTAGCAAGTGATGCTTCACCAGATCCGATCTTGCTGGGTCACTTAACTAATCTTCCCACTAGGCCAGGCTGCCTAGATTTCACCCCTCCCATATCCAAGAATCTCCTGAGGAGTCTGCTGATTCTCCAGAGAGGAGGAGGCGTGTTCTGGTCTCTACTTATTCTGCTCCAGCACCAAGTCAGTCAGTCAGTGTCGGAGAGGGAGAGAGACTGAGTGTTAGAGATCATGTGTAGAGATAAGGTTGCTGCTAAGGGCAGCTGCAGATACTCAGTGCAGTGCAGCATTTATTTATGCTTAGACCTATTAAGCTCTGTATATAGTTTGTATAGTTGTAGATAGAATAAAGAAGATATTCTACAGAGCTGCTCTCTGAGTTGTTTATATACTCAGACTCTGCTGTACTCTGCTGTGCGACGACTGTCTTTTTGTTGGAGTGAATCCGGTGCTCACAACTCTAAGCTGTGAGTCCACAGCACTTTGACCTGTTCATGTGCAGAAGGTGGTCTCTGGAAGTGCTACCCAGCTCGCCTAGCCCAGTTGGGGCTGAAGTGGATGAGTCCAGTTGGTGGCACTGGCTCAAGGGCGATGCTGACAGAGGTCCCCTTACCTTTGTGTATGCCTACCAAATGTGGTGAAGGCAGATATCAGGCGATGGTAGCAATTCCTGAATGTATGCAATAGTAGTTCGCCATGGCAGGATACCTTGAACCCGCTCAGGGATTTTCAGGTTCATGCTGGTGCTGCTGGATCTTTGCCCTTTGGTTTTTATTTCAAGGGCTGCTGGTGTGCAAAGCTATGGCCTCAAGCCTGGTGTGGTGAGGCAATCATGTGACATAACTTTTCTTGAGTTTTCCCCATTGTAGTAGCAGTTCACATGTGGCCCGAGGAGTTCAGTGACCATCGGATCTGCTTTTGGTCTGATAACCAGGTGGTGGTGAGCGTCTTGGCAAAACAGTCCTCATGCTGTAGCACAGTCTCTGCCCCTCCGCTCATGCTTTCGAGCTGCGCCACTTAAGGTTTAATATTGTGCTTTCTACTCTCCAAATTACGCTGACACTATCCGATTTTCAGATGAAGCGCTTCAGATCCTGGGCTCCAGACTCGGCTATTGCCAGACTTTTCCAGTCTTGTGGCATTTTGACAACAATTAGTAATTTCAGAGAGCGGCAGATTCCATTTCCCCTTCTGCTTTTACCTCTTATGGGAAGGCCTGGATGGATTTCTTAGCCTTAAGCTGGCAGTTCTTGGCCATTCGGAAGAATTTGCCCCCATCCTCTGAGCAGATCCTGCAGTATTTGGTCCACCTGCTGCAGATTGGGCATGCGGTTATAACTATCCGAATTCAGTCCGCTGCAATGTCTGTTTCATTGAAGCTTTAATTTTTCAGAGACCCTTGTATAAAGTTTGCAGTGTGCAGGGCCTTGGAAGGTTGGAATAGGCTCCAACCTCATAGGACAGTGGGCAGGAAGTCGGTCAATTTTTACCTATGCAGTATCTGCAACAAGTTAAAACTTGTCTGCGGGTTAAAGATCAAGGTGAGACTCCTTTCAGTAGTCCATTGCATTTTCGCACTGAGGGTTGGGGAAATGGTTGTTGGAGCCAGCACGGGGCCGAGATTCTGGAGGCTTATTGCTTCAGGACTTTTCCTTATCCTTTGGAGCTTGTCATTAGAGCTGGTAACTCTAAAACAGACTTAGTGGGCAGGAGTGCCACAATCAGGCTTCCCGCCACAGGTGAGGAGGGCCCTTGCCCGGTTATGGATAACAGAATATTTGGCTTTTTATTCCCTGGGGGCTGGCCCGCTCCTAGTGCATGAAAATGGGTTCCCGTTAGCCCGGCATCAATGTGCTTACGTCGTGCACCAGTTATTAGAGCCTGCGGCTTGCTTACCGCTGAACACTCCTCATTCCTTACGATTAGGTGCTGCTGCAAAGGCTGCACACTGGGGGCCTGTCAGTAGACAGGATTGTGAATACGGGTCATTGGAAGTCTGACGCTGACAAGGATTATATCAGGAAGTGTCACAGTGATGTCTGTGCTGATGCTTGTCTGTTGTTTCCTTTTTTCATAGGAGCAGCTGTGCACATTTGGGCCACAGCATTGTACACTAGGCTGGCAAGCATGTTGACGGGTTTGGACTGGGGCGTCATCTCAGTCTTCCTGCCCATGTGAACATATACTGGATGTCCAGATGGGGAATGCTTTGGGAGGAGATCCTTCCTTTGGTGCGGTCGAGTGTGACCTGTGCAGGTCCTCCCGCAGTGCTGGTGGTACAGCTGGGCGAGAATGTTTGCTGTCTTCCTCCAGCATAAGTTTGCATTCCTGCATGCAAGAGGGCTTGGATTGAGTTGATGGCAGCTCTCCCTGGACTCAAAATAATTTAAGGCATTGGTTCAAGGTGGTCTGGAGGGGGGGTTGGAGCACCTGTCCCCTCCAATGCGCAAAGATGTTCCATTAAGGGAATCCAAGGATTTGCCATGCTTTTGTCGACCCCTTTTGAGGGGTAGGGCCATGCAAGAGTCCCTGGGAGCATTTGGGGTGAGCTTGAGTCTGATCCTGGTTCATTCCTCCCCCATGCTGTTTATTGGAACTGACGATATGGTGGGGCCCAGTCGTCAGTGCTGCCCTGCTGAGGTCAGGTGCAGCTAGTCGGGAACCAATGCCTAGACAAACTACCACCGAGCAGGCCAGAAAGCATGTTAATAAGGCGGTGGATAATAGAATAAAATAAATAAAGTAAATAAAATAACAAATAAAATAAAATAGGTCCTTGCTTTAGGTGGTTCTGTAATATTGCACCCTCCTAATTTTCTTCAAGGCTATTGCCCTCTTTAGGGCAGATGGGGTGCATCTTTCCCCTATGGGGAACGACACCTGGCGGGATGCGATTGCCTTGGGATTCATTACTCCCCCACAATGTTTGCTGGTACTGACGATATGGTGGGGCCCAGTCGTCAGTGCTGCCCTGCTGAGGTCAGGTGCAGCTAGTCGGGAACCAATGCCTAGACAAACGTACCACCAAGAAGGCCGGAAAGCATGTTAATAAGGCAGTGGAAATAAAATACAGGTCGTTGGAAATCGAATGCATTCAAAGATTATGTTCGTTAACATTATTGGTGTCTTACAATTTTTGCTTGTTTCATCTTATTTATCAGGTTTAGCGGTGACCCGTGTTTGGATTGTGGGGCACAGTATCGTCCATTGGGCTGGCGTCGCAGCACGGCAATCTGGATTGGGTCCAGATTTCGGCTTTCCTCCACATATTCGCTTGTCTTGGCTGTCCAGACGTGGGATGTGCTGGTCGGAGTTCCTGCCAAGTATCCGGAGGCAGTTGCTCTTGGAGGGGCCGCCAGCTGCTATTGTGGTGCAGCTTGGTGAGAACGACCTGGTGCCCATGGACTGTTTGTCACTACGTGCTGCAATTTTGGGTGACCTGGAGACGCTGCGTGCAATGGTGCCGACAGCGAAAATTTTTTGGTCAAAGCTTTTGCAACGCTGCGTTTGGAAGGGCAGTCGTTGCCCGGCTGCCACTGAAAGGGCCCGAAAACGCATCAATTCTGCTGTGGTCAAAAAAGTTTTGGAGCTGGTGGCGATGCAATTTCCCACCCCGAGATTCTTTTTGAGAGGCCATCCTTTTTCCAAGCTGATGGCATGCACCTTTCCGCTTCAGGGAATGAGGCTTGGATTGGTGCGGTGGTGACCAAGCTGAGGTCTTGGTTGGGGCTGTGAGTGGTTTGGCGGTGAGCTGAGGGCTCCATGGCGGTTAGGCACTGGTTAAATTGGTGCTTGGAGGGGTAAGTGCCTACCCCTCCAAATGATGCGAATGGGAATTCCGTTAAAGGAAATCCAGGGGCTTGCCATTCTTTCGTCCTTGTCCCCGGAGTCGGACTTGGGCCGTGCAAGCCCCAACGGAACATGAGGGTGAGAGGTGTGGGTCTGTGTCCCAGCTTCATCTCTCACCCAATACTTGTTTCCCACGCTGGCTTCCGCTGGTATCCGGAAGGCCAGCTCTGTCCCTGAGGGCAAGGACAGATAGTCGGAACCAGTGCCTAAGCAACCACTCACATTTTTGTATTTGAATAAAGTTGTGGCCAAAATTATGCCAAAAACCTTAAACAAAAATTGATGTGTGAAGTGTGAATTATTGGGGGGCTACTGTGACTCAACACGCAAAGCGTGTTCTCCCTAGCAGAGAGCACGTGTTGCGGTTGGGAACAGGCCACCCTCCAGTGACTAGGCAAATTTAGTTGAATCCCGACCATTTAAATGGTTAAACTGGGTTGCTGGGGTGTTTTGATTGTTGCCAATTCGGAGGAGGGGTCAGAGTCTATATATACAGGGGCCAGACGTTGGCACGGCCTCTTGGCCGTTTTGCATCGGATCACCCGCCCTCCCTCCCTTTAATAGGGGGGTTTTTTATTTAAGCTGATCGCTTGACCTTGCTATGCCTGTCATGGTGTCGTTCGCCTTGGTGCGGGGGCACGGTAGGAATTTTGCCATCTGGCTGATTGGCTGGTGCCATTTGGTTTTTGCCTACTGCGTAGCAAATCGTCACAACTTGTAAGGTTGGCGGTTAGGCACTGGTTAAATTGGTGCTTGGAGGGGTAAGTGCCTACCCCTCCAAATGATGCGAATGGGAATTCCGTTAAAGGAAATCCAGGGGCTTGCCATTCTTTCGTCCTTGTCCCCGGAGTCGGACTTGGGCCGTGCAAGCCCCAACGGAACATGAGGGTGAGAGGTGTGGGTCTGTGTCCCAGCTTCATCTCTCACCCAATACTTGTTTCCCACGCTGGCTTCCGCTGGTATCCGGAAGGCCAGCTCTGTCCCTGAGGGCAAGGACAGATAGTCGGAACCAGTGCCTAAGCAACCACTCACATTTTTGTATTTGAATAAAGTTGTGGCCAAAATTATGCCAAAAACCTTAAACAAAAATTGATGTGTGAAGTGTGAATTATTGGGGGGCTACTGTGACTCAACACGCAATACTGATAGGACACATTGCTTTTAATTTACAATTAATAGAAATTTCCAGACAAAATATTGGCGATGGCTCACACCTTCACTATATTACTTAACTATAGCTTTAAATTGCTTTTGTGTGTTGTACTTTTATTTCGTTGAGCATCTTTGAGCCTCTGTATTGTATAAAAGGAACCGCTAAATCAATCTTATAAACAAATCATATAGTAATTATGAGGCCATTTAATGCAGTATAACCTAACTGGCAGCCACTCTCTGGGAACCTTAGTCAAAGAGAGCCTTGTTAATGGGAGATGCCCCTGGGGTGTTGAAATTGGGACTTCCTTTTTACAAATCACGCAGTCCTCAAGGGACTGTCTCACCTGAAGGCACCCCAGGCTTTGTGTGTGTCATAATACCGAAGCAAAACAGTACAACTGTAGTTTCAGTAGCTGGGCTTACCTGCTCAATCCCAGCTGGTCCAACGGGAAGAACTAGAGGGACAGCAGTGCTAGCCTAGGGACAGGCGTTCTCAACCGGCAGAGACAGTTGGGTCTCATTGAAGCAGCCCTGCCCTACCAGAGAGCCAAAGGGGGTCAGAAGCACCTAAGGAATAGGCATGGGGATAGAAGATCTTAGGATCATAATACATACCAAACTGTCTATCTATCTGGAGTCTCAAAACAAAGTATGTTGATTTAGCTGTGATTCCTGCATTGCAGGAGGTTGTGCTAGGACGACTCTTTGGTTGCCTTCCAGAACTATGATTGCCAATTCTGAGAGCCAAGGGTGATTCTTCCAAGCCCCATTCCTGGCCAAATCGCCAAAGGATTTATAGTTAAGTGCCCAATAGCGGACCTAGAAAAAGCCAGGCACCTCTCAAGTGCTGAAACTACCCAGCATGCAACAGGATATGCCAAGGTGACTTTGGGCATGTGCCAAAGCTTACTAGGAGCTTAGTGAACTGGGCTCTGGGACCAAGACCACCTTGGCTGCCCTGGTTATATATTTATTTATACCATTTCTACACTGTTTGGACTGCTCTCCCCAGAGAGACTGCATCATTGCATGACTTTAGGTGCCAAGCAAACACATTCCTCTTTGCCCAATACATAATCTATAGTCTGTTAAAGGTGTGGGGAGGGGTTGATTGTGATTATTTTGTTATTATGCTGTGTATTATTATGTTTTGTATTATGTTTTATTATTATGCTTCTTAAAATATTTTTAATGTACACTGCCTGGGATCTTCGATCAAGGGTGGTATATAAGTCAAATTAATAATAATAATAATAATAATAATAATAATAATAATAATAATAATAATAATAAAGCCTAGTTGACACCAGGCAGTGAGGGCTGTTGCCTATGCGAGTCCTACTCAGAGGAGACTCATTGAAAATAATGGGCATGACTGGGGTCCATTTATTTCAATGGGTCTACTCTTAGAGTATAACTTAATTAGATACAACCCAACTTCTGAGCAATAGAGGGAAGCCTTCCCCAACCTGCAGCCCTCCAGAGTTTAGCCATGGTAGAGAGACATTGCCTCCAATTCAGAGGTATAGTGGTCTGGGGACATGGGGTAGGTCAAAGATCTGTTACTATTTCTGCAGCAGCATCTCTGTCTCCAGCATCCTAAAGCTGCCCAATCACCACAAAAGGGGAGCTTCTTAGCCAATGAGATGACGTCTTCTCACCCTTTCTGGCCATTGGAGCCAGTCAGAGTGAAAGGAGGTGTGTCAGCCACTGAGGATGGGCTCCTAGGGTCTCTCTGGAGAAGGCAAGGAGTTGTTCCATATACTCCAAAGCTGAGTACAATATTTAGGAGCACTGACAACACAATGTGCTTCAGCTTCAATAAAAAGGTGTGCCAGTTTTGTTACATAAAATGCAACGTCAAGGAGAACACAATTTAAGTCTCTCCGAAAGAAGATATTGGAGAACTCCAAACCATTTGCCCACATACGTGCATGGAAAATAGTAGATCTAGCTAAAAGGCAACACCAAGAGACCTGCATTGATACTTGCAATACATCTCTCTTTATGATTATTGTATAATCCTGGAAAGTTGTATAACCTAAGAAGGGACGTGGCTGTGACTATCATAAAGGGATCCCATGCTCCTGAAGTTGCCACTACACTGCTGCTCCAATTCCCAGCTTCTCTGCTTGGCATCCTCATCTCCAAGCAAAATGCCCTTTGCTGCCATTCAGCTAGGGTGAACTGGGGACTGCTGTCTTGACAGATCACGCTGGGAATCGCAGCCCCATGTAATATCGCTAATGGGCTCCTCTGCCTGCCCAGCTGCCATTCGACAAGGTCCTGCAGCTGCTCAGGAAGGTTCAATCAACAGAAAAGGGCTGCAGACAAAATGCCAAAGACAGCATTTTCTCCCGCAATGGATGGATTATAGGGCAAGCGGGATTATGGGTGGGGTGCTGCAGGGGATCTTTACTTCTAAGGTCAGATGACATTGGGACTCACATCAAATGACGCGGAGAGGGGTGTGTGGCGATGGTGGAATCAGCCCCAGGGACGCTGCTGAACATCTGAACATCTCAAAAGACATTTTTGGAAAAGAATCAACAAATGCTTTTTTATTGTTGTGTCTGCTGCCTTAAGCTCCTTCGGGAGGGAGGGCAGGATATAAATCCAAATCAATAAATATTTCAGTGCTGGTGATCAGTTACAGTGGTACCTTGGTACTCAAACGGCTTGGCTCCTGAACAAATCAGCTCCTGAATGCCGCAAACCCAGAAGTGAGTGTTCCGGTTTGCAAACGTTTTTCAGAAGCCGAACGTCCAACATGGCTTCCGATTGAGGGCAGGAAGCTCCTGCAGCTAATCGGAAGCCGTGCCTTGGTTTTCGAACCATTTTGGGTGTCAAACAGACTCCCAAGATGGATGAAGTTTGAGAACCAACGTACCACTGTAGTATCCTCTACTGCCCCTGAGCACAGCTGGCTGGCTTAGGGGGGGCCTAGAGCAGGCTGTGTGACATAAGCAGCATTTCTGCTACCTGAGGCAGCTTCTTCAATCTACCTCCTGGTAGGGTGGGCCTCTTCTTCTGTTGTTCCCCATATACCGTAAGTACATGGAAAAAATAGAGTTTGCTGGGTCAGGCCAAGGGCCCATGTATTCCAGCATCCTGTCCTTACAGTGACCAACCAGATGCCCCAATGGGAAGCCTGCAAGGCAGGAGCTGAGCACAAGAACTCTCTTTTCTCTGAGTTGATGCTTGCTGCCTGCAACTATGGAGGCAGAGAGTAGCCATTGTTAGCCTTGTTCTCCATGAATCTGTGCAATCCACATGTAAAGCCAGCCAAGTTTGTGGGAGCAAGTTCCTTCGTTTAACTATGCCCTGCATGAAGAAGTTTTCTCTGCACTGCATCTTCCAACAAGCAGCCTCATTGGAAGCCCATGATTTATAGTGTTATGAGAGAGGGAGAAAAACTTCTCTCTATCCACTCCCTCCATGACAGGCATAAATCCACAATCTTCTATCTTGTCGCCTCTTACTTGCCTTTTCCTGAAAACTGAAAAATCTCAAATGCTGCGAACTTTCCTCATAGGGGAGTCACTCCTTCCCAGTGCTTTTTTTTTTCTCTTAAAAAAATGTTTAGGGGTACTCTCGTTTTTCTACTCATATTGAAATACTGCCCCTCAATGAGGCCAAAATTAGATTCGCAAAATATTTAGGGGTATGTGTATCCCTGTGTCCCCCCAGGAAAAAAGCGCTGCTCCTTCCCCTATATCATTTTGGTTGCCCTTTTCCAGCTCTACAATTCTGACTCTGTACCCACCCAAAAACTTTCACACATGAAAGGTTTTGTAGGGATTAGCGATAAAATGGTTACAAAAATAACAAGGAAGTGTTGGCGATGCCGATCCTAGAAGATTTTTTAAAAAACCGGAACGGGTATGAAAGGAAAGTTCTTTCTCCCTCCCTCTTTTTTCAGTCGATAATGTGCACATCCTCCCTCCAGTAGTGAACTCAATGTTCCCATGCTGACAACAGAAAAGGAACCAAGAACGAGGCCACTGACAAACAAGGTAGAGATAGGTAAGATTATGAACAAGTGCAGAAAGTGAAAAGAAACAGGTGTCCCCCCCACACCTCACATAATACTAGAAGCCAATACAGTCCAACAATGAAGCTGAATGCTGGAAGATTCAGGACAAACTAAAGGAAGGCCTTGGAATCATAAAACTGTAGGGCTGAAAGGGACACAACACCCTGCAGTGCAACAGGACTAATCGAAAGAACAAATATTATTACATTTTTTACCCTCCCTTTCTTCTGTCATGGACTCCAAGTCAGCGTAAAAGTGGTTCTTCAGTAGCCTCCCATCCAGGCACTGATGAGACCCAGGCCTGCTTAGTTGCAACAGGTAGTAGCCTCAAAGGCTCCGGGCCCTAATTTGCACCCAATTTATGCCCTGTTAATTTCTATGGGACTCAAGTACAGTATTACTTACTTTCTTTGATTGGGCCATTGTATCATAACGACCAGCAGATAAATCCTAAAACTGCTGATCATTTCTATATAAGTCTTCGCATGCCTATTTTCATCTGTATCAATGATAGCAACTTTTTGATGGATGGATGGATTTAACATGCCAGTCTTCATCAAGAGATCCCAGGGCAGTTCACAAATAAAAAAGAGGTAAATTTTACCAAGTCCCCCTGCTGCAGAGGGCAAAAAAAAAACCTTAAGAAATTATGAACTATGAAATTCACTACCAGAAGTTGCAGTGATCGCTACCTACTTGGGTGGCTTTAAAAGGCAAATTCATGGAGGTTATTCTTAATGGCTGCTTGCTTTGATGGCTATGTACTGCCTCTAATATTCAACATCCAACATAGGATGGATGTCTCTCAGAGACTGGGATTTGGAATCACATGCAGTGAGGGTGCTGCCGTTTGCACTCATTGCTAAATGTGGGCTTCTTCCCATTCGGACATTTGGCTAACATGAAGAAAGGATGTTGGTCTGATCCAGCAACGCTCTTTTGACATTCTCCTGAAACAACACCCCTTTACATGGGGAAAGGGCAGGTGACCAGACTATGGAAACTCTAGGGGCCTAACGCCATTGGGACCTCAAGCCAGGGTATACATTTTCTTGGAATGTGCAAAGTATTCTGAGCTTTTACATTTCTATGTCTACAAACAAATGACACCTTGGCTGAAAGGGGGAGTGCCGATCTACTCGTCAGCAGTTCCCCTTACATAAGAAGAGCCTGCTGGATGAGGCCAATGGTTCATCTAGTCCAGCATCCTGTTCTCACAGTGACCAACCACATGCTTGTTTTCCTGCAAGCAGAATCCGAGCACAAGAGCAACTCTCCCCTCCTGCAGTTTACACAAAAAAAATAAAAATACACCACTCTTTCTTGCACAGAAGTCAATAATGCATTGTGAAAAACACTTCCTTTTGTCAGTCCTGAATGCAATGCAAGCCACAACTATCACATAATTTAAAATCATCTCATTCCATTATTTAGATACTGTCTATAATTTAAAAGGGACGCGGGTGGTGCTGTGGGTTAAACCACAGAGCCTAGGACTTGCCGATCAGAAGGTCGGTGGTTCGAATCCCTGCGAGGGATGAGCTCCCGTTGCTCGGTCCCTGCTCCTGCCAACCTAGCAGTTCAAAAGCATGTGAAAGTGCAAGTAGATAAATAGGTACCACTCTGGCGGGAAGGTAAACGGCGTTTCTGTGAGCTGCTCTGGTTTGCCAGAAGCGGCTTAGTCATGCTGGCCACATGACCCGGAAGCTGTACGCCGGCTCCCTCGGCCAATAAAGTGAGATGAGCACTGCAACCCCAGAGTCAGCCACAACTGGACCTAATGGTCAGGGGTCCCTTTGCCTTTAAAATTTAAAAAGTAAGAAGAGTCTGCTGGATCAGACCAAAGGAGGCCCATCTAGTTCAGCATCCTGGTCTCACAGTGACCAACCAGATGCTTGTATTCCTGCAAGCAGAATTCAAGCACAAGAGCAACTCTCCCCTCCTGCAGTTTCCAACAACTGGTATTCAGAAGCATTTCTGCCAACTATGGAGGCAGAGCACATCCATCATGACTAGTAGCCTTCAATAGCCCTCTCCTCCACTAATCCTCTTTTAAAGCCATCCAAGTTGGTGGCCTTCACTGCTTCCTGTGGGAGGGAGTTCCATAGTTTAACAGAGCACTGTGTGAAGGACTTTCTTGATGCTGGGTAACTGATCTGTTGCCGTCTGCAGCCATTTGAAGCCCTTCTCGCCTCTGTCGCTGCTTTGCATGCCATCTGGCCAAGTCCCTACTCCATTTAAAAACTATGATTTCTATTTAAGGGAGCAGGAATTCCCTGGGCATTGTCATCACTCCTCCTGCACCTCTCAAAACAGAAAACGTTCAGTAACACACACACTTCCTGCAAGAAAGAGTGGAGAGGGCAGGGTGACAGAGTTTCTGCCCTCTGGGAATAACTCTCTGTGGCATCTCCATGGTGCTGCGTTAGCTAATTACTAGTGTGGGGAGCAAGGAAACTCTGTTCCAGGTTTTTTTTTGGCACATGTCAGAGCACAGAGGAGTGTCTCCTGGGAAAGATGCACAATTTGAGGGCTGTGATTCGCTCAGCTGCAGCAGGAGTGCATAAGCCAAGATGGATTCTGGGAACATCTGGATTGTTTTCCTGGAGTGGTCCATCTTCTAACAGCAAGCAGACAGGACTGATACCTACAGGATGTTCACAGGATATGGCCATGCATCTGGCATTTAAAGGTCTAAGGGGGGAGGAGAGCCTTTTCATCCACGCCTAAACTAACCCTTTTACACAAAAAAGATACCACTTTTTCTTGCACAGAAGTCAATAATGAATTGTGAAAAACGCTTCCTTTTGTCAGACCTGAATGCAATGCAAGTCACAGCCAACGCCTAATTAAAAATCATTTCGTTTCATTGTTTAGATACTGTCTACAATTTAAAAAGTAAGAAGGGTTCGCTGGATCAGACCAAAGGAGGCCCTTCAAGTCCAGCATCCTGGTCTCACAGTGGCTTGTACTGTATTGTATTCCTGCCATCAGAATCTGAGCACGAGAGCACTCTCCCTTCAACCATGAGGGCTGTGTTCAGCCACTGAAAACCATTTGCTTGGAATCACCAGTGGAGAGAATGCTGTGGTGCTCCGTTCCTGTTTATAGACTTCCCCCTGGGGCATCCGGTTGGCCATTATGAGACTAGGATGCCACACTAGATGGGCCACTGGCCTAATCCAGCAGGCTCTTCTTGTGTTCTTAACAGATTCCTTGCCACGTTTGACATTTTAAAAATAGTTTTTACAAGGAGTTTCTTTTTAAGTTGTCGACCACCTTATGTTATTTTCTATGCAAGTGTGGTTGATAAATAGTTATTTTTTTAAAAAAAATATTGCCACTTGCCATGTACACCAGTGGGTGAAGTTGGATGGGGGGGAATCCCCCTCCCGTCCATCACCCCCCCCATCTTTTCTGTTCTGGTCTTCGAGTCCCTGCACACCTCAACAACTAGAACAACCCAAGAAATGCACAAGAGCAAATGTGCATTGCTCTTGTGCATTGCTCCCAGCCTTAGAATACAGTGGTACCTCCGGTTAAGAACTTAATTTGTTCTGGAGGTCCATTCTTAACCTGAAACTGTTCTTAACCTGAAGCACCACTTTAGCTAATGGGGCCTACCGCTGCTGCCGCCGCACGATTTCTATTCTTATGCTGAAGCAAAGTTTTCAACCCGAGGTATTATTTCTGGGTCAGAGGGGTCTGTAACCTGAAGCGTCTGTAACCCAAGGTACCACTGTACCACGTTTTGCAGTGAAACAAGTGGATGTTGTAAATGCAACAGTAGCAAGAAAATTAGAAGCAAATAATGCAGCCAGGGAAAAAAGGCACCTTCTAGAGTTGACTATATAAGTTCCTTTCTGGCCAGCTGCTAAGCTGAACAAAAACAGGAAAGGAAAAGATGGGGAGGAAGGGAGGCAAGCCTTGGGCGTGATGGAAAGAAAGTTTGGAATAGCCTGACAACGGAATGGATTGGAGGGGATGGCCCACTGCCTTGACCCCAGGGCATTTTGCTGACCCAGGCGAAAGATGAGATGGTGTCCAGTTCCAATTCTACGCACAGGACAAGAGGGACAGCCCCACTCCCAAGCCATAATCTACCATGCTAGTTACGTAAGTTTGCTTCTTGGTTTGGAGTATTTACTCCCCCCCCTCCTGGAAAAACTCCTGTATATGCTCATGCCAAGAAGCTGACCATACTGGTGTCTGCATCTTGCTTCAACCCTGGGGATGAGGCTGTATCATCGACTGAGTGTACGGGTTGCACCATCCCACCCTTTAACACTTTGCTGTTGCTCTCTGCCATCCCGCCTCCCAGCATCTGCCATTTGAGACGGTTGCCTCACTTTGCCCAAGGAAAGAGCCGGCCTTGTTAGGCCATCCTTAGTACAAAGAGATCTCACCTTCCAGCAGAGGCTTGAGGGGACAGAGAAGGAACAGTCCCTTCCCCTCTGGAAAGATGAAAGCCAGCCAGGAATTCTTCAGCTCTGCTTCTAGCGCTGATCAGAGCAGAAGGTCCCTCAAAAGAAGAGGGAGAGGAGAAGTGGAAGGAAATTCTGAAGGTCCTCTTGGTGTAGCTGGAGGTTTATTTTAGGCAATTTCCAGCTTTGCTCATAGCAAAACTCTGCATGTACGCCTCCCCTCCCCCTTCTGTGCTGTCTGCCCTTACAAGGGACCCGTCCGCTCGTATCAGCAACGGGCTTTCATATTCTCAGAGGAGAAGGAGACATTCCTTCCTCTGTTGCAGCCCTGGAACTTTTTGTACCAAGGATGGGCAGAATCTCATAAAGGTTGCAATGCTGAGTGGTTTGTGTGTCAGACTAGGAGCTTGGAGACCAGGGTTCAAATCGCCACTCAACCATGAAGCTCACTGGGTGACTTTGGGCCAGTCACTGTCTCTCAGCCAGTCTAGTGAGGTTTCACAAGATTGTTGTGGGGATTAATTCAGGAGGGAAAGAACCACATACAGCACCTTGAGCTCCTTGGAGAAAAGTGTGGGTTATAAATGCAATCAATCAATCAATCAATCAATCAATCAGAGAGAGGCTTCCTGATGTGTGAAGATCTTAGGTCTGCAGGTCTATAGCACAAACCATAGTTTTAGGGTTGTTGTTGTTGTTAATTTCATGCATGAATCACTACCCTGGAGACCTCCCAAAGCGATTTGTAATATAACAGAAAAAAGAAAACAGCTACATCTATCAAAGCAACTTTAAAAAGCAATTATATACGTAAAAAAAAGAGAGCGCATGAATAAAATCAATTCACATCCAAGACAGACACCGACTGGGATAAAGATTTTAGAAGGCTGGTTTTATTTTAAGAGGTTTGCAGAGTTAAAGTGGATCAAAGTGTTCTTAGTGCAAGCTACCCACTTTAAGAACAAAGAATCTGACTTTTTGTGGTTTGGAAAGTGCCAGGAAAATGTGGGGCAAACGAACAACAAACGGGAAGATGCCCAGAGGGCAGGAGATTGGTTGTTAGACAAATTCATGGCGGAGAGAGCTTTCGATGTCCACTAGCCATGATGGCTATGCTCTGCCTCCACTGTCAGCAGCAGGGAATGTTCTGCTGGAAACCCTTGCAGTTGAGAGTGCTTTTGTGCTCAGACCCTGCCTGCAGGATTCCCACAAGAGGAATCTGGTTTGCCCCTGTGAGAACAGGATGCTGGACTAGATGGGCCACTGGCCTGATCCAGCTGTAGGGGTATTCTTATATTCTCAACGGGTTTTCTGACAGAAGACTGTGCTTTTTATCCCCTCTTCCCTACCTTTCCGGGTATTGAAGGAGCGTCTCCACCCCCATCGTTCAACCCGCACACTGAGGTCCAGCGCTGAGGGCCTTCTGGTGGTTCCCTCACTGCAAGAAGTGAAGTTACAGGGAACAAGGCAGAGGGCCTTCTCGGTAGTGGCGCCCGCCCTGTGGAACGCCCTCCCATCAGATGTCAAGAAGATAAACAACTATCTGACATTTAGAAGACATCTGAAGGCAGCCCTGTTTAGAGGAGTTTTTAATGACTGATGTTTTAATGTATTTTTAATCTTTTGTTGGAAGCCACCCAGAGTGGCTGGGAAAACCCAGCCAGATGGGTGGGTATAAATAAGTTGTTGTTGTTGTTGTTGTTGTTGTTGTTGTTGTTGTTGTTGTTGTTATATCAAAATATTGTGCCTGGCAAGGGCATGAGTCCAAAAGTCTCATCCTGTGGCTCTCAGCCAAGGGTGGGCAGCCCCAGCACGAAATGCCCACCTACAAGACCCCAGTGGAGCACACGACGGAGCAGGCTAAGGTGCTGGGGGAAGAAGGAGAGCCTAGCAGCTGGCTGGCAGCAACAATTTGAATCTATGGTGACCTAGAGTGTGAGCTTGATGTTTGTGTCTGCTACCAGTGCTGACTGTTGCTTTATCTAGTGTTGAGATTGTGCAGTACCAGGCAGGTTATGACTCTTGGTGGTGGCAGCGAGTGGACGGAAGTTGTTCTCTACTCTCCAGGTCTGGCCCCACTCAGGTGAGAGAGGAGAGAGGAGTATTAGATGTCCCAGAGGAGATGGGGCATGAATCCATCAAACTAGGAGTGGATCTTATTTCTGTATGCTAGGCATTGCGTTGTCATATTGCTGAGTGCGAGTGGCTTACGTATATACTTCATGTTTATGGATATAGATACATATCCATGAGTGGCTGGGGCAACCCAGCCAGAGTTGCGGGGTATAAATAATAAAATTATTATTATAACTATTATGGTGCAGTGTGTGTATTTTGATATGGTGTTGCTCTACTTATTTGGTGTGCGCGCACACACACACACACACACACACACACACAAAATATGCTCTTTGGTTTTATCTATCTTATGTCTATGGATATGGATACAGCCTATGTATTTTGACATGGTGTTACTGTGCTGATTTTGCGTATGTACATACTTATAAATCAGGCCTGGCCTGTCCATGAGGCAGACTGAGGCAGCTACCTCCAGCAGTGGAATCCAAGGGGCACCTCTGTGGGCGCGTCCCCCTAGTGCACTTCCAAGATCTTGTGAGAGTCTCACAAGAGCCCTGCAAGATTGCAAAGAGGCCTCACACAACCTTCCAGACAGCCTGGTAAGGGAGGCTTTGGTGGGGAAGGTGGCATAAAGTGTGTAGGGCAGCACCTTTCCCTTTCACCTCAGGTGGCAAAATGGAATGGGTCGCCTCAGTGTATATACACACTTCGGTATTTATCTGTTGTAAACAGCTTCAATATCTTTTAGACCAGTGCTCATTGTCTAACATTGTGTATGCCATCAAATGCCAACAGTGTCCTTCAGCTCTCTATATTGGACAAACAGGCCAAACCTTACGCCAAAGAATAAACGGACATAAATCTGACATCAAGAATCACAAAACAGAGAAACCAGTAGGAGAACACTTCAATCTCCCAGGACATTCTATACAAGATCTCAAAGTAGCTGTTTTACTACAAAGGAATTTCAGAAATAGACTGGAAAGAGAAGCTGCTGAATTACAACTCATTACCAAACTTAAAACCATGGAAAGACCTGGGCTGAACAAAGACATTGGATTCTTATCTCACTATACATGACTAAACCATTTCTCACCTTCTTACCCCTTGCCTTTTCCTGTAAGACCTATTACAGTCGTTGAGTCGTCAACAGGCTCTCTCAGCTATCTGCCTATCTCCCATTCCCACCACCCTTCTGAGTAACACCCCTCCCCACCTTCTCACTATA
Organism: Podarcis bocagei; assembly: GCF_964188305.1. Classification (NCBI taxonomy): domain Eukaryota; kingdom Metazoa; phylum Chordata; class Lepidosauria; order Squamata; family Lacertidae; genus Podarcis; species Podarcis bocagei. The sequence continues at coordinate 31,902,600 of NC_138139.1, read as the reverse complement.
TAGAAGGATCTGGCAACTTCTGTTTCAGTGTATCTGAAGAAGTGTGCATGCACACGAAAGCTCATACCAAGAACTAACTTAGTTGGTCTTTAAGATGCTACTGGAAGGAACTTTTTTAATTTTAGACCAGTGGTTCCTAAACCTTTTCAACTGCCCCCATAGTTCCACAATCTCCTCTCCAGCGCCCTCTAAAAGGTAAAGGTACCCCTGCCCGTACGGGCCAGTCGTTTCTGACTCTAGGGTTGTGCGCTCATCTCACTTAAGAGGCCGGGAGCCAGCGCTGTCCGGAGACACTTCCGGGTCACGTGGCCAGCGTGACGAAGCTGCTCTGGCAAGCCAGCACCAGCGCAGCACACAGAAACGCCGTTTACCTTCCCGCTGTAAAGCGGTACCTATTTATCTACTTGCACTTAAGGGTGCTTTCGAACTGCTAGGTGGGCAGAAGCTGGGACCGAAAAACGGGAGCTCACCCCGCCACGGGGATTCGAACTGCCGACCATGCGATCGGCAAGTCCTAGGCGCTGAGGTTTTACCCACAGCGCCACCCGCGCCCTCTACCCTACCCTAAAGAAAGTACTATTCAGAACATCAGTTTGCAGAACCCATTAAGGAAGATAACAACACGATAAAATTCAAAACGGGAACAATCAAAGGCACATTTATTCCAAATCCAATTAAAACTATGTGGTTTAATTAATGCGAAAAATGGATGAAGTTAATTCAACGTTGCCAGCTTTTCAAAGTCTGATAGTCATTTACACCTCCAGCACCCCCTTCCCTTTAGTCTAGGTCAGGGTCAGCAAACTTTTCCAGCAGGGGCCCAGCCCACTGTCCCTCAGACCTTGTGGGGGGGCCAGACTATATTTTGAAGAAGAAAAAAAAGAACAAATTCCTATGCCCCACAAATAACCCAGAGATGCATTTTAAATAAAAGGGCCATTCTACTCATGTAAAAACACGCTGATTCCCGGACCACCCGCAGGCCAGATTTAGAAGGCGATTGGGCCGATCCGGCCCCCGGACCTTAGCTTGCCTACCCATGGTCTAGGTCTCTAGCAGGTAATCCCACCACCCAGTGTTTTAGATAGTAAGTGGTATATCAATGAAAATAGTAAGAATAATAAAAACACAGAGGACTGGATAAATGATCTAACCTCCCTGTTCACTTAGTGCAAGCAACTCAGGATGAGTGCACGATTAATAGGCCATCGGGAGGAGCCTCGCTCCATACTTCTTCCATCCCACATTGAGACAAGGGCCAAACCAAATGACCCCATTAAATGCCTGATTACATTTAAAGTGTCTACTTTTTTCCCTTTTCAGCAACTACGTAAGCCTTTTCAGCAACTGGCTACTGCAGCTCCTCAACTGATTGCTCAAAATTGGGAGGGTTTGGATAATTTGCAGTTATCCATTTGGAGACAGAAAGTTTGGACAATGGAAAAGCTGACTAAACAGTCAAAAGCACTGAACAAGCGGCGGGCACAAAATGATTTTTTTGAATGGTGGTATGCCTTTATGACATGCGTATTAGAAAATGATTCAGATGTAGAAATGCCAACAGTGAAGGCCCAACCGTGGCAGGGTGTATCTGGTACACTTTATTCTTGTAAGGGGAGGAAGAGTTATTGATGTTTGTTTGGGTGTTTGCAACATTGTCATTTTTAGATTATTATTATTTTTTAATACAACACACAAACACCAATAAGCAGTGAGGGGGGCAGAGGGAAAGCAGGACTGGGGTGTGTAGAGAGAGGTTAACCCTTTCCCCACCAATACATTCCAAAGAAAAATGGAAGCTGACGTGGGCCAAAAAGGGTCGTTTAATCCAATCCCCTCCAATGAATGATGTGCTGTATTCTCTTCTCTCTCTCTCTTTTATATAATGAATGCTATTTCAGGCTTTGACCCAGGATGAGGCAACTGCAACCCTCCATATGTTTGTTGGACTACAGCTCCTGTCATCCCTGACCACTGGCCATGCTGCTTGGGGCTGATAGGAATTAAGAGTCCACCAATATTTGGAGGGCTAAAATGGATGGTGCAGACCTGTTTGGTTATATTTTATGCTGGTAGTTTGTTGCAGCCAAATGAGGGAAGAGGGTGTGCATAGGTTGCGGTTCTAATAAATAAACAGCAACAACACCACCACACACAACACGAACTATTCTAGTTGTCCTGGAAGGGAGGCATTTTTGTCGGGACTGCTCTAGCTATGCTGCATTTTCCACCTCTATTGCTAAGTTCTAACAATACTTTAGACAGCTAAGTTTTAACAATACCCTAAACAGCCTCGGTCCAGTATATCTGAAGGAGCGTCTCCACCCCCGTCGTTCAGCCCAGACACTGAGGTCCAGAACTGAGGGCCTTCTGGCGGTTCCCTCACTACGAGAAGCCAAGTTACAGGGAACCAGGCTGTTAAGTTGTGGGTGAACATATCAGACGGCAGAGGGCCTTCTCGGTTGTGGCGCCTGCCCTGTGGAACACCCTCCCACCAGATGTCAAACAGAAGAACAACTATCAGACTTTTAGAAGACATTTGAAGGCAACCCTGTTTAGGGAAGCTTTTTATGTTTGATGCATTACTGTATTTTAATATTTTGTTGGAAGCCGCCCAGAGTGGCTGAGGAAGCCCAGCTAGATGGGCGGGGTATAAATAATAAATTATTATTATTAATTATTATTATTATTATTATTATTATTATTATTATTATTATTATTATTATTATTATTACTAGAGGTTGCTGAGTCTGCTCAATTCACTCGCCAACCACCTTTCCCTCATTCCTAATCAAACCCATTACATCTTCCCCATCCGTCCCCCCACAGCTCACCCCAAGCCCTTAAAATTTTTTTTTCAAATATTTTAAACTAGAAAAACAAAATCTTTACAAATTCAATTTACATTTCCTTCGACTTTCCTCCTTTTTGCAGTTGCTTAATTTATACTTTTTTATTGCTGTGTATCCTGTTCAAACTATTTACTTCATTTTTTCCTTATCTTTCCTATTTACTGTATTTTTCTGTGTATAACACGCCCCCGTGTATAACACAACCCCTATTTTTTGGGACTCCAAATAAAGAAATACCCTATATGCACTATCCATGTATAAGGCGAACCCCCCACTTTTAAACTTGAAAAAATAGAGGGGAAATATACGGTAATCATTTCTTACTGCACGTGTTTATCTCAATCCTGGTAAAGGTTTTACTTTGTTTATCTTCAAGTAATCAATACATTTTCCTCATTCTATTTTTAAAATGAGGTGCTTCCCACAGTGAGTTAGCAAGCCCTCGTACTCTTCGTTAAACATGCTTGCAGGGACGTTTCAGGAGGAGAAGAGGCTCCACAGAGCGGCTTGCTAAACTGCTGTATGAAGCGCCTCTGCCCCCCATCTTATATCGCCACATGTGGAGGCCACACAAAACTACCTATCAGCAGCGGTGCAAACTGCTGGGTGAGGCAACAATCTTACATTTTATATAGGCAGATAAGAGAACGTTACCCACTCTGCAGGCCCAGAACCAGAGGATGCTCGTTGGTGAGCAGGCTCTCCCGCAAGGAAATGAAAGTAACCTCAAGAATAAGCTGAAGGGCGGAGGCTTGGCTGCAACCCACAGTAACTGGAAACAATATTTAACTCTATTGTTACTCATTGCTATATCAACGGGCTTGGTTGCCACTATTGTGGGGTGGGGGCCAGCAGGGGCTGCTGTGCTGCAGTTGCAGTTTCCTCTGAAGCCAAGAATCTCCAGCAGCCCTCATCCCCAGGGTCTTCCTTCCAAGCCCTAGTGGTTTTGTCCAGGGGTACTCAGTCAAGGTTACACAGTACCAGCATTATTATTTATGTATCTCTATTTATTTATTTTTTAGAAAGGTTAAACATGTGTCACTGTAACTCCATGGTGAATACCGGCACCTTTTTTTGCTTTTTTTAAAAATGACCAGCCCCATACCCTTGCCCCACACATTATGCTGGACTTTGTAGTGGGCACGGAGGGGGGTGTGGAGTTGCCAGAGGGCATGGTGCACCCTTTTCCATATTCGCCCCCCCCCAATCTAACAGAACCAAGCATTATGAGGGGCCCAGCCAAAAGCACTCTGCGCACAGCTGGGAACCTCCTCACAAGGTCAGCAAACACAGGAGACCAAAGAACAGATTAATAATTAAAACAGATACACACTTGCACAAACCACACAAACACCTCCCCACCCCCGCAGCTTTCCTTGACTAACCTTCCTCCGGAAAAAAAAAGACAGAGCCAGCTGTGTCCCACATGTGGTGGTGGGGGAGTGTGCATGTGTCTGTATAATACACCTATACAGTGCTTTTTTTCTTTAGGGGTACTCTCATTTTGACTCAAGAAACTCACCACTTTATCGTTCAAATCGAGGAAAATAAATACAGTAAATGGACAAAAGTACAAAGATTCACAAAATGTTTAGGGGTATGCATATCCCAGCGTACCCCCAGAAAAAAGGCACTGCATCTATACAATAATCTTACATATCCAAATGCCAAGCACTTTATTCTAACAGGATGCATAGGAGGAAGGCCGACAAGCACCCAGGCTGCAGCATGCCCGTTTGAGGCTGCGTCTACATCAATTAAACTGGTTGAATTCTAGATTAATTGTCATGGCACTTCCTTCCCTGCTCCCCCCCCCCCCCAACATATAGGAGGTTTGTTAAAACAATGCCGAGGTCCCTGGTTGCTGGTCCCAAGCCCCTCCCCACCGCCTTTCCCAGAAGGCAGGACAGCGAGACAAGTCTGAATATCTTTTGAAGTCATCTTGCAGGTGCCAAAGCCAGCTTTGCTAATCTGTGGGGAGGGTGGTAGTTTAAAGATAATAATGTGATGATGATCAGAATGCTTTAGATTATAAAGGACTCCCGCTTTCTGTTATTCACCAGGCCTCTTCCAAGGTTGTTGGGGATATAGAGGATATAGGGCACAGGATGCAGATGCAGTTGGCAGGACAGTTCCACCCCCACCCCCAACCCCTCTCTGCATCATCTGGGCAAAACGGAAATCAGTTCTAACCAACCTCCTGCCACAATAAGCTGGTGGCACGCCAGAGCCTCCCCCCAAAACACTTCCTCCTCCAACCTTCTTGCCCCCCTCCCTGAGAGATAGATCCTTTGTACTAAGTACCTCGGTTGGCATGGGGCAAATGCCTGCCTCCCCATAGCCAACAGCTGTGCCCCCTTTCCATTAACCCCTTCCTCCCCCACCGGGCAGAAGCACCAGCCCTGCTCATGCCATCCTATGCTGGTGGTGCCCACAGACTCCTGCCAGCTTCCATGCCCTGCGCTCATTAAATGCCATCTAGCTGCGCATTGGCAAGCTCTCTCTCCGTCATGGCACCGCCAAACAGGCCTCCGCAGCCTGTGCCAACCGCCCCCGCCCCCACCCCAAGCCTGGCACTGGAAGGTTATTCCAGCCCCAGTGCCCCCAGAAGCACCCCGGGACTACTCTTTGCACCCCATCCTGGGGTAGGGGTGGGGAGAGGGACCCCCCTCTCAGCTCCTTGCCCCCCGCCGCCCCGCGTCATCGGCTGCCCGCTCCGCATGCCACCCACGCGCCCAGGTAGTTTTACCTGCCGCTACTGGGATTCCGAGCTGGCAGCGGGGAGACGCAGCGGCCGCGCCGAGCCCCTTCCACCTGCCGGCAGCCTCTTCCTACCTGGCCCGGCCAGGTGCGCCCAGCAGCCGCGAGCAGCCGCTCCGGCATCGCCCAGCCCTGCAGCGGGAGCCGGTTCGGGGGCGGAGCAGCCAGGAGACGCCCTCCCATCGAGCAGCAGGAGCGGGGAGGGAAGCCCCGAGGCCGCCTGGCAAGGGCGAGAGATGCCAGCCAGTGAAGGAAGAGCAGCATTATGGCAGAGAAGAGAGCAGCCTTCGCTCATCCACCCCCGTAAAAAAAGAAGAAAAGAAGCTGGTGCCCTCCAGGTGTTTTTGCATTACAGTTCCCATTGCCTAGCCTCCCTCCGGATGGGAGTTGTAGTCCAAAAACTCCCATGGGAGTTGTAGTCCTACAACATCTGTCGGGGGCCAGATGTGAGGAGGGGAAGGGAGCTGGAAGATGATAGTGGTCACATCCATACAAGACCTTCAAAGCACTAACAGCCACAGCTTCTTCCAAAGAATCCTAGGAACTGTAATTTGTAAAGGGCCTTGACAGCTGCTAGTACAGGCACCCCCAAACTCGGCCCTCCCTATGTTTTTTGGACTACAATTCCCATCATCCCTGACCACTGGTCCTGTTAGCTAGGGGTGATGGAAGATTGTAGTCCCAAAACAGCTGGAGGGCTGAGTTTGGGGGTGCCTGACCTGGGAACCTTCGGCATGCAAAGCAGGGGCTCTGCCACTAAGCTTGTGGAACAGAAGGAGCTACTTCCGATTGCTCTGCCCCTGATATCTCCCACCCCTCTCTTAATCAAGTCTCTGCCTTAGGGGTCTGTCCTATCTTGAGTCAGAACAGTAGTCCATCTAGCTCAGTATTGTCTGCACTGACTGGCAGCAGCTCTCCAGGACTTCATTCATGGTTCTCTCCCAGACCTACCTGGAGATGCCATTGGGGGCAGAACCTGGGACCTTCTGCAGGCAAAGAGATCCATAAAACACTGAGCCATAGCCCTTTGTGTGGGACCTTGCGCTGCTCAACCCAAGCCCTGAGGAGGGGGTCATACAATTTCCAAAAAGACAGGTGCAGGGGCTCAAGGCACCATCTCCTCACACGTGGTTCCCTTGCCTTTGACCCCATGCAGTGATGGCTGGTGTCAATTGGGAATGATGGGGTGGAATGCAAGAAGCCCAGCAGTAGGTTGCGCCAAGAGCCAATGACAAGCAAAGCCAACTCTAGTTCTGTCCCCGTCCTCATCCTCCTTGTAAACTCAGCAGGGAGGAGCAGGAGGAAGCAAACTGGCAGTGCTACCCTCTAGACTGGTTTTGAGTAAGCAGCTAGCCATGAATTGGCCAAGGGCAGGCGAAGACTGGTGGTGGAGCAGTGCCCCGTTTGCCCCAATGGGCCAGCACCCACTGATCCAATGTATGAGTGGTGAGCTGACGACACGGCACTCCACACATGCTCAGGAGCTCTTTCTCTGTAGTGTCACATCACATTCTCCAAGGCTGAGCTCCAAGACTGGAAAAGGAGGGTTCAGGAGCTGAGGCCAGGCAAGAATCGAGCCCTGCATGTTTTAGGTTATGTGTACAAAAAGAGTCATCACAGGTCAGTGACCCAACAGTATGAACACACGTCATCTCTGGGGCTTTTGAAAATAATCATAATAACCACAACAACTCACAGCATGCTCAGTTTGGCATGTATATGTGATACGTTTAATTTATTAATAGTCATACTTTTATTCAAAGGAGGAAAAGGTGGGCCTCAAGGCCTTCTCCCCATTTCTAATTTCATCCTGACAGCAGCTTTGTGAAGCAGACTAGGCTGGGTGATGGTAACTGGCCAAAGTCACCCATGGTTGAGTGGCGATTTGAGCCCGTGTCTCCCAGGTCCTAGTCCAAGACCCTAACCACTACACCACACTGTCTCTCAGGCACACTGTCTGGGGTTGCTGAGAACTGTAGTGCAAAACATCTGGAGGGCACTCGGCTGGCTTCTGCCCCCTGCGCATGCAGAAACAGCCCTCCATAAAATTTCTGACGAGCTCCTCACCTCCATATCCAACAATATGGCACTAGATCCTTATCCCTCTTGATCTCTCAGTACAATTTATCCTGCTTGACTCCCCTTTTACCCTAGGACTTTCATGTTTCTTTTTTATTCCATTGTCATTATTTGTGAGCGTGTTTTTTTTTACTATAAAGCAGAGGTCAGCAAACTTTTTCAGCAGGGGGCTGGCCCACTGGCCCTCAGACCTTATGGGGGGCCGGACTATATTTGGGGGTGGAATGAACAAATTCCTATGCCCCACAAATAACCCAGAGATGCATTTTAAATAAAAGCACACATTCTACGCATGTAAAAACATGCTGATTCCCGGACCGTCTGTGGGCCGGATTTAGAAGGTGATTGGGCCGGATATGGCCCCCAGGCCTTAGTTTGCCTTCCCATGCTATAGGAACAAGTAGAAACAAATTGAGGTTTACAACACGCAGGACAGAGCAATTTAAATCCCCAGCAATGAAAATCATTCCAGGGGGGTGTCAAATGCACAATTGTGCAAAAACATGAGAGTCATTTCGCTATGTTCTTATTGAAGCCAAGTATGACTATACTGTATACTGGAGGAACAATGGGATGATTATATTCTGCCTTATTAGCACAGGAGATAAAGTGATGCCAAATTGCACACAAAAAATTGTCCTGTGTGCTTTGTCCCCTGACAACCTTTTAACGCTGGAGAGATCTTTTCAAGCGAGGCTGCTTGCCATATTTTACTAATAATTTAGATTTGTCAAAGGGAAGGTTTCCCCAGAATTTAGCAGCAGACACCAAAAGGTGAGTAACAATTGGGTTTTGAAATTGTGCTGCTGTAGTAGAAGGAGGTAAGTGGGAAAAAGGCAGCTGTCTGGAAGAGGGAAAGTGGGGAGAGGTACTGCTCCCCTTGTGAAAGCAGTTGTCTCTAAGAGGCTGGCGTCTTTGGGAGGTCATTTTCATCAGGCCTAGGCTCACATGGCACTATAGACACCAGCCCAAACCTGCCCACCTTAAGTTGTACCTGTGCTGGGGAAGTGAGGATATAAGGCCAACCTACCAGGGGTGACCCCAGAGGAGTTTGTCTCCTTGGGGTGCAAAGAGAGCTCACCTGTTTCAGGTGTGTGTGTGTGTGTGTGTGTGTGTGTGTGTGGTGTTGTTTGTCTATTTCTCTGGGGGTTTTGCTGTGGTTTTTTCCCCTAGGCCATTTCCGAGGTGAGAGGCTGGATGTTTTGATTTGATGTAATACTTGTACTTCTGCTTTTCCAGCAGCAAATGTTGAGTTCCAAGTGGCACCAAAAAAACGACGATGATTAGAATAAAAGAATTGTGGAGTTGGGAGGGACCTTGAGGATCATCTAGTCCAACCCCCTGCAATGAAGGAATATGCAGCTGGGGGATCGAATCTGCAAGTTTGGCGTTAGCAACACCATGTTCTAAGCAACTGAGTGTTGCAGTCACTGCAATATCAAACACAGCAGCAGATAAATATAGCTCACAACAAGAACAGATTCATCAAAGCAATTAATACAATTAAGTGAAGTCACACTATAATTCAAAATATGTGGCCTGGATTGGTGTAAGCGAAAGTGGTTTCATGCCCCTGATGTAAGAGTCCAGCCCTGCATGGAACTGTTCCCTTCCTGGGTGTGAGGTAGGAGGGGAGTGTGGCGTTTTTGTCCCAGGATAACTCTCTTACTGGAGGCTTTATGGCGGCCTTTACCAATGGCCTGTCAAAATATGTCCATAAAACTTATTTTCCCCAAGCCTGGTGCCCTCCAGATGTTTTGGACTACAAATCCCACCAGCCTCAGTCAGCCGGTCACGCTCCCATTAGCCCCAGAACCGTACCTGGCTCTGCTGGCTGGGACTGATGGGAGTTGTAGTCCAAAAATCTGCAAAGCACCAGGCTGGGGAAGGCTGTTTGGAGTTTTTTCTGACTGATCGTACTGCGCATGCCTCATTCTAGCCGCGGCCGGTTCCTCTTGCAAATGAACAGAAGGGGCTGTTTTTCTTGGGCGGCAGGCAGGATGAGTCCATAGATGCACCAAAGTGTAGAGAAACATATTGCTGGAGGGAAGGGTGTGCTGTTCTACACACTTACCTGGGAGCAACTCCCATGGAACTTATGTCTGAGTAGACATGTGTAGGTTTCCTCTGTAAAATCCCGGTTTTCTTCATTGTTTAGGTAGGCCTCACAAAAAGGAACTCGGAAGTCAGATACTTGATGTGCATCTAAATTTGGCAACTCTATGAAAAGACATTAGAAACGTAGGACTTGGGGTTTTTTCTTTTGTGCGCAGGCGCGTATTTGCCCTTTGATTTCTTCCGACGCAAGCGTAGTTTGAACCGGGCAAGATCTGGCGTGCGCATGCGCTTTACCGGCTCCCTCCCTACTCTGGTTCTGAAGGTAAGCGTCCTTTTCGCACCCCCTCCCCACCCGCCAGTCCCCAATAAATGGGGCAGGGAATCTCCCTCTGTGGATCAGAGACAGTGCTCTGCGATGAAAATAGAATGTATAATTGCAAGTTTTCATTCTTATTCCAATATTTATTTTAATTTATGTTGCATTTTAATTTTTGCAATCCTCACCCTTTCCCTCTTGTTTGCTTTCAGCGGTCCAAACTTATTTTATTTGCTTCTTGGGTTTAGATGCCCTTTTTCCTCTGAGGAGCTCAAAGTGTCCTCTGTTCCAGCCTTCCATTTTATTGTCACAACTACGCTGTGAGCCATGTTTGGTTTCGACTAGATAGAACTGGGCTTTGAACCCAGGACTAGTCGGACACACTCCAGCTGCTGCAGCACTCCTTGCCTTGTTACCTTTCCTTGGGTGGGTGGGTGGGGGAAGCAGCGATCGGCTGCATGCCACTATTGGTATTTGGGGAGCGTGCTGTGTGCATTGAAGGGGCTGTATAAAAATGAAAAAACAACAATTCAAGGCTGAGCCAATCCATACTGCCTGAATAGCTTGAACCCACCCTCACCCTACCAGCCCTCTCCAGTGTGTGTGTGCTCTGCTCTACAAATTTGATCCAGGTTCCTAACAGTTTTTTAAAAGGGTTTACACACACACTTGGGGTTTCTTTCAGATTCCTGCATCCTCCTTCTGCAGGGACATGGCAACATACATAGACAGACAGAAAGTCTTACAGTGACTCCATGGAAAACAGTGTGACTTGAGCCTGGCTTGTCAGTTTAGCATAAGAACATAAGAATTTGCTTCACTGGGTCAGACCGATAGCCCATCTAGTCCAGCATCCTGTCCTCACAGTGGCCAACCAAATGCCTCTTCTGGGAAGCCCCCAAGCCGGACCAAGCGCAAGAGCCCTCTCCCCTGCTGCAGTATTCAGAAGCATTGCTGCCTCTGACTGTGGGGGCAGAGCATAGCCATTGTGACTAGTGGCCATGTTGTCAGCTCTCAGCTCCTTCCTGGGCAGTGCTGAGTCTCCCGCTCCCTGCAAGTGTCTCTTTGGGAGAAGGTAGGGCATCTCCTCTCTAGCCACATGGGCGGGACTCCTACCTCTCTCTCTTCTGTGTCCTTAGAAACCTGGACCATGAACACAGCACAGGGCACTGTGGGCAGCGACCCCGTCATCTTGGCCACTGCCGGCTATGACCACACAGTTCGCTTCTGGCAGGCCCACAGTGGGATATGCACCCGGACCGTCCAGCACCAAGATTCTGTATCCTTTTGATGCACCAGCTGTAACAGGATTTTGGCTCTGCTAACCTTACTTAGTGTTTCACTATAGCTATGTGGGCCAGCCTGTTCTGTCTTCCTTAACCACATTTGCCAGCAGGTCAATGCTCTCGAGATCACCCCAGATCGGAGCATGATTGCTGCTGCAGGTAAGTGTGGCGTATTCCAAGAGCATGGAGTGCAACCTTGTCTTTCCAACCTTGTCTCTCCAAGGGCATGATGTCTGCAATGCTGATGGCTCTGCCAAGGAATTGTGAGACATCTAACAGTGAATTCTCTCCATGATCACAAAGCTATGGCCTCAGGAGAAGCTAGGGAGGTTATTTCCAGCCCAGAGAAACACCCCCATGCTTGTTAGTTGATGCCAGCCCTACCATCAAGTAAAGTGAAGGAAATGCAACATGCCCCACCCCGCTGCCCTGGTCATTCCTTTCCCCTGTCCTTATTTGGAGTTGATCGATTATATTTATATCCCACCTTTTTATCCAAAGAGCTCAAGGTGGTGCCCGTGGTTCTCCCTCTCCTTATTTAATCCCCAGATCAACTCTGTGAGGTAGGTTAGGCTGTGAGGCAGTGATTGGCTCACATGGTCACCCAGTGAGATTCATGGCCAAGTGGGGATTTGAACCCTGGTCTCCAAGGACCTAGTCTGACACTCTAACCATTAGGCGACACTGACTCTCCAGTTAGGATGGGAGCAGGGCAAGGAAGAAAGGACAGACACAGAAGAGGGGACCTTACTGTTGTTTATAGTGTTGGGATTTACTGTTACAGGGATTCCTGGTTAATAAGATAAACCGCTTACAGTTCATAGAATCATAGAGCTGGAAAGGACCTCATAAGTCTAGTCTAACTTCCACTAAGACATTTATTCCTAATAGAGAATAACTTTGCTTTTAAACCTCCGAAGTTTAGTTGAAACCCTGTTTTTGAACCTGCCGGCGTAGGTCCTACCTACCTGAGTATGAACAAACCAAAATAAATTTCAGTTAGCTGTCCCCATCTCCTTAATACTTGCCGCTGCAGCTGAAGGAGAATGACTGCTTTAATGTTTTGTGGGTCTTGACACGAGTACTTACTCTGCCAGTCGCCCGCGGAAAATTCTGTGCAAAGGTCAAATTTGTGCTTTTGAACTAGCTATGAACTAGTTGGGGGTTCTTTTGACAGGCTATCAACACATCCGTATGTATGACTTGAACTCCAATAACCCAAACCCTGTTATCAACTATGACGGTGTCAGCAAGAACATCACCTCTGTTGGCTTCCATGAAGATGGTCGCTGGATGTACACAGGAGGCGAGGACTGCATGGCCCGCATCTGGGACCTCAGGTAAGCCTCTGGAGCTCTGCTCCTTTTCATAACCTGGAGAAAGGGGATAGAGAAAAGTTTTTCTCCCACTCACTGGTGAAGCTTGTTGCATGTTGGAAAACTCAGGACAGAAAAAAGAAAAGACTTCATCATACAGTCAGTTAAATTATGGAGCTTACACCCACAGGAAGCAGAAAATTAGAAAAAAATAGTAGAGGAGAAAAATATTGATAGCTATTAGCCACATCGGCTATGCTTTGCCTCTGTAGTTGGAGGCAGAAATACTTCTGATGTGCCATTGGCCTGATACAGCATCAAAGCTCTTCTTATGACCATGGATCTGCAAGGAAAGTCAGTGAGTTTGACGATCTGCAAGATACACAGGAGTTTCTTTCCTCAAATCATTAAGCAGCATTGTAGGCAAGAAGGCAGGTGTCATGGGGTCATGGTCAATGGTTCTTTCAGCCTAAATCAGATGCTGTCTCAGTTTAGGCTGGCACCACAGAACTGGAAGAGACTTGAAGTTTGACTCCCGATGCAGGAACAAGGTTGTCTGAGCCAAGGGTTTTCTAGCGTGACCTCAAGCAAAACTCCATCCCACTGAGTTTAATGAGCTTTCCTTCCTAGTGAATTAATTTATCTATAAGAATATTTATATACCAACTTGCAAAAAAATCTGGTGGTGTACAATAAAATCATTTAAAACATCCAGAAATAGTAAGCTCATAGAATACAGAACAACTCAAAATTAAAAGTGGTTATCTAAAGTTTTAGGATTGCAGCCTGCATGCTGAATCTTCATCTAGTGGCTTGCCAGTTTAATTCTTGACAGTCTTGTTTAATGTTACAAGAGAAAGAAGAGTAGAAGGAAGAGGGGGAGAAGTCCAGCTTGTCTGACCTAGTTTGGGAGCTTTGGGAGTGAATAAACTGCTGATTTTCACAGGGGTTGCTGTGTTAGTCTGTTGCACCTTAAGGCAAACAAATTTATAATGGCATAAGATTTGGAGACGTCATGCCACTTCATTGGATGCATGAACTGTTATCCTGAGTTGCAAGAGTGGATATATTGAGGGTGAATTTTAAATTATGATGGGGGGGGGGGATGGATCACAATGTAAGTTTACCCTCTATGTAGTTCAGGAAGAGGAATCTGCACATTTAGGGTGTGGTCCCCTAAGCATTGTTTAATGAGCTCCACTGGGGGTTTGGCCAGGAGATGTTCCTTTGAAATAGAAGATCTGATTGCATAGGAGGCTTTCCTAGTGAGTGAAGTTCACAAAAAGTGCTTTGGAGCTCCCCGGAGTAATGGCAGTGAAGGGGTTATGCTTTGGCTCACCTGTCATTCTGTCTGCGTCTGTTCTGTTCCCAGGTCCCGCAACCTCCAGTGCCAGCGCATTTTCCAAGTGAATGCCCCCATCAACTGTGTCTGCCTCCATCCCAATCAGGTATGAATCACAGAATTGTACAGTTGGAAGGGACCCCAATGGTTACCTAGTCCAACTCCCTGCAATGCAGGAATTCCAGCTAAAGTCACTGACGTGTGGCCATCCAATCTCCAGTGAAGGGGAGTCTGTTCCACTGTCAGATTGCTCTTAGCATCAGGAGGTTCTTCCTAATGTTTAGTTAGAATCTCCTTTCTTTTCACTTGAATCCATGGGTTCAGGTTCTCCCCTCCGGAGCATCAGAAAACAAGCTTCCTCCATCTTCCATGTGACACCTCTTTCAATATTGGAAGGTGGTTCTCATATCACCTCTCACTATTCTTCTCACCAGGCTAGAGAAACCCAAACCAGTCAACATGAAGCCCTCCCATCCACACATTCTAGATACTTTTATTTTCTGACATTCCTGTTCCACCTTTTGTTCCTTGTGGAATCCAAAAGGGTGGGTTTGTGGGTTTCCAGACAGTCACCCACCCAGGCGCTGACCAGACCCAGACCTGCTTAGCTTCAGCAGGGCGGTGGCCTCATGTGACTTCAGACCATCCCCTGGGAACGTCTCCCCTTTCCATGCAGTCTTCCACATGGTGGGGATTTGCAGGGTCTGTGGTCTTGAGAGGTGATGGCACTTTTTGTGTGTATTTCTGTCCACAGGCAGAACTTATCGTTGGGGACCAGAGTGGGGCCATTCACATCTGGGACTTGAAGACGGACCACAATGAACAGCTCATCCCAGAGCCGGAAGTCTCTGTCAACTCTGTTCATATTGATCCTGATGCCAGCTACATGGCTGCCGTTAACAGTTCAGTAAGTGCTGGCTGGCTTTGTGGTGCAGTGATGCGCTACAGCCTGCCTATTGCTTCTCTACCAGCGTCTTGTTTAAAGAGTCCACAGTGGTTGTGTTTGCATGTAGCGCTTAAACCAGGGTTTGTTATAACCATGGTTTGTTGAACAAACCATGAGTTGCCTGACAGAGGAACAAACAAGCCACCCAAAGTTTTTGTTTTCCAGATGCTCTTGCCTCGGGCCACTGTAGCTCAGCGAAGGCCTGGGGTGGGTTGGTCAAACAAATCATGGTTAAGCAAGGCTCATCGGTTTGCCAAACCATAGTTACCTCAAACCATGCTGGGCTGGGTTTGCACATGCCAGTTAGGTTAACTAACTATGGCTTGGTGTCATGTGACAACCAGATCTAAGCCTTCAGACAGATGTCCTCTCAGATGTTTCATTCCCTTCCCATTGCAGGGAAACTGTTACGTGTGGAATCTCACAGGTGGCATAGGAGACGAGGTGACACAGCTCATCCCAAAGACCAAGATTCCTGCGCACAGCCGCTATGCTCTCCAGTGCAAATTCAGCCCAGACTCCACGTGAGTAGGACTGGCTTTCTAGCGTTTCATATGGTGGGGGCGGGGGATGGCATTCCCAGCCCTATCTGCAGATGCCATAAGGCTGCCTGCCTGCATAGCAGATTCTCTTACCACTGAGCTACAGACCTTCCCTATAAGGATTCTTTTTGGGACCCATAACTATGGAAGCTTTCTCCATTTAGTGCCCGGGTGGTGTAGTGGTTGGAGCGTTGGACCAGGACCTGGGAGACCAGGGTTCAGACCCCCCCTCTGCCATGAAGCTCCCTGGGGGAACTTGGGGGGGGGCAGTCACTGCCTCAGCCTCAACCTGCACCAGAGGGTTGTTGTGAGGATTAAATGTGGAAGGGGAGAGCTATGTATGCCACCTTGAGGAAGGGATGAAAATAAACAATACATTCTTTAAAATCCGGCAGTATAAATAGGGACTTTTATGTTATTGGTTATTTTGGGTGACACTTCTAGCCTGTGTTCCACCTGCCTTGCCCCACTCTGACTAGTCTTCCGTCTTCTGCTGCAGGCTTTTGGCGACCTGTTCTGCTGACCAAACCTGCAAGATCTGGAGGACGTCTAACTTCTCTCTGATGACAGAATTGAGCATCAAGAGCAACAACCCAGGGGAAACCTCCCGTGGCTGGATGTGGGACTGCGCGTTTTCAGGGGACTCTCAGTACATTGTCACAGGTGAACAAGGGTGGGCCGACCTTTCCTTGGAGAATGAATAGGAAGGATGACAAGGGACATTAAGCCCCCTGTGGCCAGGCCAAGCTATTTTGGGACCTTATGTAGAAAATCAAACGATGCCCGTCTCATTTCTCCTTCCCACCCTACTAAAAATAGGAAGATTTTGAACAACGTACACATTGTTAAACAGTACAGTGGTACCTCGGGTTAAGAACTTAATTCGTTCTGGAGGTCCGTTCTTAACCTGAAACTGTTCTTAACCTGAGGTACCACTTTAGCTAATGGGGCCTCCTGCTGCTGCCATGCCGCCGGAGCACGATTTCTGTTCTCATCCTGAAGCAAAGTTCTTAACCTGAAGCATTACAGTGGTACCTCGGGTTAAGTACTTAATTCATTCTGGAGGTCCGTTCTTAACCCAAAACTGTTCTTAACCTGAAGCACCACTTTAGCTAATGGGACCTCCTGCTGCCACTGCGCCACCAGAGCCCGATTTCTGTTCTTATCCTGAAGCAAAGTTCTTAACCTGAAGCACTATTTCTGGGGTAGCGGAGTGTGTAACTAAAGCGTATGTAACCTGAAGTGTATGTAACCCGAGGTACCACTGTATATAATTCTATAAATTCTTCATGAAGTAGCTCACTAATTGTTACGGCAACCTTGTAAAGCAGTTCAGTGGCATCCATATATTGCCGATTGTTGTGTGTGTTTGTATGTGTGGCTTCACGGTGTTCCTTTTCCTTCCCCAGCCTCCTCTGATAATCTGGCCAGGCTCTGGTGTGTGGAAACGGGCGAGATCAAGCGGGAATACAGTGGACATCAGAAAGCGGTCGTCTGCCTTGCTTTCAACGACAGCGTCTTGGGCTGAGAAGGAAAGCTGCGCTCACAAGATTGCTGCAAGACTGGTTTTTTTTGGGGGGGGGGGGTCAGGTGTGCAAAGACTGTGTTGCCACCCGCAGCTGCCTTTCTGCAGAAGAGCCGGATTCAAGTAAAATTGAAGCCACCTTAACCATCTTTGCACAGTGGCAGGCAGTTTTAAAACAGAACCCCCAGATTTTGTTTGGTGTAAGATCTTTGTGCAAAAGTATTGCTTAACAAAGAGTGGTTTGTAAGGAGAAACTGTGACACTCAGCACCGATGTGACTGTATGGGATGGATCTCCCAACACGGGGTTTCAACTTGCTCTCTTTGGGGAACTGCTTTTGTTTAGGTGAGGCTGCCCTCTGTTCCTTCCATTCACCTTTGCCCAACGTAAATGGCTAAGCGGACATTCCAATTTATGCGCATACACACACCCATTCTCCCATGCCAGGAGCAAAGGTAGGCTGCCTCTGCTGCAAGCTTGCCACCTCCTGCTTCAGAAGGCTCACTGGAGTTGGAAGAAAAATGGTTTACCCTCATTCCTTTTGTGGTTATAAACTGCTGGATTGGATCAGAGGCCCCTCTAAGCCAGCTACACCAGTGGGAAGCTCACAAGTAGGATGTGAGCACAGGAAAACTCATCACTGTGGTTCCTGTTTTGCAGGGGGTTGGACTAGATGACCCTCTGTGTCCTTTCCAACACTGCAATTCTGTGATTTCTCCTCTGCTCCTGGAGGTTACTGTCTTGACTAGTTATTGATAATCCTTTTCATCTTCCATGAATTGTCTAGAGTAAACCTCTCTCAAAGCCATCCAGGTCAGTAGCCATCACTGCATCTTGTGGGAGTGAATTCCCATAGTTCTACTATAACTTTCTTCTGTCCCTCCTGAATTTTCCAACATTAGCATCATTGGACAATCCGGGGTTGGCGGGGGCAGCATTATGGGAGAGCGAGAGCGTTTTCTAACTGAATCAAGTTGCAAGTAAAAATGCAGTTAGGCCTGACATTCAATGCTGGAGCCAGGCGTGGGGAGAGTGAGCAATGGCTTCTCCCTGGAGCTGCGGGGGGGGGGGGGACCCTGTTCTGGGCTCAGAAGTGCCTTTATTAATTAGCAGATTATTTAAATGCAGCCTTTCCCCAGATGGTGCTCTCCAGCTGTTTTGGACTACAACTCCCATCAGCTCCAGCACCCTATGGCAATGCCATCTGTGACTGACATTGAGTTGTAGTCCAAAAAAGCTGGAGAGCACCAGCTTGAGGAAGGCTGGTTGAGTAACTGAGCTAGCCAAGCAGTGTACCGCTGCCATCCCGGTCCACAGAATTGGAAAAAAAAGGACTGAAAAGGACCTCCAGCAGGGAAGTGTGTTTGGAGAAGTGCAAGCGTGCTTTTAGCCCTGGGGCGTGGGACACAGGAGTTCTTGGTTCCTCTCTTTTCTCTCTCCCTCCCTTGCTGCTATTAATACACATCTCAAGCTGCTCATTTCCTCATTTTTTGTGCTTTTAATTATTTTCACACATGCACACACACCAGGGTAGCTCCTTAAAATGAGTGGTTTGTGGTTTTTCTTAAAAAATACTTTGATTTACAAAATGTTTGTTTGACTCAGATTTTTAACTGGATCTACACCACGCAGTTTCTTCTCCCCACAGACAATTATTTACAGGCTTATAGCTGAAAGGGCAACACTCTTTGTAAATAAAGCAGGAGTATACATATACATACAGTATATACACACACACACACATATGTATATACTGCCATCTTGACTGAGTGTCGCTGTAGTTCAAACTTCCTCAACCTTGTGCCCTTCAAGTGCTGTTGGACTACAAGCCCATCAGACCCGGGAAGCACAGCTGTGCTGATGGGAATTGTAGTCCAAAGCACCCAGAGAGCACCAGGTTGGGGAAGGTTCCTGTAGCCCTTCTTGCCCAATCCAGAGCCCTGAATTGCAACGTGGGCTTGGCGGAGACAGCAGAGCCTCGCCCTTGTGTTCAAGTAGAGAAGAGCAGAGGTGCAGAGGGTGGTCCAGGCCATTCATTCGGGAAGGTAGTAGAAGCAGATGGAGACGCAGATGTTGTTCGGGAAGCAGATGTCAATGCACAGGTAGATGAGCCGCTGCTTTGGAGGACCTACAAGGAGAACAGGTGTGTGACTGGTACGGTTAGTGAATGGACAGCATCCAAATGCAGAGCATTTACTATTAAAACTGATTATTTGGGGGGTGGGAGGCCGCGTATTAACGCAGCTCTCTTACAGAATGTGGAAAAAGGCAACCACCCACTTTCAATAATTTTGCGTATTTAAATTTCAAGAAGCAGATCTTGGGCTCTGCTGCTGTACATCTCCCATCCAAGAAACCACCTGCAAAAGACTCCAGTGTTCCAGAAAGGGTGTCTCCCCACCTCTGAGCTCTTAAGACAGTGGGAGACACCCCAGCTTGTTTAGCACTTTCATCCCAGGGGAATTCAATCTGAGGGACTGGAGCTCTGCTCAGCAGATTGAATGCAAGCCTGAAAGCTCTTAATTGGATACCTGTTGTCCACCTTTCTACATGGTCCTCAGAATACAACCTGGTTTGGGATGATTTTTATTTACCCTAGCTGATGTAGGGGCATGCTGAGAGGCAGGAGTTTTTGAATTAATTATATTGCTATCCCACCTTTCCCTTGAGGAGGTTTACACGCCTCTTCCTCCTCTTTATTTCATCCTCACAACATGCTGCGAGATTCTGCCTTATACAGTCATACCTTTAGTCCATGAAGCTCAGTGTTCTTTACACTGACTGGCAGCTGCTGTCCAGGGTTTTTCAGACTTACTTAGAGATGCCACTGGCAATTGAACCTGGGACCTCCCTGCATGCAAGGCAGGCGGGCTACCACTGAGGTACGATGACCCTTCCCCAGCTGGCTGCGTCTGTTGGGGGCTGGGGTCCAGCAGCCCACTCACCGTCTTTCTTCTTGACCCAGTAGATGGGCGCCTGCCCACACAGGGACCTGACAGCCTCCCCTGCCTCTTCTGGTCGCACCTGCCTCCCTGGCACGATCCCCAGGAACTCACGGTAGTACTGGGTCCTGTCATTGGGAAGCGGCAGCTGATCCACCTTGGCAGGAACAAGAAACACCAAGTGTCAGGGCTCTGCATTCCTTAATCCTTCATTAATGACCATCAAAAGGAAGCACTGAGCAGATGTTGGTATAAGCCAGGCTTCACTCCAGCTGGTGCCCTGCAAAGGTTTTGGTCTACAGCTCATATCACGGCAGTGCTTGCTAGGGATGTTGGCAGTTGTAGTCTAAAACACCTGGCTAAGGCAACCCAGTCAGATGTGCAGGGTACGTTATTATTATTTGGAGGGCACCAGCTTTGAGAAGGCTGGTGTGGACAGATGAACACCAGCATCTAGTTCTGCCAAGGGGTCAGGGACTGGGGAGCTGCAGTCATGCCATTGCCCCAGGCCACACTGACCTGTCCTTTTTTAAAAAAAATGGTAAATATTTTATCTGTCTTATAATAAAACGGCATTGTTCAACCTCAACAAAAAATGCAGAGGATTGCATGCATGCATCCATAAGTCACATATGAGAAAGAAAAGTGGCAAGTGACTGAATCAGTGAATGCATCACCTTCAACTATCCATGGCATAGCCTCTCCTTTAGTAAGTGTGAGGGGCTGGAAGTCTGACGTTAACAGTCTTATTATTACAACATAATGGACTGCTGGATTAGAGCAATGGCCCATCTAATTCGGCATCCTGTTTTCACAGTGGCCAACTAGATGGTCCTATAGGAAATCTGCAGGCAGGATCCAAACATGAGAGCCCTCTCCCCTCCTGTGGTTTCCAGTAACTAGTATTCAGAAGCATTGCTGTCTCCAACTGTGGAGGCAGAGAGAGCATAATTGTTAGCCCCCTCCTCCATGGAATTATCTAATTCTCTTTTAAAGTCATCCAGGTTGGTGGCTGTCACTGCCTCCTGCGGGAGTGAGTTCTATAGTTTAACTTCATGCTGCGTGAAGAAATTGTATATTTTAAAGATTTATTTCCTGCCCTTCACCCCAAGGTCCCTAACATCACTTCTGTTTACACAGCTGACATATGGGAACCAGACCTTTTCAAAACAGTCTTTCATTAACAAGGTTGCCGGGTGTCTCACATTCCTCCCCATTTACTTTCTTCCAAAGTTCTGGGGGAGCGTTGGCAGAGCTGGCCAGGAGCGCTGCCTCCCTGCTAAATGGAAGTGGGGGCGGTAAACCAACCCCACTGAGCTTTGTCCCGACGTTCCTGGCAGAACAGGGGCCTCTGTCTTTCCGAAATCAAACCTCTGCCCTCGCCCCTCACCTGAAGCCATTAACATTTTGTCTGGAGGACTCTTATGCATCATTACTCAGACTTATACTGCTGTGGAATCACTGACAAAAGCACCTTTGTTTCCTTGGCTTACTGCAATTGCCCACAAGTTGGAAAGAGGGTTTCCTCTCCTTGTCTCCGGCCCCCTCACCCGCCACTATGTTACATTTTCATCTCCTTTTCCTTTTACTTAAAGGAAATGGATAGGAGTAACCCACTCATCTTGGCTTAGAAGGCGGAGAGAGAATAGTTTTTCTCCCTCTCTCATAACGCTAGAACTCATGGGCATCCACTGAAGCTGAATGTTGGAAGATTTGGGAAGGATAAAATGAAGGACAGCTCTTCTTCATGCAGTTAACCTATGGAACTCACACCCACAGGAGGCAATGGTGGCCACCAACTTGGATGGCCTTAAAAGAGGATTGGACACATTGAGGGAGGAGGAAAAGGCAATCCATGGCTACTAGTCACAATGGCTATGCTCGGATTCCTTGCTCAGAAGCAGCAATGCTTCTGAAAACGAGCTGCTGGAAGGGACATCTAGCTGGCCACTGTGAGAACAGGATGCTGGACTAGATGGGCCACTAGCTTCATCCAGAAGTGTCATCTTATGTTCTGAATGCCCAACAAGGCTAGACAAAGACATTTTGCTGTTGACCAGAAGGTTGGTGTTTTGAACCCACCCAGAGACAGCTGTGGGAAGGATTCCTGCATTGCAGGGGTTGAACTAGATGACTCAAGGGGTCCCTTTGAAATCTACAATTCTATAACCTGTGGCCCTCCAGTTGCTGTTGGGTTTTCAGATTCAATAGCTGGCCAGCGGTCAGGAATGATGACAGGAGCTGGAGTCCAGGAAGATCTGGAGGGCCACAGATTAGGCACTCCTGATTAAGATTCATCCTAAAGGGAATGAATGATTCCCCCTTTAAAGCCTTCTAAGTTAGTGTCCTTCACCACCTCTTGTGGGAGATGAAATACTCCTGGCTTTCCAGGTGATGCTTCTTCAAAATTCATTTAAACTAAGAAAATAGGCAAGAGTATAAGAAATCTAGATTCTACGGAGGCTGCTTCAGCATTCTATGCTTACCCTGTGTTCTGACAGGTTGAAGGACATCTGGACAGTGTCTCGGTCTCGGTCATCCATCATCCGCAGGTAGCAATTGTTCTGCTCTGAGGGCTTGTAGCAGACGTAGCCCTGAACAGAAGAAACTAGATAAGCCTGTTTTGTTTGTTGGCAGGTTGCTTGATCCACTGACTAAGTGAACATAGTACTGTCCTCTCTGCCTCCTGTAGCACCAGCAATGCACTTGGGGGAGCTAATATGTGGCCTGTGAGAGATGCTGGACTCCCAGTCCCAGCATGGCTGGCAGGCAGAGATGATGGGTGCTGTGGCCCAGCATCACCTGAAGGGCTGTGGGTTAGCCACCCCCGCAATACATTCTCATAGTTGTTTTTCCTGAACTTCTCTCAGGCACAGGCTCCGAGAGTTGCTCCAGTGTGTTTCATTTGCAGAGAGAAAGATGCAGAGGTTTCTGATCTGGAAGCCACATCCTTCCTCAACTGGAGGTTTTGACTTCCAATACTTATTGTGTGTAAATACATACATGCTTAGGGGCTTATGGTTGTGCGCAGAGGAAAATGCACTCTGCACATGCCCCTGGGCATTTTATTCTATCAAAGATTCCTGGGAGGAAGCCTGCTGTGTGTGTGTTCTAGGGGCCTGCATGTCCAACACTGCTCAGAGCGGCTGAAATTTCTGTATAGCTAGACTGAAACCCGCACTTGTTCTGGGGGCCTCCTGCACATCCAGAGGGATGCTCATTTCATTGAGCCGCTTGAGCAGCAGGAGGACAAGAGGCGGCTTGCTCAGACATAGTTCACTTTACTATTTCTAACGCCGGCTCCTCAGTGCTCCACCACGGTCCTTTGCATGCCAGGAAACTGCATCAGCTTCCCCTATATTTATATATAACCTGTTCATTAAAAAATTCTGTGGCACTTGAAGAGGATAAAGGAATGCCACATATATTGCTTCTTTTACCACCACAAAAATCCTGGGAGGCAGAAAGGCCACGAGGATTTCCTATTCAAGTGGCTTGGCCAGGAGCACCCGCCAGCTTCATGGCTTAGGTGGGCTTTGTGGCTGCACCTGCAACTTCTCAGCATTGTGCACCCTTCCCCCATCCCCTTCCTCACAATTTGGAAAGGCAGGGACCACCAGGACACTCACATTCTTGTTGTCAAACAAGACTGATGTTGTTTGGTTACTTGGGGAAGTTATGCAATAAGTAACTGTGTTCTTGGACTTGTTCATGAAAGCCGACTGGTTCATCCGAGACCCTGGTCGGTTCTGGAAGTTTAACCGGACAACCTGCAAAAGAGGCTACGAATATATGCAGTGTTAAGACTGGTTGGGGGTGGGAGAAACTGCCTGGGCTATCGGCTGCAGCAAGATTCTGTGTGCTCCCCTTCCTGGTTATTTTCTTGGGGTTGTGTGTCTAGAACAGCTAAATATAGTCATGGCAACAGCCAGAAAGAGGAAGACTTACATCTTTCAGCTCTTCAGCTTAGAAAACAGATGTTTTAATGGAGTGTTTGCAAGGAGGTTTGTAAAATCACAACTGGTGCAAGAAGGGAGACGACAGGAGTAATTTACTCTTTCTCAAAACAGAAGAACATGTTGCTGATGGCAACGCGCAGGGCAGATGAAAGAAAATGCTCTCTCATGTGCAACACATACTTGTTCGTACATAAATCATTGCAAGAATACAAGGAAGGGGATACAGATAAAGTTTTCCAGTGGTGATAATATAAAGCAATAAACAAATCTAATAAATCAAATCAAGTCCCATTGAGTTCAATGGGACATACTCCCGGGCCAGCGTGCTGAACAGCCTTCTCCCAACCTGGAACCCTCCAGCTGTAAGCAGTTCATGGGAGTTGTAGTCCAAAGCATTGGTGGGGTGGTGGAGTGGGCTGGTTGGTTGCACTGTTGGGGAAGGCTGGTATAGAGGACTGCAACCTTATTTTGCTGATAACTGATGAACAGTTTCAACCACTCCTTGCAGGCAAAACTGGATGGTGAACAGAGTATTGCGTTCCCCGGGTAAGAGAATCTCCTTACCTTGGGAGATGTTTTTGCAAAGCTGAGAGTTGCTGCCACAGCAATGCAGATGATTCCACAGATTAAAATGACAGAAAGAACAACCCAAAATGTCCTGGAAGGGCTTTTGGATTCTGCCGGCAAGGCTCTCTCCTAAGAGCCAAGATAAGCCCATCAGTCAAACAGAAACCAATAAGTTGAACATCAAAAGTATTAGTGGGAAACACCACATGCAACCTTCATTTGAAGGACTCCAACCCTTTCCTATTCTGGTTAAGAAAATGAAGTACAATAAAATGGCATGACAAAAATGCAAACATGGATGTACTTGATGGTTACAGAAGGTGTAGTTATGTGATATAAGCAGCTCAGGGCTTGCCTACCCAGTTTATATGGTTGTAACCTGCCCTGGAACCTAAGGGCAGGTAATTAATAATAAATTATTATTATTAATAATGTTTTGTTGATATGGAAATTAACTCATTCTCATCCCATTGCTGGATGAGTGATCCCTGGTTTTCCGAAAGCTGTGGACTATGTAAAGACAGGTAATACAAGGTAGTCAAAATGTTTTTTGTCATGATCCACAGGGATTCCATGGATCATACATCTTCCTCTTTCCCTTGGTATCTAAGTCTTTGTATTATTTTGGTGTTCAAGTTGTTACTCTGCAAAAGCATAGGGATCTCAAGTAGTGTAGTTATCAGTTTTTGGAGAAGGTCTGGCCTGATTTAAAATCTTTAGTGCACAGAACTGAAATTAAGACAACAATCCTATGCAGGCTTGCTCAAAAACAGGTCCCACTGTGTTCAGAGGAATTTACTCCAAAGTAAAGGATTGCAGTAGAAGATATTTAGGCAGGCTTTTAAACTAAAATGTTTAATACTGTACTTTGCCTAAGTGAATGCAAGAGATTCAGAATATAAAGTATAAAACAGTCTTCCCCAACCTTGTAGTTTGATGTTTTGGACCTGTGCTGGCTGGGGCTTATAGTACAATACATCTGGAGGACAGCTGCCTGACAAAGTATTAGTTTAATGTTGATGGTAAGACTTCTTATAACATATATAAGTTCCCTAAGGTTATGAAAGATTTCACTAAGTTTGATCATTCTTGCATACGGAGTACCTTCAATCTCCAGGAGCACCAAGATCTGCATCAATAGTCCTGAGGTAGGAACAGCCGACATGGTGCCCTTGCAATGTTGTGGGACCAGAAACCACACTACCTTAGACTACTGGCATTGCTGTCTGGGGCTGATGGGAATTGGGGGCCCAACATCTCGAGAGCATCACATCGGGTACCCCTGTCCTGGGGCAATGAAAGGATTTGGATCAGAGCATTCTCTCAATTCCCTTTCTCAACCTGTATCATTCTCTCACTTCTACCCTGATCCCGACGTCCAGAGTATTTTGGTGCCCAAGTTGAGAACTCCAGGCGTCCCAATAATGTGGGACACAATCCATTTGCAAGTTTTCCTGTGTGACTGTGCATCACTCCACTCCTTTAAAAGGAAAAATCCCAAGAGAAACAGATCAGGAACCCATCAAGGGAAATTTACTGGTGCCAAGGAGCGGCAGGTGCTGGGTTGTGGGGAAAGAAAAGGCGGCTGGGTACTTACTGGACAGGGGGTGATGTGGGCCACAGTCTGTTCCTCCATTCTCGATGCCCTCTTTGCTCCTCTGACTCTGCCTTCTGACAGTATAGAGCTTGTGCATTATCAAATCCCTCGGAATCCGGTTTGAAACCTGAGAACATGCCCCATTTTACTGCCCACCCTGGCACCTTGACTTGGAGAAGGAGCCACGTGGTGGTGAAATGTTAGATGCTCTAAATGGTGGGAGGGAACAGAGGCTGCAGAAAGATGCTGTCCTGGGCACGGTGATGCTTTCGCTGTCCTTCCTTGTGAGACAGCTAACACATTCATGGGGAACACAATTGGGGGCTTTGTGTGAGACCTTTGCATTCTGGCAGCCGCCCTTGGTATGGGCCAGACATCTCTCTCATTTGGGGTGGGGGGAGGGAAGGAAGTAAAAACAAGTAGAGAAGAGTGCCAGCCTGCCCAGAGGTCTGAGACATCTGCTCCTGGAGAGAACCTGCCATTCAGACCTGTCACCTTCCGAACCTCTGCAGCGCACAGAACCACAACTCTCCTGAATTAACATGGTCAGAAACAGGAAAAGGTTACTTGATGTGATTAATTATCAAATATAAATATATTTTAGTATTGCATGTTAAGGAAAGGCGTCTTTTTGAGGACTCTGAAGGAAGAGGAAGTAGGAGTCAACTTTGTGATTTCAACCATTTGGGAAACTGGATTGTCCCATTTTAAGATGGCAGCATGGCCATTGACACCAATAATGATCAGGCTAGATGTTAAAAAATCCAAGGGTTTTTTTTACAGAATGGGGGGGGGGGAGAAAAAAGGTTGTTTCTCTCAAGCCATCCTTGTCTGCAGCTGGTCAAGTTTTAAGATGGGAGTGTGAGAGGAGCTAGCGCACTTTCAAATGAGGTACTTTCAGGTGCTGGCAGTTTTCAAGTTGCACCACAGCCTCCTGGGAGGAAGGAGGGGAGAATGGCTGATCATCCATGTCAGTAAATGCAAGCAGCGAAGTGGGCACATACCTATGATAGGTGGCGAACAGGAATAAAGAGAAACTAAAAAATAGAATCCAAAGGCCCATAGAAAGAACCTCTACTTGTAGAGTCAGTGGAGCAACTCACCAGCACTCGCCCAGTTTACTTTGTTTCACGTCCAATGAAATGGTCTGAAGCCTTCGCTATTTCCACAGTGAGCTTGCCCCAAGATCATCTGGGGCAAGGCTATGATGACAGCTTGTCATCATCATCTTATGAAGCACCTGCCATCTTTTGCTTCCAAGCTATTTCTTCTGGCAAAAGATCATACCGCTGTCCTGCGGTTTTTGCTTGAGGCCTATTAGAAAAAGGGGTGGGGGCCAGAAGAAAAATGCTTTCATGCAGACATGCTCATTCTCATAATTAACACACACACTCGTGCATTTCATGGCTCAAAGTTAAGGCTGGACACATTTTCCTCTGGCACCATTTCTCAGAACACCCATTCTGCTCCTGGTCAGCTGTGGCTAAACAGCCCTTTCATGTCTCTAAATAGCTAAAAGCAAACCAGTCATCAACTTTGCGATATGTAGCCAAATACAGGCTCAGGGTGGTGAATTCTTTAAGGAATGTGCTGGCTGGAAGTGATGGAAGTTGTAGCACAAAACATCTGGAGATTTATTTTCACTAAAAATAAGTAAAAACATGCTAAATTAGATCTCTATTGCCTTAGGGCACTAATTCTGAATCCAAAAATTTTCAGAAATCCAAAACCTTCAGAGATGACGTGACAGGCAAACACAAGGCTCAGACCTGATGGATAAACCACAATTTGCCATTATTTTTGAACCTAGTCTGTTTGTGTAAAGAGGTACAGAGTTCTAAAAAGGGAGATTAAGGCTGCAACTGTAAACAATAAACTCCACTGACAACAGTATGACTTATTTCTACACAAAGTTATATAGGATTGCTAGTCTTATTTTACCAAAAAACAATTCTCACTAACCTTACATTAGGAACCAGAAATTCAAACTATTAATTTGAAACGGGAAAGAACACACAGCCAATTTAAATAAAAGAAAAATATTCTTCCCACTGGTGTCTCCTGGATGTTTACAACATTGGACAATTTAGCTCTCAAGCAGGTCTCTTCCACATTCGATCATGACACTACAGACAATTCAAATGAAACCTTATGGAAACAATTCCAATTTTAAAAAACAGGGTAAAAGGCTTATTTTGCATATTATTTTTGATGAACATGAATGAGGTTCATAGCATGCAAAATTAAAAGGCAACAACACAAAGAAAAAAGAGAGACTTCTTGTTTAATATGACTCAAGAACAGGACTGAATTTCCCCAGATGCTTTTACACAGACTGCTTGGTCTTTCACCAGCACAGTTTCACAACAAGGGAAGAAACAGTGAAAAGAGGTGAAAGGCTCTATTGTATGGCTAGTAAGTATGAGCAGTTGTTGACAGGCTTCTAAACAACATTTATCATATATGGAACAATTCCTCAATCTCCCCAGATTTGCATAAGCACAAGTCCTAGCAAAAGGACATCATGTTATTTTCAAGTCAGTCCAAACAGAAAGAAAGAAACCGTTTGCATTACCATTGAAGATGGAGAAAACCTTTAGGCTTACAAATCAGTTCAGCAAGCATAAGAAGAAAAAAAAATCTATTGAGAAACAGATTATAAAGGGTACCTTGCTGGGGGGGGGGTGTTATTGTGTATCTTTAGCACTTCTAAGTGTCAATGCTAATCCTATAATATTTATAAATACAAAATATATTTCACGGTGGACAACACAATTATTGCTGCATCAAAAAGTGGCAAGTTCATGCAAGTTTCAAGTGTCTGTGATACAGGAAGCATAATCTGCACACAATGGATGTGCACACAATTTGGAAAATGAAAGCAAACAAGCATCATCTGTTGTTTACCCCAAGTGAGTGCTGCTTTCATCCTTACATCTCTATATCAGATTTCTTCAGCTGTTATTACACAATTTGGCATTTTGTGTCAAAAGGACAAAACTACCCAGACACTTCAAGAGTGCATTTAATCATGTTTCCTACAAAACAGCAAAACAAAATGGCTTGAACTCCCATTTTCAGCAGACAATTGGTGCCAAGGTGGATCTGCAAAGGACTTCCAATGTCCTCTGAACAACCCACTATTAATATCTTAATAGGAAGCACAGGACAAGTTACTGTAGTTGCTTCATCAGCACTGACTTCAAAATGGCTTGAACGCAAAATGGCACGTATTTATGCCAGAGGATCCCACAGATGGTACAATTTATGCTTGGGATCATTAACTACTACAACTTGTAGCAAGACCTTCATGTGACTGTGGCATTTTTGTAACTTTGCATGTGTAATTCAACCATTAGCACAATTTGGGAATCCTCAAATGATCCTTACTTAAAATGGTACTTCATCTTGCAGACTGCACAGGTATTGCTGTGGTATATACTGAAGAACACAAGCAAGATATTTTAGAAATCTATTGATATTTCCCCTGAACAATAAATTCTATTTTTGATATATTATAATTCACTTTTAAAATAGATATCTGTTCTTCACATCACTATATATATATTTATATTTATACACACACACACCTACTATCTTAGAGGAATACATGAAACACGACAGTATCTTTTGTGTTTTGCATATTGAAGCAAGTGCAAATGGCTGTGTGGAAAGGCGGAAGAACAAAATTATTGAACACACAAGTGATTTTCTATTTCCTGAAATCACATCTGAAGCAGGCTGCCTAAAACCGGGACCTGAGTAAGCATCAAAGCCAAGCTTAAAGTCAAGTTCTACAGGTCAGAAAAGAGCAATTGCCCTCCTACTGCTCAGTTCCCTGAATTTCCCACAGATGAGGATATAGTTTCCACAAAGAACCACAGTGAAAAGTTTTAAGAGAAGCCTGCCCAATCCCTTTAACCCAGCTGAGCAAGACTCTACCCTGATGCCATTAACACTGCGGTTGTTTAAGACATACTTAATGCTTCACAACATCTGAAAGCTAACCAACACAACACACTTCCCTCTTTGTTCCAAAGTGCATTTTAAAGGAATTTGTAAACAGAGACCTTGAATTCTAAGTTACAAACTAAAAGTCTCTGAAGTTGCAAGCAGCAATCATGTGCATTGCAGTAACTGAGGTGATACTACCAGCCTCAAGCCACTGAGGGTGCAGGGGGTGGGGAGAAGATACATGTTAAAAGCTGGAAAACTTCCCTTTTTTAATCCTGGAGGATGGGGAGAAGGTCGGCTATGCTATCAACATAGTAATCGGGGACTAGGTTTCTCCGCTCAGGACAGTCACTCTCTAAGTGACCTTTTACTTCTTCTAGGGTGGAGACCCCTGTGAGGGTCAGAAGAGTTGTCAAGCCGCAGTTGTTGCCCATGAGGATGTCTGTGTCCAAGCGGTCGCCAACCATGATGGTGCGAGCAGGATCAATGTTGAACTCCTTGCCCACACACTCAAAGATGTAGCGGCTGGGCTTGCCGATGATGAATGCTTCACGCTCTGCTGCAGTCTCCACTGCTTTGACAAGGCAGCCAGTTCCTAAAAAGAGAAGCAAAGCAATTGTGAGCCAGATACAGAACTGAGGAACAAGTGCAAACCCCAAACTCATCTCAGTACAGTAGTCTATAAAGCCTGTCAGTGAGGGAAGCCAGTTGTGAGAACCCAGCTATGTTGTACTACTAAAGAAGGCAAACACTAGTCATGCACTGAGCAATACCCAAGCAGAGAATCATACAGAAAACAGTGTCACTCCCACATTGGCTGAACAATGTAAAGTCCTGTTCTTCAGAAATGTTAAAGGCAATCTTTCAGGTCAAATCTGCCAAGTCTCACAAATGATCCCACCCACCCCCAGCCCACACATCTATCCTAATCTCTGCACCATTTTAAAGTAGCTGCTGGTACTCCACAACAGCCACTAGTTGGTACACCCCCCACAGCTAAAGACTGACTTAGGATGGTCATACCATGGTGTGTGACAAATGCTGAAAAGAGTTGGGAAGTGACCCAATTGAGAACAAAACAAATGTGAGGCTACCTTTAAGGGGCTGAGGTTCTAGAGCACAGGGCAGTTTTTTCCCCCTGAAGCAACTATTCACCCAGATAAAATACATTAAACATTTTTAATGAAAACATCTGCCCACATATCAGGAAGCAGCTAGTGTGGTGGGCCTAGCAAGTTCCTCCTCATCAGAAACGCCTCCACCTGTCTGTACCCAATCAGAACTTTGTCTTCATTTTAGGCCTCCTCCCTCTCTTTCATGTGTGTTCACCCACTACCAATGGTTTCTCTGCTTCTGCTTTTCAAGTCTCAAACTCTTTGTCCAACCCAGACATGGAGACCCTATGACCCATGGGCCTAATTAGGCCTGGCATGGGTTCCAGATTGGCTCACGAGGCCATTTCCCCCAAACCATGAACACCTACCACACACACACCAAATGTGACATCAGGTGAAAGACAGAAGGAGTCACAGCTTCCAATACATAATCTAAAAACTGAATTTGGCACATTCTGCATGCAGGACAAGAGCTCTACTATTAAGCTACAGCCATTCGCCAAGCAACACCTGAAGGGCACTAAGTTGGGAAAGGTTGTTGCAGTGTGCAGCCCACATACCGTAAAAGTACTGATCATGGAAAGCAGTTACCAATCAATGTGGCAGGTCCTGAACTAGAGAGGCTAATGATCTAAGCATAAGGGAGCATTCTCTGTTCCTGTTACAGCTCCCATCATTCCTCACACTTAGCCATACTAATGAGGGCTGACAGGAGTTGAACAAATGGGCTAGAGGAAGCTTGGATGAGGGTTAGTCTTGACCTGAGATGAAGCTCTCTATGAAGCTCACTGAGTGATTTTGGACTGCGTAATCTATCTCAACAGGGTAGTGATGATAAAAATTGGGCTTCTTCTTCTTCTCAACAGGGTAGTGATGATAAAAATTGGGCTGGATTTCAAAAATGGCTTCCAATACAAGGTCAGTATAACAAACCATTAAAACATTAAAAAGCAACATTCCTGCAGGGGAAAGGCAAGGGAGACACTTTGCTTACTTGCTTACTCAGCCTAGGTCCCTCTGGGCCCATCACATTCTGCATGCACTCAGATATAGCCAGACACAGGCCACATTCATACCATACATTTAAAGCAGTACACCACTTTAATTAGTTGTGGCTTTGCCCAAAGACTTATGGTAGCCATAGATTGTTAAGGGTGCTGAGCATTGCTAGACCACCCTTCGCTTCACATAGCTACAATTCCCAGAGCTCCCTGGGAAGAGGGACTGATTGTCCCACTACACTGTGAACTGAGGCAACTAGAGGTCTACTGACAACTCTCGGCACCTTTAAACCACAACTCCCAGCTTTCTTTAGGGAAAACTATGGCTGTTCAAGTGATATTGTAGCGCTTTAAATGTGAGCGTGTGAACGTGTCCTCCGTCACGTCCTATGCTCGCTCTGCCACCTGTGCCCTTCCGGACACAGGGCTGGAGCTCAAATGCGGTCTGACGCACTTAAGCAAGCGGGAGCGCGCAAACATACACAACAACACGCGTGTACGCACCGGGGACGGCGCTCCCTCCCTCGAGCGGCAGACGGTTGTCCCGGTTGGTGCCCACCAGGAGACACCCGTCGCGCATCAGGTAGCGCAGGGCCAGGCAAAGCTTGCCGTAGCTGAAGTGCTCGTCGTAGCCCACCAGCACCGCCCGCACAGAAGGATCGAGCGGGGCGCGGGAGCCAAAGTTGGCGGACCCCGGCTCGGGGGCGGGGCCCGCGCCCAGGTGCGCCACGCCCACCGCCTCCAGCTCGGCGCTGAGGGCGGCCCCGCCCAGCACGTAGGCGGCGCCCCCCGCAGGAAGGGCGTGGCTCAAGTAGCGCGCGGCGCAGTAGGCGGAGCCGAAGACCTGCCGCGTCTCGGCCGGCGGGAAGCCCAGGCGCTGTAACTTCTCCACGTAGGCCTGGCGCGTGCGCGAAGAGTTATTGGTCACGTAGCACAGCTGCTTCCCGGCGCCCGCCAGGCGGCCCAGCGCCTCCGCCGCCCCGGGAATCGCCGCCTCGCCCCGCCACAGCACCCCGTCGCAGTCGAACAGCACCGCCTCCGCGTCCCGTAGCGCTGATCGCGCCGCAGCCGACGTTCCCAGCCGTTCGCACCGCTTCGCCATCGCGGACCTGCTCAGATGGACGGACTGAGAGAAACCGGCGCTGCTTTCTTCTCACGACTTCTCCTCGACGTCGATTGGCTGGGAGGCGGCGCGAGCTGGCGCTGATTGGGCGGGGCCGGCTTTTCAGGCTCCGCCTCATCTTGCGCCTTGAGGGAGAGAGTGAGGTGACCGCAGCCTTTAGACCCCTGCCTGAGCCCCGCCCGCCGTAGCTGCTTATTGGCCGAGATGAAGCGAAGCCACTTTGCTATTGGGTGAGACGCCGTCTCCTCGCTTCATTTGCTCGGGCTTCGTCCGCATTTGCCAGGTTTCTATTGGCCTAGCCGAAATAGAGCCTTTCCGCCCTTGCTCCTCATTGGCTGCGGCGCCGTGGTGGCTCTGCCCACTTCAGGTGAGCTGAGGAGAGGAAACCCCGAGCTTCGCCTCAATTGGCAAAAGTTCGGGCTTTGCGGCCCCGCCCCGTGGCGGCGCCGGGCTCGTTGTTATGACGACACGGCCGTAAAGCCGCCATCTTGATGGTTGCGGCGCCTTGCGACATGGAGGCCGCGATGGCAACGAGCGCTGGGCCGGCGGGGCTTACGGCAGTTGGGCCACGGGGACAGGAGTGTGCGGCTGAGGCGGTCTCCGGCGCGAACCAAGGGCCCGCCGCCTTCCTCAGTCTCCCGGCGCCTTTCGGTGAAGAAGGTACCGGCTTGGCAGGCAGGCAGGGATGGGGGGGAGGGGAGGGGTCTCTTACTCTGTAAAGTAATGTTCCTCCCGAGGAGGAAGGGGTGCCCGTGGTTCCCTCAGCTCTTTGCGCAGCCCGCTCTTGGGCTTGTCGATGCAGCAGCTCGTTAAGCCACCCAATAAAGGCGAAGGTCCAATACGATGGGAGAGTGGAGGCCTTTCTCTTCTGAGAATTACGGTGTCGCGCCTGCGCTCCTCCTGCTTTGGAGCGAGGAATGGCAAGCGTGGGACTCACTTGCAGGCAAAAAGTTGGTTGAGCCTCGGGGAAAGGGTGCCACGCAGCCTCCTGTCGGGTTCCTTGATTCCAGCCTCTACAACTCTCAGAACTACTACTCTCATGAGCCTCAGTCAACGTGGCCAAGCTTGGGGTTGATGGGAGTTGTAGTCCAAGACATCTGGAGGGTGGCAGGTCTGCGAAAGCCGCATTGAGCTTTCAGAGTCTATATCCCTGAAGTTTCACTTCTTTTTAATCTAACCCAACACCTGCTCTTTTAAACCGCAGCCTGGATGAGAATGATCAGGAACACTGCTTCTGCTAATGTGCCAGAGTCAGGAAAGAAACATGACAGACTTGTTTCTTAGCCAGAGTTGCTCAGTTGTAAAATAGCTCCTGCCTACATCTTTTCTCTGAGAAAGCATGTATTTCATGGTCACATTTAAGAGAGGACAGTGGAAGTGCCGGGAATGGGGATTTCAGCAGTGTAACGTGCAAGCTGTTGTATTGAAATTCTCTTCTACACAGCTTTTTAGGGTGCAGGAGCTCTGCCCCTTTTTGCACTTGACCCTTATTAAGCATTGCAAAATCATGTTCAAATCTTAATCAATGTTAAATTCTTCTCAGCTTGTTTTTTACATTTACTGGATGCGTTTATGTCAAGGTGTGTTCTCAAGCTATCCTATCAATGCTTAGGTAACAATTTGTACAACTTCCTATCATATAATGACCAATATAAGCTAGAAACCAGCTGGTCTGAACGCTTTGTCTTTAAATAGTCTTGTTATTCCATCTGAAGATGGTGACAGTTTTCTTATCCTTTGAATTTTAGATGAAGATGACAGGCACAAGTGTGGTCGGTGCCAGTCTGAGTTCACTTCTTTGGAAGAATTTGTACAGCACAAATTACAAAAGCTTTGCCAGAGGCAACAAGATACTACAGCAGTAACAACCCCGGCAAGTTTCCTGAAGCAGGATGTGGGGAAGGCGATGGCTGGATTCTTTTCTAGCCCTGAGACTGCTTGCTAGGACAAGTTTTCTCATTGAGGGCAGTGGGTGGGGGAAAGTATGACAATATTGCTCTAGTAGTTTTGGGTAATTCCTGGATGGGTTTGAGGGAGGCTTAGGTGTGATGCCTGGAAAATTCACAGAGATGTCTTTTTTAAGTCCTACTGCAAGAGTGGCAGGGTAAGTCAACTGACTACTGTTGAAATCAGTAGTAGGAAACCTCTGGCCAGTGCGCCTAATTGGGCCTGGCATGGGTCCTAGTTTGACTTGTGAGACCATTTCCCCCAAAGCACTCCTCCACACCTCATGTCAGGTTTTAAGGCATCTAAGAACATGATTCCAAAGGAACCACTGAACCTCAAAAGGAGTTCCCAGGTGTTCCTTTGCAAGCAGCACTTGATTGGTGCAGACAACAAACCTCCATCACTTTGGGGAAGAATGAATAAAGTGTGAGCAGAGAAATATTTTTAATTTTGCATCTCTCACTGTTTGGCTATAACTATTGCAATATGCATTCTTTTACTAAAACTCAGTTTGCTGCACAGGTCATTTCATCTGTTGAAGAGCCTATAACCGTAGCTCATATAGTTGCAGAAGCTTCTCCAATAACAGA
Organism: Podarcis bocagei; assembly: GCF_964188305.1. Lineage (NCBI taxonomy): Eukaryota > Metazoa > Chordata > Lepidosauria > Squamata > Lacertidae > Podarcis > Podarcis bocagei. The sequence goes on along the minus strand of NC_138139.1, from coordinate 31,866,783 downwards.
AGAAATCAGCAACACAGCTGCAATACTAGGTAGGTTCACCAAACTTTCTGAGGTATTTTGAGTGTGTCAATAAACTTGTAGAAAGTACATAAAGATGAATCAAACAGTATAAGCTTGAATTCCATAATCCTTTGACAAACCCCCCTAATAAAAGTTCTTAAGTAACCTTTTCATGCATAGCGTGTCATAGGGATAGGTAGCTGGTGAAAGAACAGCAAAAAGATTGTAGGAGTAAACAATTCTCACAACACAGGAAAATGCAGTGTTGTTGCTCAGGGACCCAAGCTGTTTAACTCTAATAATTAACCTGGGGTTTGATGAAGTAGCAAAGTTTCCAGATGAAACCAAATTATGCAGGATGGTGAAAATCGAAGCAAACAATGAGAAATGTGATAGGCTCTCCAAACCAGGTGAACAGGCAGCAGAACGGCAAATGAGGTTCAATGTAAGCTGAGTGCAAACTGAGGCACATAAGTTAAGAGAATAGCAAAGAGAACCCCAAGTTCTGGGTGCAGTGAACTGGCTGTCCAGGAAAGAGAATTTGGGGTTGTGAGGAATAACTTAGTAAAACTATCAAATGCGCTTGCAGTGAAAAAGTGAAAAAATTATGCAAGACAGTATTATGACAAGGATCAAAATGGTCATTGTCATAAGACCTTTATGCAGACTTTGATAGTTTGTATGGTTTGATAGTACAGTGGTACCTCGGGTCAAGTACTTAATTCATTCCGGAGGTCCGTTCTTAACCTGAAACTGTTCTTAACCTGAAGCACCACTTTAGCTAATGGGGCCTCCTGCTGATGCCGCGCCGCCGGAGCACAATTTCTGTTCTCATCCTGAAGCAAAGTTCTTAACCCGAGGTACTATTTCTGGGTTAGCGGAGTCTGTAACCTGAAGCGTATGCAACCCGAAGCATATGTAACCTGAGGTACCATTGTATCTGGTTTACTGTGTGGTGTTCTGGTTGCAGGTAGTGGGCACATCAAAGAAGTCATTGTAGCCGGAGACCATGTATTTGAAAGCCCAAATGGCCACATTGATGGTGACACTGGAGAGGGGCAGGACAGTCCTGAAGGCCCAGAAGAAGGGGCCTCCATGGAGCTCATCAAAGTTAAGCTGCTGGTTAATAAAGAAGGCCGATACGTCTGTGAACTATGCCACAAGACATTCAAAACGGTATGTTTGAAGTTTGTACCAGATCGTATAAGATAGTGCTCGACAAATAAGAAGAGATTTGCATTTATTTATTGATTGATTTATAGATTTATTTATTCATAGCATTTGGGTGGCTTGCAATAGACAAGTAAAAAACTCGAATCTGAATACAAGTAAAATGTTGCCAAACCTTTAGAATTGAAACCAGATTTTAACTTTTATGTACACTGCATCATTTTTGCCTATACAGTTGTACCTCGGAAGTCAAACGCCTTGTGAGTTGAATGTTTTGGCTCCCAAATGGTGCAAACTCGGAAGTGATTGTTGTGGTTTGTGAACGTTCTTTGGAACATGAACGTCTGTTGCGGCTTCCAATGGGCTGCAGGAGCTTCCTGCAGCCCAATGGAAGCTGTGCCTTGGTTCCTGAATGTTTTGGAAGTCGAACAGACTTCCAGAATGGATTCCGTTCGACTTCCGAGGTATGACTGTGTGTTTGTTTTTGTGTGTGAATATATGTGTGTGCTTGTGTAGCTACAGCTTGAAATTCTCCATTGGTTAAAACAGGTGATCTGTGTGCCTGGCAGCATCACCAATAGTTCCTTTCTCCTTGCTCCAGGCCAGCATCCTCAAAGCTCACATGATAACTCACAGCAGCAGGAAGGATTATGAGTGTAAGATATGTGGGACATCTTTCAGGACCAAGGGCTCGCTGATCAGACACCATCGTCGTCATACAGGTGAGAGGACAGATTGGTTAGTTATAAAATCCATGATGGTGCTATGTGTGTAGAAAACCCCTCAGTGCTTGTTGGTGTATAATGATTGAGTCAGAACGGACAAACCCCCTCTGCTGGCGACAGTGGAAGGCATGAGAGCCATGCACTAAGGCTCCAGTTTGCTAGCACAGCCAAAAGGATGCTACTGTGGATGCTATGAAAGTAACATCCCATCGGGATCCAGTCTTGTCATCCCCATCTGCTTTCTTTTCTGAGAGAAGCAGAAGAGGGAAAATTTCATAGCTGGAGTCCATGGGCCATTTTCTTCCATGTCATAATTCTTGTCTTTTACTTCTCAACCTGTTAAGATGAGCGTCCTTACAAGTGCAAGAAATGTGGGAAAAGCTTCCGAGAGTCAGGAGCCTTGACCCGGCACCTGAAATCCTTGACTCCTTGTACTGAGAAAACCCGCTTCAATATGAACAAGGAAATAGTTGTGAGCAAAGAGGATTTAGCAGCAGGTCAGTGAAAAGACCAGCAGCTTGCCCTGCTATTTGTACAGTTTTGCTGTCTTTCATTGAAAGTATTCTCTGTTGGTCCAAAGCAAGATACAGCTCGTGTTTATGGCAGATCTAATAATAATAATAATAATAATAATAATAATTTTTATTTATACCCCGCCCTCCCCAGCCAAGGCCGGGCTCAGAGCGGCTTACAAGCAATAATAAAAACAAATTGAATGATTACAACTTAAAAGACAAAATTAAAATACAACATTAAAATATTGAAACATTAAAATATTAAAATGTAGCCTCATCGCAGGAGGAGAAGGAAAGGAAAAAAAAAAAAGAGAGGGAGGGAATCAAATTGGCTCCAAGCCAAAGGCCAGGCGGAACAACTCTGTCTTACAGGCCCTGCAGAAAGAAATCAGATCCTGCAGGGCCCTGGTCTCATGAGGCAGAGCGTTCCACCAGGCCGGAGCCAGAGTTGAAAAGGCCCTGGCTCTGGTTGAAGCCAATCTAACTTCCTTAGGGCCCGGGACCACTAGGGTGTTGCTATTTATGGACCTTGAGGCTCTCTGTGGGGCATACCAGGAGAGGCGGTCCCATAGGTATGAGGGTCCTAGGCCGTGAAGGGCTTTAAAGGTCAAAAGCAGCACCTTAAATCTGACCCTGTACTCTACCGGGAGCCAGTGCAGTTTGAAAAGCACTGGGTGAATATGCTCCCATGGCAGAGACCCCGTGAGGAGCCTCGCTGAAGCATTCTGCACCCGCTGGAGTTTCTGGGACAGCTTCAAGGGCAGCCCTGCGTAGAGCGAATTACAATAGTCAAGCCTGGAGATGACCGTCACATGGATCACTGTGGCCAGGTCGGGGCGGGAAAGGTAAGGGACCAACTTCTTGATGTGGCAAAGGTGGAAAAATGTCGCCTTGGCTGTTGCTGTAACTTGCGCATCCATGGAAAGGGAGGCGTCAAGGATTACACCCAAACTCTTAACGGAAGGCAATGGCACTAATTGGGCCCCCGCAAGAGAAGGGAGTTGGTCTCTCATCCCCATGCCATCCCAACCCAGCCATAGGACCTCTGTCTTTGAAGGATCTAGAAGGCAGTTGAGTAAGGTGGGACATTTCTGACCTCGCGTGTGGGGTGTCCTCTGTGACTTTGCCTCTGTTTTCTGAGAGGCCTTTTCTTGTTGAGTAGCATGGTGGCAAAACAACCAGGCCCTGAATACAGAAATCTAAATCTTGCCTCTAGGAGGCCTTAGGCATTCCGCAATCCGCAACATGCCTACTTTAAATAGCTGCTTGTAAACAAGATGGTGTTTGAAGTACTTCAGCAATTTGAAAGCATCATGTAAATGCAGAAATATTGCAAACAGAGGAAATTGCTTTGGATACTGGGGGAAGAGAAGACCTCAAAGTGGGAAGTTGTATTTGGGAGCTAGGCTGCTTGCTGAGACTCCTGTTTGCTGCTTTTTTGAAGGGTCAAATGACTCCACTGTAGAGGCTGTTCCCTCGCTAGCAGCTCAGTCTGTGGAGTCCCCTCCTGTGATTCATTTAGTGACGGATGCAAAAGGGAATGTCCTCCATGAAGTTCACGTCCAGGTGCAGGAACTCCCAATCACAGAGGAGAAATTGTTGGGCCAAGAGGTTAGTGCCACCCATGATGAGGGGAAGGTTGGCATTTGGCTTAGACTAGAGACCCACACTAATTTCCAGCTATGGGTTTGGCATGATGAGACAACATGCCTGACCAGTCTCAAGGGGCCAGGTGGAAAGAAAATTCTAAAGAAGTATTGCTTTGAAATCTTGGAGGTGATACGTTTACCTGGAAAATTTCAAGCCCAACACAAGGCATCAAAACTCAAAGCTCATCTGCAAGAAAGCAAGCAGTTCTAAATAATGTCTCCCTCTTTAGAAATTTGAGAACTTTTGGTGCGCTCTGCACAGGCACCTGAGATCTGAGATGCTGAGGGATCCATGAGATCAGTTTGCTAACAGTTTGGTTTTTCTGTTTAAGAGTGGGTCTCAAATTGTAAGATGGGCCACTACTGAGTGTGTGTAAGTAAAATTGCAGAGGGTAAAAAAGATTCTGTAGCGAGCAGGCCCAGTGGTAGGGGTTTAATGTTGCTTCCTCAAAAATGGCTATTCTAACTAAATTGCAGAGAGGCAAGGAATATCTAGGAGTTAAATCCCAATCTAGACCTTGCATAGGGCATTCTCTGGGAGTCATTTGCATTTTCTGATGGGTTGTGGGGCCCGGGAGAAGAGATGCCAGTGGTTTCCTGAGTTCAAAAGGCTGAAGAATGCTGGCTTAAGAGAGAGCTTTTAGCAACTTCTGGGGCTAAAACAACTGGCCTCTACTTTGCAGTTAACTGCCCTGCATCTGTCCCTGGTTTTCTTTAGCCTTCAAATCCTGAGGATCTGCCCCCTGAGGGAGATGACAATGAGAACTTGCTGAGGGAAGCCATGAGGAATTCTGGGATTGTGATAGAACAGGTGTCCATGGAGGAGGCGAGCAAATCAGATGAAGCCAGTGAGGTGACTGGTGCAGAGGAGTCAAAGAATGAAGAGGTGGAGATGCCCGAGAAGCTGTGTGGGGAGCAGTACGTGAAGATTGAGCAAGCAGAAAATGTAAGTTTGTCAGGGTGGCTGCTTTTCCTGTATTTAGGATAACTCACTCTCCTGAAGTCAGGTTTGGCTGATGCATGACAACAGGCCTTGGTGGTGTGCAGCTGTTTATGGGTTAACTCATGAGCTGGGCCCCCTTTTGCTGCCTTCAGTGCTGCTTTAACAGTGGCATATGCTGCCTTTCAAATAGGATATCCCGATTCAAGGTTTTGCAATGTCAAGTACTTATGCTGCCCCCCTCTGTCTCATAGCCAGATGCAGATGCGACTGATGAGGGCCAGGTGTGCCCCTACTGCAGTGAAGTCTTCCGGGAACACAGCTCCCTTGACCAGCACATCAGCAGACATTTTGGTAAGGGGACATCTTGTTGTATCTAGTCAAGGTATCCATGGACAAATTGCTTCCTTGTACAGCCATAAAGTTTTATCAGGCTGCAGCTGGGTGGCTTTCCAAGGCATGCAAATAATTTATTTTCTCTGTTAGATTGGTGCACATTGCTGCAAGATACCATAAAACTAAAAATAGTTTGAATGCCTCAGAATTGCTGAGAAATTATTTACTCAGTAGCAAAAATGGTAGATGTCTCAATTATTTAGCTGAGTATTGCAGATACTGGCTTTAAGTTTAGCTTCTGTATGCGGGTTAGTCTTTGAGCAAAGGTCAACCCCGAGATCTCTGGCTAAATCAGCCTCACGCCTGAGGCACCTGTCATCTTTGCTACGAACAGAAAATTTATGGGCAGTTCCTCTGCGGCTATGAAAGCAGTTTCTTCTTTGATATTCTACCGCCTTGCATTTTCAAATGTCATAAATACTGGACATTCTGCCTGCTCCAATCCTCTTTTTGTGTGAAACTTCCCACCCCTTGCCCAGACTACAAACCTTTCCCATGTGAAGAGTGTGGCAAAGGATTCACCAAGGGCTACTTGCTGAAAAAACACCAGGAAGTGCATGTGAACGAGCGGCGGTTCCGTTGTGGGGATTGCGGCAAGCTGTACAAAACAATTGCGCATGTGAAGGGACACAGGAGGGTTCACTCTGATGAGCGGCCATATCCTTGCCCTAAATGTGGCAAGAGATACAAGACGAAGGTAGGAGCCCCACATCTTCTGGGACTTGTTCTTTGATGCGAACCTGGTTAAGCCCCAGGGCCGCATTCCCTTTTAGGTGACTTTTGGAGGGCCATGTGCCAGTAGGGAAAAGTGGGCAGAGCAATTTTACCTTGGCATTAGCACTCAAAGTGACTGGGAGACTTGTGAGGAGCATTGCTTTCCATTTTGCCCGAAGCACACTAGTGCTTCTCTAGAGTTCTCTGAGTGTCCCGAAAGTGCTCAAATGAAAATTTCTGAGCACTGCTGAAGGATTTTGCTGGGCTTTGTGCCAAAAGATGGGTGGTTTATTTTTCTTTGGCAGCAAGTCTGCCTCCAGTGCCTTGGAGTCACCTGTCCTTTATTTAAAAAACAGCTCTTGGCAGACAAGCAGCTTTGTTGAAATGCTCAAAGTGAAGCAGACGATTTTAAAAAAAATACTTTTAAGAGTGGTGTGCGATGGATAATGCTTCTGTCTGCTCAGGAGGTCCAGTGTAGGAGGTTTGCTGCATTTGTCTATGTTCACTCATGGCTTCCATGCTCTCCTGTCCTGCAGAATGCCCAGCAGGTGCATTTTCGGACACACCTCAATGACAAACCATACGTCTGCCAATTCTGCAGTCAGGGATTTCGGGAAAAGGGTTCCCTGGTGCGCCACATCCGCCACCACACAGGGGAGAAGCCCTTCAAATGTTACAAATGTGGCCGTGGTTTTGCAGAGCATGGCACCCTCAACAGGCACCTGAGGACCAAAGGTAAGGGACCTGTCTCTTTTCATGTAAAATGCAAGCTGGAGCCAAGGACAACATGTGCTAGCTTCTAGAATAGGAGAAGCTTTTTGGCAACCCCATCGCCCACCATTTCTGTAGAGTGCTATAACATTTAGTGGCCAAGAGGTTGGGAAACAGGTGCAGAATCTTCCTGGTGAAGTTTCTAGAGGTCAAAATATTGGTTGATCTTTTGATCTGTGGTGGTGGGGAGAACTGGATTTCTTGTAGTGGCTGAGTATTTGTTTAAAAGCATGTATAAGTGTCTTAATATTTTAAAATATTATATAATAGTTCATTGCTCCCTGAACAAATAATCCAGAATAAGGAAACAAGCTATATTTGCAAACAATGGGGCCAAGAATTTGGCAATCCTTGGCACAGAAGGGTGGTTTTTTTTACAGAGGATATTTTGATAAGAGACTTGAGCATGTCAGGATTGAATATGTATACAGAAATTATTTTAATTTGACAAGAGTTACCTTATCTGTCACCTAGGTGGCTGTTTGCTTGCTTTGAAAGAAGCTGAAGAAGAAGCAGTGTCGGAGGAAGGTCAGTCTGCTGACAATTTAGCTGCAACAGTCATTTCTGAAGATCCTCCTACAGTCCTCGTGGAGTTCTCTTCGGTGGTGGCAGATACGCAAGAGTACATAATTGAGGTAGCTGAGCAGCACTGAGGGAGAATCTCTTGGAGAAAACCAAGTTTTCCTACACTGCAGGGTGGTTTTCAGTTGTGGTTTGTCCAGGGGCAGTGAGAGCCAGACTGTAATCTGTCAAGCGCTTCTGAATAGAATATGCCAGGCTTCACCAGCCCAGTTCATTCTATTTTTGAACCATTTTCATGAGCACCAGCATCCTATGGCTGTGCTAGCTGAGCCTGAGAGGTAGAGCAGAAGGTATGTTGTGGATTGTTCCTGGAGCAAAGAGCATTCCTGAGGACATTGTCTGCATGTGATTACACTGCAAAGTTAAGTTCCTGCTTTAGGGGAAATCTGTGTTCTCTCTTTTAGACAGCTACTGAAGAGATGGAAACCACGGAAGCTGCTGAAATCATAGAAGGGACAAGGCATGAGGTAGGTTGCTCTCCCTGAAGAGGTTCCTTACAATCTTTGCTACTAAAATCTTTAAAGCTTGAAGTGATTAATTCATTGATAAAATTACCAAGAGACATCTTTGTAGCAAACACACACACACAAAAGACTAGGTAGCCTGTTTGTTTAATAGCTTCTTGGGTGGGAGAGTGGATCTAGGAAGCTGCTTTCTACCGGGTCTGCCCTCCAGGATCTAGGGCAGAAAAAGGTCTTTGCCATCCACCAGGGATTGAACCTGAGGTTTTCTGTATGCAACACAGGTGCTCTGTGTCCACTTCCCAAAGTTCTACAACCCCTTTCAGAGAGGAGAACCTCCCCAGTTCCTGGCACTGAGAAAGAAGAGCAAGTGGTTTGGTCTTAAAGCGACTCCGATTTTAAAGCAAGAGCCATTGCCGAACTCTGTATTTTCTCTTCTCTTCCCCACCCTTTATCTTTGGACTCTTCACACCCCATCTGTTAGTTTGCTGGAGGAGGGAAGAACTTGCTAGTTTGGAGCTGGACAGCATGTCAGATTTGTGTCCACTTATATATTCCTTTGATGCGGGTGGCGCTGTGGGTTAAACCACAGAGCCTAGGACTTGCCGATCAGAAGGTCGGCGGTTCGAATTCCCATGACTGGGTGAGCTCCCATAGCTCGGTCCCTGCTCCTGCCAACCTAGCAGTTCGAAAGCACCTCAAAGTGCAAGTAGATAAATAGGTACCACTCCGGTGGGAAGGTAAACAGCGTTTCCGTGCGCTGCTCTTGTTTGCCAGAAGTGGCTTAGTCATGCTGGCCACATGACCCGGAAGCTGTATGCCGGCTCCCTCGGCCAATAAAGCGAGATGAGCGCTGCAACGCCAGAGTCGGTCATGACTGGACCTAATGGTCAGGGGTCCCTTTACCTTTACCTAGATATTCCTTTGCACTTTATAGAATAGGTGAAAGGAACTAACATTTATTCATTGTCAAGCAGTTGACATACCCCGTCCCTTAGGGCTTTTTGGCTCCATGGTTTTTGTTTCTTTCTCTCTGGACACATTTTTAAAAGAGTGGCTGTGCTGGCTAGGAGTTGTATTCTGAAACATTTGGAGGGCCCCACATTGAGGAATGCGGCTGTTCATGAAAATGTACGCCACGCTTGTCATCCTCTGTTGGACTCAAACTACATGTGCAGCAACTCTGATACAGTGTGTGCAAATCTGGCTTTGAATCATTTGTGTATTTCCTTCCTTCCATGCAGGTGGACAGTCACATCATGAAAGTAGTTCAGCAGATCGTCAACCAAGCAAATTCTGGCCATCAGATAATTGTCCAGAATGTCACTGTGGCAGAAAGTTCTGCCTTGACACCTGACGGCACAGACGCAGACACAATTGCCATAGCAACTCCCGAGAGTCTCACAGAGCAGGTTGCCATGACGCTGGCTTCAGCCATTGGTGAAGGAGCAGTGTTGACCACAGAGGGAAGCAGCGAGGCTGAAGAGGCAACGGTGACAATGGTGGCATCCGAAGACATTGAAATAATGGAGCACACGGGGGAGTTTGTGATTGCCACCCAGGAGGAGGAAGTGGAGGTTCAGACTGTTATAGTCTAGACCAGGGGAAAGAGAGCCATATCTGCATTCAATCTCTGGAGGCTGCCCCGTGGGTGGTCTTCAGCACTGTGGAAAATGTCACATGGGCCTGGGGCACTCTGGTGGTGCCAAAGGGCTTGATGACTAGTGTCCTCATAGCACTTGTGCTCAGCTGCTGCTTGTTGAAATCAGGCAGTGATGGAGCGAAGCACTTTAATATTAGCTTAGTGGGAGGAGAAAAAATGGATGGTGGGGGGATTTGCAGGGAAATTAAACTATGCCATGCAACCAGAGGCCTCCTTTCTGGGGCACCTACTTGCCTTTCATATGTTAGTCCATATAAGGCATGGAATGTAAGCTATTCATAATGGACGCAAACTTTAAAGAAAAGTTTGAAAATGCTTTACTATACAGGAAAACAGGTTATCTTAATATCCTGCAACTGCTACATAAAGGCCACAATGTACATTTTGTAACCATGTAACATTTAATTGCTTATTGTACAGTTTGTAAGTGTTTTTAAAATACATAATTTTCTACAAAATTCTGATGTAATAAAAAGAGAGCTATTATTAGATGAAAGCTGGTTATTTGTTTTTTGTTCTGGTAAAAAGTAGCTGTCACTTCTCTTATCCTACAGAGTAAATGTAATCCAGCAGGTCTCTCTTGAAATGAATGTTAGTTGTGCAAAATCAGTCAGTAGCCTTAGATTATTCCAGGTAACAAGTTTCTAGTTCTCATGATTGGAAACTAGGGTAGTGCCTAAGGTCTCAAGAAGCAAGCAGGGGCTTAGGGCTCCTAAGCAGAATCATAGAATTGGAAGGGACCATAAGGATCATCTATAGTCCAACCATCTGAAGTGCAGTATTCTAGAGGTTAGTTCCTTGCCCCTATCACAAACTGCAGCTTCAGCTTCCATTTCAGGCAGACACTAGCAGTAAACAGGTATGGTTACTTCAGTTGCACTGGTAAGTTGGGGCTTGCTTGCAAGGCCGACTCAACAGTTAAGGTCAGGAGTCACTAATCTTTGGGGGCCAGTAGGCACATTTGGAGATGGCTGCCACTTCCAAGAGCACGGGTGGAGGACCACTATATCCAGTTCTGCCAGCCACTGAAGGATAGGCTGAGACAGTGCAAAAAGGAAGTGCACAAAAAGAGCAAACACCCTCTCTGAGCATTGTGATGAGAACTAAGATCTTTCACAGGCCCTGTAAGAGGTAGGTAGTGTCCGGCACACTCGATGCCCATGGGCACCACATTGACTACCCTTGCAGCAGATTAATTTTGCCTGGGACTTCTGTGCTGAGATTAAAAATTTAAGATTTATACAGTCCACTGCTGTCAATGGCAACTCATCTTTGCTTTTTTTCAGGGCTCATAATTGGCTTAAGAATTTCTGTGATGTTGCCCTGGATGCCTCTAGAATAAATATTTTTGTAACCCCTCTGCCTGGTGTCGTCCTCTGAGGATGAACATTTATATCTTGCTGACTTGAACCACTCATTGCTTGTCTGGTTGGTCAGGATCAGATACAGAGTAAAACAAAAATAGGAGCCCAGTACAATTGAAAGGACAACAACAAAGCCCAGCATGAACACGATCCTGGGGAAGGTCAGGAAAAGATGCTGCGAAGAGAAAAATACCCAGCTGGAGTCAAAATGCACAAAGAATAGCCTAAGCCCCCTGTCCTGGTGGTTCATGTGCCTACTTCTTCCTTCAATGGTAGACAGCTTGTCAATACTGCACTTTGATCAATGCAATCAGTAAGTTTGCATCTTGAATAATTCGAAATTTTAGTAAATTCTTTTACTTGATAGTAAAAGAAAAGCTAAATTCAAATTACTAAGAAAACCCAGACTAACCATAGTTCCTCTGATCACCATACAATACGCACGTGTCTTTTGAATTTAGTACCAGTGGCCCTTATAACAAAGAAAGACAAAGGCACATCTAAGTTAGCTTTGTAAAACAACTATTCTCAAGAAGGTGCATACTATTAAGTTTCTTGGGTGGTATCCATCTGAACAGTTTCACTACTGCTAGCATTTTTGACTGCACAATGGAATCCCACCCCCATGCATCCCCTATATTTGTTCTGGGGGTCACCCCAAGCCTTAAGCTTTAGGGAGTAGGTGGGGAAAAGAAGTTCCACTGTGCATCCAAAGTGCTTGCGACAAGTGGAACTGTTTAGCTGGATCCCACCCCTTGATAATAAAAGCACATCAATTTAACGCCAATGTCAGAAAGGCATATTTAGTCTCTAAATTAATGATTATTTTGATTAAATTACATTCAGGCTTTGAAATCTATTCTGCAGATCAGGAGAAGTAAGACCCTTTCTGCAAAAGCTTGCACATCAGTAAATCTGTTCCCTTCAAGGGAGTCCACAGCTACATACAGATGAAGGCATCAGACATTAAGGGTTGTATCCAACTAAACACTGCTCGGAGCAGGCCCACTGAAATTACTGGTCCATTAATTTCAACAGGGCTACTCTGAGCAGGATTTAGTTGGGTACAGCCCACATCATTTTGTCAACTTTTACCTGAATAAGGAAGAAGGCATCAATTGGGTGCTCCTGGCCTTGGTCATCTGTGTAATACCCCTGCATCATATTTGACAGAAGGACCACCTGGATGAGGAAAGTGGCTGTTAAGACTGCGATTGAAACAGCCATGGAGGTCAAGGTAAGGAGATAGAGCAGGAAGTATCTGATGTTGAAGGCACCAATGCAATTGTTGACCCAGACACAGTGGTGATCAAAACGATGCACGCAGCTGTTGCACACACCTGATCAAAGCCAGAAGAAAGGTCATGATGTTCTGGTTATCGAGAAACCAACCCATAACCCTCCTGAGTTTAAAACATACCAGTTAAAACAAACAAATGAAAAACCAGGCATACGCTATTAGCATGCTGGGTCACTCCTAATAGCCCCATTGTTCAAAGGGGAAGGTGGGCGAATGAGTGGAGGGAAAGAAAGCAGCAAACCAAATAAAAGATTTTTGACCCAATTTGACCACATGTGGCAGGTCTCCTGGTGCAAAATCTCTTCTGAAGAGGCCTCCAGCAATGCACAGGGTGAGAGCAGAGCTAAAGGCAGATGGGGGAGGGGGTGTTTGACATTTTAAAAAGGTAGGGCCACCAGGCAGGCTGAGGCAACTGTCTCAGGTGGCAGAATCCAAGGGGCACATCTGTGATTATGGCAGCTTCTGGGTTGTAGGGGGAATTTCACGAGATCCCTGCGAGATTACGCAGAGGCCTCTCTTAAGCAAGGCAGCTGGGGTCTGGGGAAGGTCATGTGAGGCCCCTGCACGATTTCGTAAGGCTCTCACTGGAACCAGAGCCCTCAACTGTGTGACCTCTGTAAGCAGGGCTTCAGTGGACATGGTAAGTGGGGGGTGGGCAGCACAAATGCAGGGTGCTACCTTCTTGGCAAAATGGGATGGGTCAACCTAGAAAAAGGACACAGTGGATATAAGGAGTTTAGGGCCAGAGCAGAAACAGCTGCCAGGATGAGCAATCCCTTTTAATCCTAGAAGGTCCCAAAATACAAATTTAACAAATAAATAAATTACTAAAAATACATTAACATCCTGCTTTTCAACACAAATGTTCTCAAGAGTGCTTTACAACACAACTTGAACAGAATAATAACAATAAACAAAAACGGTAACCAAAAGTTCTGTCAAGACTCATCAATTATTACATGATGACAAAGCAGGCAAGAGATAGCCATCTGCTCCGGCAAGACAGGCAAAGTAAGTGGAAATGGAGTGACAGGAGTGGTGTTTAACAATCCTATGTCATGTGACCAGCCCATCCTTGGGACTGGCCTTATCCCATGGTTGAACTTGGGACCACCTACACACCATCCAGAGAAGACCAGGGGGAAGAGTTTCCATCCTGTGCCAAAAGGACATTAACTGGTGTCAGGTGAGCCTCTTTTGGGAAAGAGTTCAAGGGCTGAAACACCACCACAAAGAAGGCCCCGTCTCCAGCCGCTACCTGCCTCACTGCCCATGATGGTGGGACCCATTAAATGGACATCCTCCAAGGCAGATCTTGGCACACATATACAGTCACGTGGGAATAATTATAATATAAACTCACCACAGTGCTTGGATCGGGCAGGTTTCCTCACTTTGCAAGTGGAGCACTCAACCCCTTTCTCAAACATCACACCGTCATAGGCATATGCATGGAGGAACAGCACCTGGTTGGATTTGGTTATGGTACCTGGACCGGGAAAGGAAGTAGCAAATGGTGTCTTGTTGCTAGGATTCTTTCCTGACATCCGATTTCAAATTCCAGCGAATATAATAATTTGGCCTGCTACATCAGCCCAAAGGGGGTCCACCTAAGTCAGCATCCTGTTCTTAATCGTGCCCCAATGGGAAGCCCAAAAGTAGGACCTGAGTGCAAAAGCAGCAACTTTCTCCAGTTGTGCTCTCCGGCAACTGGCATTCTAAGGTATAACAAACTCTGACACCAGAGGCAGTATGCAGCCATCCGTAGCCACTTATATCCTTAGTATTCTCCACAAATTTGTCTAATTCCCGTTTTAAGCCACCCAAGACCTGTGGGAGCAAATAATGTAGTTTAACTGCTTGGTGAAGGCATAATAGTGCTTGCACATGTTGGTGAGACTCTCCAAAACCCAGGAGACAGGTTGTGACTGCTGCAATTCTCACATTTGAGAAAGAAGACAATTGGCTGGGCCATAAAGCTCGGCACATAGCAAAAGGATGGTGCCCAAAGGGTGACCGACTATGAAGCAAAACTGAAAGGAGGAAATAACTGGAAAGTAATGTACACAAGATAAGTGAACTGAACTAAAAGAGCGGTACTGTGAAGGAACTTCCCTGCAGGGGGGGAAATTACCTAGTCTGCATGTTCCAGAGAGGTGCCTGCTTTGGCCATCCAAAGATAACTCAATGGGAAGGAGGTAGTCATGCATCCTTGGTGTATGTGTGTATAGAGCAGCCTTTGCCAACCTGGTGCCTTGTATGGACTACAATTCCCATCAACCAGCTGTGCTGCCTGGGTGTCCAAAGCATCTGGAGGGACCAGTTGGCAAAAGTTGGCATAAACGGTATGGGTAGGGCACCAGCCAAAACTCTAATCTAGCTGCAGAATCTACCCAACTGAAGCTTTTTGTAAGGTCACAGAGCAACTGAAGAAGAATGCTCATTTCTTTGTATTCCCAGGTTTTATAACGGGGGTCTTATATTAACTGGAAGCAGGCATAGGTTCATCACCTCATCTGCTGAAATCATGACCATTTATGGGGTACTTCCCCGCTGCCCAAGAGTTACAATTGCAGGGGAAGCAGTCTTACCTGGGTTAGTCTTGGAGCACAGAATGAAGAAACCTATGTTCACAGCCAAGAGTAGGTAAGGGAGGAAGAGGAAGTGACTGCTGAACTCCAGCTCCTGACAATAGCCAAACACTTCCCAGGAATATTCCCCGTAAACCAAAGCTTCCAAGAGCAAGTGCAGGACCACAAATGTACAGTTTCTGCAGCAAAAAGAAAAGAGGTGTGTAAGGGTAAGCTAGACTCCCACTCGGAAATATATCAGGCTTGTGATATTTTGCACTGGATATTGCTGCATAAGGTGTTTTAGAGGTGAAGAGTAACTGTCCTCAGAGAAACCTAAAAGCCAAATTAAGCTATTGGTCTCCTAACTGGTCCTGTTTTGAAAACAACTGTAATAAAAGAAATAAAGCTGCCATCCTAAACAGACTTGAGAGTAATCCCCATTAAACACACTTCCAAATAAATATGCACAGGATTGTACAATAAGACTACCTCTTTACCCTTTGTCAGCCTTGCTGTTTCTCTTGAGCTGGATGAAATCAGTGACATTCTGAATGCAGAAACTTTAATCCAACCAGGAAATAAAGCAAAAATACCTGCATTTGCTAAATTGGAGTAAAAGCAACAGTGAAGTCCTGTAGATATATCACATTACTAAATCATTTGCTCACTCTTATTTGTCTCTGCCTCCCATTATCTTGATAGTTCCTTCTTGTGTGTCACTTTCTGTATGTAACCCAAAACATAATGCCTTCATCAATAATTTGCATTACCATGTTTTCTTTTTAATTAAAATATATTTTTGCTGGGATGCCACTCCATTTCCTTGAATGGTGAAGCGGATGCCATTACGCACCCAGTCTTGGCAACAAAACAGTCACCCAGATAAAAAAGGGAGGTTTCTCCATCTCCAAGGGTTACCCAAGATATACAGAAAAATCATGGCTTAAAACAGACTTGTCTAACCTGGTGCCCTTCAGATGGTTCCAACTACAACTCCCAGCAGCCCCAACCAGCATGGCCATCAGTGCACAACAGAGAACCAGGAATGTAGAAGACCTGCTGCATTCTTAGAAAGCACAGGGAAGCCATCTTCGGAAGCTGTTCTACAAAGCTATGGCAATTCAAAGAGTTTCTACACTATGACTTTAGGGATGTAATACTTTGTGTCTTAATGTGGAAGTGAGCCTCCTTAGAAAAGGCAACTGATAGGCACCATAGAAATACACACCTCCTTCCTCTTGCCTTTGATATCTGAGATGTATGTTTTTGTGACTCACCCTATTCTCATGTCTGTGGCTTGTTTTAAATTGTTTTAACATTGCACCCTGGAACCTTATGGTAATAAATTGAAATGATAATTTTAAAAGTGACATAAATAAAACGAAAATGTTAGTGCTAACAACCAGACAGGCAAGGAAAAGGCACAAAAGAAGGGGTAGAAGCAGTACCGTTTATGGAAGAGTCCATGAAGCACCCAATGAGCAGCTCCTTGGACTTGGGATGGGACTATACGCAACAGCACCTATATCACAGAAGACAAAGGGGGAGGGAGGATTTTTTTTTAAAGGGGGAAATAAAACATCCCCAATCATTGAGTTTTTTACATTCTTGGGGCGACAGAGTAAGTGCTACATGGACAGAATCCAGCTGCATTTCTTAACTGATTCTTGACACTGGAAGAATTCAGAAACTGTTTATTTGGCATGAAGGTCTAGTTCTCAAACTGGTTTTGAGGGTGAACCACTTCAGATTGCCAGTGGGGTTCAGAAGACTAAATCTTCCTCCCACAGAAAAGAAAACTCACCCACATATAAAATTAGCTCATAGCAGAGAAGATTGAGCTAGAATTCATCTCCCTAACGTTTGGCTTTCTGTGTGTAAAGATTTTTGTAATTGTATGGAGAAGCCTCCACTCCCATGAGCTCCTTACTTGCACTGTTGAAAGGTACAACCCAGACTCAAGTCTACCCCTTTTGCTGTTTTTAGGAAATGGCATTTGCATCTTCTAAAGAGAATGGAGATGGAGGAGAATTTGTGGTCCTCATGGTGTTGCTGGATTCCAGTTCCCATCATCTGTAACCACAGGTCATGCTCTACCTTTATCTGTTCTTACTGCTGGCTGTTTATGTGCCCATTTGTAGTTATTTTGTGTGTGTGTGTGTGTGTGTGTATTAAATGTAAATTGTTAAATGTAAATAAATAATCACCACTAGTCAATTCTCTTTCACATACAAGTCACGATATCTTTGGCACAGAAAAATGCTTTCGTTCTATCACTAGATTGAAGAGCCAATGATGGATGGGAACACCTGCCTTTACCTGCAATATGGAAGAAGAGGATTGACACACAGACTGAGCATCACCATTTTGTGTAGATGCTCCTCTGGCAGCATGAAATAGAGATTGGTGGGATGGAAGCTGACTTGCCATCATGCTAGAAACCTTGCGGGCAAATTTTAAGTACCACTGTTGGCAAGTGGGCACAGCAGTGGGGTGACAAACTGATGTGATCAGCTTAAACATTCCTTACCTGAGTTATGCAGGTGATAAGCCTTGAGGGGATGCTTTGCTTCCTTCCGGAATAGAAACAAACAAGGAGAATGGTCAGCAGAACCAGAAACACATAGAGGAGGAAGAGGCTCAAGAAGTCCATCCTGCCCTACAAAATCCAAAAAGCAGCTGATTAAAGAGGAGCCAATTCCAACAGGGAAAAAGTGCAGGGAACCCCCACAAATATACCACCAAAGAAAGGCTGTATCTAACAGTCCAGGAACAAGCTTTGTACCTGCTCCCTGCCCACTTGCCTCACCCATTGTGTGCCAAGGTTTGGCGCTGATCTCTTGGTTTGCCAATTCATAGCTTCCCATAAAACATGCCAGGATATTGGCCTCTAAGCTGGGTGTGTGAGCAGGTGGACCTATTTCTTGGATCAGGATATGAACATAAGGAAAGTCTGCTGGATCAAGTCAATGGCCCATCCTGTTCTCAACTGCAGCCAAACAGATATCCCAATGGGAAACCCACAAGCAGGATTCAAGAACACTCTTCCATCCTGTGGTTTCCACCTACTGGTATTCAGAAGCATTACTGCCTCTAACTGTGGAAGCAGAGCATAGTCATTGTGACTAGTAGTCATCAATAGCCTTGTCCTCCCTGAATTTGTCTGATTCCTTTTGCCTGTCCTGAATCTCCCAACCTCCAGCTTTCTTGCATGTCCCCACTGAGTTCCAGTTTTATGACTGAGAGAAGCAGGCAAACTCCCTCCTCACCTTCTCCACACCTTCAGGCACCGTTTCATCCTGTTCCCCCTCCCAATGTTGTATGTCTTGTTTTAGCGCAGGGCATGGGGAATAGCTGTGCCCAAATGGCACTATTACAGGTGCCACAGAATACTTCTCCCCCACTGGTAAGAACTCAATTTTTTAGAGCAGCAGCACCTACACTTTTGACTTTGGCTGATTAAAATTCTACAGCAATTGTAGAATGAATATTATATTGTTTTGTGGTTTTTACTTTAACTATCTGTGTTTTTATCTTGTATTTTTATCTTGTGAACCGCCTAAGGTCTTTTGATGAAGGGCGGTATCTAAATCTAATAAATTAAAAAATAACAATAAACTCTGAACTTTGAAACTCTGCCTATTCATATCACAAGGGCACCTTCACAGCACTCTTTTCAGCACCTGCTAAATACATTCTTGTTTAGACAAGCCTACTCAGATAGGGTAAAAGATAACATTTCAAAGGTCTTAAATTATGGTTAGTAATTTCTGATTTTATGGGGTTTTTTTGGTAAACCGCTTGGAGGTTCGTTCGTTTTCACAATCCAGTTGTGTATAAATTTTACAAAATACTGCATATAAATAACGCCCATTAGCCCACCCAGCATGGCCAATGCTCAGGGATGATGGGACTTGGGAGACTGCAGGCTCCTTGGGGCAGAGCCCGTCTTCCCACATGTTTGATGCCTGAAGGAGGGCTGTGGGGGGTTTCCTCTTTGCTTGGCGGAAGGGGCAGATCCGGCGCCAGAACACAGCCCGCCCCGCTCCCGCTCAACCCACCCCCCTTAAGAGCTACATGCAACGGCCTTCAAGTGGGGAGACTAGCAGAGCGACCCCCGCCCCATCCATTGAAGCAGAGTTGCCGGGGTTGGGGAAGGCGCGTTGCCTGGCAACAGCGCCAGAAGCAGGCCGTTTTTCGCTCACGTGACTCCAAGTTAGGGCGCCGCCATGACGGAGCCGGATGCGGGCGGAGAACGGCGAGTCCTTTCCTAGAGCGCCGGAAGCCTCACGGCGCGACTTAATGAGGAAGGGCGTGTTACCACGGAAACGCGAGTGCGGCCAGCAATGACGCCAGGGACCCAAGGAGTGCTGCGGTCGCGTCATGGCCCCGCCCCTTTCCGGCCCGGCCCCTCTTAATTCGGATTAAGTCGACGGGGTAGCTGACGCCCTAAAGTTCCTCTTCTGGCGTGATTTAGGTTTGCTAGCTGGCTTTCCTAATCTGGGACCACGGAGGGAGGCCATAACTGCTCCAGATTAAGTGATGCAGGCAGTGTCTGAGTGTCACGCCTCTCTCATGGCCTGCATAACTGGGGTGGGGCGAGGGGGCTTGGTCGGTTCATTTATTTAATAAAATTTATACATTGCTTTATTATTATTTTTAAAAAACAAAAACCTCAAAATGCCTTACAAAAAAGATAGCATAATGAAATTGTCAATAAGAATTAACAATAATTTAGCACTTTTGAATACAGTTAAAATAACACTTCAGATAGTAAAAACAACAACAACGATTTTATTATTTATACCACAGCCCATCTGGCTGGGTTTTCCTAGCCACTCTGGCCGGCTTAAAAACATAATAAAAACACCCATCCTTAAAAACTTCCCTAAACAGGGCTGCCTTCAGATGTCTTCTAAAAGTCAGATAGTTTGTATTTCCTTGACATCCGAAGGGAGGGTGTTCCACAGGGAGGGCGTCACTACTGAGATTAAAACTCGCATCAATTTTCTAAATGGGCTTATCTGAACAATAATGTTTGTAGTAGGCACTGAAAAGAGCATAGTGAAGTCTCCTGCCTGATATCAATGGGTGCCCACTAGAGCTCTTCCCTCATTGTCACATCCATACCAGTTCCCAGGATTCTTTGGGTGAAGCCATGTACTTTAAATGTATAGCGTGGATCTAAGTCATGGGTAGGCAGACTAAGGCCCAGGGGCTGGATCTGGCCTAATCACCTTCTAAATCCGGCCCACAGACAGTCCAGTAATCAGTGTGTTTTTACATGTGTAGAATGTGTCCTTTTATTTAAAATGCATCTGGGTTATTTGTGGGGCATAGGAATTCGTTCATTTCCCCCCCCTTCAAAATATAGTCTGGCCCCCCACAAGGTCACAGGGACAGTGGACCGGCCACCTGCTGAAAAAGTTTGCTGACCTCTGATCTGAGTTTTAGAAGCTCGTGATACAGTTTATTCACAGCACAGAAGAACAGAAAAATGAATAGTAGTTCCATATGGCTGAGGAAGATTGAAGCCTTCTCCAGTATTCCTGCAGCTCACTGTGGGTAATTGGATCAGCCTCTAGCCCTGGGGCTTTCCCAATAAATCCTTTTCTAATGGTGAAGGCTGGATTTAGATCTTGGACTCCCTGACCCTACACAAATCGCTTAATGCTGGCTGCAAATATTTGATTTCTGTTTATGGGACATAATGGAAATCTCTTTGAGGGGTCAAGATAAGGACAGAGACAAAAGTGAATGGGAAAGCTCTGTAGAAAAGTAGCTCTTTCCATGGCACCCGTTCACTTGCATTTCAGCTTCCTCAGCCTGGTGCCCTCTAGATGTGTTGGGCTACAACTCCCATCAGGCCCAACCAGCATGGCACTGAGTTACAGGAAGCTGACGTAGAGGATATGTGGCCATCTGATGGATGTTGTTGTAGTCCAAAATGCTTTGAGGGCACCAGATTGGGGGAGGCTGGATTGGAGTCTTGGGATTGTTATGTCAAACCTCAGTCACGGTGCATTTGTATATCACCGTTCCAATCTCAACTATTCTGACGCCTGCTGCAAGTGCACCTCTGCCAGGAATGGAACATCCAATACACTCTTGCCTTGCCTTGCATATGACTTTAACTCTCAGAAGATGGAGGAAGGAGTAAGACAGAGGTGCCATACACCCGGAATTTCTTGGACATACCATGGATACGTCCATCAAAAATAGTGTCCAGGCAGAATTTTCAAAAAGTGGCAAAAACACCTGGGAAAATCTGGACACATAGCAGCCCATATCGGAAGTGTTGATTTTTTGGATCTGCAGCCCTGGACACAGAGTCATTCATAAGCCCTTGTTGGGTTTGGTTAGTCAACTGGCTGTGGGGGTCACCTAACAGCAGTGTTCTCCGGCCCCTGTTTTACCATCTTGTAAACAAGAATATAAGAGGAGACTTTTTATAATATAACTTTATTGAGCTTACCTTTGTTGAAAGAACACCAGCTCTAACAAATGTGTATCTGAGATTGCCTGTTGCTGCTTCTTAGCTTGAAGGGTTCAAGCCAATCCTGAATTTGTAGCAGCAGCATGCACACATCATCTCTGGGTTCAGCATCTACCCCATATATGCTCTGTTAAGGAAAATTCTGGGTTGAGAGACTACTCAACAGCGCAGCTCAACGGGGTACAAGTCCCCCGTGGATCCATGTGGTCAGTAAAAGGAGGAAATTCCAGCCAAGCAATTTGGAGCAAAACAGCAGTCCGTAGACTTAGATCCTTTATTGTTGCGCAACAGGTTCAACAGCAGCGAGTGAAACCAGAGCATGAGGTGACATTGACTTTTAAAATTTTCCTACCATATCCCAGAATACAGTTCTCACAGCATCATCAATATATCATTGCTACATCATTAACATGTCACAAAAGGGGAAGGTTACACAAGATTAGCATAGGCAAACATGTCTTACAGGTTTTACCCACCACCCAAAAGTACAACAGAACTTCCTTTGCATGTCTGGAGCCTGAGGCAAGTCTGGTGATGAGATTTGGCTTCCAATGAGCCCAGCAATTGTCACCTCTGGACATTTCCTGGGGTAGGAGGTTTGTATACATGTCTTCAATCTTGGGGAGGTGGCAGGGGAAAGAGTCCTTTTTCCAAGGGCAAAATGGCATTGGAATGGAGGAACTTTGCAAAGGGGTTGATTTTATATGATTTATAAAGCTAGGTATCTTCCCTGAGCTGTCAAGTCGAAAGGATACATTCAGGCATAATATTTGTAACATTTAACAACTTTAAAGATGTGCTCCCCCCTGTAATTTCCGTAAAATCTCTAAGCTGCTTAAATCTTTTGAGAGCTGGGAAATTCCCTAGTTGCCTCTGTAGCTGCAGAGAAGCTGCCTCTCTCCCAGACGTTTGCACTCCTTCGCTCCCCGCCAAGGTCAGCCTGCTAATGACTGTCCTATTAGGTTACCGTGCCTGGATAGAGTTTGCCATAGAAACTCAGGCGCTTGCCCCACAGGTCTGAAATTGATCCAGAAGTGCTGAAACTGCCGGGATGGTTTAGCTGGGTAACAGGTCCTCATTCTGTGCTACTGGTGCAGACTAGGCCCTGTGCAAGAGAGGTAAGCTTTGCTTGACATGCATTCATGTGGAGGAAGGGAAAGGGGGTCAGGGGGAATCAACACAGAAGACTTCTTAAATTATTGTCAAAGGAGCTCTTGCAAAAGGAAGCAAATGTTTTTGACTAACAACAGCTTCTTAAAAATAACAAACCCATCACAGTCTGCAAGCTACATCTTTTCAGTTGTGTCAGGGTGGAGGATGGGGGGGAGCTATTAGAATAGCCCTGAAAATTAGCACAACACATTTCTGAGGCATTAGCAGGATGCAGCAATTAGTGGCTTAAGCTTTGACACCCAGGCAGAAGTGGAGCAGGCAGGCCCTACCTTCTCTCTCTCCTCCCCTCCCCCTCTCACACACAGAGCAGTGCAGAACTGGCACTGTCCACAGGTGCCACATCATACCCATTCTTATTTGTGAGAACTTCCCCTTTTAGTGTGGCAGCACCTACACTTTGGAACTCCCTGCCAATTGATATCAGGCAGGTGCCTTCACTGTACCCTTGCTAAAAAAATATTTTTGTTTAGACAAGCCTACTCAGATGTTTAGAAAGTTGATGCAAGTTTTCATCTGTTTTCAGTTTATTGTTATTTTAACTTCTTATTGATAATGTTTCATCTTTTTTGTAAACCATGTTGATTTTTTTGCCTTCTACAATCTAGTGGTGTGTAAATTTTATGAAATAAATAAACATGCTTTATGGGTGCATGTAGCTCTGATTGATATGTGCAACAGTGCAACTAAAATGGAATCCTTGTGGTGTGGCATTGTTAGGTGATTTAAAAATCTGGGGCCTAGAAACAAAATTTACATATGCTAATTAATGGGTGTAGATGCAAATTTTAGAATTTCAGTGTCACAGAAGGCAAGTCAATTAGTGCCCCCCTCCAGCTCTCTCTTGACAGATTCTCCAGTTAACTTGCACCCCAAATCAGTTCCTCTTCAATTTACTCACATATTAATTCTCCAGCAGAGCCTGCCCCAAATCACTTCATTTCCCCTCCATTTATCCACTTTCATTGCCCTCCAATTTTTCTCTAGATAAAGTTCAGTTGCACGAATTTCTTGCTTCAAATTAATATTCAACCCAGTAACCCAGATCATTGCCCCTTCATGCCCAATTCAGTTCCCCAGAAACGCATCACCCATTTAGAAGCACACAGAGCACTTAGGAAAATTTTAATGTCCTCTTATTCCAAGTCCATCAAACTCAATATTGCCTACTACACAATGACTGACAACTGCTCTCTAGGGTTTCAGGCAAGGGGCATTCTAAGTCTCTCAACCCTGGAGCTTCTACATGTAAATTGGTGCTGTGATTTCAGTCCTCATGGTTTTGAATAAAGGGCTGCTAGCCTTAGCTAGATGGGCTGATGCTATGGCACAGTTCAAGGCACCTTCCAGTGCTCCTCTTTGTGATGGCATCTCCCCACCTCCTTCTGAAGCAAACTGTCGCTGTCCTCCTGTCTCAACCCACGTGAGCCTTGTCTGCTGTTGCATTAGCGTCGACTTCAATTTGCTCACACAACACCCAGCCTGGGCCTCTAATCCAGTTTAGCTCTTGACCAGTTCTAATTCCCCTCAGAGGCCTCAGAGACAAGAAGACATGGCCATTGTCTGGGTTTGACTTAGTCGATCCATCTACCCACTTGGTCGTAATATTCCCCCCCCCCAAAAAAAAGCAGGCAAGTGGGGAGACAATGGAGGGAAGGAGTAGGGCTCAGCTGTGCTGGAGCTCAGTCATATCTTCCTAGCTTGAGGGAATGAGAAGGTAAAAGCTCCAACCCAGGTTGGGTGAACTTCTTGGGTGACTTGGCCTTCCACATTCTCAAGAACGTGGCCTGGTCAGCACTGTGGGCTTGGGAGAGTATTGTACCCAAGTCTTCCATTTTCCGTGGCAAGTGAAGCTTTGGGGTAGGGGAAGCAGCTTCCCAAGCTGAAGAGAACCACAAAACTCCAGACCCCGCGGAGAAATGACGGCGGCCTTCTTCGCAAGACCTCAGCCAGATCCTAATGGCCTGCAATTTCTGTAAGTCTTTACTTAAGACCTGGGAGTGGAGGAACGAGGTGGCTTCTTCTCAGCTGTCACCGGGGTGGGGGGCAGCAGTGGTCAACCCCTCTGAGCTCCTCAGCCATTTTTCTCTGTGTGTGGCCTGTCCTGAGCTTCACACCCCCTGACACAGCTGCCCTGCTGGAGGATGTTGCCCCATTGCCAGGGCCAAAGTAAGGGCCAGTCAGGTGAGTGTACAGGAGGCTGCCTTAGACCGTAGGGCATGTATTTCCAGAAGGGATATACAGGGACAGTGTTTGAGTCTGGTCCCTCCTGCAGGACCTGGACCCTGTGTCTGTGTCTCTACTGTGCATTTCCATCATCTGTGAGTAGCCGCTTTAGTTGAGGGGGCTGTGCCTGTCGGCAAGATCAGGCCCACCCAGACTGCACCTGTTCTGGAATTGTTTTTAGACGTTTTGTTTAATCCGTTGTGGGTGGGGGAGATATATATATATATATATATATATATATATATATATATATATATATATATATATGTAGGTTTTGGTGTCTTCGGGTGTCTTCCCGTGTAAGAGTTGGGGTGTCTAGGCGACGTTTCGACGAGGTCTCACTCGTCATCTTCAGGCTGGTGCTTTCGGCTTCTTGTTACTGGAACAGAGCAGGATCTCAGTGTTTGAGTTCCTATAAATACTGTTGAGGGGGTGTGGTGTATAGCCTCCAACGTTCTGGGCAGAGAGGAAGTTCCCAGGTTAGTGTGCCTTTTCTTCTTTTGTTCATTAATTACTTGAGGGATATCTTGAGAGATTTCTTGAGTGATATTCTGAGTACCATTTAGGAGGGTCATTAGGTGTGAATTAGTTGCTAAAGCTTTCGTGTCTTGACCTCTTGAGCTTGTGAAGAGTTTTTCTGAGAAGATGGCTGTACTGCACTTAGTTGTGCTCTGGCTTGGCTTCGTGTATAGGGGCGAGCTGTGGTTTTGTGCCCTGTGCCAGCCAGATCTGTGTAGGGATTGCAGGGGGGTGCAGCATCCGGAGGTGCCACTATGGTTTGGCTACTGGATGGTGTCTGTAATTTATCTGTGGAGAGGGTCTGGGTTTGGGTCTGGTGTGGTTGATTGGAGATGGCGTTCTGTGTGCCTCTGGTTCTGGTGTCGGTTTTTGTGGGGAGGGCTAATTTCCAGATGTCTGGCAGGCGGGACGTGTCGTCACGCTTGTTCATGTTGTGAGGGTGTTTCTCTATCTCGATGGCTTCCATGATTATTCTCTTGTGGTGATGTTCCATGTTAAAGAGCAATTTGGAGTCTGCAAAATTAATTTCGTGTCCTGTTTCTTTCATGTGTTGGTAAAGAGAGGAAGTTTTTTCTTCTTTTTTGACGGCATTCTTGTGTTCTGCGATACGTGTATTTATTCGTCTGTTTGTTTGTCCAATGTACGTGGCTGGGCAGACTTTGCAGGGTATTTCATAGACCCCTCGGTTTTCTAACTGGATTTTATCTTTGGGGTTTCTGAGGATATTGGCTATTTTTTGGTTGGTGCAAAAGGCTGTTTTGATATTGTGTTTATGGAGGATTTTGCTAATTTTATCTGTAGTGCCCTTGATATAAGGAAGGAGGGCCATGCCATTGTTTTCTTCTGTGTCTTGGTTTTTTGGGGGTGTTTCTTTTTGGATTAGTTTCGTAACCCTGTTTTGCTGGTATCCGTTGGCGATTAACACATTTGAGAGATTCTGTAACTCAGTTGTCAAGTGGTCTTTGTCAGCCAGGCGTTTGGTTCTGGAGATGAGAGTCTTGGCTACGGAGTTTATTTGTGCAGGGTGGTGGTGTGATTGTGCATGTAAGTAGCGGTTGGTGTGTGTTTTTTTCCGGTAGATAGTGTGTCCTAGGGAGCCATCAGGTTTTTTGTAGATTAGGACGTCAAGGAAGGGAAGTTGGTTGTTGGCTTCTATTTCCATAGTGAATTGTATTTTGGGGTGTAGGCTGTTGAGATGTGTGAGGAAGCTATCTAGTTTTTCTTTCCCGTGTGGCCAAATTACAAAGGTGTCGTCAACATATCTGAGCCAAAGTTTGGGTTTGTGTTCTGACTTGTCTAAAGCATTGGTTTCAAAGTGTTCCATGTACAGATTTGCGATGACCGGTGAGAGGGGTGATCCCATAGGTGCTCCTTCTATCTGTTTGTATCTTTGTCCATTGTGGATGAAGTACGTGTTGGTTAGGCAGTGGTTGGTCAGGTCCAGGATGTATTCGGGGGGATTGTATTTGTTTTGAATGGCTGTCAAGGCTTCATTAATGGGCACTTGTGTGAAGAGAGATACACACACAGAACGCCATCTCCAATCAACCACACCAGGCACACAGAACGCCATCTCCAATCAACCACACCAGACCCAAACCCAGACCCTCTCCACAGATAAATTACAGACACCATCCAGTAGCCAAACCATAGTGGCACCTCCGGATGCTGCACCCCCCTGCAATCCCTACACAGATCTGGCTGGCACAGGGCACAAAACCACAGCTCGCCCCTATACACGAAGCCAAGCCAGAGCACAACTAAGTGCAGTACAGCCATCTTCTCAGAAAAACTCTTCACAAGCTCAAGAGGTCAAGACACGAAAGCTTTAGCAACTAATTCACACCTAATGACCCTCCTAAATGGTACTCAGAATATCACTCAAGAAATCTCTCAAGATATCCCTCAAGTAATTAATGAACAAAAGAAGAAAAGGCACACTAACCTGGGAACTTCCTCTCTGCCCAGAACGTTGGAGGCTATACACCACACCCCCTCAACAGTATTTATAGGAACTCAAACACTGAGATCCTGCTCTGTTCCAGTAACAAGAAGCCGAAAGCACCAGCCTGAAGATGACGAGTGAGACCTCGTCGAAACGTCGCCTAGACACCCCAACTCTTACACGGGAAGACACCCGAAGACACCAAAACCTACATATATATATATATATATATATATATATATATATATATATATATATATATATATAACACAATGAAAGGGAATATTGTTGTCCAGAATGGGATGTACATAGGAAGCTGCCTTACTCCGAGACCAGTGATCCATCTAGTTTAGTATTGACTGCACTGACTGGCAGTAGCTTGCCAGGGTTTGAAGCAGGGGTTTCTCTCCCAGCTGTACCTGGAGATGCCATTGAGGATTGAGCCTGGGACCTTCTGCATGCAAAGCAGGTGTTCTACTCCTGAGTCACAGCCCTTCTTAAAAAAATAATAATAATCAGATCCCTGGTCCATCTAGCTCAGTACTGCCTACACTGACTGGCAGCAGCTCTTGAGGGTTTCAGGCAGGGGTCTCTCCCAGCCCTGCCAGATCCTCCAAGTGTGCCTATTTTCCAGGGACCTCCCTGATTTAGAGAAACCTGGTTTCTGATTTGATCCCATAATTTCCCACTTTTCCTTAGGATGTCTCTGTTTTCATTGGGGAAATGTTGGAGGGTATGGCGTTATCTGACCCCTGAGTCATCTGAAGGCAATTCTGTATAGGGAATTTTTTAAAAAATGTTTAATGTTCTATTATCTTTTTATATATGTTGGAAGCTTCCCAGAGTGGCTGGGGCAACCAAGTAAGATGTGTGGGGTATAAATAGTAAAATTTATCATTATGGAATGGGACGTCCTTATTTCCATCAGATAAATGTTGGAGGATAAGCCCTACCTGGAGCTGCCACCAGGGATTGGACCTGGGACCTTCAGCCTCCAAAGCAGGTGCTCTGTCATGGAGCTACAGTCCCTCCCATAGGTGCCAGAGGTCATCTCAACTGGGGTCTGATCCCATTTAGGATAAATAAGGAAGAGACAGCCAGGCAACTGAACATCTAATTGTAAGTTGGGAGTTGAATGGCAATGAGGTCCAATGGCAAACTTACTTAATATCTCTGACAGAGTAGGCTTGAGGCCACAAAATCTTAGGCCAAAATAAATTAAATCACTAGTCTTTCAGAAGCCATAGAACTTTTTTAAAAAAATGTTGTTGGAAGAGGCTATCATGTTGTCCTCTCGGGAAAGTTCTCAAAGGAGTGGTTGATCACACAAATATTGGTATTTGTGTTGGAAATTGCGCATATGGTTGGAAAGAACTTGATTAAGACCACATTCACACCATACATCTGAGATGTACTATGATGCCTCTTTAAACAGTCATGGCTTCCCACCCAAAGAATTCTGGGAGCTGTAGCTTATCAAGGGTGCTGAGAGTTGTTAGGTGGCCCCTATTCCCTTCACAGGGCCACAGAGTCTCCTAGGAAGAAGGATTGACTGTTAAACCACTCTGGGAGTGGAAACTGGGCCGGGGGGGGGGGAGGTTAAGGGGTCTCCTAACATTTCTAATAGCACCCTTAACATATTAGCAACCTGGGAGCTGTTGTTTGTTAAGGGTGCTAAATGTTAGGAGGCTCTTATTCCACTCATGGGACTGCACTTCCCAGAGGGGTTTATCCATCAACCCTGCTTCACAGGGAACTCTGTGAGGGGAAAATGGGTCTTCTAATAACTCTCCCCTGCCAGATTTATTAATTATTTTTTTTTAGGGGAAACCACGACTGTTTAAAGTGCTGTCCTAGTGCTTTAGATGTCTGGTGGGAACGTGGCCTGAATCAAGGAACCATTCTTTCCATGAGGGAACCAGATTCAGCGGCTGACCTTTCCACGCTCTCCTTTTCCCCAGTCACCGCCATGCCAACTACCAACGATGGGTGGCCTGAGGAATTCGGGTTCAAGATCAGCGGGAATGGCCCTTGCTACATCTTGGCTGTGGAAGAAGGCAGCAGCGCCCAGCTGGCCGGCCTCCAGCTGGGAGACCAGATCCTGGAGATTGAAGGCCAGCACGTCTCCTCCATGAACACTGAGGCGCTGGTTGCCTTGGCGAAGCAGTGCGAGAACGTGCCCCCCAGCATTGGGGTGGTCTCGCGCATCCAGCAGGTGGAACTCAAGCCGGGCCAAGAGGGGCGCTTTGGCTTCACTCTGGCGTGCGAGGAAGGATGCCCCTTGCAAGTGGGGAGCGTGGATTCTGCCTCGCCAGCCTCTGAATGTGGGGTCAAAGCTGGAGACTACATCCTGGAGATCAACGGGACCCCAGTTAAGCTCTATGAAGAGGCGGCTGTCATGATCCAGGCGTGCCAGGGAAAGGGCCTCAGGTTGGGGCTCCTGCGCCTTGGGCGGCAGAAGAGGTGGGCCAGCAGCAGCGTGCGGGAGTTTGTCCAAAGCGCTGACGCCATCCATCAAGAGCGGAGGCAGAAGGCGCATGAGTTCAGCAAGAAGGTAAGGCCGTCTCTGAAATGGGAGCCTTTGGCAGAATTTGGACTACAACTCCCATCAGCCCCAGCCAGCGCAGGACTGAAAGGAATTGTGGTCCAGACCATCTAGAGCAGTGGTTCCCAAAGTACCACCCTCCTGGGGGGCAGTGGGATTGCCTGTTCGGTTGCTAAGAGGCAAGAGGGCGGCAAGGGGGTGTTGGAGGTGCAAAGGACTATCAGGCTTTGAAATGCTGGGATCACTGGATCAAGTTTATCCATTGTGCTGAATTAATTAAACTAAATGGCTATACAGTGGTACCTCGGGTTAAGTACTTAATTCGTTCCGGAGGTCCGTACTTAACCTGAAACTGTTCTTAACCTGAAGCACCATTTTAGCTAATGGGGCCTCCTGCTGCTGCCGCGCCGCCGGAGCACAATTTCTGCTCTCATCCTGAAGCAAAGTTCTTAACTTGAAGCACTATTTCTGGGTTAGCAGAGTCTGTAACCTGAAGCGTATGTAACCCGAGGTACCACTGTAACTGGATTGTCAACAAATGTGCAATTAATTGCTGCTGTCTTAATTTTTATTCTGTTATTATATTCTTTAGTGGATTGTGCAAACTGCTATTTTGAATATTGTTTTTTATAGGGTAGGGTAGGGGGCACTGGGGGTGAATTTATGGAACCAAGGGGGTAGTGGCCCCAATTTTTATTTTTTTATTTTTGGGAAACCACTGATCTAGCGAGTACAGGTAGGGGAGAAATCTTGCTCAGTTCTCATTTAAAGGCACATCAGATCAGCACATTCTGAAACAATATGAGATCTGAAAAACAGCTATCCGTCAACATTTGGCAT
Source organism: Podarcis bocagei (assembly GCF_964188305.1). Classification (NCBI taxonomy): domain Eukaryota; kingdom Metazoa; phylum Chordata; class Lepidosauria; order Squamata; family Lacertidae; genus Podarcis; species Podarcis bocagei. The sequence continues at coordinate 31,836,219 of NC_138139.1, read as the reverse complement.
TTTTCTGAATTTTGTGATGCAGCTCTCCAGCCGAACAATGTCTACATAGATGCATATATTAGGGCTCTGCTTATGTTCTTTCTTTCAAAAGATAAATGGTGTATAGTATGTATGTGGAGGAGATCTGTTCATTTTATTTGCTGCATTTGTGTTCCAAATGTGAGGTAGGTTAGGCAGAGATATAGTGACTGTGGCCTAAGAGGAGCCAGTGAGCTTCCTGATTGAGTGGGAATTTGAACCCTGGTTCCCCAGTCTTACACTCTAGCAACGTCAGCAGGAAATGGATGGTGAAGAAATCTTATTCCTCTTTGGAGAATTGCTCTTATTTGTTGTGTTTTAATTGCTGCTGTCCATCACTATGGTGTTTTGTAATGCTTAGCTGTTTATATTTCAAATACAGTGGTACCTCGGGTTAAGTACTTAATTCGTTCCGGAGGTCCGTTCTTAACCCGAAACTGTTCTTAACCTGAAGCACCACTTTAGCTAATGGGGCCTCCTGCTGGCGCCGCGCCGCCAGAGCATGATTTCTGTTCTCATCCTGAAGCAAAGTTCTTAACCCGAGGTACTATTTCTGGGTTAGCGCAGTCTGTAACCTGAAGCGTATGTAACCCGAGGTACCACTGTAAATGAAAAAATACAGGTGGTGACAATTCAATTGGATCTTAAATGTATGCAGAATGAGGGGCAGAGACCTCTCATGGCAGCATTTTTGGGTGACAGCACAACAGCATTGATGGGGCAAGATGTGTTAGCGGGAAAGAGAAACATTCATCCCCAAGGTGTAGACTAAAAAGTCCCGATGAGCTGTAATTCTGAAATTTCACACTGCAGTCTACCTTTGAAATTCCTTTGTCAGAAAATCTTTTAGATCAATGCAGCTGAGTGTCTTGGGAGATGCAGCTTTTAGATCAGCCGTGGAGTATCCTGGGAGATGGAGACGTTCCCTCACTAGCTTTTGAAAGTTGCCCTTTCTAATGTCAGATTCGTGCCTGTTAATTCTTCCACATGGAGACTGTTTGTCCTACGTAGAAGCCAGAAGGACATTGGTGGCAGATAATGGTATATAACATGTTGGAAGATGAACAAATATATGAACCCTGGATACTGCAGCCGAAGATGCTCTTAGGACATGGAATGATGTTGTCATGTCCTTTTCTGATGTCACAGACCATCTGTAGCTAACGGCAACAGTTCACCCTCCCCAGGCCTGACATTGTGGGGGCATCTCACCAGCAACTCACTTATTAAAAAATATTCCTTTTGTTATGCTAACACCAGGGAGGGGTACATCACATAACTCAGACAGAATAGACATTACACTTGGATGTATTTTGAAAAACACTTATTTGGAACTATAAGTTGGCATGCTTTCTAAAGGGATGGGAATGTCTTGAGAAAGCCTTGTTGGCTTCAGCCAGCCCATGGCCTTCTTTCATGCTTTCATACACAGTCTTGGGAAAAACTCACCAGCATCAGACGTCCCTGGGGCAGGAGAAACAGATGGTGGTGGGAAATGGCTACCATCCGACAGCATCATCCAGGCACCTCCACTGCCTTCAGCCTGAAAACTTAATCTCTAACTTCAGCCTGCCCACTGCCAAAAGCTCCTTCTATTCATGAATATCCACCAGACACCTTTTGCACATCCCATTTACACAATTTTACACACCATGTGCCTCAACCACATTCAAAACCTCCCATTCACAAACATAAACACACAGCCAGCCGACATCCACGAAGAACGCCATTTGCTCATCTTTCACTCTCCATTCAGCCTTGCTTCCGAATGAGAACCCCACTGGCTTCCACCCACTAAACATCTGGCAACTTCCACTAGGTCCATCACCACACATCAGCCAACTTCAGATCATGGATATCAGCCAATCCCTATTAGGAAGTAAACTTGCCTTGTTATCGTTCCATAGCCTCCTGCAGCATCCTTCATAGCATCTGCCACTCACCTGCCAATTTGTATCCTCCAAGTGGAAGAAGACTGGGCAATGCTGAATATCACAACTGCTGCCCGCTGTGTTCTGCTGGAGAAGAGGAAAAAGCCCCATCATTATATCCACTCAGTAGACATGTGCCTTTGTGACATCACAGTCAGTCCTCAGCCAATGGCCACAGAGTGGGGTGCATCATCAGAACCTCTTCAAGCCTCACAGTTGCGGGTACACCCCAGCAGTGATTCATTTTTGTGTGTGTTTGTTTATGGTTAAAAATACCGTATTTTTCACTCCATAAGATGCACCTAGTTTTTAGAGGAGGAAAGGGGGGGGGGAATCAGTTCACAGTTGTACAGCTTCTTTTGCAAAGGAGAAAAGCTGCTTTTTTTGAGGATCAGCTCAAAGTTGTTGAGCTTACTTTGCAAAGGGAAAAAACCCTGTTTTTATGGGGTTCAACTCGCAGTTCTGCAGCTTCTTTAGGAAAGGAAAGGGAGCCATTTCTACAGTTTCCAGACAGATAATCTAATCAGCCAGTCACATGTCCCTGGGGAAACAAACAGCCTCTGTCTGCAGAACATTCAACAATGGAGGCCTGGGCAAGGGGGCGGGGCCAGAAAGGGAGCCAGCGATTGGGCACACATTGACTCCATAAGACGCACAGACATTTCCCCTTACTTTTTAGGAGGAAAAAAGTGCGTCTTATGGAGCGAAAAATATGGTATTTATTACAGGCCACCCTTCATGGGTACAGTTACTGAACCGGGGAAGATTGTTCAGTCTGAGGACCACCCTCCCACATAGGCAACATCTCAGGGGCTGCATGCCAGCAGGGGCCAGGGGCAGGGGCAAAAATTAGATGTGGCCAGATGCAAGAATGGGTGGAGCAGCAGATGTGGCTCTTTTCTTTGCACAGGAGTCTCCACTCCAGCTGTGCAAAAGTCAAACATTTCTGCACTCTCCTGCCTCTCCAATTCAGGAAAGCAAGAGGCATCGCACAGTTCATGGACACATTCCAGCCAGGCAAAAACACCTGAGGAATGTGTGGAGCAAGGCCAGCAAGGGGTGTACCCTGGGGAGAGCCCTGGGGGCCAGAAAGTATTCTGAAGGGCCACATTTGGCCTGAAGACTGGAAGGCCTCCATCTGATCACAAACTAATGATTTAAAAACTCCAAGGGGTATCCCCAACCTCAGTCACATTCAGAGTAGTCCCACTGAATCAATCATCGCTTAAGACCCACTGATTTCAGTGGGTCTGCTCTGAGTAACAGAAGAGCCATCTAGTGACTGATCAATTAAAACCCTGTTTCTCCAATTTAGATTCCTTCCCCCCCTCGGTGGTAAAGGATGCCTCTGAGCATGAGCAAAGTGCTGTCTTCATTGGGGTAAGCACAAAAAACTCCCTGCTCAGAGAACAGAATCTAATAATACAAAAAGAGATTGTGAAGAGCTCCAAAAGGACTTCTCCAAACTTAGTGAGTGGTAAAATGGCAACGGCAATCCAATATAAACAAGTGTAAAGTGATGCATGTTGGGGCAAAAAAAATCTTAATTTCATGCTCATGGGGTCTGAACTGGTGTGACTGGCCAAGAACACGGCCTTTGTGGATAGTTCGATGAAGATGTCAACCTTTTGTGCAGCAACTGTGAGAAAGGCAAATTCCATGCAAGGAATCACTAGGAAAGAAATTGGAAATAGAACTGGCAATATCATAATGCTGTTACACAAATCTATGGTGCAACTGCATTTGAAATACTGTGTATAGTTTCTTGTCACTTCATCTCAAAAAGGATATTGTGGAGTTGGAAAAGGTTCAGAGAAGGGCAATCAGAATGACTCCCCTATGAAGAAAGGTTGCAGCATTTGGGACTTTATAATTAGGGGGGGGGGAAGATGAGTCAGAGGTTACATGATAAATTATTCTAAAATGATGCATGGCACTAGACTTCATGGACATCCAACTTCTTCACGCAGCACAGAGTTAAACTGTGGAACTCGCTGCCACAGGAGAAAGTGATGACCATCAACTTGGATGACTTCAACAAAGGATTAGAGAAATTCATGGGGGTTTAGACTATAGCCTCTATGGTCAGAGGGAGCAATGCCTCTGAATCCCAGTTGCTGGAATTCAGGGGAGAGTTGCTGTTGTGCTCAGATCTTTGTTGGCTTCCCACTGGCCCATCTGGTTGGCTCCTGTGAGAACAGGATGCAAGACTAGATGGGCCACTGGCCTGATCTAACTGGCTTTTCTTATGTTCTTATGTGTTGCCAAAGTGAATATGGGGACAGGATTGGCCTCTGGATTCTGCTGCAAAATCTGGTCCTGTGTTTGTCTCTGGTGTATATCCTGTTGTTTATGCTATGGATTTGAAGGCTGTGACTGTGAGCAAGACTGTTACTGCAGCCCAATGCCTATGGGAAAGTTTCATTGTCGAGAATGGGCAGTAGATTAAGAATATAGGAAACTGCCTCATATTGGGTCAGACCATTGGCCCATGTAGCCTAGTATTGTCTACACTGACCAGCAGCCAGTGGCGTAGCGTGGGTTCTCAGCACCCGGGGCAAGGCAAGTAATTTGCGCCCCCTAACCCGGGGCAAGGCAAGTAATTTGCGCCCCCTAACCCGTGGATTTTAGCACTCGAGTCTCTTCCGCGCCCCCCCAGATGTTGCGCCAGGTGCAGCAGGCCCCCCTGCACCCCCCACGCTACGCCACTGCTCCCACCACAAGTCTTCAGGACAGCCTTCCGAAGGCTGGTGCGGGGAGAAGGTCTCTCCGCCCCACTGCCAGGCTTCAGAGGAGGTCCGAGGACAGTGGGGTTCCTGCTTCCTCGAGGAGGGCCGGCCAAACGCGCCCCCCCAAATGTTGCGCCCGGTGCGGCCGGCACCCCTGGCACCCCCCACGCTACGCCACTGCCAGCAGCAGCACTCCAGGGTTTCACACTGCTCTACCACTGAGCTCGCTTCTCTGTCTTCCAAAGAATCCTGCTTTCCCCATCATGAGAGATGGAAAGGGATGCAAGGCAGCTTCCTTGAAGAGACCCCTTTCTTGCTGTCACTGCTCCAGATGTAGTAACCTTGAAATGTCTGGTGCCTCATTAGGACTTCCATCCTGGTCACATGATGGTGCCTTGAAACTGCTGGGTACCTTGTGGCTTCTGGATGTAGGTTACAAAAAGCCTGTGATAATTGGCTTTGGAGAGCATCAAAGTGGGACGAGCACCAGGGGGGATGTGAACAGCTCCCTCTCTTCTGCTTATGCATCTCACTCCAGCTCCCATAACCATGCCGACATTGCGGATGGATTGTTGCAGGGGTGGAGAAACCTATCCTGTTCTGCTGTGTCCCAGGGGAATGCAGGGGAAATGGGTGAATAGGACCAGAGACTAGGGCAAGGCAGATCAGGACCTTGGACAGTTCTGGTGAGTCAAGAGCATAAGGACCTGGCAGAGCTCCTAGTGAGTCAGGGAAGAATCATAGAGTTGGAAGAGACCACAAGGGCCATCGAGTCCAACCCCCTGCCAAGCAGGAAACACCATCAGAGCACTCCTGACATATGGTTGTCAAGCCTCTGCATAAAGACCTCCAAAGAAGGAGACTCCACCACACTCCTTGGCAGCAAATTCCACTGTCAAACAGCTCTTACTGTCAGGAAGTTCTTCCTAATGTTTAGGTGGAAACTTCTTTCTTGTAGTTTGGATCCATTGCTCCGTGTCCACTTCTCTGGAGCAGCAGAAAACAACCTTTCTCCCTCCTCTATATGACATCCTTTTATATATTTGAACATGGCTATCATATCACCCCTTAACCTCCTCTTCTCCAGGCTAAACATGGCCAGCTCCCTTAGCCGTTCCTCATAAGGCATCGTTTCCAGGCCTTGGACCATTTTGGTTGCCCTCCTCTGGACACGTTCCAGTTTGTCAGTGTCCTTCTTGAACTGTGGTGCCCAGAACTGGACACAGTACTCCAGGTGAGGTCTGACCAGAGCAGTGGCACTATTACTTCCCTTGATCTACTTCCCTTGAAGAGGTTGTCTCAGCAAAGGCTTGGAATCATCTGATGCCTTCAAAAGGCTATAAAGCCTTGACCTTCCAGTGATTTTGCCTACCCCCCCCCACCGGAGTACTGTTTGCAATATGTCAGTGTTATGTAGCTTATTCTGCAGTTGTATGTGGTTGTAGAGCAGGGAGGCTGCAGGAGAATCTGACTCTGAGTATGATGAGAGAGCCACCACACCAGGCATAGGCAAACTCGGCCCTCCAGATGTTTTGGGACTACAATCCCCATCATCCCTAACCACTGGTCCTGTTAGCTAGGGATCATGGGAGTTGTAGTCCCAAAACATCTGGGGGGCCGAGTTTGCCTGTGCCTGCACCACATCCTCAGGCCAGGGCAGTGTAGCAGGCAGTGCTGAGGGCTACTCCTCAAGTGGGGTGACGTGCATTATTTGAACCAGAGTCCTCCTCAAATTAACACTGGGACCTTGAGGACGGGGTCATGACACAACCTACCGCTCTTTTGAAAGTATGCACAAAATGTCTGTAGTAGGTACAAATGAGGGGTGTACAGCTGCATTTGTATATCACCCTGAAATGCAGCTTAACATGTTAAGAATGAGCCACTGCAAACATGTATTGTGTGTGCTTCCATATTACCCCATCCTTCTGATGAGGGTGAGAGGAGGAGTTCAGAAGCTTTTGCTTTGACTTTCCACCAGCCACAGTTTAGTGTGTTGCCCAAACCCTAAACTGTGGTTCATGTTAAGTATGGTTTGTTCATATGGCTTGTTTGTTCTTCATATCAATCAGGCTTCTTTAAACAAACCATACTTTCTTTTGCAAATGTCTGAAGGAAATGGAGTGAAGCAAACTTAAGACTAGAGATATTAGAAACCAAAACGGATAGATTTGTCCATTCCTGAACCTGGTTCATTCTTGTCAACCATAGCTTGGTGTGATGTCCAAACTGGGACAGTGTTTGAAAGTACCCACACAGAGTGTTTGGGGGCAGTTGGGCTCTGCTCAGGCCAGAGTGTGCTGGCGATGAGAGGTGCTTTCCTTCCCTCTGTTCCTCCTGCGCTTCAAGACCCACCCAGATGTGGGCAGGCTTTAGCGCAAAGGACAGAGTGCCAGAGGGGCTGGTGCTCCCTGGCTTCACCTCTGCCCATCTTGCAGAAAAGGGCGAAGGGGAGTCTGAGCTCCCACCCTGCTGTGGATCAGAGCTGGGTGGTCAGATGCAGTTTGCTGATACTTGGTTGCATTTTAACTCTCACTTTGGTAAAGTGCCCTGGCAACTGGTTGTGTGCGGAGGAGGTGCATCTCTCAATTTCGGTTTCTCTTTGTTTCTTATTTTTTCAATTTTGTGTTCAGTTCTCCACATTTCCACACCACATATGCATATAATCCTTTCGAAAACTCATCAGCATTTAGTGCTGTTTTCTCCTAATATACGCATCTGGGCATGCAACATTGCCCAATATGATGGATTTTTCTGATATTTTCATTAACGTATGCATTTGTATGCACATTGTAAATGCAGTTTTGCATGTTACTTGACTGGAGAACTGCATTGCAAAATTCAGAAAAGTATGCATTTCCAAGGATGGGTTTGCATACTGTTTTGGAAAAGGTGATTTAGGCAAGTCTGCCTTTGAATGTGACCTGAGTTGAATTTCTTGTTCCTTTCCCATTGAATGTTGGTGTAAAAACCAGATAGAGATACTTAATAAAACTTGAGCTGGGCTTTGTAGCTGTCACTTTAACTGCCATTTGATCTGCAGCAGTGAGCAGGTGGGTTTCTGTTTCATCTGGAGATTTTTCTCTCTCTCTTTCTGGATAGTATTAACAAAACTCTCCTACATAGATTAATTGAAGATAATCAAGGCACATGTAGAAATATTGCTCACATACAAATAAGCTGTTCTATGGCTCTGAATGTAGATGATTATAAACTTTTTATGAAGTTCTCTGTGGAGCTCTGTAAGGATGGGTTCACCCTTCTTCTTGGGTTTGCCATAACTAGACTGCCACTAGAAGGCAGGGAGGTTTCTTCCCACTCTGGCCAGAGCCAATAGAAAGGAGGTATTTGCCCGCTCTCTGACAGAGCCAATAGAAAGTAGGCTATTTCTGTGCCTACATTTCCCAACCTGCCTTGGGGTCTAAAAAGGGGGAAAGGTGCAATCTTTTCTTAAAGGGGCAGCATTGTTATTCCTTCTACCTAATACTAATACAGTGGTACCTCAGGTTACAGACGCTTCAGGTTACACCCAGAAATAGTACCTCGGGTTAAGAACTTTGCTTCAGGATGAGAACAGAAATCGTGCTCCGGCGGCACGGCAGCAGCAGGAGGCCCCATTAGCTAAAGTGGTGCTTCAGGTTAAGAACAGTTTCAGGTTAAGAACAGACCTCCAGAATGAATTAAGTACTTAACCCGAGGTACCATTGTACACAGATTTGCTATTACTAAATAACTGAACCCTGTGGGGGCAGAATAGGCTCCATACCAGGAAAGGTTCCACTAGCTCTCTAAAAGGGACCCAACAAGAGGGATGAGAGAGGTCAGCTTGCACCTTCTGTTAAAGCAAAAGAAGGGAGTTCTTTTCAGCCTGAGGGCCCCATGCCTCTGTGGGCAAACTTCCGGGCTGGCATTTGCCAATGGTGGGTGGAGCCAGAGGCCACAGTGGGTGGAGCAACCCTTCCTTTTGCACATGCTCATTGCATGTTGTCCCAGCCATACAAATACCAAATATATATCTATCCATCCTCTATTCAGGCACTCAAAAGACATGACTGTAATTCAGGAGCACATTCTAGCCTCTGATGAGAGTGCAGAACAGGGGAAATGAGGAGTAGAGTTTGGGGAGAGGTCCTGGCCCGGGGAAGGTGATAACAATCTGCAATTATTGTAGACTAAAAAAGGGCACACCTGGTACTGGAGTCGGGATCACGTGGGGTGCGCATTGTGGAGTTTTGTTTTTAAAATGCTTTGAGGGTTCTCTGCTGCCCTCCTCTGGTGAGCACCAGAATTTGCCCACCATATTGCAGCCATCATTGGAGCAGACCCTTCGCTATGCAGTTGACCCAAGGGTGACCTTATAAACTTTTTATTCTCAGCCTGAAAAAAACAGATTGGGTGGTCAAAAGCCCAATACCCCATCTCCCCATAATGGGCTGGGATTGCCTTTCTGCTCTCTCTCCCTTTTTAACTTGGAGCCTCTACAGCAAAGCATTCTAGGCCTGTCATAGTCACCCTGAGAGGTCCCGTTTTGTCCATAGAGAATAACACTAGCAATAAAGACTCCAGGTACCTAAAACAAGAATGCAGAGGAAAGGAATTTGCTACCTTGAAAAGTTTGTTGTTTCTCGGTCTGGAGGCCTTTTGGAGGTGGTGGGTGGAATGTTTATCTCTATTTTTGTGTAAAAAACACCACAGTTTCATTTTTCCAAAAACAACAGCAAAGTGGTTTACGATCTCACATAACAAATTTAAATTGCAACCTCCACCATTCCCCCCTTTGCTCTGTCCTTTGTGCAGGTGCAAGAGATCCTGGGTGACCAACCAGAGGTGAAAGAGAAGATGTTCACCATCTTAAAGCAATATGCAGCTGAGAGGAAGGTTGATTACTTAGCTTACGCCCTCCCCATGATCCTCACCAAGGACTCGCACCACCTCCTTATAGACAATATCAGGTACTGAGTTTTGGACCCCTTTTCTATGGTATCCTCCCTGCCCTTGTTGATAACCTTCATGCAGCATAGGCATGTGAGATGAGTGGCACAAAGGGCTCTGAGTGCCCCAGCACACCTGATTTCTTCAATGGCTATCCCTGACGGCTGTGTTGTACCTCAAACCAGTGGCAGAGCTTCATTCGGGGAGCAGGAGGGGGTGGGGCTGGCTCACGTCCTGGGGGCGGGGCACGCCACCACCAGGTGCGTGGCGCCCAGCGCGGGCGAGGGAGCAGCCGCCATGGCACCCTATCGGGATCACGCTGCCAGGGGCGTGCACTCCCCCCGCACCCCTCTTCCTCCGCCAGTGCCTCCAATGTCAGAGGCAGTGATGCTTCTGAATGCCAGATGCTGGAAACTGGTTGCTTTTTGTGCTTGGGTACATGACCCAGACAAACATTGGCTCCCTCGGCCAGTAAAGCGAGATGAGCGCCGCAACCCCAGAGTCGTTCGCAACTGGACTTAACTGTCAGGGGTCCTTTACCTTTTTATTGCTTGGGAACCTTTCACAGGCATCTGGTTGGGCACTGTGAAAAAAGGATGCTGGACTTGATAGGCTTCCTTTGGTTTGATCCAGCTGCAGGGCTCATCTTACCTTCCTGCTGGCCTGCTCAGTGGCGTAGCGTGGGGGGTGCAGGGGGCCCCGGCCGCACTGGCCGCAACATCTGGGCGGGGGGCGCGCTCGCACTCGCAGCTCTCTGCCCCCTGCTAAAATCCACGGGTTAGGGGGCGCAAATTACTTGCCTTGCCCCGGGTGCTGACAACCCACGCTACGCCACTGGGCCTGCTTTGCCCCTGTTATCCTCTTCCATCTCTTCCTGCATGCCAGGATGGGTGAATCTGCCAATTCCAGGATCTCTCAGTTTCTCTGTTTTCCAGTTTTCAGCTCAGTCTGCCACTTTCTTGCACCAGCTTACATTTTTTTTTAGATAAAGGAAGTCCCCATAGAATTTTGAGGGTGCTTTTCTCCTGAACATACAAATTTCTGCATGGAATTTTGCCTAATGTGGACATTTTCGCAAGGAATTTCCCCTAACATCACACATTTTTGCATGTCCATTTCACCAGTATATATGAATCTTTTGCCCACACATACTTGCCCACACCGTTTGGGTGGAGAACTGCATCGCTGAATTCAGAGCAAATGCAAAGGTCAAAAGGATCACTGTATTTCAGTTCACATATTAGGTGTGTTGGCATTAAATGGTGAACCAAACCAAATTTCTTTCCGATTCCTACCTGCGTACTCTGCACGTAAGCACTCCCACCCCTCTCTTTGGGACTGTGGGATGATGGCATTTGGACTGGTTAATTCTATTATTTTTAAAGTTGCAATTATTCGGTTAAGCCCAGATAACATTGCTGGGGGTGGGAAACAGAGGACAGAATGTGACAGGTTTGAGATGCCGTAATATCCAGGATTGTGCTCAAGAGACTGGGAAGAATGTTGGCAAATGGAATCAGGTTTGTCTTAAGCTCAGGCTGTGTGGTTAGTTGGCATCCCACTATGCCTAACCCTTTGTGAGTTTTCCCCCTGGATATTGCAATTTCTCCTGCTTCCACAGATTACAAGCAGGAGTTGGGAAAACAGGGCCAGATGGAGGCCTGATTGCTTAATGACCAGGAGCTCCCAAGGTCTCTAATCCCTGCTATGAGCCTCACGTGCAGACAGTGCCCCACTGCGGAATAATCCCCGGGGATACGAGAGGGGAAGACATAGTGCAGGCTGGGAAGGCGACTTCATCTGGGCAACATTCTCCTCTCCATTAGTCTAAGCTAGCAACACTGAAATCTAGAATCCTAGAAGGGAACAAAGGTCCCATCAACCCCCTGCAATGCAGGAATCGCAGCTCAGGAAGCTCTGGCAGATGACCATCTAACCTCTGCTTAAAAACCTCCAGTGAAGGAGAGTCCACCACCTTCTCAGGGAGTCCGTTCCACTGTCGACCAGCTCTTACCATCAGAAAAGTCTTCCTAATGTTTATTTGGAATCTCCTTCCTGGTCATTTGGTTTGGGTTCTACCCTCTGGAGCGGCAGAAAACAAACTTGCTCCATCTTTTCATATTTGAAGGTGACTATCACATCGCCTCTAAGCCTTCTCTTCTCCAGGCTAAACGGACCCAACTCCCTCAACTGCAGATCAGTAGCCTTTGTTTCCAGATCCTTGATCCTCTTGGCTACCCTCCTCTGCACATGTCCCAGCTTGTCAACATCCTTCTTAAACTGCGGTGCTCAGAAATGGGCTTTATATTTCCAACTGAAAATCTGGCTTCTTTCTAACATCCTCTATCCATCTTGATTTTTAAAAAAGAATTTCTAGGTTTCTGGGCAGTTTCTAATAAAGTCCATACTCAGGTACTTCGTGGGTCAGAGAATCTTGTTGCCTCTTGCTTCGTGAGAGTGCCAATGCCACAATTTTACCTTCTTTGACACATTATTAATATCATTTATCTATTTACAATATTTTTCTCTTGCTGTTCATGCGGAAACAACTCCCAAAGCGGCTTACAAAAGTCAATGATAAGACAGTCCCCTGCCCTCATGTGTACAAACTAAAAGACACAACACAAAAGGAAAAATGGATTGGGAGGGTGGGGGTTGGAAAACAGAAAACTGCAATTATCTTTACTATGTTGCTTTTTTATTAAAAAAAGTACTGCTTTAAAGGCTTTAGAGCTCTCAGAACTGCCCTATGAGGTGGGCCTCTGTGGCCCCATTACCCATATGGGAAAACTGAGTCGAAAAGAGAGCGAGCAAGAGAGAGAGAGAGAGAGAATCTTGCTCAAGGTCAGACAATGAGACCGTGGCAGAGACTTTGCTGCTATTGTTCTCTCTTGGAACCTTCCAGGGCTGAGCACTGACACCACGCAGAGTGGATTCCAGGGTTGGGCTCTGATATCATGCTCAGCTCTGCCACTTGTGCTGTGGGATTGAGACAACTTTCCTGCTGCTTTTGCTTTTGGGGGAGGGAGAGTGCCTGTGTGTGTGTCTGTGTTAATGCATGTGTGGTGTGAGATAGTTAATCATTCCCCATCTCCCTCCATGCGCACCCTTGACTGCGGCCGTAGTCTCCCATGCCCAGCAATGCATCTCTGACATTCCAAGGAGAGACAAGAACCTTCTGTAGCTGCCTGATTGGATCTTCCTTCATTGCTGATTTCCACCACCAAGGGGAGCAGGGTGGGAGAACTGCTACTCTTCCGGACAGCCTCTTGTGTTATATACAGTACACTACCCTCCTCTTTCGCAGGAGCGATTGATATCTTCCTTGCATAGCATTTTGCTTGTAGCATCCTCCCTGACTCCCTACATCCGACACATGCTAAATCCTCTGGCTGGATCAACGACCCCCTGCATCTGCCCCCCCCACATTCTCCACTAGACTCGTCCCCCCCCTTCCCCTTTAATCATTATTATTTGTTTGCTTATTTATTTGTTTTATTCTTTTTTTCTGGCTCCCATGGATTTCCAACCTATTTATCAAGAATTAAGCTCTATCTGATTTTAATTTGCTGACATTTTCTTTATCCGTTTGGCTGGGGCGGGGAGGCGAGGGGCTGAGCACGTGCTTCTCCTGTTTGTGTGTCTCTCCAACCCCCCCCCCAACACTGCCATATGGTTTGCACACACTGGAAAAGTGCACATTTTTAGTCTCCCATTCAAGGATGCGAGAGAAGAACGACAGAATTGGAAGATGAGCTGTCTTGGGTGAGTGGCAAATTGGTCTTTTCTTGGACTCAGAAGGCTCTGTGTGTGTGTGTGAGAGAGAGAGAGAGAGAGAGAGAATGCCTTTATGAATTTTTACTCAAACCACTTAATTCTGCAATGAATTGTAGCACACTGCATCTGCAAAGGTTTGCTGGCATCCTCTAGGAGCAAGGAGAAAAGGAAGCAAAGAAAACAACCGGCTTTTGCAGATGTGACCCGGTTAAAGAGGGAGAGGGAGAGAGAGAGAGACAAACTTTTTATTTTAGACTTACAATTCTGCTGCAGTCCGGTAGACACATGAGAGTCCTCCCGTCCAAAGCGTTTCATGACAAAAAGGGATTTCCGGGCTCTCGTTACCAGGGAAACGGTGGCCTGGACACCATGGGGTTACTGTCACACACCAAGGTCAGCGGGGGTGACCAGATGTTGTGGCAAGACGGGGCAGTTAGGGGCTGCTGGTGGGTAATCTTGATGATGGAGACTGCTGATGCTCAAAGCTTGAGATGACTTTGGACTGCTATTAAATCTGCAGCGGGGTTGCAGAGAAGCTGGGTGCTACACTTTTTGGGAAAGGGTTCTTTTAAAATAGTGATTCTGGACCCGTGATCCTAAAGCTTCTTGGTCCCCCACTAATGTGAGAATAGGTTCTTTCTGGGTGCATGCATTACACTGGCACAGCTCACATAGACCAACAGTCCATCTAGCTTAGTGTTGTCTACACTGACTCACAGCAGTGGTTCTCCAGGGTTTCAGGCAAGGACTTCCACCCCCCAGCTGTATCTACAGATGCCACTGGAGATTGAACCCTGGAAACTTCTGCATGCAAAGCAGATGCTCTACCACTGATCTAGACACATCGCAGTCAGACACCCAATCCCCTCCGTTATTACAATCTGAAGAGGCAGGGAGTAAAGGCAAAATATTTGAACCAGCTCAGGCTGATATGGGTGGAGAAATTCAGTTCAGCTCAGTTTGCATTGTAGTGTGAACCTTACCTGATTTTCAATTGGGGAACCAACATGCAGATAGAAACACATCTATCGGTTGATATTTGGATTGCAAAAGCTGGGTTCTCCCCCCCCCCCACAAAAAATGCATATGAAAAATTATACGTTGGGGGGAAAGCGTGCGTATATGTGAAAATAACGTACCAAAATCCACTAAATGAGTTTGTAAAAATGTGCAAATTACATGCAAAATGTATATATTTAGGAGAAACATGTCCTGTAATGTTGATGAATTCTGATGAGGACTTTTTAAAATCACACTCGTGAAGAAAAGTGGCAAGCTGGAAAAATAAGAAACTTGGAAAAACTGAAATGGGCAGATAAGGGTAGAAGTATGCAAGCTTTCAGTCTTCAAAGACTTCTTCCCTTGGTGGAATGGAAAGTGAACTCACTAGAGTCAGCTTGGTGGGTTCCAAGCTACTGGAAAACATTTGCACTTTTTGCACTTTTAAGGCTAGCTTTGCAAGCAGCCTGCTATCATTCAGATTTTCCAGCTTTTCCAGTCACTTGTGAAACTCAGCAGTGCTCTGTGTGTACTTGAAAGACTGCTACATCCCCAATGAAGAATTATGTGAAACTCAAACGCTTGCGTTCTCTTTCACCTACTTTGGCCAGTCCTCTATAAATATAAGTCAGTCTTGCCTATTTTGGGTCACTATTTCAGGGTGAGCATGACAAGCACAGTATGCTGCAAAATCAGTAATTAGTTCACTGAAGTATTTGCAATTTTTTTGGGTGAGTTTGTCAGACAGCCAAACTGCTTTGCTTATAGTGACAGCATTACAGAGATTTATAGCATGGGGAATGGGCATAGGTCTGGGGTGAAGATTCTGCATTCGGGGATGTACTAGGGGCCTAAAAGATTTGGGGCATGGGACCAGAGATGCATATTTGTATGAAATCTGCCCATCCTGGTTCATATGAACAGATGTGGATCTAGAATGCCACAGAAGGCAAATTAACCGATTTCCCCTTCAGATAAATTCCAAATCAATCCTTTATTTAATTTGCAGCCCAGCCCAGAATACCTCACCCCAATTCCTCTTTCATTTGTATACCCCCATTAATTTCCCCAAAGATCCTGCTGCAAATAGGTCAGTGGCGGGGTGCCTGATTTGCCTATAGAAGGTCCCAGGTTCAATCCCTGATGGCTTCTCTAAGTAGGGCTGGGAATGTCCTTTGCCTGAAACTCTGGAGAGCTGCCGCCAGTCAGTGTAGGTAATACTGAGCTAGATGGATCAATGGTTCGGCTTGGCACATGGCAGCCTCTGAGGTTTGCAGATCAGTTCAGTTCCCCTCCAAGTACCACTGTTCATTACCCTCCCAAATCATCTCTAAATTAGGTCATCTTAAATTATTCCCTCAAATTAATACCTTACCTAGTGACTCAGATCACTCCTGCTGCTCATCCCCCTCCTCCCAAATGTATTTCTTACCCAGAAACATGCAGGGCACAGTTAAAGATTCAGGCCTCTACTTAATTTGCTCCCCAAAAGTCTTGGGGTTTATCTGTAGCATCTCTGCTTGAGGAAACATCCCCAGTAGCTGATCTGGATATGGAGGAGGCTGCTTCTTATCTTCATAAAGTATAAGGATCTGAGCCAGCAGTCAGTCTTTATGGGCTGCCATGAATTGAAGGGAAAGGGTCCTGCAATGCAGAAAAGGGTTATTGGGTTGTCCCTGCCCCTGAGCTCTTCTCTTCTTGCAGTTGGAATGGGTTTGAGGGACAGTGTGGTATTTCTCTGCCTGCCGTTGCTTTAGATCAGCCTTCACCAACTTTGTGCCTTCCAAGTTGCTGGCTGGGGCTGATGAGAGCTGTAGTACAAAACATCTGAAGGGCACCAGGTCAGCCTAAGCTGTACCTCCTGGACTTTCCATTTGGGTTTTTCATTCATTTCATTTCATATATATTGCATTTATATCCCACCTTCTTCCTCCCGAGAGCTCAAGCTGGTATATGTGGTGTCCCTCCCCCCATTTAATCTCCACAACAGCCTCCTGAGGCAGATGAGGTCGCCCAGTAAGCCTCATGGCCAAGTGGGGATTCGAACCTTGGTCTCCTAGGTCCTAGCCTGACTCTAACCGCTATACCACACTGGACTGCACACACACTATGGACTCAAAAACTGGTCTTCAAACTAATAACCTCAAATGGGTCCTTCTGGTTTGTATCTCCACTGTTTCCTTACCCTTGCTTGACATGGTTGGATGTATAAAACCCAGCTTCTTCTCAGCAGAATTGTGGTTTTATACAACAACAACTCAGGGTACTGACTCCGACTTCCAAAATTGGCACTGATGTCAAGCAATTCTTTCAGTACCTGGAAAGGTAAACCTCAGTTAAGGGACCAGAAGGAACCCTTGCACTGCAGTTTCACACAACAAACCGCAATGGTTTTGGACTGTGGTTTCAGCATCCAATAGATTTTCTTTAAAAAGTTCTTTTTGGCTACACTTAATTTAAGAGTATCTGTATTCATCTCCCAAGAGACCTTTCATAATGAGTTATATGTTTAAGCTTCCCTTTTCCAAAAGGCTCTTCAAGTGGATTTTATTGCTTTCGCATATTCCCTTTCTGCAATGCAGTATGATGGAGGCTTTGATTTGCCACTATTACTTTGGTTGCTTTTCCAACAGTGGCTAGCAAGGGCAGCAGGTCACATATTTTAGACAGCCTCCTCTTTTGTTGAGCTACTGTCTTTCCCTCTTGCCCAGAGGTTGCAGAGGAACATGTGCTTCTAGAACTGAGCTGCATTGTGTCTCTGGCAAAGATTAAATCTCTTCCCATCAGGGACACCATACTCCACTACAGAAGAAAATGCTGTAGAGTTTGTTTTAGCAGTAGCTGAAGAACAATCAATTTATTCACCTTCTTCTGTGCTTGGATGTTTTGTTTTAGCAGAAACTGCTAAAAATGTGACAGTATTAAAATGTTGCACCCATCAGTGAGGCTTGCTGGATAAATAACCCTAACCCATAAAACAGACGGGATTTGGGTAAGCCTCTCTGCATAGGCCTGGCAAGGGGCAATAGTCACAAGGCCTGAGTCATGACTGGGAACCAGAGCCAGCTCTGTCATTAGGCAGAGGGAGGCAGGTGCCTGGGGAGGCTGATGCTGGGCAGAGCTTTGCTTGCTGTGCAATCCCTGGAGGATGCTGTTGAAGTAAGGATTCAAGGGCCAGTCCACTTCATTTCTGTACATGGGCTGTCAGATGGGGGTGGGTGGGGCATTTTGTCCTGCACTTCAGGCAGCAAGAACCATCTCAGACCAGCCTTCCAATGCATTTCTTCCCCAGGACTCTTCACTGCTTGCTGGTCTGGTGCTAGAGTTCATAGTTGAAGGTAGGAGTTTAAGGACCACGGAGAGCTCAAAGGGAGCCACTTGCTCCAATAAGGGCTGAGAGCAGACTGAGCCCTTTCCGTCTCTCCCAAGCAATCTGATTCCTTGTGGATAATTTTGGATTCTTACAGGGCCAACCCTCTGACCTGAAGACAGACACTCCTTCATTCCCAGCCCCTCCTGCCACCCACCTGGAGCACTCCCTGCTCAGCTGAACCAGTGAAGTACTGTGGGAGCCATTTGGTTTCTCAGACTTGGGGAGAAGTGCCCTGAGCATCCTGCCTCATGCCTGTTGGCATGGGAGGATCTTATGGGGGCTCCTGTTTGTCAGACTAAGCACACTGAGGATGTAGTGCCAGTTGCTGGAAACCAAGGGAGGGGAGAATGCTCTTGTGTTTGGTTCTTCCTTGTGGGCTTCTCATTATGGCAGTGGTTTCCAACCAGTGTGCCGGGGCACCCTAAGATGCATTGAATGATGGTCAGGGGTGCCACAGGCAACACTGGCATCTGTCCCTCTTTACTTCCCTCTCTCTTCTGATGCCCTCTCACATCTCTGCCTCACAAAGGCTTGCACAGCTGTTTGTTGCAACACTGACTACAAGCTCCACAGGCAAATAGTGCCTCTGGGGCTGGCCAGGGGGTGCTGGTTGCCAGGAGCTGAGGCAGCCTTGGCTTAAGCAAGCATGTGGGTGAAGGAGCCCATCCAACCAGACTGGCAGCCCTTACTTTTGAGAATGGACAGACAGGTGGGAGCCAAAACAATAAAACAATGAACAGGGTGGTGATACAATTACTACTGCAATCGACACAAGATAATATCACCAAGGCAACTATCTGTAAACAAACAATAAACGTCCATTAAAATGTCAAAAGTAGTTCCCCCCCCAAAATAGGTTTTATCTTGAAGAATTGCAAACGCAGTAATAAAGAGTCCACTTTTCTTTGCATTCATCAAGAGAGATGACGCTTTTGTCAACCCAGTGTCCTTTAGATGTTTTGGACTCTAGGTTGTGCCTCTGTGATTAGGCTGGCTGAGGCTGATGGGATTTGTAGCATAAAATATTTGGAGGGCACCAGGTTGTGGAAAGCTGCTCTAGCTGCTGCAGAAGACTTGAGCAAGCTAAGGAAGGGCTTTTGCAGTTTTGTAAAAAAAGAATTTTTTTTTGTTATGTGTGTGTGTCAGATCATAGGAGCCACTGTTTGATCCACAGAGCTTCTTTCCTCCGTTTGCATCAGCACTGCAGGGAGCCAAAATCTGATCCATTATTTCAAAGTCTGCTAGAATTGGAAAACTCAGAACTGACAGCAAGTCAACCAATGCGATTGACTGGGCTTTGAAGATTGCAAATGTCAGCTGAGCCCCCACTTTGGAGTGAGGAGAGTTTGCTCCCAGAGCTTGGGGAGAAGGAGGAGCTTTACACTCCCAACTATCAAAACAAGGCCTGATCAGTCTCTCCTGAGGAGCATCACTCTTCCTTTGGAACTCCCCTTCAGGGCCAGCCCAAGAGATTGCCTTACCCTCCATCCCTTTGAGGGCCAACTTTAAAAAGCTGCATCTCTTGGACACCAGCTCCTCTCCTCATCCCTCTCCCTAAATTCTGCCTGCACCTGAAGCACCCTGCTCCCCCCTGCTGCATGGTAGGACCAGCCGGCTCTGTCTGCTTTGAAGGAATTTTGCATTGGCTTTGGCAAGGAGTGTGCAGTGGCCCACATGGCATGTGGCCAGAAGGTCCCCTGGGGACAGTGCCAGCCAGAAAGTGACCAGGTTGAGCTAGAGCAAAAAGCTTGCTGTTTTCACTTTGCAAAAGACCCTTGCATTGCAGGGGTGGGGGTGGAATAGATGATCCACTGGGTCCCTTCCAGCTCTAGGATCCTATGAAAGCCTGCTTAGAAGAGAGGAGTTGGGGACAGAAGGTTCCTTGCTAGCCCTTTGTGCTTTGCCTCTTCAGTGCCATCTCTTCCCATCCCTCTTGGCTGTTCCTCTGGCAGAGTCACCCTTCGGAAGAGGAGGAAGGACAAAAGCCACTTGATCAGTGTGTATTACATTCCCCAAGCAGGGAAGGCAGGATCTTCTCTGGTTACCAAAAGGTGCATTGCAGCAGGTCCCAC
Source organism: Podarcis bocagei (assembly GCF_964188305.1). Taxonomy (NCBI): domain Eukaryota; kingdom Metazoa; phylum Chordata; class Lepidosauria; order Squamata; family Lacertidae; genus Podarcis; species Podarcis bocagei. Next base: position 31,816,388 of record NC_138139.1, on the reverse strand, counting down.
CCGTCTCCGAGGCATCCCAGCCGACTGTGGAGTCCACCAAGCTGTCAGTCTAGTGATAGCACCCCAGGGACTGAGTTTCTGCCTATTAATAGGGAAGGTCACCCAAATACCTGGCAGAGCATCGGAGGCCTCTCTCCACTCTCCTCCCTTCCCCTCTTCTGGCTTCCTGCCCTGGGCCATGTGAAGCGATGGCAAGCCAGGCAGATGGCAGCAGGGGGTATGTACGGAGGGGATTAATGCAGACAGGAGGTTGCCCTACTAAACCCGTCATAAAAAAAGCTGTAGTGATAGTGGGGGAGGGGGGGAGCATGGAGCTGTCATCTGTTGCCAGCCAAAAACATTTCCCAGAGTTGTCACAACAATATCAAAGGCTACTCCTGGGGAGCGATGTAAAAAAACAATAATTTCCACCCTGTCCTATGTTTTCGTTCCAATGCAGTTCAGTTTCTGCCAAATACCATGTTATTCCTATCACTGCTCACTACTTAATGGTGAGTTATGTAACTATTTATGCAACCTACGTTCATTTCAGTGCAAAGGAAACTTCAAAACAGAACAATCAATTTTGCATGTGAGCTGCTGTGGTGTAATGTTTAGAGTGTTGTACCAGGACCTGGGAGACCAGGGTTCAAATCCCAACTCAGACATGAAGCTCACTGAGTGACCTTGGGCCAGTCCCTGCCTCTCAGCCTGACCTATCTCACAGGGTTGATGTGGGGATTAAATGATGATGGGGGGGGGAGACCTATGTACACCACCTTAAGCTCCTTGGAGAAAAGGTGGGGTATAAATGCAATCAATGAGATGCAATGCTTTGATTGCAGAATTTAAAAAAAGCCACCACCCAAAACAATGTGCGCTAAGACCAATTGTATTCACTTGACCGATTTCTGTTCTGCCCTCAATGGCGTCTGCTGGCAGTGCTGGGCATGTTCCCTGCCTGAAACCTTAGAGAGCCGTTTCCAGTTAAAATAGATAACACTGAGCTTGATAAACCAGTGGTCTGACTCTGGAAGGCAGCTTCTTGCATTCCTACAGGAAGGGTTGCAACTCATTGGTAGAGCGTCTGCTATGCATGCAGAAGGCCTCAGATTCCAGGACCAGCGTCTCTGGATAGGACTGCGGAATGTCCCCATCTGAAGCCCACAGGGAGCCTCTGCCAGTCAGTGTAGGCAATACCGAGCTAGATGGACCAATTTGGCCACATTTGCACCATGCATTTAAAGCATTGATATCACTTTAAACAGCCCTGGCTTCTCCCAAAGAATCCTGGGAAGTGTAGTGTTCTGAGACTTGTTAGGAGAACCTCACAGGGGTACAGTTCCTAGAGTGATTTAGCAATCAGTGCCTCTTCCCAGGGAACTCTGAGAGCCGAAGCTCTGTAAGGGGAATAAGGGCCTTCTAACAACTCTCAGCAAACTCTTTGCAAACTACAGTTCTCAGAATTCTTTGGGGGAAGGCATGACTATTCAAAGTGGTATGATATGGCTTTCAATGTATGGCGTGAAGGCAACCATAGTCTGACTTGGTGTAAGGCGGATTCCTGTGTTTGTGAAGAGCGATGCTGCCTCTACCATGCCATTCTCTGCTCTTAAAAAAATCCCTTTTCCCACTCCAGCCTTCTGATGCTCTCTACACAGTCCTTGGAGCCTTTCCCAGCAGGAGACATGGGCCTCAAGGATCTCAGTATGCATCAGAGATATTGGCAAGATTGGCCGCCAGGCCAAGTCCAGCAATTTGTGGCAGCTATAACTGGGTAAATTGGTCCTTAGTTTCAAGCTAACGCAGTCCCCTGAGGCTATGGCATTTCATCCCTCCTCCCACCCCCCCAATCTGGCAGCCTGGCTGGGTTTATACGCTATAAACCGAGAGTAATCCAGTGCGATGTATTTAATCTACCCGGAGATGTGTCTTCCTGTGGAGCTGATAGGTCCAAGGTGCACTTTAGCTGCTTTTGCAATGATAACCCACTCATCCCTCTCCTGTCCACCAGCTCTCACTGAGTTGCCAACAGGTGACCCAGAATGAAGAAAAATGAAGAGCCACATCAGGCAGGAGGTTTGGGGACTGGTAGATGACAGATCAAAGTCTACCAGGAGGGTCTTCTGCACAATCCCCGTTGACATGGATGTGAGTGTCTCTTTGACTCAGCCCATCTATTCGGCTATTTAAACCTCCCCAGCAGCTGAAACAAGTTCGAGGGGTTGTTATCCAAGGCCAGGCCCTGAGCAGCTGCCTGCCTTTCCCTCTTGTGCAAAAACGTAACTGCACGATACCTGTGCAGAATGATCAAAGGGCTAGGACTAGTCCCAAGATGAGGAAAGGTTGCAGCCTCTGGGGCTTCCTAGTTTAGAAAAAAGGCAAGAAAATAGAGACATGGTAGAGGTACATGGTGCAGAGAAAGCAGATAGAAATATCCCACCCCCCGCTACTTCTCTCTGATTTTGTGCCATTCTGGGCCCATCACTTGACTACAAATCAGGAGAGGGCTGGGCCGGCCCTCCCTTGAGGCAAGGTGGAGCAATTGCCTCTGGGCAGCAGCCTCCAGGCCATTGGGAGTGGCAGCAGATCTAGGCCCACAAGCAGCGCACTGGTCACCATTCCCCTCCTCCTCCTCCTCCCCTCCTCCCCTCTGCTGCCTCCCATCCACAACCCTCCTCCCCGGCCACCGGCCTTATTTCCATTCGATTTCCTTTTTGCCTCAGTGGGAGAGGGATTCAAGTGAGCGACTGTATAGTTAAACTGTGGTACTCACTGCCACAGGAAGCAGTGATGGGACTCACATGGAGGGCTTTCAAGGTGGATCAGACAAATTCATGGAGGAAAAGGTTATTGACGTCTACCTGGGCGCTGCTTGTGGGTTTCTCAGAAGAGGCATCAAGTTGGCCACTGTCAGAACAGGATGCTGGACTTATGACAGGCTCATCTTAAGTTTTTAACGCCAGGGAAATATATCACTGGTCCGTGCCCTGAGCAACACACTTTGTACTGGTGGGGTGGAGGAAGGGGCCGCAAGATCCAGCAGCCCCCCGGGGCAGGCCTTCTGTCCAGCTAAGCCCAGCAACAAAATCAATCGGCTGCATACATACAATTCCTTCCAAGCATATTTTTTTTTTCACCTGAAATTATTCTGGGCACTGTTAAGGGCAGCCAGGAGTGGTAACTCTGCGAAGGGTGAACTATTAGTACGTGTTGCCTTTTCTAGAATAGCTGCTGTTCCCGCTGCTGCTGTTAATACTTTTGCTGTGTGAAGTTTCTCCCCCTGATCACAGGATGTAATTTGAGGCCAATTAATTGGTGCTTTTGGGAGCCCTCTTCCTCAGAGAAGCTGCAGTGGCGTCACCTCCATGGGAAACAGGCAGCTCTGTGAAAGAGGCAGGAGAAGGGGGAGAGGGAGGGGAGGCTGCCTGCCTGGGCTTCAGGCACTGGAGACAGAAGGGAAAGGCAGGGAGAACCAAGAAGGCTAGAGGAGGAGAAAGGTGCAAGGTCTTCTCATCTCTGGAGCAAGAAGGGGAAAGGGGAGGGCGGTGGTGACCCCCCTCAGGCAAAGCCATTTGCGATGCAAAGAACGCCTGTGGTGAGGAGAACTTGCCTAGCCATTAGGCAGGGTGGGGCTGGTGCCTCAAGTGGCAGGAGCCCCTCAGGCGGTCTGCCAGCTGGTGCCCCACATGCCCTGCAACCTCTGCCACATGTGGAGGGGGGGGGACAGCCCAATTGCATACAAAGCAGTCAGTGAAAAATATTGTAGGACTGGGGTTAGGTGGATGCCCTAGAATTGTAGAGTTGAAGGGACCATGAGGGTCATCTAGTCCACCCCCCTGCAATGCAGGAATCTTTTGCCCAATGTATGCTCTTGGGGTCCCTTCAACAGCCCTGTGATTACCTCCCCCACCACCAAGTGGGGAATAGGCCCCATCGGAGTGTTAATCGTAGGGTTGCTGAGCTGGAAAGGACTCCAAGAGTCATGTAGTCCACCCCTGCATCCTTTCATCCTATGCTCATCCTGTATATTGGCATAAATTAAACCTTATCTCACAGCAATGCCATCAGTCTTCCACTGAGCCCACCTCTGCACACAAACCTTTAGCCTCAGGTGAGGTCCATCTCAACCTGTATGCCCCTGCAGAGGTCATGGGAAATTAAAACCCACGCTCGATTCCACCTGGCAGCGACTTTGTTCCAATATGTTGGGCATCCTGGTAGCTGCCGAGTAGCCCTGCAAAAAGACCAAAGCGTCCTCAGCTGCTCTGCCTGCGTGGGTAGGCTTGGCGTGGGCGTTTGCGTTCCTGAATGCCAAGCGCAGCAAAGATGCCTTCAGCAGGGTGGGATGCGGGGCTGGTGAGCTCATTGTGATTTTGCTGTCAGACCGTAGTGAAGAGAAAACACCATCTGTGAGTTGAGCTTTAAAAATACTCTACACTTTGGGGCTGGCTTGCAAACGGCAAGCGTGTCACCCGTGTGCAGATTTCACCTGCCAGATCCGACTTACTTCCTGTGTTGGGAGAATAAAAGGGTAGCTGGTGGAACACCAGCCAGCCAAAGGCACCAAATTGCAAGCGGCACATGGCTGTAGTGAGCTCAGAAGCTCATTCCTCTCTTTGCAAGTTGTTTAGATCCAGCATTCAGGAGGACGAGCTGTGCATCTGATTCCGATAATAACAGGACGCAGCAGCTGAGGATCAGAGGACTCTGCTTCACCTCCCTCTGTGCTCTTATAAATGCTGGGTTTTCTTCTGCCGTGATGGGTTTGTAAGGCTCTGGATTCCTGGAACCTGCCCTGCCCTTTCTCTGCCACTTTCCTAACTCTTCTCCCTTGCCATGTTCTCCAGGATCTTCATCCCCAGGAAACACCGACAGCGCTTCGACGAGGTGGTCTCCCAGAGCCTCATCAGCAAACTGTGCCATGCCAAGAGCAAGCACTCTGCCAGTCGGCTGAGGCGCAGCCGCAGCGAGGACCACCACGAGCGCCTCCTGGTCTCCACGCGGGCCAGCTCAGTGCCGAGGAGCCACGAGGAGAACGGCAAAAGCTTGAGGAAGGCGACTTCCCTCATTGCCAGCAATGTGGGCTCAGGGGCTGCTCGCAGGTAACTCCCCCTTCCCACAGACCTTTGGAACTCACTGCAGGTGTTTGCATTACAGTATAGATCTGTAAATCTATAGAATGAAGGAAGAAGCCATCCCCACAGAATCATAAGGACTGCAAAACAAACCCCTGTGTGATTCTTCTTAAGTGTTTTGTTTTATGTATGGGCTTATTTAGCACAGGAGCGTAGTCAATGGAGTGCCCTCCAGACTCCCTAGCCAATGGCCATGTGCGCTGGAGCTGATGGGAGTTGTAGTCTCATAGGATAGCTCTGTTTGTTAGGGGGTGGTGCTGATAATGCCAAGGTTGCAGGTTTGATCCCCGTATGGGGCACCTGCATATTCCTGCATTGTAGGGGGTTAGACTAGATGACCCTCAGGTTCCCTTCTATGATTCTAACAACTGGAGGGCCCCACATTGGCTACCTTTGAATTAACAGGTGCACAGGCCTCTCTCCAGTACAAGGCTGCCAGCAGTTGATCCTAGAATTGTAGAGTTGAGACACCTAGATTCTTTTCACATGCACTGCTGTCAAGCCAGGTGTCCCCCATCCTGCATTTGTTCCTGCCTAATTGCAGAACCTTACCTTTGTCCCGGTCGGAATTCATGTCGTTAGTTTTGGCCCAGTTCTCCAACCTGTTAAGGTCACCTTGAATCCTGATTCTATCTGCTGTTGTTTCACCTGCGGTTAAATAGAAATGTCGTAAACAAACAAAGAAGCTCTGGCTTTGAAATAACAATCTGTCACATTTCCCTAAGCTGATGGCCTTCCCCATGCTCTTGATGCTGATGCTGTGGGGTGTGCGTAGGTAACATGCCACATCGACCTTCCTTTGTACAGCAAGCCATCAATGGTGGGGACAACAACCATGGCAACAAGCAGAGGAGACCATCTCTATGTCTCTCTCCTTCAGCCATCCAGTATATCATTATCTGACGCAGGACCTTGCTTGAGAATTACTAACCATGCTAGGAAGTGCGACCCTGACGTCCAAGTTCAAGGTGCACTGAGGGTGCGTGAGCCTCTTCCTCATAGAGCTGGGGAAGGCTGCCACTAGCCACAGTCAGAGGTAGTAATGGCAGAACTGGGAAGAATTGCATGCCAATGATGGTGATAGATCAGGGGTAGGCAAACTAAGGCCTGGGGGCCGGATGCCGCCCAATTGCCTTCTCAATCCAGCCCGCGGACAGTCTGGGGATCAGGGTGTTTTTACATGAGTAGAATGTGTGCTTTTATTTAAAATGCATCTCTGGGTTATTTGTGGGGCATAGGAATTCGTTCATCCCCCCCCCCCAAATATAGTCCAACCCACCACATGATCTGAGGGATGGTGGACTGGCCCCCTGTTGAAAAAGGTTGCTGACCCCTGTGATAGACGGTTGTTGAAGGGGGCAGGGGAGGCGAGATCTCCTAGGCTGGGGGAAGGTGAGAGCTGGGAAGGTACAACCTTTTCTGTATGGGACAAAAGTTTTAAGATATACCTGTGAGATAGGACTTTAAATTCTTTTCATTTCTCGGTTCTTTCTTTTCTTCTTTTGGCTAGGTTAGTTAATTTGTTTTATTGTGTTATGAAAAGTCTTAATAACATTTTTTTATTTTAAAAAAAGGGGGGAGAGGAGACTCATATTCACAAGGAAAGGGAGGTGGGGCTGGAGAATAGAAGTCAGAAAAAGGCTTCCTCTTCCCTGGAGTTTCTGAAGCTCTTGCCCCAGTGCCAACCAACATAAGGACCAATGGCGGAGGAAGAGGAGTGCGGGGGGAGCACACTGCCCCTGGCAGCACGATCCTGGTAGGGTGCCATCGCGGCTGCCCCCCTGCCTGTGCTGGGCACCATGCTTCTGCAGGTGGCATGACCTGCCCCCAGGACATGTGCCAGCCCCGCCCCTGCCTGCTGTCTGCCCCCCCCCCCGGTGCTGGAGCATGAAGCTCTGCCACTGATAAGGACTAGTAACTTGCTTGTTTCCCCCCAGGACTGTTCGTGTCTACAAAGGCAGCAGGAGCTTTGGGTTTACATTACGAGGACATGCCCCCGTGTGGATAGAGTCCGTCTTGCCTGGTAAGGAGAACCAAGGTGTCCTGTAGAATACCACTGATGGTTTCATTTCCAGAAATGGCACTTGCAGGTTAACTCCAAGTTCTCTGTGTGTTTTTCATTTCTCTGACCAAACTTTAAGCCCATAAATGCAACCAGGGAAGAGAAAGGTGTGTGGTTGGTGTGGGTGTTGTATCTTCAGGAAACTCTGCTTTTGAGGCAGGGGATCATCTGCCCAGTCCTGAATGACTGATCAATTTGTGCTCTCTCTCCCTCTGCCCCCCATCTCTAGGGAGCCCAGCTGACAAAGCATCCTTGAGAGCTGGGGACAGGATCTTGTTCCTAAACGGCCTGGATATGAGGTGAAGGAGCTGCTCCTTTGTGTCTACCCATGATCACCCCTGGGGCTCTAGAATGCCTGCACCCAGGGAGGCTGCAATGCCCCTCTGGAATCCCATGCATCCCAAGAAGGAGATGCATTATCCTTCTTCAGCCTTTGTTGACCTGGTGGGTGGTCTCCAGATGCTCTGGCTGTGCTGGCAGAGGCTGATGGGAACTGTGGTCCAAAGTGTCTGGAGGGCACCAGGTCAGTGAACGCTGTCCTACTTTGAGCAAACCTGCTCAGAGCAGTACCCACCTGCCCTTCCTCGAAGGGCTTTTCTTGTGCGGCTGTGGCTCTCCTTGAAATGTCACAAGAGTCTTTCTCTCGCTCTGCAGGAACTGCTCCCATGAGAAGGTTGTGTCCATGCTCCAGGGCAGTGGGGCAATGCCCACCTTGGTGGTTGAAGAAGGCATCGTGAGCTTTTCCAGTGGTAAGAACACAGATGGGTCAAGGAGAAGATTTGGTCCCAGGGTTGGAATGAGAGGGGAGCACATTCTACTTTCTTCTCAGCCTCTGCGTGAGGCGAGATGCCACCTCTCACCTGCAGCTTGCAGGACTCCCAAGGTAGCAACCCTGGAAATGATGGGTTGTGTCAACCAAGTTCTTCTTACAATAGACCTACTGAAAGTAATGAACCTTACTTGATCATGTCCCTTAATTTCAGTGCTTCTGCTTTGAGTAGGCACAGCATTGAATACAGTCATGCATTTCTAAGAGTCTAAGTCAAGGTGCTCACAAAACTAGGTGGCAAAGAGAAGATCAGCCTGGGGAAGACTGCAGCTCAGCGGCAGAATACTTGCTTTGCATTCAGAAGGTCCCTGGTTCAGTCCCTGGCATCTCCAGATGGGGCTGGGAGAGACCCCTGCCTGAAACTCTGGACAGCCGCTGCCAGTTAGTGTAGACAACATTGAGCTCAATGGGCTGATCCTGGTCTGGCTCTGTATAAGGCAGCTTCCTATGTTCCTGCAACTGAGTCAGGGGGCTTAAACGTTGCCAAGTTAGGGCCCCTTCACATTTTTACTATTCCTGATGTGGCAATTTTTGTTGTTTCCTTATTTATGAGAAACCTCATGTTGCTTATAAGCAACACAGCATTCTGTGTGTTGGGGTTGGAGGGAGCATGCAGGTTACAAGGACCTTAAGAACCTGGGATACCTCAGGAAGAAGAGTTTGGATTTGATATCCCGCTTTATCACTACCCCGAGGAGTCTCAAAGCAGCTAACATTCTCCTTTCCCTTCCTCCCCCACAACAAACACTCTGTGAGGTGAGTGGGGCTGAGAGACTTCAAAGAAGTGTGACTGGCCCAAGGTCACCCAGTAGCTGCATGTGGGGGAGCGGAGACGCAAACCCGGTTCACCAGATTACGAGTCTATCGCTCTTAACCACTACACCACACTGGCTCTCAAGGACCCCCTGACCCCCTGTTTCCCTACCTGGTCATTTAGGTCTTCAGGGCTGTCTGTCAGTGGCAGTGTTCGAAACTCCCATTGTTCAAGGTGCATTTTGCGACAGGGAATTTCATTAGCGTGAGCAGTTTCTGAGCTCTGGGTGCAGTACTGCACCTAAGATTTCAGATTAAAACTGCAGAGTGGAAGGAAAGGAGGACCCTTTTCTGCCTCCCCACTTCCAGCTACTCTCTGAAGTCTGGAGAAGAGACCCTCTTAAGAATATTAGGGGGGCGGGGAGGGGAAGGACTAGACCATGTGAAAAATGAACATAATATTTTAGCTGCAGTTCATTCATTTTCAGCTTCGTACTGTATTCTTATAAAAGAAAGGTACACCTAGACATTCTGTTGTTGCACCCATAACCTAAATTTAAGGGGCCATTTAGCTCCTAGCTTTCATATCTTAGTTTCCAACCCTGGTTGGTGGTCCCTTGTGACTTAGATGCGAGGCTTATATTCACCAGCAGCTGCACACTCAGTATTGTGGGCCCAGTTTTAGGAAAGTCCCTTCTGGTTGAGGTCAAACAAGCCTCTTTCCCCCATTGAACATCCAGTTTCTATTAAAGAGTTAAAAAATAAAATAATCCAGCAGGCATTTCAACTGATGTTTGATTTTATAATTTCAACTTATTTCCATTTACTATATTGTCATTCTTTATTTCATAAAATCTATACACTGCTTAATTGGGGGGGGGGGAACCTTCAAAGCGATTCACAAAAAGATAAAATAATGCAATTATCAATAAGAAGAATGGATGACAATAAGACTTTTGAAAAGTTAAAATAAACCGAGAACTGATTCTCAGCATTTGAGTAGGCTTGCCTAAGCAAAAACATTTTTAGTAGGTGCTGAAAAGTGTACTGCGAAGGCACCTGCCTGATATTGATTTTTATTTTTAAATATTGTTATCTCCACAAAGCGCTTAGAGCAGGCATGGCCAAACTTAGCCCTCCAGCTGTTTTGGGGCTACAACTCCCATCATCCCTAGCTAACAGGACCAATGGTCAGGGATGATGGGAACTGTAGTCCCAAAACAGCTGGAGGGCCAAGTTTGGCTATGCCTGGCTTAGAGACTGTTGTAGTTAAGAGGTTTAGTATTTAGTTAATTTGTTTAATAAAATAAAATAAAATAAAATAAAATAAAATAAAATAAAATAAAATAAAATAATAAAATAAAATAAAATAAAATAAAATAAAATAAAATAAAATAAAATAAAATAAAATAAAAGTTACCTGATAGGGCTTGAAAAGAGAATGTGGCTGTTTCAAAGGATGGACACAAGCGATGACATGCTATCAGTACCCTGAGTGATCTCTGTGTTGGGGAAAGTTAATATTTGGAGCCACCAAAGATTTGCAAGAGGTTTCAGCTGGGTTTTTGTTTTGTTTGCTTGGGATGGAGTCATGTGCTTTGAGAGGAAGGTACTGGGAAGCCCTGCCACTTTAAAAGACAGGTTCAGAACAGTGATTACACCAGGGTGGTGAGGACTGGGCATGGTTCATGTCAGCTAAACTTCCAGGGTGAATGCTAACTCCGATTTATCACGGTGGGGGTTCTTTCCGGACCACATCCCTTCAAACACAGGAAGGTTTAACAACCTGCTACATAGCTTTTGGACAGGAGCAGTTTATAGCTTGTGATTTTGCAAAATAGGTGGTTGTCTGCTTTAGGGAGGTAACGGAAGTCAACATCCGCTCCTTTGGCACTGCAGAAACAAATCACAAGAAACTTCATAGAGCTGCCAGGTGGATATGGGGAGAGTATTGCTTGAATTCTTAAACACGGTCCAAATCCTATGCCATCCAGGAGCATTAAGGCTGCAGCCCTAAGCACACTTACTAGTGAGTAAGCCCCTGAATGGGATGGACTCATGAGTAAACTCATGCACATCACGGTGGAAGTGGCGCTGTCATTTGTATGACTCCTGTATATGGGAAGTTTAGAGAGATAAGTCACTTTGCTGGGTCTGGGGAAAGGCCGTAGCCCAGTGGTAGAGCACCTGCTTTGCCTGCAGAAGGCCCCATGTTCAATCCCCAGCATCTCCAGGTAGGGCTGTGAAAATATATGAAATCCTGGAGGGTTGCTGCCAGTCAGTGTAGATAGTACTGAGCTAGATGGACCAGGAAACTTCCAGGAAAAGGAAGTTCCCTGTGCCCTTATAATTTGGCCCTTTATCCCAAACCATGAGAACTAGAATCTTATTTTTAGGGAAAGGGCTCTATCTCAGTGCTAGATCACATGCTGTGAATGCAAAAGGTCGCTGACAATACTCAGCTAGATGGACACAAGGGTCTGACTAAAGCAGCTTCTTTTCCTACCACATTGAGGGGTAATGCAAAGACTTGCACAGTCAAAACGAGAGGGAAAGGGGTGCATTTATTGTGCAACCCTCCCAAAACCCTTGCTTATGCTGAATGATCACTGGAGGGTTCATGCCCCAATCTCCCACCTTGGCTCAAAGGCACACCTGCCTCTTTTCCTGCTTTACCATGATTTATCCATTTATGTGCAGACGGCGAGTCATCGGAGAGCCCCAACTCCTCTTCGGCACTCACCTCCCTGCAGTGGGTTGCTGAGATCCTGCCCTCCAGCATCAAGATCCAAGGGAGGACCTTCCACCAGCAGCTGGAACATCTGCTTACGCCGCCAGAACGCTACACAATCTGCAAAGCACTAGAGAGTTTCTTCCAGCACAGGTAGGTTATTCCCTCCATTTATTTCTGAGTGGGGCATCCAAAGCCCTGTTAGGACCTGCAGCAGCATCCATTTACCATGTGCTCTCTGTTACCTGAGTCCTGCATCCGGGCCTATTGTGGTTCTTGTAGACACAACACTTTGACAGCTGAGTCCATGCAATTCCTTTCATCAGGAGCCAGGGGCTTGCAGTTCAAGGCTAGCACCAGGAGCTGGTGGGTGGGTTTCCACCACCGCCAGAGGTATGTTCTTAAGAAAATGTCCCACTTCTGACACCATGTGCCAGCAAGTGGGCTAAGGCAGGTCTAACTTGCCCATATGCCTTATTGCAACTAACCTAATTCCAAGCAGAGCTGTCTCTTCCTGATAGCACTATATAGCTCAGAGCTTTCCAAACTTTTCATGTTGGTGACACACTTTATAGACAGGCATCATTTTGTGACACGGTAATTCAGTTTTACATCATTTCGTGACAGTAATTCAGTTTTACTAGCAAACCAGAGGTTAAACTAACTGCTTTCTAGCCCCAGAAGGAGCATGGGGAGTGTTCATTTGGCACACCTACACCCTGCAGCCAACATACTAATGTATTTGGATTTGATATCCCACTTTATCACTACCCTAAGGAGTCTCAAAGCGGCTAACATTCTCCTTTCCCTTCCTCCCCCACAACAAACACTCTGTGAGGTGAGTGGGGCTGAGAGACTTCAGAGAAGGGTGACTGGCCCAAGGTCACCCAGCAGCTGCATGTGGAGAAGCAGGGAATCGAACCCAGTTCACCAGATTAGGAGTCCACTGCTCTTAACCACTACACCACACTGAAAGTTGTGATCTAGCAAGACAGAACTTAAATCTTCCTACGGAAAGATGGGAGGCATCTTTGAATTCTCAAGTGCCTTCAGTAGCAACCTGACAAAAGTGAGGCTTTCTTGCTGGCAAGGAGGACAAGCAATGTGGGAAGCCTCACCTAACTAATTTGTGCCTGTCAGATTTCCTTTTAGAGGCACAGGGGCAGCAGAGGTCAAGGGACCACGGCATCTCCTGGTGGCGCCAAAGAACATTGCATCCTATTTTCCAGCTCCCCCCCAAAAAAAACACTGTTGTATTTTCTCTTGTCGTCCCCCCCAGGAACATAGACACCCTGATAGTGGACGTCTACCCAGTCTTGGACACCCCATCCAAGCAGGTCATCTGGCAGTTCATCTACCAGCTGCTGACGTATGAGGAGCAGGAGCACTGCCAGCAGAAGATCACCAGGTTCCTTGGCTACAAATCAGTGGCGGGTGAGCAGCCAGCACCTGGTGGGGAGGAGCACCCGTGGGTGGCACTGCTCAGGAGCTCGAGTGTCTGTCTCAAGCCAAACATATTAAACCCCTGTGTTGCAAACAATTATCAGTAATATCCAAGGCAACACAATGACCGAGTACAACAATGCAATCTCAGTATGTACTCTTTATATAATCTATACAGAACATTGAACAGTATAAAATATATGAAATACGCACTCCCTGCAAAACCAAATAAACAGAAATCTTATAAATCTCTGAAAATTACAAAATATGCACTCTTGGTGGATTCTCTTGAAAAAATAGAACCAAATAAGCATAAGTCTTATAAGTCTATGAAAGTCTTTGTAGACTATGCAAGTCTCTGAAAGAAGCAAAGGGTCAGATTCTATGTTTCATACTGTTCAATGTTCTGTATAGATTATATAAAGAGTTCTATGTTTTCAAGAGAATGCATCAAGAATGCATATAGTTAGATGGTTTTTGAGCCTGCTTTGTATTATATTAGTGGGTTTGTTTTTAGTTTTGTTATTGATAACTTGCAGCTATTTCTAGTACATTCTGTTAACTTGGAATTAGATTTACGACCGTGTAAATAACATTGAGACCATTGTATTCATGCTCTATATGAATACAATGGGGTTGTGTCCAGCATTAGTCATCCTTATAGTAGACCCATTGAAATCAGTGAGTGTGATTTAACTTAGGTGTATTCATTTCCACGGGTCTAATGCTGATTAAAACTTAGCTGGACACAATCCACGGAAAACAGGTGCATTCCAGCCACACAGGAGTGACATCCATCTATATCTCTGCACCTAGGCAAGCAAGAGGCATTATCACAGTGCTGGGCACATTCTAACCAAGCAAAAGCGCTCAGGGAAGAGTCCTGAGGGCCAGACTGAAAGGTGTGGAGGGCTGCATTTGCCACCCATAAGTTAAGGAATCCAGTCAGCTCATAAAAACACCATCGCGCGAAGCTCTCTTTTAGGGAAAGTGTCCTTGCTACAGAGCAGCAGTGGTGGTGTGTGGGTATTAACGCATCACCCGAATTCCTGCCGTGAAGGGCCCACCCCACCTCCTTCCTGCACTGTTGCTCTCTCCAGTTGCTGTGGCAACCTCGGCACCAGCTGTGTGTTTTAGGGGATTGTGGGCATTAGATCCCCAGCAGGGTAAATTTAGAATGAAAGGTCTTAATCTTCGGCTTTGGGGAACAGTTATTTGCGAGCAAATGCCTGTGTTTGTGGCAATGAGATTATTTTTACACCAGGGAGCAGCTCAAACGTGAGGCCAAAGGGGAGAGGGCGCTTTGGGAGAGCAGGCGACTGAGAGGATGTGTGTAAACACACCAGCCCTGTCACAAAGATCAAAAGCAGCCATGAGGAAGATCATGGGAACCTGCTGTAGACTGACTCAGTATTGTCTACACTGACTGGCAGGGACTCTCCAGGGATTCAGCCAGGGAGCATTTCCCAGCCTTACCTGGAAACAACAACAACAACAACAACAACAACAACACCAACAACAACACCAACAACACACTAAATAGCTTCTTTAGACAGGGCTGCCTTCAGACGTCTTTGTCAGGATTTGAACCTGTGTGTCTGCTGGGTTTGCATCAACCAAATTCAACCTGGTTAATACATCAGCAATTTTCTGTGTTTGGTGTACCAGAAAATTACCTGCTTGGTCCCTCTCCACCTGCAGAGAAAGATAGTTGGATACCTCACCAAGATCCTTCATGTCAAAGTGCTCCTTCAGCTGAGCTAGGGTGCTTTGATAAAAAGCCTGATTCTTCCAAAACATCAGAAGATCATCAACAAAACATAAACAATACAGTTTGTTTTGCCCCTCCTCCTTGACAAACACACACGGATCAGCTTTGCCCTGGTGAAAACCTAGAGAAAGCAACGTCTCAGTGAGTTTCAAGACCTCCAGTCCTCTGCCTGGTAAACCTCAGCCTGTACTGCATAGTCCCTTTCAAATAGCGGGCTATGCGCTTCAGAGCTTTCCAATCCTGAACCGTAGGATTGTTGGCATGTCTGCTAAGCAGGTTACAGCTTACAGCTATGTCAGGTCTTGAGCATCTAGCAATGAAATTCAACTTGCTTAGAATGCATCTGTATAGCGTAGTGTCAGAAAACGCTTCAGCAGTACTATCTACCTGGTAACCTGTCAAACAACAATCCATAGGACACTTGTATTGCTGTCTGCTCTGATTGAGCACCGAAGAGCAGTTTTCTCTGGGGGGAAACAGCTGGACCAGAGGAAGTGTGGATGAACCCTGAGAGGAAACTTATACAATTATGCATGATTTGGAGAAAGTGGATAGAGAAAAGTTTTTCTCCCTGCCTCCTGTGGAAGGGAGTTCCATAGTTTAATTATGTGCTGCATGAAGAAAGACTTTCTTGTGTGTCTCGACTCTTCCAATGTTCAGCTTCATTGGATGCTCATGAGTTCTAGCGTTACAACGGATGGAGACAAAAACCATCCATGTGGTGTAGGATTTGATAAGCTTCTCTCCTGCCTCCTCATAATCTCTCTTTAAATCGGGACTGTCAAGTCCCAAACACTGCAGCCTTGGGCATCCCTCAGGCAGTTCCACTTCTTTTTCAGCCGCAGTTGAGACAGAGGCAGAGGATCGGCACCGCAGCTCCATGCGGGGGGCCTCAGCGTGCCGGGAAAGTGTCCCCACCCACAGTCCTGAGGGCAGTGGAGCTGGAGGTAGGTCACATTCTGTGTGTTCTCAGAAGGTTGTCTTTCTGTTCCTTCCCACTTTTGACTAGCTCTCACTGAGAGGCAAATCTATCCAATTCTCACTTCCTGAAACAATATGAAAGCTGAAGCAACCCTCCTTTGAAATCCATACACTTTGCAATGCAGTTTCCCGCCCAAGAAATGTCTATAAATGTGCATGTACAAAGGTAAAGTGTGCATAACGGTGCATATATTAGTGAAAGCAATGTAGCGAAATTGCATCACATTAAGGGGAATTGTTGCAAAAATGTGTGCATGAATCAAAACTGCAAAAAAAGTGTTTATTAGGAGAAATTCGCACTGATGAATGTTCATGATGATTAAACAAAAGCACTTCTTCCTTTGTGGGGAAGGGTGTGGCTGGGGGAGATTTCTGGGGGCCAGACAGAGAGCCCTGGAGAGCCACATCCACCCTCTCCCAAAGGTTCCCCAGTCCAGTTCTTCACTTTTTTGGGACATGCTGTGGAATGCACAGTGGCTCTTGAGTAGTTTGAGAAGATGAGTTCCTGCTTTCCTGTTTGGGACTCCCCTACCCTTGGCTGTTTGGCCATGGTGCAAAAAGGACAGTGTTGCTGTGGAGAAGAACTGGCGGCCAGCTTCCTCCTTCATAGCCTGGATGTTGCCTTGCAGAACTCAGCTGGGCACTAGGATGGGGACAAAAACTAAGATGTGTTGGCTCTGCCTGCCATTGGTTCTGGCTTCACCTGTGCCCCTGCTTTCCACGCTGCCAGTCCCAATTGGTCCCCAGCCACCTCTGGCAGCCTCTGCCCCTGCTGCCTCTCCATTTCTCTTCCCATTAGGTCCCATCAGCGAAGCCTCCGAGGTACCAGTCCGCTTGGCTGCAGGGGAGAGGCAAGCGGGGGATGGGACTTCCCTTCCAGAGACACCCAACCCCAAAATGGTGAGTTCTGGGTCTGGCTTATGGAAGATGAAGCTAGTGAGGAAGGGTGGGAGACAGGGCCAGGCAGGCAGCTAAGCGCACAGGGACTCCTTCCTTCCCTCTGCTCTTTTTCAGATGTCTGCTGTCTATGCAGAACTGGAAACCAGGCTGACCACTGGCTTTGGAGGGAAGCTGGGCAACTTAGCCATGCACAGGACATCACCTCCCATTCCAGAGCAAGGAAACCCAGCAGGTGAAAATATACTCCCCACCCCCCCTTGTGTCTTGGCTTGGCAGCAGAAGCAACTTGTGAATTTGAGATGGTGCACATAACACATCACAAAAGTCAGAGGACTGGTGTATGCTGAGATAACTCCACCCATATAGTTTTCAGATCAAGGGAAGTGATAATACCACTCGATTCAACTGCTTGGTCAGACCCCACCTGGAGCCCTGTGTCCTGTTCTGGGCACCCCAATTTAAGAAGGATATTGACAAGCCAGAAGGAGGAGTGCAGAGGAGGGTGACCAAGATGATCAGGGGTCCGGAAACAAACCCTTGTGAGGAACAGTTAAGGGAGCTGGCTGTGTCTTTCTGCAGCTCCAAAAGGGAGGAGAGATGTACACAAAAATCCTGGTGAATTTTCAGGAGCACTTAAAAAAAATAAATGCAAACAGATGCAGAAGTATGAAGAGCTCAGCACTGAGTTGGAAGAACGAAAAACCCAAATCGACAGATTCACCCATCCCAACTTGGCACCAAGTTTGCTTGTTTTTTTAAGATGCCACAAGTTTAGCTGTATGGGATCGACTGGGATGGCTATAGCCATTCTTTATTGTATTGCTATCCCATCTTTTTTCTCTCTAAGGTGCTCAAAGTGGCACAAATAGTTCTTTCCCTCCCCATTTATTCCCCACAACAACTCTGAGGTAGGTTCGGCTGAGAGGCAGCGACTGGGTTGAGGTCACCCAATGAGCTTTATGTCAAATGGGGATTTGAACCCTGGTCTCCCAGGTTCTAGTCTGACCCTCTAACCACTACACTATGCTGTCTCTGCATATTAACTCCCTACTCTGCAGTGATTTGGTTCCATTCCAAGGTCTGCACATGTGGACATTCTGCAAACTCAGAGCTATAATTATCGGCTGCCCCGCCCCCTTTGCAGGGCAAGGCCAAATCCAACGGAACCACTTTGTTCCCTTTCCAACCCCCTGCAGGTGCACGGAAATCAGGCCTGAGCATCTCCTGGCAGAACGACCACCCTCCACCCGACCAGCCATGCTACTACCACTCGCACGGTGGGATCCCCTCCCCCTGCAGCACCGAATCCAACCCCTACGTCAGTCTGGACTGCAGCCCTGCCCCGTCCCCGAAGCACACAGGCTATGCCCTCAGCCCGCTCTCCCGGAGGAAGAAGCTCTTCACTTTCTCCCGCCCTCCACGTAGCCGGGATACGGACCGCTTCCTGGACGCTCTGAGTGAGCAGCTGGGGCACCGGATCACCATTGTGGATGACTTCCTCACGCCCGAGAATGACTACGAGGAGGTGGGAGAGAGAGAGTGGCGCTTTGCTGCTCCGGTAAAAAGTGCTGGGGGGAAGCTTCCGTGGCAAGTCTTCATCCTCTGACTGGGAACCTCGCCCCCTGCCACCCATCCCTGCACCCAGCAATTTCAATGGTGTAGGTGGGGAATGCTGGAACATGGTGGAATGGGCATCCCATAATGCTTCAAACTGTGGGCAAAACCAAGGCGATGCCCAGGGGCATTGTGGTTTGGTGCATATAGGACATAGGGTGAAGATCCATGGAATAAATTTGAATACAGTTTGCATATGCTAATTTATTTGCATGGAGGCCTCTCGATAAATGAAGGCTGGTAACTGGTGTCTTAATAATAATAATAACAATAATAATTTCAATTTATATCCTGCTCTTACTCCCAAAGGTTCCCAGGACAGCAAGCATATCAGCAACAATATTATTGATTGATATTGATTGCAGGGGGTTGGGCTAGATGATCCTTTGGGGCCCTTCCAACCCTACAGACCATCTTCAAGGGCAGCCCCCCCCCCCACAGTGCAATGCAGTAACTCAGGATGCCACCAGAGCACAGGCACCCAAGGCCAGGCTGGCCCAGTCCAGGAACTGCCCTGTAAGCAAGTTTGTTTTTACAATGAAGCCCCCTTCCCACCAGCCAACGAAGGGAGGTCCAGGAGATAACAAGGCCCAGTACAAATGGTGTTGGCCTCTGTCCCCCTGGGCCATCCCTTAACAATGCCAATGGCATCCTTTTGCATCCCAGAACCCCTCTTGGGAAAGGCATCTTATGGTGCTCTGAAGCTGCCTCATGAGATGACCCATCTATTTATTTATTGCCTAGAATTTATACACTGTTTGATTGGTTGTTTTTTTTAAAAAACACACACCCCCTCAAAGCAGCTCACATGGAGAACGAAACAATAAAATCATCAGCAAGAACAACTCTGTAAAACACTCAGAGGACAAAATCAACAATAAACTGAAAGCAGATTAAAGCACACACCAGCATTCTCTACCTCTGGATAGGCTTGTCTAAACACTACAGTGGTACCTTGGGCTAAGTACTTAATTAGTTCCAGAGGTTCGTTCTTAACCTGAAACTGTTCTTAACCTGAAGCACCACTTTAGCTAATGGGGCCTCTTGCTGCTGCCGTGCCACTCGAGCACGATTTCTGTTCTAAACCTGAAGCAAAGTTCTTAACCCGAGGTACTATTTCTGGGTTAGCGGAGTCTGTAACCTGAAGCGTATGTAACCCGAGGTACCACTGTAGTGTTTTCAAAAGGTGCCGAAAAGGTAAACAGCGAGGGTGCCTGCCTGACGTCCACAGGCAGGGAGTTCCAGAGTGCTTTAGCCATCTAATCTCTCGTCTTTCTCTCCCCAGATGAGTTTCCACGACGACCAGGGCAGCTACGTCACCAACGACATGAGCAGCGCCAGCGAGTACCTGAGCAGCAGCGAAGGCAGCTCCTTGACCTACTCCACCTTGTCCGATCACATCCCTCCGCCCCCCATCAGCCCACCCCCACTCCCGCCTCCGCTGCACTCCCACGAGCCCAAAGAGGAGCACCGGAGCACGGAGGCCGTGAAGAAGACTCCCTCCTCCTCCTTTCCTTCCTCCTCCGCCCCCCACCCCAAGCCCCCAGACAGCCACTCTCAGCAAGCCCCTCCACCCCCTCCCCCTCCCCTGCCCCCTCCGGTCCCCTGTGTTCTTCCTCCGGTGACTCAGGGCATCATTCAGCGCAGGAACGAGTCCAAGCACATGAGCGTCAAGCGGCTGCGCTGGGAGCAGGTGGAGAATTCCGAAGGCACCATCTGGGGACAGGTAATGTTGAGGAAGCTCCATTCAGTTCGCATTTAAAGGCACATCTCCCCACCCCCGCCACGTCCACCCACTCGGTTTCTACTCTCTGAAATAATAGACAGACCAAACCACAACCATCCTTTGAGATTTGCTCATCTCTGAATGTTGCGATCCAATTTTCCAGCTGAGTAATGTGCGGGAAAATGCAGGGCGTTCCAACTTTTCATATCAAGCGGGCCACAGGAGTACTTTGCGGGCGGTGTTCGTTTGTTTACTTTTGTGGGGCACAAACCTCCACATTTCTAGCTGTGAAGAAGTGCCCCAAATATATAGCAAGAGGCTGGAGCTGATCTTGTGGTCTGCAAGAGACAGATGAACATTGCAGATAACAAATCACTGTATTAAACCCAAGGGAAGTCTGTCTGGGAGGCTGCTCTCTCCAGCCACTTCCAGACCCAGCTATGATATTGCTTTAAATCCTTCTCTGCAGGGGAGGTGTGTGTGTGTGTGTGTGTGTCCCAGTGGTTGACCCCAAATTACCAGATAAAGGCCTGCTTGAGCACCACCCAAGTCCCTCTTGCATGCTTCTGATGTGGAAGAAAGAGCATGTTTACCCTCTGCTCTTGGCCTCTGGAATCCTTGACCACGCCTTTTCCTTGCGCAGCTCGGGGAGGACTCGGACTACGACAAACTGAGCGACATGGTCAAATACCTCAACCTGGAGTTGCATTTTGGAACCCAGAAGCCAGCGAGTGAGTCCTCCATCTGTCTGTCTGTCTCTCTCTCTCTGCAAGCACTGGCAGCCCTCATCTGCCAGATGCAGGTGGGGGGATGGAGGGAGAGAAACAAGAGCCGAGCCAATCTCGTCTTGGGGATCTTGCCAGAGTCCCCTCCATGGTCCTGAGATGGGCGCACAATTTGCACAATGGCTGCTTGTGAACCCTTGTCAAACTCTGTTGCTGCCCAGTCCCCTTTGGCTGTTGACATGGGAGAAGCATGACCATCTCCTTGCCATTGTCTTCTCTCCAAGGGGGTGGTTGTCTCTTTAAGGGGATTGTCTTCCCTCTGTGTTTCAATGGGCGGGGGCTCCCTTTGTTTTCTCTGTCCCATCATCCTGGTGTCTTGTGCGTCCTCCCCTTTTGGGTGGGCTACCAGGCCAAGCCCACCTTCATGTCCTTGAGTCATAGATTGAGAAGATGTGAGGGTGGCAACCGTGGAAAAGGCAGATTCCACACCTGAGATACTGTGTGCAATTCTGGTCTCCTCACCTCAAAAGAGGACATTGCAGAGTTGAGAAAGATCCAGGAAAGGAAAACCAGAACGATCAAGGGGCGGAGCAACTCCCCTATGAATAAGGGTTGCAATGTTTGGGACTTTTAAGTTCAGAGAAAAGGTGAGTCAGGGGTAATAGGTGGCGCTGTGGTCTAAACCACCGAGCCTCTTGGGCTTGCTGATTGGAAGGTCAGTGGTTTGAATCCCTGCAATGGGGTGCGCTCCTGTTGCTCTGTCCCAGCTCCTGCCAACCTAGCAGTTCGAAAGCATGTCAAAGTGCAAGTAGATAAAAAGGTACCACTGCGGCGGGAAGGTAAATGATGTTCCCGTGTGCTCTGGCTTCAGTCACAGTGTTCCGTTGCACCAGAAGTGGTTTAGTCATGCTGGCAACATGACCCGGAAAGCTGTCTGTGGACAAACACCAGCTCCATTGGCCTGAAAGCTAGATGAGCGCTGCACCCCATAGTCACTTTTGACTGGACTTAACCATCCAGCACTCCTTTACCTTTTACTATTTATAAAATTATACATAGCATGAAGGGGGTGGGGCAGATGTACTCTGAAACTAATGAAGCTTAAGCCTCAGGGCCCTAATCCTGAAGGAGCCCCAGAAGTTATTTTATTCTGCACTACCTCTCTGCTAAAGGGACATGGGTGGCGCTGTGGTCTAAACCACAGCGCCTAGGGCTTGCCGATCAGAAGGTCGGCAGTTCAAATCCCCGTTACAGGGTGAGCTCCCATTGCTCGGTCCCAGCTCCTGCCCACCTAGCAGTTCGAAAGCACGTCAAAGTGCAAGTAGATAAATTGGTACTGCTCTGGTGGGAAGCTAAGCGGCATTTCCATGCGCTGCTCTGGTTCGCCAGAAGCGGCTTAGTTATGCTGGCCACATGACCCGGAAGCTGTACGCCGGCTCCCTCAGCCAATAAAGTGAGATGAGCGCTGCAACCCCAGAGTCGTTCGCAACTGGACCCTAAGGTCAGGGGTCCCTTTACCTTCACCTCTCTGCTAAGGAGCAGGGGGCTAGTGGGGGTACAGCAAAGGTGAAGAGGCTTGGCAGGCAAATGAGAGAAGCCGAGGGGACTCTCTTGAGGAAGAAGCACTGCACGTGAGAGCCCCAGGTGGAGAAATAGGACAAAGAGTGGGTGAGCCATGATAGGACCGGGGTCTGGGATTTCCTGTGTATCTGACGTCTTGTCTTGCCTTTTGCAGCCGAGTGTCCTTCTTTCTCCAGCCGGGGGTGGGCAAGCTCAGGACGGCGCTCAAGGAACCCCCACCCAGCATGCAAACTTCCAGCCCTGCAAGCTCCGTTTGTTTCCATCCCATCCTGATCCCATCTGCTTCTTTTTTCTCTCTCTTCTCCCAAATCCCTCCGACCCCTGTCCTTATCTCTGATTAAATCTTTCAGTTTCTCTTCCAGAGCCGAGCCCCCTGCCAGAGTCCTTGAAAAAGAAAGATGTGGTTGAGATTCTGTCACACAAAAAGGCATATAACACATGTAAGTAGCGCCTGGTGAAGGACGCAGCAGGTCCAGGGGCCGAGAGGCAGGCAGGTAAACGAGAGAGAGAGATGTCTGCGCCAATACTGGTTGGGGTCTCTTTTGGCAGGACTCAGGGTGGGGCTGGAGACTGTGATATTTTTAGGGGTGCCAATCCCCTGAAGCACTGCAAGGCCTTCTGGTGCTCCCGTTGTGGGTTGGGGAACATTAAAGGTGCGGAAGAAATGTGCGCAGATTGTGTTTTTAAAGGGAACCAACCCAATTCATGCTTCCTGAACCAAAGCAGCATGCACAATGAGGTTCTCCCTTGCTTGAATTTTGCAATGCACTTTGCCAACCAAATATATACTGTGCCTGTTAGGGTAAAGTGAGCACAAAAATGCATATATTCGTGAAAATAACCAAAATGGACTGCATATGGGGAAATTGCACGCAAAAACGTGCATATTTCCTGAAACTTCAGCATGCATAAGTATTTTCATGCAGACTTACCAATATAAAATAAAGCATGGCCTCTAAGTCCTACACAAAGTAGACCCGTTGAAATGAATGATTCTCAGTTAGCCAGGCCTACTAACTTCAGTGGGCCTACTCTGAGTAGGACTAACACCCCAGAATCCTGGTGTGAAAATGGGGGGGGGGATGGACAAGACAGGGAAGAAAATGAGAACCTGAGATGGGCAGATTTGCCTGTCCTTTCAATGGGTGCACTTGTGCACTGGCCCTGTCGGTTCTGGGTTAGAAATCCTTGGCAGGGCGCCCACCCCGCTCTTCTTCTCTGCCCAGCCATCTTAATTGCCCACCTCAAGCTCTCCCACATCGAGCTGCGCCAAATCCTCTTGACCATGGAGAGCGACCGCCTGGAGGCTTCTCACATCAAGCAGCTGCTGCTCTATGCGCCTGATGCAGAGGAAGTGGAGCAGTACCACAATTACCAGGGCAGCCTCAGCAAACTCAGCGAGCCGGACCAGTTTGTGCTGCAGGTGAGTCTAAGCTAGTGGTTCCCGAATCTTTTCAGGCTCCCTTGGTCCCATAAATGCATCCCCAGTGCCGTCTACCCTATAAAAAGCAGTCTTCAGAATAGCAGTTTGCATGACCCACTAAGGAAGGTAACAACACAATAACATTCAGAACAGCAACAAACAAATGCACGTGCATTCAAAATCCAGTTCAAACTATTTTGTTTAATTAATGCCACAAAGTGGATGAGATTGATCCAGTGAACCCAGCTTTTCAAAGTCTGATAGTTATTTACCCTTCCAGCACCTCCCTGACACCCCCTTGCCTCTTAGCAACCCCCTAGCTAATCCCCTTGCCCCTCCCAGGGGGCACTACTGTCCACTTTGTGAACCACTAGTCTAAACCAGGGTTTCCCAAACTTGGCTCTTCACCTGTTTTTGGACTACAGTTCCCATCACCCCTGATCACTGGTCCTGCTAGCTAGGGATGATGGGAGTTGTAGTCCAAAAACAGCTGGCGACCCAAGTTTGGGAAACTCTTGTCTAAACCAAGGTGCTACACAAAGGCAGGGAAGTTGGCCCAGTGTCATGGCGAGGAGGGAGAGCGTCAGTCTGGCTGCATGGGGAGGGGGGCTGTGACCCACCGGGCCATGAATGGATTCAGGTCAGGTGTGTAGTTCATTGAAAGACCATGTGAGATTTGTCTGTTCTTCAAAACACACACACACACACACACACACACACACACACACACACACACACACGAGGCATAAGCACGCACAAGCTCCTGAGCACTCACCCTGATCTGTTTGCGCAAAAGTTGTACAGAGATTCGGCCATGCCTGATCTCTATTGATCACTCATCCTTAATTGTTTGTGGGGAGGTTAAATGACATTGAACATTCGTGCTCATTTGCTTATGGGGTGTTTCTATGTATTTCTGTCAATCATTTGCTTGTCCCACACTTTTCAATGCACTTCCCCATGATTTCTTAACCACAAAAAGTCAGTCTATTTTCCCCAGGTAGATTCCTTGCACAAGGGCAGCAGAATGCGTTAATCCACTTGAATTGGCCAAATTGGCACACTGCAAATTACTAACATTTTGGAGACTCCCGTAAATGCTTTTCAAGCTGGATCTATTCCCTTCTGACATTAAGGTCTGGAGAAGCTCACTGACAAAGAACTGGGAGGGGGATCCCATTCAGTTTGCAGTTAAAGGCCTGTGTCACGCTTTCTGAAACTGTTGTGCAAACCAAAGCACAGCAATCCTTCAAAATTCATACTTCTCTGAATTTTGCAGCCCAGTTTTCCAGCTCAGTAATGTGTACTAAAACACATTTGCTGTGGTAAAGCCTGCATTAAATGTGTATGTTAGTGAAAATAACACACAAAATCACACTCTATTAAGGAAAACTGCCTTGCAAAAATATGTATGTTAGGATAAATTTGCAGATGAATTTTCATGAGGATTTCTGCAAACTAATGTAATGCAATCTACACTTAAGATTGGATAAACGAGTAACTGAAATTGATAGATCCACCCATCCTTGCTGGCTTTGAGATAACCAAGATATGTTTCTATTAAACACCCTTGTCACTTTGTCTATAAAGCAGATGTGGGGAGGGTCAATTGAAAGAAGGGCCGGCTAGCCCTTGGTTCAGGGGCCTGATCTAGCCCCCACTCCAAGCAATTTTTCCTGCCCTGCCCAGACCTCAGCAATTTTGGTGGTAGCGAAAAGAGATGGTGGAATAAAGTGGGGACTCCCCTCCCTGTTTCCTTCCTCCTTCCTCTTCCAGATGCTTTTGGTACCCGACTACAAGACCCGCCTGCGCAGCCTCCACTTCAAGACCACCCTGCCGGAGAAGATGGAGGAGCTCACAGCCAGCTACGAGTGCATCTACAATGCCTCCCTGGAGCTGAAGAACAGCAAGAAGCTGGCCAAGATCTTAGAGGTCAGGAGAGGTGGTTTTGTTGCTCGTGTGCACCACCAGGGGGCAGCCGCTTCTCAGCCAAACTCAGCCAGAGTTTGGTGGCTCCTTCCCTCCCTTGCTCCTGGTTCCAGGGGTGGCAGGGCTTCACAACTCTAGGCATTTAGAATACAAACAGGCAAACTCACTTCTTACCCGACATCTTTGTTACTCCAGAATGGTACTCCCATGTTTTTCCAGTGCTTCTTTTGAGAAATCTGACAAAGGAATGGAACAGAAGCACAATCCTGGAGCGATTGTGCATCTTTTTTTTTTTGCAAAGGACTGCAACAACAATAACAACATCAACATTTTTAATTTGTATACCGTCTTTCTATCTTACAATACTCAAGGCTGTTTACAAGCTGAAGAAACAAAAAAATGTACATCTTATGACAATCTAATGCAATACAAAAATGTGATAATAAAACATAACATTAGAACAAACAACCTACATCAAAAAAGTAACATTCAACAATCATTGGAGTGGTATAAAATAATATCAGCATATAAAAGTTACAGAAATTCGCCCTTAAATTTACGATAAATAATTTCTAAACTATAATCAGTAAAAGAACGGCAAGCCACAGTACATGAAATAATACAATACAAATTGAGAAGCAGAGACTAGAGGGTGGAGCAAGGCAGGTGGAAAGAGGCCTTGCCTGATGGAGTCTCTCCTTGACATGGGAATGGAAAAAAGTGCAGTCCAAAATGCCCCTTTCTTTTCAGCTGAGCTTTTCTGGGATGCAGGTGCAGCCAGGGAGAGCTTTGGCTAGCCTGTACTCTCCTTCCCCACCTCTCCACCCAGCCCGCTTTCTAAAATAAAAATAAAAATATCTATCTTATGCGTGAGAGGAAGGACTGTAGCTCAGTGGTAGAGCAGCTGTTTCACATACAGAAGGTCCCAGGTTCAATCCCCAGCTAGACCTCCAGGTAGGACCTGCGGGGAATATCTCCCACCTGAGACCCTGGCGAGCCACTGCCAGTCAGTGCAGACAATACTAAGCTAGATGGACCATGGTCTGACCAAGTATGTGTCAGCTTCCAATGTTCCTCCTCCACTCTCAGAGGCTCAGGTGGTGGCAGTCCAGGGCAGGGCCTTCTCTATGGTGGCCCCTTAAGTTGTGGAACTCCCTCCCCACAAAGGTGTGCCTAGCACCTTCATTATACAGTGTTCGGAGAATGCTGAAGATGCGCCTCTTTACCCTGGCTTTTGACACTGGGAGGCGTATGTTTGTAGGATGCACCTTATTTTTGTATTTGTAAGTAGCTTCAAATTGTTTTTAATATGGAGTTTTTATAATATATTTTTATTGAATTTCCTTTTTTATATATAAATTAATTTCAAATGGAATAATTACATTGTTTCATGTTCTGACTTCCCACCCAAACCTCCACAGTGTTTTTGTTCAAGACCTTTTCTACTGCATTATATAGCTAACTCTCCTCTATTACAGAAACCCGTCTCATACAATTTATCGTTTTTCTTCTGCTGCTCCTATCTCGAATCCTGCCCACGATTTCATTTGACTGGTTTATTTTTTTCAAGTAGTTCACAAAAGGTCCCCATTCTACTCTAAAAAGTTCATTATTTCAATCTCTTAATGTTGCCGTCAACTTTGCCATTTCCACATAGTGCAGTACATTAAAGTTTTTAATATAGTATTTTAACGCTGCAACGTGTAACCCATTCTGGAACCTTTGGGTGAAGGCTGGGCAATAAATAACTAAATAATGTTCCTTATTTAAAGCTGCCCAATTTGCTGGCCATCAGAAGGGGTGAAGCACCCCTGCTCCTAACAATCTTCTCTTCTCCAAATCCTCATTTCCCAAGCTAATTTCCTTCCAGGGTGAGCGGCTCTGGGGCTTCGCCACACGTGTTCGTTCATCTGTAGTG
The DNA here is from genome assembly GCF_964188305.1 of Podarcis bocagei. NCBI lineage: Eukaryota > Metazoa > Chordata > Lepidosauria > Squamata > Lacertidae > Podarcis > Podarcis bocagei. Next base: position 31,788,885 of record NC_138139.1, on the reverse strand, counting down.
TGTAGTTGGCCCCCCAAGGGAGAAAAAGAGGCCAGAGGACCTGGCGGGTTCCCAAACTATTCTTCACACCCACTGATGAGGCCACGAATCACGCCTGGTTAACAGCACAGCGTCCTCAGCCGGCTGTTGATTAACCCAAAAGTTATGTTCAAGACGTGGCATGCACTGGGTTCTCGCCCCATCCCCGTCTTGGTCTGCCCTTGGGACTCCTGGAGACATAAAGCTCATCTTTGACCCAAGGGAGGGGTTAGAAACTCACACAAATGCAGGGAGTGTTGGGGCAACAGTGCAGTGAATGGAAGGTGACCAGAGGCAGAGGTTTTTTTCACTGGGTCTCTTCCCAGCCTTCCTTAGCTTAATAATAATGTTTTATTATTTGTACCCCACCCATCTGATTGGATTGCCCCAGCCACTCTGGATGGCTTCCAACATATATAAAAACATAATGAAACATTACACATGAAAAGCTTCCTCATGCAGGGCTGCCTTCATATGTCTTCTAAAGGTTATATAGTTACTCATCTCCTTGACATCTGATGGGAGAGCGTTCCACAGGGTGGGTGCCACTCCTGAGAAGGCCCTCTGCCTGGTTCCCTGTAGCTTCACTTCTCACAGGGAGGGAACCGCCAGAAGGCCCTCGGAGCTGGACCTCAGTGTCTGGGCTGAACGATGTGCTTGGAGATGCTCCTTCAAGAGGCAACATCCTGCAAGAGGCAAGAGGCAACGTGATAGAAATTTAAAATTTTTCACATGGTCCGGAGAAAGCAGAGAGAGAAAAGTGGTTCTCCCTCTCTCTTAACACTGGAACTCGTAAGCATCTGATGAAGCTGAATGCTGGAAGATGCAGGACAGATTTTTTTAAAAAGCCATTCTTCTTGCAGTTAAACTGTCGAACTCCCTTCCACAGGAAGCAGTGATGGCCACCAATTTAGGTGGGTTTAAAAGACGATTAGGCAAATTCACAGAGGAGAGGGCTATCGATGGCTATTAGCTTTAATGGCTCTGCTCTGGCTCCAGTGTTGGACACAGCAATGCCTCTGAACGCAAGTTGCTGGAAACCACGGGAAGGAAGAGTGCACTTGTTCTCATGTTCTGCTTCTGGTTTCCCATTGAGGCATCTGATTGGCCCCTGGACTAGGTGGGCCATTGTCCTGATCCAGCAGGTTATTCTTATGTTCTCCCCCTTTGCAAAAAAATTCAGTGTACGCTTAAGCAGTTCTTTGACAAAAGCCAATGGAAAGCTGCCATATATTGAATCAGACCCACTGGTTCATCTAGGTCAGTTCTGTGTGCACTGACTGGCAGCAGCTCTCCAGGGTTTCGGAGAGGGAGTCTTTGCCAGCCATCCTTTGAGATACTAAGGATTGAAACTAGAATCTTCATGCAAGGCACATGCTCTATCACTGAGCTAAGACACTTTCCCCAAGCAACAGAGAAGAAAAACTTAACAGCTAGAGGTTCCCTATTTCCAGAGGTCAGCATCAAATACCTAATGGCACCTGTCATTTCCCAGTTCTGCTTTTACCAAGAGAAATGGATGGGAAGGACTCTGGGGGATCTGTGACTCTGGGGGTTGGACTAGATCATCGTGTGTGCCTTCCAACTCTACAGTTGTATAATTCTATAAGAAATTTATGCATATAGGACTCCTGAACCATAGCTGTGGATCTTGGGTGCAGAAAAAATATGGCAGGGTTTTGCCCCACCTTGCCCTGGTGGACAGCAAGAGCTATTCAACAGTCAAACAAACTACCATGGAAGGTCATTGGAGGTTTCTACGCAGAGGTTGGATGACCACCTGTCGGGGAGTCTTCAGCTGTGAATCCTGCATTGCAGGATGTTGGAGGAGATGACCCTTGTGGTCCCTTCCAAGCCTACAATTCTGTGACCAGCTTCTCCTGAACAAATTCCTGATGGGATTTAGCATGTTTGGTGCTGCAGGGAAATCTATCTGGGGGTGGACTGGAAGGTGATCTGAGCAGCTGATGTGTTTTCAGCTCCTTGTGTAGCAGAAGTCGGTCCGACTTGTGAAAACAATGAAAATGCATTGTGCGGAATTGGACCTCGGTCTTGTGTAGACCACCCTTTGCCAACCTGATTTCCTCCCAGTAGTTTGGACTACAATTCCCATCAGCCGCAGCCAGCATGACTCTATGTTGCTGGCGTTGCTGGGAGTTGCAGTCTGAAGTGTTTGAAGGCCACCATCTTGTGGGAGGTTCTACCTCAGGGTTGGGAAGAGAGGAGGCTCCTTTGACTGGCTACTCACAAGAAATTCCCTTTGCAGTTTGTGCTGGCCATGGGCAACTACCTGAATCATGGGCAACCAAAGACCAACAAAACAACCGGCTTTAAGATTAACTTCCTCACTGAGGTAAGTGGAGTTGGAGCAGCATTCCTGAATTGCAAGGGGCTGGGTCCCTTCCAACTTGACAGTTTTGTGATTCAACGAGCCCTCCGAGGGGAGAGGCATTCTCTCTTGGCTGATGGCATGAGTGGTGGTCCCTGAACCTGGGGGCCAAAATGCGGCCCTCCAGGCCTACCTGTCAGGCCCGCATCCCCAGGCCACACCTCTCACCAGCTCAAGTGCTTTTGCCTGGGCTGATATGTGTCCTCAAACAGGGTGATGCTTCTTGCTTCCTGGGCAGAGGATGGAGAGAGATGAGTGCATTTGTAGAAACCTCAGGCTTCTGTGTGGGCAAAATATTCGCTTTCAAGATACTCTCTGCTACAGTCGTCAACCAGAAGTCCAGATGGGGAAGAGGGTGGTGCTTGTGCCCATTTAATAGCTGTGAAGGACTAGGGATTTCCCCTGGTCTAGCCTGCCTTGCAAGTTTCATCTGCTGAAATCATCAACCTCTGTGCAACAATTGCTTGTGAAATGTATATCCCGCCCTTCTTCCCAATAGGGAACTCAGTGTGGTTCAGAACAAAAAGGAAAGACAAACCCACAGCCTTTCTCAACTTGTGGGTCCCCAGATGTTGTTGGACTACAACTCCCATCACCCCTAGCTAGCAAGGGCAGAGCTCAGGGATGATGGGAGTTGTAGTCCAACAACATCTGGGGACCCACAGGTTGAGAACTGCTGGACCTTAGAACATTTCACATTTAAATCACAATCAGCTCATTAAATAGTTGCAGATTATTACCACAGTGCAATTCACCAGCAAAACAAAGGGCAGGAACTGCCCTGTCCTTTTATTCCTGCTTGCCCTCTGGGTCACTTCCAGCTTTAGTTCTATGATTCTTTTGCACCCATGTGGACCAGAAACTTTGATGCAGTGGCAAATGCCTGCGCCGAGTCAGCTACATTCTCAGGCTGAGCTGCTTGTGGCTTAAAGTTCCACTGGCAGCCTTCACTTCCAACCCTCCACCTTCCCTTTGCTTTGTTCCAGCTGAATACCACCAAGACTGTCGATGGAAAATCCACCTTCCTGCACATTCTTGCCAAATCCCTTAGCCAACATTTCCCAGAACTCCTGGGCTTTGCCAAGGACCTGCCCACCGTGCCACATGCTGCCAAAGGTAAAACGAACGAGGATGGAGTACCTAGGAAACGGGCTCTGCAGATGGTTTACACGACAACTCCCATCAGCTCCAGCCAGCTGTGCCATCCTGGGACTCACAGAGGTTATAGACCAAAACATCTGGGGGGCATCAGGTTGCAGGAAGGCTGCCAAGCCCTTATTTTGGTCCATAGAAAAATGCCTATTCCTGAGCCAGGCCCTTAGTCCAACTGGTGCAATATTGTTGACACTGACTGGAAGCAGGAGCTTTCCAGGGTTTCAGACAGGGGCCCTCCCAGAACACCCCCATCCCCGAGATGCCATTGAAGATGGAACCTGGGGCAGATTCTCTAACCACTGAGCTACAGCCCTTTCCATGAGGGGTTCCACGCTAGACTCTTTTATTCTTTGCTTTCCTGTACTTAGCGGGAATGAAACAGAGGTTCCACACAGCTTTTTAATCCCTTCATCATTCCTTTTTAAAAAAATGCAAAAAACCAATTATTTACAGAAGAAATGGATCATGCCTATTCAGTAATAAGTTTGGTTCAGCAAAGGGCTTTCCCCAGGCATCTTGAAAGCTTCCTCCTGCCAGGTTAAGCTTCCAGTTTCATTGTTTCCCATAGACTTGAGCTGGGGGATTAGTGAGGAAGGGTCTCCTTTCCCCCTAGATGAGCCTCTGTAAGTTGCCTCAGGGACAGTTTCGGGGAGTGGGGCAGAGTGGCTGGGAGAGGCTTTGGGAAATAGCCAGCTAAATCCTTCTATTGGCACAAGGATTTAAACTTGTGCAATGGAACTCGCCTCCCTAAATCTGTCCTGGGGTTTCCTGCACTCTCGAGCAGATTTGGGGAGCGGGGAGATGGGGTGGGGGAGTTCCATTGCACAAGCTTAAAACCTTATGCTGATTTGCACTACATTGGAGGCCTTAGGGATCGCCTGAACCCTTCTATCCCAGCTCGATCAGTGAGATAATTTGTAAGAGCATTGGCCGTCATTCCGTAGGTTGGCAAGGCTCATGCAACATAGAAACCAAGCCATTTGAGGCATGCTTTGCTGCTTCTGCTCTCATGTGTCTTTGTCACATGACACAGCCCAGTCCGGTGGAATGCTCTGCCACTAGAAATTCAGCAGGTGCCTTCTGTGCCAGCTTTTAAATGCTTGCTGATAACTTTTCTATTCTGCCAGGCCTATGCAAGCAATTAAGAATACATCTTTCCATGATGGTTAGTTGATATAAGTTTTTAACTTTTTAATGGTGTGGTTCCGTGTTTTTAACGCTATAAACCACTTTGGTGTATATTTTTTATGACACAGTGGTATACAAATATCTTTTATGAACCAACCAGCCAAAAAGCCCATGGTTTCTCATTTCCAGCTTAGTTTGTTTTCCCCATCGCACACTTTCTAGTGGTGAACTAGTCATAGGAAAGAAGGAAATCAGAAACCAGGAAGAGAAGAATTTCAGGAAGGAATGGGGAAAATTTATAATGTATTTAAGAGAACATTGTAAACAACTAAAAACTTTGGTAGGATTTGAGTAATGCTTGTAATTTTTTAAACAAATTAGAGAAAATAAGATAAGCAGTAGGGAAAAAAAGGTTTGATAATGGTACCCATGGAAGTGCCGAGGGATGTCAAAGGATGCAGAGAATTCTAAATGAAGAGGTGAATGTGTGCTTGAATTTAATTTAAATTTGTTATGTAAAACTTAATAAAAATATTTTTTTAAAAAAGGAAAGAAGGGGACATATCTGTCAGAATCCTCTTGTCTCTACTGCTTTTTCTTCCGCAGTGAACCAGAGAACATTAATGGCTGACCTCCACGACCTGCACACCACCATTGCTGAGATTGAGGTTGCCTGCCAGAACATGGGGGATTCCCCAGAGGACAGGTTTGTGACAGTGATGGATGTATCCTTTGATTGAAAAGGCCAGTGCGCTGCGGACATCCTCTCCAGCCCAGGGGTGTAGTGTAGTGTGTGTGGGGGGGCAGGGGCGCTATAGCCCTGGGCACACACAGGGATCCCCGTTCTGCCCTGCCTGCCACTGGGGGTCTCTGTGCCCTTGCTGCCACGTCCCTGGTCTCCTTGCTGAATGGCCGCACAGCCAGCATCAGGAGGAGTCGCCTGCCAAGGGCCACGTCAGCCCGCAAGGCTCCGCCCTGCTTCCATCCTGATTTGCTTGCAGGGTGTCTTCCCATGAACCATTTGTTTATCTCACATTTTCCAACACATTTCTCTGTCACTTCCCGAGGTGCAAAATGCTGGATTCAGTTTCAAAGTGGATTTGTTGTGTTGCAGAGACAGAGCAATTCAATCCTCTTTAATTGCACAAACCCAAGTCTATGTTATGCACTCAAATTAATCCTGCAAAATAGTGGTACTGAACAGACCCTTTGTATTCATATTGATTTGGCCCCTGCAGGAGATTTGTTAGCAGGAGCCCCCCCTGGGGCATGGACCCCCCAAAAAAACCTTTTCACTATTGTCCCCAAGCATTTCTGAATTTGGGGGAATTTTAATTGGAGGTGCTCTTGATACCTAGGTAGGATATCAATTTGAGTGAATACATTAGTCTGAAATGATGTTATCTGGAGACAATTTGGAAGTAATAAGTGGGGGGAGAAATATTTAAAGAGGAGCTAATCTGGAGTGATTTAGAGTGGAGTGCAAATTAACCAAGGAAATGAGTGCGTGTGATTTGGATGGGGAATTAGGTGGCTTCTGCTGCCTGTGACATTTAAAAGCCTAAATTTGCACCTGTTCATATAAATTGGCATTTGATAATTTTATGCTAGTTTTATGGAACGAACCTTTTTAGTGCTTAGCAACACTTCTGGGCTCCCATGTGTATCCCTGTGCATAAAATGGCTGTGGGTTTGTTTTCTTTATCTCATAATTGGGATAAATGGAGTGGGGGGCTGATTGGAGTCTGTTCAGTGGTTCTCCTCTTAAGTACTGGCAGCCCAGGTACGCAGAGGCAGTGGCAGAGTTTATCCTCCTTAGCCATCCTCCTCAAGGCTTTCCTGGAAAGTGCTCATCCCACCATCCAGTCCCTGAGTGACCTGCAACACAGAGCCATGGATGAGTTTGGCAAAGTTTTGTCTTTCTTTGGGGAGGACTCCAAAGTCACAACCTCTGAAGCATTCTTCGGCATTTTCGCTGAATTCATGAGCAAGTTTGAGGTTTGTTTCCAACTTACAAATAATACAATTGTTTTTTTTAATGCATTATTTCCGTGATACCTTTTGTGGCCACTGGCCTGGTCAGTACTGCTCATAATACCATAAAAACGCAGGACTGCATACAACTAGGGAGGGTGGAAAATTCAGAAAAAGAGTGAAACTGGAGTGGAAATGGCTGAGGTTTGCTTAGTTGTCCCATGCCTAGAACAGAAGTTGAAGCAGCAGATATGATTGGAATTATATGATTGGGATTCACTGTTGTTGTTGCAAGCGACCCAGTTCATTGCATTCACCGCACCGCCCTTTGCATTGTTTTCTTGTACCAAAATGAATGGGATGGGAGAACAATGGTAACATAACTTACGTAATTAATTTTGTAAACTAAGTTGCGCAGTTTCACTGCAGTGGACTGTGAGATGGATAATGCCACTTTGGGCAGAAGGTTGACTGCAGCAGAACAGAAACAGCACTGCTTGCGACAAATACAGGGCAGAAGGGGAAACGGTGTCTTCTTACACCTCCTATATCCAGCGTTAGTTCTACTCAGAGAGTAGGCCTTTCGAAATTAAAGGACCTAAGTGCGTCATGTCTATTATTGTTATTCAGACCCACTGAAATTAATGTTGGACGCACGTCATACAACCTGAAATGAAGAAAGACAGAAGCACTTAACAATCATTAAAAAATATGTGTACCAGGAAATTCCATCGCATGCAGGTGGTGAGGGGGGTTTCTGCTGGTTGGAGCGAATAGTTGGCTCTGCATGTGAAACCTCAAGAGTTAAGAAACCCCAGAGGACAGGACAGTCTTGGAGAAGGGCATCCTTTGCCAAACTGGGGCCCTCCAGATGTTTAGAATAACATTTCCCATCAGCTGGGACAGCTGGAGTGACCCACAGTCGAGCACCTGTATTGCAAGCAGAAGGTCCCAGGTTCAATCCCCGATGGCATCGCCAGGTAGGGCAGGGAGAGAGTCCTTGCCTGGAACCCTGAAGTGCTGATGCCAGTCAGTGTGGACAATACTGAGCTGGAGGGACCAAAGGTCTGATTGAGTATAAGGCAGCTTCCAGCATTTGGGTCGCAATTTGCTACAATGTGATTTGCCAGAAGCCCTGAGTTGTCCCCTTTTGACTGGCAGGCCTCCGGTAGAGCTTAAGAGAAGCTTGCCATTGCACCAAAGGGGAAAGCCTTCCCTGTTGGACACCCCCTTGTGTGTTCTTCGCTTGGTCTTCTCTTTGGGGAACCCCCAGGGCTGCCTCTCACACCTCCTCCTTCTCTCCCCGCAGCGCGCCTTCAGCGACGTGCAGGCTGGCGGTGAGCCCCAGCGCAGCCCCAGGATGACCCCGCCTCTTGCCTGGTGATGCAACAGCCTGTCAGCCGTTGGGTGTGGCCAAGAGAAGATGAGGGGGCTGCATCTCTGCTTGGCTTGGGAACTGCCGGAGAGAGAGAATGAGGGACCATCACTTTGTGCTCTTTCTGGTGCTGGAGAAAACACCTCTGTGGCCCCCATTGTGGACCTGGATGCAAGAGAGCAGGAAGTAGGAGTTGCATCAGCAGCCCTGCTGGCTGTGGGACCCTCTGGGTGTTTGTGGCTTTCTACAAACTGTTGAGGGACCAGATTTTTTTCTCCCCTCCATTCAGGACATGCATTCCTTTAGCCCACCCAATCCTAAGCCTGGCATGTTAGTGGATGGCTCAGGGCGCTGAATCCCTGTGGGTTGTTTTTTGTTTTAAAGCCCTAGATCTCCCACCCTTTCCCTCCCCACTTCTTTTAAAGCATAAACTTTTTTTTTAAAAAAAAAAACTTTGCTTATAGGGAAACTGGACACACTGCCTAGTGCAGTACTGGCAAGACCCCAGACCCACTCGCCATTCTAATTTGTGTGTGACCCAATCCACATAGAGGGCACCAGACCCAGAAAATCCTGTTCGGTATCTGGTAGCTCAGAGTAAGCCCTGACAGCAAGAGCAAGAAGTTTGGGCTTCCATTCCCTGAAAAGTTCAGCTTAAAATTTATTTGTATAAATCACCACGTGCAAATCCTGTTCTGCACATTTGTATCACAGGGCTGATTCTGGCAACACCCCTGCGCTGAGCTGTGAGACCCAGGACACAGAGAGGGACCGGCAGAACTGCCTTTCATTTCACCCCTAAATTCCATGGGCCTTCATGAGGAGTCTGGCTTTTGGTTTCATCCAACCAGTTTACTGTTGCATCTGGGCAGGGCGGGAGGAGGGAGGTTTGTGCACCAATTCCCCAAACAGCTTCTCCTTGGGGGATTCTTTGATGCCCCTGGCAGGTATCTAAAGTTGCCCAGGCCTAGACGCTTTGCTCTTTCACTCCTTTGCCACAGCTAGTCCTGGTTACCCTCTGGGCTCTGCAACCTGCTCCCAAAAAGGGGTGTCCATATCATCAGAAACACATCAGGCCAGTCGTCTGGGGAACGCTTCTGCCCCAGCCGGTTCACCCTGGCAAATAAGATGGAAAGCATCCAGGACTGATCACTCCCTGAAGCTGCACTCTGCTCCCTGGGAAGGCTTCTTCCTCATCTGGTGCTCTCCATATATTTTGGAATGCAACACCAGCCCACATGAGGGGCACCAGGCCGGGGGATGCTTGCCTGGGCTGTGGCAAAGCATCTTTCAGCACAGCAGAGCGAGTGGAGTTGCTCATCGCTCCATGAAATACAAGGAGCTGCCTTATACTGAGGGATGCTGTGTGCAGCCCAGGACCAAGCAGAAGCTTTTCTGTTCCCCACCTGCCCCACTTACTCTAGGTTCTCTTAGATGGAAATTAAACCCAGGACTTTATTTTATCTCCATCCCACCACCTGTTGTGCTTCAGGAAGAAGCCACCTTTCCCATCTAACCTTTTCTCTCCATGCCACTCTGGAGGAAGCAGCTTCTTGGTAGCCTTGGCCAAAAGCACAGACTCGTCACCACCCAGTGCATTAACTACACTTGACCTTAGTGGGCTCTTGGGCTTTTCATTTTTTTTAATTCTTCCGTTGTTGTTTTTAAACCCGGCCCAACTGTACCATCCCCTTGCTGCAAACTGTTTCGTCTTGCGCTGCTTCAAGTGCCAGGTATTGGCGTCTCTCTTCGCCATAGCTGAGCCACCCAGGTTCCCATTTGTGGTTCGTCCAACCTTCCTCCAACCTGGTGCCCTCCAGATATCTTGAACTACAACTCCCATCAGCCTTAGCTGGCGTGACCATATGATGCTAGGGCTGATGGGAGTTGGAGTTCAAAATCTTGGGAGGGCGCTGGGTTACCAGGAAGGCTGACCAGTAACCAGCCTTGCCACTGGATGATCTGTGCTGTGTCCAGCTAATCTTGTTCAAGGAGCTTTTCGAGGCTGTTGTATGATTGTTCTGACTTGACATTGCAAAGTGACAGAGCCAGGTCCCCCTCTTTGTTTCCAGACAATATCTTCTTGTGATGTTTTTTGATGATTGAAGAGCTCCTATCAAGGACGATGTATATATGCCTGGAGCTGAGTTTCCATCCAACTTGACATGCTCCCCTCCAATAAAGTGATGCTGTCCTTGCAGCAAAACCTTTTGCATGTGCAACGTTACATCACTTTGATCCCTGATGTGAGACCAAGCCTCTGGTTTGTTTCTGGAGCTGGCCAAAAGATTGCCGCAGTGCAAATGTGGTTTGGGTGGCATTCAGAGCTCTCTCTCTCTCTCTCTCTCTGGGTGGGTGGATGTTGATGGTGCACAAAGGCAGGAAAAGCAGAGTGTGGCATTGTGTAGGCTGCAGCTTCTTGAGACACTCAGGTTTTTAAAACACTCATTTCTGGTTCATTTGGGTTGCAACGATATGCTTGCTATTGTGAGTGCAAGGCTTGGTGATATCTTACAAGCTGAGCAGGCAGGTAGGGAGAGGTGACCAGGCATTGATTGGGTCCCCAGTGGGATGGATGCAGCTGTGTTCATCCTTCTCTATAGCAGCCCTTGCTTGAGGGCACAGCCTCTTCTCTCCTCCCCCCTTGCAAGTCAATGGAGAGATCAGTCCATCCATTAGCTTTCACTAATCATTGGTGCAGGTGCATCTGGAGGTATCCAAGGAGGGGAGAAAGGTGACCTTTCAAGAGCCACCCACTTCCAATTTAAGGACAGCTGATTACAGTGACATTTGCCACAGAGATGTGAGTTAAAGAAACATAAGGAAGGCAATGCAGAGCAAGCAACTGAAGACCCATTGTCCTCTTTGCTGCAGCAATGGGGAACTGCTGGCTATCCAGCTGTTGTTTGGGCCAGCCAGGATGTTTTGCTCCTAGAGGCAAAACTGAAAATGCTGCCCCAGCCTCCTCCTCCACCTCTGCCATGTACCTGCCCACCACCCTCTGCCGTTTGCCCACCCAGAGGGTGGCAGATGCACAGTAGAGGAGGAGGTGGTGGCGGTTCTGTCACTCCTCCCAGCTGCTGAGAGCCTGCCACCCTGAGGCAACTGCCTCAACGTGTCTCTTGGGTGGGCCGGCCCTGGTTGGACCCTACATCCCAAGCCAGGATCACCAATGGTCAGCGATCATGGGAGATATAGTCCAGCAACTGCTGGAGAGCTGCAGGTTTCCCTCCCCAGAGGGTTGCCTCGCCAGTCCAGTGTGAATGGCACCCGTCGCTCATGGCCACCAACCAAGCATGTTCGTAGCCCCAGATCTCCACTGACGTCCTGCACAGCCTGCCCTGAGCTTTAGCCCACAGCCACTGCTGTGTCTGCCGTGACAGTCAACATGCCAGGAGCGAGAAACACTCTGGTCTGTCGCCTGCTCTTTGCTACGCCTTGGCAGCGGATCTGTCTCTCAATGGGCACGTGGTTCTTTGTTGATAATGCAAAGTCTTCTTGGTGAGGTCATGTGCAGGGGAGCCCTGGCGGCCTTGGCAGGGGTGATCATTAACTGCGAGCAGGTCAGCCACATCACCTGCTCATTGATGGTCAGAAAGTGGGTCAATGAAAAACAGCAACTCTTCCAAAGTAACCCTGGCTCTCTCCTGCTGCGTTTTGCTGGGTCCTCTGAAAATCTCGCTCAGTAACAGACCTGGCATTCAACAGGCCCCACTGCCAGCACGGGGCACTTGCACTTTTCTTTCTGCTGCTGTTTTGTTTGTCTAGGTGTTGATCTAAATCTAAAATATGTAAGCAGTAGCAGCTTGCCTGTCATTTCTTGCAGACGTAACCACAGCTTAAAGTTGGAACCACAACTTTGTTGTTGTTTAGTCGTTTAGTCGTGTCCAACTCTTCGTGACCCCATAGACCAGAGCATGCCAGGCACTCCTGTCTTCCACTGCCTCCCGCAGCTTGGTCAGACTCATGCTGGTAGCTTCAAGAACACTGTCCAACCATCTTGTCCTCTGCCATCCCCTTCTCCTTGTGCCATCCCCTTCTCTTTCCCAACATCAGGGTCTTTTCCAGGGAGTCTTCTCTTCTCATGCGGTGGCCAAAGTATTGGAGCCTCAGCTTTAGGATCTGTCCTTCCAGTGAGCACTCAGGGCTGATTTCCTTAAGAATGGATCCACAACTTAGAACGTACTCATAATGCATATTAAAGACTCTAGTCCACTAGGTCTCTCCAGCTGTTTCCATGGGTCTGGGGAAGTTGTCTCCAGGCATGTTTAGCCTGGAGAAGAGGAGGTTAAGGGGTGATATGATAGCCATGTTCAAATATATAAAAGGATGTCACATAGAGGAGGGAGAAAGGTTGTTTTCTGCTGCTCCAGAGAAGCGGACACGGAGCAATGGATCCAAACTACAAGAAAGAAGATTCCACCTAAACATTAGGAAGAACTTCCTGACAGTAAGAGCTGTTTGACAGTGGAATTTGCTGCCAAGGAGTGTGGTGGAGTCTCCTTCTTTGGAGGTCTTTAAGCAGAGGCTTGACAACCATATGTCAGGAGTGCTCTGATGGTGTTTCCTGCTTGGCAGGGGGTTGGACTCGATGGCCCTTGTGGTCTCTTCCAACTCTATGATTCTATGATCGTTGCATCTCATATGGGAGATGGATTAAGCCCAGGTGTTGTGCAAGGATAAAAGTCTCGTCTTGCCTCTGGTTGCCCTGACCTGGCATGTCAATTTCTCAGCCAGAGCAACAAACCACATCTGAGTAAACCACGAGTCTATTGACAAAACCTTCTGCAGAGTGCCAACGTTTAGCAATTTCCTAAAAAGCAGCTCCCAGCAAAAATGTCTGCAACTCCAGATGAGGGCTTTGTGAAGATCTTAACTCCCCTCTTGCCCCCACCGGCCCCGAAAGGAGAGCAGGGGTAGGGTGGCACAGTGGCTCATGTGATGCCCTGAGATCACTTTGGGCACAATGCCCAGGGATGGGGCGGCTGTTCTTTTGTGCAAGAGGGTGGCAAGGCAACTGAGGCCCGTCTTTCACTTGTCTTGATGGGGGACGGTGTAGCAATGAACAACGCCAAAGGGAAGAGAAGAGAGTTCCGGAGTGCCCAGTCAGCTCAGCTTTTGCGATGGAGCCTTGTCAGCTGCTCTTCTGTCCCAAGAGGATGATGGTGCTTCCACTGGTGGGTAAACTTTGGTCAATCCTTCTTCAAGTATGCAATCACTGCAGGGTGGGAGGCGATGGGTTTACCCCAAGATGTAGACGTTGCAGTGAAGGGGTGGAGCTTAGTGGTAGGGCAGCTGCTCAGCATGCAGAAGGCCCTGGGTTCAATCCCCAGTGGCATTCTGTGTAAGGGCTGGAAATGTCTCCATTTACATTGTCAAGCTCCATTTACATTTCACATTTAAAGTTGTCTGATTCTACTTTAAACAGCCACGGCTTCCCCCAAAGAATTCTGGGAGCTGTAGTTTGCTAAGGATGCCTATTCATCTCCCAGAGCTACAATTCCCAAGGTGGTTTAGCAATCAACTCCTCTTCCCGGGGAACTCTCTGAGGGATATAGGGAGCCTCCTAACAACTCTCGGCACCTTTAACAAACTACAACTCCCAGAATTCTTTGGGGTAGTAAAGAATCCTGTTCTACATTGACTCCCTTCTGAACCTGCGCAATGGGTACTTTGAGGGCCAGCCACACTTGCCCCATAGGAAGATGGAGATCTCCAGAAACCCTCTATCCTAAGCAGCTGTTCTATCACAACTGGAACTTCTGGAATCCCAGATGTTTCTTGATGTCTATTTATGCTTTTATTTGTATTTATTTATTACATTTTCATCCCTGGCTTCTCTATGGAGGGAATTCCAAAGTCTGCGAGCAGCTACCAAGAAGGCCCTGTCCCATGTCCCCGCCAAGTGTGTCTGTGACACTCGGAGGACTGAGAGAAAGGCCATCCCTGAAGATTTCAGAGCCCAGGGCAGGTTCATATGGAAGAATGTATGTAGTGGCCCAGTCTCCTTTGGAGGAGTATAATTACAGTTGACTCGCAACTTGCTTGTTGGGGGTTACATTCCAGGAACTGTGCATAAAGCCAAATCTGAGTACACTTAGAAAACCCCTGGAATTGCCCCCATGGGACCATCCCTACCTTTCTGAAGCCAGTGTGCCTTGCACAAGGCAGAGAGCTTTTAAGTGCTCCACTTTGCTTATCGGGCTCTAGGAGGCTCCCATCAAATTTCATGGGAGTCTCTTGGAGTCTGCACAAGACCTCCCCAAAACCCAGTAACCAAGAAGAGCTTTAAAGCTCTTTCTGCAGTGGGAAAACCTGGCACAGAGAGATCTTCCAAGCTCTCCAGTTTGCGTGCCTTTAATTTGTGCAATTGCATGATGGCCGGCTGCCAAGTGCGTAAAACTGCGATCGATAGTGCAAGCAAGTTGTGAGTCGACTGTATTATTTCTGGAGGGCTCCAATACATCGTTGTCTGCATTTGTGTTGGCTGCAATGAGGCCACAGCCCAGGTTGCTTCATTTCGTGGGCCAGTTAAGTGGGAACAGCCTGACTGCAACTCACCCTCTGCCAGCATTCAAATGGTTTGGTGGCAAGTCTTTTTCAGAATTCTGCTTAGAATTAAAATGTTAGAATAAAAAAACTGACCCAGGTGCTTCAGTGTTTCAAGGTGAAGATGCCTTGCTGTGCCCCTTTTCCTCTGCTTTTGAGATGCAGGTTACTGGGCACAGGTATTGTGCCAGCTTTGCCTGTGTGAAAAGAAAGGACTGTTTGGGGGAAAATGTTTGGTGCAAAACTGGAGGGGGTGGCACCTGTGTTTTGACAATGTTTTGACAATGACTTCTCAACACGCTTTGCTGCCTGGCCACAATCTCTTCATCAAAACAGGCTTCTTTTGATTGTTGTGTTATGATTTATAGTGCATTCAAAATAAGACCAAGCTAGCTTATAGGACAAACAACACAGAGGAGAGAGAGAAGTTTCAGACCGGAGTTTCAGACAAGGAAACATTCCCCTTTCTACTTGGAAACGGGGGCCTTCTGCATGCCAAGCAGATGTTCTGCCTTTGAGCTACAACCCTTCCCTTAAGGAACACCGGAATCTGCCTTACACTGAGTCAGACCATTGACTCTTAACCACAGAAAATTCTTCCTAATATTTAGTTGGATTCTCCTTTCTTGTAAGGAAGACATACCACCTCTGATCCAAGGCAGAACATAGTCAGTGGCTAGTAGCCATGGAGAAGTGTCTTCTTCTCCACAAATTTGCTAAACTCTCTTTTAAAGCCATCCAATTTGGTGGCCATCACTCTTTCTAGTGGGAACTATGTGCTCCATAAAGAAGGACTTCTTATTCTCCTGGTCTTCTATCATTAAGCTTCCTTGGATGACCCCACTGGGTTCTAGTATAATGATGGGACAGGGATGAACACTTCTCTACCAACTTTCCTCGTTATCTCTGGCATTCGATTCACTTCTTTCCCTCTCCCTCCCTCCCTCTATCCATCTCTCCTCCAATGATTGCTTTCTGGAAGGTGGGGGAATGATACACTTTGGAGTTTGACCCCCAAACCCCTGATAAGGAAACAACGCGGCTGTCCTTCTTGCAAGCCACATCAACACAAAGCAAGCAGGCCTCCAATGAACTGAATGGCTCTGCCTATAAATTTGTCCTCTCACGCCTCGTGAAAATGTAAAACAGCCCCATTGGCAAATCCCCGTCTGCCTGCTGGCAATATTTAAGCCGTCTCGTGGATTGGCAAGAGACTGGCGGCATCGAGGGTGATAGGAGAAACCCAAAGGTGCAGGGTAAGTCCCCTCATTGCTCACGGCTTGCGTCGGATCACGTGGAGGATTCTTACGGGTGGGTCTGGGGGCGCCTTTAGCTCTAGATCCATCGGGGCTGCAAACGCAAAAACCGTAAATAGAATGGCGAGGAGCATCAGACCCGGTTCGGAGGTGGCAATGGGCCAGCCACATGGTCTGCTGGCTCTCTCTGGGCTGGTTTCAATGGAGCCGCTTCAATGCACTGGTTGTTCTCTGGAAAGAACTGCCCGCCTCCAACCCAGCAAAGGGCAGGCGCTTGGTGCCAAGGGAACTGAGCAGAACAAGACTGTGATCGGAATGGACAAAAAAGTCCTAAACTTTCCATTTCTTCAAGTCACAAGGAGGAGGCAATTCCAGGACATGGGCTTCACCGATCGAAATTGGGAGGGCAGAAGGGCGGGGAAGGGGTGCTAGCAATCTCAAAGGCTCCCCAGCCCGGGGATTTCACTGGGGATGCACAGACTTTTGCCCTGAGCCCCAGAGAGCGTTGTGGGCCTTTAAATGCAGCTGCGAACAAGATGGTTCAGACTCATCTACCTTTGGTACAATTATTTTTTTATTTCGTGTCTGTCCTTTCCCCCCAAGGAATTCAAGGTGGTGTACAGGGGCTCTCCCCTCCTCATTTAATCCCCCACATCAACCCTGTGTGGTAGGTTAGGTCAAGAGGCAGTGGCTGGCCCGCCCAAGGTCATCCAGTGAGCTTCATGGCCAAGTGGGGATTTGAACACTGGTCTCCTGGGTCCTAGCCTGATGCTCTAACCACTACACCATGCTGACTCTAAGCAAGGAGACAAAAGCCTTCTTGGTCAAAGCATCAAGGATGGAGATTTCAAATTGGGTGGATGGGGAAACCCCTTGCCAGTTTGGGCAATGAAGTAGGATAGCCAGGCTACTGGTTCCCTCTGCTGGAAGAAATTGCCACTGGGACTTGGTACTCCAGGCAAAGAGCCCAGCAATGCCCTGTCCCTACAGGAGAATGGCTTCCCACAACTTGCTGGGCTCTTATGATGAGCTCTGGCTATTCTTTGTATGGGTGTCTCTACAGGCTTCTGAAAAATACCTTGGGAGCTTTCCCACCCCACCCCCACTAAATTGGAATGACAGCTGCCTCCCCAATAAGCCCAGACCCTTGCCTGTAAACTTTAGACCCCACGTGAGCCCCATATTCAGGCAGGCCTCATTAGCCTGTGACAGGCTTTGCCAAATGTTCTGGGCTGCAACCCCCATCAGGCCCAGGCAAGAGGCGACTGGCCCTTCCTTGCTTAATTTTTGCATCCACAATGAATTACTGCAGCATTTGGGGAGAGAGCTTTTAAGTCTTTGCTCTTGCTGTGGTTTCTTGGTCTGATCCCTTGTCCCACAAAAAGTGAAAAAAAGTTATAGGCATTTGTTGATTTCCTCATATGTGTCTATGGGGAATCTTGCAAGGTTTTGGATTTTCCCAAGGGAGAGTTGGTGGCATATTTCTGAGGTGAAGTGGTCTGTTACCTGAAGTAGAATCACAAATGAATCTTCCTTCCTTCCTTCCTTTCTTCCTGCATACAACTCTAGTGCTTACTTTGTACCTGGTATGCACTCAGTTTGTTTGCTAACTTTTCCTTGCTGGGATGGTATGTGCTGCATCGCGCACAAACAATTTGGGTTTATTCTAATGATGCCCGTCTTAGATCACACTATCCATGTACGTAGAGCTCACAGCATGCCACTCCTCTCTTCTGCTGTTAACTCACACAATCATATAATTGTAGAGTTGAAAGGGACCCCAAGGGGTCATCAAACCCAACTCCCTGCAATGCAGGAATCACAGCTCAAGAATCCCTAAGAGGTGGCCACCCAACTTCTGTTTAAAAACCTCCAAAGAGGGAGAGTCTACCATTCCACTGTTGAACAGCACTTACTGTCAGAAAGTTCTTCCTAATGTTTAGCCGGAATCTCCTTTCTGGTAATTGGAATAGGTTGGCTTGAGGTCTCCTTCTGAGCAGCAGAAAACAAGCTAGCTCCTACTTTCATGTCAAACCACCTCTCAGTCTTCTTCTCTTCTCCAGATAATTGTTAGATAATTGTATGCTGCTTGGAGCAAGAGACTTTTTAAAACAACAACAACAACAACAACAACAACAACAACAGCAACACATTGCTTGACAGTGAAGATAAGGTGTGTGATGCTGCTTGATGAGAATTAAGCCTACAGTGGTGCCCCGCAAGATGAATGCCTAGCAAGACGGAAAACCCGCTAGACGAAAGGGTTTCCCGTTTTGGAGGTGCTTCGCAAAACAAATTTCCTATGGGCTTGCTTCGCAAGACGAAAATGTCTTGCGAGTTCCTGCGGGGTTTTTTCCTCCCCCCCCCTTTTCCCAAGCCGCTAAGCCGCTTATCAGCTGATCCTAAGCCGCTAAGCCGCTAAACAGCTGATCCGCTAAGCCGCTTATCAGCTGATCCGCTAAGTCGCTTAACAGCTGATCCGCTAAGCCGCTAAGCTGCTTATCAGCTGATCCGCTAAGCTGCTAAACTGCTTATCAGCTGATCCGCTAAGCCCGCTAAGCCGCTAATAGCGCTAATCCGCTAAGACGCTAATGGGCTTGCTTCGCAAGACGAAAAAAACCGCAAGACGAAGAGACTCGCGGAACGGATTCTTTTTGTCTTGCGAGGCACCACTGTACATTTAAAATGTTTCAGCAGGAACATGTGCTTTGTGTGTGTTGCAGACAAGCTATATGTTGAAGTTAATCTAGCACAATATATTTTGTGTGCGGTCAGATACCCAGAGCTCACGGGAACAGAATGAGTATCACGTTAGATTGTAGAATTGTAGTCCAGAATTGTAGTCCAAAACAGCAGGAGGGCACCTGGTTGGGGAAGGCTGTTTTAGAGGAACTCATTGAAAATATAGGCATTTCCTGCTGGTGCACCAGCACTCACCAGCCTCTTGCTTCTCTCCTGCATCTGGACATTGGAGATAGCTCCATTCTTAGTGATTATGGCTGGCATCCCACCCCCAAAGAACTTGTTCTTCTTCGTGACATGCAAATCAAATGGATCTCTTTTCCTCTGTCGGATATTGTAAGGGTTGTAATGATGTCAGGCAATTTCTCTGGCACCCTTCCCAAAAGTCTTCAGCCCGGCAAGATCCATGCACCACAGCATTTTAGATGCTCCTTTGTTTATTTATTCAGAGCGTATTTTCTACCCTGTTCAAAAGCCAAGAAGGCTCTCTGGGTGGCTTACAAAGATCAGTAGGAGTGAGAGTCTCTTAACCTCTGAGGCTTTCGGTCTAAAAAGACACAGCACACAAGGAAAAGGGGACGGGGAGGGTAGAGGAAGAAGGACATCAAGCTCCAGCACCAAGTTCTTAAAGCTGCAGTTCTGGGATGAAAGCAGGCACGGCTGCCGCAAGGTGTCTGTTGAAGGAGGGCCAAAGGCAGCTGGGAGGCAGTGGAATTGCCCTGCTTCTCTAGAGTCAGCATCTTGAAGAAGAATTAGAGGAAGTGGAGCTCCTGTGAAAAGCAGGCATTTGGCCAATCGAGAAAGTGACACCCACCTGAAAGGTATTCCTCTGGCTCCTTGCCTCCCACTCTCTACAGTGAGCACCTTAGAACCAAGCGGAAGAACGTGTTTGTCTACTCCCAGGGCTCCCACACAGAGCAGGGCAGCTTGGCTTCTGCAGCAGCCTCAGAGGATTCCTCCTCCCCTAGGCTACTGCTCCAACACCTGGGCACAGCGAAGGCCCCCAAGGCTCCGGCTGGCGTTCCATTGGCTTGACCCAGACCAGCGTCTCCCACAGTAAGTGTTCTCTTCCTGGCAGATACCCAGGTTTCTTTGCATTCTAATAGGCAAACCCTAAAGCACAGCTATCCTATGAAATCTGGGCTTCTCTAAAGGTTGAGATGCAGTTATCCAGCCAAAGGAGGAGGGGGAAGAGAGAGAGAACATGGGAGGGAAGGAAGCAACATGTATGAAAGGAAAGTGTGCACAAGAATAACCATATTAGGGACTGAACATTATATACGAAAATGAAATATATCAGGAGAAATTGCTTGCCCAAATGAAGACAAATGTGTAATGGGCTTCTTTTTCTTTTTCTTAAAAAAAAAAAGTAGTTTGCAAACCAATGTGGAAATGCAGCAAACTGAATTTAGGATTGGAAAAACAAGGAACTGAAATTGTTTGATTTGTCTACCCATAGGGCACATGATCACACGAAGGGATCTGTGCATCATGATATCAAAGGGTCCCAGTGCTTAAGAAAGGAATTCTGACCTTCTCTTGACCTCACTGCTTAGGGGCTTGAGATGTTTGCTGTGGGGACTCCACATCAGGAAGCGACTCAAGCCCCTCACTACCCGCCTCGAGAACAGTCATGAAAAACCTTTGTTGAGCCAAATGGCCCAAATCACCAGCTGCTAAGATCCTGGAGCCATGAGTTGAGATTCCTGCATTGCAGGGGGTTGGACTAGATGACCCTTGCGGTCCCTTCTAACTCTACAACTCTGTGACTCTAGGTTTGGTAAGACACATAGAGGCTTTTTCTATTGCAAGCCACTAATAAATTGAAATAGGGGTAACAGCAGCAACAGACATGGCCTTGCTTATTTCCACCACATGG
Organism: Podarcis bocagei; assembly: GCF_964188305.1. Lineage (NCBI taxonomy): Eukaryota > Metazoa > Chordata > Lepidosauria > Squamata > Lacertidae > Podarcis > Podarcis bocagei. The sequence goes on along the minus strand of NC_138139.1, from coordinate 31,768,420 downwards.
GAAAGCAATTCTTAAAATCCGCCCTTGCTTGTTGGCTCCAGAAAGCTGGGATGCAAATGAGACGGTTTCCATGGGTTGGACTACAAATGTGCTTCTTGCTCAATCCCTTTGATCTACTGTTATGGTTGGCACAGTGTGATTGAACTCAAGGTGGATTACCTCCCAATTACAGTCAACTTCTCTCCCTCTGCATGCTAGAGACTAGATCCTCCTTCCAGGATTCTGTTTTCCCCATGGAACCAAGAAACTACCCACCTCAGAGCAGTTTGGTTTTGCATTTTCAGTCAATTGAGTTGCTCACCTTCCAGGCGCAACAAAATGTTTTTACTCCTCTTGCATCTACAGGGACTTCAAGAGTGACCTCCGAGTAGGGGAATTTGATGGGCAGCAGATGTTGCTTGAGATCCTTACACATTTGTTGTGTATTGTTCTCTCTCTCTCTTGGCCAGATAAACACACCAGGAAGGAAGGAAGGAAGGAAGGAAGGAAGGAAGGAAGGAAGGAAGGAAGGAAGGAAGGAAGGAAGGAAGGAAGGGCGCCCAGGAGATCCAAGCGGCAATGGAGCCAAGCACAACCATTCTGCCTCCTGCCTTCCCCCAACAGAGCTTGGAAGCTGTGGATATTGTTGTCCTGGTTCTGTACTTTGTATTTGTTTTGGCTGTTGGACTGTGGGTAAGAAAGATGTTTCCTTGATTGTTCTGTTCAGTTGAGGGACAATGTCTCCACATGGGTGCAGAGATCCAAGGGGAACTTAGGAAGCTTTTATTTTATATTTTATTTTATTTTATTTTTTATTGCATTGCATTGCTTTGCATTGCACTGCATTTATATCCCTCCTTTTCCTCCAAGGAGCTCAAGGTGCCATACATAGTTCTTCCCCCTCCTCAGTGACTGGCCTACAAGGTCACCCAGTGAGCTTCATAGCTGAGCAGGGATTCGAACCCTGGTCTCTCAGCTCCTAGTCCAACACTCCAACCACTACACCACACTGGCTTTATACTGAGTCCATCTTGTTCAGTACTGTCTGCACTGACTGGCAGCAGCTCTCCAGGATGTCAGACATGAATAATTCCCAACCTTACCTGGGACCTTCTGGGTGCAAAGCAGATGCTCTGCCATAGAGTTACAGCCCTTCCTCTGATATAGGAAGCTGCCTTATACTGAGCCAGACCCTTGGTTCATGTAGCTCCTTATTGTCTGCACTGACTGGCAGAAGCCACCCAGGAACCATCATAATTCCATGAGGTCATTCGTAACCAGGATAGACATACTTTCGCTGTTGTCGAAATTTGTCAGAATATGACTCTTACCCTTTATTGGCAGATTCTAGAACTAGTTATTCTTATACTCTCGCTGTTGTCGAAATTTGTCAGAATATGACTCTTACCCTTTATTGGCAGATTCTAGAACTAGTTATTCTTAGCTCCTGGCACCCTCTGCCAGGGCAATCTGCCACCAGCCTTGGCCCAGATTCCATTCCCAGCAAGCAATGCAAGCACTCCATTCATTCATGTCTCCCTCCAGGTGTGATTGAGCAACTTGATGAGTCAAGGTAGTTCACTTCCTGCTTTGTCATGCTGCCAACAATTCCCACATGCAACTGGCCCAAACACTTCCTGGTTGCCTCCCCAGCCATAAGCCTCCCTGCCTCTGCCAATAGAAACCACAGCCTAGTGCTCTCCGGAAAATGCCCAAGTGGGAATCTAAGAAGAGCCTGGCTGATGTATCAGCCCCCCCGAAGGGAGGGGCATTTAGTCCAGCAGCGCATAGTTAACTATGGAACTCACTTCCACTGGAGACACTGATGGCAACCAACCTGGCAACCAAACAGGATAAGACAAATTCATGGAAGACAGGGCTGTTGATAGTCACTAGCCACAGTAACAGTGCTTTGCCTCCACAGTCGGAGGCAGCAATGCTTCTGAATCCCAGATTCTGGAAACCACAGACGGACAGAGGGCCCTTGATCTCAGATCCTGATGTAAGGTTTCCTACAGGCATCTGTGAGAACAGGAAGCTGGACTAGATGGGTCACTGGACTCATCTGGCAGCAGCTTACCTTCTTATGTTCTTCTCACAGTGGCCAACCAGATATCCCAACAGAACCCTTGGTCCATCCAACTCGGTATTCAACACTGGCTGGCAGCATTTCCCCAGAGTTTTAGGCAGGAGTTTCTCCCAGCCTTTCCTGGCGATGCCATTGGGGATTGAATCTGGGACCTTCTGCATGCCAGGCAGATCCCTTCCCAATGAGCTACTCTGTCTCTGTGTCCACACTTCGCTTGCCCCATGCCTACAAAGCATGGGTCTTAGTGGTTTTCTTTTTGCGCTGCTGCTTGCTCCAGGAAAGCCTGCTCTTTAACCACTGAATTGGAGCAAACATCAGTCCCTGGAAAAACTTGTTGACATTTGATTCAGTGGTAAAGAGGTTGTTTTCCTGGAGGAAAGTGGCGGGACAAACAGAAGTGAGAATGAGCCATAGGAGTCCAAAGTTCTAAATCTGATCACTCCTTCCCTTGGGCACCTAAGTACAGTGGAACCTCGGGTTGTGAACGTGATCCATGCGGGAGGCATGTTAGCAACCTGCAGCGCCGCTTCTGCGCATGCACGGATCATGATTCGGTGCTTCTGCACATGTGCAAAGCACGAATTAGTGCTTCTGCGCATGCGCGAGTGCCGAAACCCCGAAGTAAGCTGTTACAGTGCTTCCAGGTTTGGCGCAGTGCGCAACCTGAAAACGCATAACCTGAAGTGTCTGTAACCCGAGATAACACTGTACACTCTTTGCGCATGGATCAAAATCACCTGCCCAGAGTGCTGCCGGTCTCCTCTCCCCCACCCCCGGTCACTGATGTAGATCTTCACTCACCTATTCTTCACCAGCGGCCATTTTGTGGCCTGCCTCAGGCGCCAAAATGTTTTGGGCAGGCCTGGTTGTTGCTGATGTTGTTGTTGAGGGTGACTCACTGCCGCCTCTTCAGGCTTCTTAGACTTGCTCGTTTTTATCTCTCCCTCTCTCTCTTTCTGTTTCTCAGTCCATGTGGAAAACCAAGCGAAGCACTGTGAAGGGCTACTTCTTGGCTGGAGGCGAGATGGTCTGGTGGCCAGTAAGCGATTTCCATTATGATGTCTTGGTGGGGTGTCTGTTGCAGAGTGGATCTGCTATGTGTTTGGGAAAGGGGTTGAAATGCAGAGAGTCCTCTGTCTGCCTTCAAAGCCTCAAGGTGGTTTTTTGAGGTCTCATCCCTGCATTGAGATTATTCATATGGGTACAACTCTCGTCTAGTTGAGGTCAGACAGGCTGGAGCTGAGTGCAGAAGGAGCATTATGTGTTCCCCAACTTCCCCTAATACCCCAGGCAAGGAATGTGTATAGAAATGCATACACTACAGGGGTAAAGTGTGTATAAAACACACATTTCAGTGAAAATTGCACTTAGAGAAAATTTCTTCTCAAAAATGTGCAGAATAGACCAAATTGCATAGCAAATGTGTGCAGTGGGAGAAATGCACACTAAAACACTGATAAGGCTTTGTGAGGGCTTTGGAAAACAAAAACAGATAACCTCACACTGATGCGGAAACGTGGTGAACTGAACTTAAGAGTGGAAAAACAAGAAACTGAAACTGAACCAGTCCCCATAATGAGACCTGACAGCCTTTCCAGGGGAACTGGGTGGAGTCCTTTCTGTGCCAGGCAAGATTAGGTGCTCTTGGGAAGGGCAGGAACTGAGCTGGCTCTCACAACCTCTCTTCCCAGGTGGGGGCATCTCTCTTCGCCAGTAATGTCGGCAGCGGACATTTCATTGGCCTGGCTGGCTCCGGGGCAGCGTCTGGAATTGGTGCTACGGCTTATGAGTGGAATGTGAGTATCGCATTTACGGCACAACCTGCTCCTGAGGATGATGATGTGTGTGTGTTGGGGCGGGCATGAACCTGGTAGAGGGCCTTCTTGTAGTGGTGCATCAGGTATTATAATAATAATTTATTTATACCCCACCCATCTGGCTGGGTTTCCCCAGCCACTCTGGGTGCCTCCCAACAGATGATGATGATGATAAAATATCAAACATTTAAACTTCCCTAAACAGGGCTGCCTTCAGGTGTTCTCTAAAAGTCAGATAGTAGTTTATTTCCTTGACATCTGATGGGAGGGTATTCCATAGGGCGGGCGCCGCTACCGAGAAGGCTGGTTCCTCGTAATCTCACTTCTTGCAGTGAGGGAACTGCCAGAAGGCCCTCAGAGCTGGACCTCAGTGTCTGGGCTGAATGATGGAGGTGGAGAAGCTCCTTCAGGTATATTAGGCCGAGGCCATTTAGGGCTTTAAAGGTCAGCACCAACACTTTGAATTGCACTTGGAAACGTACTGGTAGTCAATGAAGGTCTTTCAGGACTGATGTTATATGGTCTCAGTGGCTGCTCCCAGTCACCAGTCTAGCTGCCGCATTCTGGATTAGTTGTAGTTTCTGGGTCACCTTCAAAGGTATCCCCACGTAGAGCGCATTGCAGTAGTCCAAGCAGGAGAAAACTAGTGCATGCACCACTCTGGCGAGACAGATCTTTTGGCAGACTGTGCCCTGGTGAACTGAGGGCCTTCTCAGTTTACTGCCCAGAAGCTCCCTCTTGATGGGCAGGTTCAAGATACACCCCGACCCCTCTGACCCTCTCTCTCATCTTTGTCTTCTTTATGTTTAAACCTGACAGCCCTTCCAACAGAGGTCTGTCTTCTGCAAAGTAGGACATGCAGCCACTCTGTGGACCCAAAGCCAACCCAGAGAAAGCTTTTGTCTGTCAGTTGATTCTCTGGTTGTATCCTGCTTATTTTGTTCCTGACCTGGGCTCTGCTTCTCCTCACAGGGCATGTTCTGTGTCTTGGTGCTGGCATGGCTGTTTCTGCCCATCTACGTGGCAGCAGGGGTGAGTCCACCGGCCACACTATGGCCACTGTTTCCCACCAACTTTTTCAGAGAGCAGGAATCTGTTCTGAAACGGATGTGCCAAGTTATGCATCATGTCATTTCTCTGAATTGTAGTCTTTAAAAACCGTAAACTCACTGCCCTGTCCTCCTGAGGTAAAAGGGACTGTACCATTTCTGTGATGTTATTACTGCCTAGATTTCGAATAATCTTTTCTTGCTGTTTTTCATCAATGCTGCCTTATCATTTCCAGGTGACAACCATGCCAGAATATTTGCAGAGGCGCTTTGGGGGCAAAAGGATTCAAATCTTCCTAGCGATTCTCTACTTGTTTATCTATATATTCACCAAAATCTCAGTAAGTAAGGAGACGAGAGGAGACAGAACAGAATTGGCTTGGAAAGAGTAGGTCCATCGAGGCTTCCTAAGTGACCTTTTCTGCCTTTCAATCTTTCTGATATGTTGTGTTGGCTTCTGAATGACAGGCAAATGATGAAAGGAGGGAAGGAGACTGAACTGAATTCTAGATTTAAGATTGTGTAGGTTACTGAAGGCTGAGGAAGATTTTTGGGGGAAGCCTGCTTCTGCTGCCCATTCTTTGATGCTAGATGTATTTTTGAGCACACAGAATCATTTTACAAAGTGTTCCTTTGTGTTCTTCCTGTTGGAATAAGGTCAAGCGAAAGCAGTAGCAGCTCACTTTGCTTGAGAACAGAATCTTCTCCCTCCTTATCTATTTTGTCTGTTGCTGAGTTTACTGCTTGTAGTTCTGCCTGTTTGGTTTGCTCCCTTTTCGTGAACTTATTTCTCTTGATATAGATGTAAAGGAGATGCCAGCACCAGCAGAACACCTGAGGGCTTGTCCACACTTGCCTCTGCTGTGCTGTTACCATGGTCAGCGATTTACAGCTCTGTGTCCAAGTGCCCCCCCCGGCTCCGGAGCTTTTGCTGTGGAAACATGCTCTTTAAAGCTCAATCAGAGCAAACATAAGTCCATGGAAACCCCAGTCTGACGTCCAATTCAGAGGATGTTTTCGCGGGAAAAGCTCCGGAGCAAAACAAAAACATTTAGACACAGACCTTATACCTTGGTCCATTTAGGTAGTATTGTCTTGCAATGGCTTTCTGGGATTCTGGGTGAGGGACATTACCAGCCTGGCTTGGAGATGGCTGGGGACTGAAGCTGGGGCCTCCTGAATGTTAGATGCTCTACCCTGAGCCATGATGACCCTCTCCTGTGTGGTGCTGGACAGTGACAGAGGACGACTAACCTGCCTGGTTTAGTAATTCTTCTTCTTTGGGGTCAATGGGTTTTAATGAGTAACTTACTAACACTTTCTCTTTAGTTGCTCATTAACAACGAAACAGCACTCAAGGCCACTACTACTACTATTACTACTGTTAATAATAATATGGACTGTCCCCCACCTTCCCAGTGGAGTGTCCTTTGCTTGTGTTTCATCAATAGCAGGATCAGGGTGCATTTTTGCATCTAGCCGGAAGATGCTCCCAGTCTGGACTCCACACACAGCTGCCTTGCCTTACTGATGTCATCATGTGGATTACAGTGGAACTTCGGGTTGCGAACGTGATCCGTGTGGGAGGCATGTTCGCAACCTGCAGCGTTGTGTCTGCGCATGCGCGTGACGCAATTCGGTGCTTCTGCGCATGCACAAAGTGCAATTTAGTGCTTCTGCACATGCGTGAATGCCAAAACCCAGAAGTAACCTGTTTTGGTACTTCTGGGTTTGGCGCATCCGTAACCGGAAAACATGCAACCCACAGCGATCGCAACCCGAGGTATGACTGTATTAGTTTAGTTTGAAGACTGATTCAAAATAATTATTGATCCACACAAACGGAGTCCTGAAGTGATATACAGAGATGGGGCAGGGAGGGGGAGTACTCGCGTATGGGGGTCATATGGGGTTGGGGGGATCCTTGTCCCCCCTCCCCACCCCAGGTCATACTGGCTGGTGAATTTGAGGCAGTTGTGTGTGGTTGTTGGGTTAATTTCATTTCCGTTGTGTTTGTTCGCATCCCCAAACTTCCTTTGCCTGAGTTGTCCCGCACGAATTTTGCAAAGCCCTTCCTGCGTTGAATGTAACCTCAAATGTGCTTTCTACTGTGTGGCAGTGATGCAGGGCATTCTGTGCTCCCTGAAATGTTGTGCGGATGCCAGATGAACCATCTTTTGACCCAGCTCAACACGGTGGCCCTATATTGTGTTAGGCTCATGGTGTCTTCCGTTTAATCACACACATCACCTAGAGTAGGCCTGCAGCAACAGAGGCAGCCCTGCCAGTTAACTTCAACAGCATTCAGGGCAAACAAAACCTCCCTTTTTGGCCATGGAGTGTGCATGAGAGCCAGTGTGGTGTAGTGGTTAGAATGTCGGACTAGGACCTGGGAGACCAGGGTTCAAATCCCCACTTGGCCAAAAAGCTCACTGCCTTGGGCCACTCACCGGCTCTCTCAGCCCAATCTACCTAACAAGGTTGTTTGGGGGATTAAATGGGGAAAGGGAGAAGAATGCATATGTTGCCTCGAGTTCCTTGGAGGAAAAGATAGAGTAGAAATTCAGGAAATAAATAAATTCTCCTGTTTGCAATTCAAGAGAATGTCAAATTAAAGAGGGACGTGGCGGTGGTAGGGTGGGGTAAATCCCACCACGCTTTTCTATTAGCCTGGATTGGGGGCTACCCCCAACTCCCCACAGACTGCTACTGCTGCTCTCCAGCACCTGTTGAGTTTCCTGCTCCCAAGGAATGACTGAGCCATTGTTCCAGCTCTTCCTCTTCCAAACAAGCTTCTCCTTTGTCCAAAAGAGCTGAACAGAGCTTGGCTGTCCGTACAGGGGGTGAGGGTGGGGGTCCTTCAGCTGTTGGGCACAATGGAGCTGAGAGCATTTATTGGTCTACTTGAGGTGCCTCCAGTATTCTGCGGGAGTGGATCAAAGCCCTCTGCCACCCTCTAGTGCAACACACACACTTTGAAAAAGAATCAGGGTTTTTTTTGCCATTTGGAAAGTGCACTGAAAAATGTGGGGTGAGTGAATGGTTAATAGGGAGACGTGTAAACATCCCACAAACAAATCAAGATGAATGGAGGAGGAATCCTCATGGTCAAGTAGATCCAAAAGACCAGTCAGAGCCTAACCTCAGTGTCCTCATACCTGTCTGGATTTTGTCTCCTCCAGGTTGACATGTATGCTGGGGCCCTCTTCATCCAGCAGGCCTTGCACTGGGATCTCTACGTGGCTGTCATTGGGCTGCTGGTTATCACAGCCATTTACACTGTGGCAGGTAAGTCTGAGCAGAGAGAGAGAGAGAGAGAGCTCTGTCCTTATCTCTTTATTCAACCTCTAGGAGTAGATATATCCGTCCCTGCCTAGCAGGGTTTGTTTGTTTATTGCATTTCTATCCCACTTTCCCCCATGAGCTTAAAGTAGCACCCATAGTTCTCCCCTTCCTCATTTAATTCTCACAACAACCCTGTGAGGTAGATCAGGCTGAAAGGCAGTGACTGCCCTGTGAGGTCATCCAGGGAACTTCATGACTGAGTGGGGATTTGATCTGTGGTCTGTCCCAAGCCCTAGCCTGACATTAACCACTAGGTCACGCTGACTGTCCAAGACATCTTGCTGCCTCTGATAGTGGAATAGGTAGCCATCGTGGCTAGTAGCCATTTATAGCCTTATCCTTGATGAAGTTGTCTAATCCTCATTTAATGCCATCCAAGTTGTTGCTGACCACTGCATCTTGTGGGGTGGAGTTCCATAGTTCCAACAGTGCATTGTGTGAAGATGTCCTTCCTTTTTCTGCCCTGAACCTCCCAACGTTGAGCCTCACTGAGTCACAGTGTTGTAGAGTCGGAAGGGAACCAAAGGGTCCAAGCCCTGTAAAGAAGCTGATTGGATTGGCTATTGGGTCTTATTTTGATATTGGCAATGGGGCAGTGTGTTCCTGAGGACAGGACTACCCTAGAGGACACAGGGCAAGCCGGCCTCCAACACCTCCCAGTTGCTCCTTGCCTGCTCCAGCTTCTGCTGCCTGAGGTGACTTTCACTCTGCCTAATGGTAGGACCAGCTCTGCTTTTTAGCAGTTATCTCATGGTCGTAATCCACCCGGAATGGGACTAGGGTCAGCCACCATTTGACTGCCCTGTGCAAGCAACTGGGCAGATGAGGCTTGACTAATGCAAGTCCAAATCTTTTGGTCAAGCTAATGTCCAGACCAAGTTCCAAGCACAGGTCTTGCTTCTTCTGTTCCCTCTGTAGGTGGCCTGGCAGCTGTGATATACACCGACGCCCTGCAGACAGTCATCATGCTAGCTGGGGCGCTGACGCTGATGGGCTTCAGTAAGTATCTTAGAACCACAGAACCACAGAAGTGGAACGGACCACAAGGGTCATCTCATCCAACCCCCTGCAATGCAGGAATCTTTTGCCCAACACGGGGCACAAACCCATGACACTAGGATGAACAGTCTTATGCTTTACTAGCTGAGCTCTCTTGTGGATGGGGTTTGGGGTTTGCCCTCTGAGATGTGATGCCAAGTTTCGCACGCAGGAGAAAGCTGCAGATGTCCACTTCATTCATTGCTCCCTGACTTTGCTCATACCTCCGTGAGTAGCTGTAGCGCAGCACCTAAGCATGTGATCCAGGACATCTCTGGGTTGAGTCTGGCCTCAGGCTCACGCAGGCCAACTCCTGGTCTGCAATATAGGCATAATAATAATAATAATAATAATAATAATAATAATAATAATAATGATAATTCATTGCCCACTCTTCACCCTAAGGTCTCAGGGCACATTACAGGATTAAAATAAAATATTAAAACACTGTTTGAAAATCAGTTTAAAACAACTTGCAATGAGGTGGGTCCTATGATATGCATCTCCATTGTCAAAAGCTTGGGTAAAGAGGTACGTCTGCAGCATTCACCAGAAGCTGTACAATGAAGGTGCCAGGTGCACCTCTGTGAGGAGGGAGAGCCACGGCTTAGGGGCTGCCACAAAGAAGACCCTGTCCTGGGCCACCACCACCCCAACTTTCTGAGAACCCCTGAAAGGGTCTCTAGCATCCACCTATTTTAAGACTTGCCATAAGCAGACACTCGCAGAGGTCCAGAGATGCCCAAGTTATTTCTAGTCTTTGAGGTCCCTAGTCAAAAATAAAAAGATCATATAATCAGCTGATATGAGAGCACCCCTTCATCACAATCTTACATTGCTCCATCAGAACCAATATTTTGTAACAATGTTTATGAATGTTTTAAACTCTCTTAAGGTGACAAGATCTGTAACAGTTAACAAAAAAGTTCTGTCTTCTACCAAATCACCTCTATTCCTTGCTTAAATCTGCAGCTCTAAGCTGAGAAAGCGTGCCACATCCTTGGGCTCATGTGTATCAAGACATGTTACCTCACAATGGAGAATTCTTCCCTAAATCCCATTGTTTGAACTTAGCGGTTTCCCAAAACACCACAGCAGACCCATGCAAAGCAAATGCTGAGCACCGGCAGGAAATCTGAACATCGTTTGCTCTTCAACTTTCCAGGTTTTTCCAAAGTTGGAGGGCTGGAAGACTTGCAGAACAGATACTTCCAAGCCATTGCGAGCAACCGCAATGGCAACAACAGCTGCGGTTTACCCAGGGATGACGCTTTCCACATCTTCCGGGATCCTGTCACGTCTGACCTTCCCTGGCCGGGAGTGCTGGTTGGAATGACCATCCCCTCGCTGTGGTACTGGTGCACAGACCAGGTTGTTGTTCTTGTTGTTCTTGTTGTTTTTATCGTTGTTATTAATATACCACCCTTCAGATGAAGATCACAGGACTGTTCACAACATAAAAATACAAAATGAGAACACAAAATACACACTAAAACAAAAACAAACCAATAACCCCTCTCCCACAAACACAATTAAAAGGGTATATAATGTTCACCAGGGCTTCTAAAATCCATTTTTGTTGTCCTGCCATTAGTCCCCACACTAAAGTAAAGGTAAAGGGACCCCTGACCATTAGGTCCAGTCATGGCCAACTCTGGGGTTGCGGCGCTCATCTCGCTTTATTGGCTGAGGGAGCCGGCGTACAGCTTCCGGGTCATGTGGCCAGCATGACTAAGCTGCTTCTGGCGAACCAGAGCAGCACACAGAAATGCCGTTTACCTTCCCTCCGGAGTGGTACCTATTTATCTACTTGCACTTTGACGTGCTTTCAAACTCTTAGGTTGGCAGGAGCAGGGACCGAGCAACGGGAGCTCACCCCGTCACAGGGATTTGAACTGCCGACCTTCTGATGGGCAAGTCTTAGGCTCTGTGGTTTAACCCACAGCGCCACCCGCGTCCCACAGTCCCCACGCTACAGGGTTATAATTTAAAAGTTCATGAACATCTGAAAATGCCAAGGATTTTGCCAATGCAAAATTGATGTGAGTAACAACTTCATACCAAAAGGAATATATCACTGGAGAGGCCCTGATCATTTGCCTCAAAGAAGCATCCTGAACCCAACACCTCCATCATTATAACTCCAGGGCAGACACCTGTCTGACAATACGAGGAACATAATTAATATTCTAGAAAAATTACAAGTGAATATTAATACTAAAGCAGTTTTGATATTTGTGGACGCGGAGAAAGCCTTTGACAATATCTCTTGGAGTTTTATGAAGAAGAATTTACAGGGGATGGGGGTTGGTCAAGGGTTTAGTAATGGTATAGGTGCAATTTATTCAGAACAAAAGGCTAAATTAATTGTGAATAGTGTTGTGAAGGAAGAATTTAAGATAGAGAAAGGAACACGACAAGGTTGCCCAATCTCTCCATTGCTTTTTATATCGGTCCTGGAGGTTCTTTTAAATATGTTAGATCCTAAAATTAAGAATCTGTCAAGAATGTATAACTTGCTGTTGAAATGGAATACTCAGGATGAAACGGTGAAATCTGCTATGATTAAATGGGCACAAGATGTTGGACATAATATTATGATGGCTGACTGGGAACAGTTATGGACCACAGGTATGAAGTTCACGGCATGTAATGCCTTAAGAGAGAATATAATGAAAATGATATATAGGTGGTACATGACACAGTCAAGCTTGCAAAAATCTACCATTTGCCCGATAATAAATGTTGGAAATGTAAAGAGACTGAAGGTACATTCTTTCACCTTTGGTGGACATGCCCAAGGATTAAGACTTTCTGGGAGATGATCTATAATGAAATGAAAAAGGTATTTAAATATACCTTTCTGAAGAAACCAGAGGCCTTTCTCCTGGGCATGGTCGGCCAATCGGTGCCAAAGTAGGATAGAACTTTCTTTATGTATGCCACAACAGCAGCAAGAATACTTATTGCAAAGTACTGGAAGACACAAGATTTACCCACCCGGGAAGAATGGCAGATAAAGGTGATGGACTACATGGAATTGGCAGATATGACTGGCAGAATCCGAGACCAGGGAGAAGAGTTGGTGGAGGAAGATTGGAAGAAATTTAAAGACTATTTACAGAAACATTGCAAAATTAATGAATGCTAGAAGGATGTTGGAATGATGTTATGTGGCTTTAGCAGAAATGTTATAAAGAATTTGGGAAAAACTGACTGTTAATTGGCGAAAGGAGGGAAAGTAAAATTACATTATATTAAGATAAATTACAGGACAATAATTTGAAAAGATGGAAAGGATTTGCTGAAACAGATAATCGAACTAGAATACAAAAAAAGGGAGGTGTGAGGAGGTCAAGGAAATAAGCTAATGAAAGACAAGTTATGGGAAGATGTGTTGTATTTTTCTTTTTTGCTTTTTTAATGAATTTTATTTCTTCTTGTTTTTTCTTCTTTTTTCTTATTCTTGTTTTTTCTTTATTGTGATGTGTTGTATTGTTTTTGTTTAAAAATGTGTTTTTTGCTTTTTCTTTTTGTAACCTTTGAAATGTTAATAAATATTATATATATATATATATATATATATATATATATATATATATATATATATATATATATATCTCCAGAGAAGCCACTGCCTGCCTTTGCATCTCTCAGGTGGTCTTAGAAGGGCCTGTTCCAAACTGTCTCCTTCCTTACATTGCAGGTCATTGTTCAAAGATCTTTGGCAGCCAAGAACCTGTCTCATGCCAAAGGGGGAGCCTTGCTGGCCTCCTACTTGAAAATTCTGCCCTTGTTTATGATGGTTCTGCCTGGCATGATCAGCCGCATCCTCTTTCCAGGTAAGAAGGAAGAATAAGATGCCTCCTGATGCTGCAGAGTGTAGTGAATCATAGAGTTAGAAGGGACCAACCCACCAAGGGTCATCTCAGGAGTCCTTGACAAATTGCTGTCCAACTTCTGCTTAAATACCTCAAATGAAGGCCATGTTCTGAGGTTGTCTGTTCCACTGCTGAACAGCTCTTACTGCCAGAAAATTCTTACTAATGTTCTTCTTTCTTGTCATTTGAATCCATTGGTTTGAGCGGTGAGAACGTTGGACTCACTGGGTGACCTCGAGGCCAGTCATTAAATCTCTCAGCCTAACCTACCTCGCAGGGTGGTTGTGAGGATTAATTGAGGAGGGGAAGAGCCATGTAGGCTGCCTTGAGCTCCTGGGGGGTGGGGGGGAGAGATGGGATATCAATGCAATGAATAAATGCAATACAGATTTCTAAGAGGAAATATATTTTGGTCAGCATGTGTTGAGGGGGAAGGATTTGGAGCAGGGATCAAAGCTCTTATCTTCCTTTAATTTTTTTACCCTGAGCATTTCCAAACTGCCAGCACATTCCCAAAATAAAATGTGCCATAAAACCATCAAAACATCATAAAGTCGTAAGATGCAGTACCAACAACCAAACCAAATTAAATTGGTTTTCTGAAATAGACTTGTTTTCAGTAGGTGACAAAATATTAGAATCTGCCTCTTGACTACAGATGATTTGCAAACAGTTCCCCACCCATTTTTACACCCTTGGCCTTGCACCCCCCCCCACTCTCTCACAGCTATTTACAACAAGTTTAAATTACATTTTCATCACAGATCTCGTGGCTTGTGCTGATCCGAACACCTGCAAAACGATCTGTGGCAACCCATCTGGATGTTCTGATATTGCATACCCCAAATTGGTCATTGAACTTTTGCCAATTGGTAAGGAGGAAGGAAGGGTGGGGGCTTCTCAGCAACCCAAAGAGAGATGCTCAGAGATGCAGGTGGAGAGAAATTTAGCTGTAGGTGAGAGACCAACAGCACTTTCGGATGGTAACAAATAAGGTCCAAGATGTGCAAAGACAATGGGTGGTGCTCATTGGAACGGGTGGGGAAGAAGGCAGGGAGGCCAACAGTAGGTGGCACCAGAGCCAATGACAGGCAGAGCGAACTAATTTTCATGTTGTCCTCATTCTTCTCCCTGCCATGTTTGGCTGCCACTGTGGCTCAGTAAACAACAGAGTTATTTGCAAAGGTTTTTTGGGTGGCCCTGGGGCATGGCATGAGCTTATCTCTGAAGACCAGTTGTCAGGTACCACAAATGGGGAGAGTGTTGCTATTAAACCCAGATCCCCCTTGCTGGCTTCCCAGAAGAGGTGTCTGAAGACCATGACCTGGGCTTTGACCCAGCTGCTGCAGGGCTTTTCTTATATTAGGAGAGAGGTGAGCACTCTGCTTGGTCCAGGGCACCCCTCGTGAGTGGTGGGCTCTCCTTTGGATTCCAGGACTCAGAGGTCTGATGATGTCCGTGATGATTGCAGCACTGATGTCCTCCCTGACTTCCATCTTCAACAGCGCAAGCACCATTTTCACCATGGATCTCTGGCGAAATATCAGGCCCCTCTCTTCGGAGTGGGAGCTCATGATCGTCGGCAGGTAAGGTGCCCCATGTGCAAGGTGGTGCACACCCAACAAGAGTCCCAGAAGATCCCAGGGTAGACTTCCAATAGTTAGGTCACAGAATTTTAGGGTTGGAAGGGACCCCAAAGGTCCCTAGTCCATCCCCCTGCAATGCAGGAATCACAGCTAATTCACACTTGGATACAGCCTTTTATGTTTCAGGACCTATTCTTTCCTTGCCATTAGAAATTGGTAGCAAAACAAAGAGATAACGAGGCCTTTCTCCTTGATTCAGGGTCTTTGTCCTGCTCCTTGTAGTCATTTCCATCTTATGGATTCCGCTGGTCCAGGCCAGCCAGGGGGGACAGCTCTTCATTTACATCCAGACCATCAGTTCCTACCTACAACCTCCTGTGGCCGTGGTCTTCATTCTGGGCTGCTTCTGGAAGAGAACAAATGAAAAGGTGAGTGAGATGCAGGTTCTTCTGGAGGCCCTGAACGATGGCGGTTGTGAGCTGCGTTATTTGCAAAGTTTTTTGGGTGGCCCTGGTGTATGGCATGAGTGTGTCTCTGAAGACCAGTTGTCAGGTACCAAAAATGGGGAGAACATCTTCTGATGCAAATCATTGTAATATTTTTATTTGCGTTCCAAGTATCATTATATTTACCCGTACACAATCTGTGTCTCAAAGCAATCCATTCCTATGTTGCAAGAGTTGTCATATCTTCTATCCATTGATCAAAAGGCGCCAAAGGATTGTTTCAAATTTCAAAAGATTGTTGTGCTTTGGTTTGTGGATTGTTTTGAGATGGCCGAATTTAGCAGATGTGCCCTAAAATGGGAATTAAACCAAATTTCGACTTGACTGTGGTGTAGATGCCTCTTCTTGTTCCAACATGGGATTCTTCCTTCCTCCCAGGGGGCATTCTGTGGCCTTTTGATCGGGATGGGAATGGGCCTGATCCGAATGGTGCTGGATTTCGTCTACCCACTGCCACGGTGCGATGAGGCAGACGGCCGTCCAGCAGTGGTGAAATACGTCCACTACCTCTACTTCTCCATGATTCTGAGTCTGGCTACGCTGCTTGTGGTGGTGACTGTTAGTCTCCTGACAGAGCCTCCTTCAAAGGAAAGGGTGCGTAATTCCAGCAGGCATTGCCAGCTCTCGTTTCTGAACCCATCTTCTTGGGTGCTTTAAAGCCCAATCAGATTAGAGCAGCTCTGAAACATGGAGCAAATTAGGTGACACCCAGGGTGGATCTACACATGGAGGGGTGGGACGGACACTTTAAATAAGTCAGAAATTAGATCGTTATACTGTAGTAAAAGGGAAAAATAATCCCTATGGAAAACCACGTTTCAGAATTTCCTGCTCTCTGGCGCCATCTGGTGTTGCATGTTTAAAGTGTAATCAAATCACTGTTTCTTTACTACTGTAGCTGAGTCCCCACGCTGTCCCTTTAAAACACTTCTATGCCGCTTCATCATCCACAGATAATCCTGTGGTCTGTAGTTTGTTAAAGGTGCCTTTTGTCCCAACAGATCACCCGCCTCACCTGGTTCACCCGCAAGGATGCTCAGGTAGAGAAGGATGTCCTTCCACAAGCTCCCAGAAGCCCTGCTGTGCCTCTCCCTGCCAACAGTGTCCATGAGGCTGGTCCTCCTTCTCCAGTGCAGCTTGAGATCAGCGATGGCCCTGAAAACAATCAAAATGGTAAAACTTATCAGTGACCCACAGAGGACAGAGATCAGTTAGTAGAGCTTGAGACACTTAATCTCAGGGTCATGGGTCCCTTTCCCATGTCCATGAGCCTGACCACTGATTTACGGCTAACTTGTCTCCTCTTTAGGTTCCCTGGACTGTAAGAAGACCTCCAAACTCACAAGGCTGTTTTTGTGGATCTGTGGGATGGAGAGCAGGAATCCGGACACTCCAAAATCTGCTTTAGAATTGAAAAGTGAAACCGCCATGGCTTCCACGAAGGAAGCACCATTTGTGAAGCACATCCTCAATGTCAACCTGATAGTCTGCTTAAGCGCAGGCGTCTTCCTCTGGGCTTACTTTGCGTAGCATCGAGCCTCATCGATTCAAAGGACGCTGTTCAGCGCCAAGCAGATGGGCATTGCTATAGGAAGGACTAAGGCGAATGATAACACTTAATAATGACCCTGTACCAGACACTGTGTGTTTTTAAAATTCTCAAGGAAAGGAAAAAGGGCCTGAATGCTTGCAGATGGACTTGAAGAATTCGCAGTAGGAGAAATCTAGAGCCTCTCCAATGTAACCGGGTCCCAGGCGGTGATTTTGGGGGCAAAGACCAAAAGCAGGTTTGCTTGGCACAGTTATTATTTAAACAAGTGAGACACCATTCTTTTGCCACACATTTCCTGACAGTCGCATGACCCCACATGCGGCAGGTCTGGGGGTTTTAGCCAGCTAAGTTCTACTCAGAGTAAACCCATTGAAATTAGCAAACAATAGATAGGACTATGGAACTAACCATTCCCTAGGAGGCAGTGAGGGCCACCAACCTAGATGGTTTTGTAAGAGAATTAGATAATTTCATGGAGAGCTATTAATATCTACTAGCCATGAAGGTTCTGCTCTGCCTGGGGAAAGCAATGCTTCTGAATCCCAGCTGCTGGAAACCACAGGAAGGGAGAGTGAACTTCTGCTCAAATCCCACTTTGGGGTTTTGGTTGACCCTTGTGAGAACAGGATGCTGGCCGGATCCAGCAGGCTCTTCTTAAAGGTAAAGGTAAAGGGGCCCCTGACCATTAGGTCCGGTCGTGGCCGACGCTGGGGTTGCGGCGCTCATCTCGCTTTATTGGCCGAGGGAGCCGGCGTACAGCTTCTGGGTCATGTGGCCAGTATGACTAAGCCGCTTCTGGCAAACCAGAGCAGCGCATGGAAACGCTGTTTACTTTCCCTCCGGAGCAGTACCTATTTATCTACTTGCACTTTGATGTGCTTTCGAACTGCTAGGTGGGCAGGAGCAGGGACCAAGCAATGGGAGCTCACCCCATTGCGGGGATTTGAACCACCGACCTTCTGATCAGCAAGTCCTAGGCTCTAGGCACAGCGCCACCCGTGTCCCGGACAGGCTCTTCTTTGTTTCTTACATTAATATCATTAACTATTCCCTTGGGTCTGTTCTGAGTAGGACTAGCATTGGATACAACACGGGGTCTTTAATAAAGCCTTTGCCGACCTGGTGCCCTCTAGATGTTTTGGACTTCACATCCCATGTGGCTGTGCTGTCTAGGGCTGATGCGAGTTGTAGTCCAAAGTGTCTAGAGCTCTCCAGGTGAGCAAAGCCTGCTTTAATGCTACAATGTTTAGCTATGGGCACCCATGCCATGGTGATGCTCTCATACCAGAACCGTGTTCATGCGCTGGCTCCTCCAGAGGAGCTCACAACCTCTTTGGTCCTCCCCAATCCTCTTAGCTCAGTGTGGCACAAACCATCGTTAAGGCAGAGAGTTCTTAACCATAGATCCAGGTTCAGGCAACATCCTAAGCCATGGGTAGGCAATATAAGGCCCAGGGGCCAGATCCGGCCCAATCGCCTTCTAAATCTGGCCCGCGGACAGTCCAGGAATCAGTGTGTTTTTACATGAGTAGAATGTGTCCTTTTATTTAAAATGCATCTCTGGGTTATTTGTGGGGCATAGGAATTCGTTTATCCCCCCCCCAAATATAGTCCAGCCCCCCACAAGGTCTGAAGGACAGTGGACCGGCCCCCTGCTCAAAAAGTTTGCTGACCCCTGCTAAGCCAACTTTGGCTTAGCCGCCATACTGAGCAAAAAAGGACTGGGAAGAACAAAGCGGCTGTAATCTTCTCCTTCCTGGGAGACATACTTTGGCTTAGTGTTACACACAAAAGTTGCCACAGTGAACAAGTATTTTTGATTGTCCTGAGCCTACTGTAGTCCAGGGGGGTTGACTTCCCTCCATAGCTTGAACCATGACAGCTTAACAGGCATACAGTTTATCGGAAACATTGGAAGCTACCTGATATTGAGTCAGACCTTTGGTCCATTGAGCTCAGTATTGCCCACACTGACCAGCAACAACTGTCCAGGGTTTCAGTCCCGAGTCTCTCCCAGCCCTACCTGGAGATGCCAGGGATTAAACTGGGGACCTTCTGCGTGCAATGCAGGTATACTATGCACTGAGCTAAAGCCCTTCCGTCTACATTAGTAGGATAGGCACGTCTTAAGGTTTTCATTACAGGTAGGTAGCCGTGTTGGTCTGCCATAGTTGAAACAAAACAAAAAAATTCCTTCCAGTTGCACCTTAGAGTCCAGCTAAGTTTGTCACTGGTATCAGCTTTCGTGTGCATGAAGAAGATGGAGAAGTGTGCATGCACACGAAAGCTCATACCAGTAACTAACTTAGTTGGTCTCTAAGGTGCTACTGGAATGAATTTTTTTTATTAAGGTTTTCAGTCACTACAAGAACAACCTGTTACGTTCTGTCTAATCTCCTGCAGATATACATCCCAGGCATTCTCGATTTACAAACATATATTTCAGTGGTGTCATATAATGCCAATTTTGTGTTAAAAGCTAATATTACAGGCTGATAAAAAATAGCATTCTCTTGAAAAAGAAGTGCACATTGCAGGGGGTTGGACTACAGAACCCTTGGGTGCCCCTTCCAACTCTACAGGTCTGCGATTCTATGAAAGGTTCTTTAGCAGGGTGCTAAGTGTAACAATGAAGGAAAAGGTAGCAAAACGAACTTTTCTAGAGTGCAGGAAGACTGCATAACCTCCCAGAAACATCTGTGGACATAGCTTGGAAGGAGAACGAGTTGCTTGTTGAAATGGCCAATGTATTTGTGAGATTTTCAGTGGGAGAGTGTTTTGACGGTGTCCCTTTTACTGTACAAAATAATGCGGAGAGTATTTTTATGGAGTATTTTATGAACTGCGTCATGTTTTTCATGGACTTGTAAAAACAAAAACAAATCAATGTGTGTGTTTTTATTTATTCTTCTGAATGGAGTCAGGCATCGGTGCAAGGATGCCACGATATATCTGAGCTGGCTTCAGTTTTCTTCATCATGCAATAACCAGTCTAACCCAGTGGCCTCTTCATACCTGCTCCAGGGTGATGTGGGAAAGTTGCAAGTGATGCCCAGGGAAATGTGTGCAGATCCTATCCTTGTCTTTGGAGAACCCAGGAAAGTTAAATGCGATGCTGATAATATTTGAAGCTCGACTGTGTGATTCTAGCGTAGTGCAGCCCAAATTGTCTTTCCTCAGACAATGAGTGTCTTTATAACAGCTGCCTTAACTGCACAGAAGAAATTCAGCACTGAAAATAGACTAGGCTCAACCTTGGTTGGCAATAAATGTCTTTAGATAACCTGGTTTAGATATACTTGCTTCTTTCTGAGTTTTGGGAAGGCTCCTTTCCAAGAAGTAGTCTTGATATTTATTTATTTCTAAAGGGAAAAAAACCCCAAGATACATTCCCATACCACAAACAAAGACTAGTTTTGCCTCCAGACAGCCTGTTTAATCAGCATCCAACCTGATTTGTTTGCAGAGAAATTAGACTGTCCAGCGGGAGTCTCCATCCTGATTTGTTTCTGGGGAGATTAGGTGTCAGTTTCGTCAAGCAAGTGTTTTAATGAATAAAAATAAAATTACCCCACACTTTCCAGTGCACTTTTCCATCTCTTTTCTGTCTGTTCTTTTGAATCGAAGCATCGCTGGCTGGTTGTTTCTATGGCAGCACACCTGTACTTGGCCAAATGTTTAGTCATGTAAAAATAAGCTTTAAGTTATGTTAAAGGGCCTTTAACTTAACAAAAGAGACTGGTTTGACCACTCCATAATAAGAACATAAGAAGAGCCTGCTGGACCAGGTCAATGGCCCATCGAATCCAGCATTTGGGTCTCACAGTGGCCAGCCAGATGCCCCAGTGCGAAATCCACAAGCAGGACTCCGGCACAAGAGCCCTCTCCTCTGTTGCGATTTCTGGCAACTGGTATTCAGAAGCATTGCTGCCTCCAATTGTGGAGGCAGAGCCAAACCATCGTGGCCAGCAGCCCTTGATACCCTTCTCTTCCATAAACTTGTCTAATACTCTTTCAAAACCATCCAAGATGGCGGCCACCACTGCCTCCTGAAGGAGCGAGTTCCATAGTTCAACTACCGTACACATTGCGGGAAGAAGTCCTTCCTTTTATGTGATAGTTCAGTCAGTAGAGCCCGAGACTCTTAATCTCAGGGTTGTGGATTTGAGCCCCATGTTGGACAAAAGATACTTGCATTGCGGGGGTTGGACTAGATGACCCGCATGGTCCCTTCCAACTCTATGATTCTAAGGTGGGGAGGGGTATTACTCAGAAGGGTGGTGGGAATGGGAGATTGGCAGATAGCTGAGATGAGCCTGTTGACGACTCTTAACGATGGATAATGGATTAATAATGGATTCTTATCCCATTATACATGACTAAGCCATTTCTCACCTTCTCACCCCTTGCCTTTTCCTGTAAGACCTATTACAGTCGTTAAGAGTCGTCAACAGGCTCATCTCAGCTATCTGCCAATCCCACCACCCTTCTGAGTAACACCCCTCCCCACCTTCTCACTATATAGAAGGATCTGGCAACTTCTGTTTCAGTGTATCTGAAGAAGTGTGCATGCACATGAAAGCTCATACCAAGAACTAACTTAGTTGGTCTTTAAGGTGCTACTGGAAGGAATTTTTTTTTATTTTAATAAAAATTATATACAAAAAAATAAAAATAAAACTGCAGGCTTGGAGGAGATCCAAAGATGGCCTCCCCTCAATCCTATATATTTGCTTATTTTCTTTTGGGTAGAGCAGGTTCAAAGCATAGATTCGTACATCCTCAGAACACAGGCTGGCAACAGAGCTGACTTTCTAGGGGAGGCCATTCCCTCACGCGTCAGTTACCTCTTGAGTTCCGGAACTGCCATCTTGGGCAAAATGGCCAACATACTGGCCAACATTGTGGCGAGGAGCACCCTCCTCAGTGCTCTGGAGGAGAAGAGGCGCCAACAGATGAAGGTGTGAGGGGAAATTAGGGTGGCGGTGAAAGGTTCTCCTCAACACAAGGCCACGCTTCCACCTCAACGCCTCTGCACAGGGTCTCCTCAACGTTCCTCCATTCTTGCTGCTCTCCCACAACTGCAGACCAGCTCCTCATCCTTTTCCATATCATGGCTTCTCAAGTTGCCTCACTCTGCCCTCTACACATGTAGTGTAGGCTTCGCCCTGCCATTCTGAACCTCTTCATAGTCCCAAAGGGTAGCCATGTGTCCTAGGCCTGAGCTTTATTGGCTTCTTTGAATAAAGTATGAACTTCACGGACACAGGCTATTTTATTTACTAACCTACTTCTGGATCCAGCTCTCAACAGCGTAAGATTCAATCGCCATTCCTGTAAAATGGGCCCAAGACGCAGGCAAATAGCTACTAACAGAACCTTTTGTGTTCTCCTTCCCTCCTACCCCAGAAATTCCTGCTCCATCGGCTGTTCTTTGTCGCGCTGTTGCGAGAAAATGCGGAGAGTGCAGACGTCACAGGTATGGGAGCTACCCTCTCACGCGGGCTTTCGGGAGGCAAGGCATTGGCTGTGAGCCTCTTCCAGTGCTGGAAAAACAGCCTCAGAGATGAACTGGGCTGCAGAACTTCCACAGGGCTTTTCTGTGGCAGGAGTGGGGAATCCTTTTCAGCATGAGGGCTGCATTCCCTTATGGCAACCTTTCAAAGGCCACATACCAGGGCTGGCAGGGCCAGAGGCAGACGTGGGTGAGGCAGCCCTCTTGGTAGTTCCTCTGCCCTCAGAGGCTCATGGGGTGGGGGGGCGCTTTGAGGCTGGGACACAGCCTTCTCTTAGGTGGCCCCTGAGCTGTGGAGCTCCCTCCTCACAGCGGTGTGCCTGGCTCCTTATCTGGAGGATGATGAAGATGCATCCTCTTTACCCCAGCCTTTTGACACTTGAGGCGTATATTTTTTGAACCCACCTTATTTATATGATTGTAAGTGAGTGAAAACTCTTTTTGTTGTTGTGTTTTAATGCTGCAATCTAGCCTGGGACCTTAGGGTGAATGGCAGGTAAATGACAACAACAACAACAACTACTACTACTACTACTAATAACAATAATAAATAATAAACATTAGCTTTGTACAGCAGGCCAGTCTCTATACACAGTCTCACATGCACCCAGTGTTTTTTTCCTGGCAGTACTCAAGGCAGTACCAGCATCTCTCTTTCTAGAAGAAAAACACTGCACACATCTCTCTCTCTCATTCATAAGAGGCATTATGGAAGTTCAGATACACTTTCCAGCCAGGCAAAAATACTCATGGAGGGTGAGAGGCAGGGCCAGGGAGTGGGTAGCTGTGGCTGGAGAAAGGATATGATGTGGGAAGAATGGTGAGGGCCAGATACCAAAATCCAGAGGGCCACATCTAGTTGGTTCATGCACAGTCTTCGAAGGGGTGTGGCTCCATGGGTATGGCCATGACCTGTTTGGGTCCATTACGCTTGGGCAATGGTTTTTCCAGTGGATCTCTCAGTCGGTCTCCTTTCACTCCCTCCTCTTCATAAGCATACCATGAGCAACTTTTCCAGAGGATTTCCAAGATCCACCTAGGGGAGTCCCCCTCAGGCATCCTCCTCATCTACTCTCACTGTCTTCTGCACATTTTAGAGGTGAGTCAGATCTACCAGGTTCAAGCCAAGAGACCCCTCTTTCTAAAAGAGTGCACGTTAATCACAAATCCCAGAGAAATCCCACATGCAACTGAATGTCTGCACATATTTACTTGTAACGATGACTTGCTTTGCTCAATGGGAGTGAGGTAAGTGGCCACCGAAGGGCAGTTGGGTTCTGCAAAAGGCTGCTTTGCGTTTTGGAAGCAATTTATTGATCGTTTCATCTGACTGGTTTGCACCAAGTTTGTGGGCAGTTTTAGACAACATTGGCTGCTTATTGTGCATTCCTTCTGATTTGTTTGTGAGGATGTTAGATGTGGTTGCATCAAGTAATTATAATACCAAACTTCCCAGTGCCTTTCAATTTCCTTACTGAAAACTCTCCAGTCTTTGGGAAAAGTGGCTTTATTTTGCAAGTGCCTGACCAACTTCAGCTGTGAAAGCTGAGTTTGTCCATAGGCAGTTGAATCCCACCTGAAAACAGGGAGTCTGGAAATGCCTGGAGCTGAGTATTTGACTTAAAAACATCCATCAAACCCAAAATTTAGAAACAATGTCAAAACTCCCATTTTGCCTCTCATGCTACTCTTATTCCTGTCCTCCATAACAGAGGATATCAGACCCCAGAATGATTGAGCATTTATGCCTCCCCCACTCCCTGCTCCCTTTGAAAATCCAGATTCTTTCATATGAATCTGCCCAGGCTCCAAGATCTTCAGGAAAGGCCCTTCTCTCCATCCTACCACCCTCACAGACAATTTAGTGGGGACGCATGAGAGGGCCTTTTTTGTGGCTGCTCCCAGACTTTGGAACTCCCTTCCTAGAGAAGCCAGACTGGCTCCCTCCTTGCTGTTCTTCCACTGGCAGGTGAAAACCTTTCTATTCCAACAATCCTTTAGGGAGCTGGTGATGTAATGTTTTTACTGTTGTTATTCACATTTTTAATAGATTTGGGTTTCTTTATATTGTTTCATTTGTATTACTGTTCAATTAATTACTTTTTAATGATGGTCTTTTCTATGCAATTAGCTTTTTTATTTTATCTGTGTTTTGCATTTTTATCTGCAAGCTGTCTTGAGTCCTTATCTGGGAAAAAGGAAATAGTAGCAGCAGCAGCAGCAGCAGCAGCAGCAATAATAATAATAATAATAATAATAATAATAATAATAATAATAATAATAATAATAATTTGTAGGCATCCAGTGGCACACTCTACCATATCCTTATGGACTTGGCAGCTGTTGAAAATCAAGACTCAAAGTAAGTGATTGGAAACTTGTTCAGGGGAGACTGATGGGGCCTGGTCCATTAGGGTGAACGGAGCACAGTCCCACCAACCTCATTCTTCCTTCATAGAAGCATAGAATTGTAGAGTTGGAGAAGGGACCCAAGGGTCATCTAGTCCAACCCCCTGGAGTGCAGCCCCCACTCGCCTGCTATTCTCTTACTTACAGTCTCAGAGGACAGCCCTGCCCATCAACTTCCTCCTTCTTAGTGTGCAGGCAGAAAATTGCTTGCAAAGATGTCTATATTTTTCAAAGCTGCATGCAAAAATGTGGTTACTAGGAGAAATTCGCACCAAAACCCAGGATATGTGGGAAACTGAATTTAAGATTGGATTGGAAGAATCAGAAAGGGAGAGAAACGAAAAGCTGACGGATCTGTCCATCCATCACTACCCCCACCCCTACCCCCAGTGCTTTAATACAGGACGTTAAGATATTAGCAATGTCTCACAACATCCCAACCAGACTCTTCAACCAGTGGTACGCCACAGCAGTGGAAGTCCCAGTAACTCTCGAAGACGTTACACAGACCCAGACGACAGAAGAAGTGATCACAGAATGCCTTACCCTCAACCTGAAACTGGGAGTTTATCTTGCGACTCTCAAGGTAAGGAAGTATGCACGTACGAAGAGCCTGCTGGATCAGGCCAATGGTCCATCTAGTCTAAGGTTACCAGATGTCCCCGTTTCCTGGGGACAGTCCCTGGATTTACAAATCAGTTCCCATACAAAATCTATTGAAGTTGAAAAGTGTCCCCGGATTCATTGAAAAAAATCTGGTAACTTTAGTCTAGTCTAGCACCCTGTTCTCACTCCTGTGGTTTCCAGCAACTGATATTCAGAAGCACTACTGCATCTGACCATGGTGGGAGAGCACAGCCATTGTGGCTAGTAGCCATCGATGGCTCTCTCCCCCATGCATGTGTCTAATCCTCTTTTAAAACTATCCAAGTGTGTGGCCACCTCCGTGTCATGTGGCACTGAGTCCCCGTTTAACTAGGTGCTGTGTGTGTAAGAAAATAATTTTATCCATCCTGAGTCTTCAAACACTCAGCTTCACTGGATGTCTATGAGTTCGAGGTAAGGTGAGTGTGTTGAACCTCATCATATTATCTGCATCTTGTTGGCCCCGATTGCCCCAAAGCTATCAAGAGTTGATTCCCCAGACGCTATGCTTGTATACCAGGAAAATAAAGCTATTAATTCTAACTGGTGCATTTCTTTGTCTTTGAGTGGAGAGCACATGTGGGCTTTCATTTGGGGCTTCTTGCTGTGAGAACAGGATGCTGACCCAGCAGCCAGGCTCTTCTGATGTTCGAAGGATCGTAGAATCATAGAATTGGAAGGGACTGTGGGGGTCATCTAGTCCAGTGTTTCCCAACCACTGTTCCGCGGCACACTAGTGTGCCGTGAGATGTTGCCTGGAGGGAGTCGGGCGAGTCGGGCGGCGAGAGGCGGGGCAGCGGCGGCGAGGAGAGGCCGCCCAGTGCGGGGCTCTCGCCGTCTGCCTGCCTGGCTGCCTGCGAGCTCGACGGGCAGCGCCTCCGTCCGCAGCGCCCGCCTCGCGGCTCTCATTCCCTGCCCCTGCCAAAGCTGACCCAGCCAAGCCGCGCTCTCCTTCCTGCCTCGCTTTGCTGCCTCCTCCCCCCCCACCCCCAAAGCTTGGAGGTTCCCCGGCAAGGGGGAGGGAAAAAAATGGAAACTTACACTTTCGTGCGTCCCTCCCGGTGTGACGCTGCGCGCTGACGTCACGGGGCTGTAATGGTGGTGTGCCTCGAGATTTTTTTCATCAAACAAGTGTGCCTTTGCCCAAAAAAGGTTGGGAAACACTGATCTAGTCCAACCCCCTACAATACATGAATCTTTTGGCCAACATGCAGTTCAAACCCACAACCCTAAGATTAAGAGTCTGACATCTGTTTTGGAAGGCATTTGGGGGGCGGGAGTTTCAGTCTGATCTGCTTCAGTTAGCTTGCTTTTATTTCTTTTCCTTGATCTGTTATGGTATTTTTAATGTATACTTTTTATTTTGCACATAACAATATGTATCAAGAGAATAATAACTAAGAAAGCTAATACTGATCTCTTGCTTTAAATCCCACTGTTTTTAAGTTCTTGCTTTCTCGTTAGGTTGCTTATGTTACATGATTAAAAACAAACCAGCCAACCCCTAATAAGCTGACTTGGGAACATTTGTTAAGGAAGAAAAGGTGAGCCAAGTATTTCCAGTTGCAGAAGGAAAACTAATCACTGCAATACTCTTTATTGGCAATGTGTTTCCTCCCCGTGGACATCAAAGGTGGGCAATAAAGGCCTCAGCGATTGTCTCCACACGGTCGTGCCAGAACTTCTGATGCCAGCAGAAACCATCCAGTATTTGTGCAAGGCTAAGGAGTGCCTCAGTCCAGAGGAGTTTCTGAAGATATACAACAATCCTTTGCAGCCTAAAATGGATTCAGGTATGCTGCCTTCCGCCACCCTTCCTGCCGATAGGCACCATTCTCCAGTATGTGAGAATCATGGGTGGGTGGGGGTACAAAATGAAAATCCTGGAGGAAAGGAGCAACCATGTTTGTTAGGTCAGGGGTGGGGAACCTTTATTTATTTGATTTATATCCTACCAGGAGTGGGGCACCTTGACTGATTGATTGTATTTACATTCCCCAAGGAACTCAACAACCCTGTGAGGTAGGTTAGGCTGAGAGGCAGAAACTGGCCCAAAGTCACCTAGTGAGCTTCATGGCTGAGTGGGGATTTAAACCCTGGTCTCCAACACTCTAACCGCTAGACCACACTGCCTTTTTCAGGTGAAGGGCTGCATGCCAGTGTTGGATGGGGGCAGAAGCAAAGGTGGGCAGAGCAGTGGATGAGACTACTTTTTTTAAAAAAAACCAGCAGGCTACAATTTAGCCATGCATATATCATGCACCTGCCCAGAGGGGCTCTTCTAGCTCGTTAAAGGAAGTTGAAGTGCAACTCTGGAGGGATGTCCAATTTACCATTCTCTTACCTTCATACCTGCTTGTTGTCCCCTATCATGGATTCCATGGTAGCAGACTGGTGGTTCCCAGAGGTCTCCCTTCTGGGCAGTGACCAGACCTAAACCTGCTTAACCTCAGCAAATGGGTGGGTCTCCTGTGCCTGGAGACCCTGGAACCACCAAACTAGTGGTACCTGCCTTTGAGGGGAAGATCTGCTCGTCCATCCTGCATCTGAGAACAGCAGTGGCTACTTGCCATGACGGCTACTTTATGCCAGTGCCAGATTAAATCCTGTGGAGGCCCCAGGGCAGTAGAAATCTCGCCCCCCACCCCGCTCTAATGGGATAACACTGAACTAAGAAAACTTGATTGTAATTTTCTTTCAAGATCAAATCAGTATTTCTTATTTTGATTCATTGTCACGGGGTCCCAAGAGGCATGGAGCCCACAGGCCAGTGCTGATTCTGCCTATATGGTAATCCGGCGCTGCTTTCTGCCTGCACTGTTGGAGCTTTTTTGCCTCTGAACGCCAGTTGTTGAGAACTACAAGTAGGAAGAGGGTTCTTGAATTTAGGTCCTGCTTGAAGGTTTCCCACAGGGATTTGTTGGCCACTGTGAAAAGAGGGTGCTGGGCTAGATGTGCCCCTGGCCTGATCAAGCTGCCAGGCTCCTCTTACGTTCTTATTTATAACAGTTCTATACTATTACTGTCCAAAGGCAGGAAAACATCAGCTCCTGAGAGGGTCTGGTGTACGGGGATTTGCAAGGGCTGTTAATGATCTGACACTGCCTATAATTTCCTCCTTCTTCCTTGCAGAATGTGTGTGGCCTACTCCTACTCATATGATTTCATGAAACCTTCCAAACTGCCAGCGTTTTCATGGGTAGCAATTCAAGGGTGCTGTTAACTTGTAGAATTGGCTAGGAATGCCAACGTCCATTAAACCTCCTTCCAGCACACAGGGTCAAGGGTCAAGGCAGCAATAAACGTGTTAGCGAAGCCAGGTGTTGCCTACAGTTTCGGTGTCCATTTATAAACATAGGGACTGTAAACGAAATTCAACAAGGTGTGTGTCTTCTGAGTGGCTGCACTCTCTAAATTAGAGACTGCACTCAGTTCTGCTCTCCTACCACTAAGAGACTTACAAAAAGTGACACAACATCTTTGCTTACTGCTTCACTTTCAATGAATTAGTATTTTTATGTACACATGCATGCATACATGCTATTGTGGAACTAATTAGCCAGTGTAGAGGTGGAGTAAATCCTATTTGGCTCACACTGTTTGTTCCCCCACCCCTGAATGTGCTATTCAAAGGCAGTGATGCCCCTCCCAGTGTGGCGAGCTGTTCTGGTGGTGTACCATTTTAATTAGAAGATATTTTCCTTACAGTAACAGGTGAGAATAATTTTACTAAGCAGATGACTCCAAAGCGATGTTTCCAAAAAAGAAAAGAAAACTGCTTTCCAATTCCAACTCATTTATAACAACTGAAAGTAAATACACAAAGTTTTCCGAAGTTTTCAGCTTGACAGCAGCTGTTTTTATGGGTGTTACAGAAACCAAAGCAGGGATGGTTAATACAAATAACTATGAAAACCAAAGGGGGGGGGAGGAGTAAATAACAACACTGGACGAGAGAGAGAGAGAGAGAGAGAGAGAGAGAGAGAGAGAGAGAGAGAGAGAAGCACTGAAATGGTTAGAGAGACAGTACGTTTCCTTCTACAGTATAACAGTCCATCAAGGCACAAGGATTTTCTCCACTGCCAAGGCAAAAGGGACTGAGAACCAGCAGTCTCCTCCTGCCAGCACACGTGGAGGTTGAGGGTTGATTTTTTTTGTTTTTTTGGTTCATATTTTAACAAAGTCTGCAGCATGTCAGAGACGGAACGTCTCTTGTGAGCCATCTCCTTGGTAAGAGCAAAAAAAAAAAAAAAAAAAGAATTAAGAGGAAGAGTTCAACAGAGGCCTTTAAAAGGTTGTTTCCATTATACATGCATTGCTTTGGATTCTCTTGGAATTGTTCAGCCATCTCTGTTAACAGCAGCAATTAAGCTTCCGATATACTTTTCGGGGGCAGCCAGACAGACCATCATCATCCCAGCCACAGCTTAGGCACCTTGGTCAAGACACAGGTCATCAAACTTCTGTGGATAGCGGGGTAGGTGTTTCTTTTCTGGAGACACAAAGGGGGAGGTTGTGTCACCATCCCCACCCCATCTTTCGATTTCCATAAGCTCCTCACTGTAGAGCCTTGACTGGTGAGGTTCCCGCTGGGGCAGGAGCAGCTGGGGCCCTGGAGTGGTTTCTTTCGTTTATAAAGCGGTGCTTTCGGTATCGTGATTGATGTCGAGCACAAGGTGGTTGTGGGAGCTCTGGTTTGGCAAAGCTGATGACTCTGTCGGAAGTTCCGCAGCAGGGAGGCCTCGTGGTGGCTCTTGAATACTGGAATTAGAGTCTGCGTGGAGAAGACATGGGGGAAACACACACACACAACACCAATGATGAAAGGGCACAGACTTGTGAGCAGAGACGACAGAAAGTAAGACTAACGTTCCCCAGCCTGGTGCCTTCTGGATGCTTTGGACTGCAACTCCCATCAGCTCCAGCCAGCACAGTCATTTTGGATTACTATTCCCATCACCCCAAGCCACCCCCATGGCCATGTTTTAGACTCTGACTCCCGTCAACCTCAAGGACTGATGGGAGCTGTAGTACAAAACATCCAGAAGATAACAGGTTGGGGAAGACTGACCCAGAGAAGAAGTGTTCGGAAGCTTATGGACAGGGCTGTATATGTATAAAACTCCTCCACCCCAACACTGTGCCAAGAGAACACTGGATTCTATGACCCAAATAAATTGTATTCACTTATTCTTCTAGTTATGGGGAAAAGCAAGGAGTTGGGTCGCTGCCCCATGGGAACTTTGGATCCAACTCTCCACTCATCTTAATCCACATCCTTTTAAATGCGTCTTGCAGCCATAAAGGCTTGAGTCTCATTCCTTGCAGAACAGACCTGAAAAGTGATGAGAGTTTGCCCTGCTTCCAGATCCTGAACTTGTACAGTGTTGCAAGTGTAGGGAAAAAATATACAACCTTATCCTTGGGTTTACCCAAAGGAAGAAAAGCTAATGAAAAGCAGTCTATTGACAACTGCTGGAGGAACTATGTGGACATATATATAACATAAAAAAAGTAAAGGTAAAGAACCCCTGGACAGTTAAGTCCAGTCAAAGGCGACTATGGGGTACAGCACTAATCTCGCTTTTCAGGCCAAGGGAGCTGGCGTTTGTCCACAGACAGCTTTCCGGGTCATGTGGCCAGCATGACTAAATCGCTTCTGGCACAACGGGAAACCGTGACGGAAGCCAGAGCACACGGAAACGCCATTTACCTTCCTGCTGCAGCAGTACCTATTTATCTACTTTATCTGGTGTGCTTTTGAACTGCTTTGCTGTCAGAAGCTGCGACAGAGCAACAGAAGCTCACCCTGTCGCGCGGATTCAAACCGCCGACCTTCTGATCAGCAAGCCCAAGAGGCTCAGTGGTTTAGACCACAGCGTCACTGCAGGACAGACCAACTATATGGGGCCCAAGGACTGCTAGCTGAGACACCATGAGGGACAGAGACTGCTTTGGGAAGGAAATCTCATCTGAAGGAGCTAACCCAATCCCCAAAGTAGGGATCATTTCCGTCTTCTGGACTTGCTCAAATACAAGGGAAAGCTTGCAGAATTACAGAGCATGTCTGCTAGAACCTGGAAGTGGAGAAGGGTTGGAACAAACATTTTGCTCAGGATTTGCTGTACATTGCAACTCAGCACCTCCCCCCCCAAAAAAACAACAACAACAAAGCAGCAGCAAACACACCATGAAATCCTGTGTGGCACAGAGAAGCAGCCTGATGCCAGCAGACACTCCACCTCCCCCCACATTGAAAAGCTAGAAGCACACCTGACATCTCGCACATGGAAACAGTGCTTGCTTTCAAGTATGTGCAGGCCCCTGGGACTTGGGTGGCAAGTGTCACTTCTTCCTTTCAAATGCAAAGCCCTGTCTGAAGGTGACAGAGCAGAGCCCTTGCAGATTTCAGATGCTTCCATGGGTGGTGCAGAATGCAATGCATTCGGCTGTGCCAGGGAAGGCTGAAACCCAGTTCTCCTCCTGCCCTAGTACAATGCCCCCCAATACTGCCTAACAACTGCCTTACGAGGATGGCTTGGAACAGCACAGGGCCACCTTTCTCAGCTCCAGCCAACTGCAGCAGCTTCCGCAGGCACAAACTTCCATGCAAGGAGCAGAGTGGCAGAGTCGCGACTTGTCCCAAGGCTGGGCTCAGCTGCTCAACAGCTTCCCATTTATATGTGAGCTTTCAATCTGTACAAGCGGCCCCTTTTCTCCATCCTATTTCTCTCTCCCCACCCCATGTTCCTGGGCCTTTCGCAATGGAGGGAAAGGGAATGATGTTTAATTAATACCAGTTATGGCTCAGCAATTAACGGTGAAGCTGCTAATATCTTCAGTGTTGCATTTGTGGAGCCTCTCAGGTTGTGTCTCGGTTTCAAGTGGAAAAAACACCAACAGGTCCCACCCCCACAGTGAGAAACAGAGAAAGGGGAGGGGAGGGCTGGCTTGTAGGTCAGGTGTTGCCATCTATGAGGCTCTGAAGATTTTTGAGGAGTAGGAATTCATTCCGTATTCCAAGTACGGATGGAGCAGACAGAAAAGAAGCTAAATAACGGACAGGGCAGGATCCTGGGATACATCCGGTGAATGTGTTAAAAAGGAGGAAGGGGGGGGAGCCAAAACAAAGGACCACAAGGGTAGCACCACTTCTTTGACATGCAGGGTTAGTCCTGGGTGCAAGCAAGCTGTGTTAACAGTGACCTGTTAGTAAAGGGACGAAGCTGCGTCCATGATTATGCATTCATAACAATTCTGGCCAATCGAAAGGCCTCCTTACCATTTCCAATCTCAGTTCCTACTGAACAATGCAGGTCAAACATCTAGATTGTTTAATAAAATTCTCAATTAGAATTATTATTATTGGCAAGTTGGCGTTGCAACCTAGAGGGGATTCAACGGGTTATTTGCGCAGCTAAAAAATAGAGCTTCTTATTATTCCCAGCGCCCTTTAAGCTCCAGCACAGGAAGGTGGTCAACATGTTAGAGGGTCTGCTAAAAAAAAAGAAAAAGGGATGGGACATGCGCTATTTCAGCCTGCGACAAAAAGGAGAAAGGGAAAAGGGGAGCCTTGCTTTTATCGTCACAATGCTGTTTTGAGATTAAGCATAATTAAGAAGCACCCAACCCAGATTAAAAGTTGGCAGGGAGGTTGGTCAGCTTTGTGGGCACTGATGCAGCCTGGGCTTCCCAAATGGGGGTAACACATTATTTTTCAGAGGAACTGCTTCGTTAGGTGTCAAGGAGTGGGAGGGCGGCTACTCCTGAGGACAAAGCAGCGTCCTCCTCCATATGCACAGAAAGGGACTCGAGCCACCATCTGGCTGCAACAAAGCTCTTCCTAGCATCTACGGAGCTGTGCTGAAGCTTTCTAAATGCACAGTTTCTGGGGCGGATTGTGTGGAAATCCTGCAGTCTGACATGCTGGGATGAGCAACTCCATGTCACAGTGGCCCAACTAGTCTCAATAAGAAGTTGGGCGTTTCATGTCGGCAGTCACACTCTTCCGGCAGAGATACAGCAGGCACCCTCCCTTTTGACTTCCCAGTATCTCTTGAAGACCTTTTCATGCTGACAGGCTTTTGCAGCTGATGCATTCTTATTTTTGAGTTGCCAGCCATCTCAAAGATTATAGGTATTTTTCATTTTTTGAAATGATGTTCTCTGCTTTAACACTGTAAACCACTCTGGTATTTTATGACATCATGACACAGAAATATTTTTATATATAAAAGCAAAAAAACCTGGCTTTGCCTATTTGTGAGCTGATTACTGGCTATACGACCACAAAATGTCACAGAGCTTCCCAAACATTCCAATAAGCTAGATCAATTAGAGGCATGCTGCTTGTCAATGTTGGTGGGGTGAAACGGAATCATTTGGGTGGTGCAGCTGTCCTGATGGGGGAGTATCGAGGAGGGGAACAACGGTATGCTAAAACTACACGCACGCACACAGACAAATGCGGCTACAATACTTCTTGAGTGTGAAAACTCGAGATAGTGTTTGAAATCCAATTTATGCAGAAATTTGAAATATGGTCGACAGTGCAAAAAAATATATAAAATTAACCTGTACAGTATTTGCTTCTGTCTATCCAACCATTAAGCATTTTACTCTTCACATTTCAAGCACCCCTCTCTCTCTAGAAACCTGCACATAAAACTTGTGATTCCAAGAAACGTTTGGTAGCTGTAGCCATAAAACTGCTCTGATTTAAAGGCATTTCAGGGCTAGCTGATGCAAAGCCCCAAATGAGTTTTGTCTGTCTTCTTTTTCACTCCACGTGGTGCTCTTTGATGGATTGCAATTATCCCCACCCGGATGAAACCACGTCTACTGCTGGTTTGGAGCCATTTCTCTTCTTCTGGGGAAACTCCCTTCTCCCTGCCTTCTTTCCACTTCTGTCCCAGTGGTGGAGACGAGAGCATTTCTCTCCCCCTTCTCCAGCCACATCCAACCAACCACCTCCAGGCACAGTTTTTTTTTCATATCACAAGGTTCACAGAGACCGAGCTGACAGAGAAGCAGTCCTTACCAGTCACGATGCGGGATGCTGTTGAAGGGGGACCAGGAAGAGGACCGTCTCCGGCCAGGTGAGGAGCTGGAGGATGCGGTGGAGGGGGGACGGTGGGCCGGTTCCTTGGCTTGGGCACGGGCCTCGGCCTGGGCAACGTGCCCATCTGAGGAGGCGGCGATTGAGCTGGCGGAGCATCCTGGGTGAGGGGCTGAGGAGCCGGGGAGGCGGCTGCAGGGTTGTGCTTCTCCAGGGGTGGGGTGTCGGGGGGTGTGGGCGTGTGGGGAGGAGTGGGCGAAGGCTGTTCCAGGCTGGGCTCAGACCCAGGCGGGGAAGAGCTGGGAGTGTTGGCTTTCGGCTGGAGAGGAGGAGTGGCCACCGTCTGCATGGGGGGCTGGGGTGGCGGGTGGCTGGGGGCCTGGATGGGGGAGAGGCTGCTGGAGTACCGTCGGGGGGCAGAGCCCTGGGATGGGACAGGGCTGGGCTGGGGGGCTCCCTGGCTGGGGGGAGAAGGGCTTCTAGTGGGGGGCTTTGGGGAAACAGAGGGCGGTTGAGGGGCGGAGGGGGCACTTTGGTTCCCCGGCTGCCCGGGAGGTGGGTTGGCTGGCTTTGGAGGGGCTGGGGCAGGCTTCTTCACGGCTGCAAGGAAGGCCAGAAAGAATAGTCAGCAGTTAAAATGCCTCTCAGAAGCAGTCTCTTCACCGCCTCACATCAACATGGAGCTTTTCATCCTTAACATTTAAAAGCTCCTCTCTTCTTTTCTGCCCCGAGAGGTATCAAGCCCCTGGAAACACCTGGCGGAACCTGAAGCCTCCCAGAACTCAGAGGGATTGTTCGGAAGTTGCGTTTGACCAATCAAAATGCAAAGTAGGAGGAAGTTGCATGATGGCCCCCTTCCCTGCCATCAACCATCCAGACTGGACTACTGCAATGTGCTCTAGATGGGGCTGCCCTTGGAAGACAACTTGGAAACTTCTAATTGGTTCAAAATGCAGAAGTCAGATTAGAGTCTGGGGTTGCCTACGAAAGTCATATAACCCCTCTCCAAAAGTAGTTGCATTTGCTGTCAGTTCCCAACTCAAAGTGCTTACATTAGTGTAAAAAGCCCCAAACAACTTAGGCTTCAAGTATCTGAAAGCCTGTCTCCTTCCTAGGTGCTAACATCAGCAGAAGAGACCTCTTGGTAGTTGCACCTTCCTCAGAAGCTCATGGCCTGGTCTTCTCTGTGGTGGCCCCTAAATTGTGGGACTCCCCCCACAGAGGTGAGCCTGGCTTCCTCACTATACAACTTTCAGCAATCACTTTACCCTGGCCTTTTTGCAGGAGATGTGCTTCTTCAGAGCCCTGAATGTAGTGTGTTTTAACTGTTTTTAATACTGAATTTTGTAAATGGTTGTAACTTGCCCTGGGACCTGCTGGTGAAGGGCAGGTAATAATTTTAATCCTCCTCCATAATCTCCCCCTCCCCCTTCAGTCAACCTCTTCGTGACCCTGCCCACCATTCCTTGACCTCCACCCTCTCCTAGTGCAAGAGATGCTAACTAAACTTAAAACACTCATGCACAGAAAACAAGCAAATAAATAAGGCTAATAGAGCATCACCTTCCATGTTTGGTGGATGCAGAATGACAACAGTAGCCATCCACCGCCATGTCAAACACACTCTGTCCCCTGGGTACTCAAAGGTACGCAGTACCGGCACCTTTTTTTTTTGTTATTAAAAAGTGTGACGCTTACTGTAACAACTTCATGGTGAGTACCAGCACCTATTTTTCTAGAAAAAAACAGCACTGGGCACATTCCATTGCCTCTTAATGCACCCCAAAACAGGAGTCAGTGTTGGAATAACTCGCTCTATCCCGCCCCTCCCACCCACAAGTGATGCTACTGTCATGAACAAGAAACAGATGCCCAAGGAAGAGCCTGCAGGAGTCCCAACTTTAAGCTTAGTATGTTGAGACGGCCACCAACCTATTCCTGGAACGCAAGCATGTTCATTAGACTCCTGAAGGACTAACCTCGCCTGACGGCATGTGGACTGGGCCCTGCAGAGACTTGCGACTGCCCCACGGAGAGCTGGCTGGTGGCAGCGCTGGGTTGTGGGTAGGCCTGAGCGGCGCTTCCGTGCCCCCCGTTCCTTGTGGGCGGAGGAGTCGTGGGGTCCTTTGGTTTTGAACTGCTGGGAAGGGAGAAAAGACTCTGATCAAAGGCTGCTCCTTCAGGGTCACAGAGGCAGCATGTTTCTGGAATACATGGGAGGGGGGCAACACTGTGAGCTTGGTCCTGCCGGAGGGTTTCCTACTATGGCATCTGGCTGGCCACTGTGAGAACAGGATGCTGGACTCAATGGGCTATGGGATCCAGCAGGCACTTCCTATGTTCTGCTATTGGGAGGCGTAAGTGGATTCTCTCTAAAGATCCCACTACCCAAGTGTGGTGAAGAGATCCAAGTAGCAGGCTGAGACCTGCCTTGGTGCATAAAATACTGTTCACCTGCTCAAGAGGGCTGGTTGGGGTTAGGACTATAAGTGTGGCAGCCTTCTCCAAGTCTGATTGTGTCCTCTGCCTGCATTGGACCAGAATTTGCATCAGCCCTAGGGCAGCAGGTTGGGGAAAGGCTACACCATGCATAAGCAAACTTGGCCATCCAGATGTTTTGGGACTACAACTTCCATCATCCCTGACCACTGGTCCTGTTAGCTAAGGATGATGGGAGTTGTAGTTCCAAAACATCTGGAGGGCTGAGATGGCCTATTCCTGGACTACACTATAGGGTAGGTAAGAAAGTTAAACTGACTTCTGAGTTGCTGGTCCTAACCTACCCCCCTCACCCAAAACCCACACTTGTATACTTTCCAACACAGACATGCATGGGGGGGTGTTGTTTGGGTAAGGGGCACACTGCTGTTAAGCACTGACAAGGGCAGGGTGAGGTTATTCCAGGGGGTTTATGCTTCACCCCAGGACTATTTGCACATCCAGGAACACACATGAACAAGCAACAGGGAGCATTAGGACAAACTCCTCTTGAAACAGTGTGTAGCTCATGTTGAGCTCCAGTTGACCACCCACATCAAGTGGGAGAAGAAAGGGCTAAGGTGGAGAGAGGGCGTTTGGCTAGATGAACCTTGGGGTCCCTTCCAGCTCTACCATTCTCTGACTTCATGACTCAGGCTGAGGAGGCGGCCCATGGCACAGGCTACTTGGGCACCACACAAAAGACCAGACCTGTGGAGGTTCTAGCTATGGGCAGGAAGGAAGAAGCTGTTTGGCTCTCAAGGCTGGGTGGGAAGGAGAGAGAGGGTGGCTGCCTTCCACAGCTGGGGCCATATGGGTGTGAAGCAGGAGTCGACCTGCACTCTCCAACCCCTGATCTGCCGAAGGAGGGAGGATGTCCCTGCTCCCAGGGGCCAAGCCAGGCGAACATCAACCTGTGAGAGTCCTGCAAAAGTGCAGGCTAGCCTTGCCAGTTAAATCCTTTTGAATGAGGCAAATTATGGGGCACACCTTGACCAAGAAGGAAGAACATGTGAATTGGTCTCTTGCCAGGAGCTTTTTTCAATTTCAAAAGGACTTTGCTACTGCCTTGATTTAATTGATCAGCCTTCTCCAACATGAGACCTTTCAGTTGCTTTGAACTACCGCTCCCAGCATCCACTGGGGCTGACGGGAGTTATAGTCCAAAAAGGGTTGGGGAAGGCTGAAACAGACAGAAGTCACTGCGAAAGTCTTTCGGTCTGAACTCTTTCCATCTTACCTGCCGTCCTCAGCGCCTTGGCTTTGGGACTGCTCTGCTGGGCCGGGAAGGGGGGCGGACGCAGCACCCATGGGGGCGGGCTCAGCCCCAGGGCCCTGTGGGTGCTGCTCCGCTGTGGCCTGTGCCAGCGGGCCAGCCTCAGTGGGCGGAAGTGGTGGCTGGAAAGCTGGGGCTGTGTGCTTTCTACTTATAGTGCCACCTCTCCTGGGGTTCGCCTGGAAGTCCATAACCTTGACACCATAGCTACAGAGGAGAGAGAGAGAGACGGAAAACACACCATGCGGACTAGTAGCTACACAGAAAAACACCCAGAAAACAAACAAGGGCAGTTCAGCTACGAGGGCTGGACAAGAGACTAGTCCCTGCCGCTCGGCATGCAAAGCAGCAGCAGGGAAAAGCTCTCAAAACTTGTCTGCAGGACACTGTTAAGAGTTAAGAGGAATGCAACGCACCTTGGCACAATCAAACAGGTAGGAAGGGCACATGAGCAATGAGCAAACATCAAGGCAAGTGGTCATGTCCACGGGGTAACTATTTGGGTCATAGGAACAGAGGAGCGGAAGAAAAAGTACCACTTTCTCTCCTGGCACACACAAACAGTAATGTATACTAGTGCCTCTTCTCACCAAAAGAATGCTAGCTGCAGTTTTGATCCGAAAGCCTGATGTGCTCAAGCTGCTGCCACCTTTGATTAAGCCAAGGACGCTGCATCTGTACCTCTATCCAGTATTAATTGCAGGGATGGGTGTGTTCTGCAATACCAGGTCAATTCAGAGAAAGGAGGGCACAGAATCCAGCTTCCTGAGGAAACAGGAAGCCAGCAGAGCCAGGAACGAAGGTTTTGGAACAGCTGGGCAAACTGCATTATGAATTCTTAGAAGCCCCACTGGGGGGGACGACTGGGACTGACTATGATCCTCCATGGAAAGGAGGGTGTGTCTAGCAGAATTTTTTCCGCATGCCCACCAAATGCAGGAGGATGCCAAACCAGCCCAAATATGCCGATTCTGCTTCATCTGCAAAATCTAATGATACAGAATTCCACCCCCCCGGCTTTAAAATGATTTTTGTTTTTGTTTTTTTTAAGGACAGAACACACAACCCTGATTAATTTGCACTAACAAAAGCATGAAAAATGGGAGGCTTTTACCATAACTTAGCAATGGATAGATGGTGAATGACCTCTAGTCTAGCCACACTGCAGTAAGCCAAAGCGTAACTCTTTTTTAAAAAACAAAGCAAAACAAAACCTCTGCATTTTGAACTATGATGCTCTTCTATTCACAAGGGGAGGGAAGGCCTGTTAGGCTGGAATTTAGTGCCAACATGAATTGAGAAGGCAGTTGGATAAGCAGAGCCTGCCTAGCTTTAGTTCAACTTAAGGCAGCAACAAATTTCCAGGACAGGGGTGGGGAACCTCAGGCCCAAGGGCCAAAAGCAGCCCTGCAGGTTTCTCTCCTTGGCCCCCAGACCTCTGCCCAGACCACACCCCTCACTGGCCCTACATCACATCCTCCCTGAATGTTTTTGCCTGGCTAGAATGTGTCTGTGAACTTTGATCATTTATTTATTTACTGCATTTATATGCAGCTTAAGGTGGTGTGCATGGTTCACCTCTCATATAATCCTTGCAACTACCCTGTGAGGTAGGTTAGGCTGAGAGGCAGCGACTGGCCCAAAGTCACCTAGTGAGCTTTGTGGCTGAGAAGAGTTTTGAACCCTGGTCTCCCAGATCCTAACCATGCCACTTGCATTTATCTGGATAGAGGGGTGTGTGAGAATGTGTGCAGAAACTTGCCTTCTGTAGAAAATGAGAAATTGTTAACTGTCCTGCCCACTTCCTCTTCTGGCCCCACCCATCAGTGAAATGCACTCTACACACACCCAAAAAAGAAGCGAATGTGGTCTTTGGGCTGAAAGATGGGTTCCCCACCCCTGCCAGACAGCTGTAGGGAAAGGGGATGAGACTGATGGGATGAAACAAAAGCTATGATGGGTTGTGCAGAGGGGAGAAGCAACAAAAGTGGGTTCTGGGAGTTCTAGCGCCGGGCAATGGATGCTGCTGCCCCACCAAATCAGAAGCCTCTGCCGTGAGGCCTTCCTCATACCATGTTACTGTAGGAACTGCGCGATCTGAGAGGAGAGAAATCCCATCTACTGTTGCTCCAATGACTCAGAAGGTAGGCAACAGCGACAGCTTCCCCCACCAACCTTCCATGGCTTGAATCATGCATGGAACACAGGGAGAAGGAAATGCTAGTATGTTACCTTTGGATCCTCCTCAGGCTGCAGCAATGAGGGGGAAAGGAACCACTAAGGGCTTGTTTGCAACGGCACCGCATTTGCCCCCAGCTGTACTATGGGGCTCCTAGGGGCCCTGTTGACATGACCAGCTGTCTCAGGAGAACAACGCCTTGACTCAGTTCAACTTTAGATAGGTTTGCGCTACAGTGGGTGTCCAAACCTGAATGCATGTAGGCCCTTGGGGTTTCTTTCAGGGTGGTATCAAAAAGCAGGATGCCTTTCAAAAGGGGGGAGACCCACTGGGACCCCTTCTTGCTGCATTAAGGGGTTTGTTAAGAGACCCACCTATCTGACTTTCAGGCTTTCAAACTATTAGTGGGTTTCTGCTAATGGGAGTCAATTAGCATCTGTGCTGCTACTGCATTTAAATGGAAGTTGGCACTGTGTACTTTTCCCAGGTGCAAACTGGTTATGTGAGAAGCAAAAAACGTGAGAGATTTTTGTCAACTTCCACCAGTTTTCAGAGATCAGCTATCTATACACACAATAAACACGTTCTACGGCAGAGAAAGGGAGGGGAGAGATGAGAAATGCCAAAAGGGACCAAGACGTTCTGGGCTCTTTGGGGCTTCTTTTGCTGTATTGCAGGGGGTTGGACTAGATGACACTTCCAACTCTACAATTCTATGATTCTGTGGCTCTTGACTTGCCTCTATTTCCTACCCAGCTACTGTTCTGCCTCATGAGGGAAAGAGAGTTGGTGGAAACAGCCCAAATTTCTAATGTATGGGGAAGAGAGGGAGGCTGGTTCAGGCGGATAAACCAGGTGAATGACCTCAGAAACAACCTCAGACAGAGGCCTAAGCTGACCTCTCCCCAACAGTGTTGAAGGAACAGGTTAAGCCCCTGGGGCCAGAAGGGGGTACGGAAGTCAGAGGGAGATGGGGGGCTGCCCTACCCTTCCTTCCTCAGCTGCTCCCCATCCATCACGGCCATGCTGATGGGCCTCTTCCGCTCCAAGGTCCCCGAGTCGTAGTCATTCCCTGTGTGTAGGTGATTCGAATTCACCGCAGGCAGTGCCACAAAGGCTCCTGACACGTTGAAATCCACCTCTGGAGTAGAAAAGAAAGTTTATTCTTTATCTGCCCTGGCGCATCTTCCAAGGCCCATCTTCCAGGCATCTTTTGCCATCTTTTCCCTGGACTTAATTTTAGTTCAAAGCTGATAAATATTATGTAAGCCTCAAAGAAACCCTATAGCTCATACATGCAAGTATTGAGATGAATTCATTCTGCACCTCTTGTCTCATTAAGAAAAGTTTGAGACAAAGCGTATATATACAACAGCTCATCATTCAGCAACAAACTATTTAGAATAGCATCTTAACCTCAGAAAATGGAGGAAATGGGCCATTTACCTTCAGGAAAAAACCAGTTGGCGTGCTGGATAATCGGCTCCACAACTGCTACCACATGCACGGATGTTGCTGCTGCCATTTCTGCAAGGGAGCTGTTGAGGGATGCAGGAGCAAATCCACAGTGAGCAGCAAACTTGCCAGAGAAAACCACCTCCTCTGTGCTACCTCCAACAAAATCTGCCCCTTATCATCAGTTTCTTGCTGTAAGAAGCAATCCACCTCTTTCCCCCTCCAATACACATAATCAAATAAATGGAACAGAAATCAGTAGAAAGACTGGTGTGGATTTAACCTGCTGGGATTCATTAGCAGTGAACACCTCCCCCCACAACTCTGCTTTGGATCCAGAACTGCCTGCAGATGCTCAAGAGCTGGCCTCCCCCCTACCCAAATAGATCCCCCAGCTGGGCTGGGTGACCTAATCATGGTCTGCGAGTGTAAGGACATAAGAACCTGCTGGATCAGGTCAATGGCCCTACCTAGTCCAGCATCCTGCTCTCACAGTGGCCGGCTTGGGTATCTCAAGAAGGACCCAAGACAAGCGCACTCTCCTGTCCTGCAGTTTCCAGGAGCTGGTATTCAGAAGCACTGCAGGTGGAACATATCCCTTGTGGCTAGTAGCCATCAATAGCCCTCTCCTCCATGAATACGCCTAGTCCACTTTTAAAGCCATCTAGGTCAGTAGCCCTCACTGCCTCCTGCTTGAGAGAGTTCCATGGTTTACCTCTACACTGTGTGGAGGACTTTCTTTTATCTGATAAAACATGTAAGCGATGTGAAAAGTAGTGGAAGCATGAGGAGTGGTCAACCTGCTTATGGCAAATTGCTAATGGTTTTGTGCTTAAAAACATAAAGCTGCACCAGGTTTTAATTTTTTTAAGTCCCTTGATCACTTACCCTTCATTCTTGGCCCACAGCAGGTTTGGGCCCAGGACGATGGCAATGTTGCTGGGCGTCATCTTGTTAACATCACTGTACTGAGCGAGCTTTGCAAGGAATTTGATTAAGTACCTGCCAGGAATGATTCAGGATTTAAAAGAGCTGGATGCGAAACAAGGCTCAATACACTGCAGGGACACCCCCACCTCGATTCTAATAAATTTTCAGCTCGTTCTCTCTTCTGGGAGAAAGAAAGGGGTGGTTAAAAGTCCCCTGTAGCATCTTGAATCCTGACAACTACTTGGGCAGGAGGACCCAATGAACAGCCGTGTCAAATGAGTTTCAGTGCCCATCCACATAATTTTGGTGCCTGAGGCAGAGAACACAAACAGAAACCCACTCCACTGCCTAACACGGGACATCATCCATTGGAAACCACTGCCTAGCTCTTACCTCTTCATTTCACTGGGCTCGAGCAACAGAACCTCATGCTGGGTAGTATTTGCATCTCAGAGTTAAAGCACCTGCTTTGCATGCAGAAGGTTGCAGGTTCGATCTCCAAAGAGGGCCAAGACAAGATCCCTCCCTGAAACTCTGGAGAGCTGACAATACTGAGACAGGTGGACCAAGGGTCTAACTTGATATGGCAGCTTCTAAGGTTTCCTTCTACGCTCTTGTGTGCATCAAATCTGCCTGCATCCCACTCTTCTGTCCTTAACAGCTCCTAAAATATACGGCGTGGCAGCTGTTTCACCCTTGTGATTATAGGAATCGGTTAATACTTTATAAACCCCTTTTCCTTATTAAAAACTCAAAAGCAGTACACCTTGCAAAAGGAAGAATAAACAATGAAGGTCCAGCAAAACAGTTCTCAGGGTTAAAACAAACAAATAACCACATTCTTCTTTCTAGCTGTTGCGCCGGTTTTCTTCAGCTTAAACACAAAAAGGTAGATCTTGGGGAGTGGGAGACTGG
This sequence comes from Podarcis bocagei, assembly GCF_964188305.1. Classification (NCBI taxonomy): domain Eukaryota; kingdom Metazoa; phylum Chordata; class Lepidosauria; order Squamata; family Lacertidae; genus Podarcis; species Podarcis bocagei. The sequence goes on along the minus strand of NC_138139.1, from coordinate 31,724,718 downwards.
AATACTCTTAAGACAACCACTCTTTTGCCTGGTGGGAAACGGTGTGACACATGGCACAGGACCAAGCATACCCCACACCTCCTTGCTTCCTACCTGAAATTGGCCAGGTTGTGCTTTGGCAATTTCTGACAAATCCTCCACAGGTCCTGAAGTTTCTTGTCCTGGTCTTGTATGCTGGGGAAGGAAATAAGTTCGCTTAAGCCAAGGGCTCTGCAATAATGTGAGGTTTCATTCAAAGCAAAAGGAAATAGCGAGAAACAAATGGAGGAATGGCTCAAAGCAGGCTTCAGAGAGAAGGCCATAATCTGAAAGGAGCTTTTAAGAGCAGCACAAAGGGAGCATCGAGAGAAGATGCATGCTTCAGAAGGCTTTATGGGCCTTAGGAAGCCCATTTCTCCTCCTTGGCTTCCCACTTAAACCAGAAAAAGCCCATTTCATGTTCTCCTTACTTTGCAACTTGCGCCCACTCTTCGTACAGGGCGTAGGTCATTAATGGCTCTGGCAGCTCCCTCAGGTAAGACTTCAGGGCACCTGGAGCAACGACAAGGCAGGCATGAAGTGGCAGAACAGTGCATCTGGGAAGACTTGACCTCCCACCCCAGCCTGCGTCAGAACTATTGTTGAAGGTGGCACACCCAACAAAATCAAGGCACAATGGGGACCTTTTCTATAGCAGCACCAAGCAAGCACAGACTCTGCTGGAAACATCCCTGGGGGAAAACTGTTCTGAAATCTCCAATGGTGGCAGAAGATCTGGAGGAAGTGACATTTTAAGAAAAGCAGAGTTTTTACATGTGTTGGAAGCTGTCCAGAGTGGCTGGGGAAACCCAGCCAGATGGGTGGGGTAGAAATAATCATCATCATTATCTTTTTTTATATGCAGTTGTGCTTACTTTCCATCTACATGTGCAATCAAGGACAGCTGTAAATTAATTGAAATGTACATCATCTATCAAAAGGGAATGATAATATTTGTTCACTTGTTCATAATCTACTCTGGCTTCAGGTACCAGGCCCATTGGCAGACCAACTCTGCATCACAAAGATGTGTGCGAACATGACATGAAGGCTGGCAACATTAACCCTGCCTGGAGACAATCAGTCAGGTCGTGCATGCATAAGCAGTGAACAGAGGAGGAATGGCCACTGGGAGGAGCACAGAGAGAAGAAACATCATAGTACGCCTGCATCAACACAACTGGACACCTTTCATCTGCCCCATCTGCAACAAAACATGTCTCTTCCATATCAGCCTCTACAGCCACAGCAGGCACTGTTAACTCTCCAATGGTTTTGTTTCACCCTCGAAGGCATACTTCCAGTGTCTCCCGAGGCAGACAGATGCCAACTATTTTCATAATCAACTCCCTGTTCAAAAACCTGGGCTTAATTGCTAACTAATACATTCAAACTTCCTTCTTCAGATGAATTCTAAGTTAACACAATTTAAAATACTCAACAATAGCATCAAGGCCACTAGTATGCTAATATAAATATAATAAAGTGAAATATAGTACACATTTATAAATGCAATCACTAATCATAATATTGAATCGTTAACGCCATTTCAGATTAGTCTAAGTTATAGTAGTTAATATGTAATCCATATATGCTCCTCACAAACCTAATAAATACCCAATCATAATAAAAATGTTTCCTCCCGCCTCCATATCGTAACTGAATTTACTCTTCAATCTTTGCCATTTCTTCAATGTCCTTAACAAACCTAATTTTCAATGTTGAGGCTGCTCCCTCTCTCCCCTCTGCATAACAACCCAAATTTTAGCAGCTGGAGAAAAGCACATTCCTAATTAATGATTATTTTCATGTTCAAGGGAAGGAGAAAGATTATTATTTTTCCAATGGCACGGCAGTGTTCACTACCCAGGCCACACACAAGGTGGAGCTGCAAGACACTGTCATAAGGCTCCCCTTCTGCCAGCAACCAGATCTGAAGGAGGGCAGCTGGTAACTGTGTTTTTAAAAAATGAAGAAAGCGCACAGATTTAATGTCTTCACCTAGAAACAAAAGATAGGCTCAGATGATGCAGGTAAAGGGGCTGGGTTTGCAGAAATACCTGGGGAGATCTTAAAGAACACGAAGCCTGCTTCATCCCCAAGGGAGCCCCACAGAGCACCCAGGCTGGCTGCCCCTCCCAGTAGTGGAGAAAGGTGGGGGAGGCCCTCCCCGGGCACCAGCCTTGAGGGGGAGTGACATCACTGTGGGCAGCGCCCCCCCCCCCGGGATGCTCCCTGACGGAGCAGCTAGCTCTGCCTCTGGCCCTTCAATAATAATAATAATAATGATAATAATAATAATAATAATAATAATAATAATAATAATAATAATAATAATAATAATAATATATTATTTGTACCCCGCTCATCTGGCTGGGTTTCCCCAGCCACTCTGGGCAGCTTCCAACAAAGATTTAAAAATACATTAAAATGTCACACATTAAAAGCTTCACTGAAAAGGGCTGCCTTCAGATGTCTTCTGAATGTCAGGTAGTTGTTTATCTCTTTGACATCTTTGACATTCCACAGGGCGGGTGCCACTACCGAGAAGGCCCTCTGCCTGGTTCCCTGTAGCTTTGCTTCTCGCAATGAGGGAACCGCCAGAAGGCCCACGGAGCTGGACCTCAGTGTCCGGGCAGAACGATGGGAGTGGAGATGCTCCTTCAGGTATACTGGGCTGAGGCCATTTGCACTTCCGATGCGCACCATGCCTTGGCTGAACCAAACCGGCCAGCTGACTGCAGCTGACCTTCTGAAGAATGCCACAATAAGGTTCAACAATTTAGGCTGCCTTAGGCAACCATCTCTACTAGCACTGTCCAGTCTCTAACTCAGGGGCATGCTGGGGGTCTTGCCTCTGAAATCCCAGCAAGTTTTGGAGGAGTGTGGCCTGGGGAGAGAGGGTGCGGCCAGCTCAAACCTGACTTCCCATCTGCCTTCACACAACATTTGGCAGGCATACTGGGCAGAGAACGGAAGGGGGATTTGGCCACCTGCTTCTCTGCACCCCCCAAAGCATCCAGGTTCAGTTACTGGCTTGGGTTAAAATGCAACAATGGAAGAAACTAGCCAGCAAGGCAATGTCCAGAGGAGCACAAAATGGGTTCAGTGAGCTGCAAACATCACTGTTTCTCTTCCTAACTATCTATCTACACACACACTTCCTTACATTGCATCCTGTGATGAATTTTAATTGTAACCTGCCTTGGGGGCCAAGCTTGCCTGAAAAACAGAATATAAAAATAACAGATATAATAAATATAAAATATAGTTTGAATGCCTTTGAAGCCCGTTGGAAAGTCAAGGAGGGGGTGCTACCTTCAACCAAGCAAGACCTTCCCTGCATTTATTCGAGTGCATTCAGAGTTTAGTGCCAGGTCAAGGATGAGGAGGATGAGCCTGGGAGAAGAGGAGTTTGTTCCTGCAGAGTTCACTGTGACCAAGGACACAATTGTCACTGCCAACTGATAGTGTTGTATTTTGCACAACAGTGCAAGCTGATGAAACAAACCTTATTTCTATCTGCATTGAGGGGACTGACTGGATGAAATGTAATTGTTCGTGTTAAATGTTAAATTCATGGAGCTGCAGGTACACAGACAAAGCTGTGGGCTCTGTGGAAGGGTGGGATATACATTTATGAGCATAAATAAAACAGAGAAATCCAAAGCAGCTGCCCCAGAACTAGAGTTATTGCTAGGGAGGCTGGCATTCTCCTCTGCTAACTGAAATCAGTGTCTGAATGACCTTTTATTTAGAGTAAGGTTTTTTGGGGGTTTTTTTAAACCAACAAAACTCTCAAGGCAGCATTACAATCAATAAGACAAACTAATACAATAAAAATACCAGATGCAATATGAAAAGCAGCTGAGGTAGGACATAAACACAGGAGCAGGGAAAATCAATTCAACTACAATTTCGAAACAAAGATCCCTTGAGGGGCAGGACTTTCAAGTTCTGCTTTCAATGTTACCAAGAGAGATGCATTTCCCCTTCAAATGAGAGCTTTCAGAGCTTTCTGCCTTTGAAGATTTTCTTATTTATGTTTGAAGAACTGCAGAAGTGGCCTTAGCCAGGGCACCCAACACAAGAGCGTCCTGTGCTGATAGCTGAGATGGGGAATATCTGTGGCCCTCCAGGTGTTGTTTGGACTACAGCTCCCATCATCCTTGATTACTGGTCATGCTGACTGCTGGGAGCTGCAGTCCAACGCCCTCTTGGAGGGCTTCAATTTTCCCAACCCCGACTTACAGCAACACTACAGCAGGGGATGGTTGATGGCAGTGCATCTCTCTTCCACAGAAGGCAGTGATAAGTCACCATCTTGGATGGCTTTAAAAGAGGATTGGACAAACCATGGGGGAGAAGGCTATCAATGGCTAATAGACATGATGGCTGGGCTCTGCCTTCATAGTTGGAAGCAGCAATGCTTCTGGATCCCAGTTGCCAGAAGCCACAAGAGACAAGAGGGCTCTGTGCTTGAATTCTGCTTTTGGGTTTCCCACTGAGGCATCTGGTTGGCTGCTGTGAAAACAGGATGCTGGACTAGATGGGCCTGATTCAGAAGGGTTCTTATTATGTTATGGCATTCATGCCTGCATTGCACCTCTCACACCTGAGTGCCGGCCCTGTTGCTTTTGCCATGAATACCTTATCTGTGATGAAGCCTGAACCATGCCCCCGGAACATACAATTCCGCTGTCTTGGAAACGACCTACCTGCCACGGCATGAGGGTCAGAGTAGAACTCGTCCAGCTGCGAGGTGGAGCAGTCCAGCGCGGCTTTCAGCTTCTTTAGCTTGGAAGCTCCAGCCGCGATCCGGAACAAGCCCTGTGTCATGACGGAAAAGAGAAATCCTCTTAACGGGGGCAGTTTCTGCACCATGACAAAATGTCCTTCAGCACCTGCTAAGGTTGCACCTTACACCAAGCAGTTCGTTCCGTCTCAAAGGTGTCAACATTCAGTTCAATTAAATACGCATTACTTTGCTTTGCCAGAACAAAGAGCTGGGTCCAGACCAACAAAATGGATTTCTACGGGGACAAATGTCAGGTTCTACCTTTAGGCAGGAAAAATCAGGTGCACAAATATAAGATGGAAGACACCTGGCTTGCCAGTAGTACCTGTGAAAAGGATCTAAGGGTCTTAGTGGACCACAAGCTTCACATGAGTCAACTGTGTGATTCAGCTAATAAAAGCTAATGCTATTCTAGGCAGCATCAACAGAAGTATAGTGTTCAGATCAAGGGATGTAATAGAACCACTCTATTCTGCCTTAGTCAAACCTCACTTGGAATACTGTGTCCAGTTCTGGCCACCACAATTTAAGAAGGATGTTGACAAGCTGGAATGTGTGCAGAGGAGGGTGACCAAGATGATCAAAGGTCTGGAAACTAAGCCTTATGAGGAACGGTTGAAGGGTATATTTAGCTTGGAAAAGGTGGAGAGCGGCTGAAGCTGCCACTTGCCCAGCCTGGTGCCCTCCAGAAGGCTTTGGACTGCAACTTCCAACATGATGGGAGTTGTAGTTCAAAGCATCTGGAGGGCACTGAGCAACAGTGAGACGATGGGTACCCTACCTCCTCCTTCATGCCCGTTTCCAGCAACATCATCACACACGCCTCAATCGGGAGGGCAATTTCACGGCCGCTGCGCTTGAGATGCTCTTCCAGGGGAGTCCCAAAAGCTGGCTTCTCACTCCACTTGTCTAGCAAAAGAGGAACAATTAACAGTCAGCAACACTACTGCAAAGCAGTAAAAGGAGGGAATCTGGAGTAGCAGTGAGCAATGATATGAGCAGCTTTGAACCGTTCACTTGGCAAAGCCCTTTAAATTTTCCTCTGGGAGTGTAGCAAGGATGCCAAGCCTGTGCAAAGTCATTGTAAAAACAAAGAAAAGAAGAACCCTGCCGACAGCCAATGCCCTCGAATATTGCCCATCTCTGTACAACCGGCTGATGCAGTTCTAGATGCCAGGGCTCACAATTCAAGCAATCATATTGGCCAAAGACTTGGCTACTGACTCCTGTGCAAAAAAGCCAGGCTTTTCCTGAAGGACAAATTCACATGGCCTCCTTGATGAGTGCCATTCATGCTTTGAGATGCTCAGTGCAAGCTCAGAACTGCAAGCTGTTAGCAAAATGAAATCACCACCCACCAGTCTGTGGGGATTTGCAACTGATTGCTTGCTATGAAACTAGGCTTTCCTGTGGGTCTTTGAGAACAAATTCCCTTCTGTGTCCCAGAATCCAATTAGCATAGGCCACACTGCTTGGGTCACAAACTGTCCCTATGAAATGGTAAGTTGCATCATCACTGCATTGGTGGGATTGTGTAGTGGATGAACGTACGAATGTATACATTGATAGGTAGCTTTTATGTGAACTGGTGTAAAAAAAAAAAATGTGGGAAAGGACAATGTCAGGAGAATCTGCTTACTTAGGCTGTACTAATAATGTGTCAAGAAGGTTTTGCAGGAAAAATGCAGCATTGAGCCAAATTGAAAGACACAGAATTCTTCCTGCTAATTCAGGTCTGCTTTCCTTTGAGAATGTGACTTAATTTTGGCACATGTGTAACACAAAGGCAAGGGAATGCCTCTATATAAGACTGTGTAACTTTTAGTCCTGTGGGCACCACACCTTTATGGGTTCCCCAGCAGCCGCTGTTGTTCTGACCAAATAAAAGCTGTCTTAAACATTGTGACTGAGGCAGTTATTGAAGAAAACCCATTGCAGATCAAAGTATTTTCTCCTCTCACAGGGACCAAGTTTTCCATTGTGCCTCTGCACACGTATTCTCCTCACCCACCCTATTTGGGTTTTTCTATATGGTGTCCACAATTTGAGGTCTTCCTGTAGAGTGACTAGAGCAGACTAGCTTGCCACAGGCACAGAAGCAGGTTGACCTGGTGCAGAAAGGCTCAAGTCAGCCGTATTTTTGCCAGCTGCTTACCTGCCCTGTTGCAAAGGCCAGCAAGATTTGAACACTCAGCCTGTGTCAAGAGCAAATCAGTACACACCTAAACAGGGGTGTGAACTGGCTCCAAGAGGAAGGCACAGTATGACGTCACCTGGCTGACTTTAGACAGGATTTGCTCACAGGATATAAAGGTGCAGAACCCGCCCCTTTAGGCAAACATGAAACCACAATGTTGACAGATTAAATGTTTGGAAGGCTGTTCAATCTACTCTCCAAGAGTTGTCAACACTGCAATACGGAGGAAATAGGTTTTTTTAGTTTTTTTAAATGGCTCTTGCATATCGTTTTGCACGAGCCAGCTTCTTTTCTCCCCAATCTGCCAAGGAAAACACTTTTTAACTATTATTTGCTCTTCTAGTTGAAGAGATGGAGGAGTTAAGAGCATCAGCAGACTGTTAGTTATGCAGGAAGTGCTAGCAATGAGATGTCTGAGGTCACTCCAAGGCTCTTGATGCTTCTGCCACATTGCTGTGGCACAAGGCACCAGGGTGCACAGAACCACCAGCACCCAACTGGACACTTCCCAAGCCCCTTTCCTGGGCAGAAGATGAAGTGCATCAACATGGAGAGGAGCAGAGCACAGGCTATCTTCCGGCTCATCACCAAATGACATGCAGCAGCATTTGGATAGGACTGCAAGGGCCGGCCAAAGCAGAATGGCTGACGTATTCCTCTCCTGCTCAAATGTAAATTGCCACCATACTTCTTCAGAGAGACCAGGAAGACTCCAGTGCAATTCCGTGTATCAGATGGTTGATGGGTTTGCAAAGAGCCACTTAAAGACCACAGGCCCAATCAGGCCCACTGAGCCTCTACTTCTCCCTCTCTCTCTTGCTATTAAGTCTACACTTTGCTCTGATGATGTGAGGAGCTGTTAGTATCCCCAGCCTAGATTATTCTGCACTTTAGTGTCAGGCTGCACATGCACACATATGCATTGTGATGAGTAGACACAGCAGCCAGGACTGTCACAGCCCTACTCCAGGATACTCCATTTCATTCTTCCTCCTACAAGCTTTCATTTAACACTGAGCACCACCCCCAATCTCCCACTGCCTTAAGGATGATTTTCTCCTAAATATTTTTACACTTATGCTACATATAATTGACTGTGCATTCTAAAATCCACACAGCAGCTGTCTCTCATTTTAGAAATTAAGCACTGGAAGCGTCAGGACTGGGGAAACCATTCCAGACACTTTGTCACTCAAGGGCTTAACTGTTGGCTGACAGTGCCTAAGTATTTAAATATTTCCTCGGTTCTGTACAGGGCCGGACCCTAAATATTTGATGCTCGCTCTTCAGAATTTGAAATATTTCCCCAGAAAGTTCCTGTGTGTCGCTACATTGTGTGTCACTGAAAATGTACACGCGGCCCAAGTAGAAGATTGCAAACTTGCCAATGCTACCAACTGAAGCACATTGTGGTATAGGGATACAGAG